>NC_037350.1:36277424-37527424 GCF_002263795.3 Bos taurus
TACTCAGAGAACACAGACGCAAGGGTGTGGCGGGAGAGAAAGCCTAGTCTATCGATGTGAAGTTTAGGTTTTATCCCCAGGACCAGTTGTTTCTCATCATTATCATTGTAGAAAAATCACTTCTATTAAGTTGCAGACCAACATTTCAAACCTTACCAAAACAGTAAAACGTTCACTTTTTGAGTGGGATGATAATTAAAACTATAGAAAGATTCGGCTGAGCATCCTTTCAACCAGACCTTGATCACAGAGCAGGTCCAAATAGTACCTGACCTCTGGATATTAGAATTATAAAACCCTGGGCAACAGGTCAGCAGATTCCTGCCCAATGTCAAATGCGAAGTCTAAGTCATTACATGAAGTCTATGCTTCTGTGTCCAGTGATCAGGCAAGATCTCCTAAGAGAAGTTCCTAATTCTCACAAAGCAGTGAGCCCCGTTTCCTCTGAGAACACGACTAAGGCTTCAGTTTTGAAGGCTGAAAAAGTTTTGGAGGTTGGCTGCACAACAATGCAATATACCTAACGTTTTTGAACTGTATACCCAGACATGGTTAACACAATAAATTTTATGTGTTTGCTATGACTGAAAATAAAAAGAAACGTATCTATCCCATAATCTGGAAGTTACTGCTCTGTCTTCTAAATTACTATTGCATTTTCACTGTACCTCTCTTAAGATATTGATCTAATAGAAATTTACTTAGTATAATGGTGCTAACTCATTTGATTCCTTAAGTAGTAGCTACTAGTATCAGTCCTTTCACAGACAAGGAAATTAAGGCCCAAAGTGATTAAATAAACTTGTCCAAGATCATAATGACAAACTGATGCCACTGATAGCATCTAATTCATGTAGCACCTCCTTTACCTCTTACACACCCTCCTCTTTCAAAAGAATCTTACAAGCTGCAGGGTCTCCTAACTTCTCTCATCGACCTTCTGCAAGCTGGCTGCCCCCACACCATGCCCACTCCACAGCTCTCCCAAAGGTCACCTATTGCCTCCACATCTCTGCCACTTAGCTTTGGAAGCTTATCTCACTTAGGTTCTGTGTACAAAGGGCTGTGTCTGCCCCACCCTCTTCCTACTGGAAATTCTCTCTTCCCCGAGGTTTCTGGACACCATCTTTTCCTGGTCATCCGCCTCTTCATCTGACCAGTCCTTCCTTATCGTGTTCTTAACAGATTTTCTTTCCCAGTTTCCATCAAACAATGGCTAATGGGTGACAAAATGAGTAGTTAAGATTTACTCTAAACTGATTTAACACATCCACAGGCTTCTCTTGAGACTTGTGTAATAGGTTCCATGGCTCCAGGATGCGAGTCTTCTGGAGCTGTCTCTTGAAGATGAGGATTGTTCATCACCTACCCCACGCCTCCGAATGTCTGGCACGGTATCTGACACATCATAAACCTTAACAGAGACTTGTACCACGGAATCTTACTATAACTAAATTCTCTCCTCCAAGTCTGCTTTCCTAGCACACAATGTCACTTTTCACTGAGACAAGTTCCCGAACTACCCAACTGTCCCTTTCATTCCAAGGACAGTTAAGGGTGCAACATGGGCGCCAGACTACAGCTAATGCAGAGGCAGGATATCCTCGTTGTCTTTATTGGGTGGTTCTCAGCCCTGCCAAGTCTGTCTTGGAGCATCCCAAGCTACTGTGTAGGAACTTCCAGTGCATGCTGCCATGTCCAACTGCTGGTGGCCCACTTGCCAATGCAGAGGGTCTCACCCCACTATCACAGCATTAAATGAGATCAGGACATTTAAGTGATTTCCCTGCATTTCCTAATCCAATTAATTGAGTGAAATACTTGAACCTCTAATAAGAAAATTAGAGGACGCTCAAAAGGTGTGTGCAGCATTGACATATATACATTACTGTGTGTAAAACAGCTACTGGGAAGATGATCTATAGCACAGGGAGCTCTGCTCAGTGTTCTTGATGACTAGAGGGGTGGGGTGGTGGGGGGTAGGAGGGAGGTCCAAGAAGGAAAGGATACACACACAGATAGAGCAGATCCACTGTGCAGAAAGTAACACATTGTAAAGAAATTATATTCCAGTAAGAAGAACAAAAACACATGTGGATATCCAAGTCAGTTCAGTTTAAGTGAAGAGTAAAATAAGGTGATATATAGATAAAATTCGCCATAATATCCGACAGGAAATTACACAATGGCAGAGTTCTGTTCTTTGTTACCCTTCCTTTAAGTCTTTGTTTTACCCACC
The DNA here is from genome assembly GCF_002263795.3 of Bos taurus. NCBI lineage: Eukaryota > Metazoa > Chordata > Mammalia > Artiodactyla > Bovidae > Bos > Bos taurus. The sequence goes on from NC_037350.1 coordinate 36,279,664, forward strand.
AGCCTCCATAAATGGTTTCCATTTCATCCTTTTTTGAACAGTACATTCTAAAGTCTACTTCTGATCTGACCTCACAGATGTTTTCCTATTAGTCCTATGCTCAGCATAATGGAATGTTAATAGGCTGTTATGATTTACTCTACAAAAATCAATGGTGTAGATGCTGCTGGGTAAATAAGCTACTTTGGTGGGTATGCCTATCCATACGGCATTAGGTACCATTTGAAAAGTGACTGCCTCAAGGGATGAAAATCCATCCCAGGGAATTCAGAGCATTCTTGAATTGATATGTATGTGTGTGTGTACACACATGGAGAAAGTTGGAGAAAGTTGTCTTACCTAATTTCACACACCTGAATAACTGTTGAGGTAGTGGCTCAGAGGTAAAGAATCCACCTGCCAATGCAGGAGACACAGGGTCAAGCCGTGGGTCAGGGGAATCCCCTGGAGAAGGAAGCGGTAACCCACTCCCGTATTCTTGCCTAGGAATTCCTATGGACAGAGGGGCCTGGAGGGCTACAGTCCATGGGGTCGGAAAGAGTCAGACATGACTTAGCGACTAAATAACAACAATCTATCCTTACTAGTCTGCCATACGGACAACATCCAAAATAGGGCAATATTAAGATAAAAATTCAATAGCAGATGATGACCACTAAATTGTAAATTTTGGAAGGCAGTCGTCTGGTACAAGAGAATTAATTTTTTAAGTCTAGAAAAAAAGGCCTAACATATAACCAAAACCAGGAAGTATATTACAATACAATATTCAAGATAAAAATGGTAGTTTTTATCGAAAATTTCTGAATTCTATGTTTCAACCTATGAAAAGTCATTCTTTGATAATTGTGATGGGACACGAAGTTGACCCATGAAAGTATTGATTTGAAAGACTGAGCAGATTTTTTTTTAAAAGAGATCACAATACTTTGAAAGATGGGGAAAGAAAGGCCTTTCTAGACTTCTGAGTGTTACAGAAAACATTCTCCTACCAATTGTCTTGAAATATGTGTATACTCAGAGTTAAAGCTTTTTTCAACTTTTTTTTTTTTTAAATAGAACACATGTAAAGCGATCATTACCAAGCCCAAAGGCTCTATTCTCAGGAACAATGGTGTCTGAAGCTCAAATATCTCAAATATCCACCCAGAGAAACAAGCATATTAAGAGGAGAGTGAGATGTGTGAGGAGCTGGCCTATGGTAGCCCTGGAGAAAGTATTCTTAATCAGTGTCTTACTTTAGGATAGCTAACTACTGAGTAATAAAACAACACACCAATTTTTATTCAGTTTTATTATTTAAAATTCTCTACAGACAATGAACCCCTTGATTACCTACACAGGATGCTGAGCATGCCCACTGGGCCCCGACTCTTATACACACTACGTGGAATGTAATTATCATCACCACCTCCATGAAGCCTTCCCCAGCTCCTCTCTCGGAGCACAGGTTACAAACTGTGATTTTCTGTTTATTTTTCTTCCTACCTGGTAGATGATGAGGTTGTGGACCCTGGATTTACTTTCCCAATATTTCCAATGCCTTGCAGAGTACCTCCAACACAACCAGCCTTCCACAGTCTCAGTAATTTAAGGAAAATCCACTGAGTATTGTTATTGAAGAGGTTCTTCCCTATGTGCCGGGTCCCAGCAGTGAACCAAACATAGGAAAAGGCCAGTTTTCATTGAGCTTACGTTCAAGTGATGTTGGAATGGTCCTGTTGGAACGCTGGAGAGACAACCGTATTTCTTCTTGATGGCTTGGAAATTTACTCACTGAAATAAAAAGAAACATGAATTTGGCCTGTTTTTACATCATTCTTTACCACTGTGAAGGCCCAAACCTGATTGCAAGTGAAATTTAGAGGCCTGGAATATCATTGTGTGCATGCTAAGTTGCTTCGGTCGTATCCAACTCTTTGCAAACCAGTGCCCACCAGGCTCCTCTGTCCATGGCCAGAATACTGGAGTGGGTTGCTGTGCCCTCCTCAGGAGATCTTCCTCAACCAGGGATCAAACCTGTGTCTCTTGTCTCCTGCATTGGCAGATAGGTTCTTTACCACTAATGCCACCCGGGAAGTGCACAGTCAGATATTAAACCTTCTAGAATTTACTAAGTAAGCTATTATTATCTCACTCATTTCTAGATCACTGAAGATGTTTTCAACTTACTGAGTATATATAGGGTGCATACATGTTCAGTCGCTAAATTGTGTCTGACTCTTTGCAACCCCATAGAATATAGCCACCATGCTCCTCTGGTCATGGAATTTTCCAGGAAAGAATATTGGAGTGGGTTGCCATTTCATCCTCCAGGAGATCTTCACAAACCAGGGATCAAACTCACATCTCCTGTGTCTCCCACATTGACAGGCGGATTCTTTTAACACTGAAGCCCATATATGTGGGTCACACATAGTAAACCTCAACTGTAAGCTCCTAGAACACCAGGATTGTATCCTGTTCCCTATTTATCCCCAGCCCTCAACAGACCTGACGAGTAGCAAAGCACTCAGCAAATATTGAATGTATGGCAATATGACTACGCTAGTCACTGTGAAAACTGGTTGAAGAGCTTTGCTTATGTTTTTCTGCTTTTTCTTCCCTGTCTCCTATTAATTACATTTTGAGCCACTTAAAGGCAGAGATGCTCTGTCTTCCTGTATAAATCATGTACAGAACCCCAGATGGTGTCACGCTCATGTGGCATGTGTGTTGCATCAATATTTGTTCATTGATTTGTTGCTCAAATACCACTACTGAGTCGTGTTTGCCTGGCAAATCATGCAACTTTAATAATTAGTGTCTGAGGTGGGAAAGTGCCTTTTTATAAAAAAAAAAAAACAAAAAACAGGGGTGGGTGTGAAGTATTGAGTTTGATACTGGTCTGCTTGGAAGTATGCTGGAAGGAAATGCATTTCAACAGCAAAAAATATATAAATGCATAAAATATTAGGGTAATACCACAGTTGTTTTACACACACACACCCACAAATACACACACACACACAGAGGCTTGTTGAGTAATAAATACTTTCAACACCTCTGGAATCTGAAAATTCACTCTGTATATTTGCAATGTAGAAGCATCAACTATTGCTCCAGGAAATGAAGACTCATTGTTATATCCACAGTCACTATAAGAGTCTTCTGACCAAAAGTACATGCACTCAGTGTGTTATCAGGCTCCCAGAGGTTGAATGAGGTGTTTCAATAAACTCCATTTCTGATTTACTGAAGATTAACCAAAAAGTTGTTTACGGTTCAAGCCATCTGATTGGACAAAAAAAAAAGTTGGCAGGAGCAGTACAGATGATGGAATTAAATCTCGCCCAATAAAAGGAAGCCTTTCCTGTACTTATCACTGAGATTTTTAGTAATTAAGTTCACTTTTTCATATAACAAAAATAATCTTTGATGATAAAGAATTTTCAAGTGGTGCAAGACTGTGTTTTTGAATTAGAATTTCTAATGCAGTGAACTGTGACGATGCTATTATAGAATACTGGGTAAAAGGTACACAGATCCCAGGATATACCTGGGGAAGGACACCTAAAAAGTTAAAATCCTTGCCATGTCTTACTATCATTCATCTCTCCTAAGAGATGCTCAAAGAGAGCATATGTTGATTAAAGAATTAGAAGTTTTTAGTTCTGGTTACCTGAGGCTTAATTTTATCTTCACTGAGAAAAATAATTCGATATTCTGAGCTCAAGCAGTCAGATCACAGCCAAAGGCAATGATGTTGTTAATGCTTAATTGAAAACTCTTCTGAATTATTAATGATGCTAGCATAATGGCTGCCTTCAGATAAATACATATTTATTTCAATTAAAGCTTGTCCAAGGTAAGATTATACTGCAATGACAAACTAGAATACTTCTTCAGAAGTATTACATTAACATTATTTTATACAATAAACGAAGCCTTAAAACCTAAGGTACATGGAAAGTCTTCTGTAAATCTCATTTACTGGCCAGTGCTGAAGTACTGAAGTTACCTGCCTATCCCATGATGTTTAAAACTCAGATCACTCCCTGGCTAGGAAACATGCCACTCTTCCTAGATTAACTTTACCTCACTTTTTACAATCCAGCTAGAGCCTTTTCCAAAAATTCACCCTGATTCCGGCCCCCAAGAATGGACTGAACACCCACAGCCCATTCCACACTGTGCTACAAGCAACTATTTATGTTCACATCTACCATTTCTAGACCCTAAGCTCCTTGAGGACAGAAACCATTTCTTACTCACCTTCGAGTTCCAAAACGTAGCAGAGTACCCAGCACATAATATGCAGGAAAAACGGCTAAACTTAACTCTGATCATTATCTCTTATTTATACACAGGCAACTATGGCCGAATGTCTTATTTTTTAAAAGATATTGACTGGGGCAAAATGAAAATGTATGAACAACAGAATGGAGTTTTAAGACAAAATTTCAACAGATGCCCGGAGTATTTCCAACTGTAAATATTTAAGATACCCTAGTCTCAATGTAACCTGTGTCCCCTTCTAAAGGATAATAAACTTAACAGAAGGACAAAATGCATTATTAACTAGCGCTTATGATTATCTGTTCTTGGAAAGCATCAAAAGCAAAACCCCAGCTTTGGGTGAAAATCAGTCTTTTGGCTATTTCTTATGGAACTAGATAGAAACTGTGGAGGTATACAGAAAATACAGAAATCTTTTGGGGATTCATTTCCCTAAAGTTTGAGTACACTTCCTTCCTATATCATATCCAGAATTAGAATACCAAAAACAGAATTCATGCAAATGCAGGTGTAAAAAGGCATTTCTATCTGAAGTAACATTTTTAATCCAAAGGAAGCTCCACTGCTAATGAAGCTTTACCATTAGTTTTAAGCCTTGCTTTGAAAGTTCTATTGATTTTAGACAGTTACATAGTATTTATGGGACTTCCCTGGTGGCTCAGATGGTAAAGAATCTGCCTGCAATGCAGGAGACCCAGGTTAGATCCCCGGGTTGTGAAGATCCCCTGGAGAAGGGAATGGCTGCCCACTCCAATATTCTTGCCTGGAGAATTCCGTGGACAGAGGAGCCTGGTGGGCTACAGTCCATGGAGTCCCAAAGAACCGGACATGACTGAGGGACTAAGACACATAGTATTTATGCCAAAAGTACCCAGAGAAAAAAGGCCGGGGTGGTGGGGGTGGGGCAGGGAGTGAGCAAGAGGAAAGATGAGGCTCTGGTCAAGTCCACGTGTGCCGGTCTGGCCATGCAAGCCTGTGGTTTCTGCCGGGCTCTTCCAGAAGGGCATGTCCTCACAAAGCGTCTATGAGCTCAGGCAGGAGTGGGCGGGCAGGAGCGGTGTCAGAGAGCAGGGCCAGGAGGGTTCTTGTGGAGTCAGCAGACACAGCACAGAGCACAGACACAGCAAAGATTCCACAGGAGAAAACCACCAAGGGCAAATGTGGCCCCAGTTCTGAGAGACCCGGTAGTTAGAGGAAAGGCTTTTTAAAACTCAGTGGAAAAGGCGCACACACAGCAGGCACCAGGGCAATTACCAAAGCCACTGGGCCTGTCTGCCAAGCGGGGCTGATGTGGCCTCGTGACCAGGTTTGATTCTTGGTTTCTGCTGCCCTCTTGTCCCTCGGCTCTTCCTGCTCCCGCTGCTCAATAAACCAGAGATGCTTGTTTCCTGTCCCGCAGACCCTGGGCTCTCTGTCCTCGGGTATGTTTTGGCATCTACTTCAAAAGTTGGAGGAACTTCTTTGCAGCTCATATGGGAAAGAATCTGCCTGCAATGCAGGAGACCTGGGTTCAATCCCTGGGTTGGGAAGATCCTCTGGAGGAGGGCATGGCAACCCACTCCAGTATTCTTGCCTGGAGAATCCCATGGACAGAGGAGCCTGGTGGGCAAAAGTTGGAGCATATATGAAATGGACCAGCTTCCAAAATGCTACTTCAGGATAATCTAAAAGAATTTATTTCTACAGATCCAAAGACTACTCTGAATTTTCCTTCCAAATAGACATCAAGCACGACCCTGACACAGTCACCAGGCCATCTTTGTTATTCTAGACAAATACACACGATTGTTCAAATCTGGGGGCGGGGGGTGGGGGGGGCGGGTGTTAGTGGGGGTAGAGTTTGCTTCCAGATCTCTCCTGAATTCCATTTGCTCCCACTTCTCTTGGGTCTCCACACAATCTTATTTACTCCTGTGGCTTCATTACAGGCTACATGTCAATGACTCCCAAATCTCTCCCTCCACGCCAGACCACTGGGCTCAAATCCTGACCCAGATATCCAAGGACCTAATGGACATTTCAAGTACAAACTGCTTCAAACTGCACTTATCCTCCTCTTGCCAGTGCACTGCATCACCCACCGGCCTCCCCCTCTCACTCGGGAGTCATCCTTGACTTCTCTCTCTTCTTCACCTCGCGTCTCGTCAATAAAGCTACTCTGGCCTGAGCCACGCTCTATTAACCAAGAGGAGCTAGACTTCTGTCAGAGGTGAGCACACACTCCCGCTCTCGGAGGACCTCTCTTCCAGGCTCCAGGATGCAACGCAGTATTGCAGTGGGTGTCCACCGGGTGAGCTCAGCCAGAGCCCTTTTCATTCTGAGCCCCCTCGAGGCCACGCCCCTATGTCGCCATTTCAAAAGTACTAGCTGGCTCTGCACAGGATCCGTTTCCTTACATCTTCGGGGGGGGGGGGGGAATCCCCTTTAAGAAGCCTCTGTAAACGTGAGAGCTTCACAAAGCAGTTCGCATTTCCCAACAGTCGCATCTCCATGGAAAATTCTTCAAGTATGAAACAACAATGTATTTCATAAAACAAACCCAAAAGGAATCCAATCAGTCAAACTGTAATAAGCCCCAAAGCCTGACCTAACTGGAATAGAAAGTTAAAGTTGTGACAGGAGTTAGGAATGGTGGAAGGCCACTGAGGGACCGAGTGACCCTCTGCCATTGTAGACACTTGCACATCTTCTGTTCAGCATCAGTGTTTTTCAGCCTGTCCCCGACCTGCTGAAATTCAGCTTGGATGTTGGTACCTTGGGAGGCTACACTTCAACACTGGACTATCAATGCAACCCCAAGCAGAATTATTAAAGAGTCCAGTGTCTAATTTGGAAGAGTGGACTTAGTTTCAGATCAGTTCAGCTTTGTGAGGAGAATATTTCAGCCTGTGGCTACATGTCAATAAGGGTCTTTTCCTTGCTATCTCTGGGGAGCAGAGTCACCATTTCTAAGACCAAGCCCACACAAAAAGTGTGCATTATCAAGTGTCAGGGTACCACCGGACAACCCAGACACTGGTGGCAGCTCAAAGGACAGAGTTCATGCGTGCTGCTTTCCATAATGAAATTAATTCTCTTTACCCCTGAGTTAAGTTGATTACTCAAACTCTCAAGACTTCTCCTCCCTCCATCCCAGCCGACTCACGTTTTCCTTAGGCCGACTGACGCTAGGAAAACAAGTATTGCATTATGCCTGACTCCTTGGAATGAGATCAGTTCTCATTTCAAATTCCCTCTCAGAGCAACCCCGAGGCCACAGACCCTGTTTGAGATCCCAGCTGCTCACTGGCGCAGGATGGCCTAAGCTACGGCAAGGAAGCACAACCAAAGTCACAATCAGCAAACACATCCTAACCCTACACTGGCATCTTCACAGGTCTATTCCGAAGCGCTGGGCACGGACAAGACACATCTGTAGCTAGCCCAGTCTTGGCTCCTCCTCCAGAGGCTGCTTGGCCAAGGCGAGGCTGCGGTGCAACGTTCAGCAGTGATTTTCTCCAACTGGCACCATCTGTGCCTGCCCTGCCAGACGTGCTGACAGAGCAGGCTGCGTAGACCATTACTAATCTCCCAGGGTCAGCGGGGTCAGGCCTGCAACACGATGCCTATAGATTTCAAAGGCCGGCCTTCCCTCCCTGCCAGCTAATCAATCTATGTTGAAAAGCAAGCACATTTGTATTCTACTTTCTTTTAAATTTCAAAGAAAAATCTCATTTTTAAAGCTCTCAGCTTGAAGACTGCTTGCATGTAATCAGTGTCCTGATTCCAGTTAAATTGTACAAGATCTTCGAGGGATGAGGCTCGCCTGTTGAGTCTTTGCCAAAACCAGGGAAAGAGACCAGGAGGACAGCTCTCCTAGGATCATGAAAAGCTTAAACCAGAGACACAGAGGAAGGACAATGTGGATCAAGATTCAGACACTCCTGCAAACCCCCTATCCCAGGGCTAAGTCTACAAAAGCAGAGTAAGTGCCAGCCAGAGAGTGTAAAGTCAGGCTCTTAATAAAAATGCAGCAAATTCTGCCATGAGGATGTTCCCTACTATCAGCTGCCTTCCAAGGTTCTACTGAACACCTACTATGTGCCAAGAGCTTTATGCTCCTTTGCACCCCTATCACTAAGGAACGGGGATACCCTGTGAGTCTAGAACTCAGCCTCTTACTGGCAAGAAGAGCCCCAGAGCCCCATGAGAACAGGAGCATGGCAATCCTGTCTTCTGAGTGCCAGGGGTAGCACAGACTTCCTGCAGGAACTAAATGAAGCATGGTGGAGATAAGCTCATTAATACAAATCTTTGTGTGTCAAGAACAACTACTGTAATAATTTCTTCATAGCAGATGGTATGTTATTCTAGATCTTCAAGTCCAACGATGACTCAATCTGATAAGAGTCAGCCCCACAAGTAAGACATCATCATGAGCTCCAAAGAAACTAGAACTTTTGTTTACAATAATTAAAGGTTTAAAGAAATCTCAAGATAAGTGACTTCATCTTCTTACTTGTGCTTAGATATCAGTTTCTCCACTTACCAGAGTTTAAGTTGGGCTGAAGGAGTAGGAGGAAGGAGGAATTTGTGGGTTAAAACATCATGAATAATTCCTCTAACCCAGATCACTTTCCTTGTAAAGTGAGCTGGGAGGGTCACACAGCTGACATGGCTGCTTCAGCACTATTTGAGGAGCAGGTCGCATGAGTTCCATGGAGTAGTTTCTTCTTCCAGCTTTCCCAAGCTTCAAGCAACTACAGACTCCGGGCTAAGCTGGCTGCCAACATATCCACTCTTCCCTGCTCACAAGGGTGGCTTTATAGTGTCTAAAAATAAGTCACACAATCACTTAGATCCCCTTCAACTATTCAATATCAAAGAAACACTGCTGTCTTAACAACAGACCTCTTCTCTGCCTTTAGACTTATCTGGATGTTATAAAACAAACCCAACACACAAAACAATTGGGAACATTTAAGAGGAGATCATGTTTCATATCTATTCTATCTTTGCTAACCCATCCTGAGACCTCCAGTGTACAGAGAAAGATTTCATTCTATTTATAAAATGAATACTTTCACATTCCAGGATGGTTTGCTTCAGTCTCTCAGAAAGATGTGAGATTTTACTAGGCCTAACTTCACACACTGGGCTTTTCACAGAGAGCTTTATGACATCTTTACCCCACGCCTGAGCCCTGTTCTGTTTTAGAGGCTTGACTTGCTCTAAACACCAGTATCTCCTTTTTTAAACAAAGGCTGCCCAACATTCAGCTTCATGTGTCTGATTCTGCTGGAGCAAAAGATAAGGATCTAGACAGAGGCTTTCACAGTGTTTTACCTATAACTTGCCTAAACCACCAACTGACAAACAGGTTCTGCCCAAAGGTACCCAAGGTATCCACACAGCTGCACAGACCTGTACCTCCAACAGTGGTTCCAATACAAAAGCAGCCAGTGGAACGATCAGAAGGCAGGATGCCTAGATAGTACAATGATAAATCCCTGAGGGACCTAAAGATAATCAAGTCAAGCAAGGAGGTGGCAAAGTAATGGCAGAACTATGGCCGTAGATTCTGAACAAACCCAAAATAAAACTACCACATGGCCCAGCATTTCCACTCCCGGGTATAATATCCGAAAGAAACAAAAACACTAATTTGAAAAGACATGTGCACCCCAATGTTTACTGCAGCATTATTTACAATGGCCAAGATATGGAAAGATTCAGTGATGGATGAATGCATAAGGAAGATATGGCAGACATGTATACTTATGCTTGTCTATCCACACACACACACAATGGACTACTACTCAGCCATCAAAAAGAATGAAATTCTGCCATCTGCAAAAGCATCAGTGGACTTGAAGAGTATCATGCTAGGTGAAATAAGTCAAACAGAAAATCAGATGCTGTGTGATATCACTTGTATGTGAAACTCAGAAAGTATAACAAACTAGCAACTAACAAAAAAGAAAGACTCACAGATATAGAGCACTAGTGGTGACCAGCAGGGAGAGAAAAGAGGGTAGGCGCAATATCAAGAGAGGGGGCTATATTCTGTAAAAAATAAATAAGACACAAGATTATATTGTACAAGACAGGGAATATAGCCTATATTTTGTAGTAACTATAAATGGAATATAACCTTTAAAAGTTGTGAATCACTATATAATATACCTATAACCCATGTAATCCTGTACATTAACCACACATCAATTAAAAAATATGACCATACAACTCACAAAACAAGACCCACACACCGAAGTTCTAAGTGGAGATGGTAACAGATCCATTTTCTTAAACAGCCCAATTATCTTCAAAAAGGCAAAATAGATAATGACCAAACTGTATGTTCCACTTTAAGCAACTTACAATCCTAAAAAGTTACCAAAAACATCTTCCATTTTGTCTCCTTGATTTCTAAAGATTTAACCATAATTCATTAGCCTACTACTAAAAGGAAGTATTTGTGGGGTTATTTTTTTAATTCTCTCATCAACTCTATGCTTTAATATTCACATTTAGTAATCAATTTTTATGCTCTGCAAATGCAGAGTTAAAAAATACATGACTACACTTATAAGGGGGAAGAAAAACCCTCATTTCTAAAGATGTACCAGAAGGCCAAAGAGAGATACGGTCCATTTCATCCTCTGCCCTTCCTAACCAATTAGATTTTATCTGATTTATGAAGATTTCAAAGGAAGATTCCTGCTTCATCCTCAAAAACACAATCTGACAAGAAGCCAAATTACAGGAAGTCCCCACTCTACTCCAAGCCTTGACTGGGGCCCTGGGACACTAACAAGATACCATCTCTGCCCTCTCTCATCACTTCAAAACAAATGAAAAGGAACACTTGTAAGTCTTTACCACTGTAGTGTTTAAGAAAGAGTGGCATACACGAGATACCAACCAAACATCCATCTTTCATTCTAGGTTCAGAAAAGTGGGGGAAACGATTTCCAGAGTGAGAGGACTAAGAAATGCTTTGGTTTCTGATATGATGTTGGTGTAATATTAAAAACCAGTTAAGAGTGATCAAAGGAACCTAAATGAAACACTGTGAACAGCCTTCCTTCATGTGTCATCAGCGTTTGCCCAAAGGCTGCCTCCGTGACATATCAAAATGGCTTGCCCCAGGCTTGCTGTGCTTGCTGGAACCAGATTGCAACAACAACCCATGTCTGATCTTGAGAATACCTTTAAAAAAAAAAAAAAAAAGTTGCTATGTTTCTTCTCTATATAACCAGTCTTTCTACAATGCTTTTACATCTAATCCCCAAGAATCCTTAATGGAAATAACTTAGGACTACTAATTACCCCAAAGAAACTCTTACTGTCATGCCAGAAATGGATCACAGGAGGGAAAGCAAAGACAACCACAAAAAGATGTGGAAAATTAAAAGGAAAAGGACTTCTCTCTGTCCTGGGGTGTTATATGTGTGTAGAAACAAGAGACTCACTCCAGGAGTTCTGATTTCTAACCCACAATCCAGAAACCACCAAAATACCATTTGGCCAAATCCAAAATGATTCTAAATGGGGCTGACTCACGTGGCTAGCATTGCATTTAATGACAACATCAGCATACACTGTTGTAACACAACATATTTAAGGTGCTGAGGCATAGTCCTTGCCTACAAATATGTTTTAATACTTTTTCCAGATGTCCCATCTATTTTCTCAACCATATGCATAGTTCAATAAACAGGGCAATAAATAAGACTGACTTTTTAAAGAAGGCTCAGGATTATATGCTATTTTTAGACCTTTATTGATTAGTCCACAACTTGCCATCTCTTCCCTTCTACAGTGGAGTCAATAGTATACCTTCTGCTTCATATGATTCTTTTTAATGTCAACTTTTAAATTCACAGAATTGCAGAGTCCTAACATTTCAGAAGTGAGAGCGCCTGGGAACCAACTAGCACATATTTCCTGTCACAAATGAGACTAAAGCTCAAGCAGTTAAGTGACTTACTCAAAGTCACATAGTTGGAAACCAGTCAATCGAGTTTTATAGGCCAAATGGAAATATACAGAAACAAAGCACCTAGACATGCAAAAATTTACCATTTTGGTTATTTTGTGTTTCAATAAATTGTAAATAACCCAAGGTTTATTTGTAAAGATATCTGAATTAATACCTTGTAAAATAAAACTTAAAAAGAAAAAAAAACCTATTGCCATCATTTAATGGTTTGGTTAAACTCTAGTGTTTTTATAACCACCTTTCAAAGCTAAGCACATGTTGAAACTAACTGGACCACCCAAGTCAAAATTTTAGTTATGCTATTTTATGTTTATTTGGTTTGTTTCTAAATGTGTATTTAAGTGGCAAAGTCATAAAGGGAAGAATTAATGATAATCGATACCAGATCTGCAGCCATGAAGCTAGCTCCCCTTGCATTAACAAAATTTAGTGAAGTCAGCCAAGGGGAAAAAATATTCTAAATGAGACAGCTCTGGGTAGTTTCACGCAAGTCCCCAGCTATATGTTGTATGCTGAAAGCAGAATTATCCCAAGACCAAAACATGATCCTCTGAAAGATAGTCACCGAAAGGAAAACATGGGAGACCTAAGCAGTACGAGGAAGTAGCAAAAGAGATTTAATGCTGGGGAAGAATATGCTCTCGGCCCTCCTGTTACCTTCAGATCCATCACAACTCTCGATTCTAAAATGAAGTACAAACTTGAAGAGACTCAGAAACAAAAGATACGTTTACTAACGTGCACGTGGTTCATATTCCTAAGGAATGTTGGTAATTTATTGGGAACTCAGAATATAGCTTTCTCATAGAAACAACATCAAACAGTCATTAGGTTTCCAGACAGACCTACTACAGAAACTTGTTTTTCATTCCATCTATACCTGAGGTGATAACTGCTAGTAATTTATAGAACCCAGGCAGGAAAGCAGACCTACGGCCTAAGGCAGCGGTAAGCAGGAAAGGGGTTTTGTAGGGACCCAGAGGAAGTCTGCTTTTATTTACCTTCTCCTAGTTGTTTCTTAACATCCGGCTACATTAACAGGCAACCAACCACCCGCCAGACCCCCACAACCCTGCTTGGCCTCCACTCCCTCCCTCCTGTCGGCACGGCTCTCTGCTTGCCCCCCCTCCTCTTTAATACCTGCTCTCCAGTAGAAGAAAGAACCAGAGGCAAAAAAACGTGTGGTAATTCCCACCTGCCCCTGCCTCTAACAGGCAGTAAAGCTAAATGAGCGCGCACTACCTGGGACCCAGGGTGCAGGGGAGGAAACGAGCAGCCCCAGAGGCTGAACAGGAAAAGCCGCGGCACCAACACCTGAAGCTAACATGCCTCTGGGCAGCCACACTGGGTGGGTTGTTCTGGTGAAAAGGGCTTTGAGAAGAAATCGGGCCCACTTAGAAAAACAACCAGGAAAGCAAACTCAGTTGGCCCTTTGAAAAGTTAGGAAATAGAACATCTCTTCCCTAGAATGGGTGTCAGGGTATGAAATTAGTATGGACTGGGCTTCCCTGCTGAAAAGTGAAAGTCGCTCAGTCGTGTCCGACTCTTTGTGGCCCCTTTGGAATTCTCCAGGCCAGAACACTGGAGTGGGTAGCCTTTCCCTTCTCCAGGGGATCTTCCCAACCCAGGTATCGAACCCAGGTCTCCCGCATTGCAGGCAGATTCTTTACCACCTGAGCCACAAGGGAAGCCCTCCCTACTGGCTTAGTGGTATAAATATATACCACTCTGAGGGCCATCCTGCCCGTGCAGGAAACACAGGTTCGATCCCAGAGCTGGGAAGATCCCACATGCCGCGGAGCAACTAAGCTGGTGTGCCATAGCTCCCGAGCCTGAGCTTTAGAGCTGGGGAGCTGTGACTACTGAACACACAACCACTGAGGCCTGCACGTCCTAGAGCCTCTGCTCCACAACAAGAACAAGCCACCACAATGAGAAGCCTGTGCTCTGCAACTAGGGAGTAGCCCCGCGCGACTACAGAAAAGCCTGCACAGGAGCGAAGACCCAGCACAGCCAAAAATAAATAATTTTTTTAAAACATTAGTATGAGCTATGATTGAGGTTCACGTAATTCCAGTGAGGGGGCAAAAATCAGTAACTTTCCAGAGCTGCCATTTGCACCCTTAAATCCAGTTAATTATCTCCATGTATTTTGCATCTCAAATTAGAGTAAGAATACCACACAAGGGTGATCCATCACAAATAAAGAACTCCAAACCCAGCAGAACCTGGGGTCTATTTGATTGTTGCTGCTCAGTCGCTCAGTTGTGTCTGACTCTTTGGGACCCCATGGGCTGCAGGATGCCAGGCTTCCCTGTCCTTCTGTTATCTCCCAGAGTTTGCTCAAACTCATGTCCATTGAGTCAATGAAGCCATCTAACCATCTCATCCTCTGTCACCAGTTTCTCAGCCTTCAACGGAGTTCCTGGAGAATTCCATGGCCAGAGGACACTGGTGGGCTACAGTCCATGGCGTCCCAAAGACTCGGACACGACTCAGCACGCACAAGCCTTATCAATAAAATCCACTGCACAAAAGCTGCCAACAAGGTAAGCGATACCATGAAGTTAGCAAGGCAAAGCCATACTCCTAGAGAAGTTCTAACCGGGGAAATCCACAAGGGAATCCTCATCACCAGTGGGCAATCCTCCTCACCCACGGTCTCAGAAGATATCAAACAAGTATTTTTAAAATGGAACTAAGTCCAGCTGAAAACTATGGCCTAGATTTTCAAAACTATATGGAGTCAGAATTACCACCACTCCAAGGGTTCCAATCCGGTTCCGCTTAGGGCTGCGCGCCTTTGCACGTGCGCCGCTGGCTCCACCCCCGCAGTCCCCGCCTCCGAGAGGAAATGGCTCCAGACAAGCAGGGTCAGAGGAGAGCATCCCGAGGCTGCAGCAGCAAGAACCACCCTGGGGTGGTGATGCCGTCGTCCCTCGAGGCGCCCAGTTCTCAGACCACAGGAGTTGCCATTTACGACGTGTGGCAGAAACAGGCTGGGAGGGCCAGAGGAACGTGATGAGTTAATTCAGCGGCGGCAGTAAAATTCGCATCGGCACCCGCATGATGTAGTCCTGTGACTCCGGCAAATCTCGAGATAATGAGGGAAGCAGTGTGGCGTGCAGGAAAGGCAGTGGGCTGAATCCGAAGACCTAGATTTTTGTGCCGACTCTGCCGGCTGATCTCAAGGGAAGGGGCAAATCGCGCCCTCTCTGGGACTCAATTTCCTCATCTGTAAAATAAAGAGCAGATGTGCTCTTCTAACTCAGAATTCTAACCCACAAGGAAACTGATTTGGAAACACACGTCCTCCCGTGTCTGGCGTCCTCCTGCGTCTAGCGCAAGGAGCCTCCGGGACATTTTGGCCAGCACATTCACGGGCTTGGGATAAGACTGAAGACAGTGGTATGAGAAAGGCACCTGCTGAAGCACTCTTATGACCCCAACAAAATATCTTTCAAAAATATCACACTAGCTTTCTCCTCCTCTGCCTCAGGATCAAGTTCTCTTGGAAGGGTCAAGCACCACCTCACAGCATCCCTACAGATGCCCAGCAGCCACCTCAAATTTCAAATTCCCCCTCAGCTGAGCTAGCCCTCTGGCAGAGGACTTCCAGCTAGATCACTTCATTCTGCCCCGCAAGCCACTTGGACAGCAAGCCACTTAAAATTGAGCGACAGCAAGCCTCTGCGTTTGTGGTGCAGGGACCTGTGTCTTTCCTGAATAGGTTCCCAGTAGCTTGGGGGCAAGGAATAACTCCATCTCCACACTAGGGATGACACTTAACAAGGTGACTCAATGCCTGTGAAGCAGTAAAAAGCAGTCAGCACAGAGCCTGGGGTGGGGCCACTGAGGGGGAACTCTTCCATGGAATCCTTTCATCTGCTGGGTGAAGACAGTTCGGGAACGCCCTCCCCAGGAGAATGCCCCGGTCTTCCCTCCACTCTCGCACATGTCTCATTCTGCCAAAGCCTAGAGGAAACTTCCCACTCAGGAGAGCACAGGTGGGGGGCTCTTTCTTTCCTCTCTCCCCTCACACCTGAGTCGTTCGCATCTTTGTGTAACTCATTCCCACGTATCCACCAGATCAGCAGTCTCCAACCTTTACAGCACCAAGGACCACTTGGGTGGAAAACAATTTTTCCATGGACTGGTGCGTGGGGCGGCGGGGGCGGTGGTTCAGGGATGATTCAAGCACATCACTCTTACTGTGCACTTTATTTCTATTATTATTACATCAGCTGCACTTCACCTCATCAGGTATTAGATCCTGGAGGTTAGGAACCTCTACCCTAGACACAAGACCTGCAGATTATTTTTTTTCCTTCTTCCCAAGCCTTAAATCTGCACAATCTGATTGGAATTAATTCCCTTCAGACTCGAAGGAAATGGGCAGTTGGCAGCCCTAGCAATCAGGGCACAAAGAGATAGACACCCCATAAGAGGGTCCCCAGGCTTTGTCGCAACTCAGAAAATGACCTCAATGGAAAATTGAAGTTGATGTGGAGCAGCACTCGGCCCTCCTGAAGCACTATTACAGCCTGAGTCCGCCCAGGACCATCACCCCTTCGCACCCTCTGTTTCCTAAACCAGAAGCAAATCCCCTCTTCACGTTCAGCAACCTATTATCCTCTCCCTCAGCTTCAAAAGCGAACTGTCCAAGAGCTACATTTTCTCCATGAAGCCAGTTCCTAATAGATTCTCTAGGAGTGCTGTGCTTCCAAAACTTAAAAGGAGCCAAGAAATCTCAAGCCTCTGAGATTTAACAACTTTGTGTAGTATGCCTCAATTGCCTGCTCTCTAACTCAACCCATAATCCCTCTCTAAAATCTTGACAGTAACGGGGGGAAAAAAAGGATTATATAAATGATAAGACCTATGGTGCTGATACATGAAATCCTGGATCCACTTCTCAGTTCACTCACTGACTTTCTGGGGAACATTAAGAAGGGCTTGTTGTATCCACTTCTTCCTTTATGAGCTATGTTGACATGCTATCATATAATGCTTACAGTCTTCTTAAGCAAATAAGGAGCACAGAGGCGCCTCCAATGCAATAATTCTGTATATTTCTCTGTGATTTTGTCTAGTATCTATCCGTCGTATGTCTCAAGGGTCTGCCCCTACATGCTATTGACAACAGAACCCCAAATTCTTGAAATGAAGACATTTCTAATCACAAAGAGACCACTGAATGATCACAAATAATTCACTTAAGTAAACATCTTGACCAAGAGTCATCATATATACTGCACACCATACAGAGTATGAAGCAGGGCTACAAGCTTAACAATGAAACTCCTGGAAGCTAATCACTTCACACCAACACTCCTAGGATGGATTTGGATATTCCAGTGAGTATTTGATATCATAACAACATAGAGAGGGAAAGTTTACAAAACTGGATTTATTGAGTGTTACCATCTCACTGGGCAATTAACAGGAAATGGCTTTGCTCACATAAGAGCCACCAATGGTTATTATTTAAACCTCTTTCCCATTTTTAATAGTGTCTCAGGCAGATCTCACCATCTGGGGTAACTTTTGGTTATTCAGACTCAAGGCTAAGTTGAATTTTTGTTCTCAAGTTCATCTGTGGTTTCACGCCAGCCCCCACTCTGACCCCAGGCAAAGCTGTGACCTGGCCTGTGAACAGGGAGGTCTGGAATCCACATTCCCCTCAATCCCTCCTCCCTCTCTGAGCTGTTCCTGCAAGGAAATGATAGGAAGGGAATGGCAGATATCTTCCTATATGACCAGCCATGATCACTTCCCAAGCTAATGCAGGCTGCTGTGGGAATTCTCCCAAGGGCCCTATAGGCCCTCCTCACCACAAAGCATCTCTGATGTAGATCTGACCTGAGCCCCAGCTCAAGCTTTCCCACCCACCTCTTGGCCCCCATGATCAGAATCCAGGCTCTTACAGACAGATAATCTAGCAAGATGGCTCGAGGTCAACTACCAGTCTCGGTGTTCACCTTGAAAAATTCTCGTATCCTCTGCAAGTTTAACAGGAAATAACATAAGCTGCTCCAGGGGCAACCCCTCTCCCTCCTTGCCTCTCGGGTTCTCCCCTTTCCAACCCACATAAGCACAGGGTCAGGCAGACAAGTCTGCCTGCTCAGACATTCAACCAGAAAACCCAAAGGACTTACATTTTCGCAGGCAACCCCAGCCTCCATGGGAGACTCTCCTGGAACTTGCCCTCTCACTTTTGGTATAAAGCGAATGAACCTTTCCTCTCCTCCCTCGCTCCCCAATGTTCTATGCAGACTAGAAAATATTGGGGATAATGGCAGGGGGTGCTAACTGGTGGCAGAAGAGCCGGTTTTTCTTTTTCTTGGTAAGCTCTTTGGAGACGTGTCTGGCCTCCAAAGGTTGTGGTTCTCAGACTGTGAAGTGAGGTCTTCAAATTTAGTTGGAACCTAAAGCATCTATTCTAAGGCAACAGAGAAGTCTAATTATCACACACACACACACAAAACACAACTGTATACAATCACCAAATTATCCCCATACTTAATAGTAGAAACAACAATATGAATTCCTAGAAATATGTCTTGTGCATGTAAAAAGGTCTACCCTTTGGTATCTGTCCATTTGACTTGTCAGACATGTGACAGGTGTTTGACTACTCCCTGAAACTGCACTTTTGATTTTTTTGTTTATTTCTGGTTGGTACAGAATAAGCTTCCCTGTTATTCTATGAATGAAGCTTCAGTATTAAAACTTGTCTTTATTATTTTGAGAGATCACTTCAACAAAAAATCAACCCTGAATATTCATTGGAAGGACTAATGCTGAAGCTCCAATACTTTGGCCACCTGATTCAAAGAGCTGACAAATTGGAAAAGACCCTGATGCTAGGAAAGATTGAGGGCAGAAGGAGAAGAGGGTGAGAGAGGATGAGGTGGTTCAATGGCATCATCAATTCAATGGACGTGAGTATGAACAAACTCCAGGAGATAGTGAAGGACAGGGAAGCCTGGCAGGCTGAGTCTATGGGGTAAAGTCGGACACAACTGGGGCGACTGAAGAACAACTTCAGCTACATTTCATGTTATAGTGAATTATGAAATTCAAAGGCACCATGATGAAACAGATCTTTAAAATGAGCAATCCCAATTCATTTTCACTTGCTGGGTTTTTTTTGGTTTTTTTTGTTTTTTTCTTTTTTTTTTTTTTAAATCTTTTAGCTTGTCCAAGGTACTTTTAGACAAAAACTTAATATTTGGTTCAAAACATTCAAATGAAGGCAATCATATATTTGTTAGCTTTTAAGTTTCCAAAATGTATCCTTGAATTATCCCACATTGCCTTTACAACAGTCCCACCTAGGAAGATAAGTATTTTTTCTCTCTCTTTTAAAGATGTGAACATTAAGACACCAAAGGGTTTAAAAGTTCTATAGCAGGTATCCAACTAGGTTTGCAGAATATGAGAAAGGATGAACTAGGAAACTTTTCCTTTATCCCAAGATCCTAAAAACAAATAAAAGAATGTGTTTAATTAGCTGAGAACTATTGTCTATGTGAAAGCTAAGAGAGCTTGGCTGTTGTCCTTCAGTTAACTTCTAAATTCCAAAATAGGCCCCTTTATTTTAATTACAGCCTTGTTCACCAGAAATACTCTCTGGTTTCCCAGGATTCCACAATATGCTATTTTTAGATACAGCCAAAAATTTTTGAATCACTATACAATTCTGGAGGAGAATAATGAAAACAGCAAACATTTGCACTACACGTGGTAGTTTTTGATACACAACATCACATTATCTCTTTTAACTAATAAAAGTAAATGTCTAAGAGGCTCAATCATTTAATGAAGGTCACACAGCTAAGTGCACATTTGGGATTCAACCCCGGGCCATCTCATTTTAAAATCTTTTGGGTGGGGCAGGGGGGAGAGGTTCTCTTCTAGGTAGAGTACCTCTCCCACGGCACTTAGCATATTGCCTCAGACAGGTTAACTCGTTTTACGACTTGGAAGTTCTTCATGTACTTTATCTCATCTGATTTTCCCAGTGGCCCCACAGAGAAGATAAGCAATTTTGTCTATTTTAAAGATGAAGAAATCAAAGTTTAACTTCTCGAACTTGGTGAAAGCCTTCCAGCCTTCCAGGAAATAGCAAAAAAAAAAAAAAAAAAAAAAGCTAGAAGTCAGTTTTCTGACTTCTACTCTAGCAAACATTAATCCCTACAGTTGATGAGATTTCTCATTTTGAAAAAGATTTCTCACCTGCCCAAGAACCCCGAGGATGGGAGCTGATTAAAAACACAGAACCACAGAAAAAGGCACCACGGAAACCCCGGATCTAGTGAGGTGACACCTCTCAGGACACAGGAAAAATGAAATGACGTGGCCAACAGCAAAAAACGAGACCTGAAACAAAGTGAGACAGGACACTGGAGAGAGCAGGTGAGCTGCTCAGACTCCCCCAGAGGTCTCAAAGGGAGCCTCCTGCAAGGCCACGAGGTGGACCCTGGCACCATCGCCAGGCGGAGGATGAAGACAAGGCAAGGCCACCAGCACGCACCACCAGGCGGAAGGACAGGGTCTGTCTGGAACAAAGGCTGGAATCTAAAATCGACACGCTGACACTTCCCTGTCACAACAGCCTTGACCTCAAAGATACTGCCAAAGCTGTTGCTGGCAGCCAGCACCCACACTTCAGATGTAACTTTCCTTTTATTGAAAGGAAAGAGGAACATGGTGATCTACTTGTTAACTGTGTGTGGCTTCACACCTCAGGTAGCTAAGAAAGGCATCGGGAACACCACTTACCCCGTTGCTGAGATGCCCAACAAGAAGCATGGAGCGGGGGGTGTCTGCAGCCCAAAACCTGCAGGCTCCTTGGGCCTTTGCTGAGCCGCTCCTTGAGTCTGTTCTCCATGCCTGGCCCCAAATAATTCTTGGAAATGTTATCAGGAAGATAAAGAAATGCAAAAATGTATGTTCTGGGGGACTCCATGCTATGAATTATATGCTTAAAACCATTATATAAAAATAGTCTGGCATCATTTTTGTTGTAGACACAAGAGACTCAGCTAATGTGGTTAATATGATGTTTTATATTTAAAAAGCAAACCTCGACAAAGATCCAGTCTTACATGTTGCCCACTGAGGACGTGGCTTTGTGTCAGCTTGTTTGTTGTTCAGTCACTAAGTCACGTCCAACTCTTTGCAAGCCCATGGGCTGTAGCCTGCCAGGCTCTGTCCATGAGGTTCTCCAGGCAAGAGTACTGGAATGGGTTGCCATTTCCAGGTGCTTGGCAATTAGCTTTATAATTCAATTAACCACAAGACACTGTGAGGCAGCTATTATATAACCATTTCCCACAGAAGGAAAACTGGAGCCCAACCCCCGCCCCGCCAAAGAGAATGTATCAAGAGTTGAAGAAACAGGTATTCAAACCTAAGACGTCACGTGAAATTCCAGTTCCACTAAAACAAAAATGGCTCAGGAAGGAAGGACCCCATTGTATCAGGAAGATCGTAGGCATCCTCCCATCATATGACATTTCACAGGACCCAAACCTCTGAAGATGGCATAGTGGTTCAATATTGCTGCTCGAAAGGACAGCTATGGTTTTAAAACCTGTGAATTTGGTAATGCAGAAAGTCAGGCCACGTGCAAGCTAAAGCTGGCTGGACCTATTTAAAGTGGATCACCAGAAATTCTGCACAGAGATAAATACATAAGCACTCTAACACCAGACCACTCTTACCGACCTCTGCTCCCCTCAATTTTATACATCATACACATGAAGAAGGAGGAAATGGAAGTTAAGTTATAAGTGCTCAACAGAATTGTTGAAATAATTGAAGTTAAATGTGCTTCCCTGGTGGCTCAAACTGTAAAGAATGTGCCTGCAATGCAAGAGACCTGGGTTCAATCCCTGGGTTGGGAAGATCCCCTGGAGAAGGGAATGGCAACCCACTCCAGTATTCTTACCTGGAGTATTCCACGGACCGTATAGGCCATGGGGTCACAAAGAGTTGGACACGACTAAGCAATTGACATTTCATTTCAGTGTGCATTAGGCTTACCTGTTTGCAAAGTGCTTACTCAACTACAACTCCAAAGGAGGATTTTGCTGTAACCCTCAGAGCACTGGAGGGTTTCACTAGAAATCGCAGTTTTGGTTAACACATGTCATGGTGTGTATTCATACAACAGCATTCTCAAAACTGTGGCTGACAAGACAAGCTAGAGGTTTCGGACCTGGATCCACTGTCAGAAAATGTCTCTTCTACTAAAGGTGAAGAATAGCCAAGAAAGGAAAATGAGACAACTATTCCCAGAGAACCACTGATTTTACGCTCTTGGGCATCTGCCTGTGTGGCAGCTGTGAGTCCCTCTCCCCATCCTCTGGGATTGTTTAAAAACAACAGAGCCAACAACAGGTCCACAAAAGTCATTTTCACAAGTCAAGTGTCCACTGAAGACTGGGAAGGCTGGGGCAAGTTTCAAAGTGATGGAGGGGGAAACATCGCACATCACAGATCTGCTCTGACGTGGGAGGAAGGGATGGTGGGGAAATCTGTGCAGAGGAGACAGGGGGGATGGTCCTCGGGTGAATGAAAGTAATATCTGACGGAGTGAGCCATGAACCATGGCATTCAGACATGTTCACCTCTGGTCATCTTCTTGTGTGTTTTAACATTTGTTGGAGAGCAACTCAAAAGTTCTTATTTTTAAATATAGCCAATGGGGGCAACTTTGTTTTCCGTACTTTGTTTCCATGCTGAGTCCAGGTAGTGATTGGACATGCGGTCCTTTTCCCCCTTTTTTCATGACTGACTGGGAGATCCTTCCTAACATCTTTTGGTGGTCGAGCTATTTGGGTTTTTCGCCTCTCTGACAGTCCTATTTTCAAAAATCGGCAGTTAGCTGAGAGCAGAGAAAGAAGTTCCAAAGGGAAAAGAATTTGCATTTTCCCTTTGAAATGTCACATTCCCCAAATCAAACCAGTCAATCCTAAAGGAAATCAACCCTAAACATTCACTGGAAGGACTGATGCTGAAGCTGAAGCTCCAATACTCTGGCTACCTGATGCGAAGAGCTGACTGATTGGAAAAGACCTTGATGCTGGGAAAGATTGAGGGCAGGAGGAGAAGGGGCCGACAGAGGATGAGATGGGTGGATGACATCATCGACTCAATGGACATGAGTCTGAACAAACTCTGGGAGATAGTGAAGGACAAGGAAGCCTGGCGTGCTGCAATCCATGGAGTCCCAAAGAGTTGGACACAACTTGAGCAACTGAACAACAATTCCCCAAATACTATATGATTCAAATATCCTTAATTATCTCAAGATTTTTTGTTTACAATGTGAACAAGATCCTTAAGCTCAAGGAAGAATCACCTTGTAGGAGAAAGACTAGCAACTCAGCTCCAAGTGACAACTTCCTTTATAACTTCAGCATTCAAAACACACAACCATGGATCTACCCATGACTAAGTTCAAGGGACCCAGTACATGCATAGTAATGCATAAGAAATAACTATATGCTCCCCTCCTTCAAAAGACTGAAGAAACACACTAAGAATGAATTCTGATGAGCAGGTGTTCCAGACAGAAATACTTCTAGCTAGCATCACCCTAGGTTTCAAAAATAGATTTTAAAGATAAATTTCTATTTATTTTAAAATGTACTAAAATGGAATCTCTGGATTTTAAGGACATGAAAACTCCTCATGGGCATTAGTTTTGTTAGAGATAGAGCAGACTTTAGATATTACTTTTTCCAAACAACGTATTTTGATGCAGCTTTTTGGTACAGAGATTGTTGTTTTGACTGGCCCTTTTTTAACTGGCCCTTAAAAAAAACAACCCCGGGTGGGGGGAAGAAAACACACACACACACACACCCTGGAACATTTTCAGCTGCTTTTAAAAAAACCTACCCAGAAAATAATGCAACAGACACCCTTCGTTCTACACCTAGGGGGGCAGGGCTAAGCTGGGTTTAGGGGAAAGAGTTCACTGTTCAGTAAATAAACCCGTGCTAACACTGTACTGAGGTGCCCTCTGGTTAACCTCTAGGTCTTTTTCGTTGAGAGAGAGAAGTGAGTGCCAAACCTCAGCTAGGAAGTAAGAGAACCACGACTTGCTCAGGTCTCCTCTCTCCAAACCTGTATTCTTTTCACTGTTTGATGCTCTCCACGTGTCAGTTTTTATTCCCATCATGTATAAGGTAACTGAACTTAATTGTCCAGCCGGCTAAGCAGCATTAGCTCGTGTTCACTGCTGCGACTTCTACCCTCTTTTGATCGCGTTTGCCCGCTAATGTGCAATGTGTATTAGTTTTCTATTCCTGTGTAAAAAACTACTACAAACTTAGTGGCTGAAACAAGCAGCATTTATTAGCTCAGAGGTCTTTAGGTCAGAAGTCCAGCACGCATCATGGCTGGGTTCTCTGCTTGGCACATCAAAGGGCTGGAATCTCAGTTGGTTGGGCTGAGTTTCCATCTAGAGGCGCTAAGGGGAAAAAAAAAAATCCCTTCCAAGTTTATTCTTGTCACTGAAAAAATTCAGTTCCTTGCAGTTATAGGACTGAGGTCCCATGTCCTTGCTAGCAGGCATCTTCAAGAATGTCTGCATTTCTTGCCACATGGCCCCCTCCAAATTCAAGCCAGCAAGGTGCCCTGGCTGAAACCTTCCTATGCTCTCTTCAATCAGCCAGACAAAACCCTGCTCATGACAAGCTAACATGACTAAGTCAGGCTCACCTGGATCATCACCCTATGTTAAGGTCAAATATGTCATAAACCACTTTTAAAGTCTATCACAGACACAACCTCTGGGATTATTCAGGGTGTACACGCACTGGGAAGTTAGAGAGGGGATCTTCAGGGCCGTTCCAGAATTCTGCTTTCCATACAACGCTATAAGGCCATGTTTATCCACACAAACCCCTGCCCCATTAAAAAAGTAATTGTCTGAAATGGAGCAGCATGGATGCAATTTAGAAAAACCTTTCACAGAAACAAGCATCTACTATTGCTTGAAAATGAAGACAGAGTGATTCTTTGCTCTTTAATCATTGTATCAATAGGGATGGAAAAACCAAACACAATTGGGTAACCCAGGGATAAATCTAAGGTTGACAGAGTGGCACAGTGATACAGTTGGTTCTGAAGAATTTTTATCACCTACAATATAAGATAGAGCTTAAGAACATGCCTGGTCAAGGAAGTCACCTAAGCTGCTTTCCCTCCATCTTCCAGCTAAGGCGTATGTGACCTGTTTCCTTACGGCAGGAGCCAGTCTGTCAACTTCGAAGACAGGCATAAGACCCAGCACATACTCCATGCTTAATAAATTTTTATTCAAATGAACTTTAGGTACAAAGGGAAATGCTGATATATACTGATGACCCACCAGCAATGAGCACATAACCATCAATAACAAAAAGGGGATCGGCAACTTCCTGTTAAACAGAAGCACTACTTCACTTCCTCTCACTTGAAAACCTACCGAAAAAAGAGAAGGAGTTGAGAATGCAGAAATCCACAAGAACAAGATAACCAGGTGACAAGAGCCTCACTATTGTGGAAGCTAGAGAGCAGAATGAGGAGTGAAAAGTGACTAGCAAGCCTTTGGAGGGATCCTAAACTAGCCCTGGGGAAAGCAGAAAAATTTGAAGTACCTCTGCAGGTGAAATGTAGAATCTCAGGTCTTAACCCAGACCCACTCCATCAAAATGTGGACGTTAAATCCCCAGGAGCTTCATTTTCGTATTAGCTAAGAAATATTTAGCTCAACCCATTTTGTTTTGGGACATTTATCAGTTTTCATGTGTTCTGGGAATTCCGGATTTTAAACAAAGAAAACAATTTTATTTTTCTTATGATGGAATCCAAATTTTAAAAGTAAACAGGAGACACAAACACCACAAATGAGAATAAAAATCCTAACTGGACTTTTCAGAGTAAATGCAATTATTTGTCACAAACACATTGGGTATCTCTGGGCTCTTTAGATGAGAGTGTAACAAGTATATTTGTAAATTTATACTGCTGGTATAAACATTAAAATCAGTTAAAGTGACAGATTTGTTTTATGTTAACTTGTAAGTTTTTAAAGCTAACATTAGGGTTTCTTTTTTTTCCTTTTCTTGTTTTTTTTTTTTTTTAACTTTAACTGTGGTAAAATACTTAACAAAATTTACCAGGGCATTTATTTTTAAGTGTACGCAGAGTTCCGTAGCATCATGTACCTTTACACTGCTGTGCTACCTTCATCACCAGTCACACAGCTCTTCATTTACAAAACAAACTCTGTGCCCACTCACTCCGTATTCCTCCACCCCAGCCCCCTGCAGCCACCACACTGTATCTCTATGAGTCTGACTACTCCAGGTACTTCCCTTAAGTGGAATCATACAGTATTTGTTTATTGCCTGGCTTGTTGCAACAAGCCTAATGGCCTCAAGCTTCATCCATGTGGTAGCATGTGTCAGACTGCCCTTCCTTTTCTTTTTCATTTATGGAAGTATATTAACACATTTTTGCAGGAGACTTGGAAAATACAAAGTTAAATATAGTTTACATTACATATTACAATTATTTTTTAAGTAGATAAACTAAGGATTTTAGTTGGGGTTTCAATATCAAACTCTCAAAAATTAATAGAATGAATGTACAGCGAAGTAGAAGCATATGGTACACCTGAAAAGCACCATGAACCAATTCAACATAATTAAGGTTTATACAATTTTCACACAATAGCAGGACACAAATTCTGTTCAAGTTCCCAGACACTACAAACTAGATTATAAACTGGAATTACATTACATATCAGTATGAAAAGATATTTAAAAATAACCCATGTATTTTCAAGTGCAATGTGACATTTAGCAAGAGAGATCTTTGACTTAGCCATTGAAAGCCTTAATAAAGTTAGATGACGGAAAAAATACAGAGGGTGACTGCACAGAAAAAAAGTATTTAAATGAGAAATTAATATCAAAGATACTTTAAAAAAAAACCTCCTATATTTGGAAATTAAATGTCCACTTTTAAATGACGGGTGTATCTAAGATCATAACAAGGAATGTCAGGAAGTACCTCCTTTTGAAGGCTAACATTCTACTACTGTATGTACAGAATACATTTTGTTGACGGACACTTGTTTCTACCTATCTACAGTGTGGGTGCATTTTTAACTCCCTCTCCCATTTTTAAAGTATCTGTCTTATTGATGTAATGGAAACTTTTACTTTGGTTTTAGAAAAATATATATCCTTTTTGGAAACACAGGGCTAGAGACTGACTGCAGGAACTACGTGAGAGACCATTATCCACCATGCCTTTAAAACTGCAAGCCTAAAAAAAAAAAAAAAAAAAAAAAAACTGCAAGCCTTTGAGAACCAAGGCAATAAAAACAATCACAGTTACCTTCCAAGATAATCCACACCTTCTCCTCCCCAGTATGGCGAGACCACCCTCATTTTCTCAGAGGTATTTTTAAAAGTAATTCCTCTCATTACCTACTTGGGGAAAAAAAAGTGGAGGGAAAGCTTATTTGAATTAGTGAAAGTCTTGAATTACAGATGCTTTAAAGCAAAGCAATTTTATTACTCTCAAACCTATGGGAAGCTAACAAATTGTCTGCAGAGCCTCCAGCTCATATTTTAATGAACACGGGAGAGTCGTATATAATTATCATATCAAGCACTACTATGGAAATGGAGACTTCAAGTACTTGAGGACATTTGAAAACAGTTTACACGGTAGGATTTTTAAATACCCACCACCACTTATCTACCGCAGTATCATTTGACTGTTAATTCAAAGCACTGATAAAGGTTTACCAAGCAAAGATCAACTTCAGCCCAATATTTTAGATTAACAGGTTTTATTACATTTTCACTTACAATTAAAATCCTTCACTACGAACAAACTTAAAAGGAAAACTGAAAACATTTGACAGGAAAACAAAAGCAGATTTACAACAGGCTGGTGTATTTATCTAAGGTCTAGACCAATACTTTTTTTTTTTTTGGCAACCAACAACATTAGTAAGAGAAAGGAAAAAAGGAGAGAAATAATTCCCATCGCACCTTATAAGCTTAGGAGAAAAAGGAAAGCAACAAGATGACCAAACTTTTGTCAGAGGAATAAGTGATCAAAGACCAAGGCAAAGTAGAGAACAATGAATATCAAAAATCCAAAAAAAAAAAAACCCTCAAGCTGGATAATGTTTCATGTTGGAAGGTTGTCTATTATTCCGTTCCAATCCTTAACTTCAAAAGTATAGAAAGGCAGAAATGTTTGCAACTTTGAATCACCGAATGATAGCATATAAACAATTCCAGCCTCTTTCATTTGCTTCCCCTGAACATTTTCAAATTGACAAGTGCTCAAATTCATCGAGATCATTACTCCCCACCTGGATTTGGCATCCTTAAAGGAGGGGAAAAAATAGCATTCTTTTTCTATCTCATGAATATTAGGTTAGGATACAAACAAACCTGCAGCAAAAATAAGCACAAAGACAGCTTTTGGAAACAGCACCTCTGGCCCACAGATGCAGGCCACTTTCTATCTCAAGGCACCTGTGAAGATTTCTCAGTATTAAAGATGGGGGCGGCAGGGGTCACCAAGATACTCTAGCTTTCATGTTACAGCAAGAGGCTAGGGTCGAGAGAGAAAGTCATCCAACAGTGAGATATGGAAAGAATGAAAGAATTATCAAGGGGGAAGAAAATGGAGAGCTAGCAGATTGCCCTTAATTATTTTTTATCCCCCTAATTTATTTTTGCCTTTATTAAAAGGAGAAAAATAAGGCACACGAGCATTCTCTGAGAAACTGATTATTTTGCTTAATGAGGCATACACGAAATGCCTTTTACTTTGCCAGAGGTGTTTCTAGTGCCTGCCGCATGCTTCCAAGAATGAGAATGGCCTCTGGAAGGAAAGCTTCCCCACCCTCAGAAAGCTTACTTCCTGCTGGAGGCAACTCCCATCCATCTTTCTCTCTCCTGGAGGCCAAGTCCAAAGGCTTTAGTCTAGCAAAGATATTGACACCTCCAGCCACGCCTTGTCTTCACCACCACTCCCCAAACACAACACGTTCATTTCCTACTTTCTGGTCTTCATGCATGCTTTGATCTTTCACCTTCCTGACCTCCCCTTGGGCCTTCCTACTCTTGGAAAAATTCTCCTCCTCTTTTGCAGCCTGCCAGTTTAAGTATCACCTCCCTGTGAAGACATCCTCAAATCCAGGTGTTAGTTATGTCTCCTCCTGTAGGTTCCTATAGTAACTGTGCACAGAGGTCCATTAACAGGAGCAAGTAGTATGCGATTCTGTCCAAGGCAAACCTGCCTGTGTGCCCATCGGCAGCACTAAGTCTTGCTTTGCGTACTATCGCAATCACAGTACATGATGCAGTGTGTTACGCGCCATACATGTCCGCTGAGGCAATTTTAAACAAACCAAAACAACAGTGTGATTCTGTTGCTCTGTGCTGAGAGTGTCACCATTACTCTGTTTTACATTCACCCTCGATCACCTCCTATCCACAGATTCCTTATTCATCCCCAGCATTTCTGATCTATGGACAAAGCGGTTCCTTGGCTACACATGAGAGATTTTAGAGGACAGATCTGGGAATTGGTGTTTTTAGTTTGCTTGCTAGTTAAGAGCTCACAGGATGACTCTGATGAGCAGACAGGTTTGGAAACCACTGGACTTATCATAAATTCTTTTTTTTTTTAAATCAGTTCTTATAGCTGAGCCCACCAGTTACTGCTTCTGAATATTCTATGTCCATTTCATGATGGATGTTTACTTCTAAGATGATTCCGGTGCTTCTGGACTCACACCAGTTCACTTTCAGATTAAGCAATGAGACGTGTGACTTCTTCCTGGTTATTTTGTTGTTGTTGTTCAACAAGTATTTACTTAGCTTTGTCCCAGGGGCTTAGTGACGCTTGGCTTCATATTTGGGATTGCCCACTAATTTGATCTTGAACCCTTTCCTCAAAGTGAGATTTTTAAAGCACAGAGCAATTATGTACAATTCTATTTCAGGAGAGAGCTGGCAGTAACTTACATTTTTAGTTCTTAAGTGGGTGCTCCTGGCCATATGCAGCTCTGGAGTGGAGATTAAACGCTAAATATAGAGCAGGACTCATCTATACAGTATAATTGTGGATTTCTAAGTTTTAGTCGCCAAGCCACAAGAAATAAGGGAGCTATTCAGAGAAGAGGATTAGTTTAGCAAGTACTCTATACTCTCTCCCAAATCACAGTTTTCAATAAATTAGGTTGCAACTGAGAAAATGTTACTCTTATCCCTACAAGTTAATACATCTGATGCTTTCTACAGCCCCTGACTATTGTTTGGGATTTTGGTATCCACCCCCCAACCCCTCAAAAGGATGACTGCTGATTCTCTTTAACCACCGTTCCTGTTTTCCAAGTGTGCAGGCCCTTTGGTGCGGCATACTTCTGCACCTGGAATCTCAATTAGTTCCAAGCAATAGAACTAGAAAAGCACCCATTAGTAATGGATATGAAATACCAATAAAATGGCAGAGGGACATTTTTTAAAGTTGAGGTATAGTGGATTTACAATATTATATTAGTTTCAGATGTACAACATAGTGATTCAAAATTTTTATAGATTACACTCCATGTACACTTACAATACATTGGCTATATTCCCTGTGCTGTACAATATATCCTTGTAGCTTATTTATTTTATGTGTGGTGGTTTGTACCTCAACCCCCTACCCCCTCTTGCTCCCTCCCCCTAGCCACGATTTGTTCTCTATAACTGTGAGTCTGTTTCTTGCTTTATTCACTAATTTTCTTTAGATTCCACATCTAAGTGATAATGTACAGTGTTTGTCTCTGACTTATTTCACTAAGTAGATTTCCCTCCAAGTCAATCCATGTTGCTGCAAATTGCAAGACATCGTTCTTTATGGCTGAGTGGTATCGGCAGGGACACTTAAGAGTGAACGCAGCGGCTGTCTGAAAATAAGGAGTCATAACCCAGGACAGGATCTCGTTCAGCCTGCAGAGGAAAGTCTGGTGTGTAAACCCCAGCTGTCCCTAATGCAGATCACTTGTTCAGAAGCTCCAGTATGACATCCGGCTTTTGTTCATGTCTACAAGCGTCTTTTGGCGGGGGGAAAGAAAAAAAAAAAAAAGACAACCCAAAGCACATACAGAAAAGCTGCCTGAACACTGACTTCAAATTAGATCACTAACATCACTGGAGGAAAAAGGAAAATGCATCTGTCTACTGTTTCCTTAAAAATCGGCTACTGCTTTATCTGAAGCCTATAAAACAAACATCCTCAACGCTGCACTGTACTCGAGTTCAAAAGTTCAGCAGTGTCTGGAGAAATGGTAGCACCGCCCGGAGGAGAGGACGGTCGGGGGGCTGCAGTGGGAGCAGGACCACTGCACCTCACTCCTCCCACTCAGGCCATCTGCAAAAGCTTAGGTCTCACAATCACGCCGACCTCCGGGGCTCAGAGTCGTTACTCAAACTGCACCTGCCCGGGATTAAGTTTCCTGCTCATGAATGATGGTTTCTGTCCTTTAGTCTGCAAACAACTGTCACATGATCCAGCAGCAAGCGAGTGGAGGGAGCTGGACCCTTGCAACAGAGCTGGGCGGGACACCGATTTGGGTGATTCATCGCCTTCAAAAATCTGTTCCTGAAAGGCTTTTGCATGTTTCTATCACTTCTTGTTTCAGCTCACAGGGAATTAATGCCTGTCAGGGACAGAGCTCTAGACAGAGCTCTAACCTGGGAAATAACCTATGATGAGATGATTGGATGGCATCACCAACTCAATGGACATAAGTTTGAGCAAGCTCTGGGAGATGGTGATGGACAGGGAAGCCTGGAGTGCTGCAGTCCATGGGGTCGCAAAGAGTTGGACACGACTTAGCAACTGAACAACAGCGACTTGTAAGAATGAAAGGGACTCATTGTCTTTTTCTTTTCCCTTTGACCCCAAAGGCCACTAAGTCTGTGGTTTCTAACCTTGCTAAAATGAGGGAAATTTTGAGAAGCAGTGCGACATCCCCCTATAAGGAGAGCTACAACTGCATGGCATAAATCAGTTACACCTGCTTGCTCTGCATTTCGTGAATCGAAACAACACAGCCACGGCGTGCACAAAATCACCTTGGAGAAGCATTTCTTCAGTGATGAAGTAAACCCTAGGTTCATTTCATAGTAAGAAACAGTTTCTAGAGAAGAGCAGTGAATTTATATGACATTTGTTCATGATATTAGGAGAGTCTCTCAAAGAAAACATTGACAAAAGAGGGCATTATTAAATGATTCTTCATAAGCCAAGTTAATTTCCATAACCTAAGATAATTCTAGCCAAAATTTATGACGATAAAGAATCATGGCTTCCCCTCCCAAAGGACAGTTCTAGATTTCGTTTCTTAAAAAACACATAGAGCTGTATTTACTCAAAATGCTTCCCAATAGTTAATCGAAACACAGCATATCTCCCTTCCATCAGAGAGAGCCAGGAGGGAATGAAGACTGTCAAACCTTCCCAGACCTCCAAGGGTCACCAATCAATGCAGGGGTCAAAGAAATGCTGGGGCAGTGGCTTTTCTGAGAATTCCAGTCCTGCGCAGCAAGAATGCTTTTGGGTTTTATACACACGCACGCACACACGGTCTGGACATGCCACAAGTGTGATCCCTCAGCTGAAATACCATCATGTAATTAGATGATGAGATGAGCATGCATGAAGTGGAAAAGTGGGCCAGTTTACATTAACTGCAGGGTTATCAGAGAAAGGGAAATAAAATTAGGGCTTAAGAAAATTGTAAAAAGTACTTTTCATTACCCATCCACATCCCTCCTATCCCCAGAAGTGTCAACCCGGACTCTGAACATTTGAAGGCTGACACAGGAAAGCATCCCCATCTACCGCATTAGCACTTAATGTGGGCAGATGGCAACTGTTGGTGCCCAGGTGTTGAAAAGCGCCTGCCTTACTTGGAAGCAATAAGACAAGTCAGGCTGAATACTTGTGGCTGATTATGGCGGCTCTCAAGTGAAGGCCAAAACAACTCTGAACACATGAGAAATGGAATATTCTTTCAAAACGCTCTGACTGAAGTGCCTCATTTTAGATTACAAAATGGATTTTAGACGTTTCAGCTTTTCAAAAAAAGAGGGAAAGAAAGAAAAAGAAAACAGGCGGATCAGTTTATTTTCTGAGCCCAGTATTAATGACAAGCTGACGTCACCAACAGCCAATCAGAAAGCTCTCTGGTGTCGGGTGTTCTAACACCATTTCATATTTATGGGTAAGCACCAGAAGGGTGTCAACCCTAAGCTGCATTTTCCTCCCTACTCACTTCTAAATAAAGTGCCTGCTTTCATTCAGCAGCCAAACTGGGAGTGGGGGGTGGTGGGGAGGAACCTCAGTCTCTCTTCTTCCTCATCCCAGCCCATTTTCTGGCAGTTCCAAAACAAAAAGTGGAAAGTGGGGGAGAGTGCCTGGGACCTTGTGTCATTGCTTCCTGTGAAGCTGCTGCTGAATGCCCTCTGGAGCTTCACAATAGTCCTCACTGACAAACCAAAGCCAAGGCTTCATCTGCAAAAAACCCGAAGGGCAGGAAAGAGAGACTGCTTGCAAAAGACAGGGTCAAGGCTCCCTATACTCAAGAAATGAATGCAATCCTTTTTCCCCCTCTTTTTTTTTTTTTTCAAACTATTCTCTACTCCCATTACTTCCTCCCACTCTAAAGCAATGTTGAAGGAGAGAGAAAAAGTTAACCCTGCAATGGTCAGTCCTGGGCCAGTGCGGACACAACAGTTCATGAGCGGAGCTCCCCACTCCTCCAGATCAATGGAAGCCAAGCGTCATCACAGGGCCCCAGGAACAGGGCAATGGAATGAAACCAGCACATATGTGATGCTGACTATGCTCTCAAGGCTGGTCCTAACTACCAAGCTGCTGGGAAATGCTGTGCCCAGAACGGGAGTATGGCCCAAATTTGTCTTCAGTCTAAACTCAATCTGTATGAGCAGAAATGGATAATGTGATTCAAATTCGAGACAGCACAGACAAGATGTTTATGGCATCTATGAAGGAAAAAAAAAAAAAAAGAAATCTGTGCCCTAAACAAGTGCAACACGCATACTGCTCTGACACTTCTCGCAAAACCTCGCCAGGAGATGAATATAACCCTTTTCCTTTTCCACACCCCTAACCATCTGATGCTGTATCAGGACTGCTGGATCCAGCCCAATCCCAGAATTGTAACATGTAATAAAGATGCTTGGCCATGCCGCAGAAGATGACAGAATTTGGCATGCTGGCCTGGAGCCAGAGTGACAGCTCTTGAGCTGATGTCTCTTTCCAACAGATTTAATAATGTACAAGGAGAAAAAGAAATTAATAATCTGCTCAGGGCAAATTCAGTGTCTACAAGCTTCTTTTGGTTTGGCTCTGACAAGCCTCCTTTTCTACATGCCAAAAACATGCAAAGACAGTGACTGTAGCCTGACCCTTTTCATCACTAAATCCGGTCCAAAGGAAACCAATTAGATTCAAAGGGAAAAGAGGAATTGCGGTCCTCATTATTTAGGGGCTATGTAAGCAAAGTCATCTTATTTCTTACATGCCCCCACCTAGGCCAAAGCATAGAGATTCTTCCTGCCACATCTTAAAACTTATGTAGTTTATACACAACCCATATACATGCTGCTCCTCGCAGAATCCCCATTCAAGTCACAAGGATCCCAATATAAGGGAAAGACAATTGTGTGTGAAGCAAAAAAGAAAAGAATCTGACCTAAGACCCCCTAATCCTTAGGTCACTGAGGCCTAGAAGAACAGGGAGAAAAGAAAAAAAAAGTTTTACTTGCTTTCTTAAAAACAAAACAAAAGAAACCACACACAAGAGGGAAACAAGAGTCCTGTCCCATATGCTAAGCAATGGGTGCTGTTATTTTCAAAGTTATAAAAATTTGCCAAGATAAAAATCAAAAGCAAGAGAGGAAAATCTGAGCACTCAACAATGAAGGAACAAATAAGAAGCCAATATGCTGGTATCAAAAATCCAAAAATAAATATTTAAGTGCTCCTAAAAGGGCATTCTTCCCAATGCCCTTTCCTAAGATGGAGAGAATCCTTTCCAAAACCTACCTATTAGGAGGCCTTGTGTTACTCTCTAATCTTGGGGCTCCGTGGTATTTGGCAGAAGAGGAAACTAATTTGGATCATCCAAAAATCATTTCCATTTGGTTTTAGTTGTATTATATGAGGGTGGCAAGTTGGCAACAAACTTCTCTCCCTAATTAAGTTTAGTTTAGAATGATTTTAAATTTTATATTCCCGCAGCACAGGCCAACTAACGACTGCAGACAGTGGCAGGCTGGCAACAGAAAAAAAAAGCCAACTGTGGCTTTTTTAATTGTCACAGATAAGTTATTCACATGCAGCTAATCTCGGTAATGGAATTAGCCTTGACACAGGGTGCAAGAGCTGGTGAGCATCCTGAGGCCTGGACTTACTGGCCAGTGGTACCATGGGTGTGCAAGCAAAGGTAGGGCCAGATGTGGCCAGGTGCAAGAGGCAGTGAGACATCAAAAATATGCATCCTGTTTATTATAGCCACACTCCCTTACTCAATGTTCCATGCTTGTAACCTCGTCTTTCTTTCCCCCAGTTCTTCAAAGGGAAGGCTGTTGGTTATACCTTAGGATTTCCAACTCCAATCCAACATACATATTCCCAACATCCACAAGTCAGAAATGGCACACTGAATGTGGACCCGTTATGATTTCACAAGCTATACAGTTAGACTGCATGATCATAAGAACATTGGATAATAATTGTCCAATCATCTGATCCAATACACACAGGTGAACCCAAGCCTTCATGTATGTTTACGTATCACAGTATCTACTTCCTTTGTCATCTTTATCGTGGATTCTTTCCTCAATATAACCAAGCAGTTGGTATATGATATCTTAGGAGGCACCATTTGTACTCATCTCACAGTAAGCTTTTGTCTTTTCATTGAAATCCATCTTTATGTGATCCCTTTGTATAATGAAGGATCATCATGTCTGCTTCTGAATTCATGAGAAAAAGTTTAAGAAATGAGTAAGGGGTAGTCCCAAAATATGAGAACACCACCTTGAAGAACAACCATGTTCCTTTCTTCCCCTTCCCAAGCCCAAGGATGTAGTCCCCACTGATGGGAAAAGAATACTGTTTGGAAGAAATCAATGGTCAAATCTAATAAGGGTGTTATTTTCATTGTGCATTTGAAGTGTACAACAGAAATAAAGATAGGTTTGAAATGTAAGGAAAGGAATTTTAAATCCCACTTAAGACTCATTTTTAGACACCTTGGCAAGCTGGGGAGTGGTCTGTAAAGGAAATGCATCTGTAAGTTGCTATGAGTCACTTCTTACACACATGAACTGTCCTTGTTACATTTAGAGAAGATCAACTGAAATTCATAATTTTATAAAAAAGTAAAGCCAGGGTCACAGAATAGACCCACAGATTTTAGGGGTAAACCACCACTGAAGAACAGCTTTCTAATAAGACTGCTCTTGTTTAACAAGAGGCAAAACTTGATTCCCCGTTCCTTGGATGAGCAACGGAAACCTGACCCACTTGCAAAGCCAGTAGACACACACAGGCCTTCCCAGTTATCTAACGTCCTGTCCCCCCCAAACAGGAAGTGAGTCACTGCTAAGGAACTGCCCATCATTTTCAAAGGAAAAAGACAACTTCCAGAGTTAACGTTTTATACTCAAACGCTGTACTCCAAGATGGCCAAATTGTTCGTTATGTTTACAATGACCTAAGTCGGTTCTTGTGAGCATTTCATCTGAATGGTTTGCATCTCACTTCATATGCTTTAGTCTCCATACAAAAGTAACGTCTCCTATTTGGAGCAGAAGATTCACAGTGATGTTCCCTTACATTCGCAATTAATAGGCTGCGTCAGCATAGTGTTTATAGCATTAATATCAAACAGTTGAGATTAAAGGAGGATGTGGTTTTATCAGCACTATGGGTCTTGTTCCCCATACAAAGGAGACAGAAAATGACTGAATATGGAAAAGGACCAGGTATGGAGAAGGCGCAATTAATAAAGCCCATTTTTAAGCACTCACAAAGAAGTCCACAATAAATTCAGTACCTTAAGTAGTCCTGGTTTCCCTATATCCTGGATTTAGTTCTTAATTTATCTAATTATAGTTAAGTCACTGGATTTGCAGAGAAAGCTAGGATATGAGTTACATAAAAACAAAACGACTAAGATACGTCTTTATCCAGGCATATAATTCCAATTGACAACCATCACACTTCATGAATAGAAGGGGCCTACCCCAGGCACTTGTAGCTCTCAATATAAAATAGTGTCTGTGCTTGAAACTTACCTTCTAAAGTACTGAGGGTGGAGAAAAAAGGACCACAGGCCATGCTCAGAGGCCTGGCTAACACTTGCCGGCAAGTCACATTTAATATGAACAGTCAGATATCTGCACAAGTATTTCCTCAGACCATTTGCTTCTTCCAGACATCTGAAAGTTCAGTTACGTGCATGCATAGCTATACAGAATACACACATATCAAATAATTTTGCATTATATTAAAAATACTTTGTTATCCCTGGAGTATTTGTGACTTTTT
Organism: Bos taurus; assembly: GCF_002263795.3. Lineage (NCBI taxonomy): Eukaryota > Metazoa > Chordata > Mammalia > Artiodactyla > Bovidae > Bos > Bos taurus. The sequence continues at coordinate 36,317,603 of NC_037350.1, forward strand.
TCCTAAAACTGGGGTCACGTTGAGTAATAGAGAAAAACACATTGGAAAGTGGCTTAATGATCACTGATAACATTCTCAGGGTCACCCCACAGGGCTCTGCCCTACATGCCTATGCCCTAAGCAAAGGGATGAGCAGGACATGCAGCCAGCCCTCATCTGCTCACCAAAAAGTGCCCTGTTACCAGAAAGGATTTTTCTAATTCATTAGAATTTTCTGCAACCCTGTAACCTAAACAGCATAACTGGGTATGTTTTTCAGTTGCAGAAATATCTGGAGTCTGATAACCAACATAACTACTGTTCAAAAAAAAAGTCCCCAAATGGAGTCACATATGCTAAGCTCCATATTATCAAAACGAGGCTTAACTTAGAGTTTCGGCTCTCCCTCAAATGGAATCTTAAACCACTCAGTCTGATTTCACCTGACTGGCACAAGTTCGGTGCCTGACAGACCCCTGCCATCCCTGAGAGGAAAGTAACCTTACAATAACCCAATTTTGTTGTCCATTATAACTTCCCTGTTCCTGCTCCCTTCTAACTATAAAAGTCTTTCATTTTCTACAGCTTCTTTCTGCCTCCTAGATTGGATGCTGCCCGATTCAAATCAATTTTTGCTCAAATAAACCCTTATATTTAATATACCTCAGCTTATTTAATACATATTTGTTAATTATATGTGTATATATGTACCGCTGTTGCTGCTAAGTCGCTTCAGTCGTGTCCAACTCTGTGCAACCCCAGAGATGGCAGCCCACCATGCTCCCCCATCCCTAGGATTCTCCAGGCAAGAACACTGGAGCGGGTTGCCATTTCCTTCTCCAATGCATGAAAGTGAAAAGTGAAAGTGAAGTCGCTCAGTCGTGTCCGACTCTTAGCGACCTCATGGACTGCAGCCTACCAGGCTCCTCCATCCACGGGATTTTCCAGGCAAGAGTACTAGAGTGGGGTGCCATTGCCTTCTCCGGTATATATGTATGTATGTTATTTCATTGTCACACCAGTGGTAAAGAATCCACCTGCCAACGCAGGAGACGTAAGAGGTTTAGGTTCAATCCCTGGGTCGGGAAGATCCCCTGGAGTAGAAAATGGCAACCCACTCCAGTATTCTTGCCTAGAAAATTTCAAGGGCAGAGGAATCTAGCAGGTTATAGTCCATGGGGTCACAGAGAGTCAGACATGACTGAGCACACGCACACACATACACACACATTAAAATTCTGGAATGAATGTGATAACATGGAGCTCATCATCTAGCATTTAGCAGGATCTCTACAAAGAGCTCCTGGGTCTAAATTATTGGACTAAGGAAGAGCAAAGAGAAGATCCATCAAGTAGAGGAGATGAAGATGGGGGGAAAAAAAAGTAGAGATGAGTCAATACAAGGTAAAAAGAAAAATGGAATAAATGTCAATGGACAACACAGTGGAGGGAGGACAAGATTGGCAGGACTTGACCCACACAAGGTTATCTTTAGCTTTCATTCCATTAACCCGGGGGGCTAAGCAATTTAGGTGATTTAAACGTCGAGTGTTAGAGAGGCCAGAGTCATGGGTTCATCCGTATGTGAGTCACTCTGCTTCTGTTCCAAGGCCATACATTTTGTGCTTAACTCAAATTAGCATCTTGCATATGCTTCCAACTAGTCACAGGGAGGCCAGAGCAGGGGGTGGATCCACAGAAACCCATCATCATTACCGCACACAAATATATCTCAAGGTATCTGCTCTCCCTACAACAGTCCTTCAGGATCAAGTTCACCTGGAAGTGAAAGCACATTACTCAGTCAAGACAGCCCCAACTCGAGGGCAGCCCCGGGTTACACAGCGATCTCATCAACCTGCGTCATGGCTCTGGTTCGTACGATGAGAAAAAAGGGCTTTGCCTCAGGTCCTCAGCATTTGGGTATTTCTATCGAGTTCATTATCATGAGTCCCAAGCATTTTTGTTGCCCCACGGGACAGTTAGACAAACAAGCCTTGAAAATTATACTAAAATTGAGAAGAAAATGTTTTCAATTGCTCAGACAGACACCCTTCAAAATTAAATATTCACATTCATTGTCTTTTTCCCAAACTCCCGCAGTGATTGGTTTATGTTACAGACTAATGTCCCTGCAGTATTAAGTAAACCAAGCAGCTTGGGTACTATAACAACAATAATCACTAGCTTTGCTTCTTTTAATAGTGGTTTTATAGAGAAACTGCATTTTTTTTTTTTTTCATGAAAAAGTTTGCTTCAGGCTCCACTCTTACATACCAAGCTTCAGTTTGTGGTGAAACTTAACAGTCTCATTATAAACCCTCGAATGTTGGGAATTAGGATGGAAATGCTGACACAACATTAGCCCCAGTTGGCACTGCAGAAAGGCTTTTAAATATGTAGACTCTCCCCTGTGAAGTCAGTCTCTGGAGGCTATGACTTTGTGATTTTAAACTGCAAAAGTGAAACTCACCAGCAGTGAAACCATGCTAAGGGCTGGCGACCTTGGACTTCTAACTCAAGGCACTTACTGTTGACTAAGACACATTTGAAAAAGCACTTGCCCTATTTGTTACTCAATTATCAGAGGAAAGAGAGAAATATACAGATTTCATTTAAGGAATAACTTTGCGACTTCTCTTAACAGAGAGAAAGGAGGATAAAACAGAATGGTGTGATTTCTGACACACAGAGGTCAACAGGTAAACAAAGTCAGTCTGTTTAATTTTATATTTTATTTGCAAGTTCAGATGTGAATGAGTGAAAGGAAGGAATTGCCTGGGAAGTGACTATTGGGTAACAATGCCAGAATCTCCTTACTAATGCCTCAACCTAAAGGATGATCATGTCAAAGGCTAGAATATGTGTATTGTTAAGGAAAAGGCAAATGCAAACGTGAAAAAAAAAAAAAAAAAAAACCAATTCCAGGAAGTCTCATAGATGCCATTTCTATAAACTTTCTTCCTATGTCATAATCCAATGTCATAATCCATGTCACCAGCCTCTTTCAGGCACATCTTTGGTCCCCAGACTGGACTGAGCGGTCGTATATCAGGTTTAGGGGTCTCCCATGCTACACCCCAAATAAGCTTATTCAGCAAAGACAACTACATCTCCTTTACCTGATTTTTCAACTCATGCTGTCTTCCAATAATCAAAACCACCACTCCTAAAAGGAGTCTTGAATCCTCAGGGAGTAAAATTTGCTTAAAAACAGGGAGGAAAAACAAGCCCACATATACTTATTTTAATGCAAGTTCTATGCGCTCCTCGGGGAACAATCTACCACTTGAACAGCTTTAGCTACCACCTTTTATGAGTAAGTCTCATTCTAATCTCTGGACTACTCTCCTAAAGTACATCACCTATGGTTATATTCACACCTCCACTTACAGACAAGACAGGAATCTAAGCATCAGCATGCCCAAACGAGAACTCACAGCCTTGCCACCTACCCACCCTCCAAGGAAAGCATGTTAAGCACAGGCCTAGCCCATGCATCGCAAAGTACCTCCATCCTCTCCACCTTGGGCTCCGCTCCCTAATGCCAGCAGTGTTCCTCCAATCAATTACAACCAAAGTAAATAAATAAAATCAGCCTCCTCTCCCCAACAACCTAGCTTCTATTCAATCACTCCACCTGCATACCTCCAAAGTGACCATGATCTATGTCTCTAAATCCAGTAGACATTTGGCTTTTCTCATCTTCTGTCTGCAGCTGGTGTCTCCTTTAATGTTCTTTTCCCTTGACTTTTATAGCAACACACTCCCCCGATTTTTCTTACCTTCCTTTCATTCCTGAGTCTTAGTATGGTTTAGGAGCTCATCCCCTCCTACCTGGCCATGAAATATTGTTCAGTGACACTGGCCCAGAAGCCTTTTTCCTTCCTTAGTTTCTGCTCTTTCCCTAGTTAGTCTCGTCCGTCGTTTCAGTTACTACCTATACATTCGTTATGTTCAGTCACTCAGTCGTGTCTGACTCTGCACCCCCCATGGACTGTAGCCTGCCAAGCCCCTCCATCCAAGGGGTTTTTCAGGCAAGAATACTGGAGCAGGTTGCCATTTCCTACTCCAGGGGATCTTCCCAACCCAGGGATAGAATCCGCATCTCTTCAGTCTCCTGGATTAGCAGGTGGGATTCTTTATCACTAGCACCACCTGGGAAGTCCATCTACACGCTTGTAACCACCTTTGCTCTGAACTCCAAAGCTGTCCATCCAACTACACCCCCTTAACATCTCCCTGAGATCCATCAAGGGAGTGCAGCCAAAGGGTCTCATCATCTCCCACCCACATCGTGGCCACCTCTGCTCCCCACCCCACCCCAGAAGCTTAGTTGGCTCCTCCTTGATTGGTAGGTGGACCGCCATCAATCCAGGTGTCCAGGACTTCTCTGGCGGTCTAGTGGTTAAGAGTCTGCCTGCCAATGCAGGGGATATGGGCTTGATCCCTGGTCCAGGAAGATTCCACACGCCACGGAACAACTAAGCCTGTGCACCATATGCACTGAAGCCCACACACCCGAGAGCCTGCACTCTGCAAAAGCAATGAGAAGACTACACACAGGTAGAGAGCAGCCCCATCCACTGCAACTAGAGAAAGCCTGTGCACAGCAACGAACACGCAGTGCAGCCAAAAACAAATTTTAAAAAATCTAGGTGTCCATGTTAAATACCTTGAGATGTCCCCTCCCAAAGGCAATCCATCACAAGATTCTATTGACTCTCTCAGCTTGTTCACCAGTAAAACTCGTGGTACCTAGGACAGCACTTGGTGCAAATAAGTGCACAATAAATACATATTAAATAAAGTGAATGACTTCTAGAAATTGTCAACTACTTGTGGACAGATCTCTTCATTCCCCATATCATTTTCTATGATGTTCCTTCTACAAAAACACCACACTGCACTTCAAAAGCTGGCAAATATTTACTTGAATTCTCAGCCAAAAATGACACTTTGTTAGGATGGTTTCCCTCAGCCTCCCCGGGACCCACATTAGGCTCTTTTTCCTCTGCTACATGGCGCTGCATACATAGCACCATGGCAACAACATCACTGCCTCACAATGACAACATGAAGACATTCTTCCTTCCTTTGCATCTGAACACATGACAAATGGGCAGGATCAATTATTTTCAAACGATTTCATTAGTAGATTAAACTCTGTCTTCATCCCTCCCTCCTGTTCTCCCCAGAAAGGGGAAGGCAGGAAAAAAAAACACATTTACGAGAAAAAGGAATGGCCAACCCTCATGTGTTCTCATGGCTGCAGGATACCAGACAGTCCTGTCTATTCCCATTCATCTATTAATAATGGTGGCTGGTTTATTCTTTCCATGTCCCAAATACAGTGAAGGGACCAGCAGGAGAGGCCTGCACATCAGTCAGCCACTTCCTGCGAGATGGTGGCCAAAGCCTTTCAGGTAAGGATCAACACTGCAGAGGTACATTCTCCTGACTGTGGGAAAAGCTGCTAGCAAAAGATTATATACACAAAGCTATCCGAACCACAAGGTTGGAAGAGAATCAAAATAAGCCAAAGCTTAATTAGAGCTGAAGATTTCCCGTCTGGGATCCACGTTAGGGACTAAGCTTCCAAAGCCATCACCAAGGAGGTGATTACATGTCCAGTAGGACAAGCCGGTGAGAACAGAGGCAGAGCTGGGGTTTTTTGTTATTTTTTTTTCTTTTTCTCTTTTAATTTTTCACATAATCCCAGCATTCATGTGCATGTGTTTTTTCCTAAACTCAGCTCCAGGCTCCCAGCTCTTTGCTCCCTAACGCCTCCTCTCCCCTTCTATAAATTAAGTTAACAAGGAATTTTTTAAAAGAGGACATTCTCTTAAAGGGTCTGTTATTCTGAAGTTAATGGCTCTGACATGTCGCCAGGCCAAACAGTCCCAGGCAGCAATAACTCTTGCAACAGCTCCAAAACTCAGCCTCAAATGTCACCGAGTCCTACCCTGAGCTTTCTTCCCCTTTGATTATCACGGGTTGCCTGCCTTCCTCCCCAAACATTTCAGAGCGAACTCAAATGCATCAAAGAGACCAGTTAAGGATGTGAAGATTGAGAAACACATTCAGTCTTCATGTTATGATCTTGCCTTTTCCTTCCCACAGCTTGTCTCTAAGAGAAAAAGGACAAGTGTAAATTTGATGTCACACAGAACAAAACAAAACACATCTAAGACAGCTGGGGCGGGGGGGCTCTTCTAAATGCCAGCGCAGTCATCTAGTACTTAGTACACACTCACTGCAAGGATTAGGTCGTATGTGTGAAGGGTGCATGATTTTTACGTGAGAAATGAGTGGATATGTATGTATGTAATGTATGTATGTAATGAAGCAATCAAGCTTCAAGGAATTGCTTCAACTCACCTGCCTGAACTAACCACCAGTGAGATGATGATCAAAATATAAAAATGCAAACCAAATTACAGGAGAACCCAGTTTCAACACACATAATGGGTGCAAGAGCAGAATAAATCTGGAGGCGCTTATTTCAGTCCTTAAGCCTTAAATGAAAAAGGTGATTAAACATGTGCTGCCAAATCAGCTCATCCTGAAAATAAATTTTTTTAAAAAACATCATTTTCTAGATAAAAGAGTCCAAATGCCTGTGTCCATAATTTGACCTAGAAATGTGGGCTGATGTGCCAAAATTTCAGCATTTCTGTTCCAAAACGATGGGTAAAGGAAAGGAAGAAATGATGAAAAACCATAAAAGTTGTATTTACTTCTTCTGACGGATTGTGGCTTATTGAACCAGCAACAATTTTCAAACAATTTATCAGCGTACTCCAGTCTGTCACCTAATAGCCACAGGTCCCAAAATAAAAGATATAATGATAAGACAAGTGGAAGCAGACTTACATGAAGGGGAGACACCTAAAGAAGGGAATTTCTTACCAAGGATGTGGGAAATAAAGGATTACACCTTGAAAAAGCAGCACGCATGCTATTCTGCTTAGTCTGGGCTGCCCTTCTCCATGCATAACTCTAGAACCCTATTTACAAGGAATTTTAACGTGTTCAAGACATTTTCACATATTTATGTCATTTGATCCCATAGCAATCCCACTTCACAAGTCAGAAAACTGAGGTTCAGGCAAGTGACTTTCCCAAAACAAGTAACAAGTGACCAGAGAACCACAGCACCTATCTTCTGATTCAATTTTTATCAGTAACTTTAAGTTTACAGTAAGAGGAATAAAACTTGCAGGAAAATGAACACCTAGTGAATTTGCAACTATCCAAGTCAGGAATACCACAGGCAAAGTTACACACAAGGAAGCGCAGAGCTAGTGAGCTTGCTTCGTGATTAATAACAGTGAAATTTTCCATCTTTTGGATCTAGCTTCACAACCTACTGCATTTCCTAACATCACAAATATTTGTCTAGGCCTTGGGAGAGAGTTTATTCTGTCCCTGAATTTGTGATATTACTGGCTGTTATTTCAACTGAAAACATACTTACCGGAGTACAGTGTGTTCCTTACCAATTCATCTTGCCATGAGGTGAAAATGCCCCGGCACTCAATGAAAAGAATGGTCTGGTAATATTTAATATGAACACAGGCATTTCTCATCCAGGGCAATTCATTGTGCACACATCATTAAGGATCAAAGCACAGGCAAACCAAAGAATGGAAAAGGAATTCGAAAACATCAAAGTTAATTATATTTGGTCGTCCCAATAGCTGTTACTTGTTCAATTAAGATGCTGCTTCAGCTAATCTTAAGTCAACCTGTGCTTCTCAAAAAGCCCAAGCAATAAAAGCAGAAGTCAAAACATCTGAAGCTGAAGATTCCCCCCCACCCCCATGAGTTCTCTGCATTTACTAGGGCCTCCAGAGTTTCTAGCAACATGCAACTGTCTATTCATTCTTCACCACCCCAGCCAGCAGGGCTATCCAACACCCAGCCCCCAGGCAGGTCCTCAGACAGGTGTTCCATGAAGTCGTTATAGCTGGGTTCTTCACCCATCCTATGCTTTAAAAAAAGAAAAAGAAAACCCACACAGAGGAAAGGGCTCAAAACAAAACCATGAGCCTGCTCTGTTGAAATGTCTGAGATTACAGATTATTTATTGGGGATTAAAATAAAGAAAACCCTCCTCACCTCTCAGTCCTGCTTTCTCTAACCCTGTCCCATGCACAAGCATAGGATCTGTCACTAATACAGCGTTTTCTGCTCCATGACGCCCCCTTCCAAACTCCAAGGGCAAGAATATTCATAGATGTGTGCTATCTAAAGGCTAGAGTTCCTGAGGAAACCAGGCTCCCACACAATTGCATGCAGTGTGAAAAGAGAAGAGGACACACAGGAGTTGTCTGCAGTAAAAACTGGAAGAAGGAAAAACTGTCTGAAAGTCACTGGCAGCAATAGTGCTTTAGCATTTCTCAAGTAATTCCTTTTCTTCCATTCGCACATGTTTTCATGGAGTGGAACCACATTTTGTCAAGTACTCACTGTGCACCAGGAACTGAATGAAGGCTTGAGAAATACTGCCTGAGGCAGGGAATTCCCTGGTAGCTCAGTCGGTAAAGAATCTACCTGCAGTGCAGGAGACCTGGGTTCGATCCCTGGGTTTGGAAGATCCCCTGGAGAAGGAAATGGCAACCCACTCCAGTATTCATGCCAGGGAAATCCCATGGACATGAACAAGATGTCCCATCTTAGACAATGAGGTCGCAAGAGTCAGACACAACTTAGCGACTAAACCACCACAGGCCTTCCCAAGAGCCTGCAAGACAGAGGCAGAATCTACATTTTGTGCTGGAATTCAACAAGTGGCTAACTCCAAAGGCAGCAGCAGGAATTTCAGGCAGGACTGGTTCTCTAGGTGACCCATGAACTTCTCCTGAAAATGCAACTTCACTGAATCCACATGTCTGGGGTAAGTTCCACCAGCTTCCAAGATGGCCCACACATCAGTTCCATTTGTATGCACAATTCTTCTAATAGCTGAGCCCAGCTCTTCCTTTGCCCTATGGCTCGAGGTTCTTATGTCTTGTCACATCAGTGCAAAGAGCATACTTGTCTCTTCCCTGGGTCTCTTCAAGCCCATCAATTTTAAAAAATGCAACATGATCTAATCCAAGAGTCTCTTAAAGTATTTCAACCAATTCTCATGACCTAGCCATCCTCCTAAATCAAAATAAATTAGTTCTCCCTATCAGGCTTCAACTAATTAATCCCCCTCCAAATGGGCAGTGGTGAAGGCTATATACAGAGAGAAAGTTGAGAATCTTAGTCACCCTCTCCATCACATCATGCAGGGAACCTGACTTGCAAAGTTCCCCCATGAACTCTCTTTATAGATGATGTCATGGAAGCTGGGCACACCAACTTTCTTGACTTAAATCAACTGAGGAAACTGCTTTTTCCCCTCTTGTTGCAGGTGCCCAATGTCAGACAAGGAAACTCAGTTTTTCCATGATTACTCAAAACCCCTTGAATTCCTTACTAATAGGTTTTCAAGCCTGTTCCCCTGCTGCAAGTTTCGGGGAGACTGTATTTCTACAGTAGAGAGGATGTATTTCACATATGAGAAAACAGACCCTTACAGAAACTCCTCGTTGAACCATCACAAAGGGTGCAACTATCCTATATCCCATTTTAGGACTTCCAGCAGTATTTCTATTGTGAACCCTCTTCCAAGACCCACACCTGCTACTTTACAAGAGAAGATTCTACACAATCTCATTTAAAAAATCACCCAGACTGGACTTTAGTAAAAAACAATGCAAAACTTAAAAAAAAAAAAATCACCCAGAACTGAAATTTCAGCCCCTCGACACACTGAACACTCAATGCATCTGGCTTGGTTACTCAGAAAGCATCCTTGTCAGAGTGATTAAGTGGATCAGTGGGTACCATCTCACTGAGTTCCGTTTCTCCTTCCTATCCACAGAGGTTTTCCTTGTAAATACACACCAGTATGTTCAAGTCTGGTAGATACAGGGCATCCCACTAGAGAGCAGGCCCACAGAGGAAATGAGCATACAGCTTCTCCATCTACAACCTTCATTCTTCCCTCTATTCACAGTACTACTGTGGTCCAGAAGAAGATATAAAAATCAACCACTACCTTACGACAAGGGACAGCACTCAACCAGGAATAATACACCAGTGCTTCTCAAATTGCAATGTATTTGAGTCACTTGAGTGGTGCTTGTTAAAAATGATTTCAAAATTCTTCCCCCATGGTTTCTGATTCAGCAGGTCTACAGGTAAAACCTGAACTTCTAGCACTTTTTTCAAGGGCCCCTGGTGATCAGATGCTGATGGTCCCAGGACCACCCCTCGAGAAACCCCAGCAAGACAGGCCAGTACAGAGAATGAGAGATGGAGTTGAGTCAGGCCTCTGGAATTCTGAAGTGGCTTTAGCTGTTGTTTATAGTCTGTTCCACTGCTTCAGTTGAAAGCCTGCTCAGTTAAAAATTCACCCAACACACCCCAGACAGAAGTCAGACATGAAAGCCCTGATAACGCTAATGGTGGTGAAGGGGCTTTCTTAAAATAGGGTACCTTGTTTGTGCCTAGTTGTCTTTCAAGATTTATCGAGAGGTTCAGCCTCTTTGCTTTCTTTGCGTTGAAGCAAGCTCTCATCTTTGGTTACTTTCATGGGGAAGAACATTCCCTAGTGCCATCAAAAATCTCTCCAGTTCATCTTTAATTCTTTTCTTTTGTAAGATTTCTACATAAGTACAGTTATACTCGTTTATATTTTTAGTACCACATTCATTTGTATGTGTTTTTAGGTGAACCTTATACAAACATGAAGTAGAAAAATGCTAATGAGGTACTGATAAGATGGAATAAAACTCCCCGCAAGTACATACACACAGGCACTAAAGTGAGGATCTCAATGGGTTTAAAAGAAAGAACTTGCAGAACAGACTAAAACATCAATAAAGCCAGAGCAACTGGAGCACAAGAAGTCTAAGTGATATAAAAGTATTTTTAAGAGGGATTAGCTCTGCCTATTAAACATTTATTCAACAGACCTTTTGTGAAGTGCTGTCAAAAGCAGGAATGGAAATAGAACCCAGGACTCCAAAATTCCCAGCTCTCGTCAATAAATCAGGCAATTTCCCTCCACAATCCTAAATAGCTGCAATGCTCTGGTTATTTTCTAACATATGGCTCAAATATTTATATTTTAAGTGCTTTCAGCTTATGGTCCACATTATAAACATTCATTAACATTTATGCAACTTCTTAAGTAACTCTAACTCCAAGGTCAGACCAAACATACATTTGAACAAAATAAACATTCCCAATCATAGGCAAAAATGGTTCCAGTGTTTACTTGATAATCTGACACCCACACTTACTGCCTTCCTTCCTCCCAAAATAATGTTCTTTAGGAGTTTCTCCTCCAGCAGAATACGAAGATAGCGTTTGAGGCCAGAAAGAGAAAAGTACAGGTCCCAAAGATACCAAGCTTAAAACCTAACATTTAAATGTAAGGGGAATCTGCATCTCATTCACTGGTTGTGATTCATGAAATCATATTAACTGATTCAACAAATCCTTGTGTATTTTCCGGCACGGTTCCAGTCCAAACGGATAGGTTCCAAGTTTTCGTCATATAGTGCTTATATCCTAGTAGACTGACAACAGACCCAGTCAAATATTTAATATGACAAATAGCTTTAAGTGCCAAGAAGGAAAACAAGATGGAATAAGGGGGGTGGAAAGTGACAAAGGATTAGAGGAAGAATTCTGCTATTTTAAGCAGGTGAGACAGAAAGAGAACTTAAATCACACTGGCTAAATCTGACAAGAATGACGTTAACTCCACTCTCCACACTGATAATTACGGGTCAGTATGAAACATGGACGGCTGTTTTAAGCACGTGAATTAATAACTACCTACGAATTTTAGGGAAGGAAACAAACATGAGAGGAGAGAAACAGTTTGGACTGGAACAATGCCGGGTGATACACAAGGATCTATCGAATCAATTAGTAAATGTGATTCCGTGAATCGCAACCAACCAATGAGACAGATTCTCCTAATAATTAAATTTCAGGTTCTGAGCTTGGTGTCTTTGGAACTGTGCTTTTCTCTTCTATTTCCTTAGTTGATTCTCGAGGAAAGAAATAGAGGCCTGTCCTCCCTCTGGCCCTCCTCTTGTGAGCTGACCAAGATCATTCACAAGGCTGACTTAAATGCAAAAGGCTGCACACAAAGGACTTCCCTGGTGGCTGAGTCGGTAAAGACTCTGTCTGCAATGTAGGAGCCCCGGGTTCAGCCCCTGGGTCAGGAAGATCCCCTGGAGAGGGAAATAGCAACCCACTTCCGTATTCTTGCCTGGGAAATCCCTCTAAGGAAAGCTATTGTTGAATTCCTTGGAGTTCTTTTTCTAGGGCAACTGAATATAATAACTTTTACCATCGGATGGGCAAGTAGCCTAAGTAATAAGATTTTAGAAAGGTTATATCATTGCAATTATGACCAGATACATATGCATTTATTCTTAATAAAGAAGGGACAAGCTTCAAAGAAATTCTTATTGTAATTCTTATTTAAAACATGTGTGCTCAGTTGCTTCAGTCGTGTCTGACTCCATGCGACCCCATGGATAGCCCGCCGAGCCCCTCTGTCCGTGGGATTTCCCAGGCAAGAATACTGGAGTAGGTTGTCATTTCCTCCTCCAGAGGATCCTTCCCACCCAGGGACTGAACCCACATCTCCCACAGTTCCTGCACTGCAGGCAGATTCTTTACTGCTGAGCCACTTACAAGCACATTTTTTAAGATACTAATATCCTACATTAAAATTCATGATGTAATTACCTTCAAGTTTTTGAAGAGTGAAATAAACCTTTCTATTTGAGAGAAAATAAATATTGGAAGAGTCCAACAGTACAGGAAAATCATAACCTACTTCAGATTACAGGAATTTAAAAAGTCACCGCTTTCTAGTAACTGAAATTAGACTTTGGTTAGAATGTCCATCATTCATGCTTTTCACCTGAAATTGGTCCTTAAAAACTGTAATGAATTAAACAATATACCACCCACATAATCAACTGTAAAAATATACTGTAACTGAATGACTCATTTTACTTCCTTCCTCATTTTTCCATAATGCATTTGACCCCTTTTCTGACACCTAATCTAATCATTGGCTGGGTTACCATTAAATCAAGATTCTCTCGGTTGTGCTTGCTGAAGTCATTGCGTTGGTTCTCCCAAATTTCATGGATAATTTTATAAATGTCACCTACCACAACTAAATTTTTCAAAACGCAGCCCATAGTTCAATTCATGCCTGTGTGTTCCAAGAGCAAGGTGGTGATATACATGGCATTTAAAGAAAGTTTAAATTTTTTTCCAGTATTATCCGATAGCTGCACATATTCTTAGACAAGTTTTCAAACTTCACATAGCACTACTTTTATTACTATCTCCTCCACCATCACTTCTAAAATTGAGTCTGCAGAGCATATAAAAATTCCCAAAGCATTTTCACAAACATTTACCTCATCTGATCCTCACAACAGCCTTGAGGCTTTTTAATTATCCTAAATCACAAAAATAAGTTGCCCAAACTAAGATCAAGGGTAAAGAACTGCAAACTGGCTTCTGGTTTCATCAAGTCTTGGGCTGGTTGTGACTAACAACATATTTTAGAATAAAGTAATGTTGCTGCTAAGCAGACCCTCATTGGCCTTTTCTCTGGACTTCTCAATTTATACCTGGGGATACCAGCTACCCTGTGTACAGAATTATCCAACATCATTATTTAAAGGCAGATGTTCAGATAGTTTACCATCGACACCAGTTAGCAACTTCACTTGAATCTGTCACGGATAAAGACAGGGACCCAATCTTTCACTCAAGGTCACAGTTATTAACACTCCTTGTGCAAACCGAGGTCTCTCTGGCTTCTTTACAAGGCTCATGTAGTTGATGGGTAAAGACAAGACTGGGGCTTCCCCAGCGGTCCAGTGGTTAAGAATCCACCACTTTGAAGTGCAGGGGACATTGGTAACGCTCCCCGATCCAAGATGATCGCACATGCTGTGAGCAACTAGGCCCATGCACCTCAACTCTGGAGCCCGGGAACCACAACTACTGAACCTGTGTGCAGCAGCTACTGAAGCGCACGTGCTCGAGAGCTGGCGTTCCGCAACAGAAGAAGCCACCACAATGAAGGTCCATGCGCTGCCGACTAGAGAAGCCCTGGTTCGCCGCAACTAGAGAAAGCCCGTGGGCAGCAGCGGAGACCCAGAAAGAAATACAAGAGTGGGGGGAAAATACGACCTCAGGTAAGGCTTCAACTGGCAAGCAGAATCATTATTCATCTTTAAAACTAGAATTTAAATGAGTAAGATCAGAAAACTCCTAAAGCAACTCCATTTTAACTTTTAGTAGCTTTCCTTAGTCACCATATCAGACTACATGAAGTGCGATTATTGCTGGCTGATTAATTTTTAGCAGCTTCTTGCCTACCAAACAAAATTAAAATCACATCTAAGAAAAAAATGTGTAGAGAGTTCCCCTCCCCTCCACTCAGGAAAACAGTGATCATTTGACCTTATTCTGAATAAATGACTGTTTCTCTTCCAGGCTGCGCTTTTTGCTTTAGACATGAGAAGGGGGAGTATAATTTAATATATAAATGTAATAGCAATTTACATTTGTATAGCGCTTTACCACTTACAAATGCATTACATCATTCTTTTTGATCCTTATAAACTCATTGTAGTAGTACAGGAATTATTACCGATTTTCACGAAAAATTAAGTGGAGGCCCAGAGAGGTTAAATAATTTGCCCAATTTTGCCACTAAGTTAAGGCAGAACAAGGTTACAATCCCAGGTCCTTTTGTTAAGTCTTGGGCTCTTACCATTTGGTCAGAAAATCATCATCTAAGGAAAAACATTCTGCTAACCCCTATATGTCTATGTCACTCTACAGTAAATTCATTACCAAGTACACTCGAAAGGTTTTCTCTGACTGTAGATTGCTTCTTTCTTATCCCTCCATCAAGATAACTGACAGAAGCAAACACTACAGAACTGTGCAGAGAGATGAGCGCCAAAGTCCAAGTTCTACCAAAAAAAAGAAAAAAAAATTGGTCCACAAGACCTATTTAAGGAATCCATTTATATGTTTCAGAATTAAACCAGTCAAAGAAGTGAGGTCTATTACCCAGGCTCATCAGAGAAAAGGAAGGGCGAACAGAAGATCTGAGGCAGAAGGGGAGGGGCGGAGAGCACGGAACCTGGGCGAACGAGGGTGGCAAGCCCGAGCCACTGACAGGAGAATTATGAGAGCCTTAAAAAGCTCCCAGTTCTTTCCACCCAGTTGCTGGAAAACATCCATTTCCATCTGTTAAGTGATTCCATTTATTTACCTACTTATCTAGTGACTAAAAGCATCTCAACCCAAGTGAGATCTTTTCTTGGGATATTTTCTTAAATGTTCTTGAAAGCTACTTGGGCTGGCGTTTTGTTTAGTCTGTCTTTTAAGCACAGAATTTTTTTTTTAATTCAATTAGAAAAACTGGGTAAAAGACATCAATGGGACATTTCATCAGAGAGAATGTATCGATGGCAAATAAGCACATGGAGAGTTTCAACATCATTAGTTACCAGAGAAACGGAAGTTAAATCTAATGAGATCTTACTTCATACCTGTCAGTGGTGATAATAAAAACCACCACCACCAAATGCTGGTGAGGATGCAGAAAAACGAGATCACTTGTACTTGGCTGGAGGAGAATAAATTGGTATAGCTACTCTGGAAAATGGCTTGACAGTTTCTTTTAAAACTAAACATGCAATTACCATACGACCCAGCAATTTCAGTCTTGGGCAACTGTCCCAGAGAAATGAGAACTGGTGTTCGCATAAAACTTGTACACAAATGTTCAAAGCAGCTTCACTCGTAATAACCCCAAACTGGAAAGGGCCCAGATGTCCTTCAACAGGTGAATGGCTAAACCACGGTGTGCATATACCATGGGAATGCTATTCCACAATAGAAAGCAACAAGTTACTGGTGCATGCAACAACCTGGATGGGTCTCCTGGGAGTTATGATGAGTCAAAAGAGCCAATCCAAAAGGAGTACAAACTATATGCTTACCTTTATGGGAAGCGTTTGGAAATGGTGAACCAATTAAGGGCCAGGGATAGGGGAGGATTGGTGGGAGGGAGAGAGGTGTCGCTATTAACAAGGTCAATAAGAAGGACCCTTGTGTTGCTCAGCATCTTTATTGTGGCCGTGAATACACAAACCCACACATGTGATAGAACTGTATAGAACTAAATATGCAAACACATGAGTATAGGCTAAACTATAGGTATAACCAAGACGGGCAGACTGCACCAATATCCTGACTATAGCATACTATACTTCTGCAAAATGCTACCATTCAGGAAACTGATTAAAGGTTTTATTATTTAACAGCTGCATATGAATCTATAATTATCTCAGTAAAAATTTCTATTAAAAAACAGATCAATGACAAGTATTTGCCAACTTAGCCATCTCAAAATATTTTGCCCTCCTTCTTTGAAACAGCACCACTCTGTTTCACTCCCAATCGCTTCTCATAGTTTTCATTATAATATATTATGAAAATGATTCATCACAATTATGCTTACAAGTGAAAGAAGCCTTAAACCAACAACCTGCGTTGTTTTGTGTGAAGCTTCATTTGTGTGAAGCTACAGGAAAGGCAAATCTAACTTCCAGTGGAAAGAGTTAAAGTCAAAGGGATGGTTACCTGCTGAGCACATCAGGCAGTAGGTGACCTGAAAGGAACAGGAGAACTAGCTGAGGTGATAATGTTCCAGGTCTTCACAGGAGTCAAAGTTACACAAGCGTGTGTACTTGTCACAACTCAAAATACACCAGTAAGATTCTTGTACTTCATTGCTCGTAAACTTTACATTAAAAAAAACACTATAAACAAATTGAGATGAAGTCTGAATTACCAGCTTTCTGTTAATTTCACATTCCTTAGACAGATGATTCTGTACAGTAAGACACCACACCTTTGATATATCCAGGGTCAGACTAAAGGATTACAAAAGTTTGCAATAATCCCAACTCATATACATTCTTCTCAGGGAAAAGAAATTGCAATAAGAGTAACCATGAAGCAAATTCATATTAAGAAAGTATCATTAAATCAGACTAAATTAAATTAAAACAGATGTAATCAGGGCCCTCTGAAACTAATTTTGGCTAATACTTTGTTTACATGCAGTACAGATGTAGCAACTACTGACCTCAGGCACTTTCAGCTGCTTTTATATTAATTACTACATGTGCTTTTTATACTCCAGCTCAAAATACCCTTTATAGGCCTGACTAGCTAATATTCTTCTGCCAAGGTAAATTCCAAATGAGCCTCAGATCCCACAGAAGGAAAAAAAGTCCCATGAAATCCACATACTGATATGGATGTAACATCACTGGGCTGATAATAAGAGTTACAGGTTTTGCTTTCCTTAACCATGATTTTGGTCTATTTATTTTGGTACAATTACATGAGGGATGGTGGACGGTTCTTAATTACAATTGTACCCAATAGGCCCCAACTCTTTTCGCTTAATAGGCTTACATTGCAGAAACATGTCTTCTTAATTGGCCAGACAAGTGAAGACGCTGATGAAAATTATTCCCTGACTTTACCAACGATTCACGGAGAAGATAACATGAGAAATGTCTAGTGCCTAAGATGGGGAAACAGTGGAAACAGTGTCAGACTTTGTTTGTTTGGGCTCCAAAATCACTGCCATGGTGACTGCAGCCATAAAATTAAAAGACGCTTACTCCTTGGAAGGAAACTTATGACCAACCTAGATAGCATATTCAAAAGCAGAGACATTACTTTGCCAACAAAGGTCCGGCTAGTCAAGGCTATGGTTTTTCCTGTGGTCATGTATGGATGTGAGAGTTGGACTATGAAGAAAGCTGAGTATCGAAGAATTGATGCTTTTGAACTATGGTGTTGAAGACTCTTGAGAGTCCCTTGGACTGCAAGGAGATCCAACCAGTCCATTCTAAAGGAGACTAGCCCTGGGTGTTCTTTGGAAGGACTGATGCTGAAGCTGAAACTCCAATACTTTGGCCACCTTATGTGAAGAGTTGACTCATTGGAAAAGACTCTGATGCTGGGAGGGATTGGGGGCAGGAGGAGAAGGGGACGACAGAGGATGAGATGGCTGGATGGCATCACTGACTCGATGGACGTGAGTCTGAGTGGACTCCGGGAGTTGGTGATGGACAGGGAGGCCTGGTGTGATGCGATTCATGGGGTCGCAAAGAGTTGGACACGACTGAGCAACTGAACTGAACATTTTGGTCTTACACTCTGCTCGTGCTCCAGGCGCCATCACTAGTTCAGTCTTAAATTACTTTCAGACTTATGGAACTCTAACCCCCAAAAATATGAAGAAACTGTATACTGTTATTCGATGAAATGCAGGAATTACTGAAATACACGATTCTCAAAATATTTCAGCTACAAATTCTGGCTTGTTTCATACTGTTAAAAATATTAAGATACCTAAGATTTAGTTTCAACTCTAGGGAGAAAAGTGGGGATAAAGAAAAGCTAATGAAAATAAGTATTAAAAGTTGCACCTAGAAGAGCAGATTCCCAGGTAAAGGTCAAGGAAGGAGAGAACCGTTTGTTGTGTACATATCCCGACCCAGGGATCGAACCTAGGTCTGTTGCATTGCAGGCTGATTGCTTACAATCTGAGCCATCCAGGAAGACCACGATGCTATCAGAAAGGCCCAGAAGACCAGTTTTTTGGATTTATCAATTAAGTATCAGGAGTAAAATGAAAGCAGGAGCTAACACAAGAATCCATGCACACAGGACCAAGACGCATGCAGTTTCTATGCAAAGGCCCAGGCTAGCTTCCCCGTTTTCCACTCCAAGGAAGGTACCCTCTCATCTTTTATTATGAGAGGGTAAGGAAGTACGCTCTCATCTTTTATTATGCATGACGACCAACTTTACTGGGTTTCCACAGTTGGCTGTAAGCTACGTTGCAGTGGAATCAAACAGAAAGTTTTACTGTCTAGTTATCAGAACGATCACAATCATTTGGGTTAATGTTCACTGAAAGAAAGCAAGCGCTGAGTCGTGTCCGACTCTTGCAATCCCATGAACTGTAGCCTGCCAGGCTCCTCTGACCACGGGATTCTCCAGGCAAGAAAACTGGAGTGGGTTGCTATTTCCTTCTCCAGGGGAACTTCCCAACCCAGGAACTGAACCCAAGACTCCCACGTTGCAGGCAGATGCATTACCAACTGAGCTACATGGGAAGCCCTTGTTCACTGAAAAGTTCCCAATTCAGTAATCAGACTAATGGATCTGGGAATGACAGATACACAGCTTTGCCCTCTTTTCCTGTCCAAAGAGGTTCCTTAACTAATATTTGTTTTTATACAAAAGGTATAAAAATGTCACATACGCAGGATTGTATTCTAGCTACCAAGCAAAACTGGATCTGCCATGTTCAGGTGTTGAATAACCCCACTGCGCACCCAAGCCATCTAAGTGGTCATATCCTTCCCTTAAGTAGCTATTTTGATATAATCTGCTTCTAAGATGTTACCACCAGTTTGAATCCTCAGCCTCATTTCATTCCTTTCACTGACATTAGTGGGCACTTCAGCCCACTAGAGTGCTAGGCTTTATGAAAGATGCTTTGTGGTTTTGAACACGCCAGAGAATAACCATACTAAATCCTGCAACCTCTCATCCTGTAAACGCTGATCCAAGAACTATTTAGGGGCTTCCCTGGTGGCTCAGACAGTAAAGAATCCACGTGCAATGCAGGAGACCCAGATTCTATCCCTGGGTTGGGAAGATCCCCTGGAGAAGAGAATGGCAACCCACTCTAGTATTCTTGCCTGGAGAATCCCATGGACAGAGGAGCCTGGGGATCTGCAGTCTACAGGGTTACAGAGTCAGACACAACTGAGCGACACACACACACACACACACCAGTCTACAGGGTTACAGAGACACAACTGAGCCACACACACACACACACACACACACACACCAGTCTACAGGGTTAGAGAGTCAGACACAACTGAGACACACACACACACACACACACCCCGCCCCCAGTCTACAGGGTTAGACAGTCAGACACAACTGAGTCACACACACACACCAGTCTACAGGGTTACAGAGTCAGACACAACTGAGACACACACACACACACACACACACACACACACACACACACCAGTCTACAGGGTTACAGAGTCAGACACAACTGAGCCACACACACACACCCACACACCAGTCTACAGGGTTACAGAGTCAGACACAACTGAGACACACACACACACACACACACCTCTATTTAAGTCTTAAAGTAATTTGAGCAATTTCTTCCAAATAAGAGGTTTACATTGAAGAACTGGGATATTTAAAGTACCACTGTGCGATGGTTACCAACTAGGATGAGAATCCAAAGTCAGTCTCCTTTCCAATCAAAGCCTCTCCAAACCCCTTCCAATTCCCTTCCCTTCTCTACAAACACCTCAAAATGCCCTTGACTGAGTCACATTTTGAGAAGCATATGTCCGTTCACAGTGGGAAAGAGGATGTATTGCAATATGAATGTTTCTTTTTAAAGCTCAGCATTTCTTTTCTGCTTAAGATCTGTTCAGAAATCCCTTCCTCCTTAGGCTGCAGAGCATTATTCAGCCAGGGGGCCAACAAATGCTGATATTTCAAGAAACCTAATCTCTTAATGACTGCTGTCAGAGAAGAGAGCTGTGGAAGAGTCATCTTGAAATAAGCCTCATCTTAGGTACAGGTGAGCCCATAAATGCTACCAGGGAATCAGGACTGCCACCGACATCGCATCAACACACTGCATTCTGGCAGCCCACGGGTGTGCTGTCCGGAGATGAGCTGTGCCTTCCAACAGCCAAGCTCCACACTCTTCCTGCATCACATCAAAGTATACTCACGATTTAAAGAGAAACCCAGGCTTCTGGGGGCTCCGCACACAGTGAGTCAGACGTGTGTGCCTCTGTGTACGTGTGTCTGTGTGTGTTGATGGAGGTAAGTAAGACGAGATGTAGGCAGATGGGGACACTCACTGAAGGCTTATTGGAAGACTTAGGTTTTGACCTAGACTGTCAGTAATAGCCAATATAAGTTACTGAAGAGTGGAAGGAGTGCAACGTAGGCAGAGGGAAGAATCTGTGCAAAGTAACCAAGTGAAAGGGCTTCCCTGGTGGCTCAGCAGTAAATAATCCACCTGCCAAGCAGGAGACGCGGGTTTGACCCCTGGGCTGGGAAGATCCCCTGGAGAAGAAAATGGAAACCCAATCTAGTATTCTTGCCTGGGAAATCCCATAGACAAGAGGAGCCTGGTGGGCTACAGTCCATGGGGTGCAAGAGTCAGACACGACTTAGGGACTAAACAACTACAAAAAAAAAAGTGAAAACACATGCGTGCAAAAAACAAACAAAAAAGCAAGCAGATTTTCAAGAACTATGACAATGGCAAAAGGTGTAAAACAGAGGGTGAGACAAGATTTAGGGAGAGCATTAATTCTTCTGACACGTATCAACTACACACATGTCACTATTCCAAGGTACTGAAGAAAACACGTTTGAAAAATAGATAAAAGATTTTCCTTTTCAAAGGGAAACCTGCCCTAGAATTAGTTCAAACAAGAGTCTAAACATCAACTCTTATCATTGTAACTCCTTCCAAAGATGTCCAGTAGAGGTTTTCAGTGCTTTAGATAATCTGATCTGAAAGAAATGGGTAGAATTTATTTCAGCTGGATTGAGGAAATCCTCTCCTGCTTCTTTATCTTGTCACTGGCAAGATCTAACAGGAGAATGGTATGAACAGAAAGACACAGGGCTTCCCTGGTGGTACAGTGGCTAAGAATCTGCCTTGCCACGCAGGGGACACTGGTTCGATCCACGGTCCAGGAATATCCCACATACTGCGGAGCAACTAAGCCCATGCACCCTAACTACTGAGTCAGCAAGCCTAGAGCCCGGGCTCTGCGACGAGAAGCCTCTGCACGACAACGAAGAGTAGACCTCACTCATCACAAATAGAGAAAGGGCAGCAACGAAGACCCAGTGCAGCCAAAAATAACTAAATAAATAAGATGCTTTTTTAAAAAGAAATATGGAGACAAGTTTGGTAGACACAATAAATTCTCTCTTCTCTGTGAGCTTATGAAAAGCAACTTTCCCTAGAAAGTCTTACTCCAGCTGAACCAGCAGCTAAGAAGCGTTGCTCCAGGGCCTCGGAAAATGGGGACAAACTGACCTTTGTTCTCTGCCCGCCTGGGTGTACAGAGCCGTTCCAAACCCACAACACTGGTTTTCACAATTAAGTCTGACCTGGGGGAGTCTGGAGCAAAGAAAAGGTTCAAGGGCTCCACAGGGGACTGGAAAGAATGATAAGGGAAGAGGAGGGAGGTTTTCCTGCTGTAGAACAAACACAAATAGCCATCTGCAGGGCTTTTTTTAACGTCACAATGGGTTGTGCT
The DNA here is from genome assembly GCF_002263795.3 of Bos taurus. NCBI lineage: Eukaryota > Metazoa > Chordata > Mammalia > Artiodactyla > Bovidae > Bos > Bos taurus. Next base: position 36,340,126 of record NC_037350.1, read on the forward strand.
TTTTTTCTCCATAAGTCATCTCTGCTTAACTAACAAAATCACATAGGTGAGGGCAAGAGGGTGATTTGGAACCAAGGAAGTTCACTGCCCAGCTCTGCCTAAGTTGTTGACGCTCACAGTTAAGATCAAGCACTTAACACCCAGCACAGGGAAGATGCCTCATGTCCACCTGACTCGTTCCAAGGGCTGTCAGTGTAGAAAGAGCGACCCGGGCTTGGAGAAATGGCTCTGTCTGATCTCCAGATATGGCATTCCTTATGAGGAATCCCTCATCCTCCACAGAGCCAGACTCTTATTAGAGTGTCTGGTTTGGGTCAGAGAGAGTTCAAGAAAAAGACAACAGAGTCCCCATCATCTCATTCCACAAAGGAAGTCACTCATGTCTGAAAGGCTAAAAGGACCAGGGCAGATGATGGGAAGACCAGAACTTGATCAAAGTATGACTTCCGGGGTCTTCCTCCAGCTCAGCAGGCCAGCTCTGAGAGCTGCAAGTTCAACCAAGCATGCGTTCCCGGCATCGCCTTTGGGGGGAGCAATTTTACAATACAACTCTACAGGATATCCCCATTGTACAGATGGGGCCACGGAAGTACAGAAACGTCAGTGACTCGGGAAGTTTGATGTTGGAGCGTGTCCTTGTCTTCCTCCTCCAGCGACCGACTTTCTGGTACTGAGAGGTGGCAAAGCTCCCACAGATGATATGAACTGCATTTCTACCTGAGAATTACTAGTGATAACAGGGGTAGCTCCCCAGTGCTCTGAATGTCTCCAGCTTGCTTTCCATTTTCATTTTAGATACAGTATTATGCACCCCCATTCCCAAATATACTTACTGCATCCTGTCTATATGTCACAAACGATCTACTGAATGAGGCAGAATGACTCCAAAACTCACTGCCAAAATCATCTTCTACTGCTGGGTTTCAGAGGACAGTTACCTAAGAAACAGGTTTATCTGGTTAAGAATTCAGTGTTTCTTAAATTCTCTTCTTGGTACCAAGTATACTGTAGGTTCTGAGCAGAGTACCTCTGGATTCAGCCTGAAACATTCACCAAGTACCCACCAAGGAAGAATACTTTGGGTGTGACTGATATGTCTAAGCTTACCTAGTGACGGCCTCTTGTGAAATTTGCCGTATTTTCTCAAAATGAAAGGCATTACAAGTAGGCAACAATCTCAGATGGTTATTGGCATTCACTCTTGAACTGATTCAGTAACAGAGGGTTGGTTGGCGGATGATACCAAGAAAATTGAGGAAGAAGTTAAGAAGGGCAGACACAGGCCAGAAATAGAAATATTCACCTGAAACATTCTCTTACCACAATTACTAGTGAAACCATGACACTCTAGAGACATCCCCTGACCTGGAAATTGGGAAAATGGGAAAAGAGAACTCGTAAGATTATAATTCCTATTATGTGTGTTTTAGGATTGTTTTTAAAACGGGGAAGAATGGGAGAATTCATTCAACTAGATTTCATTTCTTTAGGTGGTATGTGAAGAGGTTCTGTCCAGGCTAAAATGCATCAGTAACGGAATGATTCATTCAATTCACCAACCTGGGTGGTGCTACCTGTGGCTCAGCTCTTTCCTTAGACAGATTTGGAAAGCCAGGAGTTTGAGAAACGTGTACTCTTGCACCATGTGTCAAACAGAGCCTGATCAATTCAGACAGCAAATGCTGGAGCCAACAGCCAGGCGTCAGTGCTGAAGAGGGGTGCTTTCTAGGAAGCACCTCTTTGGGTAAGAAAAAGCATCTTTGTTCATAAGTGATTTTAATTTGCCACACAATTTTTATGGACACCTCTGAACAATTAAAACACTGTGTTGCAAATTGCAGTTGCTCACGCCTAGGTGCAAATTTTACTGCCACAAATGGGGTCCCAAAGAAACACTATTAACTTTACAGGTGACTCGTGGCTCCCTGATGATGAGTCATCTTCCATAAAGCCATTCAGGGATCATCTCCATGGGGGCAGAAAAGGAGTACAGGGCAGCAACGGATGGGTGAGGAGGACAGGCAAGATCCCAGAAGGAGAAAATGGAAACATGATGTGAAGAGGAAGGAGTCCTCCAAGTCAAAGAAAAGGAATCAGACGAGCAGTGAAGAGAAAGATGGGCACCCACCATGCAAGACAAGAAACGTTCTATTCTCTTCCTGGAAACCACCTGAGCCAGGCTTGTCCCCTAAACGGTCAGTTACACCTACAACTGAAAGCTTTGCAAGTGTGAACAGACTTATAACAATAACTTCTGCTGAAGTCTTGCAATTCGTATCTCATCTGAACTGTGTCAGAGGAGACACGGGAGAAAGCCACTCTCATGCTCATTCATGAAAGTATTTAGACGTTAGAATTGTTAACAGATCTGCTAGCTCCCTGTGGAAAACTGAGGAGAGCGAGTGTGAGCAATTTCACATGATTATGATCCCTATTCAACTACAGTTAAATGTTCTAGCATAGTTCCTTCTAAATATACTCCAGTGGATTTCTACATAGACAATATGTACCTGCGATCTCACATCCCTTTCACATTTTCTAATGCAAATCAAACTTAAATGCAAGTTAAAAACAATGCCTAAACAGTCTTAATGTTCAATATTTCTCATACACTTTAACATATATAATTATTTCTCTATTGGTGTATGATAGGGATACTGTCATAGTTTTCTCATTTAAGGAGCCTTCCAGTCCATTCTGAAGGAGATCAGCCCTGGAATTTCTTTGGAAGGAATGATGCTAAAGCTGAAACTCCAGTACTTTGGCCACCTCATGCGAAGAGCTGACTCATTGGAAAAGACTCTGATGCTGGGAGGGATTGGGGGCAGGAGGAGAAGGGGACGACAGAGGATGAGATGGCTGGATGGCATCACTGACTCGATGGACATGAGTCTGAGTGAACTCCGGGAGTTGGTGATGGACAGGGAGGCCTGGCATGCTGCAATTCATGGGGTCGCAAAGAGTCGGACACAACTGAGCGACAGAACTGAATTGAATGCATGGAAAGTTCATGTGTCTATAAAAGAAGTGTATCTTTTAAGGTCTTTTTAAGATGTGCACTCCTAAAAAAGAAAGGTGTAATATGAAAATGTGGTGTATTCTGGAATCATTTAAGTAACTTGTATTAATAATCAATTAAATAGTTGATATTAACTTTAGCAATTTATAACTACGCAATTTCTCATGGATCCCAGACTCTAGCATGCCATTAACGGTCCCTTTCAGAGAGTGACTTTCCTTTCTAAAACATGTCTAAGTATGTTTAACTTGGAAGTTCCACTGTGAAAACAAATATACATGGGAGGATAGAAAGAAAACCAATTGTGGATGGAGAGAGGAGGAAAAAACTGTGTGGGGGGCGGGGGGTGGATTTGTCAACTACACCCTAAGGTCTACATCATTTGTGAACTTTAAATTCATTTTAATTCATTTCTCAAAATTTTCCCTGAAAAATATATTCTCACACATTAAGTGTAACAAAGAAAGAAAAAAAGGGAGTTCAGATTTAACAGACTGCAGAGGGCAAAACTAAGAGTGGGTCCAAGAATCCAGAGAAAAAGCACGAGGGAGGAGAGGGCCAAGCAACCCCCTTTATGAGCAGAAAAGTCAGAACAAACATTTTCTCTTCCCCTTGGTTTCGGTTCCTCACTCCGGATCTGAGGTGTGGGATGAGCTGAAGACAACTCACCCCCCTCAATCGACCTCGCCCAAGCATCCCGTGGCCCAGCCCAGATGGGTCAGGCCAGGCGGGCGGCAGCTCCAGGCACCAGGAAGGTCATTGCTAGGTTTGGCAGAAAATGCTCACACTCAGTGAAAACAGGCCTCCAAAGAAGAATGAAGCAACAGCCGGCAAAGAACCCACTCTGCAAACACACTTCCAAGGAGAATTAGCCTCATGAAATCCTCTGTGCAAAAGTTCACACCATAAAACAGCTGCTGCTTAATGTCTCGGGGTTCTAATTAGCCCCGAGCTCCTGATCTGCAGAGAACTTCTGGCCAATGATGTCCAAGCTCCTGTGCTCTTCCCTGCGCCGTTTAGTCCCACAAGCACTCTTGGTCAAAAAAACTAGGTCATAAACTTATCCACTGAGAAGCATTTACTGTCGTTTCAAATGGCATATTCTGTTCAAGAGGTTATGATAATAAAGGAAGGGCTGCAAACACGCTTTCAAGTTCTGGCAGGAGCTTGCCAGTTCCAAACACGGCCTTGTTACCTTATCTTAGTTTGGCTCTTTTAGACTCAAACCCACTGCACACTGACCTTTTCTGGAGGAATACAAATCATTTCTTGAATGACTATATCAAATTTTAGTTATGCTTTTATTCCCCCCAGCTTTAACCTAACAAGTCCATGCCAAAAAAAAAAAAAGTTTCCTGTTTCAAGAAGTATTAAGATGCTTCACCCCTGCCAAAGTTTACAGAGTAGTTCTGTCCTGCTGCAGAAAGAAGGATGGGGTGGGGCTGGGGGTGCAGGAGCGAGGGGGATGGAAGAGAGCAGCTGTTTTTTCAATTAACTCCAGCAGAAAACCTCCTACTTCCCCAGCTGCCCTTCCACACCCCCAGCAGAGAGAAGTAGGGGGAGGCAGCCTGAGAAGTCTTTTTTGCCTCGGAGGAGGAATCAAGCTAGCTTACAGGCTCTCTCAACTCCCACACAACTGACCAAGGTCCTTCCTAACTCACCCGGGGAGCATTAGGGATGCACGCCAAAGGGTGCACCTCCGCTGTCTGGATGCTGACTCCCGCTCTGATGGAGCCCCAGAGGCTCCAACCTCCTCTCCATCCATCACCACCGGAATCTCAAGGCAACACCATCCTCCCATCCTAGCACATCCCCAGCTCCGAGGCACACATGGCAGAGTCACAGAAGCAGCACACTCAAAGGTGGATTCTTTTTCATCCCACACCTTCCAGGAATATGCTGGGAACTCCTCCCCACAGAAGGACACAGCGGCTCCCCCAACCGTCATGTCTTCCCCTCTGAGCTCAGGGAACAGGCTGTTCCTTTCCCTTCTGGAGTGGGAAGGAGGGAAGGGAACCTGAGAAGGCAGGACAGAGCAGTTGCAGCCCACCCCTCCTCTTTGCCAGCTGAAAGGCTCTAATTGGTTAACCCAGAAAACCCTGGGGCATTGCCATCAAAGGGTGGCGGCTCCACCCAAGCAGGACCTCTGGTTATGTTTTTCCCTTCCAGTGGGCAAGCACAGAAGAGGGAAAATAAGGACAGACGTGTTCAAAACAGAAACACTGCCTAACACTAACTTGGCTGTGGGCAGGGACCAGATTACAGGCTGAACACCTCCATTTCTGTCCAAGTGTAAAGAGAAACTGCAGAGTGCAACCTTGCTCCAGCTCTGAACTCTGCTGCCCAGAGACGATGCCACCCCCAAGGATCAACAGAACCCCAAATCACCCCTCTTTCCCCAGCTGCCTCCCTCTTTGTTTTGTTCTTAATAATCTTTTTTTTTTTTTTTTTTAATACTGTGGTAGTTCTAGTTACTGTGGAATGAATACATTCTTGGTGTGAAATGATTCAATATTTAAAGACAGTACATGTTCACGAACTTTTAAAAAGCCTCTAAAACCTTTCTCAAATGACTGATCTGTAGCCAAAGAATGAAGATCTACGTTGTCACCCATTGGTTTACTATTTGGGCGGGGGGGGGGGGGGGGGGGGTGGCGTGCTGGCGGGGGCAATCTAGGTTTAGGTAGCATTCATCTAAGCCCAATGTCTTACACGTTGTCCATCACTGATTTTACAATGGTAATAGGAGCTGACATATCATAGACACTAATTCAAATCATCATGCATCTCTAAATCCAGCTTCAATATAACCTAACTCGCATTAATTGCTTTCTGAATTCTCTAATTTAAAAAAGTTGGATTGCTTTGAAAGCCGTAAGATACCAAAATAAAATGTTTTCAATTTTGGCCTAGTAAATATGTAATTAGCATGACAATTATTGGTCTAAGAGTTGTACCAATATTTCTCAACTACACCATTTCAAATAGACGTTCAACAATTTAGGTCACACTTTTTTTCCCACACACACCCTCTGTTTTTCTTGAGAAAAAAAAAAAAGGTAACATCTAATTAAGCCAACTCCTAATTCCAAATCAGTAAAATCTAAGTTGGAAAGCAGATTCCTCTCTTTCTTCTCCATTTCCATGACAATCTAAGCCGAGGAGGATGGGAGCAGGAGAGACTCTTACATAAGAGTTAGAGAAGTCCATCTGAACTTGCCAACCTAAGGCCAGGGCAGTGGGATTTAATAGCTGATTCAGGGCTTGTCAGTCAAATAGACTATCCCAGGAAGAAAACCAAATAATTTCTTTAGTTTTTATGGTAGAATGGAACCAAGCCATGGGAAATACGAAATCTACCTACCTACACATACAGACCCCTCTCCTCTCCTCCCACTCTTGGCTAGGTTCCATGTTCACTCACCTCCATCATCACTTGGCAAACAATTATTTGCAGCCAAGAAAATATTTATGAACTTAATTTGAACCCTGCTGTCTTTCTGCAAAGAAACCAAAATATAAAACTGTTGTATCTCAGTGAGTTCCTGGACCATCAGGAGACATAAACTGGAAAAAAAATGGAGAAAAAGAGAACAAATCCCAAAAGAGGTTAAGTATAATGTGTTTCCATATCTTATTACAGAGTTGGTCACATGGCCTTTAAGTGACAAGCACGATAGGATTACTGTTTGGAATGGCAAACATTGCTTATCCACAGGATTAAATTCTAAATAAAAATGAGTAATACTTGCAATTCATCTTTTCTAAGATTATTGACATCGCTAAACAGCCTTGGGCAATCAGAAACCTCCATTTAAAGTCAGTTTTCTTGCTAGTTTAAAATAGTGATTCACTCTGCCTATCTGACCACTGCCATTAACAGTATCTGCAGTATCTATAAAATCAAACTCCAACAACCATACACTTGATCAAGCAATCACACTATCACATCCTCTTGAGATGCAGTGAACTTCCTAAATATCTAGTATTCAGTGGCAGAGAACCTAATAAGAATTTATATCCTAAATCCATAAAAGTTAGGAGTTTGTGAACAACATACCACTCAAAAAACTCTAGGAAAGAAGAGTTGAAATCCAAGTTCTAGACAGAGTTAAATACGATTATTAAAGCATTAAGGGCGACAGAGGATGAGATGGTTAGATGGCATCACCGGCTCAATGGACATGAGTCTGAGCAAGCTCCCGGAGATAATGAAAGATAGGGAAGCCTGGTGTGCTGTAGTCCACGGGGTCATAAAGAGTTGGACATGACTTAGCAATTCAACAACAACAATTAAAGGTGCTCCATGGCTCCGAGATACCTAAGGTTTATTCACGTCCAAATGCAGTCTTACAAAACAAAATGTAGCTGCATGCTTGCACTTCCCAGATAGAGAGCTATCCTCCGCCCTGTTGGCCTTCCTGCAAGAACAAACTTGAAAACAGGAGGCTGTTGAAGGGCCTACTTATCTCCATCTCTGGGCCTGTCCAGTCAGGGAGAGACATGCGGTTCTTTCAAGAACGGCACAAACATGATCAAAGGAATACATGGGGAGAGGCAGAGATGAGCATGCCTCACTAGATCCCATACTTACCAAAGGCATTAGATTCTCAAGCAAAATTTTAGTGCTCCTTGTTAAAAACTGTCAAGGTTCATGGAGTCTCTTACCACATTCCAGGCCTACTGCTGTCCTTTCAGATGGAGTCCAGGGCTGCTCCCCATCAGTCTTTAACTCCTCAGCTTGACCAGAATGTTTACTGTGTTCTTCCAATTAAATTAGGGAATCTAAATATCAGTCCAGGAATTGGTAGAGTAGCACTGACTACTCTATACACACTACCATGTGTAAAACCGAGTTACTAGGAGGCTGCTGTACAGCACGGGGAGCTCAGCGATGACCCAGAGGGGTGGGAGTGGGGCTATGGGTGGGAGGGAGGCTCTAGAGGCAGCCGATATATGCATACATATAGCTGATCGGACACGACTGAGCAACTGAGCACATACATAGCTCACACAAACACAAACATAGCCAAGTCACCTTGTACAGCAGAAATTAACACAACATTGTAAAGCAATCTTACTCCAATTAAAAAATAAGTCTTTTTAAAAAACCCAAATAAAAAATAAATAAATATTGGTCTATCTCTCCCAATGTCACAAAAAAAAAAAAAAAAGAGCAATCTTACATGAAATAAAAATGCTTACTGTAGTGAGAACTACTACTGGGAAATGAGAATTTTTAAGTCTCTTATAATGTGATTTTGGCTACTAACAGGAAAAGGGATTACTCGTCACTGAAATAGAAAATTAAGCAGCAGAACTCGAGGTAGACCAAATACAAACCGGGCTGGCAGCATTTCCCTACCTGAAGAGCTCATCCATCATTCTGGCTGTCTTGTGATAACACTTCAGCAAACTCACCAGTGAAATGAGACTGTTGCCAACTCCTAGGCATTTAAAAGAGGACAGAGAGGTCACCCTAGGCAAAACACGGCACCATGTGATCAGAAAGACATTTAAGAACTGGAAGCCGGACAATAAACGGCAGCAGATACCTTGGAAATGTGTGCCTCTGAAGCAGGCCACTTAGGATGTACCTGAAATATACTACGGACACTCAGTTTCTCCTGTAGTCGCATTTGTAAAAGGACGTGGGATGTACTGAAGACACGTGGTGACATCACACTTGGACACGACGTTCAGGGGATACGAGACACATGCAACTGAGGGGGGAAAAATGCACCCAGGCACCTCCCATTGCTTCTCCAGAAAGACAACCACTACATTCTATCAAATCAAAAGCTCTTGCCTATGGGAACTTTTATTACAGCTATCAAAAAGACGGGGCAGGGGTGGGGAACAGATTTCTGGTTTCCACAGGAAAAGAATGATTTCCAAATTATGACTTTTGAGAACGCAAGAGAGGGAATGACTTATTTGCAGTAAATGTGAAACACATGGTTTTCTCAGAGGGCTTTTGTCCACACTGCACAGTTATTTCTCTTATATGAAGGAGACAAATTATTAAGATTTAAATGCAATATCCTTTAGAAAGTAACATACACTTCTGCTTAAAGCCTGAGGGCGGAGGCTTTAAAAAATGATTTCAGAGGTAAACAGGAAAACATTGTGAGACAAGCAGAGCAGTTGTGTCCCACACAGCAGGAAATGCAGGTGGATGGATGCAGTGGCAGTCAACAGCATCTCTGCCCAGTGGACCCATACCCAGAATAGGAAGAGAAATTTCAGCCAACTGAAAAGACCAGTGGCCTGATTGGGAAATAAGGGGACCCAAGCTACCCATTGTAGGTGGGAGGGCTTTCTGGCTTTTTTGTCATTTTGTCAGAGGGTTTTCTCTTTATCCCAGTGGCTCTTAACCCCAGCTGTACGGCAGAATCATCTGGAAGGTTAAAGAAAATTCCCATCTTATCAGCATCTAGTGTTGAGAGCCACTGTTCTGTTTCAGCGCTAAACTCCATCATTTAGACTTCTGATGAGCACTGCCAAGCAAGCTGCCTTTATGATCAAGTTGTCTGAGAAGTCCAAGAGGCTCTCAAGGGAACATTGACACATTTTCCATGCTGAGCTAAGCAGAGCAATCGCTATGCTGTGCAGAGCGCCCCTATGTACAGGGGGCTTCACACACCATACTGGATGGGAGGGCAACTCACTCCCTGGGAGCCCCCAGGTGTCCACCCCACCCCCACCGCCTTTCTAATGGATGTCGCAGCCTCCTCTTGAGGAAAGGCTTGGGATAGAATTTCTCAGGAGGTCCTATCCAATTTCCTAGCAATCTGTAACACAGGAAAGAGCTCTCTGCAGTCTGTCACTGTCATACAAATGCTTCTCACTGATACCTCAACTGTCAGTCTCACCCTAAGTAAACAAACATCGCTCTAAGCAGAGCTTAAGCACATTCTCTGAACAATTCGAAGGATGTGACTGCAAAGCCTGTTGATTGCACTTAATTATCTTTTATTATTACAAGAGCTGTATACAATGAGTACCCCCCACCCACACACACACACCAGCTACCTGCTTCTCCAATGGACCATCTCTCAGGTCATGAATGTCCATCAGTATATAGTGATAAGATTACCAGAAGCTTAGTAAGAGCTAAGCTACAAATAATACTTTCTCAGTTGTCCCATGCTATAGATACAAATTCTTCATTTCTGAAAAATCTACTCATTCACAGACCAAAGTTATGAACTTGGCGGGTGCGGGTGGTGTGGAATGGCAACTTTAGATGTGGAAACACAACAACTTGAGTGATAAATTTTTAAACTTTACAGGAAAAATGCATTCTAAATTTCCAAGTTTAAAAATCGAGCCATGGTGTAGCTACGTTAGCTCCACCAATAGTACATTTTGCACATAACACAATCTTAATATTTCCTTAAAACTGGCAGCAGAAAGTCAGTAAAATGAAGATTCACATATAATAGGTGCTGTTTATCGGAGGAATAATAGCTATCAGACATGATGCCAAGTGCCCTGTAGGCTTTATTCCAATTATTCTAAAATTGTTCAAACTGATGGAGGAACTACCATCTTATAGCTGATTACCTGAAACTTTAATAAGTAGAAGTGTAGCCATGGTCAGCAAAGATAGAGGATGACTGACCTGGGATTTGGACAGAAGTCTAGCTGACTCCAAAGCCCATTACCATGTCTATAAACTACTATGGTATATGTCTTTTACAAATGAGTAGTGTACTTCAATGGGCTTCCCGGTGGCTCGGTGGTAAAGAATCCACCTGTCAATGAAGGTGATTCAAGAGACACAGCTTCTATCCCTGAGTTGGGCAGAGTCTCTGGAGGAGGAAATGGCAACCCACTCCAGTATTCTTCTCTGAAAAATCCCATGGACAGAGGAGTCTGGCGGGCTACAGTTCATGGGTCACAAAGAGTCGCACATGACTGAGCGATGGAGCACGCAATGTACTTAAACACCACTGCCACCACCGTTTTTTTTTTAAAGGGTTAGGAGTCAAATAGTTCAGTTGGTAAAGAAACCGCCTGCAATGCACGAGAACCCAGTTCGATTCCTGGGTCAGGAAGATCCCCTGGAGAAGGAACAGGCTACCCAGTCCAGTATTCTTGGGCTTCCCTTCTGGCACAGCTGGTTAAGAAGCCACCTGCAGTGTGGGAGACCTGGGTTCGATCCCTGGGTTGGGAAGATTCCCTGGAGAAGAGAAAGGCTACCCACTCCAGTATTCTGGCCTGGAGAATTCCTTGGACTGTACAGTCCATGGGGTCACAAAGTCAGACATAACTGAGCGACTTTCACTTTAGGAGTCAAATAAGAATTCATATTCCCTAAGGTAAGCTTCACAATGGAGAAGCGATGTGTGCAGTTTGGAATCCTCAGTTGTAAACTGACCAGAGGCATTACTAAACCTCTTCTGTAAGGGAAAACCTCTTCTGTTAAAACAAGCACAGCAACTCTCTCTGAAGGTGAGAGCTGTTGGGAAGAAAAAACTAAGCAGCATTCACTTCCTTCCCTCTGCCACCCCGTTTTCGAGTGTCAACCAGAGAAGCTTTCCATCATGTCACTATGACAGAGGGCCTTACAGGGAAAAATCTATGAAAATGCTTTGAAAAGTGTAAAGTGATGTTTTAGAAAAACTGTTTCTGATCATGAGCACTTAAGGTTTACTGAGTCTTGCCAAGAAAGAAATAATAAATTATCACTTAATTCACATTGACGACTTTCTACTGAAGAGCATCTGAACTTTCGTTCTTTTGGAAAGCAAATTATCCTGACTCATGTGTTTTTCAACTCTGAATTGTCTTTTGGGCTTGACTTTGTTTTGCTTTTGATTCTTCTGCTTCAACAAGTCACTATTAAGTACCCATTAAGCGCTCAGGCCTGTAGGGAAGAAAACAGGTTGCAAGCAGGTTTCTTACCCTTGAGGAAGGTATAATATATGGTGGGGCTGTCTTAAAGCAAGCACACATGAAATCCATGCATTCATCAGCAGCTGCCAGAGTTAGGATTGGGGAAAGGATGTGATTATTAAAAAGGAGCAGAAGGGAGTTCCTTCATGAAGAGGGAACAATTAGTTCTGTACCCTGACTGTGCTCATGGTTACTTGAATATATAAGGATGATAAAATCTCACCAAAATATATATCCCTACACAAAAAGAAATGAGTCTAAAAATATGCATGCAGGGATTTCCCTGGTGGTCCAGCAATTAAATTCTGCACTTCCACTATGGGGGCACAGGTTCCAACCCTGGTCGGGGAACTAAGATCCCACAGGCTGTGCAGGCAAGAATAAAAATATGCATATAAAATCAAATAAGGTCACGACCTGAGTTCACAGCATTGTACCAACGTCAGTTTCCAGGTTTTGACGATGACCCACCGTTATATAAGAGTATCATAGAGGAAGCTGGGTAAAGAGCAGGTGGGAACTCTATACTGTTACTGCCATTTCTTGAGTCAAGCTGTATCAAAATAAAGTAGCACTTTTTAAAAAGGGCGAGGAAACTCCCTATAAATTGATATGAAAGACCATTAAGAAGTACGGCTAAGTGAAAACAAAGAGGACAGTACTATACAACGTGTGTAATACGCTACCTTTTGTGTAAAAGCTGCAAGTTCTGAAACGGTATTCACATTTCCCTGCAACCTGAAGGGACAATGGAAGGATACACAAGAAATGAAGAACAGTGGCTTCCTGGGGGGGTTGAAAAGGAGGAACTTGACAAGGCACAAAGATGGGAGCTTCTTCTACTTTCTGGGGTTATGAACCACGCAAATTTATTGTCCAAAGCAATAAATCAAAAGACAAATGAAAAAATAATTGACACTATCGGTGCAAAACCCTATGTCATTATATTGTTCTGTACTGAACAATTTACATGCATTATTTTTAATCCTCAAAGCAGAAACCAAAGTATCTGAGTTTGTCTTTTTAAAGTTGGTAAAACCAGGACTAGTTTTTAAAACTTGTGCCTAAGCCTGTGGTCTTTACACTGTAACTGATTCTCTATTTAAGGCCTGCTGAACATGTCACGCTGCTGCTTCTTTCAGTGTCCCTGTACCTGACTTTTCCTCAGCCTGAGACCATTCACCCCCTTCACTCTATTTTGTCTGCCTGGAAAACAGAGCCAAACACCTATCTAACGAACGGTATAGTCCTAATCTTTTTACTCAAGAGAATAAAGAAGTCTTCTCTTCTGCAGCTCACAGGTTAAGCAGACCTTAAAAGTAACAATTATTCCTTAACTGTTTTTAAAGCCTTGGCATCTAGCAAAAGGCCTGGTAACTGTTGCCCAATGAATGTTCCTTCAGCTTTAATGAACTCTTTAAAACTCACCATGAGCGTTAAGAATTAAAACCTCTCATTTAAAAGGCTCATTCACTTGCTAACTGATGTAAATAATGGCCCATAGATATATTTAAATGAAAGTGGCTACAAATACTTTTAAACCCCCAATACCTTCTGTTAAGAGAAATCTCTTTATTTTTATTTTTTTAGAAGTCTCTTTTTATATAGAGATTTATAAGTGGTCTACTTATACCTAAGTAGGTGTTCCTTACAAACTCTGTAATACCAAATTTCTGAGTAAGGCTGATTCTTAATACATATTTCTGGTAATCTCTTTGCAAAATATGAATTCCTAGTGAAGTAATAAGACCTTTTACAATTATATTAAATTCTTTCTCAATATTCCTAAGCATGATCTTTTTGAATATCAGTTTTTACAAAATGTGTTCACCTTTAAAGGGGAAACAAAGGTCACCATATTTAATAGAAACCTTGGTTCTTTGATGTTGAACGTCTAAACTTCTCCATGATCATTTAATATGGCATGGGTTTCTAGACGGACACACACAACTTGTAGCTTTATAAACTGTTATTCTTCTCAAAAAGAATTTGTCCTCCAGAGAATGTTGCCCACAGGCCTCGTAAGTATGCACTCATGTGTCCTCAGGTCAGTACAGCACGGAAGTGAAAGAACAAGGTCTGAAGTCGGACGCCTGAGTTCCAGTTCTACTCTGCCAATTTCTGTGTTTTCAATCAAGATAACTTGTGCCTCACTTTCCTCATTTATAAAATGAAGTTATGCTGGTGTCAAATGCATTAAGATATTTCCAAGATCAAATAATTACAATATATATATATAGTTTAAAATAATGCCCAATATATGCCAAGCACTGAATAAATGTTGCTGTTTGGTCACTAAGTAGTGTCCGACTTTTGCCACCCCGTGGACTGAAGCCCACCAGGCTCCTCTGTCCATGGGGTTTCCCAGGCAAGAATACTGGAGTGGATTGCCATTTCCTCCTCCAGGGGATCTTCCCAACCTGGGGATCGAACCCACATCTCCTGCACTGTAGACAAATTCTTTACCACTGAGCCAGCAGGGAAGCCTGAATACATGTTAGCTAGTAATAATATAGCTGACATATGGTTCATGCTCAGTAAATAGTAATAACTACAAGAAGGAGCTTGTCTCTGTCTAGCTACACTTAAGGTATCTGAAAGAATTACCATCTCAAGTTTGTTCCAGAAAATAAAGACAGTGAAAATACCAAGATTGTGAGGGTGGGAAATGTACCTTCAGGAGGCCTGTGCCAGCAGTATGAGCTATTACTCTACATTTCAAGACAGAAGCCTGACTCTCCTCTAGTGAAGGAGACACACATCCCAAACCCTGGATTGTATTCAGCTTGGATGCTTTTGGTTAATCAAAAGATTATTTTTCTTGGACAATTTTGGTTAATAAAATATTTTTCAAGTTATTATTATAGTTTGATTTTTTTCTAGAGGTCATGCAGCAACACTTCTTTTCATGAAGATGCTCAAACGCACGATCTTTAAAATAAATCTGTTTCTGTTTTTTTTTTCAAGTCTCTTGCAGTGGGTCTTTATCATGAAAACAGGCCACATTTCCAGTGGTCATGTATGGATGTGAGAGTTGGACTGTGAAGAAAGCTGAGCGCCGAAGAATTGATGCTTTTGAACTGTGGTGAGAAGACTCTTGAGAGTCCCTTGGACTGCAAGGAGATCCAACCAGTCCATCCTAAAGGAGATCAGTCCTGGGCGTTCACTGGAAGGACTGATGCTAAGGCTGAAACTCCAATACTTTGGCCACCTCATGCAAAGAGCTGACTCACTGGAAAAGACCCTGATGCTGGGAGGAATTGGGGGCAGGAGGAGAAGGGGACGGCAGAGGATGAGATGGCTGGATGGCATCACCAACTCGATGCACATGAGTTCGGGTGAACTGCAAGAGTTGGTGACGGACAGGGAGGCCTGGCATGCTGCGATTCATGGGGTCACAAAGAGTCGGACATGACTGGGCAACTGAACTGACTGACTGACTGAATAGTCAGATGTGTTCTAAAAGAGTTTTCATTGCCCTGTGTTTACCAGTCCGTTATACTTCATACTTCATAACTCATACCAGGTGTACTAATTCCAGTTGTGCTACATAAAAGGCTTTATTATAAACAATATTTTAAGTCACTAAGTTAATATCAAACTCAGATCAGTATTACTAAATTGGAAAGACATTTCTCATGGGGAGAAAATGTACCTCAAAAATGTTGAGGAATTCAAACAGATACTTATACACCGGTGTCCTTAGCATTATTCTCAATAGCCAAAAGGTTTCAGAAACCCTCTTACCCCACTAACAAATGGGAAAACAAAGTGTGGTATACACATACCATGGACTATTACCCATTCTTATAAACGAAGGACATTCTGATACATGTTACAGCATAGGTGAGCCATAAGAACACTCTGCTAAGTGAGGTCAGTCACAGAAAGGAAAATACTGTATGATTCATTCAGAGGTCTTTAGAATAGTCAAATTCATAGAAACAAAGTAGACTGGTGATCGCCAGGGCCCCGGGGGTAGGTCAGCACAGGGAGTAAAGTGTCTAAAGGGTAAGGAGTTTCAGTTTAAGATGAAAAAGTTCTGCAGATGGATGGTGGTGATGGTTGCACAACAACATGAGCACTTAATACCAGTGAACTGTACACACAGCTTCGTTAAATGATAAATTTTATGCAGATTTTTACCACCAAAACATTATTATTGAGCAACTACAACACATACAAAGGAAAAGGAGAAGCAGGCAGGTACCAGTGAACCTGGACTAAAAAACAGTTCATCTAGGTAGTTCTGAGCAAGACAGACCGTAAGGAGATATCAACACTGCCTTGTCTTTCTAAAAAAGCTCCCTTTCCTGTTTTCGCTTCATTATGAAAGAGTAAAAATTAACCTCCCCCAAAATTAAAGGGAAAACTAATCAAACTCGTATTCCAAGTCTCAGTCATATAACCTGGAAGTTCTGTTGGGAACTTTGGTATTTTCAGCAAAGTAGCAAGAGCAAAAATTACAGGATCCAAACCTACCATCTCACAATGGAACTTGAGCCATCCATAATCTTTAACGTCAAAGCAGGGCCTGATATATTTCACTTAGGTTAATCCCATTAAGATCTAACTTTGTTATCCTTTTTACGTGAAAATACATTTAATTAGATCAGAGGGACGAAGAGGCAATCTGGTTCTGCCACTTCAGTATCCGTTTCTCAGGATGTATGGATATGATATGAATATGGAGAGAACTATTTGTTTCTGATACTTCATTTTGTTTTCATTTTTTTCTTTCTCTTTGCCCTCCCTTGCAGCTTTCCTTATTGAACTGTTCTATTACCTGCTACCATAGCACTTTTAAGGGGAGAAAGTTCTTCGAAAGTAAGGAAGAACAAAT
The DNA here is from genome assembly GCF_002263795.3 of Bos taurus. Classification (NCBI taxonomy): domain Eukaryota; kingdom Metazoa; phylum Chordata; class Mammalia; order Artiodactyla; family Bovidae; genus Bos; species Bos taurus. Next base: position 36,356,892 of record NC_037350.1, read on the forward strand.
ATTTTTCATTTCTCTCACATCCCTCATGACACCTTCAGTTAACAGAAGTTTCAAAAAAAGAGTGCTTCGGTCCTGAGTCCTGAGAAGTGAGCCTGCTCCAGGTCTGACCATCTATTTCTTCCGAAACACTACATTAAAGCTAATGGGGCAAATTATCTTTCTCCCTAGAAAACAGAAACACACATCGTTAACTTGACCTAGGGACTAAGGATAAATAGAAAATGCTTAAGTGATTTCATAGGCAGAAAGCAGGACAAGACAACTGACAGTCCTGTACTGGCTGTGATAACACAGAAGTCTTACTCAGGAGGTTACATTTTTGCAATAAACAGAAAACAGAAGTTAGTGTGATAACTGTTGAATCTGGGGAGTACTAGAAACCAGGATGATGAAAATCAACTCATGGGAAGTCTCTAGCAGGTCTCTATAACTCAACTCATGTGTCTGCACGAAACATAATCTCTACTTGGAAGAGCCAACCCCTGGGCACTTGTGTACTCATCTGATTTAGTATGATCTAGAAAGATAAACACAAAAAGTTTCAATAAATTTGAATTATTTTTCTGATTCTTCAAAGGTAAGGTATTTATTTCATTCTGGTAAAAGTTCTGCTGGAATTAAAAACAGGTGGCATATGCATATCCGGTAACATAGCTGCAAGTTTGCATATCAACAGAAAACAGAAATTTTCTAATCACATAAATCATACATTGTAACCACATGAAAACTACCTCTTTCAACTGCTTAGTGAGAAACATTATTTAAAAGGTCTAAGAATCATCTTCATGGCCAATACCTCCATATCCTGCAGGGTAGTGATGGGTACACAAAATGGCTGGGGAACTACACAAATGTTTATTTTCCTAAAAGGCATGTTAAAGAGTCCACCGACCAATCAAGTTTTAAACCTCTGCTGTCAATTAAGAATAAATAAATTCTTGAATTGATTACATTTTTCTCCCATCTTCAACAATGGAACTGGGTCTTTATTTCTGCCACATCTGCCATCAGCAAGGAGAAGGAAAGGGCATGAAATCAAATAAGCACTGGCATCAAGAAAAGCTTATCTCCTTCCCGTATTTTTTAATTGGAAAAATAAAATTTGTTTTCCAGTAAGATAGTTCATTTAAAAAAAAAAAAAAAAAGATCTGTTTCTACTCAAGGCTAGAGTTCTATTTATTTTTAAAATGAGGCACAGGAAACCTCCCAAGTGCAACTCAGATTTACATCTGGCTAATCCTCCAAATGTGACCCACCAAGTTCATGCTGTTTATTGCTAATGAGTTCTGTGATTTTTGGATAACACGTGTGAGAGATAGCAAATTAACTACTGCTAGTCAGCAGCAAGCAAGCAAAAGATGTCTTGGGAAGCTAGTGTGAGCAAATCCTGCAAGTCAATTTCTAATCGCACTTGCCAGAAATTTGGTGGGGGGTGAGGGGAGGGGATAAGGCCTGCCAAGAAAAATCAGTGGTGGAACTTGTTCCCCTTTCCTTTTTCCATGGAATATTTCAACACTCAAACACAAATACAGCTCAATCTTTCCTTTAGGTTAACTCTGGGACTGCAAGGAAGGCTCTGGCTGCACTGATACCTTAGAAAAACTGAAATACTTCACGCTGCAAAATCAGTCCCTCTGAGTTCCTTCCCTGGAACCATAAAAAGAATCACAGATGTGAGAGGGGTTATTATTTATATGCTATAGGAAAACCCTCCTCCAGCACACATACAAATGAGTCGACAAAGTTCAGTCAAATCCCCTCACCTAGAACAAACTGGCCAAAAATGTGCAAAAGTGCAGCATCAGCTGAAAATAAAAAAGTTAGACTGGCAGAAAAACACTTAACCAAACCAGGCCACTAACAGTTTAAGACTCAGTTTGAAAACCATTTACTCTTTTTAAGGGTAAGACCCCTTGGAAGTATACTTGCAGGATCTCTTACCTTCTTTCTCATCTGAATCCCAAACCAAACCTAGGGGTTCTTAATCAGGACTGCAATTAGCATCACCTGGAAAGCCTTCAAACCAACATGGCGCTGGGAACCTCCCCGTTCGCGTCCCTCCGCTCCCTACCCCCAGCTCAGTTGAAAACGGAAACTCTTGAGTTCAGGGCAGGTGACCGGTGTTTCTTAAAAGCCTGCTAGGTGAGTCCGCTACACAAGCAGAAGATGAAAACCACAGCTTTAGAAAAGCATGTGTTTTGTTTTGTTTTTCAAAAGAAGCTGGTTTCTCTACCAAATCCACTCAAAGACATTAGAGCTCTAATTTCCTCTAATTTCACCCAGGCTGTCCTGTTGCAAAAAGCTCTAGTCATTACTTCCACCGCCTGCTACCATGCACGCTTCCTAATGTGGAAGCAGGCTAAATCTGAAGCTCTCCACAGCTAGAGGCGGGAGCACGCTTGGAACCGGGCCTAGGAGGCCATGAAACCCCAGACGCCATCTTGGTGATTGAAAAGGAGATACAAACTGTTGGGTGTAAAACACTCAAGGATGTATACACAGGGCAGTGTCAATATGTTGTAATAACTAAATGGAAAGTTAACTTTTAAAGAGTGTATTAATATTTAATAAAATGAAAACGAAAACCAAAACTCCTATTTCTCTTTACCTGCATACCACTTCTGACGCCAAATATGCAGGCTTTCCCACACCAAGCAATTTTCCAATTCTCGACAGGCACGGAGTGGATGTCTTGTACTTTAATTCAATTCTGACCCTAACTGCCCCAAATTAACACAAGCCTCACAGGTTTAGGCCTCCGGCCTACAAGACTGCTCGCTCCCCATTGCAGACACCAATTTCAAGTCCAGGTTGCAGCCAGAGCTTCTGACCCACCAATGTAAGTCAGTAGGGGCGGGGGGGAGGAGGTGTCCCACGACCCCCTCCTTCAGGCTTCACAATGTACTAGAACGGCTCACACAACTCAAGAAAACAGTTTACTCACCGGACTGGTGGTTTATCATCAAGGACACAGCCCAGGTACAGGCAGCCAAATGGAACAGAGAGAGGTACAGGGCAGAGTGTGTGAAGCTTCCACCTGTGTCCAGGACGCCAACCTCCCTCCACCACATACTCAAGGGAGCCGCTCACCAAACACCACCCATAGGCTTCTTCAAGGGCGGTCTTCTTACGTAAGCCCGTAAAGCAGGGTTGATTGCATCATTGGCCACAAGTGCTGCGCTCAACCTTCAGGCTCACTGCCCTTCCTGGCGGCCAGTGGGCGGGGCTAAAAGTACCAATTCCCAAAGAGAAGGTTGGTTCCCCTGGCAACCTACCTCCATATTTCAGGGCTTTCCAAAATTATCACCTCATTAACATAAACTCAGCAGTGGTTTAAAGGGTTTTTTTCCCAATAACAAAAGATGGTCTTTTCACCTTCTCCACTCCAGAGCTCTATCTGGTCATTTGGACAATAACCAATGTTGCTCATCTCTTAGGAAATTACATGGGGTTTAGGATATCCGGCCAAGAGCTAGGACAATAACCAATGTTGCTCATCTCTTAGGAAATTACATGAGGTTTAGGATATCCGGCCAAAAATATATTTGTTACTATATCACAGTATTCGGGGTATAAGTGCACCATCTTAGGTATTCTGAGGGTCTCAGGATGACCAAATAGTTGTGTGTGCCAAATAGTTACGTGTAAAATAGATAGCTGGTGAGAAGTTGCCATATAATGTGCCCAGCTCTGTGATGACTTAGAGGGATGGAGTAGGGGTAGGGGAAGGAGGCTCAAGAGGGAGATGTATACGTATAATTATGGCTGATTTGTGTTGTTGTGTGGCAGAAACCAACACAATATTGTAAAGCAATTTTGCTCCGGTTAAGAAGTAAACTTTTTTAAAAATACAATGTGTAGAGAGCACACAATTTCTATTTTCTTTGGGTCAGTGGGTAACATAACTCTACCAGATATTTGAATCACCTGGAGGGCTCCTTAACCACCCCCACTGCCAAAGTTTCTGATCCACTCCTTCCTGGGTAAAGCTCAACTATTTGCATTTCTAACAAATTTCCTGGTAAGGCTAATGATGCCGGTCTCACTACACTTCTGGTACCTCCAAATATTTGAAATAACAAAATTTTTTTTTGCTTTTATTTTTTAAATCTCCCCCAGTTTTACTGAGATACAATTAACATACAGTCTTGTGTAAGTTTAACACGTACAGTATAATGATTTGACTTACATACACTGTGAAATGATTACACTAAGTTTACTTAACATCCAGTTAACACCCGTCATCTCATATAGGAACCAAAAAATGAGATTAAAAAAAAAAAACCATTGTTCATTGTGATAACGCTTGGGATCTACTTTGACAACAGGAGCGCTAGCCGTAGCATTCCTGTTCTATTTTATATCCCTAAGAGATTTGTTTTTACAGTATCTGGCTATATAATAAGAATATTGAACACTGACTACATACTTGATATAAAGGAATTATTGCTATTGTTTTAGGTGTGAAAATAGTGTTCTGTTTATGTTTCTAAAAAGACAAAAGTTCTTATCTTTTAGAGACACATATTGAAAAAAAACTTTTAAACATTACAGATAGAGTTGACATCCACCATGCACCCAGCCACCGTCCTCATGGGCAACCATTGTCCTGAAGGGTTACAACATGCATGTATGAATGCATAAAAATAAAATCAAAATTGTGATAGAATAATAGCATAAACAAGAAACTTAAACAAAGGAAAGCAAAATGGAAAAGAGATAAGGGAATGGTGACCATTACGATCTTTGGGGAAGCCCAGAAATGGGCAAGAGGCAACGAGTAACCACCAAGGGAGTCAGGGATTTATCTGGAAACTGTCCCCCATCCAGGACGTCTCTTACCTGACCACGCTGGGTGTCGAGGCTTCTGTAGTCACCTGGGAGCGCTGGGAGAGAAAAGGAAACTGAGTCAGAAGTTGTAAGAGTAAATGGAAGGAACACACAGCAGAGCAAGGTTTCAGAGCGGTTATGTCTACCTTGAAGGTTCTTAGAGGAAATTTCGGAGAGCTGATTGTTTCTTAAACAATACTCCTAAGACGGGCCTTGGGCTTGACTGCTCTGGAGCCATGCCAGGGGCTCACTCTGGAGAGAGAAGCCCTCCTCCTAACCTGGAGGAAAACTGGAAGCATCCAGTAAGGCATGGTTTTCAGCTCCAGTTCTGCTGGTCCCTCACTAAGGACCTAAGCCCGTCACTCCCCGTTTCTGGACCCAGACTTCATTATCTGGAAAAGGAAGGGTTTTTAGATGTGTTCCAGAGTGACTCCCAGAGCTGACAGGACAAAGCTACACTAGTCCTGGGATCAGAAGAAAAGAGAGGTAACGGGAGTATACGTGCTAGACCCTACAGAGTTCTTTTCTGTAGTTTATTTAACTGAACTTCTAAAACCCTTTAGTAAGGCAAAAACTGATGGCAACAGAAGGCTGTGGCTGAGAGTTGCACAGGGACTTGCGCAAGGTCACACAACCAGCTGTAGCAAAGCCATAGATCTAAATCAGGAGCTGGCTGACCCCAAACGGGAAGTTCTGCGCATACACCCTGGGTGATTTACTGAGCACCATCCTGTTGCTGGTAGCATCACATCAGGGCCACTGTGAACTCTGACCCCAGGACTTAAAAGACAGGCATGATTACCTCAAGGCTTAAGCTTGTTTTCTGTGCCCAGACTTATCTTTTCAAAAAAATCTGATATTTTGTGAAAATGTTCTTGACTATAAAATAATTGCCTAATAGACTGCCCAGAAAAATGAGTCTATCTTCCTAATGTTTTTACTTAAAATTTTATATTTTCCTTTCTCTAATATTCCTTGTTTAACAGAAAAACCCAGGTTATGTCTGGATACAAGAAGGAAGCTGGGAGGTTTTGATCTCGCTTAAAATTTTTAGAGGCTACAGCCCCAAACTACTTATTTTCTCAGCACCTGGTTCCAAAAGCAAAGTTCTTGGCAAGTCATGAAAGATTCAACTATTTCACACCGTGGCTATTTTTTTTTAAGGAGCAATAATTTTCTAGGGATTAGAAATCCGACATTCCTATTAGGCCAAGGCCATGAAGCAGCTTCAGTAAGAGAATCCCCTGCATAAAGCAACTGTCTGGCTCTCTGGGTCCAAGGTCAATCTTCTTTCCTTATAGGGATTCACCTAATTGGCTACGCACACTCGTCCAGTGAATCAGGTGGCAAGATAACCGATTAGATAGATCAGTGGTCTGATGTAGGACACAGCTGCTCTGCTCCCTCCAGGCTTAAAATAATTCAGCACTACCGACCTCCCCCATCACATACAATTAATTTTATGAATAGATACATGGATACATGGACAGCTACATATTGATATAACTGAATCACTCTGCTGTACGCTTTCCTAACACCACACTGCAAATCTACTGTACTTCAATTAAAAACATAAATTTAAAAAAAAAGCTTTTAAAATGTTTAAAAATTTTATGAAAGGGAAAAAAGAAGCATGAGTAAATAAAATGGCCGACACACACCACCCAGCAGGAAAAAAAATAACTGCACACAAGACACTTGCTTCCCCAAGTGCTCACTGACCCCAAGGCGATAATAAGGGAGTTCTGCAAAGGCTGCAGTAAAAAGTATCCTACATTTAGCCAGCCCTAACCCCAATCCAAACTTGTCTCCCACTCCACAGCAGGAGGGCCTTACTAATTGGAATGTGCAGGTCACGTGGCCTGGAATATGTTTGGGCAGCACAAACCTCCAGAGTCCTGAATTATAGACACACACATGCACACCCCACTCAGATTTTTAGTTCTTACAAAATCTAAATATGCACAATGAATGAAGTTTTAAAAATGAAAGGCTGTGTTTGTATGATGGTTAAAGAAATAGAAAAACAGATGAAGATGTTTTTTTAAGCACAAATTTCCCCCATCAGACCGGTGGTAATGATTCAAGATGGAAACAACAAAGACGCCTGGTGAAAAGGGACCCTCTAATCACATTAGCTTGTAGTTCTAAAGGAAGATGGTTGCTCTGAATTTCCCTTTATACATAGCAACTTCAAAAAAATTCCTATTTTCTTAGTACATCTTTATGTAGGAAAGCCTGCATGCCTTTGAAGCCTCAACACAAAACAAACAAGAGTCTTTACAAGTCCTGTCTGACCACCCAGGGAGAATCAAATAGTATTTTTTCTCCAGTAGGCCACCCCAGGATACCACGAATAACAAGGAAAAGGAGGAATTCATCATGTAACCAGGATGTATTTTTCTAGTGTCGTTATTACACTGTTTTAATCTAAATATTATGCTATAGTGCTCACTAGCAAAGCCAAAGGACATCTAATTATTCGTCTATTGAGCAGAAGTTTTATTGAAATAGCAGAAAATAGGTTAAAACCAAGGGAACAGCAGAGAGGAGGAAGATTAAGGAATTTTCTTTTCAAAATCCCAAGAACTGAGCAGGGATTTTTAAAGTGCTGATGTTCAGGATAGTAGGCCAGTGAAACCAGGTGCCCGAGTGTTCCTTAGGACAGAAACCCTGGGATTAAAACTCTCAAGGGCTTAGACTGCAGGAAATTTGGGGGAGGGAGTTTCTTCCGCCTCACACTGAAGAGCTTAGCTGCATGAAAGTACTGTAGAATCATAGGAAGGTCTCACCACCATAAACATCCTGCATGCACTCTTTTAATCATGCCCGATCCTGTACAAAACCTCCACATGGGCCAAATAGAGACCAGATCCTGCAGCCAGACTCTAGGGAGTCTCTCCTAACAGACTCAAATTGTCTTCCTAGGCCTGTTTTCTGTTACCACCCCTGGGGCACAGGATGCTACGGGTCCTCTGCCATCCACCCCTCTTGTCCCTCCTATGTACAGGGCACTTCCTCCCAGCCATGGCTGAGGGGGGTGTTCTTTTACTCACCTGCAAGGTCCAGCCACCCTCATCTCTCTACCGACTCAACTTTCAAGACAGAAGGATGAAACTGGGGTTAAGAGTCCTCCTCCTGGATCCCAGCTCTGCCTCTAAACAGCTGGGTGGCTTTGGACAAGTGGCCTCATCTCACTCCCTGCCTCAGTTTCTCCATCTGCTAAATGGGGGTAATAAAGCCTATCTCACTGAACTTTAGGTGAGACCAGGATAACAATCCATGGGCGCTCACTGACTTAGCATAACTTCCCTCCTCTAAAACTGAATGTCCCCCTTCCCTTACCCCCAAGCCTTCCTTAACACCTGCAGCCAAAAATAATCTCTCCCTTCTTTAAAGTCCCCTCTCAGTTAAACTCAGCTATGCTGGGTTCCTGGGCAGCCTCCAACTGCACTAACTACTCCTTTAAATGTCACCACACCTATCATACTTCTGCTTTTTGGAGGACGTGGGACTCATGTATAATTCATGTTCACTGTCTTCCCACTCTCTTACATATAATTATATTATAATTGATTATAATCAATTATAGATTATAATTCTAGAAGCTCCGGCTTCTAGAATGAACAGGACCCAGACAAAGCCTAGTATTATTCTATCAATAAGAAAACCAAATAGACATATCACTGGTTAAGTATAATAATAACAGCAGGATCTTATTTACAATCTAACTGTATTCAGAACTTTTCAGATAAACAGCAGCTCTCCCCCAACTCCCAATGTATCTGATTGCTACATGACAAATTTGAATGGGTAGATGGATGGACAGATGGGCACATGCACCTAAGGCCAGACCAACCAGTCATCAGCTACAGCATCCAAAATACTCTCAACAATTCAAACCCTAGGGGACAGTGAGTTGACCCCCTGTGTAATGACCACCTCACTACTCAGGCTTTCTTCATCAACTGAAGAGTTTTAAATACCACCCATTTCTTTAAAAGGCTTCTCAGGTGGCATTAGCGCCTGCCAATGCAGGAGACATAAGAGACGCGGGTTCAATCTCTGGGTCAGTAAGACCCCCTGGAGGAGGGCATGCAACCCAGTCCAGTATTCTTGCCTGGAGAATCCCCATGGACAGAGGAGCATGGCGGGCTACAATCCACAGGGTCACAAAGAGTCGAACACAACTCTTAGCTCACATTTCTTTAAAATTCTTTATGATATCCAGATCAAGAAAATTCGCCATGCAAAAGGATTTGAAATCACATTCCTCATCGACAGCAGGATCTTATTTACAACCTAACTGTATTCAGAACTTTTCAGATAAACAGCAGCTCTCCCCTCTCTCCCTCCCGATGTATCTGATTCACGCCACAACCTTTACCGAGAGCCAATCCCATGCGGCAGTCACACGTTTGTCCCCCTAGGAAGCCCACAGACGGACCATCCCCATGAAGAGCTCACAACTCAATGTCATTTCTTGCTCCTCTCCTCCATTCTGCCATCTCCATCTGTCCCTCCACTGATTCCGTGACGTGCAATCCACAGAGATAATGAGAGGAATTATGGAAAGGCAGATTGCAGAGCACTTGGCAAACACTTAAGTCTGAAGGTTTTGGATATTTCCCTCCACATTTCCCTCCACTCTCTAAGGTTCAGGAAATGTGGCGATGCTCTCAGATGGCAGGAGGTTCCAAACTAAGATCTGGGGCATTGGAGGAATTTCCCAGAATGCCTACCCGAGGAGCCACAGGACTGACAGGAAGCAGCATTGGAGAACATTGTGTAGTGTTACTGCACCATATTTTAAACTACCCACCTCTCTCCATACCTCTTAGAACTTTTAAACTGACTGGAAGTGTGATGTGGGGAATAGACCAAATAGAAAGTGTTTGGTATCAGATGGTTGGACCCAGAGATAAGATATGGAAGGCAAGTTCAGAGCAACTGAAGATAATACACAAAGCAAACCGCCACGGCACTGAGGTATCACTGTCCTTTCCTCATAAGGTTCTGGCTGCTCCAGGAGCAGATGAGGCAATTTGAGGAGGCCGTCCCTGGTTGCACAGGATCTACCTGAGATAAGGATGGTGATGCTTCAAATGTCAGAATCTGTCTCTGAACTAATGAGAATCTACTGGATCGTTCAGGAAAGTCTGCTCAGGGCTCTGTGGTGACCTAAATGGCAAGGAAATCCTAGATGTATACATAGAGCTGATTCACTTTGCTGTACTAATACAATATGGCCTTGTATACTATACTCCAATAAAATTATATATATATATATCTCTCTCTCTCAATAAACCCAACTAGAAGAAGAAAAGATGTCTCTGGACACTCCATCTAAACCAGCACTTTTGACAACACTCCTACCCCTACATTCCACTTTATTTCTTTATGACATTTATTATTACCTGACATTAAATTGTATCTTTTTTCATTTTCAATACTGCCTGTCAAAACAGAAGCTTCTTCAGGGTATGACTGTTTCCTTAGAACCACCTCTGACACGAAATAGCTGGTGAATGAATATCTCTTAAATGAATAATTGAAATCCACTCTCCAGATCAGAAACCTGTTCAGGTAGACCCACGGTTACTAAGTTACCGACAACAATGGTTTCTCTCTCCCAATACAGCGGCATGGGGTTTAACATAACGCTCACTATGAACCTGGCCTCTGTCCACTAATACCTGAGGGAAGTCAGCAATAAACACTGGAGCATGAAGGACGTGTTTCTAGTAATCATACTGCAGTAGCAGGTGTGCAATGGGAGTGTCGGAAAAACCGGAGTGTAGAGTCACTTTTGGAGAAGGCAATGGCACCCCACTCCAGTACTCTTGCCTGGAAAATCCCATGGATGGAGGAGCCTGGTGGGCTGCAGTCCATGGGGTCGCTAAGACTCGGACAGGACTGGGCGACTTCACTTTCACTTTCACACATTGGAGGAGGAAATGGCAACCCACTCCAGTGTTCTTGTCTGGAGAATCCCAGGGATGGTAATGAAGTGACTTAGCAGCAGCAGCAGAGTCACTTTAACCTTAAAGCAAAAAGCACAACCCAACCTGAGGAGGGACACCACTGACCACAGTCACTGGACTATCCCAGAAGCAGAGAGCACAGTGTGCTTCTGGGAACACACGGGCCTCGAACTGATGGACATCATCCCGCCTCAGGCAGTGAGAAACCACGACGGGTGACATTTTCTTCCTGAGGCCACGACGGTTCCACTGCCATTGAGAGTGTTGGACAAAGTTAAAGTCGCCCTGAGGTAGAGTCGCCCGAGGAAAACTACACCTGAGACAGAGACAAAAATCAGGTCAGAGGCCTTTACTTTAGATGCAAATGTGCTTGTCGACCAATACACAAAGTAAAAAAGTCCTCACAAAAAAGCACTCTATGAACCAAGTGAAAAAGAACATGTGAAAAATAAGAGCGCCTTCCTAAAACCACAGTCATTTCTGCCTGCAAGATCTTTTTCAAGAATATAATCAACTATACACCCATCTGAAGATGTTCCTCCGTCTATCATAAATCATCTTTTCTGAAAAAACTAGAATCAGGGTAATTATTAACTAGCAGCAGACAGGTTTTTCAGGTTTTTCCATTCTAAATCACTGTAGCTTCTCACAAGCACCTGCGCAGAGAGTAGACTTTCAGCTCAGTGGCAATCTACTGTCTGAGAGAAATTTTCCTTTATTGTTCTTGTTGCTTCCAAAATAAGTCAACAATGGAAGGAGAGAGATGGACTAAGAATTTGGAGTTGGTAGATGCAAACTATTACACACAATGGATAAATAACGAGGTCTTACTATATAGCACAGGGAGCTATATCCAATATCATGGAACAAATCATAATTGAAAATGATATTTTTAAAAAAGAACATGTGTGTGTGTGTGTGTGTGTGTAAAACTGAGTCACTTTGCTGTACAGCAGAGGTTCGTACAACACTGTACATCAATTTTACTTCAATTAAAAAAAAAAAGAAACTAGTGCATACTGGATTCTGGTCTCTATCTTTCCCCCAAACTGAGAAATTTTTCTCAACAAAACTGCTTTAAATGAATACATTTTAAAGAATAAGAAGCCATCCTACTTCTGAAGTCTATATTCATCCTATGGACAGGATAATCCGTTCTATGCTTTCCCACTAAATAGGAAAGAAAATGCAATATGCACGAGAAAATGCTGTAGGTTTTCCCCATCTGCCCTCAGCTTCCTCACATATGAAAATGCTGAAATGAAAAGGGTTCCTTTTACCCTCCCTGAAATGGTCCCCAGACATGGGAAGGAAAAGAGTGGGAGCTTCACAGCCTAGAAGAGAAGCAGGCACTCAAGAAACAGTTGAGGAAGGAAGTGAAAGAGGAAGCGAAGGAAGGGGGTTGGGACTGACATAAAAGATTGAACAGGGTAGGCAGACAGCAAGGCCAAGACAGGATTCTGCCACAAGTGACCTTTCACCGTCTAATCACACTGACCATCTCAGACACCTTCAGACCAGGGACCAGTTTCCCAGCAGAAGGCCAGGACACTGCTGGAAGATCATGGGAGCCATTTTTCCTTCTTCTTCAAGAGCGGCAGTAGCATCTGCCAAAATACATCCACAACCCTCCCATCCATCTTTCCTCTCCCCACCTCTGAGCTCTCCTCTATCCATCAGGCTAAACAAACCCCATCGCTCCTCACTCTCTTCCCAGTTTCAATCATCACTGACAAGGACATTTGTGTGGGTTTGTGGACATGTGGCCCCGTGCCAAACACGAAACAAACACACGGATGTTAACAGACTCGGCCCCATCTTTGAGGAGCTTCCCAAAGAGAATGCTGTTGGCTTTTACAAATTTTACCACCAGGAAAAAAAAAAAAAAAGCTCCCAGTACATGTCCTTTTAACAGCAGGTCTGTGGCTTTGGATACAAAGAACAGCACGTTTTATAAGGCTCTGTAAATCAAAGTGAGCTCTCTCCCACCCAAGCACTGTCTGCCTGTACGAGCACAAAATGGATGTCTAAGCCGTGAAACCAACTCTTTCCGAAGAATGTCTTCGTTTCTTCTCTTTTCAACGCACTGGAGTTGTTGCTGCTATCCTGAAATAGCATGATCTTGTTTGGGACACAGTCAACCAGGGCTCGGTGAATATCTGAACCATGCCTACTTGCACACATTAAGTCATTATATCCCAAGATGATTACGGTGGACACATCACTGGGGAAGATGTTCAGGTGCCAAAAAAAAGTTAAATGGAAAACAGACAGGGGGCACAATGATGCCTGCATTTCAAGAGCAGAGAAATCTTCCTCTCAGTAAATGCATATGTTAAAAGTTATTTTTTTTCCTCCAGACATTTCTGCTCTCATGCTTTAAAACACCATGAGCGCTGAGTGCTCTTAGTCCAGAAAATAAAAATTTCTAGGATTTTCTTATAGGGAAGTTCAAACGGTAAAAGAACATTTGATATTTTCAGTTTTCCTGAAGATCAGAAGGACTTTCAGAATAATGCGTTTTTCCCTCAACAAAGGACATCTGCAAAGCTTAGCCTGCTGAAAAGAATCATTCTGACAGTCTTAATGTATTCTTTTCAGGAAAGCCCTGTTCAGAGAATCCCACAGGAAAAAAAAAAAAATCAGTACCCCAGGAAAGCACCCATCTGAATCATTATAGCTTCATGTAAATAGATGAGACCAGAGGATTTCCAATTAGATATTAGAGATATTAAATAAAGGAGGGAATATGTGTGATCATCTTGAATATTACATATGTTTCACTTTCTCCTGATGGACCAACATTCAAACAAATATGAAAGATTTGCCAGTCTTTCAAAGAACATCCTACAGGAAGGCTCACTTTCAGAATACTGCCGGAAGACAAAAATATCCCTAAGATAAGAAATATAAAATTATATCATTGTCATAACTGAGAACAGTAACCCCAATAATAAGAATTAGTATGGCACGATATGAATAGAACATGACACCTTACATCTAGGACTCGGACTACTCTATAAACACTCTTTCTTATTGGGGTGATACTACCAAGGAATAAGAATAACAGGAATTTTTATGAGTTGCCTCAAGTCACTGGTCAGTGGGAATGGTAGATGAAATATAAATACCCAATTGTGGTTGGCTGACCTAAAAAATCAGTCATATATCTTTCAAGTCATAATTTGAAGAATCCAATTTCCAAGCCATTTTCAAGGAGACCCATGTTAGCCCTTCCATTAAATTCTGATTTTGGCCCCCTTTTCTTTGTTTCCATTGCCACCCACCATAATAAAGGTAAGATGAACTTTTCTGATAACCAGGAAGTTCCTAAGTAGTACCCCTGCCTGGAATGAATCTCTCTCTCTGAATCTCTCTCTCTCGGTCTCTCTCTCTTGGTCTCTCTCTGTCTCTCCTCTATATCCTTTGAACACAGATTAGAGCAAAGCTTTCAAACACTGGTTTTATCATATCCTGCCCCAGAACAGGAAGTAAGACATTCCCTATTGCCTATTAGAATGTGTAAAGTTCTCAACCTTCAATCTGATGCTTTTGCCACTCCTCACCACACACGAGAGAGAACTTTCCAGGTCTCCCCCTGCTTCCCCTGACGTGTTTGTTCACCCCTACAGTTCTCTGCACCCATACTTGAAACTTACCTGGGTTTCCTAAATACACCCCCCAGTGATCAAGCTATCAGAATGGAGAAGCACCTTGGAGCCCATTTAGTCTGACCCTGCCACCCTCTCCTTCCACACAGCTGGCCATACAGACATCTAACTTTTCCTTCACACTTTAAGGGCTGAGGGAGTCACTGCTCTGAAAACAGTGCCCTGTCAGACCTTTTAATTGTGAGAAAACTCCTCTTTGAGCTGATTTCTTCTCTGTTCACTGGTTCCTCCATCCACCTTGCCCAATTCTGCACCCCCAGTTGATCTATAACAAATCAACTCTTCTGTAACAAAACTTTTCTGATATTTGAAAACCGCTATTACGTTTGTCCTTAATCTCAGCTCCCAGCTCGTTTTGCTGCTGCCCTTCAGCTATTCCTATGGGGCCTGGTTTCAAGACCCTTTGCCATCCAAAAAGTCCTCTGATTTGATACTGCCTATTACTTATGTCCGGTTTCCCTGGTGGCTTAAATAGTATGGAATCTGTAACGCGGGAGACCTGGGTTCGATCCCTGGGTCGGGATGGTCTCCTGGAGAAGGGAATGGCTGCCCACTCCAGCATCCTTGCCTGGAGAATCCCACAGACAGAGGAGCCTGGCGGGCTAGTCTACGGAGTCACAAAGACTAGGAAACGATGGAGTGACTAACACTTTCACTTTGGGGCTTCCCTAGGGGCTCAGACAGTAAAGAATCTGCCTGCAATGCAGGAGACCCAAGTTCAAGGTCGGGAAGGTCCCCTGGAGAAGGGAATGGCTATCCACTCCAGGATTCTTGCCTGGAGAATCCTATAGACAAAGGAGCCTGGTGAGCTACAGTCCATGGAGTCACAAAGAGTCGGACCGGACTGAGCGACTAACACACACAGACATTATTCATGTCATATGCAAAGAGAAAAGATCAGATCTGCACAGCATATTGGGGAAACAGACAAGGGTTTGGGGCAGTGCTGACCAGTTTGGGGACTCTGGGCTCAGGCCTGTGCCCAGGGTTGTGGGGATGGATGTGAAGCATGCCTAAAACCCCTGTATGGTACCCAAAGGGGAAGATCTATGCTAATTGCACTCAGATCAGATCAGATCAGTCGATCAGTCGTGTCTGACTCTGCAACCCCATGAATTGCAGCACACCAGGCCTCCCTGTCCATCACCAACTCCCGGAGTTCACCCAGACTCACGTCCATCGAGTCAGTGATGCCATCCAGCCATCTCATCCTCTGTCGTCCCCTTCTCCTCCTGCCCCCAATCCCTCCCAACATCAGAGTCTTTTCCAATGAGTCAACTCTTCGCATGAGGTGGCCAAAGTACTGGAGTTTCAGCTTCAGCATCATTCCTTCCAAAGAAATTCCAGGGCTGATCTCCTTCAGAATGGACTGGTTGGATCTCCTTGCAGTCCAAGGGACTCTCAAGAGTCTTCCCCAACACCACAGTTCAAAAGCATCAATTCTTCGGCGCTCAGCCTTCTTCACAGTCCAACTCTCACATCCATACATGACCACTGGAAAAACCAAAGCCTTGACTAAACAAATCTTTGTTGGCAAAGTAATGTTTCTGCTTTTGAATATGCTATCTAGGTTAGTCATAACTCCTTCCAAGGAGTAAGCGTCTTTTAATTTCATGGCTGCAGTCACCATCTGCAGTGATTTTGGAGCCCAGAAAAATAAAGTCTGACACTGTTTCCACTGTTTCCCCATCTATTTCCCATGAAGTGATGGGACCGGATGCCATGATCTTCGTTTTCTGAATGTTGAGCTTTAAGCCCACTTTTTCACTCTCTACTTTCATCAAGAGGCTTTTGAGTTCCTCTTCACTTTCTGCATATCTGAGGTTATTGATATTTCTCCCGGCAATCTTGATTCCAGCTTGTGTTTCTTCCAGTCCAGCGTTTCTCATGATGTATTCTGCATATAAGTTAAATAAACAGGGTGACAATATACAGCCTTGACGAACTCCTTTTCCTATTTGGAACCAGTCTGTTGTTCCATGTCCAGTTCTAACTGTTGCTTCCTGACCTGCATACAAATTTCTCCAGAGGCAGATCAGGTGGTCTGGTATTCCCATCTCTTGAACTAGTTACTCTTAAAATCTGGCACCCCAATTTGAACACATTCTGCACAGGCCACCTCAAATCCAACTTATTTCATCAAGCTTTCCCCCAACTAATGAAGGCCCACACTCATTTTTCTTCTTCCTGGTTACCAAGTGCAAAATAGCTGCTTGACTTAAACTTGACATTTGACATCATGCCTTTTGACTATATTTACTTTAGGATTATCCTAAGTGAGCATCTGATTTCATGTGTGTCAGATTCAATTTCCAAAAATGACAGTGACTTCGTCAGGGGCTATGTATCATTGTCATTATCGTTATGCCCACAAGTACACAGTATAGGTCTGGCACACAGTAGGACCACCCAAAAACATCTACAGAACTAACAGTAAAGCCAGGACTGAGAAACTATGGTCTGGTTCAAAAGATATAAACCCTACCTGAAGAGGAAGTTTATCATTCTACCTGTTTACTCAGGCAGAATCTAAACAATGACACAGACTTTCAGACTGAAAAATTTCGTACAAATAAACACTTCCAGACAGGTCCAAATTGGGAAGGAGGGCCGTGGAATTCCTTCTCCTACCTGGGTTATTAGACTCAGACACTCATCACTCAAGCTATAAACACTATTAAATGCTGTTGCATAGTCTTATTGAAAGTTATGTTTGCTTTCAGATTAGACTTTAACATTTAATATATTTCCCATCAGAATATGGTAAGAGCAGAGAGTATTTTGATTTAAGCTTCATTTCAAGTATGAAACTCAAGCTGTGCTAGTTAAAACAGGCTCTAGTTCTAATTCAGCCTCCCAGGAAGGTCAAGACTGTTGAATTCCCCTAATCCTCTTCCTCCAGGGCTGAAAGGCCTGGGAATGGAGTGAATTTACATATGCTTCCTTGACCACAAAGCTAAGTCACAGGGTCCCAGCCAAACTCTTGTCTCACTCCTATGGATTCAAGCGGATTTGCCCCTGTATGCTCAGCTCAGAATTCACCTTGGAGAGAATGAACTTTAAGGGAAGAATCCTGACAGAGAGAGAGAGGCAGCACCTTTCTATCCTGGAGAGAAGCCCTCGCTCTCTTTCCTCTCCCACCCCTTTTGGTGCCAGCCCGTACATTTGAAACGCTGATAGATTAATGAGAAGTCGGCACTAGTGCCTCTGGACTTGATCCATTTTTAAGTGAGCTCTGAGAACTTGGACACGTTACAGATCCTAGAAGGATGAAATATGAGGAGAGAAAAGGAAGTTTGACACATGCGGGGAATCTGATCTTTGGGGCTGGAGGAGAAGCTAAGAGCAGGGAAATATTAAGACAGGATGCAGAATACAAACTTAATTGACTGATAACACCACTGAAGAATCAAGACTGGTTTCTCCATTAAAGTTTGAAAGTCGAGCAGTTAATATGAACTTGTAAGTTCACGCAGAAAAGCCTCATGGCTCAGGGCAGGGGAGGGGGACGGATGAATGATTTCATTGCTGCCCTTGAATTCATCTTCACATTCACCCTTCTTGTCCAGTCTGGGCAAGGCATTTGGAATAGAATGGACAAAATGATTTTACATG
Organism: Bos taurus; assembly: GCF_002263795.3. Lineage (NCBI taxonomy): Eukaryota > Metazoa > Chordata > Mammalia > Artiodactyla > Bovidae > Bos > Bos taurus. The sequence goes on from NC_037350.1 coordinate 36,374,992, forward strand.
GAAGGCAAAAATAGCTGCACTGCAAAACAGATTATTTGCCTTTCTTACCTTTATGAATCCTAAAAACAAAAAAAAGTGATAATTCAGAAGACGACTCTAGGATGAAGGCACAGCAGGCCTGGGGCTACTTTTCATGCAGCTCTTCAGCGGAAAATTAATTCCCAACTCTAGTTCTCTCTCTGAAAATGGCATTTCCATACAAATCTATTCTGTTCATTAAAAGTCATCATTATTCTGAGGTGTCACCAGTCCATGAGTTTGGCCAGTAAGGATGGATCTATTTATTTTAATTCTACAGCAATATCTTTAAAAATCTGATGGTGGATGGTGCGGGAATACCCAAAACTAACCATTTAGTCCACATATATATAAGCAGCAAATAACCGGTAAAGAAAATAGAAATCTCCACTCCAGTCTACACTAATATCCTTTTTTTTTTTAAATCCAGCAACTAAGAAAATTTGAAAAACTGAAAATAATATCAGATCCACACCTAATCCAGTGCAGGACTCGATAAGTAATCAGTGAGTGAACAACTGATTTCTTTTAAAACATAAGAACGGAAATAAAATAAATAAAACAATAAAACTAAATAAATAAAAACAATAAAAAGAAGATTGCCTTCTCATAGGCAAAGAATGTTGAAAAGAGAAATCAAAATTATATGACTGCTTGAGATCTCCCATAAGACCATGACCAACGGAGATGAGAATCTAAAAGAAGTAACAAAAACATTTCATGATTCACAGTACTGATGCTGCATCTCTTTCAGATTAACTGATTTGGTAATCAATTGCATCATCCCTGTGAAATGAATATTGCTCACAACAATAAAAGGACAGTGTGTGAGCTAAAACCAAGATTACTATGAGGTGAAAGGTCTTTTGAGACAATGTACACAGGTAGATGTTAGTGCTGTAAGAATACAAAGAGAAATGCTTTCAATCGGAGAAGGCAATGGCACCCCACTCCAGTACTCTTGCCTGAGAAATCCCATGGACAGAGGAGCCTGGAGGGCTGCAGTCCATGGGGTTGCTGAGGGTTGGACACGACTGAGCGACTTCACTTTCACTTTTCGCTTTCATGCATTGGAGAAGGAAATGGCAACCCACTCCAGTGTTCTTGCCTGGAGAATCCCAGGGACGGGGGAGCCTGGTGGGCTGCCATCTATGGGGTCGCACAGAGTCGGACACGACTGAAGCGACTCAGCAGCAGCAGATGCTTTCAATCAGGCTGCCTTAGTATGAACTGTTAACCATACAGGGCTTTTCTTAGTGTGCACAATTTTCAAACTTTCTCCACTCCCTACCATGACTAAGAGGAGCTCTGTCTTCTTGTATTTCCACAATCTGGTTTTGCTGAGTATTGTCTATGGGTATGGTTCATAATTTTTCATTATTTTCTAAAGATTTCCTATTTCACAAATGTAACTTGCTACAGACACCATTCTACATTTAAAAATAAACCAATCTCTTCTAAATTACTACGAATCCGTGGAAATATCTCTGTTTGAGTAAGCACTTTATAGTTTTCTCAAGTTCCTCCACTTTAAAGAAACTCAATTTTTATCTTCTCACTGACCCATTTTAATTTTTTTCAAGAAAGGCAATAATGCTGGATAAGGTTGCATTGCCCCATCCAGTGATGTCAAACAAAATGAAGCCAAGTGGACTCCAGACAAGAGTATCAGACTTCACCTGAGTTTTAAACAAAAAAGTAGCCTTTCCTACCACAATCATTCAAAAGGTAAGATTAATTCTGGATATCTCTGGAAGGCTTTACTTCTCAAATTACCAAAGTGACTATCTTTGGTAAACTCCTAAATAGATAGCATATACTACATTTCCTTTTCAGCAATGTTTGCATTTGATTTCCCAATAAATTCATTTTGTTAAAACACTTATTTCAACTTTGTGGCAGAATTAAAGATATAACATACTGTTCTTTGTTGCATGAAAAACAAGCCTCAAATTAATTTTATGTACTCATGTTTACATAAATGCAAATAGAAGGATTTGAAATTTTTTACCCTTGTAGGTATAATAAAATAAATCAGTGTCAACGTAATCAGGCAGACCAAAGCATCTAAGTGTTCAAAGTGAGGGAAGAAAGCAAGGGTGGAAGATTCTTTGCAAACAGGACCAGGTCTTGTACCAAACTTTACAGAAGAGTGGTTCCAGATGCACCTACAGTAAAAACAAGAGAAGTCTTAAACAGAAGATGCCTGGTGGGCAGGCCTCTGCAAATCTTCAGGACACCCAAACATAAGCACGAGGCTAGGAATGGAGGTGGTCCCTCCATGAATATAGAGAGCAGTCAAGGAGCAAAAGTCCTGCCATGAGAATATGCACAGAGATGAAGGGCAATGCAACTATCAAAAACAGAGCTGAGTGAATGACTGCTAAGTCACTTCAGTCCTGTTTAACCCTTTGCAATGCTATGGACTGTAGCCCGCCAGGCTCCTCCGTCCATGGGATTCTCCAGGCAAGAATACTGGAGTGGGTTGCCATTTCCTTCCCCAGGGGATCTTCCAGAACCAGGAATCGAACCTGCATCTCTTGTGTCATCTGAATTGGCAGGCAGGTTCTTTACCATTAGAGCCACCTGGGAAGCCATTATCAAAAGCAGATTGTTCCTTAGAGACTAGCCTAAGTTGCAGAGGACGTTTTTGCAGCCCAAGGAATGCTTAGTCTTGTAGCTGTGTGTGGACCTGTAAAGACAATGTATAACCCTTTAGGGGTTATTTTAACTTCAGATTTTTTTATTTAAAAAATGTTACATGCCGTATCTAATTTACACACACACACATACTGCTCGCCCCCAGGGCTTGTGGAATTCTTTAAATAAATCAAATATTAAATGCTTTCTCTAACTTAATTTTGAGAACTGACATGTTTTCCTGCACTTTTTCTTTAAAGGAAACTTCTTGAACAAATTATTATACATCCATTTGGTTTGATCCAGTACTCCATGTCATTCATAAGAATAAGGAAGATCTAGATGTTCTGGCTTAGATAGATGACCACAGTATATGAACACGTGGGTAAAAATCTAAGCAGTGCAAGAAGAGATATAGCCACCCACACACACCAGGTAGCTTACCTGGGAAGTCGGTCTAAAACATTTAAAAGATGGATGAATGAATGAATGCTAAATGCACTAAGTGGCTGCTTTATATATTGAATGACTGGTTCCTGTGTGAACAACTTAAAGTCTCTGATTGCAAGCCTTCACAAACAAGTCTAACCCGCTCAGCTGGAGTAAGAGTCCACTTCTTTTCAACTGGCAAAAAGAATCTTCTCCAGGTTTTACTTATTCTACTGATTACAACAGCAAAAGTAGAATAGCTAGGCTTTCCCCACCTCCCTTTCTGGCCCCTCTACGCTTTAATTCTTGGGCAACTTTCCTATCAGACTAATTTTCAAAACTCATGAGAACAATTTATTGCAACCAGCACATTCAAGAAAAAACAAACAAGAATTCAGTCTTGTTTCTTTCTAGGGATTCAGAATAGTCCTGGCCCCCTGGCCCAGAAGTACTCCAAAATCACAGTTTCGTGTCATTTCTATTGTAGTTCCTAAAGCAATCCAGAGGAGAACAGGAAAATAAATAACCTCTAAGCAGGTTCTGCTGAGTCGGGGTGAGAAGGCAGAAGGACAAGCCTTATTGCTCTCATCATCAATCACATCTTACTGCATGTCTAATAAGATAAATTGTCACAAAATAGCAGAAGTGTTCCCCTTTCAATAAAGGTGCTGGCTATGAACTGATAAAATATTTACAGGGTCTTAAAAATGCATATTATTCCTATTTCTGCTCTCTTAGTAGGCAACAATTTTCAGACACTTATTCTTCATTATCAGAACAATAAGCACCCATCTGAACAGCTAACACACGATTCTTTGCCAATGTTTAGTGAATAAATTATGTTGGATCGTTTTACACTAGAATCATGCCAACATCATTGATCATTTCTTCTTTATTTCTCCCTCTCTTTCATTAAAATAAATACAATTTTTCTTAGAAAGACTCTTAGCTCCAATACTGACTTATCTTCTCAGAGGTATTTTATTTTAAAACAAGCCCTTTCTTAATATGAAAACTGAACTCTGTAGGAATCCATGGTTTTAGGACTACCTCACTTCTAGATATTCTGAATCTCACTCCCCTTCAAGAACCAGTTAAAATTATATGTTACTCTCTAAAATGCTTCCTCACCCAGATCACATTTTGGGGGGAATTCTTTCACCACTGCTGTTATCAACAGTACTATAAACTCTTTTATCCATAATGTCAATGCTTCAAGTTGGACTCCAGTTTCCATAGTTCCAAGAAGCTTCTATGACATTTTTTTTTTCCTTTCTCTCCTTACCACATGCCAGGCGTTCAGCCAACATTTCTTGAATGAATGATTGAATGAAAAAAAATGAAAGGTTGAACTCTACGCCTTTTGAAAACGAGCTTTGGAATGAACTACCCATGTGTTGAGGTGATTCTCCCTCTGATGTTCTAAAGCCCCCTTAAATTATCCAGCTGATTAAAAGGAGCAATGACTAGAATGTTAAAATAACACAAAACATAGAAGATAGTTACATGGTACATGTTAATATGGTACGTTTGGAAACATGACCATGCAGTGCAATTCAGTAACCCTGGTGCTGTAGGGCAGGCGTTTGGTTTTGTACCTTTAAGAGTTTCATAGTTGGAAGTAATGCAACTTAATGCAATACATATTTATGTATAAAAAACCATGGGCTTCCCTGGTGGCTCAGTGGTAAAGAATCCACCTGCCAATGCAGGAGATGTGGGTTCGATCTCTGAATGGGGAAGATCCGCTGAAGAAGGAAACGGCAACCCACTCCAGTATTCTTGCCTGGGAAATGGCATGGACAGAGGAGCCTGGTGGGCTACAGTCTCAAAAAGAGTCAGACACAACTTGGCGACCAAACAACAACAGTTTAAAAAAAAAAACAACCATGTATATGTATCTCCTGAAAATATTGCAAAAAGTCCCAAACAGAGACTTGGAGCCCAAACAGATGAGGAGCTGCTTCAGTTTTCCCTGGGTTAAGTGAGGCCAGTAAGAGCTTCACAACAGGCGGCCACATAATGTTTACAGGTGTGTCTGCATAGTAATCTCCTTGGTCATGGGTTGACTGGATGGCGCCAGGGGGTCCAGGGCCCTCGAAACAGCTGACCCTATGGACCAGCCATCTTTAGCCACATGCAACCCTGTCCCCATTGGCTCCTGCATGTGTGCCTTACAAATATTTTATGTGCCATAATGTGGGAAAAAAAGCAGAGACATTACTTTGTGAACAAAGGTCCACCTAGTCAAGGCTATGATTTTTCCAGTGGTCATGTATAGATGTGAGAGTTGGACTATAAAGAAAGCTGAGCGCTGAAGAATTGTTGCTTTTGAACTGTGGTGTTGGAGAAGACTCTTGAGAGTCCCTTGGATGGCAAAGAGATCCAACCAGTCCATTCTAAAGGAGATCAGTCCTGGCTGTTCATTGGAAGGACTGATGTTGAAACTGAAACTCCAATACTTTGGCCACTTGATGCAAAGAGCTGACTCATTGGAAAAGACCCTGATTCTGGGAAAGATTGAGGGCAGAAGAAGGGGACGACAGAGGATGAGGTGGTTGGATGGCATCACCGACTCAATGGACATGGGTTTGGGTGGACTCCGGGAGTTGGTGATCGAAGGGAGGCCTGGCGTGCTGCAGTTCATGGTGTCGCAAGGAGTCGGACACCACTGAGTGACTGAACTGAACTGAACTGAATGTGGAAAAGCATGAGGAGCAACCAAGATGACTCTGCTGCTTTGCACTAGGTTGGTAAGTTCTAACACCTTCCCATCTTGGCAGAGATGGCCAAAATAATCAGAGCTTGCTGTCCTGTGAAGCAAAAACTCTATAGATATGCCCCAAGACAGAGAAACACAGAAAGAAAGACAGAGAATGGGCTGAGAATTTAGCAATATTTTGCATGACAAGTGTATTTGTCCTGGGGGGGGAAAAAGGTATTATCTTAAGAGCTGATCCCAGAGTCTTGGCGAGGAAACTGCCTTTATTTAGGAAACTATCTTTATGATCCACTTGAGGGAAAGGGAGACAGGAGAGAAAGGAGACAGTGTGGTTAAACCTCTTGATGTAAAAATAGTATGGAAATTTGAGAGAGCGAGAAAAAAGAAGGATCAAAATTCCAAAGTCCATGAAATGTCCATAAGACAGTACTAAAAAACAGGGATGTTTACTGTAAGTTTTTAAGTACTGGTATTGCTGTGATTCTAAAATGGCTTTCATTAAAATCTGTATGTTCATAATGCATTGTGTGATTTTTTTTTTTTTTTCTAATCATGGAAAAGAGTCTGAGGCTCCTGTTTGAGTTTGCACAGAGAAAAGATAAAGAGACAGCTATGGAGAGGGCCTTACGAGTGAGATTAAGGACTCAGTTGGAAAAAGAACTAAAAACAAGAAAGACTCCTGGAAATTCAAGGAACTCTTCACAGGGGATGGTAAAGGAAGAGCGTTCAAACGTTTCCAAATCTATGGAATGAGGATATGAGGGAATGTTAACTAAATATTAAGAGGCAAGTCAATGGCTACATTCCAGGAGATACAGAGTGATAAAGATGCAGTGTAAATGAATACAGAGTAAGAGATGAGGCTGGCAATACATACTGTTCCTACGGGGAATGTAAAAGCGCACATCAGAAAAACGAGGCTTCAGCCTCCTTTCAAATAGACTCCCTTAATCCTTCAAGTTTAAAAATTCTTAAAGGCCAGATAAATAACGAGATCCTACTGGATAGCACAGGAAATTACACTCAATGTCCTGTAATAAACCATAATGGAAAAGAATAGAGAAAAACAATACATATACACAAACACACACACACACACAACTCAATCATTTTGCTGTATACTAGAAACATGGTAAATCAATTATTCTTCAATTTAAAAAAAATCCTAAAGGCCGGACATGACTTTCTTTGTATGTGTTTGCCATAAGGTCACCAAACACCCAGACACTGACTCCTCAGACTTCCATAAAAAACCCGTACTATTGATTTTTCATATCCACCAACATAGTGAACAAATGTATACAGTTGACCCTTGAACAACATGGATCTGAACTGCACCATTTCACTTATATGCAATTTTTTTTTCAATAGATACATAGAGTACTACACAAACTGTTCTTGGTTGAATCAATGGATGCAGAGCCAACAATACCGGAGAGCCACTGACTATGGGACTAGATCCATGAATTTTGGAATTTGCAGCCAGTCCTAGAACCAATCCCCCACATACACCAAGGGATGACTGTGTCCATTTTTGTTCACCAAAGATGCAATATTCATAAAGTTACCAGCTTATTAGTAATGGAAACTCTAAATGGCTCTGCCTTCACACACATGGGGTTAGTGTAATGACTTCATCTTCTCACCTAACTATGATGTTACTATTTGTGACCTGTACATTCTGAGCTGTATTTCCAATCATCATAGATGTACCTGGGACTGAATTTTCATGTTTTCTCAGTGTAAATCGTTGTGTTCAGTGGGTGGACTGTGGTAGACAACTGAGCAAACACAGAGCCAGTTTCCTATCTAGTCTGTGATCCCAAGCTAAGCCCATCAGGCATCCGAGATGGCTGAGTCCTTAATCTTCTTGAAAGTGTGAGGTTGTTTACAAGCACAGCCAGCTCATCAACCGGTTCATCTTGGTTTTAGGAGAGACTGGACTTTTTCTTCTGGGTTTAAAACCAAGGTAAAAACCACCTGGGGTGTTTTCCAAAACCAAATTATAGTTTTGTATAAATAAAGAAAAATTTGACTAGAATAAAATATTTTAAGTACCTGTATTTTTTTAAGTACCTGTATGAGGTCTCACAGAGAAGGTGATGGCACCCGACTCCAGTACTCTTGCCTGGAAAATCCCATGAACGGAGGAGCCTGGTGGGCTGCAGTCCGTGGGGTCGCTAAGAGTTGGAGACGACTGAGCGAATTCCCTTTCACTTTTCACTTTCATGCATTGGAGAAGGAAATGGCAACCCACTCCAGTGTTCTTGCCTGGAGAATCCCAGGGACGAGGGAGCCTGGTGGGCTGCCGTCTATGGGGTCACACAGAGTCGGACACAACTGAAGTGACTTAGCAGCAGCAGCAGCAGCAGCAGCATGAGGTCTCAACAAGGACAATGAAAAACGAACTTTTATTGGGACTTCTCTGGTAGTCTAGCGGCTAAGACTCTGAACTCCCAGTGTAGCAGGCCTTGGGTTCGATTCCTGGTCAGGGAACCACACACCACAACTAAGACCTCATGTAGCCAAATAAATTTAAAAAATTTTTAAGATCTTTTATTAAATTAGTCTATTATCTGACCCTGCTAAACTCAACCATGACTGACGGTGTCAAAAGCTAGCAGTGAAGTGGTTAAAAGCTCTCCTTCTGCACTTAATTATGGTTAAAAGCAATTTTAGCATGCAGACTTGGTGTGCTCATAAAGCTATGCAATAATCCACGAGTCTAAGAACCTCTAATTCCTAATTGACACAGTAGCTTATAATTGCATTTTCATAGTGTTTAGTAAAAACATTCAGCTTTTTTAAAAAGGCCCATAATATGAATGTATGATTAAAGAAATCACCTGAGATCTATTTGGAACACAATTTTTCTTTCTGACAAATCACTCGTTCTCACATTTGGATAACACAAAGGTGATTTTTAAAGCACCGATGCACTTGAAAACTTTCCCAAAGCAAAGAAATCCCTGTGTTTGTGGTAACATGTTTCTTCTTAGATAAATATGTCACAGTTATATACTGGATATACCACATTCCATAGCTTTTCAGTCTAAAAAAAAAAGTCTCATACACCCTGCTGCTGCTGCTGCTGCTGCTGCTGCTGCTAAGTCATTTCAGTCGTGTCCGACTCCATGAGACCCCATAGACAGCACCCATCAGGCTCCACCGTCCCTGGGATTCTCCAGGCAAGAGTACTGGAGTGGGGTGCCATTGCCTTCTCCCTCATACACCCTATATTGTACTAAATCTCATACTTGCATGCAGCACAACAGAAGCCATTTTGAAAAGTAAAAGAAATTACTTCTGTAGAAAAAAGAATAGGAGAACATGCTGCTGCTAAGTCGCTTCAGTCGTGTCCGACTCTGTGCAACCCCATAGACGGCAGCCCACCAGGCTCCCTCATCCCTGGGATGAGGCAAGAACACTGGAGTGGGTTGCCATTTCCTTCTCCAATGCGTGAAAGTGAAGTCGCTCAGTGAAAGTGAAGTCGCTCAGTCGTGTCCAACTCTTAGCGACCCCATGGACTATAGCCCACCAGGCTCCTCTGTCCATGGGCTTTTCCAGGCAAGAGTACTGGAGTGGGGTGCCAAAAAAAAATAGGAGAACATAGTTACGCTGAAAACAATAGCTATAGGCAGAAAAAAAGGACAAGACATATAGCAGCTCATTAAAATTTCAAAAAACACTGAAAAAGGCAAATTTAATTTGCCCACCTTCATCAAATATGCAGAAGAATATCTGACAAATACAACATGCAAAGTGTGCTCTATAAAATACCTGGAGCATACAGGGAACTCCTCCTGTAAACACTGCCCTCTCTCTCCTTGCCTACCACTTAGCCCCTACCACCCAGCCAATTCCAAGGCCATCATCCATGTATATTTCACTAACAACCAGAGGATGTGAGTCCATAGGATGAATGGTCACAGCACCAGAACACAGAAGTTCAAACTCATTCAACACATCCAGGGGCTACTACACCAGGATACCAAGAGAGAATAAAATACAGAATGCACAGACCACAAGGCCCGTACTCCGCAGCACAGGGAACTATATTCAGTACCCTGCAATAAACCATAATGGAAAAGAATATAAAAAAGAATCTATACAAACATGCATATAATGGGATCACTTTGCTGTACAGCAGAAATTAACACAACACTGTAAATCAACTACACTGGAATAAAATTTTTCTTTTTTTTAGGAAAGAGGGATTTCTCTGCTGGTAGTCCAGTTGTTAAGACTCAGCATTTCCACTGCAGGGAAAGTGGGTTTGATCCCTGGTTGAGGAATTAAGATCCCACATGCTGCGGTGTGACCAAATCGAAATAAATAAATTTAATAAAAAAGAGAGATACATATAGCTGATTCACTTTGCTGTAAAGCAGAAATCAACACATTGTAAAGCAACAATACACAAATAAAAATTAATTTAAAAAAAACACATACTACCAAATTAAAAAGGAAAAAGAGAGAGAAAGACTAAAGAGGCAAAAATGACCCCTACACTTAGGAAATGTGACTGGGAAATTTTTTTAGATAGTACAACACTGACAGAGAAATAGACCAAGAGTCAATGACGGTGCACCAGTGGAATTAACAAGAGTGCTCAGGAAATGCAGAACAAAGTAGCAGTCAGGACCAAGCGCTCCAACAAAGGAAGGGCTTCCTGGACACAGACTGGTTGGAAAAGCAAGGAAAGGCACTCCCAGGGTGAGGAAAGGCTTGTGCAAGGGTAGGCTCAGGAAAACCGGAATTCCCGGACACCCTTGAAACCCCTCATGTGACCAGGACACTGCTACACTTCTTCAAACTGTACAAGCAACCCCGAAAACTGACCTTCAGTAGCTCTGACATTGCTGTCATCTTTGCATGTTCCAGCTCACCAGAATTCAATCCTCTCCCTTCATCCCTACCTGTGTGTGAGCTCAGTTGCTCAGTTGCATCTGACTCTTGGGGACCCCATGGACTGTAGCCCACCAGGCTCCTCTGTCCATGGGATTCTCCAGGCAAGAATACTGGAGTGGGTTTCCATTTCCCACTTCAAGGGATCTTCTCGACCCAGGGATGGAACCAGTATCTCTACCATCTCCTTCACTGGCAGGCAGATTTACCACTGTACCACCTGGGAAGCCTATCTACATCATCCCTACCTTACAAGGTCCCAAGGACCAGGCCTGCCCTTGTCTTACTCCTCAGCAGTCACACTGGCTTTCTTGGGGTTCCTCATTCCCAACTCCTTCCTGTCTTGAGCCTTTTCTCTGCCAGCTCTTCCCACTTCAAATGCCCTTCCATCTGACTTTCACAGAACCACCTACTTTCTGAGATTCAGGTTCCAGTTCAGAGGAAGCCTCTTCAGAGGTACCTCACCTGACCTCCCAATCAGCAGCACCTACCTGGTATCTCTGCATCACCCTGCTTAATTCTCTGCAGAGCAACACCTGATATTTTTCTTGAGTATTAATTTGTTATTATTGAAATCAGTACAGTCAATCTTTGTTAGTCACAATTTACAATTTTTTTTTTTTACGAACATGCTCAGCTGGCAAAACGTTTATTTGTAACCCTAAAGTCAATATTCTCAGTGTTTCTACATTCATTCCTGGACAAGCACAGAGCAGCAACAACGTGGGTTGACCAAGGCACACCTTCCCAGCTGGCGTCCAACAAGGTCACCATGCTCCGCTTTCGTATTTCAGGTCTCATAGAGCAAACTAGGATTCTTTCTGAGATACATTTGGTGACCTTTTTTCACAATTTTGCCCTTTTTATTGGTGATTTTGCTTGCTTCTGCACAAAATGTGGTGCTGAAGTGTTGTCTAGCATAAGAAGGCTGTGGTGTACTTACAGAGAAAATTCTAGTGTTAGGTAAGCTTCTTTCAGGCGTGAGTTCCAGGGCTGTTGGCTGTGAGTTCCATGTTAATCAATCAACAGTATTATTAAATCAAGTGTCTTTAAGCAGAAACACACATAAAACAGGGCTATGTGTTGTTCAGTTGATAAAAACGTCTCATGACCAGAGACTCAGAGGAACCTAATCTCATATTGCCCCTAGGAGCAACAGTTACATTTTTGCAAATTTAGTGTTCACAGGGACCTTATAAAATGTAACTACCATGAACAACAACAACTGAATTCATTTATTTTAAATACGGGTATTTTTGGAGTTCTCCGAAGAAAGACAGTTTGACGAATCAGTCTATTTTGCTCCTGCTAAACCAGACGACAGCTGGTGGTAACGAAAGTAGCAGAGAAATGGTTAAGAGATCTACTTTTGTCTTTAATTAGGTTTTAAATAAATGTCTGCATATAGATAAAGTGGATTTATGCCGTTCTAGCATAATTTATTTTCCCCTGCAAGCAGGCACCATGCCTTTCTTGTTCAGAACATGGATCACCATGCCCAGAACAAAGTGGACTCTCATTAAAACTCCAATGAATGACTAAAACACTTCATGCCAAACAAAATCTTATTTCTTATATTTATTTCCCTTGCAAAAATATATATCACATCTGAAGTACTAAATTCTTGCCCCTACTTCAATGGGATAAAAAAATTTCAGTAATTGCCGGACAGTAAAGATACTGAGAACTTCATCAACAGAGACCTGGAGTTAGATTCTAACTCGAAATTACTACCTGAGGTTGGATAGTTTATTTTACTTCTCATAGCCTCATGCTTCTTGTATATAAAAGAGAGATACCACTGCCTCCAGCACACGATTGTGACAATACAACAGTATTAATAGTAAATCTACGGGGTTTCCAGTAGTCATGTACGAATGTGAGAGTTAGACCATAAAGAAGGCTGAGTGCCACAGAACTGATACTTTCAAACTGTGGTGCTGGATAAGACTCTTGAGAGTCCCTAGGACTGCAAGAAGATCAAACCAGTCAATCCTAAAGGAAATCACCCTGAATATTCATTGGAAGGACTGATGCTGAAGCTGAAGATCCAATACATTGGCCACCTGATATGAAGAGCCAACTCATTGGAAAAGACACTAATGCTGGGAAAGACTGAGGGCAGGAGAAGAAGGGGGGGACAGAGGATGAGATGGTTAGATGGCGTCACCATCTTACTGGACATGATTTTAAGCAAACTCTGGGAGATAGTGAAAGACAGGGAAGCCTGGCGTGCTACAGTTCATGGGGTCACAAAGAGTTAGACATGATTTAGCAACTAAACAGCAACAAGAATACACAATTTCTAGTACACTGCCTCACACATAACAGATATTGAATAAATTCCATCCATTCATGCTTCCATGGAATCATGAGTCATTCATAACAGCAGGGCCAGCACAAAAGGAATGAAGTCCTTACTTGACAAGACAGAAGGAAGAGGTTGGGTAGCCCATTGCAGCAAAGCCAATTTTTATTTTCACATAACTTCTTTGATTACCCTTTCAGCTCTACCTTCAAAAGAGATAACCGTCTTCGGGAGTAGGTAGCAACCCTCAGGAAAGGCACAGAAGTTATACATTAGAACCTACTTTCTCTCTTACCCAGTTCAGTTCAGTTCAGTCACTCAGTCGTGTCCGACTCTTTGCGACCCCATGAATCGCAGCACGCCAGGCCTCCCTGTCCATCACCAACTCCCGGAGTCCACCCAAACCCATGTGCATTGAGTCGGTGATGCCATCCAGCCATCTCATTCTCTGTCGTCCCTTTCTCCTGTCCCCAATCCCTCCCAGTATCAGGGTCTTTTCCAATGAGTCAACTCTTCTCATGAGGTGGCCAAAGTATTGGAGTTTCAGCTTTAGCATCAGTCCTTCCAATGAACACCCAGGACTGGTCTCCTTTAGGATGGACTGGTTGGTTCTCCTTGCAGTCCAAAGGACTCTCAAGAGTCTTCTCCAACACCACAGTTCACAAGGAACCAGAAAAACTGGTGTGAATTCACAGCCTAATTTTATCTTTTAATTTTTATTTATTTGGCTATACTGACTCTTAGCTGCTGCATGTGAGATCTAGTTCCCTGAACGGGGATCAGATTCAGACTCCGTGCATTGGGAGAGCAGAGTCTTAGCCACTGCACCACCAGGGAAGTGCCCACAGCCCACTTTTTAAAAAATCTGTACTTCTTGTTTTAATTGTGGTAAAATATACATAATATAAAATTTTCCATTTTAACCATTTTTCAGTGTGCCCTCTTTCTTAAGTAATCACTGGCAGAGGCTACCTACCTAAAGACATGCATGCATAAGATTTGGCCTTCAGAATACTGAGACTGGATGCAATGCTCCTAAGCTTAGATTTGGGCTTCCCTGACAGCTCAGTGGGTAAAGAATCTGCCTGCAATGCAGGAGATGCAGGAGACTCGGGTTTGATCGCTGGGTTGGGAAGACCCCCTGGAGGAGGCATGGCAACCCACTCCAGTATTCTTCCCTGGAGAATCCCATGGACAGAGGAGTCCAGCAGGCTACAGTCCATAGGGTCGCAAAGAGTTGGACACGACTGAAGCAACTGAGCATACACACATGTTTAGATTTAAGATTCCTGTGCCCCTTCCCACCCCCTTCTACTAAATTTCTCATTCAAGAAATAGACGTTCCCTTGAAACGTAGCCTGTCTTCCTCATTCTTGAAATTTTAGTCATTTTTTCGAATTAAGGCACCTAGTAGTAAAAACAATAATAATAATAATAACTTTTTTGTGTGAATGGTTCTGCCAGATGAATACTCAACCACTAATACATTTGGGGAGTAGATCTCTACTTTACGTGATCTATTACAATTCCAAATTAACATAACTGAAACAAGACTTTTAACTTCTCCATGCCTATTTATTTTTCTATTAAGTGAAATAGTTGGGTGACATCTAAAACCCATTGCAGGTCTCACAAAGTATAATTCTGTTATTAAAAGTGCAGGAACTGTTGTACATCACACTAAGTATACACCAGTAAAATACTGCTTCAGGAAGAACAGACCAGAAGCTTGTATGGTTATGATACCACACATTCCCAAACAAGGCCTATCAAGAAGTGCAGACACAAGAAAAGCAAACAGCATTCTAATGTCCTCATGCAACCTCATTTTATAAACATTATGAAGACTCCGCTACACTAAGCTGTTTAGAGCAGCAAGACTTAAGGTAACTGATAAAGCTTTCTTATGTAATATCAGTTACTTTAAAAAAAAAAAAAGAGTTCTGTTAAACTTACTGGCCGATTAATATAAAAAAATGTTGAGCAACAAGCCTCCCTGTATTTGATAAAGGAAGTAAGCCATGGCTTTGGGTCCCTTGCATGAGATTGTTGATTTGATCATGAACCTGATGAACTGCACAGAGATGTTCCTCTAAGTTCCACTCTGGACCTGTTGCCCATCACTTGTCTCACGAGGTCATCAAAAGTAAGTATCATGTTCAATTGTTTGGTGTTTTCTAGCAAATATTTCTGGGTCTGCGACATTCCAAGAGCCACCTTATCAGCCAACAGTATAACCCACTGAATGTGGCTTAGTAGCACAGGCTCCTACTTCATACTTTTCATGACATGAGTGATGTCCTAACCCATCTGTCAGAAACACTTTATTCCAGAAATCTACTCCACAGCCAGAAATCTAGGATGGAAAGGAATCCTCCACTTGTCCACATGATAAAAACACTGTTAAAATGTTAATGTGTTGGATTTAAGCTTCTATGTATGAAGTACTAAATATGACAAGAAGAGGAAGCGGAAAAGGGGGAGCAGGAAGAGGAAGAAGAAAGAAAATAAGAAAAATGTAAAATAAGATGACAGACTTAAACTAAATCATATCAATAATTACATTAAATACAAATGGTCTAAACATTCCAATGAAAAGGCATCTAAGAAAAACCTGCAAGTAATACCATACTTAATTTTTAAAGATAATGCTTTCTTCTGAATTCATCTACTTTAATATTTGTTCATTAAAAGTGTTTATAAGAAAATAAGCTAACAAGCCATGAACTAGGAGAAGGTATCTTTGAAGCACATAAACACTAGTAGCTAGAATATACAAAGAACTACAAAGAGAAACTACAGACCAGTAGAAAAAGTGACAAAACATATAGATACGCACCTTTCAAAAGAGAAACACAAATGGTCCATAATATGTGTAAAGATGTACAATCTCATTTATCATCCAAAAAAGCAAATTAAAACCATGAGAAACTACTTTATGCTCACCACAATACCAAGGTAAGTTAGCAAGGGTGTGAAATGATAGGAATATTTATTCACCACCCATGAGTACTGGTTATTTTCTAGAAAGAAGTTCAGTTCAGTTCAGTTCAGTCCTTCAGTCATGTCTGACTCTTTGCAACCCCATGGACTGCAGCACGCCAGACCTCCATGCCCATCACCAATTCCCGGAGTTTACCCAAACTCATGCCCAATGAGTCAGCGATGCCTTCCAACCATCTCATCCTCTGTCGTCCCCTTCTCCTCCCACATTCAATCTTTCCCAGCATCAGGACCTTTTCCAATGAGTCAGTTCTTCACATCAGGTGGCCAAAGTATTGGAGTTTCAGTTTCAACATCAGTCCTTTCAATGAACACTCAGGACTGATCTCCTTTAGGATGGACTGGTTGGATCTCCTTGCAGTCCAAGGGACTCTCAAGAGTCTTCTCCAACACCACAGTTCAAAAGCATCAACTCTTCGGCGCTCAGCTTTCTTTACATCCAACTCTCACATCCATACATGACCACAGGAAAAACCATAGCCTTGACTAGACGGACCTTTGTAAAGAAAGGGGTATTTATAGCCCTGTTCTCAAGAATCACTGGTTGAGACCTACTCCCATGGGCCCCTCGAGAAGGCTGCATTGTGCACTGGCCACACAGCATTCTACAGGGAGCAGGGAGCAAAGTGCTCAGGCATAGATGCAGACAGTAGCATCAGAAAATTGGTGAGAACACCAAGAAAGATCCAAGGTCATGGGTGAGGCACTGACAGAATCTGCTACACAACTAAAACCCAAATTGTCCATCAACAGGAAATGAATAAATCATGACACACTCAGGGTAATACTATGCAGCAGTGAAAATAAGGCACCTTCCCTGCCTCCTGAGAAATCTGTATGCAGGTCAAGAAGCAACAGTTAGAACTGGACATGGAACAACAGACTGGTTCCAAGTCAGGAAAGGAGTACGTCAAAGCTGTATATTGTCATCCTGCTTATTTAACTTATATACAGAGTACATCATGCTGGGTTGGATGAAGCACAAGCTGGAATCAAGATTGCGGGAGAAGTATCGGTAACCTCAGATGGCAGAAAGCGAAGAACTAAAGAGCTCTTGATGAAAGTGAAAGAGGAGAGTGAAAAAGTTGGCTTAAAAACTCAACATTCAGAAAATGAAGATCATGGCATCTGGTCCCCTCACTTCATGGCAAATAGATGGGGAAACAATGGAAATGGTGAGAGACTTTATTTTTGGGGGGGCTCCAAAATAACTGCAGATGGTAACTGTAGCCATGAAATTAAAAGACGCTTGCCCCTTGGAAGAAAAGCTATGACCAACCTTGACAGCATATTAAAAAGCAGAGACATTACTTTGCCAACAAAGGTCCATCTAGTCAAAGCTATGGTGTTTCCAGTAGTCATGTATGGATGTGAGAGTTGGACTATAAAGAAAGTTGAGTGCCAAAGAATTGATGCTTTTGAACTGTGGTGTTGGAGAAGACTCTTGAGAGTCCTTTGGACTGAAAGGAGATCCAACCAGTCAATCGTAAAGGAAATCAGCCCTGAATATTCATTGGAAGGACTGATGCTGAAGGTGAAACTCCAATACTTTGGCCACCTGATGTGAAGAACTGACTCATTGGAAAAGACCCTGATGCTGGGAAAGATTGAAGGCAGGAGAAGGGGACAACAGAGGATGAGATGGTTGGATGGCATCACCGACTAGATGGACATGGGTTTGAGCAAGCTCCGGGAGCTGGTGAAGCACAGGGAAGCCTGGCATGCTGTAGTCCATAGGGTCTCAAATAGTCGGACACAACTGAGCAACTGACCTGAACTGAACTGAGTGAAAATAAATGTACCACACGGGACTTCCCTAGTGGTCCAGGGGTCAAGACTTGGCCTTCACATGTAAAAGGTATGAGTTTGATCCCTGGTCGGGGAGCTAAGAGTCTACATGCCTTGAGCCAGAAAACCAAAACATAAAACAGAAGCAATATTATTTTAAAAATTCAATAAAGCTTTTAAAAATGATTCACATCAAAAAAACTTCTTTATAGAAGCGTGTACTACAGCTATACACCTCACAAAATATATAATATTAATCCCCAAAAAAGTAAGTTTCAATAGAAGAAATACAATTCCACTTAAAGATTAAAACACACATGGAAAGCAAGGATTATTTAGGGACACATAAATGTGCAGCAAAACTATAAAGGAACACAAGAAAATGATACACACAAAATCCAGGGTACTGAATTATTTAACATAGATTGAGACAATGTGTTTATAATAATCATGATAACTTTTTTTTCCTGAAACACGAATTTCAACTGAAAAAGGAAAAATTACATCTGGAGCACACATGAGGAGGCATGACTTGGGAGTAAAACCAGATGGGTGCTCTTCTGTTAAGCTGCATGGCAGATGCACAGGTAGATATTTTATTATTTTTTGTTACAGAAATTATATGTACACTTTTTACATGTAAAATATTTTTTTAAGTCTGAAGTAGAAGGTATGAGAATGTTCACATGACTATCTGAGTGGAGGAATATTCGATTTTCTCTCCTTTTACTTTTCTGGATTTTCTACAATAAATATGCATTCCTGTTATGTTACTAAGACAACGTGAAGTCAGTTATGTCCCCATAAATTCCCTTATCTCCCAGTCCTAGCTCTACTCATCTTACTTATACAACCAGTCCAGGAAAGTAGAGAAATCAGTCATTTGATTCCCAATTGTAGTTATTAACTTATACAGAGATCCCTGGTTTGCTAATTCAGCTACAAATTTACATTCGCCCACAGGCATTAAAGTAAAAAAAAAAAATAAAAAAGTAGGCCAATTCTAAAATAAATCATCCAGTGGGCATTTAAAAAACTTGATAAAAATTGAAGGAAAGAGAAAATCAGAACATTATAGGTGAAACCCTATTTTAATAAATTTCATGTGATGATTTCTATTCTCTCATGAAGGGATTTTGAATTGGATTCAGGTTCTATCAAACACGGCTTGATATACTAGATTAAGAGACACTATATTTAAAATAATCACAGAAACAATTTTTTATTTTGAAACACGAAACCTGAAAGGGGGAAAAACACATAATCTCTGTGGACTAACGTTCCAAAGTGCTTGAAATAGCCAATTTGTGTATTCATCAAATGCCTTCTGTATTGTCAAACCATAAAAACTAAGATCATTTCTGCTGCTCTCAGGAGTTACATCTATCACAAAAGACTGGCTCCACTATTTGAATGCAAATTTACAATCAATATCAACCATCCTATCAATGCTAAAACAGAATAAATGTTGAAGGGTTCCAGAGACTGACTAGTGTATTCACCAACAGAAGCAAGTGTATTTGTGATAGCCTAAAATGTATTTGTTCATTTGATTAGCAGAATCATGTGTTGATGATGCTCTGGTTAGGATGTCTCTCTTTAGGACTTCCAAAATCACTAGGGTTTTTGTATTCATAATCTTGAGAGGCGCACATGAATAGGCTTCAGGGCCTCAGGAGCATTTAAAAGCTAGTTGGGAAGAAAAGCGCCCGCCTAAATAGCTTTTGTAGAGCAATGGACCATGCATCTCCTTTGTGAGCTCACAGAAGCTTGGACCTAAGACTCACATGGCCACACCTACCTCTGCAAGTTTCTAGCCTTGACTCCGACAGCCCACTCTACTGACCCTGTTTCTTTAGCATGACTGTGTATTACATAAGTTGTTCAGAAATGTTTCGTGCCCTACAACTCAAAGCTCTCTTAACAACCAAGCTTGGGAGCAGCAATACAGACTTTGCACCAAATAATATTTGGAGGAAAGAGGTGACAAAAGGGAAGAGGGCCTCGAACTCGGAGGCATGACAGTGTGCACTTGGTAAGGATGTGCCGTTTGCAAAAAACAGCATACACATCATGCTAAGAATTCCAACTAATCCGAGAATCCAAGAAAAGATCCTGTAGCCCGTAAAGGCTGAAAGATGAAAAATCGAGTCAATCACAAAAATAACCAGTGTATTGCTTCTACAACATTTTACTAAGCCTCTACTCCATGTATTGCTTTCTGTTTAATAAAAGAAGAAAAGAAAAATATTTTCTGGATTTCCAATGTAAAAAGCCTACTTCAAAGGAGCTTTATAAGTACCATAAGGCAATATTGTCACCCAGGCAATTCCAAAGTCTTTAAACCACTCTCAGATAACTAATCTGTTATCTGGCAACTCTTATGAGAAAACATCTTTAAAGAGTCCATAAACAATCATTATCTTTAAACAGCATCTTTAAAAACTAAACTCCCTGAATAACATAGATTTGTTTTTCAATTTAACTCCCTCAGACTCTACTTCAGAAGTCCTTCCCAACATTTTTAATTAAAAAAAAAAAAATCCTTAAATCAAAAGCTAACAACAAAACAGGTATTACAACAGATTCTGTAAAAATTCATGTAGGAAAAAATGGGTTTGAAATAAAAATCCATGAATTCAGAGAAAAGGCAAAGAGACAATAAAAGCATACAAGTCTAAATGAGGGAAAAAAATCTTTACATAATCATTTGCTTTTCCATTTTAATTAAACTTGAATTTCAAATGATGCTGAGTTTATTAATAAGATAATTCTTTATAAATCACTAGTGAGCAGATTCCATAGGAATTTTATGGTTTGTCAATATCAAATGGTAGTGTAATCTAAGAATTTAGTGAGTCAATAAAATAAAAGGTAATCATATACACCCACACTGAGAAATCCATTGCAGACTTGGGGGGAGAAGGGGGGACCGGGTGTCAAGTTACTTTCAAGGCACCAATTAAACCAAATGCTTTAGCCCTGAATAATCCATTTGCTCCTCAATCTAGCTCATTCCCCCTCCCCCAACCAAACAGCCAGCTCCCTTATGCACAGTACGTATTTTGAGCGATGCAATCAGCCATGTTCAGAGCTGGAAAATATTCACTGATCACATGAATACTTAGACATATCAGGTAATCTAAACAAATGTTGAGTCACCGAAATTTACTATTTACAGTTCACTCCAGTAAGCTCTGTTGACTACATGCTATTTACAAGGCAGCCTCCTCTTACAAGCTTAAAACCTCTAGCAAAACACAGTGTAAGGACCAGATTTCCAATGCCCTGAAACAAACGCCTTATTTAGGTTAAGCATAAATGAGTGACAACATGTATACACATATGTGAAAGTGTGGAGAAAGAAATTAGGAAGAAATTTCCCTGAATTCAACATAAGTGATTTGGAAATTCAGAAGGCAGTTCAAACTAGTATAAAGCACTGCATAAGTAAGAAGGTGTCTGAACACGCAGATCTTAAAATCCTCCATATTCTTGAATAAAGTATAACTTTAGGATGGCAGAAATCAAACGATCTGAGGATTATAACCCAATTTTAAACAATGCAAAGCTGGGTGGTGTTTCAATTTTTCTAGCAATATATTACTTCAATTTAATATTTACAAAAAAGCAAAGCTAATCATCTCCTAATCCAAAAATCTTGATTATTATACAGAGAAGTGTTTCTGTTAAAGAAGAAAATAGGCCTGCCTGGCTCCTTCTCCTCTGAAAGAGCACTGATATTGACCTCTCCTCTTCTACAGAGGAGGTTTACCTGCAAGGCCAGAACTGCACCCACTGACTGTGTGACTAATCTCCACTGCAACAGCATTAATGCAAGTCTGGCAAGTGCAACAGCCATTTACACTAACATCCTCTTTTACACAACTGCTTTTACTTGTGCTAAAAACTCAGCTGTCACATCTACATTTTTTCTAAGATAATAATCCCTCTAGAAGAGTCACTGAAAGGCCACAGCAGACCAACCAAATGTTGAGGCCCTTGAAGGTTGAATAAGCCCATTGTCTGGTTTGGAACAAGAGGTCTGTATTCATGATGAATCCAGAGTCAAAAAAACTAAAGCAGAACAAATACTTAAAATTCAGAGACAGTCAAAAAGTAGCTGAAAACTCATCCACAATTTAAAACTACCATCTCCATGTTCCGTGTCATCTTCTATGATTCCATTTCAAAATAAAAATGTGGAGATAATATAAATTTATGAGGGCATTTATTTGATATAACAAGTTGTTTTTTCAATTTCTCCTGAACATTTACATTGTGGGAAAGTAGAATATTCTCCCTATCTTAAAAACCTTTAAAGTGAATTGGAGATTAGTCAACTTATTAAGCACTCAATTTTAAGCTTTGGCTAAAGATATAAATCATAGTAAAAGAATAATACTATTTTATACGTATATCTCTCTGTACGGTTTACTAAGCAGTTTCACCTAAATTACCTTCCTTAATCCTTATAACAATCCTGTGAAGTAGGAACGATTGGCCTATAATATAGATAAGAACATTGGTAACTGGTATAGAAGATATTTGCCATGTTTTCTGACTGGCCAGCACCTTTGGAACACCCTTGATGTAGCTGGGTCATTTTTGACCCAGGTCAAAATGGGTCAAAATTTGAAAATGGGTTGAGGGCCCATTTTCCCAAGATAGAACTTGAGAAGCTCAGTTCTCCAGCCAGCTTGCCGCTAGGCTGACTTCAGCACCACCAATCAGATTCACTCTTGCAAAACTGGTATTCACATATGACCAACTGGATGAAGGACGATGCATTCTGGTGTGGATTTGCTTTGCTTTTATTGGTCAAGATGGTAGCAGAGGTTTCCAGCTCAGGAGGCCAACACTGCAAGTGAGTTCCCAGGCAGCACAACTGTTGACAGTGGTTGCAATTAAATAGATTTCCGGGCAACACTGTCAACCACAGCATCGCGTGCTCAGTTCAGAAGCACACCAGGCAACAGATTCTTCTCTGGGCCAGTTTGCCGGCGTGGTGTGGACACTGTTTCTGAAACTTGACCTATGTGCCTAGTTCTTCAGCCTCCCAGGGAGGCTCTCTCTTATGAATGTCTCGATATCCTTTCATAAGCTTCATTTCTGCTCAAAGTGCATTTTCTGTTGCTTACAATAAGGAATTCTGACTCTTCAGTGAAGCTGGCAAACATTCATTCTCTTTGAAAAGTCTTCTCCAGGCAAGGAACCTTTAAGCTGAGTCCAAAAGGATACATGAGATTCAACCAAGCAAAACTGTGGGGAAAGAGGAAAGGCAATCCCCAGGCAGAGGGCCTGGCAGTGCAAAGGTCCTGTGGTAGAAAAGATGACCAAGAAATCATGAATAAGATGGGAAGAACTTGATGAAATAAAGCACACAAGTGAGCAGAGGGCAGTGCATAACGCATGGCAGAACTGGTCACGGGTTCCCTGCATATCAGAAAAAATTTCCCTATTAGGCCAAAATAAAAGCAGGCATAAGCAACAAACGTTCAAAGTTTTACCCTGAGAATTTTCAGAATAAGGCTAATTACTACCCCACCTACAGAATGGGCTCTGAAACATGTAAAGATAGTGATCATCTTTTTCACATATCTTTTATTTTCCACACTGAAACCATCCCAGCTTCTTTAACTAAGTAATATCCCAGCCATGACAATCTAGAGGTGAAAGCAATGGATCTGAAC
This sequence comes from Bos taurus, assembly GCF_002263795.3. Taxonomy (NCBI): domain Eukaryota; kingdom Metazoa; phylum Chordata; class Mammalia; order Artiodactyla; family Bovidae; genus Bos; species Bos taurus. Next base: position 36,398,501 of record NC_037350.1, read on the forward strand.
TGAGGAAACAGGTTTGGGCCTTGATGCTAGACTTACTACATGCATGATCTTAAGAAATCACTGACATTATCTGGAAAGTTGCCCACATTTATAAAATGTAAAAGAATCTACTGCCCTTCAGATCTCATAGAATTATTCTGAGGATTAGATGAACCAAGAAATGCGGGAGCTCCGTACAACACTAGGTATCGATGCGTGTGTGCTAAGTCACTTCAGTCATGTCTGACTCTTTGCACCACTGTGGACTTTAGCCCACCAGGCTCCTCCGACCAGGAGATTCCCCAGGAAAGAATACTGGAGTGGGTTTAGGTATCGTTAGAAGAGAGTAACTGTAATGACCATACCAGTGTTCATTCTTTCTATAGCATGGTCGGCTAAAGCAGCAGTCCTCGACCGTTTGGCACCAGACACTGGTTTCGTGGAAAACAATTTTTCCATGGACAAGGGGCAAGGGGTGGGGGGTGGTCTCTGGATGATTCATGTGCATTACATTTATTGTGCACTTTATTTCTATTATTATTACATCAGCTCCACCTCAGATTATCAAGCATTCGATCCTGGAGGTTGCGGACCACTGTCCTAAAGGATAAAGAGGAATGCCAATATGTTGAACTAATCAACACTCTTAATATGTCCAGAGCTGTATAGACTGTAATGTTTCAAAAGCAATTTGTCACAAGACCAAAAAAAAAAAAACAAAAAATTAACAATATAAGGTGATAGATGTTAACTTATTGTAGTGATCATTTTGTAACATGTTATATTGTCAATATCAAATTATTATGTTGTAAACCTTTAACTTAGGGACTTCCCTGGAGGTTCAGTGGTTAAGACTCTGTGTTTCCACTGCAGGAGACACGAGTTCAATCCCTGGTCAGTGAACTAAGATCCCATATATCTTGGCTCATCCAAACAATTAAAAGATAAAAATACTTTAAACTTGTACAATGTTACAGGTTGGTTATTTATCAAATAAACTGGGGGAAAAAACTCAGTCCTAGCCAACTTTCTAGCATGATGCTGTGTCCTTTTTTGAGCCTCTTTACTAACAAGTTTTCAATGAGAAGTCACCCATTGAGCAACACTGAATGTAAATCACCTGATAATATACAACTGGATTTCCTACATGCCAGATACTGTGAGCGAGAGCATGAAGAGTCACCTCAGTCCTGTTTGACTCTGCGACCCTATGGACTATAGCCCACCAGGCTCCTCTGATCATGGGATTCTCCAGGCAAGAATACTGAAGTGGGTTGCCATGACCTTTTCCAAGAGATCTTCCCAACCCAGGGATCGAACCCTCTTCTCCTATGTCTCCAGCTTTGGCAGGCAGGTTCTTTGCCACCAGTGCCATCTGGGAAGCCCAGATACTGTGCTAAAGGCTAATAATTTTTGTTAATTAAAATTAAAAAATAAAAGTAGTTGGACTAAGCAAGGTTACTTTGTGATGATTTCTCTTTTTAATTCTAAACCGTTTCAGGATAAGTTAATAGTGAATCTTCTGGTTTTGACCTCAAATGAACTCACAATATAAAAGACAAAAATAAATATACTAGCATAACTCTTGATCCTAAGAGGCAAACCATCCTTTTCTAAAGGACAGCCTTGTCTTAGTCATGTTTGTATAACAGGCATATAATGTCCGTCCCGAAAACACTTAGGCAAGCAATAATTTTTTGACGACTGACTGAATACATGCAAGATGTACAAGCTGCCATAAAAGAGCACAGAGTATATGAAAATGTTTTACTATAAAATGAAAATAAATCTTTTATACATATTAAATACAATGATTATAAATATTAAAAATAATTACAATGCTGTTGCTGTTTAATTGGTGAATCGTGTCCGACTCTTTTGCAGCCCCGTGGACTATAGGCCAGGAGTCTCCTCTGGCCACAGGATTTTCCAGGTAAGAATACTGGAGTGGGTTGGCACTTCCTTCTCCAGGTGATCTTCCCGATCCAGGGACTGAACCCAAGTCTCCGGCGTTGGCAGGCATTCTTTACCTCTGAGCCCCCTGGCAAGCCCAGTGAAGGCTAACATTTATGAGCATTTTTTTTACATGGTCCTAGATACTATGTTTGGGCTTTCCTGCTGGCTCAGCTGGTAAAGAATCCGCCTGCAACGCAGGAGACCTGGGTTCGATCCCTGGGTTGGGAAGATCCCCTGGAGAAGAGAAAGGCTACCTACCCACTCCAGTATTCTGGCCTGGAGAATGGCAGGGACTGTATAGTCCATGGGATCGCAAAAAGTTGGACACGATTGAGCAACTTTCACTTCACTTCATTTCAGACACTGTTTAATCCTTGACATGGATCAACTTAGGTAGTATCCAATGGCTGACAGTGGGAGGGAGGTCTGGGAAGATGTCACAGGAAAAGTGATGAGTTTTTAAGGATTTCTTGGCCATCATAATTAGAAGAGGGTAACGTTTATATTCTTCATCTGTATCTAGCCAAATCATTCCCCAATTTGAATGTTAAGGATAACTTGATAAATCACAAAGTGAATTCTCAGAAATGGCCAGGTATGCATTCAAATCCATGACAACCAAGTTTAAAACATTTCATTTGAGTATATTTGAGTACTTTTGGGATTCACAGCCTTAAAAGTATCAGAGATCTGAATAGACATTTTCCTAAAGACATACAGATGGCCAACAAGTACATGAAAAGATGATTATTCATCATCAGAAAATAAAATTCAAAACCACAAGATGCCACCTTACATCTGTCTGATGGCTATTATCAAAAAGACAAGAAATAACAAGTGTTGGGAAAGATGCGGAGAAGAAGGAACCCCAGGAATGTAAATTGGTGCAGCAACTGTGGAAAAGAGAATATGGATTTTATCTGAAAAATTAAAAATAGAAGTGCCATAAATCCAGCAATTCTACTTCTGAATAGTTATCTAAAGAAAATGGAAACACTAATTCAAAAGATATACGCAACCCAATATTCACTGCAGTGTTATTTACAGTAGCCAAGATATGCAAACAACCTAAGTGTCCATTGGTGGATGAATGGATGAAGAAAATGCGGTGTCTGTGTGTGTGTGTGTGTGTGTGTGTGTGTGTGTGCTTAGTCACTCAGTCGTGTTCGACTCTTTGTGACCCCAAGGACTGTAGTCCACCAGGCTCCTCTGCCCATGGAATTCTCCAGGCAAGAATACTGGAGTGGCTTGCCATACCCTCCTCCAGGGGTTCTTCAGGACCCAGGGGTTGAACTTGGATTTCCTGCATTGCAGGCAGATTCTTTACCGTCTGAGCCACCAGGGAAGCTTTACATATATAATGGAAGATTATTCAGTCATTAAAGAAATCTTGCCATTTACAATGACATGAATGGATAATTCTGCTAAGTGAAATAAGTCAGACAAAGACAAATACCATATGATCTCACTTTTATGTTAAATCTTTAAAAAAAAAAGAAAAAGAAAACTCACAGAGAACAGATTGGTGGTTGGGAATAGACGAGTGAAGAAAATGGGTGAAGGGAGTCAAAAAGTACATTTCAGTTAAAAAATTAAATAGCTTTGGTGACTATAGTTAATAATACTGTACCGCACATTTGAAAGCTGCTAAGACAGTAAATCTTGAAAGCACTCATCACAACAAAAAAAAATTCTTCAACTATGTGTGGTCACGGGTTATTAACTAGATATATTGGAGTGATCGTTTCACAATATATACAAATATCAAATCATTTTGTTGTACATATGAAACTAATAGAATATGTCAACTACACTTCAATAAAAAAGAGGGGAATTTCACAGACTTGCCCAAACTATTCCTACAACATGTGAAAATTCATCATATTCGGAAAAAAAAAAAATGCTAGTAACTTACATGACATTCCACAGCCCAGCTCAGAAGGACATTCCAATGTTTAACAACTCTCCCAATCAGAATGTGAGGAAAGCAATTCTGACCCGCAGTCACAGACGTGGGCATAAGTTTCCAGATAGCAAAAGCATCTGTAAGTTAAAAGAGAACATTCATCCAAAATGGAAGTTGAAAAGAGTATTAAGACATAATAGCAAGGGATTTCTCTGGTGGTCCAGTGGCTAAGACCCCATGCTGCCAGAGCAAGGCGCGCAGATTCCCCTGGTTGGGGAACTAAGATCTCACATGCCATGTGGCACCGTCAAAAATTTTTAAAAAATTAAAAAATAATTTGAAAAAAGAAGTGAAAGCAAGACTAAGACACTGTTGGGAAGAGAAGCTGATCCACGAGCTATTTAATTCATTAAACTGATACCCAACTATTCAAGTATTTTCAGAACCTAATTTGATTGTGCCCTGATCTTCTGTTACATTTTAATTAAGATTAGTTGAGCATATAAATGAATCTTGAGCACAATATCTTAGAGTGAACAAGACTGGAAAGAATCAGAATTGGTCTATCAAAGAAGGAAAAGTGGGGAAAGGCAATCCTTGGGGAGTCTTTGACCCTCAAGGCAGGGGGACCAGAAGTTGATTAAGGTTCCTGGCAACCTAGAGCCTATTGTACAGAGTGAAGTCAGAAAGAGAAAGACAAATGTCATATATTAAGACATGTATGGATTCTAGAAAGATGGTACTGATGGGCAGCAGTAGAGACGCAGACATAGAGAACAGATTTGTGGACACTGTGGGAAGGAGAGGGTGGGACGGATTGAAAGAGGGGCATGGAAACATATGCATGACCATAAGTAAAACAGATAGCCAGTGAGACTTGCTGTGTGCCCCAGGGAGCTCACCCCAGTGCTCTGTGACAACACAGAGGGGTGGGATGGGGTGGGAGATGGGAGGGAGGTTCAAGAGGGAGGCGACATATGTAAACCTGTGGCTGATTCATGTTGATGTGTGGCAGAAACCAGCACAATATTGTAAAGCAATTATCCTCCAATAAAAATTAAAAAAAAAAAATGAAGTCAGCTGGAAGTACTTAAGTCTTTCTTGGAAGAATGCCCAAATCATGATGAAGGCAAAGAAATGCTGCAAGTGTGAGCAGAACTCTAATGCAAACATTGTTTTCTTATTTCTAATCTGCTGTCCTCCTATTTCCGTATCCGGGTATCATGCCTTTGAACAATAAAAACCTAGTGATACGGTCTTGACTCATAATTAACTTGTTACCGAGGATATCCCTGTATTATATTTTCTCTGACTTGCGTAAAAGGTGTCATTCACCACTTTGCAATCTTTTGATTAATTTGTTTCCCGTTTATTCAGGGTTCTTTGTATATTGTGTTTAGGTGAGTGTATGTGTGTATCAAATGATTATATGTAGATACATGCAATCTAAACCAAGTCTTATTGTAGAGGTTTAAGGTTAAGAAGGGGCAATATTAAGTACCAAGTCTGCAGACTACTGAACTGAAATAGTTTTTTTATTGGAGTATAATTGCGTTACAATGCTGCGTTAGTTTCTTCTGTACAAGGAAGTGAATCAGCTATACATATACATATATCGCCTCCCTCTTAGACCTCCCTCCATCCCACTCATCTAGGTCATCACCGAGCACCGAGCTGAGCTCCCTGGACATGACAGCAGCTTCCCACTAGCTATCTGTTTTACATATGGAAGTGCATATATGTCAATCCTAATCTTTCAATTTGTCCCACTCTCCCTTTCCACTCCTGTGTCCACGTGTTGGTTCTCTACGGTTTCATCTCTATTCCTGCCCTGAAAATAGGTTCATCTGTACCATTTTTCTAGATTCCATATATATGCCTTAATATACAATATTTGTTTTTCTCTTTCAGTGTCTAGATTTTCACAATTAAAATTGTCTTCAAACTTTAAATATCTTTAATTTTCCAGGATCTCCCCCGGCAAAACACCATTTTCTACCATCAATATGATTTTAAGCTTCACAAAAGATCTATCTATGAGTCACTGGCTCCTCTATCTCCAAATCAACATCATTCATAGACCATTTATTTCTTAAAATAACCTGTTAACATTCATTTTATTCATCAGTGTAAGTAGGAGAGCTAAGGTATAATACTCTGAAACCCAAACTCAGTAATCTGCACAGCACAGATCTTGTCTCCTTACAATTGCTTCTGCCAGGGGACTGCGGGGAGGCAGGGAGGGGGTGAGGACAGCCTTGGGAATTTTAAATGACAGAGTCACCCAGGGAAAGCAAGCTTATTTTTAGTAAGAGGGGGAGGGGAATGCTGATTTAATTTATTTCTCTGCCTGCGAACCTACCTTGGAAAGGAAAAGCAAGAGTTGATTAATTAGATTAGCAAATCCACTAAGTCGTTTATTTTGTTGGGTGAATCAATGCTTCCCTGAATTTACTTTAGCTTTATTTTTGGCTTTCAGTTCTATCTGCTAGGTAAGATGTTAAGAGCCAAAAGTCCTTCTCTCCTCCAGTTCTTGCAAATACCTTTTCACATGTTTATCTTTTTGTGATTGGAGGCAGACAGATTTCACAGTTTCACCCACTCCTCTTCCATCCCCTCAACCCCAGCTTATGGATAACACACATATAGAGGACAGAAAATTACAGATAATAGAAAACTGACTACACTGCTCTCCTATTTTTTATGCTTTTCAGTTTTCAGCATTTCTCTTTTCCTGCTGACTTTAGTTTTAAATTCTCTTTCCACCCAATATTAAAACCTAAAGGAAAATAAAGCCTTTTTCTCCATTAAGGACAGTATATTTTAACATTATCAGAAAAGAATTATGAGAGCAAACTGCTTTATTAAAAAAAATTGTTTAATGTCTCATATTTTTGCTAGTCTTTCCTTCTTCCTTCTCTTAATGACCTGTCTTTCGTAGGAAGCCCCTTTCATCTGACTTGCCCCACAAAATTATTCTTGATTCATTTGTTACTGAGATTTACAGGAGTACAGCTGTTCAAACAAAGTGCTGGCCTATGAAAGCCTGGGAAAGTCGAGGAAGATAATCAAATTAACATTCTGGCTATACATTCTTTTAACAGAACCCAGACAATTTTGATTTTTTATATTCAAAACATATTTAAAAAGACAAGCTCTGTAGCATCACAGACCATATTTTCCATTTAATGACCTGGATGACATGTTCAGGAGAAAACCCTACTTATTCAGCATCAAACGTGCTTTTCTAGAAAAGATTCTTTTTTTTTAAATTTTTTTTAAAAAAGAAGAAGGTTCAAGAAATAAGAGCTTGAGATCCTAGCAGTTGGGGACCACTAGAAATTATTTAGCTCAAAGTGACAGGCAAGAAATATGAGTACTGGTGAGCTGGACATGAGTGTTGGGGGGCTTCTGACAAACACCAGACACCACTGATTTTCAACCAGAGGTGGACTTGGAAAAGCTTGTAATTCAGAAGCTGCAAAATCACCTTCTCCAAGGAAGTTTACATCACTCTAGTTCTGTGAAAAATGAAAAAGATTACAGGATCACAATCTCCCACAAACTCATGAGGCATATGCTCCTGGCCTTGAAATTCAAATGCAGAGAGAGAAAAATCAAAATGAGAGTGTGTTCACGCTTCTGAATTTATTCCTCTCCTCTCCCCTGCATCTGGGTTATCAGAGAATGTAAAGGTTTCCTAGATCAGTTTAACACTCTTTGAATTATACTGAAAAGAACGTCCACCCCAGTAGATAAATATTATGTTTCCTAGATCAAGAAAGAGCATCCTCTTCTTTCTAGCTGCCCAAGACCCCCACCTCCCGTCAGTCACCAAGTCTCATTTAAAATCTACCTTCCTAAATATCTTTGGACTCCAGTCAAGTTTCTGTATTCCTTCAGTCTCTCTCCCAACTTAGGGCTACTGTCATCTCCCAGTCAGATTGCTATAGAAACCTCCCAACTGGTCGGTCTTCAACTTTGCCTTACTCCATCCATTCTTTTACACCAGCTAAACTCATCTTCCTAGGAAGCAGCTCTCCTATCGCCATGAGGATAAATTCCAGACACCTGAACATATAGTTCAAATTGTAACTGGGCACTGAGCAAAGTTTCAGCCCAATTTCTCTGCTTTCCGTCACACTCCACAGTATAGCCTGGCTAAGCATTTTTCATTTTCCCCAAACACACACACACATACACACACACACTCAGCCTGGGCTTTTGGCACATACTTATGTTTAGTCACCAAGCTGTATTCGACTCTTTGCGATCCCGTGGATTACAATCCACCAGGTTCCTCTTATCCGTGGGATTTCCAGGCAAGAATACTGGAGTGGGTTGCCATTTCCTTCTCCAGGGGATCTTCCCCATTCAGGGATCGAACCTGAGTCTCCTGGGTTGGCAGGCAAATTCTCTACCACGGAGCCACTAGAGAAGCCTGGGCTTTGGCACATACTCCTACAAACGCCTGTAACATCCTCACTGAGCCATCACCTCTTCCCTCTTAAAATTTAACCTTTAAGAGTAGCACCTAGTAGGTGTTCAATAAATATTTGCTATTGGATAAAGGAATGAACAGGGCAACGATGCTACTAGGCATATGACAAAGTCAAGTTTTTTTTTTCAATTAAAATTACTTAGACTCTAACTAGGGGGAGAAATCTAGTTATACAGGTTATACAAGTACTGGATTTAAAGTAGCTCCCTTACCCCACCAAGTACAAGATGGCCTAGATTGAGTATTTGACCGCTCTCTGCCGCCCCTACTTTATTTATACCACCAGCCACTACTCTTTGATGTCAGCTCTATACAAAGCCAGTTTCGAAAGGACAGTGCTGATTTACACCATTAGTCTTACTCAGATCCTCAAGTCAAAATGCTAAAATGAGAAACAAAGTTCAGCCTGATTTCTCTTCATTCTAAGCAAACACATAAACTTTACATTCAAGAGCAACTGCCCTACACTGAATTGTGTTTAAGTTCCCCTGGTAATTTATTGGGACTTGTGATGAAATTGTTCCTCTGGCCAATTGCAGTCTCTATCCCCAGGAAAGAACTGAGATCTGAGTGTAGATGTTCACTCTTAGAAAACCGGTGGTCAGAACTGGCTTTCCCCCATTCAAAAGAGAAAATCCAAACTACTAGGCATGGAAACCAGAACGGGTTTAAAGACACTTCTGAAGTGCCTATACGCCACCTTTCCAGCTCATCCCAGCCATGCTTGGCTCTCCCATCCTCCGCTCCAGGTGTATTGCTCAAGATCTCCAACTCTTCGTCTGTGCTTTGCTCTGGCTCTTGCTTTGCTTTGGAATGTCGCCATTCCAGTCTCATCCCTCGCTTTGTCCTCTGCCTGGCACAGTCTTCCCACCTTCAAACAGAATCAATTAGTCCCCATCTTGGTCCTTCCTTTCTTTACTCTCTCAAGCCGCTTAACGCAGTAGATATGGCAATTACTACTCATGTGTCTGTTTCCCCTAACAAGTTGAGAACTGAGTATAAGCAGATGCCTCATCTTAACTCGTATTGAGATCCTTGGTGGATAAATAATACCTAGCACATGGTAGTCAATGAATGGTAATTTAATGAATGAGCCTGCTTTGTCCCTGCCCACAGCTGAGGCCGAACAGCAAACTTATCAGAATCTGACAGCAAGTCCATCCATCGTGGTTCTACACAGCATCAAGAGCAACAGAAAACCAAGCATGCAAGGACTACAACTGACTTGCTATGCAGACATGGGTAACTTACAAGGCTAATTGTCATAATGGCAAGCAAACAGCTTCGCCTCTGACAACACAAACCCTGAATTGCTGTTCGAACTTGATCAGCAGTTGGAGACAATTCAAAAGGGAACGTTTAGAGATTTTAAGTGACACTAACTGGCCTTCTTAATATTTGCTCAGCAACTATTTGCTGAACACCAGTAATATGCTTGGCTTGCTTTATTAGTAAAAGGACTACCAAGTGGTATTTGAAAAGATCCCTGACCTTAATTTGAGAGGTTCTCAGTCTGGTAAATGAACCAAGGCGACCATAAGGCATTACTTACAGATGTTATGTAAGTGGTATAAATAGGAGACTACTGTAACTGATCGTTGCAGGAAAATGAAGACAAGATTTTGTTTTTATGGGCTTTTATTGTGCATCGCTGGTACGATGGCGTGTGTGAGTCACTAAGTCATGTCCAACTCTTTGCATCCCCATGGACTGTAGCCCGCCAGGCTCCTCTGTCCATCGAATTCTGCAGGCCAGAATACTGGAGTGAATAGCCATTCCTTTCTCCAGGGGATCTTCCATACCCAAGGATCAAACCCGGGTCTCCTGCATTGCAGGCGAATTCTTTACCTCAGGGAAGCCCAGGATAGTAAATGTGGCCTAAGATTTTTACTGCTTTTAGGTGAATATTTGCACAATTTGTTGAGCACTTTCTCACCAGAGCCATTCAGGAGCTGGAGAGTAAAGGTGCATCTGGCATGAGAAAAAGGAGGACAGGGAGAGCTCTTCTAGGTGTTTCTCCTATACTAAGTGGTTTATCACCCCGATGCCTTGAGAGAAAAGCGTTAAATCCAGATGAACCTCTGACCCAAAACTCATCACCTCCCAAAAGACATCCAATGAGGACTGGCCTTTTCTGAATAGCTCTGAATACTCCCAGAGCTATTCAGTCACATATAGGAGCTCCCTGAACATATATCACGGGGCCATGGTCCCTGCCTTCCAGGATCTCCATCCTGCATTCTCAGAGTCTAATGTGACTGTAAATACTGACTTTTGTCTTGATAAAATTTTTATTGGAAACCCTCAGGTTGAGTATATGTTCCAATTTTTTTTTTAAAGGGAAAACTAAGTCATTAATTATAATTTCTAATATTTCTCTAGTCTCATTTCTCACCATCCAACATCCGCAGGATACACACTCTCAAAGTCACGTTCTTTCTCTACCACGCTCTGTAACTATGGCTTAGAGTACATTCACTTGAAATCTAGAAATCTCCTACTGTCTTATACAACTGCAAAAGTCCACCTTTTCCCAGGGACCACAGAAATAGCCAGTGCCCAAAATCAAATGTATTCAGAATGACTTTTGATATTTCAGAACAAAGGATCCATAGCCAAGAGTTCAGGGCTGAATTCACCATTTGAAATTGTACGAGAAAATCTTATGTGCATGTGAATATATGGATTTTTTCTTGGGGCTAGTTTCCACTGCTTTTAAAAAATTCTCATAGGGGCCTAAGACACACACACACTCCTAAAAACATGATATTCTGCTAGTTTCAGTAAATATTTTTTGTATATAAATACAACACCATTTCCATTTGTCTAATGAAAAGTATCAACATCTTTTCCCAAGCCTTTTCATATGAAATATGATTAAAATATCCACATTAGCAAGTGAGTGCCAGAACACAAAAATCCTAGAAGAGGCAGCAAAGAAAAAGAGCAAAAGCCCCCAAATTATTTATGCCTGAAGAACTTGAATCACAAAAACCATAAGCAAAAAGGAAAAGTAGGTCATTGTGACTTGACATTCAGAAATAAACAGCAACATTTTATTCCTACTGACCCATAAATCTTCCTCCAGTCCTGAATTTCATCACCACCCTACGAAAGGTTACTGAACTTCCTCAGCATTTCTCAAACACTACATCACAGCTAGAGAACAACAGAATTGTGTCTGCCGGCTCATCTCCTAAAATACTGGGAAACAACAGTAAGAACAAACAACTCACATTTTATTCCAAACATTAACAAGAAGGTGGTCAGAGGTTCTATGAAAAGAAGTACTTGCTTTCTTGAAAATAAATTTAATATATAAGGCTAAAATCGCTCTTGACCTTACAATGTCACTTACAAGGCATAGAGTAACTCAGAACAGGAATGCGTATGCGAAGGACCCATTTTGAATCTGTCCCGCATTTTGATCTGACATAAGCAAAGGAGATTTGTATGCTGCCATTGTTTTAGTCGTCTGACATCCTTTTCTGAATGAATCCAGATGGAGATGTCTCTCTTCTGGTTCTCTGTCACTTAACTGCTGCCGCTTCCATCTGTAGTGCTAAGATCCACCCCTTATTTTATCCCGGACATCAAGCAACCTTCATTTCTTCACACTCCCAGGTCCCTTCTTAACAGCTCCATGTGGGAGTCGCTCGCTGCCTTGCTTCAAACTCATCCAACACTCCTTCCCAATTATTTATGTTGGTGACACACTCTTTCTCACCAGCTGTCCAGGGTCACTACTCAGAGGCACTTGGATTGAAAATGCATTCAGTTTGCCATCCAATATTTTGGTAGCTCTACAGCTCCCCACTCCAGCTTAGCGCACGGTGGAACAGAACCAAATTCTTACATTTTGTCTGAGATTGTCTTGAACGCCCATGGACTTATGGATGATGGGTCAACATCAGTTCCTAAGTCTAAAGAACATTGTTGTTTATTTCCAATTCTGTGACCCCATGGACTGTAGCCCACCAGGCTCCTCTGTCCATGAGATTTTCCAGAATGGAGTGGGTTGCCATGCCCTCCTCCAGAGGATCTTCCCAACCCAGGGACTGAACCTACGTCTCCTGAACTGGCAGGCAGATTCTTTACCTCCAAACCACCAGGGAAGCCCAAAGAATATTAATATCAGCAACAATGCTGACAAAAATGAATGCTGCGTTTAAAAAAAAAACAAAACTGAGCACTGATATCACAAAATGGACACAACCCCAGATCTGCCATTTATCACCAGTGTGATGTTTGAGGCAGCCTCCTAACTTCTTCGAACCTCACTTTCCTAGCTGTAAAGTCAGGAAAATACCACCTTCCTCACCAGGTGGAAAGGATTAAATATGATAATATATACGAGGCATAGCAGAGACACTGCTGCCCCAGAGCCAGTGCTCACAAGTGTCAGATATTTATTTATTCTGAGAGCAAAGTCTTAATTATCTGTGCGTAAGAGTGAACATTATTATGAAATTGTCATGTTTTTGTTTTGTTGTTTTTTAATTAGGGGTATGGAAATAATCTAAATGTTAAGAACAAGCAAGCATTCTTGTGCAAAAGACATCAAGGGCATATTGTGACAGGTCTCTGGTCTGCAGGAACACTGAACTCTTCTGGCTGATTCCTTCTCCTAATTCTGGTTTTGCCTCCCTCTCTCAGCGTAAATGAAGACAGTACATGGAAGGGTGTTCTGTAATCACTCTTGATCTAGGCAATAGCAATTGATAAGGACCCTAAATGAAATCTAAGGACAAACTGGTTGCTACTTCTAACCTCTTGACAAGACTGATTAAAGATTTAAATTGTGGCACCTGTGTGAGAAACACACACATGGTTTGAAAATATCTGCATTCCATCAGAGAGCTCTTTGTAAAATCCATGCAGATCAAGGAAGCTGACACATTCAATAAAACACATGGGCTTCCGTTGTATCTCAGATCCCTCCATGTATTTTTAAGCCCCAGAATCAAAATACACAAATAAAAACTAACAAAAGCCCACTCTTTGTCCCTATCGCCAGAAAAGAAGAAAATATATTGCTTTTTTTAAATAAGTCTGTTGTAGGATGAATGTGGACTTTTTAGCCCATTCAGCAGGATTTTTCACTAATCTGCAATGCAATAGATTTATTTTGTCATCTTCCAACACAAACAAATTGAAGAAACTCAGCCTAGTGCACAATCCCCAGGAGAAACAATCTGCAATTTAATTAGTGAATAATGGAAGCCATTTAAATACAATTCTGGGCATTTTTAAAGTAATATTTGAATAGACATCTGCTGCATCTACTAACTGTTTAGGCAAAGCATAATAATCCTTGATCTGATGAGCACGCCCAAGGTTATGAACAAGAATGTTTGCTGTTAGGGCAAGACCCATAATTTACAACAAAACTCCAGAAATCCTCCTCCTGGACATCTACCCCATCATCACCAAATGAAGACATAGGGAAGGAGGGAAAGAAGGAAGGGAAGGGGGGCAGAGGGAGGGAAAGAAAGAAGGTAAAAAGAAAAGAAAATGCTAATCTTTTGAAGTGCGGTATAGTGGAAAGGATTTAAGGGCAATGGATTAAGCAGAAATTCTCACTCCTTCTTTACCTCTCTATAACCGCGCGTGTGTGTGTGTGTGTGTGTGTGTGTGTGTGTGTGTGAAATCGCTCAGTCGTGTCCGACTCTTTGCGACCCCGAGTGGGACTATTAATGTCTATCTCACTTGAGTTTTTGAATATGAAGTGAGAATATTTATAATAAAAACACCATATAAATGTTAATTGAAGATGCTGAAATGTTGATGAAACGGAGAATACAAATCTAATTAGTCATATGTCACTATCGTACCTTCAGCCATAAGAATTTTACTATTTCCGCTTTATGAATGTATTTGTACATACAATACATTTTACTAGGACCAGAGTTTCAGCATAGCAAGATGAAAAGACATCTGGAGACGGATGGTGGTGATGCCTACACACCGATGTAAATGTACTTGATGCCACTGAACTGTATACTTAAAAATAGCCATGATGGTAAAGTTTATGCTAGGTGTGTTTTACCACAATTAGAAAAATTAACTTAAACCACCAACAAAACAAAAAGAGCAATAAATGAATCAGAGAAAATGCTTGCAAATGATACGACCAATAAGGAGTTAGTTTCCAAAATATTTAAACAGCTAAAACAACTCAATATCAAAAAAACCCAGTTAAAAAAATGAGCAGAAAACCTGATGAGACATTTTTCTGAAGATGCAGCAGCCAGACAACAGACACATGTGAAGACCCTCAATACCACTAACTATTAGAGAAACACAAATCAAAACCACATGACATATTACTTCACACTTGCCCAACAGGCCATCTTCCAAAAAAGTCTACAAATAACAAATGTTGGTGAAGATGCAGAGAAACGGGAACCTTTGTACACCGTCAGTAGGAATGTAAATTGGTGCAGTCACTATAGAAAACAGTACAGAGATTCCTAAAAACTAAAAACTGAACCACCATGTGACCAGCAATTCTGCTCCTGTGTACATATCTGAAGAACACAAAAACACGAATTCAAAAAGATACACGTACCCCAATGTTTACAGAAGCATTATTTATAATAGCTAAGATACAGAAAAAACCTAAGTGTCTGCCAACAGATTAATAGATAAAGAAGATGTAAAATTATAGACACACACGCACACACAATGGAATCCTACTCAGCCATAAAAAAGAACAAAACTTTTTCATTTGCAACAACATGGATGGATCTGAAAGGGATTATTGTTTCGTGAAATAAATCACACAGAGAATGATAAATAGTGTATATTATCACTTATATGTAGACTCTAAAAAAAAAAAAGAATGGAAAAAAACAGAAGTCTGCTCACAGATACAGAAAACAAAGTACTGCCTATCAGTGGGGACAGAAGGGGAGCGGGGAAAGACAGGGGTAGGAGATTAATAGATACAAACTACTAAGTCCAAAAGAAATAAGCTACGAAGACATATTGGACAGCACAAGGAATAGAGCCAATATTTTAAAGTAACTTTAAACGGAGTATAATTTATAAAATTATTGAATCATTATGTTGAACACCTGAAACTAATATTGTAAACCAACTATACTTCCATATATATATGTGTGTGTATATGTATATATATATATATATAACTATATTTATATATTTACCATGATATAATCCCCTGCTAGCAGAAGAGAAATCCTCTTCCATAAATCTTTAACTTGGTCAGCTTAAGAAGCCAAGAACAGGGGCTAAAAACACTAAATATGCTATACAGTAAGAGTACATTGTAAAGTCACGTACAAATTCTAGGACCTCAGCCAAACTTTCAGAAAGGACTTCTTTTCGTTAATTGCACACAAAACACATTTCAAAATAAAGGTACCCATGCATCGGCTGGCAGGCCCTCAAGCTCCAACGTTTTGCACACTTCAAGGGACAAAAACGGCATTTGTACTTGTGAATACAGATGAATACAAATACTTGAAATTATTCAATAGTTTTCATTTGAAAATGTTCAGCAGACTCCCAGCATTTGCAGCAACAGTGTATTAAAGAGAACACAAAAGAAGGAGAACAGGAATCCACATTATGGTTCATGATAAACAGGGTGGATATTGCTGTTCTCAGTGCTCAATGATGAGCTCTATGAAGCCACGAATGGTAACAAATCCAGACACAGAAATAACTACAGGCAGACGAAGGGAGACGTGGCCAGGTATCACTTCCAGTGAAAGGGATCCCCCGGAGTCTCAGTGCTGCTACTGCCAGCTGGGCTACCTTGTGGAAACCACCAAAACTTGCTGGGCCTCAGTTTCCGAATTTATGGGATGACTGGGTAGGACTGGATAATATAAAAATTCCCTTTTGGCTCTCCAAGACTCTTTGCTCTACTGTGAGCTATGTCAGGGGAAGTATAATAACACTAACCTATCCATTTTGGCTGAATGTCTGTATCCCCTCAAAATTCATAACTTGAAACCTAATCCCAGGACTTTCCTGGCAGTCCAGTGGTTAGGAATCCGTGCCTCCAAGGCACGGGGCTCAGGTTCAATCCCTGTTTGGGGCCAAAAAAGAAAGAAATCTACTCCTTAATGAAATGGTATTTGGAAGTACGGCCTTTGGGAGGTGATTAGGTCATGAGGGTAGAGCTCTCATGAACGGCTGTATCCACAGAAGTGGAACTCTTATACAAGAGAAACCAGAGAACTCCCTAGCCCCTTCTACCATGTGAAGATGTAGCAAGTCTATGAACCAGGAAGCAGGCACCTAACTGGCTGTCACCTTGATCTTGGACTTCCCAGTCTCTAGAACTATGAGAAATAAATTTCTGTTATTTAAGCCTCCTGGTCTATGGTATATTTTTATAGCAGGCTGAGACACCATCACCTTTGCATGACATCGTACATCTGTGAAGAAAAATAAATAATATGACAGAACAACCAAAGCTGAAAGAATGCTAGAGAGACAGCAAAGAAGAATCTAAATGATTGAAGCCGGACACCAAGAACTCAGATACTAGGAGAAAGAAACCTGCAATATCTTGATGGAGGGACCAATCAAAAAGCCACAACCATAAATTAGTTCAGTGTGGTACTGCGGCAAAACAGGAAAGTGAACTAATTAAACAAATTCGAGAGCTTAGGGACAGACCCATAGATGGTCGACCCTTGAAAACATGGAGGTTGGGGTGCCAACCCACAGGCAGTCAAAAATCTGTGTATAATAGATTATACACAGACTAAATGTGTGCATACTCAGTCATGTCCAACTCTTTGCAACCCTATGGTCTGTAGCCCACCAGGCTCCTCTGTCCATGAGGTTTTCCAGGCAAGAATTCAGGAGATCTTCCCGATCCATCAATTGAACCAGAGTCCCCTGCATTGCAGGGGGATTCTTTACCACTGAGTCACTGGGGATAATTATACGTAGAACGTAATCTGTGTGTAACTTTACAGTTGGCTCTTCGTGTCCATAGCTCCACTTCTGTGGATACAATCAACCAAGGATCGTAAGTAATGTAGTACATATTTATTGAAAATAATCTGTATATATAAGTGAAGCTGTGCAGTTCAAACCTGTGTTGTTCAAGAGTCAGTTGCATATAGGAAAACGCAACATATGATTTAAAATAGCTCTATAAGTCAAATGGAAAAAGATGGAGTATTTAGAAGATGGGGTAGAGATAACTGACTCATTTTATTGAAGAAATAAAATTATATTCCTACAAGGTGGCTCACCAAGGAAGAATCCACCTGCAATGTAGGAGACCCGGGAGACACAGGTTTGATTCCTGGGTTGGAAAGATCCCCTGGAGAAGGCAGTGGCAACCCACTCCAGAATTCTTGCCTGGAAAATCCCATGGACAGAGGAGCCTGGCGGGCTACAGTCCATGGGGGCGCAAGAAGGCAGGCATTACCAAGCAACTGAGTGTGCTGCACGAGAGCTAGTCTAAAGACAGGCAGATCAAAGGTTTAAATGCAAAGAGTAAAACTCTAAAATCAATAGAAGAAAATATAGAATGATACTCATGATACCTAAAAGAGTGGGAAAATGCTTCTTGAACAAAAAGTTAATTTGAAAAAAAAAGCACACACAGTAAGGATACGTGCGTGCTAAGTCGCTTTAGTCGTGTCCAACTCTGTGCGACCCTATGGGCGTAGCCTGCCAGGAGCCTCTGTCCATGGGATTCTCCAGACAAGAATATTGGAGTGGGTTTCCATGCCTTCCTCCAGGGGATCTTCCTGACACAGGGATCTGAGTCTCTTACGTCTCCTGCATTAGCAGGAGTAAAGATATACAACACAGGCCTAACTGGCAAAACTTTGAGGCAACACAGACTCAGCTTCTGGCTTCAGTGAGAGGCTCTGCCGTGGTCTCTCCACCTCCGCTATCTCGGAAGCCAGTGGAAACCTCACTAGCCACAGGAACCCCGGTCAGAACTGCCACTTAGGACTGAAAACTCTGCAAGCTGTCTCCTTTTTTGGAACATAGAATACAGTGGTACTAATTTGAAGAAATCAGGTGAGGAGAAACAGTGTCATTTAGTGAAGATTACAAAATTAGTGAAATTACAAAATGATTTATCCCGAAACAACTTATCCTTATATACTCTATGTTTTAAACTAAGATGCTGATAAATAATCATTTTAATCCAGTGCAAAATGGGACATTTCATCAATACTAAAGAGGACTATCAGATACTTTACAATAAAACAATTCACTGCGACACTTAAAAGTTCAGATTAAACTGAAAGATCCTTTCATTTTAAACTCTATCGAGAAAAAAAAAAGAAAAAAAAAAAAAAAAACTCTATCGAGGCCTTTGTAATTTTATATTTCCTTTACGTAAAATTTCAAATTCTGTGAGTAGGAAAGACATGATTTTAAACTGGTTAACACTCCCCATTAATGTCTCAATGATCCCAAGGTGCAATTTTGTAAAATCATTTTTTGTAAAAAAATTTTTTTTCAGAATTTCAGGTGAAATGATAGAATGGTAAAGTCCGAGAGACTCTTCACTCCCACCTTCTATAAAATGAAAACACACCAATAGAGGGAGAAATCTTTTCATGGGGAACAAAGACAGGAAGCAAGCATGATCATAATCTGGAGACATTTTCCTCCCTTGCACTGATTGTGGCAAGATTCAGAAACACCGTTTTGCAATCTCCCTCCTGAGTTTTGATGTGAGGGATGGAAGTGAGAGGGCTCCACTAACCTTCACTGATAATACCTGAGCGAGAAACTACATTATCCTGAGAAAATGGACAATGGTAGGTCAGTGACCCAAAATCACATCTCTCAGGTTTCCTTTTCCCACACCTAATAATAGTATTAGAAACCTCCAGCAGATTGTCTTCAAAGCCCCAGAATCCACCTCTTCCAAAGAGAGCCACACAAGATGCAAAAGTAGCGGCCCTCAGTTCTCAAAGCTGCAATCCCACTGCAAGTGGCTTTCTCTTACTCCTACACCTAATTCTAAACTTGGACTGGGGTGAACATCCACGCATTGCTTGGAAGAATGAATGAGTCCCAGGCACAAAATAAAGAGAAATCGCATTCAGTCAGTGGATTGCCGGACATCATGAACTGGGCTCATTAAAATGCAAAGTAGATCTAAGAATCTCCATAATAATCATACTTACGGTTGAGTGTAAGTTATTTTCTGTGCTATAACTCTCTATTAACCTAAACTTTGATCAAGTCATATTACACGCTACAGCCTCAATGCAGACATCTTTGAGGAACTATGGGCAGGGTCTATGTCCAAGCTTGGTCTAGAGTGAGAAAGGGGGCGGCATGCCCTTTTTGAACCCAACCCAGAGACGATGGCTATGAATCATGAGCCTACAAGCAGCAGTGGGACTGAGAGTCGAAGCAGGTGAAAGGAGATGTATAGGAAAGAGCCAGCCAGACAGGGAAGTCCATGAGTTCTTACATCCTCCTGCGGGAGAATGAAAGAGTCAGAAAACCACAGAGGCGGCAAAGTGTCTTCTGTTCCCACTGCAGGGAACAGTAGGTTTGGGGTGGCTTATGAATTTGATGTCACCTTATATCAGACTGGGAGCGACTGAAACACATACAACAGAAAAGCAGGAGGAAGGCATTAAAGATTGCATCAAAAAGTAAATAAAAAACCAAAAGCATCAGAATAAATAAAGGAATCAAAGAGTTAGATTTTTGCGGTGGAAGAATATATAGATCTAATCAAAAAAAATAGGAAACACCAATAAAATCAGAAATAACTATGTGTGTAAGTGTTTATTGAGTAAATTCCAATTACCTAATGTATAATTTCATGGCAAAATTTTATTTGTTTTTTTTTCCAGGTTTACTGAGATATAATTGACATGTAACACTGTAAATGTAATACAATCTGATGATTCAATATGCATACATATTGCAAAATGATTCATGCAGATTTTTCAAATCTTAAGGTAATTGATGGTTTCCCATATAGATTTCAATTCTTGAAAGTAAACCAATAAATAGAAGGAATTAAGAAATGCATAAAGTAATTTACACCAATAAAAAGACTCAGTGCCCATTTGGTTTTATTGGCCAATTATTTTCAATTTCAAGGACCAGTAATTTCCATGCTATATAAACTGCTACAGAACATTTTAAAAAGGAATCCACTAAGAAGATGCAACAGCAAAACATAATTTATACCTTTATCTACAAAACAGAGTGTAAAATAAAACTAGAAATATGAAAGGTAAGACTGCTTTTGTTCTTCTCAGTTGCTTGGTAATCATTATAATTTAAATTGATATTATGGGATGGAACTAAAAAAAAAAACTCTAAATGCACCAACCCTTATATCTACATTTCTTAACTGCTCAAAAATCTCCTTTTTTTCTGGTAGTGTAGTTGAGCTACATAGAGTCATTGAACCACAGCTGGGTATTACACACAGAACTATACCCACATGTAAGTCTGGAATGTGTATTTGGTTCCTAAGTCTTTGATAAAATGCTTTGCTATTCAATATTTTGAATGTAAATAAACTACTGCCTCATGTATTGATTTTATTTCACAGGCAGTTTCTCTAACGCCCTAAGAAGAGTCAAGTCTATATTACATGTCATTCTCGTAAAGATCACTTTCTTGGAGAGGAAAAGTAGTCAAAAGCATGATGGATTTTCTTCTTCTGATGGATATGGGGAAACTCACGGTGTAACAACCGCTATGATAGATCGGTACAGCTGAAGCATTCTCAAGTGAAAAAATAATAATGGGACATCAGATCTTGCCACATTGTGATTGTAACAAGGCTTGGCTTGGCAGAGCACAGGCTGAAAAAACAACCCTGTGTCTGATAACCTGATTTCTGTCTTGTTTTAGTGGCTTAAACTTTAGTTCCCATCAATGTTACAAATTCCACACAAATTCTAAAAGAAAGAATTACGCAGTCTAATGACAGAGAGAATCTTCAATGCATCTCTTGATTTCACAGATTAGAAATCGAAGGTGCAAGAGACTAACGACTTCTGTTTTGTCTACTGAATTTATCAGGGCTGTAAATGACATCTAGGAGTGGTTGTAAAAATGTTTAGAACTTTCCATTTCCTCCATGCTGACTGCATTAGCCCAAAAAAGAGGAACGACTGGTAAAGAGAGTCACAAATCACTCAGTTTCAAAATAGAGCAGCACACACACCACAGGCAAGAAATACACCCTAGTTTCACATGATTAATAATTTAGGGCTTAATTCAGAAAGATTTTAGATCCAAACCCTTCAAGAAACCTTTATGGATTTCTGACGACACTGATACTATGATATAAATTATTTATCCACTCTCACCAACTCAACATCAATGGGCACTGTAGGCATAAAGGGAGGTGACAGTTGGCGAAAGGGGAAGGCATGTGCTTATTCTGAATTCTCTTCTAATACCTGGTGAAGCCAACAAGCTGATTTCTAAGCATCAATTCTTGGACTCAAGAGACCACTTCCTGGCTTCCCAGAGAAAATACCTACCCTTCCTAGGGAGGCCTTCACCTACTTGAAGGCAAGTTATAAGACCTCCAATTATTACCCAACATGTTAAAGGAAAATGCTCCTGTAACTGTTTTTTTTTTTTTAATATATTTTCAACTCCATATTACGCAAATGCAAACCTCAGTGACTCATCAAATACTGAAAATAAGGTGAAAGTGTTAGTTGCTCACTCATATCCAACTCACTGTGACCCCATGGACTGTAGCCCACGAGGCTCCTCCATCCTTGGGATTCTCCAGAGAAGAATACTGGAATGGCTTGCCATTTCCTTCTACAGGGGATCTTCCTGACCCAGGGATTGAACCCAGGTCTCCCACACTGCAGACACTCTTTATGGTCTGAGCCACCAGGGAAGCCCCATAAATTATTTTAAATGAGGTTAAAAAAAAAAGGTTTTTTAACGTGCAGTGCTTTTCACCCAAAACCAGTTGACGACAAAAGCTGTGAACCAGATCTTGAGCCAATCTATCAGAATGCTGAGGCCTTGCTTAATTCACCTTCATTATTAGTAAGACTGCCAGGGAATTTGGAGTAAAATGAATAAAATGCCACAAAAGGGAAAGAGTGTATTTCAAAATGATATGTTGGATTTCACAAGAACATTTAAATATGTGGTGTTAAAACATCTCCATCGCATTAACTATATACACCATTTAAATTTAGCAAGTTCATAGTAAACTGGTTTCTATTCGAAGCATCTCTGTTTAGCCTTTCGCTGTAGCTATTGCCCTTCCACCACTGAATTATGTTAAGCAATAGAGTTTTCCTGAACTTTATCACCCTCTATTTTTCACACCCGTAAGGATGAGGTAACTTTAGGGTCCTCCCAGCCCGCTCTTCTTGCTAATAGAAATTTTCAGCCATTCCGGTCACACACCCTTCCTGTGTACTAGACCACTAAGACTACGATAAAAGCGTAACCTTTCTGCTACTGTCTAAGCTGTTTTAATAATAAAACATAGGGTGGATGTGCAGGGAGGTAGAAGTGAAAGAAAAAAAGCAGAAGAAAGAGACGGGGGAATGGGGGAAAGGGAGGCAACAGAAGGAGAAGAAAAGCAGAAAAGGGCGACCTGTTTAAATTCAGAAGGTGAAGAGGTGGGCTGGAGGGCTAATTGCAACAACAGAGGAAGGAGGATGAGTGGGAAGAAGTCCTGATGAGGAGGAAGAGGCCGCCCCATGAGGCCGGTTGCTGGGGCAGAGGTTGGTACCCAGAGAGACAGGGAAGAGACAGGACAAGGGGGTGGGGGGCAAGACAACAGGCATCTGAGCGTTTTGGTCCCAGGCAAGGAAACGAACGGGCTTCCCTGGTGGCTCAAGTGGTAAAGAATCTGCCCGTAATGTGAGGGACCCAGGTTCACTCCCTGGGTCGGGAAGAGCCCATGGAGAAGGAAATGGTAACCCACTCCAGAACAGTCCGTAGGGTTGCAAAGAGTTGGACACAACTTAGCGACAACAAAATAAATGAACAGCAGCCGTAACAGCAAAGGCAGCCAGCACTAGTAAAGCACCTGCTGTATGCCTGGTCTGCTTTGAAGTGCATTACATATACTAACTCATCTAAAACCCACAAGAACCCATAATCATTGTCTTACAATGATTATGCTCATTTTAGAGACACCAGAGGCCCTGAGAGACAGGTAAACGCCTAAGGCCACACAGGGTTTCAGTGGGAACAATGTGGATGAGCCGGAAGGGTGAGGAGGATGGTTTTTGGTTCTACAACAAGAAAGCTCGGGGAGTGTCCTGAGGTGGAAACCCACATGAAAACATCATGAAGGCAAAATCAATAGACTTGAAGGGAGTGAGAGAGAAAGAGAGAGAGAGAAGGGTAAGAATGAATGTCAAAAAGATTGGCCCTATTCTTCCCACAGAAATCCATTCATTCCTTTGGGGCACCACCTCCACCCAAGGGTTTTTCTTTGTTGTGAAAGAATAATAGAGACTTACTTTACAAAAAGGAATAAGCCCTGATTTGCATTTTAACTCAGACAGCACTCTCTGAAAGGAAGCATTAAGTGCTCAAGGGCTGAATTTTTCTCCTTCCCCACACAAAGTTCACCTAACTCTGGCCCCAAGATGAAGGCCAGTGGGAATACTGCAGGGCAGGGAAGCTCGGTTACCCACCCCTCAAGTCTCCCACCAACACCCAGAACCCAAAATATTATGGAGAAAGTGTTTCCCATGGTGGGCTTACCCATGGGTATTGCCAGGCAAGCTTCATCCATCATCCAGTCCCAAATTTGCACAATCCCACCAAGCCAAGAAAACCACACTTTCCCTCCAATTTAGAACACATTCCCTAAACATTTCCATTGCTCCTCAAAAAAGGCTCCCATACAATTTTTCAAACAGGAACTTTTCTTTTTCTTTTTCCTAAGGAGAGGGTGGGATGGCTAGACAGAGTAGTGTTGACATATATACACTTGATGTTGTTTAGTCCCTAAGTTGTATCCTACTCTTTCGTGACCCCGTGGACTGGAACCCATCTGGCTCCTCTGTCCGTGGGATTTCCTAAGCAAGAATATTACGAGTGGGTTGTCATTTCCTTCACCATGGGGTCTTCCCAACCCAGGGATGGAATCCGGGTCCCTGCACGGCAGGTAGATTCCTCCCTACTGAGCCAACAGGGAAGCCCCCTATACACACTGCTGTTGTTGCTGCTGCGGCTGCTGCTAAGTCGCTTCAGTTGTGTCCGACTCTGTGCGACCCCATAGACGACAGCCCACCAGGCTCCCCCGTTCCCGGGATTCTCCAGGCAAGAACACGGGAGTGGGTTGCCATTTCCTTCTCCAATACATGAAAGTGAAAAGTGAAAATGAAGTTGCTCAGTCGTATCCGACTCTTAGCGACCCCATGGACTGCAGCCTACCAGGCTCCTCTGTCCATGGGATTTTCCAGGCAAGAGTACTGGAGTGGGGTGCCATCGCCTTCTCCGCCTATACACACTACCATGTGCAAAATATATATACCGGGAAGCTGCCGTACAACACAGGGAGCTCTAGTTGCATTGCAGTGATGGCTGTATAACTTCGTAAATTTACTACAATGCATCAATATGTATACCTAAAAAAATAAAAATAAAATGCGTAGCCAAAAGGCAAGAACACTGTCTCCCTCCCCATCCAAAACAGTGTTCCTTAGAGATCAACCAAGGCATTAAAAACACCAACACAGAGAAACGTAGGAAATTACTCTGCAGATTTCATCCATTTGCCAAATGACTTAAAGTCCAGTCATTGTATGAGCCCTGCCACTCCAACGTTAGGTAGAGAACAACACAGAAAATCCTGGATGGGTTTTACTGATGGCCAAATAGGAATAAGACCCCTTGTAAAATCCCCTGATAATCTTTCAAAAGCAAGCTTAAAAGAAGCAATAAGGAAGAACAGAGTCAGGACCCAGGATTCTGAGAATTACATTGATCCTATGAGGGCAGGAGGCTTCAGGCCCATATTACAGCATCTCCATCTACAAAATGGAGACACAGCCAGATGCGCTGAACTGAGAAACGCAGGCAGGTGGAGTTGCTCTCCTATTGAAGCCCTAATTCATTGGAAAGACCACCCTGTCTGGAGAATTTGAATTCCTACTATTTTTTCCCAGACAGACTTTTTTCCAGCCATCATATTTCCAAAATGAAAATGTAACAGCTTGCAACCACGGCAATATACTTAAGATGTAATAATGGAAAATGAGATGTTATTGATTGGAGAGGGAGGAGAAGTAACCACAATGGTGTCATCAAGTCAAAGAAAGAAAGAAAATTAACAGATGAATTCTTTCAGACTGGGTTTTGGTTGCCACCCACTGCAGATGGCAGAGTTCTGAGGCGCAGTCCCCAGACAAAACAAGCTATACATTAAATATGTGAGGCGGTGCTCCAAAGAATACTCCACATCCTTCCAGTCATCGGGGAATTCCACATCCTAGAGCATATCGCAGCTAGAAACTTATGTACTGAATCCACTCTGCTCAGCGATAGTACACACACCCAACCGTATCTTACAATTGTGTGTGAGGGAGAGGGTTTCCTTTTAACTTTCAATGAAACACAGTGAACAGTGGAGCCACACTTTTCAAAATGCTTAAGTAAAACAGTGCAGTGTTAAGGAACAGCTAATAGTGAATGTGGCACCCCACATCCTCAAGGGGAAGGCACTCAAGTATTACTGAGTTATAAATGAAGCACCCGTCTCTTGACTTTGCACCCAAGGAATAGAGACGAAGGCTTTAAAGACACCTACAGAGTAACAGATACAGGAAAAAACAGCTGATTCTTGAACAACGCAGAAGTTGAAGCGCTCACTCCTCGCAGAGTTGAAAATCCAAGTATATCTTTTGACTCCTCTGAAACATAACTACTAATAGCCTACTGGTGACCAGAAGCCTTATTGATCACATAAATGGTTGATTAACACGTATTTTGTATGTACTATACTATAGATTATATACTTACAATAAATAAGCTAGAGAAAAGAACATGCTGTTAAGAAAACTATAAGGAAAATACATTCACATTACTTTATTATCAATACCATAAGTGTCTGCTGTCTGTTTATAAGATGAATCATCTATCAGTACCTACATCATTATTTTCATTTATTTGGTTTTTGACTGTGCCACGAAGCATGTGGGATTAATTCTCCAACCAAGGATTGAACTTGCACCAGGATCCTGCATTGTAAGGACAGAGTCTTAACCACTGGACCACCAGGGAAGTCCCAGTACCTACATCATCATTGTCTTATAGGATACAAAACACTGTAGACGTTATACCTATTACTAACACTGGACATTAAAAATGAAATGATTAATGTGGAAAAGAAATTCATATTTATTTATATTTATGGAAAAAAATCCTCGTATATATGAACCCATGCACTTCAAGTACCTGTAGTTCAAGGGTCACTGTACTCTCTAATAGTGATTCTTACCATTTTATTAGTCTGTCAAAACCCCCAATTTATCAAGCTTATGGCTATCAAATATGGCTTCCATATTTCTCTATATGCATTAGAGAAATACAGTAAATTGAGATAATATCAAACTTGGAATTCTTAAAAAGAGTGAAATGGCTCTAGGAGATATAATTACTGAAAATTATCTCATTCCTTTTTAAAGATTTAAAGAAAAATTAAATATAAGTTTCAAGGTTTTCTTCCCAGAATAAAATAAATACCTTCTCTTGACACCAGGCTAATATGTTTGCCTCAATGAAAAATTATTGATAGTTTAACAGGGTCTCAAGAAACCAATGGAAAAGGCGATGGCACCCCACTCCAGTACTCTTGCCTGGAGAATCCCAGGGACGGGGGAGCCTGGTGGGTTGCCACCTATGGGGTCACACAGAGTTGGACATGACTGAAGTGACTTAGCAGCAGCAGCAGCAGAAACCAAGATTGGTCTTTTTCTAAGCAAGCCCTACAGGAACACTGCGGCCCAGACAAGAAGGTATCCAACCACTCAAGGAAGAAGCAGAAACCCAGAGCAGGGATGGACTGAGTTTTAGATAACTCTAAAATCCTGCTGTTTCAGCTCTTCCCCTCACCAGAGCATGGCTTGATGGATTTCTTCAGCATCAACAAAAGTGCAGTGTGTAGCAGCAGGGGTCAACTTGGTTTAGATCAAAGAACATTTGCTGGAGTTAACATGACCTGGGGCTACCCTTGACTCCTTCTGGGGGCTTTCGCACAGTGTATTCATTCCCTCAAAGCTAGAATTTCCACGTCTCCAGAATTCTTCTGACAGGGCTGTCCCAACCAGCAAGCAGAATAAGTAAGTGTCTTTGCACTATATTGGAGAAGGAAATGGCAACCCACTCCAGTATTCTTGCCTGCAGAGAATACAAGGACAGAGGAGCCTGGCGGGCTACAGTCCACCGGGTCGCAAGAGTCGGACACGACTTAGGGACTAAACCACCACCACTTGCACTTATAATATAGAGACTAGACAGGATATAAAGGGTATTGCATAGAGACTGGTAAAAAAATAATAAAAATATTCCTAAATGTAAGATCTTCTCATAAGCTTAGTTCCCTTGGAGAAGAATAAATTAAGTTTGTGAGCCCTCTCAAGGGTGGGTGGCTGCCTAATCCATACTCTCAGCTCCCAAGCCTAAGACAGCCCCTGACAGAACCGCAGGGGGTGGGGGTGCAAATAGTGTGCACTGTTTCACGTGAGTGTGCTCAGTCGTGTCTGACTCTTCGTGACCCTGTGGACTGTAGCCCTCCTGGCGCCTCTATCCCTGGAACTCTCCAGGCAAGAATACTGGAGTGGGTTGCCATTTCCTTCTCCAGGAGATCTTTCTGATCCTGCGACCGAACTCACGTCTCCTGAACCTCCTGCATTACAGGTGGCTTCTTTACCTCTTGAGCCACTGGGGCTTGTAAATAAATGCCTCTCAATGGCCTGTCTCTAATTTTTCCATCATGTGCTCAGATCTCTCCTGTTGAGCAAATTTGTTTAATTTTCTTTATTTAAGTTCGAATGACTAAAAGGGTAAACCCCGGTGGTGCAGTAGGTAAGAACCTGCCTGCCAGTGGGGGGACACAGGTTCAATCCCTGGTATGGGAAGATTCCACACACTGCAGAGCAACTAAGCCCTCGAGCCACAGCTACTGAAGCCCGAGCGCCTAGAACCCATGCTCCGCAACAAGAGAACCACTGCACCACCACGAAGCGGTGCCCCTGTTCATCGCAACTAGAGAGCAGCAGCAAAGACCCAGCGCTAAGAAACTGCTAAAGCAGGTTTCCAGCTGTCTTTCTGAAGGAGGACTTCTCTTTATTATGTTTCCAGGTTGGAAATATTTCCTGTGTCACCATCTTGGGTTACAAACGTGTGAGTGAGCAATGCATTGGGAAAAAGAGACTGAGTTAAACTGATGCCAATACCAACACAGCCAAATTTAGCGTGCGAAATTACAGGCTACAGTAATTTTTAAATACGGACAAGTGTTTATGGTGCCAATGAGTATTTTAGCCTAGGAGGCAGTCTAGAAGCACACTGTTGCTATCTTTGTCTAGCCTGGACATGAGCAGTGCTGGCCTTCTGGTTACCCTGTAAGAGTCATCTTTCCCGGCACCTTCAGAAAGCACTCTGAAACTCACTTAGATGCAAAAAGGAAATGCCAACTATGGAAGCTGCCTTCAGTATATTTTCAATAAAACAGACTCTCTTTCTGGTGCTAAGCTTCACTCTGGAAAGAAAACGGTCCCTCTCTAGTGAAGAATTCGAGACAGTGTAGAAAAAGTTTAACACCCTTTTAGTGACACATAGACTTAGGTGACGCAGGTTATCCCTGGGTTGGGAAGATCCTCTGGAGAAGGAAATGGCAACCCACTCCAGTATTCTTGCCTGGGAAATCCCATGCACAGAGGAGTCTGGCGGTTTACAGTCCATGAGGTCGAAAAGGGCCGTACACGACTGAGGGACTGAGCATGCACACAGGCACACAGCAAATAATGCCCTAAAGATTCATCGGGCCTTCCCTCAACAACTTAGTATTAAGCATTTGCTATTCACCAGTGATGTTTTAGATAATGGGAAGTGACAATACACAAAACACCATCTGCCTCGCCTCACCTTTTCACCCTTGACCTATTCCATTTCCAACAAAGACGCCTTTTCCCTAAATGAACCTCTCCATCACTCACAGATCTGACCTCGCCACGGCAGGCTCTGGAATGCTCAGTTTGGCAAAGAACAAAAGGCTCCTTTCTGTTCACTGAAACAGTCTGGAAGTCAGTGGAGAGAAGCTCACTCCTAGGACTTTGCATAGAACTAGACACGACCTCCCGCGGCAGCCCCCACACTGATGGAGACACCCCCCCTATTCAGTCGGTTCCCCATCCACCTCACCAGCCTGGGGACGCCTCTTCAGCCCCAAATTTTGACTCTCCCTGTTCCCTCATTAACCTCTGCCCTTCTTTTTCTGGGGCCAATTGACAAGAATGTCTTTCTTGTATCCTCCGAATAATTCCTGGGTTATTTTCCATGGGGGAGAATAACCGCACAGATAAACAAAGGGTTCAGGAACTTGGAATGGAGAGGAAATGGTTCTCTAATTTTTTTCCCTCTCATTTCCACCAGCATTTGAGTATCTACTCAATTCACTGGGCTACAGCCATCGGTGCTTTAATGGGAGGCACTGTTTCAGATACAGTGCAGAAGTAGGTGGGTCACAGTTCCTCCTCTTAATTGGTTAATAAGCTGGTTGGAGTGATAGCATACAGCAGTGCTGTAAGAACAGAAACCTCCTACACAAAAGTATTAATAGCTGTCGGTATTACTTTCCTAAAGGTGGATCATATTCCCAACAACATCTAAGACTGGAAAATATGCATTTGGCTTCACCGTTGTTCAGCTTTAGATCATGGAACTCCTGTATCAAATCTGTAAACCATGAAGATGATTTCTGCCAAAGGGCACCCAGGATTGCACTTGAGGGTAACATACCTTACTCAGGAGATC
The DNA here is from genome assembly GCF_002263795.3 of Bos taurus. NCBI lineage: Eukaryota > Metazoa > Chordata > Mammalia > Artiodactyla > Bovidae > Bos > Bos taurus. The sequence goes on from NC_037350.1 coordinate 36,428,827, forward strand.
ATTATGCATAAAAGTCCATGTATCCACTATTGCGGTGCTCACGAGCAGTGCTCAACCTAACGCTTAGAGTTATTTTTCTCTTCCCAAACTCCCACCCCAAGAAGTTGGAAATCATAAGTACTTCTAAAAAGCCATCGCTGCCTTATGTAAGGTTGCTGCTGCGGCTGCTGCTAAGTCGCTTCAGTCGTGTCCGACTCTGTGCGACCCCATAGATGGCAGCCCACCAGACTCCCTCGTTCCTGGGATTCTCCAGGCAAGAACACTGGAGTGGGTTGCCATTTCCTTCTCCAATGCATGAAAAAGTGAAAGTGAAGTAGCCCAGTCCTGTCCGACTCTTAGTGACCCCATGGACTATAGCCCACCAGGCTCCTCCATCCATGGGATTTTCCAGGCAAGAGTACTGGAGTGGGGTGCCATTGCCTTCTCCAAGTGAAAGGTTACTGGTAGCTAAAAGGAGGCAGCTAAAGGAAGGAGAAAAGAACCACACCATGCATTTAAGAAGAGCGCAATTTGCAAAAGAAACCAGAAACAACACTGTAGCAATCTAAGCAGGAAAGAGGAGATGGTAAGAGACTTAAATGGTGACTTGGGGTCAACAGGAAACCCTGCCCAGAAAATGAAATGTCTTAAGTGACAATTCAGGAGTCCTACTCTTCTTTCAGTTTCCTCTATTCTGTCTTGCCAAAAGAGTTCTGTCTCCCAAAGGGCCTTTGTTAGAATAGAGATGCTATTGTTTTCAGCCAGTAGATGTAACCAAAACAAAAACAAAAAAAAAAGTGGGCTTTCTTTTAGTCTGATAGCTAGTGGGAACCTATTGTATGTATAGCTCAGGGAGCTTAGCTCAGTACTGAGATGACCTAGATGGATGGTATGAAGGGGTCTGCAAGAGGAAGGAGATATATGTATACAAACAGCTGATTCACTTCATTGTACAGCAGAAACTAACACAACAATGTAAAACAACTATATCCCAGTAAAAATATAAATAAATAATAATAAACATGGATCATGACAGACAGTAAAAAAAAAACAGTCATAATCCCCAGGTTGATAGCACATGCCTAATTTTTTGGTGTAAAAGTACACGCAAACAGGATTTCCAACCTCTCAAACTTGGGACTCTAATAAATTAGAAAATCCAAATGCAGAAGATATCTATACCATATTCCCATAAAATGCAAATTTCTTACCAAAATTATAAATAATAAACAGTCCTGAAAAATCAAGTCCAGAAGTTTAGTGATGTTAGTTTCAATGAAAACTGTTATTATGTAACATCTACCTATTACATGCGAGTTTGGTGTCCTGAGCTCTACAAATATACCCCTTAGCACTAAACACATCAGAAAATTTATCGCAGTCTCCAAACTTAACTCTCTCCCTCAAGATTACAGCATACCTCATAAGTAGAATTTAGACATTGACAGAAACAGGCTATTCTAGGATTGCTTCTGTGGCACTTCTGTAAATGTGATTTTGCAAGCCCAGAACAAGCTGTTAGGTGTTTTGAGTGCCATTGGAAGGGAGTCTTATATCCCACATAATCCTGTATTCCACTGGGTGAACTGCAGTAAAACATTCCTGCGAGTCTGTACCCCTTTTAATTTTGTCTCCTATACCACTGCAGGGGCTTCCCAGGTGGCGCTGGTGGTCAAGTTCCCACCTGCCAATGCAGGAGACATGAGAGATGGGTTCAATCCCTGGGTTGGGAAGATTCCCTGGAGGAGGGCATAGCAATGCACTCCAGTATTCTTGCCTGGCGAATCCCCATGGACAGAGGAGCCTGGCAGGCTGCAGTCCATGGGTTTGCACAGAGTCGGACATGACTGAAGCTACTTCGCACACACGCATACCACTGCAGATAACTCTCCTAGAGCATTTGTGGTTTGCTGATGGAAATGATTTTATCCACCCTAAGTCAAGTTTCATTCCCAGTTACATTCTTACTTAGAACTACCCCTATATTAGTCTTTCATTATAAAATAATGCCCTGCTTTCAGACTCTTGCTCTATTTTGGTACATCCTTTTAAAATAAAATGCACGCCATTAAAACACATTTGTCCCATTGAGTCAGATTTTTAGACTCATTATGGTGCTCTTTGTTGACACAATAGCTCCTTCAGATACACAACAATCTGTCATAAAAGACCCATACTTGGAGGGATGACAAAAGGGTTTTGCAAAGGCTGTCTTCTCAATGCAGTTGCTGTCAAAGACATATATTAATATCGTCCTAGTGAAAGAGCATTTAGACTAAAGAGTGCAGGCCATCTCAATAGAAAATAACTTCATGAGCTATTTCTGCAAGTTCAGTTACTTCTGAGAATCCAGTGTTGTAATACTTTATGTGGCAGAAATGAAGAGCGACTAACAGAAGTTTGTAACTCTAAGCACCCCACCAGGAACATAATCTCCACCCAACTGGACTGTGGCATGAATTCCTAGACATTAATTTTCCTTCTTTTCCATAATCAATAAGCATTTCAGATTTCAACTTAAGTGAATTATTTTATCAGTAGGAAAATTAACAGCCTATGTGAAAATGCAACCAGGTTCAATATATTAAAGTTAGGTCATCTGTGATCAAAATAAACCTGAAAATAAAAATGTGTTCTCCCTACCAGAAGTGTTAAAACGAGCATCTAAAATAGAGGGGTGACATATCCTTCAGAGTGAGGTCATGCTTTATTCTTAATCACACTTGATAGACTCAGGACCAGAAGTTAATATTTTGAGCAATAAAAATGCCAAATTGAGCTTATACCAGGTAAAGATATAGAGAAGGAAACACAGAATATATTTCAAAATTTTATTTCTGTAACATCTTAGCCACTATACTACCATTTAAACTCTGATTTCCCTCGTTCTAGTATATAAATTGTAAGACTGAAATATTTTGAGGGTCTATTATAAATGGCAATCCACTCCAGTATTCTTGCCTGGAAAATCCTATGGACAGGGGAGCCTGGTGCGCCAGTCTATGGGGTCGCAAGAGTCGGACCCGACTTGGTGACTAAACAACAACAACAATTACATATTCAGTCTTGTCACTTTGTGTGACTTCACTTTGCGGCCCCATGGACTGCAGCCTGCCAGGCTCCTCTGTCCATGGAATTCTTCAGGCAAGAATATTGGGGTGGGTAGCCATTCCCTTCTCAGGGGATCTTCCTGACCCAGGGATTGAACCCAAGTCTCCTGCATTGCAGGAAGACTCTTTACCGTCTGAGCCACCATAAAAGCCACCCCCTGACACAAGGCTAAAATATTTCGAGGGCTGATTATATATTTAGAAAAATAGAGCTAGAAAGAACCTTAGAGAAAAAGTCCAGACACATTAAGTGATTTGTTTAAAATCATGCAGCCAGTTGAGGACAAAGCAGAGATCAGAGTTTAATTCCTAGTAATATATCTAGGAATTAACAAGAAAGATGCAAGGCCTATACAAAACTTTATCCGAAAAACATAAAACACTATGGTTGAAGTGTGACACTTTATCCATTACTGGATGAGAAGAATGAGTAATGTGAAAATATCAAATCTCTTTTAAATAAATCTGATGTCATCCCATTCATTACAAGAAAATTCTTGTTGAACCTTAGTAAGAGTGAAAAAGACATCTGGAAGATTAGAAGGGATAGGGGGAGGAAGGGAGCCAAGACATTTCTTTTTAATAAAATACAATAAAACTTTTAAAAAAGAGAGTATTGATACTATATATTAAAACAATGTAGTCACAAGACTTAAAATACTGTTACACTGGCATAAGTTTAGCTAGCATGGCATTGAAACAGTATACAAAGCCCACATATAAAAAATCTGAATACATGAAAGAGGTAGCGATTCAAACCAAAGAGAGAACTGCTCAACTCTGAGATAATTGGTCATGACTAGAAAAATGTTAGATCCCTGTTCTAAACAATATAGCAAAAATAAGGTCATTGTGAATTAAAGAGTGAAATGTAAAAGAAGTGAAAAAATATATATATATAAAAGGCAAATGTAACAGTTTTGAAATGGAAAAGATATAACACCAAAAAGGGAACCCATAAACAGAGATTAATCGATCTGAGTACATAAAGATATGAAAAGTCTATACCAGAAAATTTCGTGTGCTGAATTTAAAAACACATAGGAAAAACTGTTACAAAATGACTGGTAAAGGATGCTATCCTTGGTATATAGAGAGTACATATAATCAATAATAAAAAGGAATGCACAGATAGAAATACACAAAGGACATGTCTGGCGATTGAAAGACTAATGCAGTAATAAATAGTAAAAACTGTTCCAGTGCAAAGGTAATCAGAGAAATGTAAATTAAACCATTTTAATACCATTTTCATCAACAAATTGGCCAAAAAATTTATAGAAAATATTCAGAGTTAATGAGGGCACACTAAAAAAATAAGACATAGCTTATGGGCATACAAATCAGTGTCAAAATTTTGAAAGATTATACATCAATTGATTAAAAATACACTGACCTGGCTATTCAAGTTTAAGAATTTACTCTAAGGAAATGAGCAGAGTGTGCACAAAGACTGATGCATAAGGCTCTTTGTTACAGCATCATTTGCACTATAAAACAAAAAACCAAAATCCCTAATACTTGAAAAAAAGGAACTAATTAAATAAATTTTGCCATTAATACCTTGTATGCAGGTCAGGAAGCAACATTTAGAACTGGACATGGAACAAAAGACTGGTTCCAAATAGGAAAAGGAGTACGTCAAGGTTGTATATTGTCACCCTGTTTATTTAACTTATATGCAGAGTACATCATGAGAAACACTGGACTGGAAGAAACACAAGCTGGAATCAAGACTGCCGGGAGAAATATCAATAACCTCAGATATGCAGATGACACCACCCTTATGGCAGAAAGTGAAGAGGAACTCAAAAGCCTCTTGATGAAAATGAAAGTGGAGAGTGAAAAAGTTGGCTTAAAGCTCAACATTCAGCAAACGAAGATCATGGCATCCGGTCCCATCACTTCATGGGAAATTGATGGGGAAACAGTGGAAACAGTGTCAGACTTTATTTTTTGGGGCTCCAAAACCACTGCAGATGGTGACTGCAGCCATGAAATTAAAAGACGCTTACTCCTTGGAAGGAAAGTTATGACCAACCTAAATAGCATATTCAAAAGCAGAGACATTACTTTGCAAACAAAGGTTCGTCTAGTCAAGGCTATGGTTTTTCCTGTGGTCACGTATGGATGTGAGAGTTGGACTGTGAAGAAGGCTGAGCGCCGAAGAATTGATGCTTTTGAACTGTGGTGTTGGAGAAGACTCTTGAGAGTCCCTTGGACTGCAAGGAGATCCAATCAGTCCATTCTGAAGGAGATCAGCCCTGGGATTTCTTTGGAAGGAATGATGCTAAAGCTGAAACTCCAGTACTTTAGCCACCTCATGTGAAGAGTTGACTCATTGGAAAAGACTCTGATGCTGGGAGGGATTGGGGGCAAGAGGAGAAGGGGACGACAGAGGATGAGATGGCTGGATGGCATCACCGACTCGATGGACGTGAGTCTGAGTGAACTCCGGGAGTTGGTGATGGACAGGGAGGCCTGGTGTGCTGCAATTCATGGGGTCGCGAAGAGTCAGACACGACTGAGCGACTGATCTGATCTGATCTGATGTACTACTAAATGGCCACTAAAATTAGTTTACAAAAGAATCCCTATGCTAAGTCACTTCAGTCGTTTCCGACTCTGTGCGACCCCATAGACGGCAGCCCACCAGGTTCCCCCGTCCTTGGGATTCTCCAGGCAAGAACACTGGAGTGGGCTGCCATTTCCTTCTCCAATGCATGAAAGTGAAAAGTGAAAGTGAAGTCGCTCAGTCGTATCTGACTCTTAGCGACCCCATGGATTGCAGCCTGACAGGCTCCTCCGTCCATGGGATTTTCCAAGCAAGAGTACTGGAGTGGGGTGCCATTGCCTTCTCCAAAGAATCCCTAATGCCTTAGTAAAATGTTCACAATAGACCATAAAAAACAATCAAGGAATTTATTATATAATCAAGTAACTGTATGATTAAGATTGTATTTAATATGTATATATTCTTAATGAGGAGGCTTCCCAGGTGGTTCAGTGGTAAAGAATCTTGCCTGACAATGCAGGAGACGTGGGTTCGATCCCTGGGTCTGAAAGATACCCTGGAGTAGGAAATGGCAACCCATTCCAGTATCCTTGCCTGGGAAATCCCATGGACAGAGGAGCCTGGCAGGCTACAGTCCATGGAGGTCACAAAAGAGTCAGACATAACTCAGCAACTAAACAAATCCTTAATGAGACTGGATACCCAAAAATATTAACTATCACCCTTCCAGGGTAATGGGGTTATCAGTACTATTTATTGTCTTCATTGGGTTTTTCCTAAATCCAAATTTTCTATAATTAACAGTATTAATCACCCAAAAGATCAATTATTCTAACATGAACTAAAATATACTAATATATCAAGGTATTAAAATATGAATATCTGATAAAATTTCTTCTTAAACATATTGAGAATTTGGCGGGGTGGTGGGGGGCGCAGTGAGGAGAAAAGTCAACCCAACATGATCTCTTTCTTTTCCCTTATAACATCTGAAAACTTTTCATCATGGAAAATGCCAAGCATAAAAGTAGAGAGAAAGTACAATAAACTTCTGTTGACCCATCAGCTTGAACATTCATCCAGTTTTACTCCCCCTTGAAAGCAAATCCCACACATCACATCATTCTTTTCATAAATACTTCAGTATGTATCTCTAAAAGATAGGGATTCTGCTGCCATTCTTTAAGCATAATCAAATTATCATTATTATACAAGAATAATTCATAATACACTTCTATGGAGAAACTTCTCATTCTATGCTAGTGCTTTGAGATACATATTTCACAACAAAGTGAGTTAAATGTTTGACTCCTCTTTACATTTGCAAAATCATGAGCTAGGTCCTTGAACAATACAAATTTGATCATAGCACTATTATAACGTTCCACAGAAATTTTAAAAAGCAAACAATTATTCTTGAAGAACAGCGTCTTCAAAGAAGCTTGCTTGGCCAGGAACAGTCTAACTATGACCTGCCTCCCCACATTCCTCTTTTCTGGGTATCTCTGCGGTCCAGCACACAGTTGTTGCCTCCCACCACAGGGCCTTCGAACAAGCCATTCCCTTACCATGACATGCTTTCCCATCTGTCCCACCTCGGGCTTCCACTCAATTCCTGTTCATTCTTCAGATCCCAAGGACTACCTGCTTTGCAAAGCCTTCATACCCTCCAAATCTGGGTCAGGCTTCTTTGTCACAGCCTGCTTTGCAACAGAGCACTCATCTCAACTTGTAACTAAACACCACTTTGTGTGAATACTTAATTATTGTCTGCTCTTCACCTCACAGCTCTAAGCCTATTAGAGCGGTTGGCATATCTGTTTGGGGCCACACTTATCCAGCCCCAGTGCCTAGTTCTGTGCCAGGTACACTTTCTCCTTAATTATATGTGGGAAGAAAGAATGAATGAGTGAGTAAATCAGTTTGGGTTCTAATATTATTTGCTTATCCTCAGTTCATTTGCTTGCTCCTTGGCAGAAAAGCTATGACAAACCTAGACAGTGTATTAAAAAGCAGAGACATCATTTTGCTGACAATATAAAGTCACAGTTATGGTTTTTCCAGTAGTCATGTATGGATGTGAGAGTTGGATCATAAAGAAGGCTGAGCACTGAAGAATTAATGTTTTCAAATTGTGGTGCTGGAGAAGACTCTTGGAAGGATTGATGCTGAAGCTGAAGCTCCAATACTTTAGCAACTTGATGTGAAGAGCCACCTCATCAGAAAAGACCCTGATGCTGAGCAGGAGGAGAAGCGGGCAACGGAGGATGAGATGGTTGGATGGCACCACCAACTCAATGGACATGGGTTTGAGCAAACTCCGGGAGATGGTGAAGGACAGGGAAACCCGGCATGCTGCAGTCCATGGGGAGGTAAAAAGTCGGATATGACCTAGAGACTAAAAAAACAATAACAACAGTACTGATTGGCACCATGCCAGATGCCAGGAATTCTGAGTGCATCACAATCTAATCTAGGAAGCAGACAAGTAAACAGACAATTCCTAGACAATGTTCATAGCTCAGTCACACAGGGGAGTGAGTAAAGAGTGACAGCTAGGGACCTAGGCAGATGCGACAAGACATTTAAATTGAAGTAGTATTCTCTTCAGGGTAAGAGGCAGTATTAGATTGCCTTTTTAACACAGCTGGATTCAACTGAATGAGGACACAAAGACCAGAAAGATTTTTTTAAGACATTTAGTTCAACTCATTAAGACCAGTTTCTCTAACTATAACTCAAGGGTTTAAAGCTTGTGTCTGGAACATGAGTCCCATGGAGCTGCTGACGACAGAATCCTCTGGCCATAAACACACAACACAGATTAAGATCTTGAGACAAACAGCACACCAAAAGGGATATTTTTAAAACTACTGCCCTCACAAAGTTGGAGGAAACCATACAATGAGCTCTCTCAATGATTCAGAGCAAATATAATTGCTTAGTGGCATAAAATATATCCTAAATCATCAACACAAGCTACTGGGTATAACAAATCATCTCATTAGCATAGATATTCTTCTTGCAGAAATCTAGCTCTACTAAAATGCACTGTTGGGGTAACAAAGCTGTGACTGAATCAGTTAAAACAGTTCTTCTATAACCTGTTTTCTTCCACAATGCTTAGGACCTTAAGGCTAGGGATGCCTTTCATTGCTGCTGTTGTTTAGTTGCTGAGTCATATCCGACTCTTTTGCGACCCTGTGGACTGTAGCCTGCTAGGCTCCCCTGTCCATGGGATTCTCCAGGCAACAATACTGGAGTGGGTTGCCATTTCCTTGTCCAGGGGATCTTCCTGACCCAGGGATTGAACCCGTATCTCCCGCATTGGCAGGAGGATTCTTTACCTCTGAGCCATGTCTTATATATCTCTATTTCTGGCATAAAGTAAGAGCTTAGCAATGATAGAATAAATGAACAAGTGAAACCAGATAGAAAAGCTTTAAAAATAATGCAGAAGGGATGATGGATGTAAGTAGAATGGCCCACAAATTTATTGTCCAAATTGGGACACGTCTGTCAGTAAATGAGGATTCTCTTAATAAGTACAAAACTAGACTCCCCCAAGCAAACCAACTGCTTCACCCAAGCAATAAAGAGACAAAATGTGGGGGGGGGGGGGGGAATCAATTCATTATTTGTCTACTTAAGACTTAGAAGAGTTTTGGGAAGTAAGAGAGATAAGGTTTGGCTGCCATGATTACCTTAAAATGCTTCATAAGTAAAGATATTTGAATGATCATTAAGTATATTTAAAATCACAATGAGATTCCAGTGCTCATCCAAAAAAAGCTAAAATCTAAAAAACTGATAATAGTATAAAGCATTAGCAAAGTTGTGGCAACACCAAAACTCTCATACATTACCGGTGGAAATATAAATCAGTACAAGGACTTTTGGAAAACTGCTTAGGAGCATCTATTAAAGTTTTAATATGTGCCCTGTGATCCAGCAGCTCCATCCCACAAAAGAAATGCATTCACATGTTCAACAAGTGACATTTACAAGAATGTTCACAGCAGCACCGTTCATAAGAGGAAAAATGGAGACAAGCCAAACGCTCACCAACAGTAGAATGGATAAACATGTTACGAAATATCCAAACAGTTGAAAACTGCGCAGCAAAGAAAATAAACCATTGCAACACACAGCGATATGGTTGAATGTCACAAATAAAATGCTGAGCCAAAGAAGTCAAACCCGAAAGAGTACATAGTATATGATTCCACTTAACTCATAGAGAAAGTATAAAATGTCTATCAAGGATCACCAAGAAAGTAAGAAATGATAATTCACTGAATTTGACCCAACGATGAGGACTATAATAGAACTTTATTCTAAAAGTGATTTCCAGATCATTAGTACAGAAGAGTCTATAAAAAAACTTTGAAATGTTTAAAATTCTGACTTCTCAACTACTTGAAAGAACAAAAGAAATGAGAAACGACGTATGACTGTTAGTAACCAGGGATTAAGTGCAACCATTTGTTACGGACTGAATTGTGTTTCCCCAAAATTCATACATGGAAGTTCTAACTCCCAGTATCTTAGAATGTGACCACTTCATGACAGGGTCTTTAAGGAAGTAATTAAGAGTCATTAGGATGCGTCCCAATCCAAGAGGACCCGTATCCTTACAAGAAGAGGAAATCTGGATATAGATACCCCACAAAAAGAAAGACACACGGAGAAGATGTCCATCTGCATGCCAACCAGAGAAGCTTCAAATGGGTCCTTCTCTTACAGCCCTCAGAAGAAATCAACCCTGCCAGCACCTTGACCTTGGACTTCTAGCCTCCAAAACTGTTAGAAAATAAATTTGTTATTTAATCCACCCAGTCTGTGGTACTTTGTTACAATGGCCAGAGCAAAATAATACACCATTCATGCTGCATAATTTAGAAACATCATTGCATCAATTGGTAAGTTGAAATCAATATCAATTCATGAGTTGCTATCACAGTCTGCGTGCATGCTAAGTCGCTTCATTCGTGTCTGCCTCTTCGCAACCCTATAGACTGAAGCCTGCCAGGCTCCTCTGTCCATGGGATTCTCCAGGCAAGAATACTGCGTGAGTTGTCATGCCTTCCTCCAGGGGATCTTCCCAACCCAGGGATGGAACCTGCATCTCTTAAGTCGCCGGCATTGCCAGGCGGGTTCTTTACTACTAGCGCCATCTGGGAAGCCCCATTACAGTCCATCTATAATTTAAAAAAAAAAAATGCATCTTCCTTGGTTAATCCTAGAAATGTCAAGCTTACTAGGTCTTGGATTCTAAACTCCTTTACAGCACTGGCTGCATCTACTTAATTCATCTGTCCCATTTATCAAGCCTTCTCCTGCAGGTATGCTGCTGCTGCTGCTAAGTCGCTTCAGTCGTGTTCAACTCTGTGTGACCCCATAGACAGCAGCCCACCAGGCTCCTCCGTCTCTGGGATTCTCCAGGCAAGAACACTGAAGTGGGTTGCCATTTCCTTCTCCAATGCAGGAAAGTGAAAAGTGAAAGCAAAGTCGCCCAGTCGTGCCCAACTCCTAGCGACCCCATGGACTGCAGCCTACCAGGCTCCTCTGTCCATGGGATTTTCCAGGCAAGAGTACTGGAGTGGGTTGCCATTGCCTTCTCCGCCTGCAGGTATGAGCTCAACACTTTTTTTCTTTTGGTTTCTTTGGAACGCCTACTTACATTCCTCTCTTTTGTTTCATCCTCTCTTTGTATCTGTGACCCAGGAAGCAAAGAAATGAGACAGGTCCCCCTGCTTCTCTAAACAATGGATGTGAGAAGGGCTTGTCATGAAAACACAAAGAACACTTCTTTCCAGAAGATAAATGAATAGAGGTTTTTACCTTCCCACTAAGAAGAGGCAATGAAAAGGGAGAAAAGTCACAAAGACAGTGTGGGGAAATGGAAAGCAGAGAGCTTCACTGAGGAATATTAAAGTTCTAATTTAACCTTTCAGGAACATCACTTATCTGCCCAGTAGGGCAAAGATCCTGGTCCCATTGTGAACAGCCCTAGTCTTCCAGTTCTCCTTTTACCAGAGCAAATGCAGTGGATCTTCCCCTAAAATATACATCTGGCTAGGCATAGCACAGAATTAATTCAACCGCACCTGTAGCAGACCTTCCAGAAATAATTTACAACGATTTGTCAGGATTAACCTTTTGATAAAACATAAATTTGTCAAAACGTAAAGCACTTTAAAGAGGTGAAGAGGTCCATTTTTATTACACAAATGCTGCATCAGCAAGCGAAGGGAGGCAAAAAATCCTGGTACTGAGAATGGCGATGACTCCGCTGGACTTCATCTTTAGAGCTATAAAACAGAAGCTTGGCATTTCAGCGTGGGAAGAAGTGATTCACAGCCAACTGCATCCTCCTCGGTTGGTCCTAGAAATGTCAAGCTTGGTAATTAACGAGGGACACGTGCAGGTCCACACAGTCTGTAATGACAAAGGAGGGGCCTGCATCGCAGCATTTTAACATGCTTGCAGACATATGTTTTTAATATTCAATAGCCACCATCTGCAGAATGCGAGGATATCAGACATTCCTAGAGACTATCCAGGAAAACCGAAGAATCCAAATTGCCTACGGAGAAAAGCTTTCAGCGTTGGAAGCAGCTATTGTACATTCAATGACTTTCAAACACTGGCCAATAGCCCACACCCACACTGTCCTTTCTTAGAAGGGAGGGGGAGGGTAAATTTACCACCTCATTCTGGATACTTGTTCAGCCTTAACTTTGCCAATGTGTTTTTTTTTCTTCAATTAAATACATAATTAAATGGTGCATAACCAAATATTAAGCAAAATGAATCCAGTCCTCCTGCAATAGAACTTCTATTTCAGGAACACAGGCTGTCTAAACCAGACGACGACAGTTTGACGGTGCTAGGAGTCGTCTTTGAGAAGTCAGGATCTTCCTGAAGGCAGTTTTGTGTCCCATGGTGGGTTTTCTATGCCTGCAAGAAAGCCTAATCATTAATGGAGCTTGAGAGTTTTGCTTTCACTGCAGGCTGGGGTAACTACAAAAACTTCAGCATACCGGAGGAGACATAATATTTATAGAGTATTCAATATTTGTAAGTTACCTTACTGCAAGCCTCTCGTGCTCGAAAGCGTAGGTACCTGGCCAATTCTTCCACAATAAAATGTAGAAGAACCAAGGCTTTTAGGGAACAATTTCAATTTTACTAACTGGAAAAGTATTCCTTAAGACTGATTCCACTTTCCCTTGGGTGACCGTTTGGATCCTAAGGCAGGGAAGGGGTACAACTGTCTGCACAGCAGAGTAAGACTTGATCTCAAGCTGTGTAAATTACCCCATGGGCAAATCGCTCAGCTTTGGTGGGAAGAACCACTGTTACCTTTCTCACAGTCCAAGGACCTGTTCCAGAATGAACTATCCTATCCCTGAGACCATCAAGCAATGTTAAAAACATCAACTGAATGCTCTCATAGATCATAACCCGTAAGTCTATGGGCTCTTGCCTCATCTCAAAGAAAGCTATTTGAAATCTGTGTTAAATATATTTATCCATCTAACTGACAGGGCTTTCAAAGCAAGCCTTTAAGAGCAAGTAAATAAAAATTTATTGGCTCAATAAAGACTGATGGCCAGGATTCTGTAGTCATCGTTATTATTAACAGAAGAACTCCATTAACTTACGAAATAAAAACCAAGTATTCCCAAACTAAAAAAAAAAAAAAAATGACATTGATATTCAACAGCATCATCCTTTCGTTTAAAATGTAAGTCTTAGGGGGTTTCCTGGCTGTCCAGTGGTTGGGACTCTTCGCTTTCATTGCAGGGGGAGTAGGTTCGATCCCTGACTGGGGAACTAAGATCCCACGTGCCACGCAGAGAGGCCAAAATAAATAAATAGATAAAGTAAGTAAGTAAGTCTTAAATCCAGGATTGGTGATCAGAAAAGGAAAACAAAACAGTCCTCTAGTAAAGTAACTGAGCTAGTTTCTCCTTATCATGAAGAAAATTATCTTATCCCAGGATTTCCTCCTAACCCATCAGCTGAACAATATTTCATTTAATAACTATTTCCTAGGTTTGAAAACATTTTTTTAATACAAAGCAGCATTTTATTTAGCAAACTAAATTGTGACATCTGTTATTCTCATGTTTGCTTGGACTTTGGAATCAGACCTAGATTCGAATCCTGGGTTCACTTACTCGTTGTGTGATCTTGGACGATCCGTTTGACCTCTCTGTGCCTCCGTTTCCCACCCTGTACAGTGAGGACGCTCACCCCTACTTTGCAGAGGTGGCGCAGAGCAGGGGCTTGGTCACCTCGGGGGCCTCATCCCAGACACGCCTGCCGGGATGAGGCGCCCGGCAGCTGCTGGGAAGTCATGTGTCCACCTGTGAGGAGTGGCATGACTGCCAGCTGGATGGAGAAGCTGCCCTGCTTCACGTCCTCCTCCACTCGAGACTTTCTCCTCCTCTGAACTTTCCTCCTCCCGTCTGCCTGTTGGCTCCTTTGACAATGAGAGGTTTCTTACCAAAGGATTAAGAGAGCACAGGTCTAGGGAGGAAAATCACTCTCTTCCCAACCATTGTCCTAACAAAGCCGAAACAAAGGTCTTAAACACAGAATCACAAGATGAAGAAGTGATTCACGCACCTATTAGGCTTCCTTACTAACAAAATAAAGGAGAAACCAGACTTGCAAGCAGATACAAGAAAAACAAATATTTCTGTTTTCAATTCACCAGCTCTTTTTTTCCCCTCCTTCTTTTTCCCCCAAATAAACCACCTCATTTTTCTTCAGCTAGATAGGGTATCTATAGCTTTGTAACTGCTTCCTGCTACAGAAACACTGCAGAGTGATTATCTTATTTCCACAGGAGGGAAAACGTGTACCTATCTCAACACCCCTTCAATGCACAGGGATGTAAAGCGTTGTGAAAAATCGGGCAGGACTGAGCAGACACGCATAATTCGCCCCCAAAGTTGTGCAGAGATGGGTTCCTTTCCGTAAGCATTCTACAAGAGATAAAGCACAGTGCTAAATCAGGCAAAGTTTCTTCTCTCTCGGAAGACTTTACAGTATTTCCGTTAAGCTGGGCTATGTCAAAGAAAAGCTCAGAAAAAAGGTCAAATGCCCTTGACCTCACAGCCCAAGGACCCCTCAGACTGTTTCCCTTAAAAAAAAAAAAAAAAGTAGATTAAGTTTGCCACCTATCAGCTATTCAAAAATGCACCAAATGCACTGTTTTATAATCATGGATTCAGAAAAAAAGGGAAAACCATTGCCGTCAATGATCTAGACTCGCCATATTGGTCCCTAAATATTTTAACAGCAACATTTGAAAATAAATGCGGAGTTTCTCCTTTTTCTCCATTTGGATGAATGTCTATTTCAACTAGATAGCCATCCATGTTGTGCAAGGACAAGTTTTGTGTATTTCTGTGTATATTTGTTTCAATTTACATGAAAAAAGCAAAAAATCATTATATTTATTTATTGGAAAATATGTTTTTCAAAGGTATGCTACTTTCACTAAGACAGTTTAGAGCTCTGTTTTCAACAAAAGTTATCAATTCTTTACCAAAGTCCAGCTGTGAGGGAGCCGCAACGTGACACTAACCAGACAAAGGATGTGAGTGAGAGTGAGAGTCGCTCAGTCGTGTCCGGCTCTTTGCGACCCCGTGGACTACACAGTCCATGGAATTCTCCAGGCCAGAATACTGGAGTGGGTAGCCTTTCCCTTCTCCAGGGGATTTTCCCAACCTAAGGATCGAACGCAGGTCTCCCCCATTGCAGGCGGATTCTTTACCAACTGAGTTATCAGAGAAGCCCATAAAGAAGGCTGAGTGCCAAACAATGGATACTTTCGAATTGTGGTGCTGGAGAAGACTTTTGAGAGTCCCTAGAACAGCAAGCAGATCAAACCAGTCAATCCTAAAGGAAATCAACCCTGAATATTCACTGGAAGGACCAGAATTGAACTTGAAGCTCCAATACTTTGGCTACCTGATGCAAAAAGCTGACTCGTTGGAAAAGACCCTGATGCTGGGAAAGATTGAGGGCAGGAGGAAAAGAAGGTGACGGAGAATGAGATGGTTGGATGGCATCATGGACTCAATGGATATGAGTTTGGCGTTACAAAGAGTCAGACACAACTTAGCAACTGAACATCAACAAGACAAAGGTTTTAAAAAAAATGAAGGCAGAAGAATCTTAATCAACACCAGCCTCAATAATAATATTCTCCCTCAGTCTCTCAGAGGCTTGTCAGCTATTGTTACAATTATAAATTCTTCCCTTGATTAGTGTTTTTCCAGAATTCAAAGGGGATCAGAATCCAGCTCAATCATTAGTGCAAGCAATAGAAATCTGACTACAGAGTCAGAACTCCAAAACAGAACCCTACTTGTCACCCACCCTTTATCATGAAGATTATTTTACTTAGAATTAGTGATTACATGGAAATAAAGGTATTTAGTTTATGGAAAAATTCCTAGGAGTACCAGGGGAAATTTTACATATTTACATCATTTAAAGCTAGACAAAAAAGTGTTTGACCAAGCTTAGACAATCTTTGGTAGGATATTAAAAGAAATTTTAGCTATGATCTCCGGTGATCTCTTTTCATATATATGTTTCACCCTTCCTCAAAGCAAGGTAAGCAAAAAATGGCTTAGTACATTTTTCTATCATAAATTCCATATTCCCAAAATGCATGAAATTAGTAAAATAGAGAGGGCAAAGTAGGCCTTATGAAGAATGAATAGATGTATCTATTAGATGTAATTAATTCTGTACCATAATCACCTTTTCCCACTAGATTTTAGCTTGATATTGTATACGTTTCATGGAAATGCATTCATGGACTCTCCAAATTCAGTTCAATAGCTCAAGAAAGTCAACTAAGGGTCTCCCAAGTTTTCGTATCTATAAATGCCAGCCTTGTATTTTCTTGGCATCTAGGCCCTCTGTATAGAAGCTACCTGGAGCAGCCCATGTTGAACCAATTTAAACAATGCCAATTATTTTACATTCATCAAATAATCACATCAAGTTCTTGCCAAAATGGGGAGGGGACTTTGGAAAACAAAAATATTATGAAAAGATGAGAAAATACAGGGGAGAAATCACCCATTTTTCTCCTGGAGTTTTGTGTGCAAAAGAAAATACTAAATAAGAACTAATTCCAGATAACAATGAGTATTCAGGGCTTCATCATTACTGTTAGATGCTCAGTCATGTCTGATTCTTTGCGATCCCACGGACTGTAGCCCGCCAGGTTCCTCTGTCCACAGGATTTCCTAGGCAAGAATACTGGAGTGGGCTGCCATTCCCTTCTCCAAGGGATCTTCCTGACCCAGGGATCAAATCCTGGTCTCCCGCATTGGAGGTGATTCCTTACCACCTGAGCCACCAGGGAAGCCCCAGTGCTACACCTTAAGATAAGAATTACTACCATTTTACAAAAGAGGAAGTTGAGGCTTAACAGAAAATAAGTAACTTGCTCCACTGTAACACAGGAGAAAATCTGAATCTCAGATCAATGGAAGCTTGGCCATGGATGGACCCCAAAATTTAGAGGGTATTGCCATATTTTACACAATCTCTAAATGATGACTTTTTAATTTTGTAAACTCTGTTTCAGTTGTATAGCTGATACAATTTTTGTATCAGTTCATTGACAGGACTGTACATGTGTCCCACTCAATAGCTTATAAAATCCAAATTTTACATCTAGTTAGCAAGAATAATTACTTAAAATAGGAGTCTCCAGATGGTATAAACATGCGCTATCCAATATGGTAGCCACTAGCCATATGTAGCTTTTAAGCACTTGAAACAAGGCAAAGCCAATTTGAGATGTACTGTAAGTACAAACATATAGGACTTCAAAAACTAGAGAAGGTAAAATAGTTCATTAATAATTTTTATTTTGATTACATGTTGAATTATATCTGAGTTAAAAATATATTACGAAAATAATTTCATTTGTTTCTTTTTCCTTTTTTAACAGAGCTATTAGAAAATTTAAAATTACACACACAGCTCACTTTTGTGGCTCACATTATATCTCTCTTGGACAACAGCGGATAAACTAAGAATACTCTTCTATTCTCATCTTCAGCACAAGATAAATCACAAAGCTGAAATGTGAGTCCTGGATACCGAATTTGCTAGTTAAAGTTTGCTACACCAAAACATGTGGATTGTAATCATTATTCAATCATTAATTCATTCCGTTCAATAATTATTTATTGAGTGACTGCTCCGTCACTGGCAAAACAAGAAAAAGTCTAGGGAATTTTGTAAGGAACATTTTAGGCAAGGTCCCAGTCACATCACTTAATACTTGCGTGATAAGGCTGTAGCTACCAGGAGTAAAAACTAAATGGCATATTCAGAGCATATTGAAATAATGGCAGATTGGGAAGAAAATGGTGCCAACAACAATGCAAGGATTTCATTAATTGGACATGTGGAGTGGGCTGATTTAAAGCTAAAACTGTCTGACACCAACTTCAAGCTTAATCAGAAGATAGAGTAATCATGCAAATTCACATTCAATTCAAGAGGGGAACAAGATCTCTTTCAATTCGAATCCTAGCTTCAACCCTGTAATAGTGTAACTCTAGAAGGCAATGGCACCCCACTCCAGTACTCTTGCCTAGGAAATCCCATGGACGGAGGAGCCTGGTGGGCTGCAGTCCATGGGGTCACTAAGAGTCAGACACGACTGAGCGTCTTCACTTTCACTTTTCACGCATTGGAGAAGGAAATGGCAACCCACTCCAGTGTTCTTGCCTGGAGAATCCCAGGGACGGGGGAGTCTGGGGGGCTGCCGTCTATGGGGTCGCACAGAGTTGGACACGACTGAAGTGACTTAGCAGCAGCAGCTTCAACCCTGTGCATAGCCATGAAAGTGAAAGTGAAAGCCGCTCAGTTATGTCCAACTCTAGGCAACCCCATGGGCTGTATAGTCCATGGAATTCTTCAGGCCAGAATACGGGAGTGGGCAACCTTCCCTTCTTGATTCCTAGGATCAAACCCAGGTCTCCTCCATTGCAGGCGGATTCTTTATCAGCTGAGCCACCAGGGAAGCCAGCATGCATAGCCCTGGTGGAGATTACCTACATTCCACTCTAGCCATACTACTGTAATTATCTGCTAGACTTTCTTACTAAAATCAACGATAGTGACCAAATCTTGTAGTCTAGGGGTGTATTAACATTTCTACACAGCATCAGGCAATGATACAAGTGTTTTTAAAAAACGAATCTCACAGTAAATATGTAAAGAAACCACTCCCTACACTCTACATATCAAGAAAAGCAAAATTAACATATTTCAGAATGCTACATGGTAGGTGATATGCCTTTCCTTTGCAATCAGTTTAACAATAGCAGTTAAATATTTTAACAATTTATTTTAACTATTACATGGCTTTAAATGTAACTGAGATCCTAGAGGAATGGTCTTAGAGGAGACCTTTCCCTACAGAAGAAAATTAAAGAAATGTCATAATACAGGGAGAATATAATATAGAATAATGTGTACCACCAGGCTGTCTACTGAGTCAAGATTCCAAATTATTTTCTACAGCTTCCCTATATGTAAAAACAAACTGTTTCTATTTCCCAAAGAACATGATCCTGCAGTGCCCATCCAGCTAAAGTCCTGGTAAATATACTAAGCGTTCTGCCTGAATAAGAACTAAGCTCATAGTTTTAAAATGACATTTCATGGAAGATTTGAGCAGAAGACATTTTGCATTAGAACCAGAAATCCCAGAACACTGTCATTTAGACACTGTCAGTGCAAAAGAAGAGAAATTCAGCACTAAGGTAGTATCTAATTAAGACGTCAAATCTTTGCCTGCAATGACTCGCTTTTCTTGTTCTGCTAGATGAAGTCTTCTTGGTGGTATTATTAATATTCCAGCATAGCAAAGGAAGTGCTACATTAAAAGGCAGTGTAACTCCAAACTTTAAGATGCAATAAACTCATAAGAGGCTAAGCCTTGTGGGTATTAATTTCCTCTTTTGCAAATGAATAACCAGATCTAGCTGGTCTCACTTCTCTTCCAATAAAATTTTAAATACTAGTCTTGAGGCTCTGAATGGCTGAACCAGTGATCAGTTAGTTCAAGTGCTTGAGTATTTGAAGGCTTATTACATGCAGAACTCTGTGAACGCTGAGAGGAAGTCCATTACAGAGAAGACACTGCCTGGCCCTCAGAGTTTACAACCTTTTTTAGTGTCCTAGGGCAACTGTAATCAATTAGTACAAACCCTAAGGCTTAAAACCACAGAATTTTTATTCTCTCACAATTCTGGAGGCCAGATGTCCAAAATCAAGTTGTTGACAAGGCCATGTGCCCTTTGGAGGCTTGTGATGGGTGGGGAGTCTATTCCTCGTCTCTTCTAGCTTGCAGTGGCCACTGGCATTTTGTGGAATGTGGCCATATCACTCTAATCTCTGTCATCAAACTTTTCTTTAACTACTGAATGTATTTATTTTTTTATCAAGTAAAAGTCAGTTATATCCACAGAAGTAAAAGCAGAGTCTTGAAGAGATATTTGTATACCTATGTTTTAACAGTACTATTGACAATGGCCAAAAAATAGAAGCAACCTAGTGTCCAGACAGCTGACAAATGGATAAAAAACTGTGGGAATGCATACAATGGAACATTATTCACCCTCAAAAATGGAAGAAATTTTGACAGATGCTACACCATGGTCGGAGAAGGCAATGGCACCCCACTCCAGTACTCTTGCCTGGAAAATCCCATGGATGGAGGAGCCTGGTAGGCTGCAGTCCATGGGGTCGCTGAGGGTCAGACACGACTGAGCGACTTCACTTTCACTTTCACTTTCATGCATTGGAGAAGGAAATGGCAACCCACTCCAGTGTTCTTGCCTGGAGAATCCCAGGGACGGGGGAGCCTGGTGGGCTGCTGTCTATGGGGTTGCACAGAGTCAGACACGACTGAAGTGACTTAGCAGCAGCAGCAGCAGCACACCATGGTAGAACCTTGAGGACATAATGGTAAGTAAAGCAGTCAGAAAAAGACAAATGCTGAAGTATTCCACTTACACAAAGTACCTAGAATAATCAAATTCATTCTGCCACCAATCTTCACATCGCTTTCTGCTCTGCTCTGTGGGGATGACCTTCTGTCTCTTTCTTAGGAGGACACTGAAGATTAGAGTTAGGGTGACCCAGATAACCCAGGACAGTCACCCCACATCAAGATCCTTAAACATACTGGGGAAGACCATTTTCTTTAGGTGATAATGTTTAAAAAAGATCAAGGCCTGATCTTTTTGGGAAGCAGGGTTACCGGCCATCAAACTGAAATGTCTAAAAATGAAGCAAAGCAATGAGGTGCTACAACTGAGTGGCAACAACAAATCTTCTGCCTGAGTTGGGGAGCGCAGTCCAGGTAGCCTAAACTGGGATGGTTCACCTGGGGCTAGACGAGGCTCTGTTTGTGTCTTCTCTCAGGAGTTCTCAAATGATTTTGTGAACCACCAAAGGGTTCCTTTCAGCCCAATAATCTTTATCATTCTGGTTGCTCTGCCGGTCTCTTGTTTACTACACCATCTTCATTTTACTGAATTTCTTCATGTTTTTTTCGTCCCACCCCACTATAATCTGGTACACTGTTTTTGTTTCTATTGTGTTGGTCTTGGGGCTCATTTTTTCACAGCTGTAATAAGCAACTTCCTCTCTTCTGACCCAAGAGACACAGAAAAGTTTCTGCCCCAAATTATTACACTCCAGGACACATCACAGTGCCTGAAATTCCTCACTTCTCTTCTCTGAACTAAAGCCCACCATTTAAATTTAAATATTATTTTCTAGTGACTACACATTAAACCAGGAAGTTACTGAATCTTCATGAAAGAAACCTTCAGGTTCATTACTTCTGAAATATACATTTGTCAAAACATTAGTTCTGTGGAGTTTTGTTAATAAAGGTCCGGGAGTTTAGAAAATATATACAGGCAAACAAACAAAATCTAAAAACCAGAGAGACCATGATTCCATATTCAAAAAAGTAAAACTCTAACCACTGGACATCTCAGAGCATTTGGAGGACCTGCTGAGCCTCCAAAAGAGCTGCACAATGTGTCAAGTTCCCCAACATACTCAGACACTGATGCCCCTTCTCCTCTTATGCTACATGATGGTAGGAACCATGTCCATTTTTGCTCAACTTTGTGTCTCCAGCCTCTAGTCCAGTCCTTACATGTGGCTGCATGGTGGATGACAGACGGATGGATGGATGGGAGGGTAAATGGATGGAAAAACATCTTAAGAGACTCAATGGTTCTGGATGATTGAGAAAAGAAAAGAGGACAAAGAGAAGGAAGGAGAGAAAATGACAAAGGAAGAAAAGGGGATTGAAGACACCCCTGGTGGTGCAGTGGATAAGAGTCCACCTGAAAATAGGGGACACAGGTTCGATTCCGGGTCCGGGAAGATTCCACATGCAGAGCAATTAAGCCTGTGACCACAAGTACTGAGATGACACTCTAGAGCCTGTGATCCAGAACCACTGAGCCCGTGTGCTGAAACTACTGAGGCCAACTCAGCTAGAGCCTGTGCTCCCCAACAAGAGAAGCCACCGCAATGTGAAGCCTGAGTACCACGACAGAGTAGCTTCTGCCTACCGCAACTAAAAAATTCCTCGCGAAAGGAATTAAGACCCAGCGCAGCCAAAAATAAGTAAATACAAAAAAAAGGAAAGGTGATCGAAAGAATGGGAACTGCAGACAGTAGCAGTCAAATCTCCACTGAATGACAATTTTGCTCGAAGCTGGTTTCGATCATGGAGTTGATATTAAAGTACATTTACAGATCCTTTATGCTACATCTTGCTTGGAGAGGCAGTGCTGAGGACTGAATGTGTGTCTCCCTAAATTCATACACTGAAACCCTAATCTCCAGTGTGATGGTATTTGGAGGGGAGGCCTTTGGGAGGTAATTGGGTTCGAATGAGGCCATGAGGATGGAGGCTGAGGATGAGATTGCTGCTGTTAAAAAGGGATGAAGAGGCCGGAGATCTCTCTCCATCAAGTGAGGATACAGCAAGAAGGCAGCCATCAGCAAAACAGGAAGAGGGCCCTCACCAGACACCGGACCCGCTCACACCTTGGTCTTAGACTTGCCAGCCTCCAGAATGGGAGAAATAAACATCTGTCTTAAAGCCACAGAGTCTGCAGTATTTCATTGTAGTAGCCCAGGCTAAAGGTAAACACATGGCACAGTGCCTGCAGTCAGAGACACCTGGGTCCTATACCCAGCTCTGCCCTTAACACCATCCATTCCCTCCCTTGCAAATATGGCTAACAATGTCTAATTCATGGGGTGGTTGACAGCTTTAGAGATCATTTCCCTAAGGACTAAGGATCTAGGAATCTCTGAAGAGTTCCTTTTACTATATACTTTTATCATCCAAGAGCTCTGCAAAGTGCTTTGTATAAGCACATGACTTAGAAATATTATTTAATTGATGTAATTAGTTTCTTTCCTTCCTTTTTCCCCTTTTATCCTCTGGTTTCAACTAGGTACAATACAGTCACATAGTTCAAAGTTCAAATGATACACAGAATATACCATGAAAATTCTCCCTTCTTCCACTAGGCCCAGGCATTCAGCCCCTTCCTAAAGCATCCAATTTTACCTCAGGAGACTTTCAGTCAACAGATGCCTGTAAATTAGGCTAATTCTGAGTTGTTTGAAGCAACTCAAAACAAAATGCCCTACTGCTATTCATCATTCCAGAAGGCCTTCCACTAAGGTAACTTGTTTTAGGTAGCTTGCTGCTAGCTGAATTCCTTATGTGGGTTAATCAATAGGCTTGTTAATAAAGAACCACCCCCTATAGTCCTCACCCATCACCAAATGACTCAGAAACCTTGGACCTAAAACTGATACTCAGCACATCTTCATTCTTTTTAGATGACTGAGAAGCTCTGTATTTCACCAGTCATTTTCAACATCTGAGTCAAAGTAATGTCCTAGAAAAGAGCAGAAATGATAGCAAATGGAGAGTTCTGATTTTGGAAATATACTAGATTACTTTTTCTAGCAACATATTAGGATCCAATAGTATTCCATAAGAACAGGAGGCAGAACCTGAGATCACCGGGGTGAGCTGGGAGCCACCAATATTGACCAGCTCTGAGCACTGAGGTCTAAAGAAGGTGAAAACCAACGACTAAAATAAATAGCAAGGGACTGCCCTGGTGGTCCAATGGCTTAGACTCCGCACTCCCAGTGCAGGGGGCCCGGGTTCAATCCCTGGTCAGGAAACTAGATCCCACATGCTGCAACTAAGACCCAGAGCAGCCAAATAAATAAATAAACATAAATATATAGATTTTTTTTTTAAAAACAAGCAGTAGCAGGATATGACCAGACAGAGTTAAGGCCAAAGGCCTAAACAACTGAGAAGCACAAATGGCCAGGATATGCAAAGATAAACTATTTGAATCTGTGCAGTAAGTCATGGAATTTGCATAGCAAGCTGAATCAGTAGGTAAATAAGAATTAAATTCATGCAAAGCCAGGAGTCATAAAATAAGACAGAAATTACAAGATGCCCAGACTAAGTCCCTTTTCTGGACACCTAGATCCCCTCCTATGTTTCAAAGATGATCTGGATACCAAGACGGAGTTAGCCAAACCCATTCCTAGCTCCGGAAACCTCAGCACACACACAGGCTGGGAACTCAGGAGGCCACCCCACTCAGCAAGGACATGGCAACAGAATGATGAGAACATGATCCTTCTTGCTCTTGTTATCCTTCTTGAATCTCAAATACACTGTTACAGCCATTTAGTTAGAAACCTACACAGTCTGTTCAGGTATACTAGTTTAATCATAACAGTCAAATGAGAATTTTGAATTTGGCTGCAGAGTCGGGCAGAATTCAACAAAAATTTTTGGAGAAAAACATTCCATGAACTTTCACCCAAATTCCCACTCTGAGACAAATGCTGAAAATGTATTACGACAGAAGCAGTGTTTATTTATCCAAAGACAGGATGACAAGTGCCTTTCTTTTTTTTAGTTTTTTGCTTCTACTCATCTGTAAAACACAAAAGAAGCTGAAAGCATAAGCTAGGAATTTTTTGTTACATTACCATCTCTTTATTTTAATCACTGAGTCAAATACGGTATGCTGTATTTCAGCAGGGTTGTCACATAACTAACTGTGCCAAGCCCCAAAGGACTCTACACTCTACACTAACTCACCATTAGGCACTAGCATCCTTGATGGGCTACAGCAGTACATGATTCTTCCAGGGGAAGAGGGCAGACAGGAAGGAACAGCTCTCCAGAATGTCAACTTGAAGGTGAAAGTGAAAGTCACTCAGTCATCTCCGACTCTTTGTGACCCCATGGATATACAGTCCATAGAATTCTCCAGGCCAGAATACTGAGGAGTGGGTAGCTTTTCCCTTCTCCAGGGGATCTTCCCAACCCAGGGATCGAACCCAGGTGGTGGCTAAATAGAACTTGACGGGAAACTGTCAACTTGGAAACATGGGGTCAACTCACAAAGTAGAGCCAAGAAGTGCCCACATTTGGGCGTTCTGAGCTTGGGGACAACTTCTTTCTTCTACATCTTCATTGCATCCCAATGAAAGAATTGAAAGGGACATGGTTATGCACTCAGTCTCCCCATAATATCTAGGGTTCATCCTTCAGTCCAAACAGGAGCTATGAAGACGTAGGCCCAGACCAAACTGAACCCCAGGGACACAAAATGAGAGCCACAAGGGTAGGCACTGGAACTTCTGGTGTGGAGTGTCGAGCGAAGTTCAAGTTCTCTTCCTTCTTCCAAGTTCTCTTCCTTCTTCCAGTATTGAAAAGCCCCTGCTTTTCAGGAAGTCTCCTGATTAAAGAATCCTTAAGTCCTAAACTGGCTTTTCCTCCAATTGCAACCCAAAGTTTCACATCTGTCTTTCTGTCCTTAATCTTCTTATGCCACTAAATGTATAAATGGGTATAAACCGAATTTTACCAAACTCAAGACTCTCGACTTGTTTAATATACTCCTCCATGTCTAATCCATCACATCCATAAAGCTTTCCATCCATTCATCTTTACATTTTGAAAATCTGAACAAGAGGCCAGTATATACTTATGCTCAGTGTTTAATGGTGACATTTAAATGTAAGTACAATAAAATATAAAAACTGTATACTGCTGTCACTCAGTAAAGATACCCACACCACCGAAAGGTCAAGTTCAAACAGGCCAAGTTCAAGGGAAAGGAAACAAAGCTTCTCCAGCTTGGCCAACTTCTGCTCTAGACTTTTAGAGAAGTCTCATTCTCTCTATTGAAGCTGTAAGACCCAGAAGGCTAAGACCAATCCTAGGACAACAGGAAAAAGGCACAGACCTGGTCATGGAGGCTGACTTCAAGGACACTAAGAACCACCCCTGGAGCCTCAGAACAGTCCAGAACAGCTGCTCGCCAAACTAGACAGCCCAGAACAGAAGCTAGATCTATGGATAAAGAGTATGTCCTTACATGGATGGGCCTCCCGAGTAGCTCAGATGGGAAAGAATCTGGCTGCAATGCAGAAGACCCAGGTTTGATCCCTGGGTCAGGAAGATCCCCTGGAGAAGGGAATGGCAACCCACTCCAGTCACCAGAGTTTCTTCAGTAGTATAGGATTCATGTGCACATTTAATTTGAAAGAATAGAATTTTGAAGATATGCATTTGGGGGGGGATACAAACTTCAATCTATAGTATGAATATGTTGAAACCTAAAAATATCAGAATTACAGTATTTGAAGGTGGGGGTCTTTGGGTGATGATCAGGTCACGAGAGTAGAGCCCTCATGAATGGGATTAGTGTCCTTATAAAGAGCTCCCCGTCCCCTTGCCTCTTCCACCATGTGAGGACATGGAAGAACACAGACTCTTTGAACCAGGAGGCCAGCCCTCACCAGACATGGCACCTTGGTCTTGGACTGCTTAGCCTCCAGGACTGTCACAAATAAATTTCTGCTGTTTATAACCCACCTAGTCTACGATACTTGGTTAGAGCAGCCTGAAATGACAAAGACAATGCATTTGTGGTGATGTATATATATTCCGACATTTCTAACTAGGTTGCGTATTGCTATCTTATGTGACATGAGATATATTTAAGATGGCATCTAGTTGCTGTTTTATTAAAACCATATTTCAATCCAAGCTTGAACTAGCTAGCACTTGCCATCATTCCAGCCTGTCTCTCCTCCACTCTCCTTCATGTTCAGCATGAATCAAATGGCGTAAGCATCCCAAATACATTCCAGTTAACACCCCATGTCCCATCCCTCCACATTTTTCCACATCCACTCCAAGCCTTTGTTCTTCCCTTTGATTCCGTGTTAAAATGCTAGGCATCTTTTAAATCCCAACTTGGAAAAGTCTTCCCTGATCCCAAAAGACACTCCCTGCCCTGATTTAATCCTATACCTTGTATATAGCACTATTACCAGCGTTTTTATGTTTGTTTGTTTTTTACTGACTGTCACCCCCTATTGTGAATGGCAAAGGGTACAAAGTCCTATCTTATATTTGGGTGACTTTGATCAAATTGAGACTTCTGAGTCCCAATTTCTTCTTCTGTAAGATAAACATAGATGTTATCATCCCATCTCTCAGACTATTATGAGACTTAACTAAGATAACCTATGTAAGAGCACTTTTTAAAAAATATTTATTTAGCTGCATTGATTCTTAGTTGTGACATGCAGAATCTAGTTCTTTGACTAGGGATCAAACCCAGGCTGCTTGCCTTGGGAGTGGGGAGTTTTAGTCACTGAACCACCAGGGAAGTCCCAGTGACAGCATTTTATCAATTATAAAGTACTGACAAATTTTATTTAGAATAAAGAAGACTTTTTGAAAATAGGTAATGGACCACACAAATTAGGAAAAAAGATATGATCTCTCACCGTTTATAAAAACAGCTCTAGATAAAACTACCAGTGAGCATTGACCTCCCAAAACCATAACCTGGGAGGTCTATTCTCAATTGTCATCTCGCTCAATCCATCAGCAGCACGTGTCCCAGACAACCTTGCCTTCTTCCTGGACACACTCTCTTCACTGGGCTTCCACCACTTCTAAATCTAGCCCCGAGGCTTTCCTTTCTATACTCACTCCCTTGGTGATCTCATCCTCTCTCAGGGCTTTAAACAGCATTTAACTTCTTCCTATTCACTAATGTGGATCTGTAGATTTCTTCCCTGAAAATCAAACCTGTGTATTAAACTGCTTAGATGCTTTAAAAGTACCTTAATGTGTCCAAACTGAGCTCCCAGTCTCCCCCATCCCAAGTACACACTTCATCTCAGTTCATGGACATTGGATCTGTTCAGGTGCTTGGGTCAAAAATATTTCAGATTTGATGCCTCTTTTTCTCTCATACTTTCTAACTAATCCACCGAAAAATTCTCCAACCAAAGTAGCTTCAGAATTCAGTCCCTTCTCACCACCTCCATGCTGCTTTTATCCTCTTCCAAGTTGCCATCATCTCTCACTTGACACCTGAAACTGCTTCCTAAATGGTCTCTCTGTTTCTGCCCTACCCATCTTTGATCTTGTTGAATAAACCCATCAGAGTCATTGTGTGACAACATTAGTTATATTAAGTCAATCACTGGTTAAACCCCTTCAATGGTACCCTGTGTCCCTCAGTGTAAAATCACAAAGGGATTTAAGAATCCGTGTGATCTGCTCACCAAAGTCTTATTTCCTCTCTGACCTCACCTCCCACCACTGTCCCCTTTGCTAAGTCCACTCCAGCCACTATTCCCATCTTGCTTTCCGTGGATAACCAGACACTGGCCCTGCCTCTGCCTGGATGCTCTTCTGCCAGCTATCACGTGGATCATTCCTTCACTTCCTTTATATCATTCCTCAAATGTCACCTTCTCCATGAGGTCATTCCTGGCCATCCTTTCCTCTTACTCCCCACTGCTCTTTCTCGATTTTTTTTCTCAATAGTAGTTGCCATCTTTTAACGTATATTCTACTGTCACTGGTAAAAGCTCCAACAGCACCAGAATTTTTATTTCTTTTGTATCTTCAGTGCGTAGAGCAATGCCTGACACATAGATACCATATTACTTATAAGAAAGAATGAGGAGAGAATGAATGCACAAAATAGGCTTCACAAGTCCGTGATACATGTACTTCTAACCACCCGTATCTTCAACAATAAAGGGCAGAAAAACCATCAAAGTTCTTAAAAATAACTGACACTTAAAAGTCAGAAAACTTGCTTTTCATTTACTTATCAGATGCCTAGTATGTGTTGCATTTATAATTTTGGAAGGCAGAGCTGAACATTAAGAGTTCCCTCCTATGTAAGTTTCTTATGAGTTTCTTGGCAGATTCTTCTGGTCTCAATAATTGAAACTAATCCATGTCAACAAACAGTTTTAAAAAACCAAAACTATAAAATTGGATACTTAAGGTAATTAAGTATATTTGGTTCTAGCCTAAGCATTACATCACACAGAAAAACTTTAAGGAATGCATGATTTTTAAATGCTGTAATTACAAATTATTATATTAGTAGTTGTTATACTAATGAATATAATTTGCTGATTAAAACAGATGTTGTCCACAAAGAGAAAGTTGTGGATACATCTGGAAAAAAAACTTTTCCCATTTTAATATTGATTTATTCCATATTTTTCTTTTTAATTATCATTTTAAGGCAACTATCTGCTTGTAAATTACAAATGAGAAGGAGCAGTACTTTTAACATTCTCACCAAAAACTTCCTAAGGGTAAATGAATATAATCTTCCTCAAACTAAATAATCACTCAGGAATGGTGATGTATTTTACTAAATTACAGATCTAGAAAATGAAAATCCAAGACTTTAAACTTCATTTCACAATGATACGCTATTCTTCGAAGTGTTGTTTATACTGTGAGTTTTCGATTTAAATAAAAACCATTCTATCAAAAACTAATATCAGAAAATGCATTGTGGTTCTTGATTTCCTCATCAAGAAATCACTGAACCATCACTTTATATCATAACAAAAAAGTGAACAAACAAAATTTTTTAAACTATAAGTTTACCCCTCACTGACAACACTGAAAGTAGAGACTTTGTGTAAATCAATTCTAGAAACTTGCTCTTATCGCAATTTACAGAAATTTCTGTAAGGAAAAGGAAAAGCCACATAGTCCAAGAGGAAGTCATGACCTTCAGCAACATACTGATACATATCAAGATTTAATAAGTGTTTGTTGAAGTGAATTAATCCATGCTTACCTGGATAAAAGACTCGAATAGAACATAATTTTAGAGGGGAAAAAAAAAAAAAAACCTCATCTTAACATGTGAAAAATTCCATCCAAATTGACTTTGAATACTTCCATGAATAGTTTTGGTTAATGTGGCTTAAAACTTACAAGACAGTCAACAAAGAAAGTTGAAAGTATCAAAACATCACCAATTCATTGTGAAAGGCAATAGTAGTAGGGTTTTTTTAATATATCTAAACATATTTACAGATACTTACCCCTTTGCTAAGCTTTTTCTTACACACATGGGTTTTAAAAATACATTCCCAACAACAGCAACTTCATGGGATAAGTGCTCTGATCCCCACTTACAAACGAGAAAACTGAGACCCCAGGAAAGCTAATGAACTGGCCCAGGTTATCAAGATGAGGATTTAAACTCGAGTCTGTTTCATTGCAAAGTCTGTTTCTAAACCTCTGAGCCCAACACTGGATAGCCATTAGAACAGATTCAAACATATTCACTTTATACATTTGTAGGTAAAATATTTGCTGGGAAATAATACTGCAGTTTAGAGCCCCTCAGAACATTCCAGCAGATAAACTTTTGCTGAAAACGTTTCAGGAAATCTGACATCTTCATACAATGCACTTTGTCGAAAGTATACTTCACAGAAATTGTAAAAGAAATTGTATTTCTTGATCTAATATTCCCTGAGCTAAACAGTTATAAGAAAATAATTGTTAGTAATACACACAAGTTTTCCACATCAGTAACTCTAGTGTTGAACAATTTGAAAATGAAGTTCCCAAGAGAGGATGCTCCTTAATTATAGAAGCAATCAACAAATCATAAAACCTTAGAGCTAAAAGAATTCTTTGAGTTTCTTTAAACTAACCCTTCACTGAATAGATGATAAACTAAAGTCCAGGCAGGTGAAGCAGTTTATCTAAGTTTCTACAACTAAATAAGAAGCTAATTATAAGACGTTTTACTTACAGCAGGATAAAAATATTTCCAATTCCCAATTATCTTTTTGACCAGACCTTATCATTTCTCAGTTACAGTAATATATCAGTGATATTCTCCAATTGTAGCACTTAAAACTACCTTGAACTTGAATCATTTTGAGGATCAAATCCTAAACTTAAATAACTTCAAAGCAACCTAGCCTAAACAAAGAAAACTCTCACTTTTCATGACAAACAACTGCTGAACAAGGGAGTAAATACTGTATCAAAATACTTTTTATATTACCAACAGTATTCATGTGAACTTTGAATGGCTTTCTCACAGAGATGATCAAGAATTATAAGATGTAAAAGAAGGAATATAAGACTCTTAATGACCACCATAAAAACTTAATGTATATCATAAAGATTAAATAAATGTTCAGCCTCTGTTGGTTACTACATAGTAAAGTTTTTATTCTGATAGAACTTACTATACTTTATATAGACCCCCAGCTAGTAGGAATTCATTTCTGTCTGGCTACTTTTGTATTTTATTTACCAAAATGAAATATCAAGAGTGTCCAAAATGAATGCAAACTACAGAAGTCCTGCTACTATAGAAATGTTCACTGTTATATTTAAAAGGAAAATCAATCATAGACAGAATAGAATACCTACCTATCAGACCCATCATTGTTATATAACTTTCCTTTGTAACTATATAACCACATTCATGATAAGTGATAACCTTGAAGACAGTCAAATTAATAAAGTTTCCTTAGAAGTACCCAAATCGTCATCCCAAATGAAAGTGAACCTACAAAAACCAGTACAAAACAAGGAACTCTAAAGTCATAAATCACTTTGAACAGGCAACAGCTCAAAATAACTAGAAAATTCTGTAAACGTATAAGCACCAGCTCCCAAACAAAGTGCCTATAGAGTATTTAAAAAGCAACGTACCTTCTTTAAGATGGAGAATTCCCAGTGTTCAAACAGTAGTAATCCACATAGGGGAGGCATCATCAAAAATCCCAACAACTTTGAAGCAACTCCAAAGAAAAAAGTTTGGCAACTTTTCCTTCAGGAATGACGATGTAGTAATGGTACTTCCACAATGTTCACTGATAGAAAGATCCAGTAAGAAGGATGTAGCACAGAGGAGGCGGGAGTGCTTCTGTTTTCTAGATGCTGACCACAGTAATCACACCTGTACAATTGAAATTCATTAGTGTCAGCTTCCGAGTCATTCTGCACAGTTTCTTTTTTTTTAAAAAAAAAAAAAAAAGTAACTTTAGCATTAATAGATTTCTTCGACATGAAAATTCAAAACCGGCATAGTTCTGGCAGCTGAATCATTTCTAGCTGCAGGTTTTAATAATGGATACTCTATATAAATCATAACTTTCAGAAGTTCAAATAGACTGTCTTTGGCTGTTTCCTCCAGTTATTTGATGGCAGCACAGTCTGATGGTTCATCTGTCCTGTCAAACCATAAAAGGTGGGAGATAAAGGCAAAGGGTGTGGGGTGGGGATAGGAAAGGAGAGCGGTGATACATCACCTTGGAATTTGGAACCATCTCACAAAACATACCTGAAGATAATGACCTAAATTTACATTTTCCAGTTCAGGAGCCCTGTTTCACACATTCCTAGTATTCAAACATGGCTAGAACATACTACCTTTGTTCACTTTCAACAAACTCTCAACTTCTGTCCCTAAATGTCTTTTTATGAACCAAGGGACGGGGCAGATAAACAACTTTTGTGGTCAAGTGCGAAAGGGCTGAAAGAAATGTCCTAGAAAGTGGAGAGGTGTACCAGTGATGCAGAGTTTGCCTCATCTGAGCCAGAACCAACCTAGAAACACTGGGAAGTGACGCTACTTGAGAAACAAAGTTAGGGAGTCTCCTTATGCCCGTAAACACTGAGGGAATCGCGCTGCGTCTCCACCCCGCAGAAGCTCCAACAGCCATCCCTCTTTTGGGCGGGCGTGGCAGACAGAAACAAAAGGTTAAAACACAAAAGGCGGGGCGGGCCGCTGGGTCTGGGGAGCTTCTGGCGCTCGCGGTCCCCTTTCTACTCAAACGCATTAAATTGGGGCGGGGGTGGGGGCCGCGTGAAGTGAGAGAGGTGATGCTGGATGGCCAGGACCGCATAGGTTATCCTGGGTGGGTCGTGAAACTGAAAGGGGCGGACGGGATGGCGGACTCCTAACTAGTGGTCCAGGCCCATCCCTGCATCCCTGCATCTCTGACAAGTCGAGAACCTGTGGCTTCTTCCTCCTCCCTACCTCGGCCCCAAAGAAAACTTTCTCAACTCTTACCAGCTCGCTCTAATCCCCTGGACCACAAACACAAGGTCTCATCCCCTACCAGTCACACCTCTTCTGCGTTCTATTGTTGTAGCTTTGGGTATGGTGCGTAGGAATCCGCACAGCGCTCCGCAGCCGGTTAAGTTATAAAAACGCCGAGGGAAGGGCCCCCCTCTTCCCGATCTCTTGCCTTCGCAGGACCAAAGTCAGGGCTGGGGTGGGGGTGAGACCCGGCACAACCCGAACCATCGTGGCATGCTTCCCTCGGGTCTCCGTGCAGCTGGGAGATAGGCGAGGCAATACCCCCCTCGAGACACTCTTCCCCCATCCCCCCAGCTCCTCATATAAAGAGGCACTTGAGAGAAATGCCCGCCTGGCTCTTGCCTATGAGAAATAAACAAATAAAACAATCTGTGCAAGTTCCTTAAGGAACAAAAGAGAAGGGACACGGGGATGGGGGGAAAGGAGATATAACTTGGCCAAACTTCGCCACCGGATCGATCCTTCGTCCTCCCAAGGGCGGGGAAGCCGGGAGCATCGCGAGGGAGAGCGGTAAACAAGACCACCGTCCCCACTTACCTTCTTCCCCACTTGGTCGCACTTTGAAGAGACACTTCCCTTGTCGCGGTCCTCGAGGCGTTCGGACACTTTTGTGTGGCCTGACAGCGGAGAAAGTCGCGGCGGCAAAGTTGCGAGAGGGAGATACCCGCGCGTCCGGGGGAGAGGGGCGGAGAGAGAGTTCATCAGAGTTCCCCCTTTTGTTCCAAGTCCCAGAGCAGACAAAGAGGCGGCGAGCGGCGGCAGGTTTCTCCTCTCACCCCTTCTTCCTCTCTCCCTCCCCTCCCCTCCCCGCCCCCTCCCTCTCCCCGCATCTCCCGCCCGGCTCGGAAACCTCGGAGGCGAGCCGGGGCGGCTCCGGCCCCAGCTCGTGGCAACTCTGCCCCGACCCTCTCCGCCCACCACCTCACTCGAAACTTTCGCCGGGAGATGCCCGTCTGGGCCCCTCCAACCCACCTCCCTTTTACTGCCTCCCAGTCTAACGCGCTCAAGTCTACCGGGAGGGGGGAGAGAGAGAGAGGAATCTCCAAAATCATTGTTTCCGGGAGATGCACCTCTTTGTTTGCACTTTCCCTGCCAATCAATGTGAGCTATCCACTTTGACATCGAGTTTCTGTCAGTTTCCCCTCATCCCGAGAGACCAGATGAGACGGGTAAAGGGGTCCACCCCCAGAAGATCCAGGCGCGTAGACAACTAGAGGTGGGCTGCGCCCTGGGTTCTCCATCCTGGCTCCTCCACTGGGATCACCCGCTCCACCCGGCACACCAAAAGAACTCAAAAGGGCATCAAGAAGTGTTAGAAAAGTCTGCTCCACCCCGCCCCCCTGCCCACCCCCACCCATTCTGTCCCTTGGAGACTGCGTCTAATCCCGAGGAGGAAGCCCATCTCGGGGGCCCACTGGGACCTCCACCCCTCGGGGCTACCTGTTGCTGCAGGCGCTGCGCGACTTGGTCCAGGGCGCCGAGGACAGATTCCCACCTCGAGCATCGCGCCCACCCCTCAGGCCCCAAACTTCTCCGAACCACACACCACGAAGGCAAGGCTTTCCGGATGGCCGCGCTCCTTCTGACCCTGGAGCCAGGCCCTCCTCACCGGTTCCCTTCTCTGCACCACTGCCTTGCCCTTGCTCCAAAAATCGGACTCAGGGTCCGTGGCCGCCTCCCCGACCTCTACTCCCTGGCAACTCCAAGCATCCCGTCTTTCCGCCTCCTCCCCCACTGCCTTGCCCGGGCAAATCGGGTGTTCCGGACCAAGAACAGCTCCGGACCCTCCTCCAGATCCTTTACCAGTGTTTCCCCGACCGTCTGAACTGGGGATCCCCATCCTCACGTCCCCTATCCTTAGACGCTCATCCCAACTGCGGGCCACAGTACTGGCGCTCGGAGTGACTCAGAGTAGCGCTCATTTTCCTTCAGGATCTTACTAGAATTGAAGGGAAGGGAAGCCGGAGGTTGGGGGGAATGGGAGAGAATGGGGGCCTGCAATGGAAAGCAGTTTCTAGGGCAAAGAAAAAAAAAAAAAAAAAAGACCAACATTCCAAAGCAAACATCCACCTTTCAGGAGGTACTCGGCCCATCGCGCACCTTCGCCCCCATCTCTCCTCCTTCCCCATCCCAAACTTGAGGGTCTTTGGGTTGGTGCAGTTTTGGGGGTGGGGAGTGTAAAGGGATGAGGCAGAAGGAGGCCTGGAAACTTGGGACCAAGGTCGGGAGCTGGGTGGGGGGTGGGGGATGCCTGAAGGAGGAGATGGGGGAGGGAGCGAAGAGCCCCCGCCGAGCCCGGAATGTCGCGGCGGACAGTCCCGGTCCTCCCCGGGAGACTCCTCGCCAGGTCTCTCCCCCGGAGAGGAACAAAGACGCTGCGAGGAGCGCGTCTGTCCTCGCCTCCCCGCGCCCGCACCCCGCCCTCCGCTTCGCTCGCTGGAGCCCACGCCGCCCTCGGAAACTTTGCAACCAACTTCCCCCCAGAGTTCGCGCGCGCGGCGCAGGGAACAGAAGAAGAAATGGGGACAATCGCACGCGGGGACCAGAGATGCCCCTTGTCCTCGTCCCCTCCCGGACGCGGAGGACCACTCCTGGCGCCGCCGGTCCCGGCCCGCGCGGGGGGCGACCCGCGGTGCCAGGGCGAGAAGCACACACGTTTTCGCCGCTCCCTTAAGGGAGCTTCTTTAGTTTAGGCGCCTGCAGGGCTGGGTCGTGAGGTCGAGGGAAGAGGTGGCCAAAAGAGATGCGGGCGGAGGGCCGCGGATCGGACCTGCGGCGGGAGGCCAGGGCGCGGGAGCGAGCGCCAGTGTGGCCGCGCCCGTCGGGCCGGGTGCCGGCGCGTCCCGTCCCGCCCGCCGAGCTCGGCCCGCGGCAGCGAGGCCGCACGGTCACGGCCCCGGGGCCCGCCCAGCCCGCCTCGCCTTCTTGCACGTCGCCCGCTCACCTGCCCGGAGCCCGGACACCTGCGCCGCCTTCTCCTGGAGCCTCGGGTCTCCAGGGCGGCCGCTGGCCTACTGGAAACTCAGAAGCTTCATCTGAGGTTAGGGATCTTCAACGCACCGCGACCAACCACAGGAGAAAACAGCCCCCACCCACTCCTGTCTGGCACATTTTCCTCTTTGTCTAATTATGATGACTTCCAGAATTCTCTTTTTAGGAGAAGTCTACCCACCACCCACCCGCCCCGCGCGCGACAAACCCTTACTTTCCGCTATCTTCATGGATTGGCTTGGAAAAGAACGAAAAAGTCAGTACTTCGAGACAATTCAGTTCTGCTGCCTCACAAAAGTACTCGTTGTGGGGTAACTCGAAGAGTTGCTGACTTCTAAATCATGACTGTCATAGTAGATTAATGGAATCTATTGAAACACTACCAAACCTTAAAAAAAATGTACTGTTTGTTTCTCTCTTTTCTCAAGGGAAGGGCCATTTGCCAGGTGAACTGTCAGTGTGGCTTCAAGAAGGCTTTCTCACAGCTTTATGGAACACTCCCACCCGGGCTGTTGGAGGTCTCTCTGTTTCCCAACCTGCTGCCGGACTAAGTGATTTCCTCCCAAGTATCTTGGTCCTTTACTAGTCAGAGCTCCGCCACCTCCACTTGTGGGCTGCTCTCAGTATGATACTAGTCACTGCTACCTTTTTCTCAGACGGCACCATATTACTATTATCATTAAATTAATTAAGATCTAGGCTCAAAAGTGGATGTGTCCATGCATACATGCTCAGTCACTTCAGTGGTGTCCAACTCTTTGCGACCCTATGGACTGTAGCCCGCCAGGCTCCTCTGTCCATGGGATGCTCCAGGCAAGAATACTGGAGTGGGTTGCCATGCCCTCCTCCAGGGGATCTTCCCTGCCCAGAGATCAAACCCATGTCACCTGCACTGCAGGCAGATCCTTTACCCACTGAGCAACCAGGGAAGCCCCAGGCTCAAAGGTGGATATACCAGAACAAATGGGCTTAGGAACCCAAGTATCTTCTCTGAACTGACAATGTGGGTGCTCAGCTTGGGACTCCACACCTGTCATTCCTACAGCAGGCTAACCGCAGCTTCTACCCTGTGTCTCCCTATTCTGCCTCCCTGTTCAAAGTATTTTTGAACAGAAGACTCCACTTGGCCAGTGCAGGGGTGCAGGCTAGAAGCGCCAGGCAGATGACGCCCTTCAGAGAAGCACTCAACAAGAGCAGCAGATGAAAGTCAGTTTAAAACTACCCCAGGTTCCCCACCTGGAGGTAGGACTAGACTTACTAAGTTGTGTTCTACACTGTCTCCACCAGGTCCTCATCTTTGGGCCTCAGTTAACCACAGCATTAACTCCCTTTCTAAGGAGCCCTATGTTGGCTACTTACTTACCTACCTCCTGGCACCTCTAGTGCTTTCTGCCACTGCATCCCAAACAGGCCACAGTACTTGCCCTTGAATCCTGGTCTCAAGGTCAGCTTCTGCAGGAGCTCAACCTAAGACATGGAGAAGGCAATGGCACCCCACTCCAGTACTCTTGCCTGGAAAATCCCATGGACAGAGGAGCCTGGTAGGCAGCAGTCCATGGGGTCGCTAGGAGTCGGATACGACTGAGTGACTTCACTTTCACGCATTGGAGAAGGAAATGGCAACCCACTCCAATGTTCTTGCCTGGAGGATCCCAGGGATGGGGAGCCTGGTGGGCTGCCGTCTATGGGGTCTTACAGAATCGGACACAACTGAAGCGACTTAGCAGCAGCAGCAGCAGACCTAAGACATCCCTCAGACATGTTCTTTTTTAAGGGGCTACAAAATGAGACTCTTCCCTGGCAAAAAGGCCATCTGCGCAATGAAAAGTACTTATTCTAGTTTATTTTTCTAGGTAATAGTCTACAATTATATATTTTACTAAAGTATAGGATCATATCTCTTGTGTGAAATTCTTGTACATATTCATAAGAAAATTTCCTTGAGTCTAATGCCAATAGACAGCAAAGCAACGGGAAATTCTATCAGAATCACCTTTTTAAAAAAATGAGTAAGAAGTAACATATAGGGCTTTTATTGAGTCTCTGGATGAGAGTTAAGGAGGATGACAAACACATCTCATACTCTATCTTAGTGTGACTTACTAATATTCCCCAGGAGATCCTATGGTGTTTTCCACCAAAATTTTCACAGCATAAATTGGCCAACTATTGCAACGGTTTTTATGACACTATATATTAAATCTTATTCTCCTCTTCGCCATCCTTATGAATAAGTCCTTAAGTATCCACATAAGTATAAGCCCCAGTGCCATCCTCTGCTCCTAGAACATTCTTTCTTAGGTGGCTCTCACCACTGTTTTCCTTAAGTTCCCCTGTGCTAGTCACCAAAGTTTGTTGTTCTATCTCTGGGCATGTGTGAGGAACACAGTTTGTGACTCCCCTTGAATCAGATGTGGCCATGAGATTTGTTCTGGCCAATGAAATGCAGACAGAAATATGTCATTTCCAGGTGGAAGCTTTAAGAGCGAGTGTATGATTTCATGTGCCCCCTTTCCATCTGCTACCGTGCTGGATAAAGCAGCTAATTTAGCCTGACTACCAGAGTGAGCCCCCTACCCCTACCAGCCAACCTCAGTGGTCATTTTGCATTAGCAAAAAATAATCTTTTCTTGTCATAAAGTGTTAAGTCAGTCATGCTCTGACTCTTTGTGACCCCGTGGACTGTAGCCCACCAGGCTCCTTAGTCCATGGAATTCTCCAGGCAAGAATACTGGAGTTGGTAGCCATTCCATGGGGTCGCTAGAGTCAGACACAACTGAGCGACTTCACTTTCACTTTTCATTTTTCTGCATTGGAGAAGGAAATGGCAACCCACTCCAGTGTTCTTGCCTGGAGAATCCCAGGGACAGGGGAGCCTGGTGGGCTGCCGTCTATGGGGTCGCACAGAGTTGGATATGACTGAAGTGACTTAGCAGCTTCTCCAAGGGATCTTCCCAACCCAGGGATTGAACCTGAGTATCCTACATTGAAGGCATATTATTTTGTGTGTGTGTGGTTTGATCAATAAAATGCTTTTATTGATGGCTTTATTATCCTACTTTATATGGAAGAACATTGCTTGTCTAGAAGTTATAGATTATCACAAGGTAACAGACATAATGAACAATACAGATGAGACACATAAACCTACACGATAGTAACTGTACTTTTTATCTTTTCTATCACCTCTAGTTTATATCACAAACTTTCAAATGTATTTTCCTAACAACGAAATACCTAGTTTTGGCAAAAAAGGACAACTTCAGCAATAGGTGAACCTCATAGAAGTGTACCAGACTCACTACCACAGACAGAAAGGGTGAGAGAATTATAGTGACAATCATTGGATAGCTTTATGATTGAAAACCATAATTTATTATTTAAACGTTTGCCTGTTACTCCCATTGAGGGCACACTGATCAATTACACACTCCTTGGAAACTGCCATTTTTTTTATAACTGAGATTTTAATGGTTGTTTTGAGGATCACTATACAGACATTTCAGTTTATACACAATTCTTCACATATGTACCAAAAATCTAAAAAATCATGTAGTTGTGATTCTTAATAGTTATTCCATGACTTTTCAGCTTAAAATTTGGAGCATATTTTTCTTAACAGGATATCAAGTATAGTTCAGTTCAGTTCAGTCGCTCAGTCATGTCCAACTCTTTGCGACCCCATGAATCGCAGCCGGCCATGCCTCCCTGTCCTTCACCAACTTCCGGAGTTCACTCAGACTCACATCCACTGAGTCGGTGATGCCATCAAGCCATCTCATCCTTTGTCGTCCCCTTCTCCTCCTGCCCCCAATCCCTCCCAGCATCAGAGTCTTTTCCAATGAGTCATCTCTTCTCATGAGGTGGCCAAAGTACTGGAGTTTCAGCTTTAGCATTATTCCTTCCAAAGAAATCCCAGGGCTGATCTCCTTCAGAATGGACTGGTTGGATCTCCTTGCAGTCCAAGGGACTCTCAAGAGTCTTCTCCAACACCACAGTTCAAAAGCATCAATTCTTCGGCACTCAGCCTTCTTCACAGTCCAACTCTCACATCCATACATGACCACTGGAAAAACCATAGCCTTGACTAAACAAATCTTTGTTGGCAAAGTAATGTCTCTGCTTTTGAATATGCTATCTAGGTTAAATTATCTTCAAATATTAATATTCTGTTACATCATACGTCCCACTAATTCACAATTTAATATCATATACACTACATACTCAAACTGTCAATCATTAATCAAGTTACTAGGAAAACTGGACTACCATGACCATAGATGTTATAGACTGCACAAAATTCTGACCAGGAGAGCCAAGATCAAAGAGTGGTTTGCTATAGGAAACAATTCTACCAAAACAATATGGAAAGAGAATTTAAAGTGTTCAAGGCATTAAATCCACAACTGACTCCAAATTGCCATTTAGAATGCTTTTGTATTATAGGATATAAAAGTTGCTGCTGCTGCTAAGTCACTTCAGTCATGTCTGACTCTGTGCAACCCCATAGACGGCAGCCCACCAGGTTCCTCTGTCCCTGGGATTCTCCAGGCAAGAACACTGAAGTGGGTTGCCATTTCCTTCTCCTGAAGGCATATTCTTTACCATCTGAGCCACTAGGGAAGCCCAAGCTACTGAGATTTCAGGATTATTTCCTTCTCCAAGGCATGAAAGTGAAAAGTGAAAGTGAAGTCGCTCAGTCGTGTCTGACTCTGTGCAACCCCATGGACTGCAGCCCACCAGGCTCCTCCATCCATGGGATTCTCCAGGCAAGAACACTGGAGTGGGTTGCCATTTCCTTCTCCTGAAGGCATATTCTTTACCATCTGAGCCACTAGGGAAGCCCAAGCTACTGAGTTTCAGGATTATTTTTAATCATGATAAAACCTGGCTGATTCTTACTTCTTCAGAGTCTCTCAGTTATTTATCTTTGCAAAGTTATACTTCTGGTTTCTTTGTGGGTTTGAGATCTTGGAAAATGTATGCAGTAGCTCCCGTGAACTCCCCTTAATACTTTCCAGCTGGACTTCAAGTTTAATGATACTGTTCTGGGTAAATTGTTTTCTTTTTGAAAGATTAGTTTATCTTCTTGCTGGGGGGAAAAAAAAAAGGTAGCAACAAATAGAGAAAAGGGATAGAATTTTGTGGAGTCTGATATACTTCATTTTTGCATCCACCCCAGAAAGAGTGGACTCTCCCCAATCTTTGTCATTGCCTTACCAACTTTCAGAACTTAACCAACACCATAAACTCAACGAGTCTTTACCAGACTACATTTTAAACTAAAATTATTTCAACAAGTCACTTAACCTTTGGTGAAGTTTTATTGGTTTTATTTATCTAATAAAACTGAGAAGTCATCACCTACTTCATGAGGTTGTTATGAGAATTAAGTGAGATAGTAAGTCTCTTAATTGAGGGGCTACATGTTACAATGGCCATTATTCAGTTTCAAATACTTCATAGCTTGTCTATCAATTTCTCCGGTCAGAACCATTCATAAGAAGGCTTGCCTGTTCTGAAATGTCTTTCATTTTCTTAATATCCAAGTAATAATCAGTATATCATAAAAAATGTTGAGAATAACAAACAACCCATCTTTTTCCTTTCCCAGAAGATACCTGGAAAACTGAAGCCTTGTTTTATTTCTAAACTCTAAGGATTGTTGGTTTTACTTGTACTCTTGGTGTGGTTACTGTTATTGTTTCTATAATAATTATATCCATTTCCTCGGGTAAAATCGGCCTCTACATAAAGCTTCCTCACCCCCTTAATCTGTATTCCCATCCCTTTGACTCATACCAAAGCCTGATAATACTGTTGCTTGTAGCAACACCATCTCAGGCTTGTGTGCTTTTACTTATGCTATTCTCTCTGAAGACGTTTATCCACCTTCTTCCTATTTCTAATCCTTACTCACCTTTCAGAGTCTTATACACCAGCATATCCTATAAAAAGTCCTTCCAGAAACCCCAAGTTGGACTAACTGT
Source organism: Bos taurus (assembly GCF_002263795.3). Taxonomy (NCBI): domain Eukaryota; kingdom Metazoa; phylum Chordata; class Mammalia; order Artiodactyla; family Bovidae; genus Bos; species Bos taurus. Next base: position 36,471,002 of record NC_037350.1, read on the forward strand.
CCCTTCTTCATTGATCGCATCGAATAGCTCTATCCTTCTAGGAGGTAGTGGAGTTTTTTATTAAGATTGTGAGTTTTAGGGACTTCCCTGGCAGTCCAGTGGTTAAGACCTTGCCCTCCAATGCACGGGGTATAGGGTCCTTCCCTGGTTGTAGAGCTAAGAGCTCACATGCCTCAGGGCAAAAAAAAACAAAACATAAAACAGAAGTAATATTGTAACAAATTTCAATAAAGACTAAAAGTGGTCCACATAAAGAAAAAAAACCATGTGAGTTTCAGAATCATCAGCCGGGTGTGTATCACCTGGCGTTGCTACTCACTAGCTGTATGACTGTGATCAAGTCACTTCACCTTTTTGACCTCAGTTACCACGTATAAGGGCTTCCCAGGTGGCTCAACAGTAAAGAACCCGCCTGCCAACGTAGGAGACGCCGGAGATGTGGGTCCAATCCCTGGTGGGAAGATCCCCTGGAGAAGGAAATGGCAACCCACTCCAGTATTCTTGCCTGGAAAAATCCCACACACAGAGGAGCCTGGTGGGCGACAGTCCATGGGGTCACAAAGAGTTGGACACGATTGAGCACCCCCGCACATGCAGCATATGTAAAATAATGTAGCACTACCTGCATCATGGGATTGCGTGGACAAAATATCACAAAAAATGTAAAGTGCTAAGCATATAAACCTGACAGAAATCAAAACAGCTGTCACTTACTGAGTGCTTATTGTCTCTAGTAGATTTAAATAAAGCTAAAGTAGTAAAATAGCAGATGGTGAATTCCATTTTTATTCTCAGCTTTTCTTCTCAGATATAAAGGTCTGGAACTCCAGTGAGTTACATCTTCCTTAAGGATGTTAGGCATTGAAAACAAAAAGCTACCCAAGCTCTCAAGAGACTTTTTGTGCTACAAGAGTTATACCAGGAACTACATTTCCTAATCAGCAGTGCCTCAGTCTTTATATCAATATATCCGTATGCCTCGGTAAACTATTGGAAGGCACAGTAAGAGCAAGGATTTAGTGTGTTTCCCATGTATTAGACAGAAGAGCATTTCATCCACGCTATAGTGAAGTTCTGCTCTCGGTACTATATGTGACTAAGTAATACATAATAATTCTCCATTTGCCCAATAAGAAATTGTTTTTAAAGTCCATCAACAGAGGAGTGGATAAAGAAGATGTGGCACATATATATAGATGTGGTGGAATATTACTCAGCCATAAAAAGGAACAAAAGTGTGCCATCTGCAGAGGACATAGATAAACCTAGAGATTATCATACACAGTGATGTAAGTCAGGAAGAGAAAAACAAATATCGTATATTAACCCATATATGTGTAATCTAGAAAAACAGTCTAGATGAATCTATTTGCAAATAAGAAATAGAGACACAGACATAGAGAACAAACAAACCAAGCGGGGAAGAGGTGGTAGGATGAATTGGGAGATTGGGACTGACATATATACACTGCTGTTGCTGCTGCTGCTAAGTCGCTTCAGTTGTGTCCGACTCTGTGCGACCCCACAGACGGCAGCCCACCAGGCTCCCCCGTCCCTGGGATTCTCCAGGCAAGAACACTGGAGTGGGTTGCCATTTCCTTCTCCGATGCATGAAAGTGAAAAGTGAAAGTGAAGTCGCTCAGTCGTGTCCGACTCTTAGCGACCCCATGGACTGCAGCACTGCTGTGTATAAAATAGGTAACTAATGAGGATCTATTGTATAGCACAGGGAACTATACTCAATGCTCTGTGGTGACCTAAATGGGAAGGAAATCCAAAAAAGAGGGGATATATGTATACGTACATCCAATTCACTTTGCTGTACAGCAGAAACTAACACAACATTGGAAAGCAACTATATGTCAATAAAAATTAATTAAAATAATTTCTTGGCCAACTTAAATATATACACTTTCAGGTCATGTGTTGCTTATTTAATATGCCTCCATATTTTAGTTACGTTAATAAATTTAGAAGTAATACTTCAGAAATATTTCTCTTTTTGCCACTCACAATTCGGAAGGCAATTTTACTTTTTCTTCTTACACATCTTTGTCACCCACATTAGCCACTCTGATTCATTTATCTTTATCTGAGCTCATCATTTTTATTGCTATTTAAATTCTTGAAAACCCAGCTCTTCTGGAGTTGACATTGATACTGAAACTGGAAACTTTGTCCCCACCCACAAATATTATTCATACAACATTCAAAAAATTGTTCACCTTTCCTACAGATGTAGAGCTGAGCTAGCCACAACATGATGCCTGCTTTACCTTTAAAAGATCTGTTTATGAAGACAGCAAAATTTCATGACCATGAGATCATATCCCCAGAATCAAAAAAAATTTTTTAATGAATAAGTCTGTATAAAATATGTTAGCTTCCTTCATTTCTAGTTTGATAGATGACCTCCGTAAGCATTTGAAACCAGCTTGAGGCCCAAAGATTGAGGGAAATGGGGCTTTGCTAAGTTTGTTGTTTGAAATAAAATAATTGAGAAATTGAGAGGTTATATCATAAGATCTTCTGGTAAAGCAAACCCCTCTTCTGAAGGAGAGTTTTGAGGGAAATATCTTATCTTACATTTAGGAAGATACTGCTATAACTCTGCTTGTCACAAGTGCCACATACAGCCTTTTCCTATATTAGTGCAAGAGATATTCCAACAAATTCCATCCTCCATCTGTCTAAGACAATCCATCAATGTCTGCTTGCAATCCTAAAGCATTACAACCCCTTAGTTTCTGTCTTCCCATCTGAACCAAGGATCATTTCCATGTCATTATTCTAGAAGATTCTAAAACAGCATGTCATCTTTTAAAAACAGATTTAAACATTTCCCTCTGTTGAGGTTTAGCCTTCTCTTTCCAGTAATTTTGCACATTCTGCTGTTGCTCACCCAGTTCTATCATCTAACCATCCCTGCATTTGTGCTGTTATAACGTATGCTTCCCGGTGGAGTCAAGTTTCCATCCATTATGGAGCTTTCTCTGAACCCCTCTGCGTGAATTAGATGGGTGGCACTTTTTTTGCAGGAAAATGTACATCATGACTTCTGGTTACAACTTGTTCTTGGATGATTACTCTGTGTATTAAGCAGTACTTTAGGCTAACATGATTATGCAACAGCAATATCTTTAAATGGGAAGCCTGATGCTGTACCACGTGAAACGGCATAATTTTTGGTTTTGATTCCTGACTCTCTGTTTCATGACATTTATCCCTTATATCTAATGTAGATAAAATCTTTAACCAAAGGCAACACAGTTGAGTGGAAATAGTCTTACCTATTTTCTTCCAATTTTGCAAGGTATTGGGCTCCAAAAGTCATGTAACTTCGCCATTGCTTCGTATTTCCTGTGAAAATACTTATTTGAGATGATAACAGCCTTAAACAAGAATAGAACTGATGAATATTTTGCTTTGTGGAGAAAGGTATTATTAGACTTTCTCCTCTAGGCTAAAAAAAGAGATCAAGGTCATCCTAGTCATAGAAGTTTCTCAGAAAGACATTTTTATTACAGCTTTGACTTACTCAATCCAGGAAGCCTATCACTAATAGATACAATTAAAAAGCCCAAAGGATAAACAAGGTGGCTTTTCCCTCAGCCACCTGTTTTCTATTTTACTGCCCCGTATATCAATAGTTACACTGATTATACTTTCTCTACCATGACTTGGATGGACTTCCCCGGTGGCCCAGTGGTAAAGAATCTGCCTGCCAATGCAGCAGATGCAAGAGACATAGGTTCGATCTCTGGGTAGGGAAGATCCCCTGGAGGAGGAAATGGCAACCCACTCCAGTATTTTTGCCTGGGGAACCCCATGGACTGAGGAGCCTGGTGGGCTACAGTCTCCCATACAACTGAGCATGCACGCATGCACCATGACTTAGAATAGGCCATCTTTTAACTTTGTCTGGATTATCACCTGGTTTAGGATCAGAGGCTCTAGACACTCGGCTTAGATATTCCTTTTTCATTTCACCCTATGTTCATAAAAGATTTCCTCCCATTTTGTATTTTTTTAATATTTATTTATTTATTTGACTAAAGGAAATCAGTCCTGAATATTCATTGGAAGGACTGATGCTGAAGCTGAAACTCCAATACTCTGGCCACCTGATGCGAAGAACCAACTCATTGGAAAAGATTATGATGCTGGGAAAGATTGAAGGCAGGAGGAGAAGGGGAACGACAGGGGATGAGATGGTTGGATGGCATCACTGACTCCATGGACATGCGTCTGAGCAAGCTCCGGGAGTTGCTGATGGACAGAGAAGCCTGGCGGTGCTGCAGTCCATGGGGTCGCAAAGAGTCGGACACGACAGAGCGACTGAACTGACTGAACTGATTTATTTGGCTGTGCCCGGTTTTAGTTGCAGCATGTGGGATCTAGTTCCCTGACCAGGGAGCATAAACCTGGGCCCCCTACATTGGGAGCATGGAATCTTAGCCGCTGGACCACCAGGGAAGTCCCCATGCTGTATTATTTTCTTCTCTCATTATTTATTTAGTTGGCTTTGCATTTGCTGGCAAGTTTAGCCCTCATCGATAGGGCTGGAGACAGATCCCTTGATCCAGAGCACAGGCAGGAACTCTGATAACAGTACTTCCTGCCCTAGAAGAGGAACCACTGCGACCCCGTTGCAGCCAGGCTCACAGTTGGCCTCCTAACCGGCTGCCAGTAGCCTCCACGGAGCAGACCCTCGTCTTGAAGGAAGTGAGCTGGAGCCATCATCCTACTTAAACTAGGGCAGAGAGCCCACCATTTGTCTTCCCTTTCAGAGCCAGCAATTTTTCCCTGTAATAAATGACTTCATTTTGCCGCTGGAGTTACAGAGGTTAAATTTACAGCTAAGTGCAATCCTTTACTCGTTACAGCGCCTTCCAGAGAATTCGCTCATTTATTAGCAAAAATACCACTTGGAGTCAGCAATAAAGGTGCGGATGTGCTCATAGAAAATTACTAAGAGTCCGATGTGGAAAAAGTATAAATTATGACACCAAAAGTACTTCCACTTTTTTCCTCCTAAATTTAAAATAAAGTCCTAAGACATTTAAGGGGTTTTGGTGTCTCCAGGCCCAGTTTCTTCCCAAGAATTAATGCTTGATTTTCTAATCTTCTTGTAGGAGACCTGCCTATCCACACTAACCTTATCCTCTGTGGCTTTGAGCTTCACGAATCCCATCCCTGTACCCCCAGCCTAGGTTGTTCTTCCTTGACCAAACATGTGTAAGTCCAGCTGCTCACTGGAGGTTTTCACCCTCAAGTCCCACATATGCCTCTCATTTGACATAGCTTAAGCTAATTTTACCAATTATTTCTCAAAAATCAGAAACTCTTCCCCACAATCCTTCTTACTAGCATTACTATTGTTTAACTAATCATAATGGATAATTAGATGTCAACATAGCTAAACGTTGCCCAGATAACTGGCAAACCATACCAAAGTATGTCTGTTAGGGTGTTTCTGGAGGAGATGGGCATTTGAATGGATACATCAGTAAAAACATAAAGATCACCTTCACCCATGGGGGTGGGCATCATCCCATCCCCTGAGGGCCTGAGTGGAACGAGGGGGCGCAGGAAGGGTGAATTTGCTCTCTCTAAAGCAGAGACTTCATCTTCTCTTGCCCCCAGCCATCGGCACTACTGGTTCTCAGAACTTTGGATTTAGACTGAATTATATGGTGGGCTTTCTCGGTTCTTTAGCTTGGAGTCTGCAGATGGCAGGACTTCTCAGTTGACTCACAAGACTATACTCTGTAAATACTCAGGGCTCTCCAGAGAAACAGCCAATAGGATATACACATATACACACGTAAAGAGAACAAAAACACGGGGGTTCCTCTGTGCTTTACCCCTTTCCCCTCAGTCCTCAATTAAATGCCTAAATGCCCAAAAACAATGGTTGATTTTGTTTCCTTGTCATCTCCAACATCCTTCCCCTCCTGCCTCATAGTGAAAAGTGAAAGTGTTAGTCACTCAGTTGGGTCCGACTCTTTGCGACCCCATGGCCTGTAGCCTACCAGGCTCCTCTCTCTATGGAATTCTCCAGGCAAGAATACTGGAGTGGGTGCCATTCTCTTTTCCAGGGGATCTTCCTGACCCAGGGATCGAACCTGGGGCTCTCTCATTGCAGGCAGATTCTTTACCGTCTGAGCCACCAGGGAAGTCCTGCCCCATAGCTACTACTCAACAGGCCCTCAGCATCTTTTAATTGAACAACTGTAACACTCTCTGTTATAGACTGAAGGTTTGGGTCTCTCCCAAATTCTCTGTTTAAGTCCTAACTCCCAAGGTGTGTTTCTGTTTGCAGACAGGACCTCTAAGAGAGTAATTAAGGTTGAATGAGGTCTAAGGGTAGGGACCCGATCTGATAGGAGTAGCATCCTTGTAAGAAGAAAGACCAGAAACCTCTCATTCTCTTTCTCCAGGCAAGCATGGAGGAAAGGTCATGTTGGGACAAAGCAAGAAATCCAGGAAGAGAATCCTCACCAGAAATGGACTCATCCAGCTCCTTATTCTAGGACTTCTAGCCTCCAGAACTGTGAAAAAAATAAATGTTCTGTTGTTTAAGACACCCAGTTCATGTTATTTTATAATAGCAGTCCTAACAGAGTATTACAGTCTCCAAACCAGTCTCCTCCTCCATGGTCACCCTGGTGCCATGTCCAGACAATTGGAAGCACTGTGCCCAGAGTGACTTTTATAAAAATGACATGTTAATCACATTATTTATTTACTAAGAGAAAAGGAAATTATTAATGGCTTCCTCCATTGCCAGAGTATACACTCAGCCTCCTCTGTGATCTAGCTTTATCCACAACCCTCACCTCATTCCTACCATCTCCCCTCCCCACACACAAACATCTCCCTCCATACCAAACAACCCACAGCTCCCTGTGTCTTTTTCTGTCTGTCTACTCCTACCCTCTACCCCTCCCTTCTTTAACCTGGCTTCTGCTTCTCACTGGAGCCTTCTCTGACCTTCAACAAGCAAAAAACTGAAGCTTTCCCATGCGTCGTATGACCGTTGTACCTCATTCATGTCTCTATTCCAACACTTATCGAATGTCTAGTGGGACTGGTACATGCCCTCCCTACTTGGCCATGTGCTTCATTTCCCATTGCATCTCTAGTGCCTAGCACAGTGCCTGACATGCAGCAGGCACTCAAAGTTTGTTTAATTGGAAGAACAGCATGGGTAAAATATCAAGACTTTTGAAGTAGTAGGAATATTCCCCCTCCTACTACTTCAAAAGTAGATGACCTTATTTTATCTCTGTTGACTTTGATCTTGTTTAAACTACCTCATCACTCAAATCCAGCAAGATATAGGGGGCGGGGATTGGCAGTTAGATCTAATAAAATGGATCCACCAATCACATATTCTGCACCTTCAGCTAAGTCATTGATTTCATAAAGGGATTAATATGTCCTGGTGAGAGCCCTGAGAAAGGGCATTAAAAATCTCCCTCTAGTTTGAAATCGATTCATTAACTAATTACTTTCACATTTCACCTGCTTACTTATCCACCTAATTCTACTGCCATCCAATGCATTAGAACCTTTTTCCCTAAGCCATATCTGTCTAAGGATAAACCTGGCCACAAGAATGTCCCATCCATTATGTCATGCTTTAACCTGGAAAGTCACTGTTGCTTCTCCTACCCTCTTCCTTACTGTTTATGATACACACCCGTATTTAGCCTGCATACACTTAGGATTGATAAAGCTTACTCTAAACATTTTAAGCATTTTAGACATACTTTGAAATCGAATTTGAGCTCAAATTGTATTATATTTCCATTATTTTTACTACATGTAAAGCTGAGACTTTCAGAACACAGATTCTCAGGGACCCCTTGTATTAGTAGAACATTCCTTCATGATATGCTATTGGCCTCAACTGAGCGACTGAACTGAACTGAACTGAACTGAAGGATATCAAAGACTCAGAGACATGAAAGTTATTTTGGTGTCTCTTGTATCGATGTTACCAAGGACATTTTCACGGTATCATAGCATGTCCTCTTTACATGAATCTACAAGAGAAATGTTTCACAGATTTTAGGTTCAGAAAAAGTGTTTCATTTATAGTTTGTCTCTAATCTAGTGGATACATCTTGTAATTAAGCAAGTTCCCTCTTTGCTTTGTTCCTCTGAAATGTAAAGTCCAATTTGCCACACTTCTCAAGCACTTAATCAAGGTAAGAAGGTAAATGTGTTTGTGTGTAATCTTATGCCTTGCTTTAATCATTTAGTTTTTCTACCCCAAAAAAGTATTTTAAAAATTGAGGCTTCTATTGCACATTTGTGTCAAATGTAGCATGTGAATCGGGGCAAAACAATTTTGTCTCTTTTCACAAATATGAAAATTGATAAAGGGAGACATTTAGGTAAAGTTTTAAGACTGCTTAATTCAAGGACACCAAGCTTTTTTTTTTTTAATAATTTTTATTTATTCATTTATTTGTGGCTGTGCTTGGTCTTTTTTACTGCATGGGCTTCTCCCTAGTTGTGGTGAGTGCTGGCTTCTCATTGCGGTGGCTTCTTCGGTTGCAGAGCACAGGCTCACAGGCACATGAGGCTTCAGTAGCTGCAGCACGTGGGCTCAGTCGTTGCGGCTCCCTGGTCTAGAGCACAGGCTCAGAAGTTGTGGCGAACTGGCCTAGCTGCTCTGCGGCTTGTGGGATGCTCCCAGACCAGGGATCAAATCCACATCCCCTGCATTGGCAGGCAGACTCTCAAACACTGAGCCACCAGGGAAGTTCCAGAGACTGAGCTTTCAAGATTATCTCATTGCAGATAAATTCTTGTAATAAATTGTTTTCATGTTCAGGGTATGACTGTATAATGTCAAAACACTTAGTAAAAATTTCAATTACTTTGGTGTTTGTCCCACTTATTGTCACTGAAAGCAAATGTTCATGTGATTGGTGGATCTTTTCCCTCTTTATATAAAAGTTGTAGTGTTGGCCCTGTAAACGGAAAATCTGCCTGCCTTGTATGTAAAACCTGTTCCCAGGAGACACAGGCTCTTAGTTCTACTTTTATGCCAAGGCCGGAGCCTCTGTGCATTCCTAGAATCTGTAAGACAAAGGTAATGCTTCCTGGGTTCTACAGATCAATTGAGATAATAAATGTAAAAGCACCTCGAAAAATATGAACTGCTCTGTGATTACGTGGGCTTCCCCGATGGCCCAGGAAGGGCCATTAACAAAGAACCTGCTTGCCAATTCAGGAGGCATAAGAGAAGAGGATTCGATCCCTGGGTTGGGAAGATCCCCTGAAAGAGGGCATGGCAACCCACTCCAGTATTCCTGCCTGAAGAATCCCATGGACAGAGGAGCCTGGCAGGCTACAGCCCATAGGGTAGCAAAGAATCGGACAGGGCTGAAGCTACTTAGTGTGTGATTACCAGAGAATGGCTTTGAGTCAGAAAACACATCATTATCATGGCTACACAATGATACTTCATCTACAAAGCTTCCTGCTTCTTTTCAGTAGAGCAGGTCACAGGAAGCCACCCATATGCAGGTCCATGAGTTAAAAAAAGGAAGTGCAGAGCCTTAGTATTTTAGCCATAGAAATAAGGAAGTGAGATGGTTTCCTAGAGAACCCCCAGATTTAACCAGCCAACTTCCACTTTTTTTGGGGGGTGGGGGTGGGAATGACTGTGCTTTAAAATATTAAGTTATCTATTTGCTTGCTTACAAAAATAAATTTATTTATAAATATATAAAAATTTATACAAATATAAAATTTATTTACTTAAAAATAAGTTTATTTATTATTGTGATAAAACATGCATAAGAAAATTTACCATGTTAACCATCTTTGAGTGTACAAAATTGGTGGCATTAGGTACAATCCCACTGTTGTGTAACCACCACCACTATCCCTTACCAGAACTCTTTCATCATCCCAGACAGAAATTCTGCACCTGTTAGACTCTGCACCTTCCACTTTGGGAGGCTCCATCTCTTTGGCCATCGTGTGGCATTTTTCCCCCCATCAAGTCCAGGGTTAAACCTCCCTCTGTACAGGCTTCTCATTTCCCCTACCTTGAAGAGTTGCTTTTCATCCAGGTAATAGGCGATTTTTGTCCTGTGCTATTAATTTTTTAGCATCATAACTTTAAAGTTTTTTTGCTTGCTTTGATGTTTTGGACATAAGTGGGAATGGAGAATCAGAATTCAATTCTTATTCTGGTCCATTTATATGCCCAGCTGGTAAAGGAATCTCATAGTCTTGATTCCCAGCGCCTCGGGTAAGCCCTGCTCCCTCCCTAGTTAGACTCCGCTTTGTCTGAAGTACATGTGATCTGGGTCACGTGGAGGACAAAGTGAAATGCCATGGGTAAATCAATACAAACCCACTTGAAACACAAGTTCATTTATGAAGGCTAATACATTAAATAGAGACAAATCAATTTCAGGCACAGTCTATTCCTTGAGAACCTGTATTACTAACTCTTGTGTAGCACACGCTGGCTGGTGATAGGTACTTATTAAATGTTTGTTGAAACAAATTCAGAATAAAATTATTGTAAACAGATTTTATAGTAATATCTAAATGTATGAGAAAGCCAAGAACTGTGCTGAAAAAGTGAAAAAAGAAAAGTGCTTGCTATGAGTTTATTGGTGGCTCAGAAGGTAAAGAATCCGCCTGCAAGGCAGGAGACCTGGGTTTAATCCCTGGGTTGGGAAGATCCCCTGGAGAAGGGAACTGCTACCCACTCCAGTATTCTCGCCTGGAGAATTCCATGGACAGAGGAGCCTGGCAGGCTACAGTACATGAAGTCACAAAGAGCTGGACATGACTGAGTGACTTTCATTTTACTTCACTTCATGAGTTTATTATATGCCAGATAATTGGACTGTCTTCAGTGTTCCTCATTTCATATAATCCTTCCATTAACCCAGAAAGGTAGCACTGTCAATTATACCCACTTCTTGGAGAGGCTAAATAATTTGTTCAAGCTCATGGAGCAGTAGTAAGTGAAAAAGCTAGAATTCAAACCCAGACACAGCTCACTTGAATTCCTGTCTATTTTTCATTTGAGATCACTAAAACTATTCTAAAGTATAAACCCAGAGTATGCCATTCAATCTTTTTTGTGAAATGGCTAGTTGAACTTTGAGCTCTAGTCTGCAATCTATGAGATGAAAGATGTAGGAAAGTTAGAAAAATGGATGGTGGATTAGAAAACTCAGAAGTGATCTGAGATACACTCATATATCCTGCTGGGTCTCTATACTCAGGCTTGACATATTTCAACTACCCCATTCTAGGGAAAAAAAAATGTATTAACATTTAATATTGTTCTCTACCCTATGTTGGTGTTTTTCAAGATTTATTTCAGTATGGCTGAGAAACAATTCACAAATTCTAGGATGAAACAATCCTTGAGAGTCTCTGGAATTTATAATGGAAGATAATTAACAGGACTTCCTGGAACCTGGTCTGTTTCAAGTAATAACATGGTTGTAATTTAGATACATCAGCTTAAAAAAGAGGCTGGTAATAAAAAATAATATTCGTACAAAAAGTATGGTATAGAAAATGATGCATAAAAAATGTTGAGAAATAGATGAGTATGTTTTTAAGTTTTCAAAACATATATGTTTTAGAAACCATTACTTAAAAATGCATTTGACTTCCCTGGTGGTCCAGAGGTTGAGAATCTGCTTGTCAATGAGGGGAACATGAGTTCGATCCCTGGTCCAGGAAGATACCATATGCCGAGGAGCAACTAAGGCTGTGAGTCACAACTATCGAGCCTGAGACCCCTTGAGACTGTACTCAACAAGAGGAACCACCATAGTGAGAAGCCCATGCACTGCAGCAGAGAGTAGCCCCTGTCGCCGCAACTAGAGAAAGTCCACGTGCGGTAACAAAGACCCAGCGTAGCCAATTAGCTAATTAATCAATTAAAAATACATACATTAAATGAATAAACAGGAAACTGTTTTAAGTACTTATCACATCATTGTGTCATTATCACATCAATTAAAAACATCTGGACTTGTCTAAAGTAGCAAATATAACATTGAACATAAAATCCTAGAAATTTATGGATGGAAAGATGGAGAATACACTTTGCTCACAAAGTCTTACGCCAAAGGTCAGAGTAATCAGTATGCTTGTGGTTTCATAGCAGGCAAAATATCTACACACGATTTTTAAAAAAATGATCATTGTAAATATTTATAAGGAAATCTTTGTAAATGTGCAATTAGGATGTGTCAAATATACCCTCTCTTTGGTTGTATTTTCACCTGCAGAAACAAACAAAGGCTCATCAGCTACAGCTATTCTTGAAAAGATCTCTCATTGTGCCCACTTACTTTTGCTAAATACTCTTCACAAATCTTTCTTTGAACTTGCAAATTTGAAATTCCTTTTTCTCAGAGGTGAAGTACCTTGATCCATTAAAATCCATTTTAAACACATTCATTTTTCCATTCATTATAATCCCTACCTCCGTGTCTACATGGCATGGATTAGAACACTTAAAACACCAGTCACTACAGCTTTCACTGAGGGAATTACACACAATCACCCTGGACAAGGCACCATGGAAAATCACCATGGCTGCAATGACATGGCCCACTCTCTCCCATCACCATTCGAAACAAATAGAAACAACACACACACACACACACACACACTTGAAAGAATAAAAAGGAAGTGCCAAAGTGCCAGAGAGAGAGAACTTCACACAGAGTACTAAAAACATAACTTAAGGAACCAGAGACAGAGCAGCAGCAGACACTAAATGAGACCCTAGTTTCTGGAATATTTTTTATCCTACAATAGAGATGTAATCTTTGCCTTGCAAGACTATTGCTGTGGCTGAGATCCCACACATAGTTGCCTATATTATGAAAGAGGAGCCAGAAAAACTCCACCTCCCACTAGAGGACACAACAGAGAAACTTTTCACCAGCATACAGATCCAGTGCCTAAAAAAGTCTTATGAGAAACCAAAATGCTAAAACTCTCTACGTGTGGATAAAGAGTCCATATTTCTACTACTTGTCTTAGTCATTTCGGGCTGCAGGAAATGGTGCTTATTTCCCAGCACTTCCAGCCTGTTCTAGAGGGAAAAAAAAAAAAGCAATACTGGCAGTTGTAAATCAGCCAAAAAGCATTGAAAAGTCCCAAGCAGATGGCTGGGACACAGATACTACACTGAGTTAAGGAGTAGATTGAAACACAGCTAAAGAAAGACATTATAAGCTGGAAGAGAGACCAAGGGAAATATCCTAGAATGAAACAGGAAGATAGACATAAAATACATGGAAGAGAAACTGATTCAGAGGCAAGAATGAGAAGGGCAATCATACATTAAATAATTTTCAGGAACAAAGTACAGGCATGCCTCATTTTATTGTGCTTTGTTGTGCTTTCCAGATACTGTGGGTTTTTTGCAAATTGAAGGTTTGTGGCAACCCTGGGTTGAGCATTTGCTCATTTTGTGTCTCTGGGTCACATTTTAATAATTCTTGCACTCTATCACACACTCCACCAGCAAAAAGATGATGACTTGCTGAAGGTTCAGATAATGATTAGCATTTTTTTAAGCAAAAATGTATTTTTAAATTAATGTATATACACTGCTTTTTTAGACCTAACGCTATTTCACATAAACAACTACAATATAGTATAAACTTAACTTTCATATGCACTGGGAAACCGAAAATTCATTTGACTCACTTTACTGCAATATTCAGTTTATTGTGGTCTGAAACTGAAGCTGCAGTGCCTTTAGGTTACGCTTGTATAAGGAGAAAATGTGAGTCAATTTATATACATAAATTGTATATTTATAAATTCACAAATACATTTTATCTATAATTACATAATAAATACATGCTTATAAGTTCTGAGATCGAAAGCATCGGTCAACAAATCAATCATCAATCAAGTCCTCAGGATAAATACAAATAAGTCCAGACACAACATTGCAAAACTGGTAAAAGAAAAAGAAAGGTATCAATGCACTCAGAGAGAATGATAGAAATATACACTCGTGCACAAAAAAATGAATGAAAAGAGGAATAGTAAATTTCTCATTAGAGAAATACACGTGAAAAGATGATATAATAATATTATCAAAGTACTCAGGGAAAATAACACAGAATTCTATACTCAGTTTAACTATCATTCAAGAATGAGGGCAATAGAGAGACATTTTAAACCTGTAACGGTTTTGAGAATCTGCCATTCAACAAATTTTAGTAGGAAGGAAATGTTATTCGAGGGAAGGATCAGGATTCAAATAGCAAGGGTGGGCAAAGCAATTGCTATGCCATGAGAAATGTAAATAAGCAGACTCTAAGTAACCTATGAATGTCAAACATGAAGGGAGGACTTCTACTACCTGATTTTAAGACTTACTCTAAAGCTAGGATAATCAAGACAGAATGAGATTAATGTTAAGACAAGACAACCAGATCCATGGAATAAAATTTAAAAGTCCAGGAAAAGACCCACTCTTACACAACATTTGATTTTTGACCAAGACATCAAAACAATTAAAAAGGAAAAGAGAAGTCTTTACCACAAATGGTGCTGGAACAGTTTATTACCTCTACGAAAACAAAAATGAGCAGAAATTAGTGCAATGGAAGACAAAGACATTACAGAGATGAGGAATGTAGAGATCTGAATACACAACAGGAATCAAGAGAGAAGATAAAATGCTTCCATGGATCTATATGTGTCATGTTTAATCATGAGAAAATATTAGAAACAACTTTATGCCAATGAATTTGAACATATAAAATTGAAAATTATTTAAAAAACATAAAATGTCAAAATTGGTTCAAGAAGAGGAAATCTGAATTTACCTATAAGCATTTTAAAAATTGTCAGTGAACATATCTACTCACAAAATCAGGCATCAGAGACAAATGATTTCATAGTGACTTCTTAGGTAAAAAGAGAAAAAGAAAAATAAGCTCTATCTTTCACAAACTATTCCAGAATTGAAGAACATGAGCAAGTTCCCCACTTAATTTTATGAAATGAATATTGCCTGTATACCAAAATTAGCAAAGAATAGTGTAAAAAAAAAAAAAAGAAAACTAGAACTTAATCTTATTTATTAACATAGACTCCTAAAACTCTAATGAAATATTTAAAAAACTTAATTTACTGCTGTATTTTAAAAGGTAATATTACATGAATAGATATGGTATACCCAAAGGGTACATGAGTCATTTAGCACTAGAAAAATCTATTGAAGTTACTTAATAGAATAACAAGTAACGGGCAGTAATTATCAGATCTTTTAATGATTTCGGGAAAACAATGACTATAATTCTAGATTTTTTTTCATGATAAACAAGTTAGCACATTAGGAATGGACTGGCCCTTCCTTAACATAATAAAGGATATCTTCAAAAAAAATTATACTAACAGCATACATAATGGTGAAATGTCAGAAACTTTTTTTTTGACTGATAGGAAAAACAATGATGAGGTCCTGATCTCACAGTTTCTTTTCAGCACTCTCCTGGAAATCCTGCATCAAACCATGAAAAAAAAAAAAAAAGATAAAGTAAAGGGCATGGAACTTGATCTTGGCATCTACTATGGTTAATACAAGAGTATGAAATCCTTTAGGGAAGGAAGTGTTTTTGTTTAGATTTTCTTGCTAAAAGACAAGTGGAGAGGTGAGGGGTTGAGTCAACAGGAGCCAAGGCAATGAAATAAACTCAGTGCCTCTGTGTTTTAAAGAGAGAATATTTAGATCCGAGAAAATGAGGCTGAAAAGAAGGGAGAGGAAAAGATTGCAATACTGCTAGAAGCCAAAGCCCATATTTATCAATAAATAGAAACTGGGGCCCAGGTTTTCTTAACTTTCCCTAACAAAGATATTTGAACTTTTATGAATGTGTCTTTGTTGTCACAAAATGTTCAGTAAAGACCTGTACATGTGGTAATGGCTTCTGGGAGTGTTGGTTGTTTTTTTTTTAAGGGACTGAAGGCTTGCTGCAGTCTATGGGGTCACAAAGAGTAGGACACGACTGGGTGAGTGAATTTCTTATCTAGTTCAACATGACGGAGAGCAGGAAAGTCATAACAACAGAGAGTCTCAGATCTTAAATAACTTAGCAGTAAAAAGAGCCCAGAACCAGAGAAGACAATGATAACTTAAGTCCTATGAGAAGTCACAAGAATTTGGTGCACTGGGGCTTCCCAGGCAGTGCTAGTAATAAAGAACTTGCCTGTCAATGCAGGAGGCTAACCGAAGAGGGTTCGATCCCTGGGTCGGGAAGATCCCCCGGAGGAGGGCATGGCAACCTGCTCCAGTATTCTTGCCTGAAGAATCCCATGGACAGAGGAGCACGGCGGGAGGCAGTCTATAGGGTGGCAAAGAATCGGACACAGCTGAAGCGACTTAGCACGCACGCAGACACATAACAAGAGACACAGAATAGGGGTTCTAGCAGTTTTATGGATATATTAATAAACAGAATTGGGTTTCCTTGGTGACTCAGATGGTTAAGCTCTGCCTGCAATGTGGGAGACCTGGGTTCGATCCCTGGGTTGGGAAGATCCCTGGAGAAGAAATGGCAAGCCACTCCAGTACTCCTGCCTGGAAAATCCCACGGACGGAGGAGCCTGGTGGACTACAGTTCATGGGGTCGCAAAGAGTGGACACGACTGAGTGACTTCACTTTCACTTTTATAGAAAATCATAGTACTGTAGATAACAAAGATTTTAGAAAAAAAATTGTAAAGGGAATATGAAAAACTTTTACAATCTGATTGCTACTGATCCTGATGTTGATTACTTACAAAGTCTGTTTTTGTAGGTGACGTGGAAGCCATGAAAAGGAGAAGTTTTAAAGTGTATTTAAAAGGCTGCACTGAAACACTAGAATTCATTTATAGAGAAAGATTTTCACTGAAGTGTAGCTGACTTACCATATTATGTTAGTTTCAGGTGTCCAACAAAGTGACTCAGTTATATACATATATTTTTCAGATTATTTTCCATTATAGGTTGTTACAAGATATGGAATATTTTCCCCTGTGCTATACAGTAGATACTTATTGCCTATTTATGTGTAGTAGTTTGTATCTATGAATACCATACTCCTAACTGATCCCTTGTCCTTTTCCCTTTGGTAACCATAAGTTTTTTTTCTGTGTCTGTGAGTTTCTGTTTTCTGTATAGATTCACTGGTGTTAATTTTTAGACTCCACATATAAAGGATATTGTATAATATTTGTCTTTCTCTGGCTGATTTATCTCACTTAGCATGATACTCTCTAGATCCATCCATGTTGCTACAGATGGTAATGTTTCATTCTCTTTATCGCTGAGTAAAATGCCATTGCATGTAAGTATGCATATATGTGGGCTTCCCTGGTGGCTCAGTTGGTAAAGAATCCGCCTGCAATGCAGGAGACCCTCGTTGGATTCCTGGGTCAGGAAGATCCCCTGGAGAAGGGATAGGCTACTCATTGCTGTATTCTTGGTCTTCCCTGGTAAAGAATCTGGTAAAGATTGGTAAAGAATCTGCCTGCAATGTGGGAGACCTGGGTTCAATCCCTGGGTTGGGAAGATCCCCTGAAATAGTGATATATATGTTATTGTTGTTTAGTCTCTAAGTCATGTCCAACTCTTTGTGACCCCATGGAGAAGCCCACCAGTCTCTCCCATCCATGGAATTTCCCGGCAAGAGTACTGGAGTGGGTTGGCATTTCCTTCTCCAGGGGATCTTCCAGACCCAGGGATCAAACCTGCATGTCTTGTGTCTCCTGCATTGACAGGCGGGTTCTTTATCACTTCTACCACCTGGGAGGCCTGTGTGTGTACACACACACGTGCGTGTGCATGTGTGTGTGTGTGTGTGTGTGACACCTTCTGCCTGTTAATGGGCATGGGTTGTTTCCATGTCTTGGCTATTGTAAACAGTGCTGTTATGAATATTGGAGTGTGCGTATCTTTAAAATTAGAATTTTCATTTTTTCTGGATATATGCCCAGGGGTGAGATCACTGAATCTTTTGGTAACTCTATGTTGAGCTTTTTTAGGACCCTCTCTACTGTTTTTCACTGTGGCTGTGCTAAATTACTTTCCCACCAACAGTGTAGAAGGGTTCCCCTTTCTCCACAAACTCTCCAGCATTTATTATTTGTAGCCTTTTTAATGATGGCCATTCTGACCAGTGTGAGATGGTAACTCATTGTGATTTTGATTTGCATTACTCTAATAATTCATGATGCTGAGCATCTTTTCATTCATGTACCTGTTGGCCATCTTTATGTCGAAAGACAAAGTTTTTATTTTCTCTCATGCTTTTGAAATATTTAATCTGAGTAGAAAGTTGTCTAGAGACTACAGACTAAGAAAAAAGGAAACAAGTTCTTCCATGATTCTAATTTCTAAGTGCCTAAATATTTTATACTAGAATACCTGTTTGGTAAAACTAATGTCAAAGTACAAATTAGTTATCTTAAAAACTGAATCCCACAGTAATTATTTAGCTTGAACATAGAATAACTTGAGGATAGGATATTAATATGAATTACAAACAGTTCTCATTATAGTCAGAAGAGACTATTACTCTCTGATTGCCATATTTAGCATTCAAATCACAATTCTACAAAATTAGATTATAATAGTAGAAGCAGCAGCTCTAGTCAAACCAACTTTGGCAATATAAATATTCTGGAGGGACTTCTCTGGTGGTCCAGTGGTTAAAACTCTACACTTCCAATGCAGGGTGTAGGGGTTCAATTCCTGATGAGCGAACTAAGATTCCACATGCCATGCAGTACAACCAATAAATAAGTAAAATAAAATAAAAAAAATTGTTCTGGAGTTACAGTAAGTCTTTATATGAACTGCTTTTTCAATTATTGCTAAAATATGAGGGACATTCTGGTTTCATAACATTTCCTATTACCTGTGAAATCTGATCACCTTGTAATATAACTTATCAGGCACTTTTCTGTTTATACTTTGCTTAACTTCTCTGCTGAAGTTTGCTCTGAAGCATTGTTTCAGTTTTGTTTTGTTTTGGTTTTTTTGCAACAAACAGTATTGCTGTATCAATAAGTCCATTGCTTTTTACAATTTTTTTACAATGTAAAATAGAATATTTAGTCTGTTAGCCAAGACTTCTTGGTATGTTGTTGCAGCTTATTCCAGAACATTCCTAATACAGCTGGGAAAGAATTTCTCACATTAAAGGGAACTAATAGAAGTTATTTCATTCCTTCTATATCACAGATAAACCATTCATTTAGTCACGGTTTCTGTACTAAAGTCCTTTCCAATAAAAATGGACATTTCATGCAGCAAGGATTCACACAGACTAAATACCTATGACGATCAAGGAAGTGATTTTTATATAAATGTTTTTAGGGTGAACAAGCAGTCAGAACTTCTTCTAGTGTAAATATTTTAGGAATTTGTTTCCTCTTTCATCTCTTATGCATTAAGTCAACTGTGTAGCGCAATAAAGACTTCTCAGACCCCAATCACTCATAGTGAATGATAATCTTAATGTTGTTATATGCTCCCGACTCTAAAATCAGTGTTCATGATGGATGCAAAATACAAATATTCATTCAAATTTCAAAAATTCATCATTGCCACCAAAACTATGAGCTTTTCCTACTTTTATATATTTTGTATTGATTATATCAACTTAAAGTTCCGATCCTCCTGACACTTCAATTCACACTTTAGTTCACTGGCTCCTCCCCAGCCATCTTCCAAGATAAGGCTGAAACTGTATTGCTATCTGACAAGCAGCTACACAGAAAATAGTAAAAAATTAAAGAGTTATCATTGGACTTCCCATAGGAATCTGTGGTGAGTTAAACTGATGTGGAAAAACAAAACAAAACAAGGAATGCACCTAGAGAAACACAGAATTGGACAACTACAGGCTAGGATTTGGTGTGCGCATGTTCAGTCGGTTCAGTCTCATCCAACTCTTTTGTGACCCCAAGGACTGTAGCCCATGGATAGTCCTCTATCCATGGGATTATCCTGGCAAGAATACTGGAGTGGTTTGCCAGTTCCTCCTCCGGGGGATCTTCCCAACCCAGGGATAGGACCCGTGTCTCCTCTGTCTCTTGCATTGGCAGCATATTCTTTGCCACTGAGCCACCTGGGAAGCCCAGGACTTTGCTTCCTGGTATTTCCCAATCCTATTCCCTACCACTTTTGCTTGGATGCCCTTAGGTTGACACTGCAGTTTCAAATCCTTATCTAAGACCAGTAATCATAGTGTCATACAATTCACTTCACGTCTGCCTTCCTCCTTAGTGGAGCAGGCAAACAACAGCATCTCTCCCGGAACTGGGACAGACAACCCTTTCAAAATAACTGCATGAATCATGCCTACTTCATATCCTGATCAAATCTAGGTTCACTTCCAACAGTCGACTAACATAACCAGAAAATACATGCAGACTAGCTCCATCATGATCTCTCCTGTTAACTGTTTCAATCTCAGAGAAATTAAAATCCATGTCAGTGAAAAAAAAGACAATTTTAAAACAAACCCCTTAAATCTGTAGCTTTGTAAGCTTCATCTACTTGGAACTTATAGAAGACCTCAGAAATATGTAAAAATAGAAAGTCTAATGAGTATTTTAAGATTCAATGTCTGTTAACTATTTCTTTCTCTCAAGATGTAAGCTCTTTCACCTTGCTTGGCTAGAAGTAAAGTATAAGTAATCATATCTTTGATTTTCGAATGGTTATTCCTTTTCTCAGTTTGGGGATTCATATAATAGAAAACTAAAACTGAAGTAAAAGGACGAAGAATGTTGACTACCAATATAATTACTGTGATTGGATATTAAAATCTATCCCTGATTTTCCTGCCAAAAAAATACATGAGGTGTGTAACAGGATGTGTTATGTAACCCTTATTGTCTGATTGAAGGAATAAAAGGAAGCACACTGATTCATAAGAAGAAAATACTTTCTGGTACTAAACTCCAAAAGAAAACTTTTACAGATCCATCTTCAAAGAGATTTGGAACTGTATATGGATCAATATCTTCAACAGTCATTGGATAATTTCTTAGTAAACTTTTATAAGTCTCATTTTTAAAAACAATTTGATGAGAATATTTTTTCACAACAGTACATTTTATACTCAATTCATGAGGAAGACTTGAACTAAGGCAAAAGCAATAGAGAGAAAGGAATGAATAGGAATTAGTAGTGACTATATGGAATTAAGGATTTGAAAAAGGAGACATTGTAATTACTCTTCCTCTGTTTTGCTCTTCAATACTGACCTTCTTCCAGCCCGTACTTTTTCTCAAGGCCAGTGTTACTCAAACTGTGGTCCATGGACCAACCTGTCAGACTGCACACCATCACAGGTATAAAAGGAGGTCAGTTCTGAAACTGACAGTAAATGTTTAAAACTTTTATAGCACTTTGACAGAATTATTTTATGAATGGTGAATGTAATAATTTAAAATTCAAGCTTGGCTATTTGCCTGGTGGTCCAGAGGCTAAGGCTCTGCGCTCCCAATGCAGGGGGCCTGGGTTCAAGCCCTGGTCAAGGAACTTGCGCTCCCAATGCAGGGGGCCTGGGTTCAAGCCCTGGTCAAGGAACTTGCGATCCCAATGCAGGGGGCCTGGGTTCAAGCCCTGGTCAAGGAACTTGCGCTCCCAATGCAGGGGCCTGGGTTCAAGCCCTGGTCAGGGAACTTGCGCTCCCAATGCAGGGGGCCTGGGTTCAAGCCCTGGTCAGGGAACTAGATCCTACAAGCTGCGACTAAGAATTCACATGCAGCGACTAAAGACCCATGTGCCGAGACTAAGACCCAGAGCAGCAAAATAAATAAACTTAATTAATTAAAATAAAAAAATAAAAACCAAGCCTATTGTTTAGGTGCTTTTTTTCTTTTTTACTTTTATTTTTCTAGTAATTAATTGCTCTGTGTTTTATAAAAGTAAGATCTTCCAATGGCTTGAAAATTTAAAAAACACAAAACTAGTCCTTTACTATGGATGGAAATATTTACTCTAGACCTCTGTTTCTCCAACTCCAGTGGCCATACACCATTCTCATGAGTCTGACATATCGGTACATTAACTTTACCATTTATTCAATAACTTTCTTTAAAGAAAATCACATTTTTATTTAAATAAATTTATATTTAACTGATACTATATCAACAACACCAAAAGCACTGTATTCTTCTGTAAATAGAAAATAACTATAAAAGCAAATGCTATGAAAACAAAGGAATGCAACTCAAAACAAAAATGATATTCAAGTAGTACTGGCAAAGCTAATTGGTTTGTAAAAGTACATCTGAAAATAAGAAAAAAGTCTGTTTCTTCATTTTTATTAACTGAAAATGAATATTCAGTTCAATATTGTTTCATTCAAGATAAAGATGAGCTATACAAAAGGTATTTAATGGCCTTCTCAGGAAAGATTGGATACTAAGAATTAATTCCTAATCAAAACAATGTAGGTATTCACTCAACAAATTTTATTTTTCCCAGTAGCTTCCTGAAGTGAACTCCCACATCTTCTGAATGGGTCAGGTTATTAGTAAAACCCAGAACAGTGATTTTCAAAGGGCTTCTTTACCCTGAATCATTGCCATCTGGTTTGAGGAAATATTTATGAAAACCTTTATCACGTGGCCTCCTCAACATTTTGAACATGTTTTCAGCAAGTCCTTGAGATGAAATTTCTGAAAAAAATACAAGTTTTTCCATAAGTATTGTTAACCAAATGAATATAAGCTTCAGAATTTGTTCTTAGGATGCTGACTTTATCCTTCATTATCCATGGAAAATATAACATTCACCAAATATTGTACTCTTAATATGGGCCTGACTCTTTGCTAACTGCCCAGAAAGATATAGATATAGACACAGATTTGGCATTTATATATTACAAAATCTCAGTGTATAGATTATATATAATGCAGTTTTACATATTACATGTAGATATATGAAATGAGATTTTATATATGTGTTAAATTATATTTTATAACATATATACATGTATGATATGCATAAAATCTCATTTACTTTTCTTTCAATAGAAACTCTGGGCTCAAAGAGATGTGGTGACCTTATTCATTCAACATTCAACAAATATTTGTTGACTATTTGCTGTGTACCAGGCATCATTCCAGGCACTGAAATCACAGAGACGAACAGACTAGACACAGTCTGGTTATTTGTGTCCTAGTAATGGTTGTTGGAAAAGGAAATGGCAACCGACTCCAGTGTTCTTGCCTGGAGAATCCCAGGGACAGTGGAGCCTCGTGGGCTGCCGTCTATGGAGTCGCACAGAGTCGGATACGACTAAAGCGACTTAGCAGCAGCAGCAGTGATGGTTGGTAAAAGAAAGAACAAATAAGATAATATCTGACAGTGATAAGCTATGTAGAAAGTAAGTATATAGGAGAGATGTGCTGGTGGCTGAGGAAGTCTTAACTGAAACTTGGACATTTGAGCTGAGATATGAGTGATGAGAAGCAGCCATGTGAAGCCTGCAAAGGAGCATTCCAGGCAGAAGAAACAGTTCCTACAAAGTCTGTAAGACAAGAACAAGCCAGGCATGTTCAGGGAAAGCAATGAATGTGTGGCTGGAATCTACTGAGCAATGGGGAACATTATATTCAGCATCATACAAGTACTTGTGGCTATGGTCAAATGTCTGGAAGTTATTCTCTGCAACGGAAAACATATGAAAGTTTTAATTAGGAATGACATAATCTGATTTTATTTCAAAAGAAAGTTAGTTACTTGAGAAAAGATACTAAGTCCTGTGTTTGCTTGCCTTTGTCACAATACTTACCCCAGAGCCTTGAACCTTGTAGGTACTCAATTAATATTTGTTATACATTCCAATTACTTACATGAGTTATCCTCCAGCTCTTACCTCCAGTGGCAAACTGTCTTTTGACAATAACCAAAATTATGATGTAATTACATTAAATTGTATCCAAATATATGGATTATTCCAACGCTTTCCCAATGAAATCTAGATGTGCTGGTTCGCTCATGAAACTACCCATTTATCAAAGTTCCATTAATCTCCTGGAGGTACCACTGTGCTCATTAACTAAATGCGTGGTAGGCACAGAAGCTACCTTGGATTTCACTTAATAAACCAGAGCAATTTCAGGTAATTACTCATATCTTACAAAAAGAAGCCAATATGCAGCCAGTTGAAACTGCTAGAAATCTGTGGGTGAAAGAACCTATAAAGTGAGGGGGATTGGGAAGACAAGCCTGAATCCCTTTGCCAAAGTTTTCAAGTGGAACAATTATTTAGCCTAAAAAAGGACTGAACTGACTTTTAAAAAACTTTAAAAAGCCACTTCAAATGTTTTCAGAATACTTAAAAAATGTTCAATTGCCCAATTTACTGCCTAGATTTAGCTTTTTAAAACAAATTTTGTTGCCGAGATTCCTGTGATTTACCTTCCAGAATTACAAGTAGCGCTTTATGCCATTTGTGATGGTAAAGAAATAAATGATAAAGCGTATGACTTTCTACCTAGTAATTGTTGTTATGTGGATTATCATCTGTATTTATTTTAACTCTGTACACTTACACATTCCTTAGGATACCTAAAAATGCTTTCCAGAAAGGAATGGAGTTAGACTACTTTTATTCATGTGCTACTCAGTGTATAGGCCAGTTAGTACAGTAGATAATCAGGGAAATTGTACATGCTTCTATATTATTACACAGAAAAAATAATGTGTAGGATACTGATTACCATGGTGGTGGTGATTTAGTTGCTAAGTCATATCTGACTCTTTGCAACCCCATGGACTATAGCCTGCCAGGCTCTTCTGTCCATGGGATTTCCCAGGCAAGAATACTGGAGTGGGTTGCCATTTCCTTCTCCAATTAATTACCATAAAAGGAGTTTATTCCACAACTTCCAAAGTTAAGATAATTAAAAGAGCAAATGACCCAATTTTTAGATATTTAGATTCTATAATCCATATAATCTGAAGGTCAAGTAATGTGTTTCCCTCATCTGAAAATGACATTATCTATTAACCTTTTTGGAGAAGGAAATGGCAACCTAATCCAGTACTCTTGCCTGGAAAATCCCATGGACAGAGGAGCCTGGCAGGCTACAGTCCATGGGGTTATAAGAGGGACATGACTTAGTGACTAAGCTGTTAACCTCTTAGGTTAATTAGCTACTCAATGTAGGGAAAGATGATCAATGTTTACTCTACCCTCACTGTACTCAGATACTTTTTATCTAAGTCTCTTATTTAAACCTTCACAACACACTTCTAAGGTGAATGCAATCCTCACTTTGCAGATAAGAAAGATGAGTTTTCCACATATAAGTAATTTGGGGGTGTGTGCTCGGCTGAGCCCAACTCTTTGCGGCCTCGTGGACTGTAGCCCACCAGGCTCCTCTGTCCATGGAATTTTCCAGGCAAAAACACTGGAGTGGGTTGCCATTTCCTTCTCCAAGGGATCTTCCTGAACCAAGGATCGAACCCATGTCTCCTGCATTGGCAGGCGGATTCTTTACCACTGCACCACCGGGGAAGCCCCATAAGTAACTCATCCAAGAACAAACCACTAAAGAAGCCTTGGGTTAGTGTTTAAAGACAAGTCTGTTTCCCCCAACATCCAAGTTATTTCACTTCAACAGAGTCTTTCCATTAAACAAATAACCCCCTCCCAAAAGAAATATAATCAAAACATGTTTCTACTATAATCAAAACATTCCTATTCTCTACCAAAATATGACCCTAAACGGTCATTTGAAAATATCTTTTTTTTCCTTTTTCTCGAAAAAAAGTTACTAAGGTTTTTTTAAGTAACTTTTAAATTACTCCACTTTTTAAATCTCCACTCGTTGCCTCATTTCACTGCATTCAGACCATGTGTCAAGGAATGGCCTATTTAAGGTGAGGCTCTGACGAGGACCACTAAGACACTAGTGGCTCTCACAAAGATTTTATGGTGAGGGGGGAAGACAGGCAGACAGACACTTATAACATAAAGGCTTTCTATTCACTGAGTAACACGGAATCACAGAGAGGTGGCCTAAAAACCAGATTGGTGCGGGGAAGTCCTCCCCAAAGAAGGAAGCCTATTCTGATTTCTCAAGGAAACGGTTAGTCAGGGGAAATATTGGAGAAAGGAGATAATAGGAAGCTAGGAAATCATACCAGGAGCACAAACATAAGACAGCATGGTATCTTCTGGCAACTGAAAATATTCTAGTTCTGCTGCCGTATAGAATATAGAGAGGTTGGATGCAAAGAAGGAAGCAGGGCTGGTGACAAATGACCCCAGAGAGCTTAATCAGGACCAGTTCCCCAAAGTACTGTAAGCCATGTGGTCAGTTCTGTTCAACTCTTTGCAATCCCATGGACTGTAGCCCACCAGGCTCCTCTATCCATGGAATTTTCCAGGCAAGAATACTGGAGTGGGTTGCCATTTCCTTCTTCAGGATATCTTCCCAATCTAGGTCGAACTGGCATCTCTCGAATCTCCTGTATTGGCAGGTGGGTTATGTAGCCCTAGCACCACTTGGCAAGCCCACTGTAAACCTGGCTGCAGTCTTTGAACCCTCTTGAAGGTGACGGAGAGGCATTCAAGGATCGCAACCAGGGGATGAGAGGACTGGACTTATAGTTTAAATAGACCATGCTGGGGTCAGTGTGATGAATGGACTGTGAAGCAGGGCAAGATTAGACAGGAGAACGGGTGAAAGGCCACCACACTACCCTAGGTGAGATCATGATAAAGTCCTTGCCTACAGTAGTGGCAGAAAGAATGGAGTGAAAGGTAAATTCCAGAGCCATCAAGGGTGGACTGGAGGTGGCTTGGGAAATCACTGGACATGGGAATGAAGGAAAGCTGAAGGAGGCCTCTAGAATTCTTCCCTTTAATGACAGCACCAGTAAACTGATGAGAGTGTCATTCATCAAAAAGAGAAAAAGCAGTCTTGAAGGGAAGCCCAGACACATTGACACTGACGGGAGATATCCACATGGAGCTGTTTAGTAGGTCTGGGGTGCACGAGCGAGACTAAAGTGCTTGCACAGATTCCCGGAGCCAGCAGTTCATACGTCATTTTTTAATTTAATATTTTATATTGATGTAGTATTCTTGCCTGGAGAATCCCCATGGACAGAGGAACCTAGCAGGCTACAGTCCATAGGGTTGCAAAAACTTGGACATGAAACTGAAGTCATGTAGCATAGCACAGTTGATGTATAATATGTCATGAGTGTACAATGTATATTATTTTTAAAGCAATGGAAGTGAACAAGAGTATGCTAGCTGGATGCTCTTACTCATCGGAGAAGGTAGGGGGTGACAAGAGAGTACAAATACAAAGTACAGACCACAAATATGGAAGGCCTGGTCCCACAGCAGAAGAGCCCAAGAGAAGCTGCCACGGAGCAGTGGACAGAAAGAGGTAGAGAAAGCAAGCAAGGAGAGCTGCAAGCAGGAGGATGCAACCGGTAGTGTCCAGTCCTTCACGGAGGGCCCATCAGATCAACATTGAAGAGCACACGGTAGATTTAGCAACAGAGGTGACATTGACTAAAAAAGGTGAGAGCTGGGTCAGTAGATTTGTGGGAATAGAAACCAGACTCAAGTTCTCATCTGATAGAGTTTCCTGAGTGAAACAAAGAGCTCATCTAGAACTCTTATTTGCTGAAGGCTTTGTGCCAATTTTAAAGTTTAAACTTTTTTCAAGCACTTTCATTTAGTTGGCAATTAAATGAGCAAAGGACTTATACATGCCCTGTCCTTAATTACAGCTTTCATAAGCTAGTCACTTTCATGTACAAACAGGCTCATCTGTGAAATGGGTTGGTTGCAGCATCAGGTTAAAACTGAGCTAACATGTAAAAGCTATCGTTAACTCAAGCCAGTTAATACAGTTTGAATAAATAAAGTACTGGAGAAGGCAATGGCACCCCACTCCAGTACTCTTGCCTGGAAAATCCCATGAATGGAGGAGCCTGGTAGGCTGCAGCCCATGGGGTCGCTAAGAGTCTGACACGACTGAGTGACTTCACTTCCACTTTCACTTTCATGCATTGGAGAAGGAAATGGCAACCCACTCCAGTGTTCTTGCCTGGAGAATCCCAGAGACGGGAGAGCCTGGTGGGCTGCCGTCTATGAAGTCGCACAGAGTCGGACATGACTGAAGTGACTTAGCAGCAGCAGAACACAATTCCAGTTCTGGTAATTTGCAGACACAGCATGGGGATTCACTTACAGCTAAGTCTTAAAGTGTTCTATTGTCTTTGTTATGTACATACATTTTTTATTTTGATAGAATCTACTATTTTTAAAGTATTGGTGCTTGAGGTTAGAATTAACCCCTAATATAGATTTAATAGCATTATATCAGGTTCTTACTGGTAGAGTTTTCTTTCAGAAAATGTGATTTATCAAGAAACATGTCTAAATTAGGGTAACATTGATCCTCACTCTTGTATTATTTCCAAGATTTCTTCTTCTTTATCAGGTTACTTATTTACTTTTTTTAAACAATGAGAGCAAGTAGAATTAGCTTTTTCTTGCTTTAATAATGTTCCATGACACTACTGAAATGGTAGTCTATGTAAATTTTAATAATATTGTAAATGCATGAATATAAGACATAAAAAATTTACGTGTGTATATGTGTGTGTGTGTGTTGGGGGGTGTTTTTAGGAAAGTTTTTCCTCCCTGAAGAGAGCAGGAGAACAGAGAGGAAAAGGGCAGACAAGAAGAGGAACTCTTTGTCCTCTCTTCCTTCTTCCCAGTGTTGTTTAGTGACAGTGAGATGCCTGGAGCTGCTAAACCCATTAATGTGATTAAGTGATGCTGAGCGGTGAAAAAAGGAAAAAGCCTGGGTTTCTGATGATGCTGTGGAGCTGGTCAATCAACCAGTAACTGCTCCCTTGACTTCTTGTCGGGAACACAGTGACCCTGATAATTAAACCCATTTTTAAACAGGTGTTTGTATCCTCTTCACCAAGAAAAAATGATTTTATACACAGCACGCATGTACATACACACACACTCGACACACAGGGTGCATTATACACTGAGAGACATTTGGTCCTCAAAGAGTAAGAATTTCATTTGCAACAACAAATGAAGGTGGTTTTAGTCACACCATTTAGATTCGACATTTAGTCAAAATTGATCTTTCTTAAAAGTCTAGAAAAAAGCCACTCTGTTCACATGCACAGTAGCAAAAGTCACTTTGATTTTTTTAAAAAATTAGGGTTGAAATCAGCCTCCATTAAAAAAAAAGTAGCAGGAAACAACCGTTAGGATTCTTAAAAATAAACATGATTTGAGGCTACAGTGCAATTAAGTTATGGCATTATTTAAAGATTCAGTCATAACTAATCATAAAAGACACATCAAATTTTAAAGTTTTGTCGCCTTGGAATTTTAAAAGAAAAAAAAATGGGAATAAAAGTACTTCTAAATCTTTCAATTAAATCAACACAATTATGTATGATTTTTGATTCACTATTATAAACTGTAATACCCTAAGAGGAATATGTTATATTAACTCCCAGAAGGAGGAGAATATAGAATTGATATAAGAATTCAGAATAAAGAATTCTTTGGTGGTGCAGTGGTTAGGACTTGGCGCTTTTATTGCCGAGGAATGAATTTTTCCCTTTGTTTACAGATTTTGAATAATTTTTAAATAGGTGGATTTCTTTTCTACACTGGAATTTGAATACATTAAAATTTCCTTTTTAAAGTGGAATTTGGATGCTTTTTGTAGACTTAATTCTTATCTGGAAAATAATTCCCTGGTGGCTCAGATGGTAAAGAATCCGCCTGCAATTCGGGATACCTGGGTTTGAGCCCCGGGTTGGGAAGATCCCCTGGAGGAGGAAATGGCAACCCACTCCAGTATTCTTGCCTGGAGAATCCCCATGGACAGAGGAGCCTGGCGGGCTACAGTCCATGGGGTCACACAGAGTCAGACACGACTGAGCCACTAAGCAAGCACACAGTGGAAATGACAAGAAACTTGGGAGGCAGGTGGGCAGGTGACCCACAGAGTCATGATTATCCCACAGAGAAAGGAAAAGCTAAGTGGTGTCCAACATATTCTTTAAGAGATTAGGAAAGATTTCAAACATTCAAAGATGGGTGCGACTGAAAATGAGAAAGAGTGTACGAGAACAGAGGACTCTCAAAGTCCAGATCCTTTGTGATTGTATTATTAGAACTTGCACAAGGAAGAAAAGGCGAAGACAGCTGCAAGTCAGCTGCATGGGAAGCTTTCTGGTGCGCTCAGATTTTCAAAGGGCGCGCGCTCAAGATGAAAGCCGGGACAGTACCAAGGATGATGAGAGAAGGGCAGCAAACCTGAAACAGACTCGGAAAGTGTGATGCCCAGAGGCCTCTGAAGACATCCCTGAAGGCAAAAAGGTCTGGGACTCAGAAAGGAAGCACAGAAAGAGACAGACAGGCCCGCTGCTTGGTCCAGAAAAAACTCAGAACAATTTCCCTTCTGTTTTGTTCCCATCTTCACCAACTTCAGGCTTGACGCTGGAAAAAGAAGAGCATGCTGGCTGAGAGCAACCAAGGCCCCAAACAGACATCGCCTTCCTGTCTCCTCAAGGTGGAGTCTCTGAGGCCCCAGGGGAAAATCTCCCAAAGGTCCAAAAGGCTGACAGATGATACAAGGACCACTTTCAGGCGTCTTATGTAACCGTGGAGACAGTCAGAGAAGGGCAAACAGTCCTCTTTCAAGAAGGAAGGGAAGGGGTAAGGTTGACCACAGGCCAAAGTGCTTTACATTAAGCTCCAGAGAAACCCAGGATTTCCATTCTGTTTAACTGGTTGTGATCATTGAGAAAATAATTCAGCAATTTCATGGTGCCAAACCAAAGTTAATTAAGTGACTACATGCTGGTTTCTTTTATTTTTTCTTTTCTTTTAATAGGGGCTACTAATCTGGCAGATATGAATATTCCATTTAAGGTAAATTTTGATTTCATTTCACGAAGTCGCATGATATTTCCAAGTCACTTTGAAACCTGATGTGATGATTCTTCAAAATGCCTTTTGATTTTTTTGAGTATGACTTTATTCTTGGCAAACTTATTACTTCAGATATTGGAAAAATCAGCAGAATTCTAACTAAGCTACTATGCAAAAATAATCGTAAAAATGGACATGTTGATTAAAGTAAATGTAATGTTTAAGTGAATGATATTATGTATGGATAACACATATGACTACCCACTTTTCTAAGAATTACCTTAAAAAATACGTCATACTTAAAATTTTTGTCCTATGTCTAGTGGAAAAGAGCGTCAGTTGTGGAATTACACTGCCTAAATTGAGTTCTACTTCTTATTAGACTTGGGGCAAATTAACCTCTCTGGACTTAATTTTCTTATCTATAAAATGGGGATAATAATAATCTCAAGGGGCCACTATTAAATGAAACAATATACATTAAGCACAATTATATAAAGTGCTCCATAAATGCTGAAGCCTTGAGTGGTAGTAATTGTTCAGTAGTCATTCTGTTTGCCTCCGAGCAAGCCAATCAATATTTTCTGCAGGAAAATGGTCTTCTCTATCTGCACCAGGTAAGATTTTGTTTGCAAGCCACAGACCACCTGTGTCTTTGTCAATGTGAATTTGTTTTTTCCGTGTTAACAAGACCTTCAGTGGTTCTGTTCTTGAACTGGTTCCACAGTTCACTGTGTCAGGGCTCTAGGGTAGCACTTCCCTGGTTCTCTTGGGTTTTCCCTCACGGCCACAGGATAAGCCATGCAGCTGCTCCCAACAGGAAGGAAACAGGAACCTGCGCTCATCAAAGTCCTCTCACCCATCACCCGGCAAGAAGAGCCTTCTCAGACATCCTCCCCTCCCCTCCAGGCTTCCCTTCAGCACATCTTGCGGGACACACAGCCAGTCCTGCCAAGAGGAGGCTGGGGACTCAGCATCTGCCCTTTGTACCCACAACAGTGGGAAAAGGAATTTCCAACTTTCCCAGCCGAGAAAAAAAAGTGAACCAGGCTTTGCCATCTTATTCAACTCTGTTTCTCCTTTTCCTTATCGATCAGATATATATTTTTTTTCCCAAAGGCTTATTTCACATGGCTAAGCCAAAATAGAAGCCCTACTTCAATCTCTACACAGACGTTCATTGTCAGAGGTAAATAAATAAGTAAAAATACACCCTCCACCCCCCGCCTCCCTAATGGAACAAAACAGGTAATTATTAACCGACGTAGAAATTTACCAATATCTCTAAAAAAAAAAAATTGGGAAGCCCTGAGCCAGATGGTCTCTCATGATTGCTTCTGGCCCGGTGACTCACTCTTTTGTCCCCGTGTTTCACGCTTTCTTTCCCAGAAATCCCCCTGATCTCATCGCTCTGTTTGCTTCCTCTTGCATTAGGTGGATCAAATGTCTTTCAAAAAAATCACCTTCCTCTTCTAAGCAAGGCAGCAGCAGAAGGACAGAATGCAGCAATGCAACAGTAGAAAGAGGAGCACATAAGGGACTATGTGTGTGTAGAGAACGTGGACAGAGAGAAACTAGATTTGCCTTTTGACTTCACCATGTTAACTCCCAAACAAAAAATTTAAAAATCCACTGATATCTTTCTGATAATTCCCAGCCTTGGCTCCCTCTCTACTCCCCCCCACCCCCACCTATACTTCTCATCTCAACCCAGGTACTCTCCCTGCTCCCCACCCTTCCAAAGAGAGAAAGTCAGGAGGATAAAAAGCTCTCCATCTGCTGACACAATAAAGCAGAAATCGTGAGAACTAGAAGACCCTTTTCCACAGCAGACCATGCAGAAAGCTAGAGCAGAAAGCTCTCCTGCTCCGGCCTTTCAAAGGAGGCGGTATGTTCTTTCCCTTCACTGTGGGGACTCGTCTAACCAGATGCCCGGGGCCAATCTTGTTCCAGAAAGATAATAGAGAATCCCAAACACAGAGCATGCCTGACCACAGCCAGTGAGGGCCAGGAAAAATCCAGTTGAGTTGGAGAGGTCAATGCTTGTGTATTATGGAAGAAACTGGATCAAAAGCATTCTGCACCAGCCCAAACCACTCTACGCTACTAGTAGAATACACAGTGGACCCCACAATCATCAGATAGGGCTGCTGAGGCTAGCACCCACGTAAGAGAAAGTCCACGTTGCAAAGGACAAGGAAACTCAGAGACATCGGCAGGGTGACCAAGCTCTAAGAAGATAGGGAGACTTTAGGAAGGTTTGGGACTGGCCTGATGTATGACATAGGGTTTACACTGAGGGATGACGTCCTCAGACTTCCAAGGCCCTTCACAAACATGAAATTCCAACAGAGACCTGAGATGGGGGATCACCTGAAAAACTACCCAGGTAAGAGGTGTTGATAAACCGGTTAGGAATGGTAGTTACTCTGGAGAGAGACTTGAGCTTATTGGAGCACAGTCCCCAGCTCTGCCGGTGGGAGTGCCCTGGGAAAGTGCTCTGTTCCCGGTGTCCTACTTCCTGAGGTCAAATTCTGCCTCTGTTTATCACGGCTAAGTCCCTGCCACGATTAAGTGGGAAAGGCAATCCATGCAAATGCATAGGACCTGCCCACAGTGAAGGTAAGTGTCTGCTTCTCTAGTTACCAGGTTCTTCTCATCTTGATTGAGATAATACTGCAGCTTCCCACCGGTGCCTGGGGCTGCAGATAACACTTTCAGGAAAAGTTTTATTGCACAGTAAAGAGGTGGTACTCAGACCTAATGGCACCCCACTCCAGCACTCGCCTGGGAAATCCTGTGGATGGAGGAGCCTGGTGGGCTGCAGTCCATGGGGTCGAGACTGAGCGACTTCACTTTCACTTTCATGCATTGGAGAAGGAAATGGCAACCCACTCCAGTGTTCTTGCCTGGAGAATCCCAGGGACAGGGGAGCCTGGTGGGCTGCCCTCTATGGGGTCGCACAGAGTCGGACACGACTGAAGTGAGTTAGCATGGGAAAGCATTGAGTTAGACAAGGCTGTGGTCCTAGTGTGATTAGATTGACTAGTTTTCTGTGAGTATGGTTTCAGTGTGTCTGCCCTCTGATGCCCTCTTGCAACACCTACCATCTTACTTGGGTTTCTCTTACCTTGGACGTCGGGTATCTCTTCACGGCTGCTCCAGCAAAGTGCAGCCGCTGCTCCTTACCTTGGACAAGGGGTATCTCCTCAATATGCCAACAGATTTGGAAAACTCAGCAGTGGCCACAGGACTGGAAAAGGTCAGTTTTCATTCCAATCCCAAAGAAAGGCAATGCCAAAGAATGCTCAAACTACTGCACAATTGCACTCATCTTACACGCTAGTAAAGTAATGCTCAAAATTCTCCAAGCCAGGCTTCAGCAATATGTGAACCGTGAACTTTCAGATGTTCAAGCTGGTTTTAGAAAAGGCAGAGGAACCAGAGACCAAATTGCCAACGTCTGCTGGATCATCGAAAAAGCAAAGAGTTTCAGGAAAACATCTATTTCTGCTTTATTGACTATGTCAAAGCCTTCGACTGTGTGGATCACAATAAACTGTGGAAAATTCTGAAAGAGATGGGAATACCAGACCACCTGACCTGCCTCTTGAGAAATTTGTATGCAAGTCAGGAAGCAACAGTTAGAACTGGACATGGAACAACAGACTGGTTCCAAATAGGAAAAGGAGTCCATCAAGGCTGTATATTGTCACCCTGCTTATTATATGCAGAGTACGTCATGAGAAACGCTGGGCTGGAAGAAGCACAAGCTGGAATCAAGATTGCCAGGAGAAATATCAATAACCTCAGATATGCAGATGACACCACCCTTATGGCAGAAAGTGAAGAGGAACTAAAAAGCCTCTTGATGAAAGTGAAAATGGAGAGTGAAAAAGTTGGCTTAAAGCTCAACATTCAGAAAACGAAGATCATGGCATCCGGTCCCATCACTTCATGGGAAATAGATGGGGAAACAGTGGAAACAGTGTCAGACTTTATTTTTCCGGGCTCCAAAATCACTGCAGATGGTGACTGCAGCCATGAAATTAAAAGACGCTACTCCCTAGAAGGAAAGTTATGACCAACCTAGATAGCATATTCAAAAGCAGAAATATTACTTTGCCAACAAGGGTCCGTCTAGTCAAGGCTATGGTTTTTCCTGTGGTCATGTATGGATGTGAGAGTTAGACTGTGAAGAAAGCTGAGCGCTGAAGAATTGATGCTTTTGAACTGTGGTGTTGGAGAAGACTCTTGAGAGTCCCTTGGACTGCAAGGAGATCCAACCAGTCCATTCTGAAGGAGATCAGCCCTGGGATTTCTTTGGAAGGAATGATGCTAAAGCTGAAACTCCAGTACTTTGGCCACCTCATGCGAAGTGTTGACTCATTGGAAAAGACTCTGATGCTGGGAGGGATTGGGGGCAAGAGGAGAAGGGGACGACAGAGGATGAGATGGCTGGATGGCATCACCGACTCAGTGGATGTGAGTCTGAGTGAACTCCGGGAGTTGGTTATGGACAGGGAGGCCTGGCGTGCTGCGATTCATGGGGTCGCAAAGAGTCAGACATGACTGAGCGACGGAAATGAACTGAACTGAACTGAACTGAACTGGGAAAGCATTTCATGAGGGGATAATCCTATTAAAATGTAGAGATTTGGGGAGGATGGGGGGATTTGTTAAGGAATGTAATGTTCTGCTGAACACCTTAAAGTGTCTGTAAAAACACGGAATAAGTGTAATAACTTACTTGTGTTTGTGAGCTGCTTTTTTAGGTATCAGGGGCTTACATGTGTCATTCAATGTCTGCCGAATGATCAGAAATTCCTACCTGCTACAGACGGCCAACAGCCTACTGTAACAGAAGTTTCTGGCTCTGGGTCTCGGCTCTTTACAGGGCTGGTTTGGAGAATAATTTTGTTACGTCTTTGGTGACTCTTACAATAGGCAGCTGTCAACCCCCAGTAAACCTCTTTGTTCCTGATGCAATGTATAACCCACAAAATAGTACTATCCCCTGAAAAAAGAGGCTTTTATGCAAATGTGGTTTTTAATTTTTAGTTTTTAATTTTGATATGGATCATTTTCAAAGTCTTTGTTGAATTTGTTCAATACTGTTTAATGTTTTGGCTTTCTGGCTGCAAGGCATGTGGGATCTTAAATCCCCAACCAAGGATTGAACCTGTACCCCCTGCACTGGAAGGTGAAGCCTTAACCACTAGACTGCCAGGGAAACCCACAAGTGTGATTTGTAAACTGCCTGCATCAGAAACGTTTTTATAACATTTTTATTTAAAAGTGCAGATGGGAAGAGATCTGAACTCCACCTCAGATATCCAAATTTAGCACCCCAGACAATCCTTACCAATACCAACAATTAAGGGCAATTGTTTTAATGTCTCAAGGACTCAACTAAAAATAGTTAACTTCTGCTTAGCTACCTGCTAGGCAAATGGCAAATATATACATTGCATTTACAGGCATATAAAAAGGACTCAGGTGCAAGGACCAGTCACCAAACCAGCAAACCACACACCAAACCTGCATCAGGAAACCCGGAGCAAGGACTAGGGGAGGCCAGCAAGGCACTCATCCCAGGCACAAAATTTAAGGAGAACCCAGCTTCGCTGGTGGCTTAGACGCTAAAGAATCCGCCTGCAATGCAGGAGACCTGGGTTTGATCCCTGGGTTGGGAAGATCCCTTGGAGGAGGGCTTTGGTAATCCACTCCAGTATTCTTGCCTAGAGAATTCCATGGACAGAGGAGCCGGGCAAGCTACAGTCCATGGCTTCGAGAAGAGTCAGACACAATTGAGAGACTCACAAAACTCAATAATCAAATAATACCTAAAAGTGAAAATTAATGCATGAAAAATCCGTGAGGAGGCAAGTATCAAAATTTTAAATACAGGATCAGCGTTAACCTATTTTTCCTTTGCCCGAGGTTGCAATATGCCCTTCTGGGCACTGCCAGTGTGGCTGTCTGCCTTCCAGCCAAGCATGCTGACTTGGCAGTGCTCATCCAGTCTTTTATTGTATCTGGAGGTGGAGCCTGGAATAGAGGAATGCCAACCATCTCATTCTCGTGATGCAGTTCAGAGGGTCTCGGGTCAAAATTTCTGATTTCATTGCCTTGGATACAGTGTTCTTGCTTTGAAAATAAAAGTTAGATTGAGTTCCGCGGTCCTTAACCAAACAGAATTTTATTCCAGTGACAGGATTAACTTGCCTCAGACATATAGGCTCATAAGAAGCCTCACTTACTCTGATGCTCAATTTAAGGGACACACAGCAGCAATCCAAATGGTCAAATGGGCCCCTCTGTGGGGTGTCCCTCTGCCTCAGATGGTGCTTTCCGATAGACTCTTCAGAGTGTGTAAAATTTTAAATCCTTTATAAACATCAATGATTGGCATAATTGGTGTAATTATAGGTATCTAAAAAGCAGAAAAGGCCTGTGTAACAGCTGCCAATAGTTGGTTGCAGGAAACATGCAGTCACTTGTGGAGAGCCAGGCTCCGGGTATAAACGCTCGGGTAGTATTACTTCCAGATGGACCAGCTTGAATCAGAGATGGTGCAGAGAGAGAGACAAAAGTGCTTCCTCCCAAGGGACTGAGCCCTGCGGGAATCAAGGGGCGGGAAACGCAGGAGGGCCTCCCCTGACGCTATGATGAGTGTGTACATGTTAGAGAACCACGGTGGTCTCCAGACTCTGACGTTGGGTAGACATGGTAAGTTTCAATTCTCTCGTCAGGTCTAGTGTTTTAGCCCGCCACAGTTGTTAAGGTCTCTGTTAATCGTTAATCGTTAATCGTAGCAAAGAGGGGAAAGCAGTTGGCAGTCCTAATTTGCAGATGGGCATGAAAGAACAGAAAATATCTTGTGTTTTTTTTTTTACTCCCTATATATTTGAGGCTAAGGTTGCATTTGTAAAATGCTTGTGGTATTGAGAAATTCTTTAAGCCAGTTTTATTAGTAATATGTATTTGAATCTACATTTGAACACTGCCTTTAATATCTTCCCACTTTTTTTTTTAAGGATTTTTTTTGATGTGGACCATTTCTTAAGTTTTTATTGAATATGTTACAATACTGCTTCTGTTTTATGCTTTGGCCAGGAGGTATGTGGGAATCTTAGCTCCCTGACCAGGAATCAAACTCTCACCCCCTGCACTGGAAGGTGGAGTCTTAATCCCTAGCCCACCAGGGAAGTCCCCCACCCACTCTTTTAGAGAACATGTGAGTCTGGAAGGGGAAGGGGAATTAACTGGGAGAAGCTGAAACAATTTAGAGGAATTAACACTGCAACAGATTCCCAAGGCTGCTACCTGTGAATCTGCCAAAATAGAGGCCAAATTACTAACCTACAGCTAAAGAAATCTCCCCATTTCCTGAATGTTCTTACTTCATCTTGTCAAATAACTCACCCTTCTACAAATGAACAGCTTTATTAAACATAACATCATCTTTTTAAAATGTAAATATGTTTAGCAGTTAAGAAGCTGAGGATCATTTAAAAGTTTCAATCACATTGATG
Source organism: Bos taurus (assembly GCF_002263795.3). Classification (NCBI taxonomy): domain Eukaryota; kingdom Metazoa; phylum Chordata; class Mammalia; order Artiodactyla; family Bovidae; genus Bos; species Bos taurus. Next base: position 36,509,547 of record NC_037350.1, read on the forward strand.
TTCTTCCAACACCTACCTAACAGAAGTCCTCAAAGAAAGATACTGAGTTTTATTTTATTTCGAGGGGACAGGAATTCTAATCACAATGTTGACAATAATAATTTGGGAGCATGGACTGCTTTCCAGGGTTATTTGGGAGGTGGGGGGTTTGGTAGGATCAATGTAGGTCAATAGGCCCCTAATTTTTTTGTCATCTAAAAAGTTCAAAATTCTATGATCTTATCTTAAAGCAGTGAATTTTTTTTTTTAGGCAAAATTTTTAATGTAAAATAGCGGAAAGAGGAACTGTTCTGGTTGTGTGTTTACATGTGGATTTCTTTGAGCACCTCTGTCTAAAGGGGAAAGAAAGTGGGTCGTGAATCCAGGGCTTTGTGATGACTAGAGAGAAGAGACATTCTTTTTATTTATAAAATGGCCTCACACCCATCCCGAAATATCTTTTGTGAATTTGCCACATAGATGTTCCACCTGTAGAATATAGTGTGATAAGAAAAAAAAAACCATTTAATGGTGGTATGGTTCATATCTTTCTACTCAGTTTCAATTTTTTAAGAAGTGAATACAATTTTACATTTACTCTCAAACTGGATTCAAATCTCCTCTCCCTTCCAGAGTCAACTTCAGCAGCATGGAGTCTAAGAATCCTTTCTCCTCATGTTATTCCAAAGCCCAGCTCCTCCACTGTGTTGGGGAAGGGAGCAAGGACAAAAACCATGAATATCCCTTTACTGAATTGGCTGGGACTCGAGTCCTGACTTTGTGCTGATTCTGTAGCGAAGACCTATAGTCACTGATGGCTTGCTGAAGGGTGGGCACCCAAATACTGTTTTTCCCAAGGGCATATATGTTGATTCTTCTACACAACAGCCCTATTTTTTTCCTCTGTCCTAGAAGATGCCAGCTTGGATTCTCCCTTACCACTCTATTCCTGCTGCACAAAGTACTCCCTATAGTCTTCTCAGACTCCCTACTTCAGTGTACTTGACCTGTGCAAACTCACACCCTTTCTGAGTCAAACGGTATAAGGCTCCCCCCACCGCTCCCCCCCATCCCCACCACTCCAAGCTGTCTCCCCTTCTTTCTCTGGCAGAAGAGCTAAGCTGACGACCAAATACAATGGTGTGAGGACCCACTGTGCTTCCCTCAAAGATGTTTCAGGTCTCTGACTCTCTTCTTTCCCTTTCTCCAGTCTTCTGCTTACTTGGACTTGGGGGGTGGGAAGGCGAAAAGGAGAATATTCATCAGGTTACGATCAATTCTGCTCTGGATAATTGGGGTAGGGGCTTTCTCTGGCCCCTAATGTTGAGCACTCTCTTTAGAATACAGTGTTTAATCTCACTTAGTATAAACACTTAATCTCAGTGATATTATATCTCTTAAGTCCTAGTGACAAAATTAAAGCTACAGGGGGAAAAAAAAATCAATTAAGAAGATAAAAACCAAACCCTTCCAAGTGAGGATACTATGGATGGTGGGGGAGGAGGGGTACATGCTCTGTGGATCTTGGGCTTGCCATCCTGGAGTATACAGTAACACTTTTGATCAAATTAAAACTGTTAGCAAATTCCCCAATGTACTCAGCACCACCTCCTTCTGCCAGAGGAGGAACAAAGTACACAGAAGGAATGTAAGAGGAAGTATGAAGGCTTTCACAGCCTAGGAGCAAAGATAAACAGGGGGGATGGGAGAGGGAAGAATATACTCAACTAATCAGTGGGTTAAAAGACACTTGCTTCTTGGAAGGAAAACTATGACAAACCTAGACAGTGTACTAAAAAGCAGACATCACTTGGCTGACAAAGGTCCATACAGTCAAAACTATGGTTTTTCCAGTAGGTATGTACGGATGTGAGAGTTGGACTATAAAGAAGGCTGAGCACCGAAGAACTGATGCTTTTAAACTGTGGTGCTGGAGAAGACTCTTGAGAGTCCCTTGGACTGCAAGGAGGTCCAACTGGTCCATCCTAAAGGAAATCAAGCCTGAACTCATCGGAAGGACTGATGCTGAAGCTCCAATACTATGGCCACCTGATACAAAGAGCCGACTCACTGGAAAAGACTTTGATGCTGGGAAATATTGAAGGCAAAAAGAGAAGGGGTCAGCAGAGGAAAAGATGGTTAGGTAGCGTCATTGACTCAGTGGACATGAATTTGAGCAAATTCTGGGAGCTGGAGGAGGGCAGAAGAGCCTGGCGTGCTAAGTTCATGGGGTCACAGAGAGTTGGACATGACTTAGGGACTGAACAGCAACAATACTCAATGATTGGTCCATATAACCCCCAAGCAGCCGATTTACTGCCTGGCAAGTAGCTGATAAAGTAACTGATCACATGAAGTTCTGACTTAAAAGGGAATTTGAAGAATTAAATATGGAGAATCAAGAATTTGTTGTTGGGAGACAGTCAAGACACACAGGAAATCCAAGAGACTATCTGGTCAGTATTAATATTTTTGCAGTCTTGATGTTGAATTAGGCAGCTGATTAACCTGCTCCCTTGAGCCATGTATTCTGAATATTTCTCTCAGAAGTCTCATGAAATATCTAATTCTCTGACAATCATGCTTTTCTTTGTAGTAAAGCCCCATGAGGTCAAGTTACTTGAGTGAGTCTGTTTCTTGCAATCACAGAGCCTAAAAAAAATTAGAGCCAATAACACAGGAATGAGAATGAGCCTGGTGAATTCTAATAGCAGGAGAAAAAGACCAGAGGGAGTTGATCCCTGTCCTTATGTTTCATTTAAAATCCCTATACTTAGTCACCATGCAGGGGTCAAGGGTATTTCTGTAATTGTTCTGTTTTTTGAATTGTGTACTGTTATCAGACACTAGGGACAGAAAAATCACCTCAAAACCATTTGCAGATGTCCTTTTTTACACGTGAAAACAATCTATTCACCCTCTGGGCGGGAGGAGAGAACTGTAAAGTGATTGTTTCAAAGTCTAACTTAATTTTTAATCTTGGTTCACTAGACCTATCGCTGAGTTTTCTCAACACCCACCCCACTTTACACCTAACCAACTCCAGGGTGGAAAAACTGTCACAAGCCAATGTCTGTAACACTAAGATTCAGCAATTCTATTTCTAGGAGTTACTCAAGAAAAGTTCTAATATGTTTGCACAGATACGAATAAACATACATTGATAGAACAATTTTAAAAAATGGGAATCTTCTTAACCAGCATTTCTTTAATTTACTTGACCACAGAACACCTATTAAAATCTTGAGACACTATTTTTAAATAGTCTGGGAAAAAGCAAAGTAATTTTTGCCCTTGGCAACACCTCCCTTGCCCCCCACCCGCTTCCCCCCTCTCCAGCTTTTGGATTCACCGGGTGCACACCCCAAAATCAAATTAAAACTGTTAGCAAATTCCCAAACATCCTTAGCACCACCTCTTTCAAACAAAGGCTTCAGGATCTACTTCTGCCGGAGGAGGAACAAAGTGCAATGTGTTTTGAGACTGCAGCCCCCACAACTTCCCAGGAACTTCAAATAAATTATTCAGAGTCTCAGGGGATTGGCAAACAAGCGAGATAAAAGGCCAGCACGGGGAGTGTGGGAAAGGGGAGGGAGAAAGCAGAGGCCAAGACTGAAGGTCAGGAGTTCCAGAAGAGACTATTTTCACAGGTTTTAGGTGCTGGAGCCAGGGAAGTTAGGACAAGCCCTGGTAAGAAAGTGCCAATTAACCACACATACAACGGGAGCTAATTGATCATTAAACAGGGCCTGGCTGCTCAGCTTTTATAAGAGCAGTTCCATGCACCATACGCTCGAGCCAATCATCTTGCCGCGCTGCTGGGCATTCACTTCTGCTGAGAGCCTACTAAAGATAACGTTCAGTGTTTTCATTTGCCTCCTGTCTTTCAGCTGTATGTTGTGAAAGGAAATAGCACATTCATTCGTTGTCTTATAACTCGCCCAAAGAATTAGATATTGGGGAAAATATCTAAAGTCCCAAGCAGGCTAAATGATGATAAATATGGTATTTGTTCTCTTATGTCCTATGCTTAAAACAATTTCAAATGGAATATCATTTGAATACGGTATGTGTTCTCCAAGGATGCAAAGCGATTTTGTGTACCAATGCACAAATGAGTTACAACTTGGACCTTAAAAGAACAAATCTGCAGGGTAAAGGAAGGCTTTCACTTGAAGCTTCCTGCCCTGACTTGACTTGGGCCGGGACTGTTTGGCAGTACTCCATAAACCAACTGCCCTGAATTGAACCTGTCAGAAGAAAATAAAATGGGCTAAATTTATTATCACCTGGATCCACAGACACACACACGCATGAAGGTGCATTGTTAACTAAGACAGAGACCAAAATGCAGCAGCGTGATCCAAGAGCCCTCTGGGAAATACTGTTTGGTGATGGAAGGTGTGTTTCTTTTTTAATCTTCTTCTTAACATCAAGAAGGAAAACAACACATGCAGGAAACCATAAAACCCTTCAAGTTAACTGTAGTCAACGGTCAATCTCATTAGGGTATAATGGGTATGCTGCGGCCCTCTCTATAAAGTCTGAGTACACTCCCCTGAATAATTTCCAGTGATCTCCCTTTTTGATAACAAAGCAGAAGTTCCACTCACCGTGTTTATACAGTTGATTCTATTCTGCCTCAGGTACTTCTTCTAAAACTCAGTTCCTGAGTTGACCTTTGATCTTAGTTAACATTCATTGAAATGGAATATATTAGATAGATACATATGCACAGCTAATCACTTACACTTACCCTCTCAATGAGGGAGGTTACAGAGCATCCTTGGGACATGCACAGGAAGTCAGAAGGCTCCCAGTCCTCTATGGCCCAGGCCTGGTTAAGTCTCTCTGGTTGAAGTAGAGAGGACACCTATTTCTGGAAATCAGGAGCAGGGCTCAAGAAAAGGGGTTCCAGGGCTGGTTTCTCTCACTTCTGACCTTGTGACCCCATTGAGCCACTCTCAATTCCCTTTCTCCATTGAGCAAAAGGCGCGAATAAGTCCTCGTTGCATATTTATTAGGAAAATATGCTAAACAACCATGGAGGCAGAGATCCTCCAGCTTCATGTGAAAGCCTTCCTTTACCCTGCAGATTTGTTCTTTTAAGGTCCAAGTTGTAACTCATTTGTGCATTGGTACACACAAAACTGCTTTGCATCCTTGGAGAACACATACCGCATTCCAGATAGTGAGCCTGCTATCTGGGGGCTTATTAGGGTCCCACCCCCAGAATCCAATAATCTTCATAATCTCTGCCCTTAGCTAGAATCCTAGGGTGATTCTATGATGTGTGGGCTCATGTACCAGATTGGAAGATACCGATTCCAGGCATTTCATTTTAAGAAATTGGTACCTGCTGTATTTGCTTGCACTGTGCTAGGCTTAGACATGCATTATCTTTTTAGAACAACCCATGAGGTAAGGAACTAGCACTTAATGAGCCCATCCAAGAGGCTAGGCCTGATGCCAGGTATGTTCCATGTGTCACTCCACTAGATTCTCACAACGGCTTTTTATGTCCAGAGTTTTCTTTCTATTTAGCAGTTTAGAGCACTGAGGCTTAAGGAGGCTAAGAGATGACCAACGGCCTTCATAGCTGGACGGTCTAAGATGCAGCATTGTAACCCAAGCTTTCAATAAATCCAAGACTCCTTACCACAGCTGCCATAATACAGCCTGACACGCAAAGACATTTTGGAAGCTCTTAAAGGCCCACTGCAACAACGTATATGAAAAATTAACAAATAACAATCAAATGTGTTTTATGCAGTGAAACAGAGACAGTAAAGTTGGGGAAACCAAGTGTTTATGGCATGCTTCCTGTCCTCCAACAATTTAAGGGAGAGATGACTGCCTGGGAATTCTTTTTGGAGAACTGGAAAGGTGGGCTAAAATCATTCTGTGCAGGGCTTTGGATGGAGCCTGTGAATTCTATGCTTTATCCCTAGTTTTTTTTTCAGCAGAGTCTGACCACCACCCTGATGCCTGGAATGGCTTCTCCCCACCTCCTATGGTTTTCAAATGATACCCAGTGAAGATCTGAAAATGGATAGGGAGATAATTTTCCAGAATTGGACTCTTTGCGACCCCATGGACTATACAGTCCATGCAATTTTCCAGGTGAAAAAACTGGATTGGGTAGCTGTTCCCTTCTCCAGGGGATCTTCCCAACCCAGGAATCAAACCCAGGTCTCCTGCATTACTGCTGGATTCTTTACCAGCTGAGCCATCAGGGAAGCCCGGAGGGGTAGGGTAAACATTAGTAAATATGGGTTAGAGAGATACTGTAGTACAGGACTCAAAGGATGAAAAAAATAAAAGGCATAAAAAAATAACCACAAAGAAAAATAAAGTGTACCAACCTTCCGCCCTGAGAAATCCAAACGGGTGAGATGGATTTGTATTCCTACCAGAATTCTTTTTTTTTTCCCCCTACCAGAATTCTTAAGTGTTTTCTTGACATCTGGATCTATCCCAATGCTCCTATAAAATAAATTATTTTAAATTATGATTAAATATTCTGGAACCCTAGCGTTCACTATCCAAACCACGTGTTCTGACTCGTGGACACCCTATAAACACAGGGAAGACTTGGCAAATGTGTATGTCCACTTCCCAGCCCTTTGCTTTCCCATTTTCCTTGGAAATCCTTAATACCTCCAGTATCCCTGCCCGCCCCCTCCAAATATGAGCACAAAATTCAGGCACTCAGTCCACCCTACTAGCTTACATTTTTTTTCTTGCCACTTACAGGTTAATTAACTAGAACTGACAAAACCTACTTATCTTATCAACTAGTACTAATTCATATTTCTAATCAAACCCAGGGTCAGAACAGTATTTTTAAATAAAAATGGCTTTTATTCTTAAAATCTGAAATTTATCCTCTTCTATTGATCCCAATTATCTGAAAGTTAAAAGTCATCCTAAACTGTTTGGTTTCTCAGATTTATTCCTTCCTACCACCTAATACATAAGTGTTCCTTATGAATAAAGACTGATTCAGAGGAAAGGAAGTACAAAGATGTTTCCTACATCTACTCTATCACCTCCTAGGAAGATCACACGTTTTAAGCTTTTCTTTTTAAAGAAATGTTATCAAAATTCTTAAACAGCTAAAGTATCTGATTTTATGTGGAAAGTCAAGGGGCAATAAATGCTGTTCTAGCAGGAGAACCCTATGAAATAAAAATATACTTAAAAATTATATCACATAGTCTTCATTTATGGCAAGGTGTTCACATTTTGGATCTGAAAAAATTAAACAATCGTTATCACTACCATGAACAAAAAGCCATTAGAAGAGTCTTTGAAGAGACAAGTGTATTTGAAGAGACTAATATATCAAGTTGATTTTTTAATTAAAAAAAAACGTAATTACAGAACACAAGTGCAATTAAAACTAAATGTATTAGTGAATACATGTAATAAAAATTTGGACTCTAGTAGCTAAAATGATTTTTGAATGATGAAATTACACTGAAATGCAGTAGTTACATTATTTTGGAGGGTAGAATTACTGCTTTTCACTGACCAGAAAACATTCCTTGTTTTGGTCTCCAAAAATCTCTTCATCCACTTGTACATTCTAGAATGGAGATTTCCTTACCTACAAGCAACCTTGATGATTAAAGAGTTATTTCCACATAGGTCTTATTAACCCCTCTTCTCCAGTGCTGAAAAACCAGAAGACATAAAGAAGACGTTTTAAACAAACACTTGGAAGGGAAGATGGGCTTTGTTAGTTAATAGCAATTGTTAACCCTCAAAGTAAACAGGAAATAGTGCCTCTTAGCAAACTGCAGGCTGCAAACCAAATACTAACAGGCCTTAGAAAATCCCAGGTACTTTTTCTCCTTCACTGACAGGAATAACCACATTGGTCATGGCACACAAAGATGTTGGCACCACGTGAAGTTTCTTGCTTTTGAGGAAAAAAAATGATTACAACTTTTTATCTCATAACAGGTAGTGCCTTTCACCACAATATATTGATAATTTAACAGCCTTTTTGTTCCTAATCTGTGAGAAACAATTCTAGCTGCTGCTGGATGGTAAATCTAGGCAAATCAAGGAGAAAGCAGTTTTAGGACCTGGTTTTATCTGTGAAGAATTCTGTCCACATTACCCCTCCCCTTCTTTTTAAAATTTCAAGACAATGGGCGTTGATTTAAATGGGGGTAAACTCAGAAAATTCCTAGAAAGCGTGTAGAGTTGACACATGGTTTCAGGGTTAGTGCCTGCCCAATCTGAGTGAGAGGAATTTAGATTTATTCCTCAATTAGATGGCATGTAACAGGCCTGAGAACTCACTTGTTTCAAAGCTAGGGCAGATGATGTAGTCTCTACAAGCCCTAGGGCCCTTCCAATCTTATGCTTTGGGCATAATAATGACAAAAGTCAAGATTTAGGGTTCAGTTCCAGCTGATTTTATTTCCTTCTCAAAAAAAGTTATTTACAGAAGGTATATATCAACAATCTGACAGGCAGTGAACTTGACATGATTAGCTGGCATGATTTTTTTTTCTTTTTCTTTTTTCCCCCAAACATTGTTTTTTTGTGGCCTTGAATTTTCAGACAAATATTCTACACGGCATATTGCACAGGATGGATGGCAAAAAAAAGTTTAAAAACAAAAACCCTTAACGGAACTGCCTTAAAAGGCAGACGTCCTAGTGCCTGTCATGTTATATTAAACATACATACACACAATCTTTTTGCTTTATTATAATACAGACTTAAATGTACAAAGATGTTTTCCACTTTTTTCAATCTTTAAACACAACAGCTATAAACCTGAACACATATGCTATCATCATGCCATAAGACTAAAACAATTATATTTAGCGACAAGTAGAAAGGATTAAATAGTCAAATACAAGAATGAAAAACGCAGTACATAGTGTCGCGAACTCAAATCGGCATTTAGATAGATCCAGTGGTTTAAACGGCACGTTTTTGTTTATAAAAAAAGTGCAAAAAAGATGTGGTTTACAAGTTAAAGCTACAGGATCCCTTTTTGCTGTAAATGCACCAGTTTTAAAGCCTCTGCATAAAACAGTATTTTGTTTAAAAAAAAACTCGTTTTTCTTTAAAAGCATACAGTGTTTGGCTAATTCTCCTCCCCTTTTTATAGGGCTGAGGTCAAAGGATGGACACTGGTGGCAGGTTAAGGGATACTGTCACTTTAAGAAGCCTGCAGATTGAAGTGTAAACATGGAGAAATTAGGGGCTGATTTTTTAAAACTGTGTGAGATATTAACCAGCCGCCTTATTATAAAATCAGGAAATCCAAACAGCGATTTACACCGATTAACACCCCCTTTATATATTTTTTACAAAAATACACTGAGAAAATAATCAAACGTTTTCATCTCTCTTGTCTTTTTTTGTTTTTTAAAAGTGTCAAAAGTCTACATTTAAATATAAAAAATTAAAAGTTAAAACTCTAGCCCTTCAGTGAAGGAGACGTAAAATGGCGTGGGTAACAACAACTACCAAAAAAAAAAAAAAAAAAGAAACGAAAGAAAAAAGAAAGTAAGGAAAGAAGAAATAAGGAAGTAAATAGAAAGCAAAGCAAAAGAAAGCAAAAAAAAAAAAAAAAGGGACAAAATAAGAAAAAAAATGTTTGGCCAGTATAAATACGTCCACATATAAAATGGCATCTGATTACATTTACAAGGAAAAAAAAATACGAGGATGGAGCATCGGTGAGGGAAAAAAACACGTCTTCTCATTTACACCTATAAGGAATAAACACATACACACTGAGAAAAAATTTGGTCCTGAATTGGTTTTTTTTAAAGTCCAGCACAGATTTGAGTTGCGTTTGAATCCTTTAAAGAGTTAAGAATGAAAAAAAGCTGGTGATAATTTCTGTCGTAGGAATCAAACATAGCGCCATCTATCTGCTTTTTATATTATCCTACACTATTTTAAAAACTGCTCAACAGTCTTAATACAGAAATCTTTAAAAGATAGACAGGATAACATGCTATATTAACCCCACCAGTGAAATAATCCAACACCATCACGATTCCGATTAAGAGAAGCAAAAAACCTTTTTTTCCCCCCCGACACCACTCGCCCTCCACTGCCCCGGGTACCACATCGAACAGTCTCCTCTCCTCCGCGCCTGCGGGGCCGTGAAGTCTCACCTCACTGGTTTCAGAGATGCAGGAGGCGGAGGCCCAGGAGACGCCGCCACCTTCTCCCGAACGTGCAAATCCATTTCAGTTTTATTACTCGCCCCCCTTCCAGTTCGTGGCCTTCTCCTCCCCGCCCCTCGTCCTGGCTGGTGTGGCTTTCCAACTAGGTTCTCGGGTCATTTCCGAGCGCCGGTCACTCAACGTCTCCTCCTCTGGCTGCAGGGGCAGGGGAAGAAAAAAAAAAAAGGCAAAAAAAGAGGGGGGGGCAGGCGGGGGAGGGGGAGGGGGAAAAAAAAAAAGCCCTCCAAAAACAAAACGGGAATACGCCAGCGTGGAGTCTTTCAGTCCCGGCGCTGGGGCCCTTGCGACTCCCCTATCCCCGCAAGCGGTCAAATTCGACGCCCCGGAGCCTTCGGTCTTCTTGGGAGGGTGGGGGGTGGGGGGAGAATGGGGGCGAGGATGCTGAGAACAAAACCCCTCCGGGGGCATGCCGGAGTCCCCCTCCCCTCCGGATCAAAAAAACAAAAAACCAAGTAAAATAGCCCCAAAACACCGAGGGAGCGATCAGAGAGGAACAGACGATTCCTTCAGTCGCTAGAAAACTACCAACTCGGCTTCTGGCCGGGGGTGCACACAAGTCCGGAAGCTCGTTGGAAGGGCTGGTGGTGGTGGTGGGGGGGGGTCTCTTCCAGCAAAGGGGAGGAAACTCGAAGTCGCTTTTTTCGCCATCAACACCACCAAGAACAACAATAAAAGGTCGCCCCTGTCTACCTCCGCCTCCGCCGCGTCTCTCCGGCCGGCGAGATGGGGGTTGGGAGCGCGGGTCCCCAGACGCCGTGGCGTTGCTCTCCGACCACCCGGACGCGGCCGAAGCCGGCCCTGCTCACTTTTTTTTTTTTCTCCTTTTCCTTTTTTTTTTTCCCCCCTCTTGTTTTCCCTTTTCTCTTGCAACTCTTTTCTCTGTTCGCTTTTTTTTTTTTTTTTTTCTTTTTCATTTTCCTCTCAGGTCCTCCCCCCACCCCACCACCCGCCCCGTCCCTCTCTCTCCCAGCCCGCGCGCCCTTCAGTAGGTGAAGACCAGGTTGGAGATGCTGGACTCCAGCCAGTCTCCCGAGATCATCTCGCTCACCTCGGGCGTGCAGTAGTCCGGGAACTCGAAATGCGAGCCGGAGCCGGGTTCGAAGTTAAAATCCAGATCCCGGTCCAGCGCCGACGACGAGCTGAAGCTGCCCAGGGACATGCTCTCAAAGTTTGAGCTGGGGTTCAGGTCGAGCAGGTCGTCTTCGAACTCGTCGTCGGAGGACGACGAGCCCGATGACGAGGAGGAGGAGGACGACGACGAGGAGGAGGAGGAGGACGAGGCCGACGAGGACGCGTGCGAGGGCGCGCTGGACGGGGCGGGCGAGGCGGCGCGCAGGCTGGCGTAGCTACGGTGGTCGGCGGGCGAGCGGCCGGCGGCCGGCGATGAGGCGGCGCTGCTGCGGCCGCTCAGGCTCGGCCCGTCGGGCGAGCAACCGGCGCCCCCTTCCTCGTACAGGCCCAGGGGGTCGCTGGGGTCGGCCCCCGCGCCCACGCCGCCGACGGGCGAGGACGACGCGCCCAGGCCGCCGAACAGGTAGACGCGCTTCACCTTCTTCTCCGCCGGGTGTTTGCCCGGGGCCGCCAGGCCGGCCGAGGCCGAGGCCGCCGCCGAGGCCGAGGCGCCGGGAGTCCGCGCCTTGTACAGCGAGTGGTGGTCGGCGGCCGCGGCGGCGGCGCCCAGGGGCAACAGGGCGGCGGCCCCCGCCTGCTCGGCGGCGAACGAGGACGACGACGACGAGGAGGAGGCGGAGGCGGTCGCCGCCGCCGCCTTCCCGCCGCCGCCCGCCAGGATGAGCTTGGCGTGGGGCTTGCCGACCCCGCCGCCCGCCACTTTGGAGCCGCAGCTCTTTTTCTGCGCGGGTTTGGAGTTGGCGCCGCCACCGCTCGCGCCGCCGCCGCCTCCTCCCCCCGCGTGGCTGCCCCCGCCGCCGCCGCCCCCGTGGCCGCTGCCACCGACCTTGTCGCCCTTCTCCCCAGGCTTGGAGGCGGCGGCGGCCGCGGAGCCCGAGTTGGCGTTGCCGGACTTCACCTTCTTCCTGGGCCGGTACTTGTAGTCGGGGTAGTCAGCCATGTGCTTGAGGCGCAGCCGCTCCGCCTCCCGAATGAAAGGGATCTTGTCGCTATCTTTGAGCAGCTTCCAGCGTTTGCCCAGCCGCTTGGAGATCTCGGCGTTGTGCATGTCGGGTGACTGCTCCATGATCTTGCGCCGCTCGATCTGCGACCACACCATAAAGGCGTTCATGGGCCTTTTGATGTGCCCACTCGGCGTCTTGCACCAGCTCGGGTCGTCGGCCTTGCCGCCCGTGGAGGCGGTGGAGCCCGGCGTGGGGGAGGAGGCGATGCCCAGCTCGAGGCCGGCGCCCGAGTCCGAGCTCTCGCCGGCGAGCAGCGCTTCCGTGTTCTCGGCGTTGTTGGTTTGCTGCACCATGGCCCCGGCTCGGCGGGCGCCCACGCGCGCTCACACCCTCGCGGCGGCCGCGGCGCGATCGCCGGGCCCTCCTGGCTCCCGGGACCAAGCGCACGCCGAGCGAGGGGACGTGCGCGGCGGTCGAGCGGGCGGCTCAACTCCTGGCCGGGGCGGAGGTGGGCGAAGAGAGAAAAGTCTCCAAAAAGATGCGGGGCGGGAGCACTCCGCCTCAAGCAGAGGAGTTATAGTTCCCAGGCTGGAGAATCTCCCTCTCTCTAGCTCTTCTCTCTCACCGCGCCGCAGTTTGCGCTGTCTCTCGGCTCTGCGTCCTGGAGACGGTGCTAAAGTGGAGAGGAGTTTCTCGAATGCTGGTTGCTGAAGCTTCCAATACAAGTTTCTCGCCGCCTCCCAGGCAAGTCTTTTTTTTTTTTTTTTTCCTTCCCCTGAAGCAGTTGATTCCAGTTCGCGAGCGCTCTCAGAAGCTCAGGAAAGCGACATAGTCTCTATCAGTTAGTCCCTCTCTTACAATGCAAAGCAGAAAAGGCTCTGGCTCCAGGACTCTCTGTGGGCGGAATCGGCACTAAGGAGTTTGTGCAATTATTTTGTTGCAAGGTAGGACGCCAGAAAGGCTTCATGCAACAGACTGGCATGAATAAATGTATGTTTCCCCCTCCCTCCTGCAAGAAGGGAGCTGGTAATGGCAGAGTTCCTCCAGTGCAGACTCTTAAAGAGCGTGCAAGAACTAGAGACCCAGAGCGAAACAGGCCTCTTCCTCTCACACACGGTTTCCCTTGCTGCAGCTTAGAGCGGACCCCAATTCCGCCTCGCGCCTCTTTATCCTTTCCCAGTCTTGGCCGCGGCCAATCAGCCGCTGTAACCAACGCTTCCTCGTGCCAAGCCCCTCCCCCGGGCTTCCCATTGGCTTGGAACCCGATGCAATAATAATCTCCGCGTGCAATGAGAAGCTCCAAATCTGACCTCATTCCAATTTACAGAGCAAACTTTTTAAAAGGGCTAGAAGTACAGCTGAGATTTCTGCTGCCTCTTTTTTCCTTTTGCTGTGCGTGCCTGCGTGTGTGTGTGTGGTGTGTGAAGAGGATGTTAATGCATGAAATTATTAAGGGGAGAGACGGAAATGTATTCTAACCATTATGTTAGATAACAAGGGGCTTAGAAGAGGGGGAAGGGTGAAATACTGTAAATGGAAGCTTTCTGCTTAAAAGCCAAGTGATTATTTTTATTAGTTCTTTTCAGTATTGGAATAGAGAATCAGCCTTTAGTGCAAAATCTGTTCCTCGGCTCCTTCATAAAGCCAAGGATGTAAAAGAGGGAGGGAAAGCTATGAAAATAAATCAACAGATATTGAAAACCATTAAGAAAGTGGTACCTAGACACCTGTCATCACTATTATTTTAACAATTCCAGGTACAGCACAGATGTTGATGTATTGTGTTAATCCCTTCAGAGCTATTTTGGTGCTGTTTGTTGGAAGGCAGAAAAGAGGATTTTGGGGGGCAATAATTTCTTGCTCTCTTAACCAAACAGGGGTTAACTATAGTTATTGAATGATTTAAACTCCCCTTTGAATCCTGGATGGGCTTCCCTAGTGGCGCAGTGTGGTAAAGAATTTGCCTGAGAATGTAGGAGACAAGGGAGACTGGGTTCCATCCCTGGGCCAGGAAGATCCCCTTGGAGGAGGAAATGGCAATCCACTCCAGTATTCTTGCCTGGAAAAATCCCATGGACAGAGGAACCTCATGGGTTACAATCCACAGGGTTGCAAAGAGCTAGACACGGCTGAGCACACAGCACAGCACACACAGTCGTAAATCCTGGGTAGCCCAAACAGAGGAGCTTTCCACTGGAACACAATAGGCAGTGTTCCATAGTTAATAGGAGAATTTCCGTAGTTTTGTGTAAGAAGATAATGGTGAGTAAAGGATGGGAATCAGCTTTACTTTGTAAGTATTAGTTTTCCACATTTTCAAAATTAAAGATAGCTTCACGCTTCATCCTCTCTTCCCCAAACCCTCCTCCTCCTCTCCTTTATATTTTCTCCTATATGTTCGTTACTTCAATCAAATGGAATTAAAAGGCCAAAGCACAGTGACACTGTAAAAGGCAATGATAACTAGTAGCAAAAAAGAATGGAACTTCTGAATTTATATTAGACCTTGCTGCTAGTCTTTCTTACTAGTCTTGTGACTCTGGGGATGTGACCAAGTCTCAGTTTTCCTCATCAGTGATATGGGAACACTAGGAACTACTTTATATAGTGTTTTGTGGGAGTTCAGTGAGGTTGATATATAGTAAGCCCTCAGTGAATACTATATTATCCTTCATGATAATTCAGATTCCAGAGACATTCCCTCTAGTAAAAGCAGCATGTTGTTCGACTAAAATCGAGGGAGGTCACTGATGTGAAAAAATCATCACAGATCATGGATGTGAACCATCCAAGGACCACACTGGCAACCCAGTCATCCTGATGATTTGAAAAGAAGCCTCATGAAGAGCATTGTGAAGAATATGGCAAAAAAAAGTTCCCAGGTAGTCAAAATACATGTTAATTTGGCCACAGACATCTCTTTTGTTCTAAGGTATGAAAATTAAAATTATAACAAAGATTGGTATTCCTTAAAACTATAATAGTAAAACTGTTTTTCTATAAGCCAGTGATAAGTGGTTAGGTAGGGCTAACCTAACATAATTAAGTCAGCTTTCAATTCTGATCAAACTAGTGCTGGGCAGCAGATTTCTATTAATCTTGTCAAACTTTTAGAGTATGTAGGCTGGGGAGAGGCCCAGGTTGTCAGATGTAGAATTTTACTGGAAAGAACACCCTTTGGCAACATCTGACTGGATCTCTAAGGATCAACCACAAACAAGAATGTTTTTGTGGGTAGAAGCAAATAATTTTTGACCAGTAGCTACCCAAGTTATATATATTTTTTTCTTTTAGAAGGGGAAACAAATCTTGAAAACAAAAAACCCACACCTCTTTTGCATCTAACAAAGCTGGGTGTGTCATCATTTTATTTGGTATTCATACTATAACATAGCCCTACATGTTCTCAATCTGGCATAAAAATTACTGTAAGAGGTCTATTATTTATTTATTTTATTATTTATTTTAAAAATCCATAATTTTACCAGAATAAAAAAAGAATAAATACTATGTTTGAGATTTGTAGCAACTAATAATCTGAGGGTGTGACTAAATTTGTGATGTTTCAGTCAAAGTGAGTGAATAATCAGTATCATTGATTATATTTCCAAAGCCATTTGTGATTCTACCAGTGAATGAGATCAGAGAAAAGTGGAAGTTAAAGCACTCAGAATGATTTTATGTTTAAAACACGCAGATTTGTTTTTCTTAATGTGTGTACTAAAAAATAGCCACTGGCCTATTTCTATTGTTAGGTATATTTTCTATATTTCAACAAATCTAACTGATGTCTTTCAGACATACCATGGTCACGTGCTATTAAGGGAGAACAACTGCCAGTGAAACTGACATCCCCATGGTTGTAAGACATCTGAAAAGAAAAAAGTTCCTCTTAGAATTGAAGAAATATGGTATTAATAATTTCCATTGACATAAAAGATTGTTATAGTATATATGAATGCTTAGACTTCTGAAGTAGATTTGTTTTTATGTGTTAGTAGCCCTCTTAAAATGTAAGAAAACATGTGACAAGTGGCCTTTTATTAAAGACATCTTTCTCACCAACTGGATACGTGCACACTGAAATGTATGAGGTCTCAATAGCAAATAATGAGAAAAGATTTCTGTGTTCTCATTACCTAACTTCACATGCTTTGTAACCAGTTTTTCCATTACTAACATTTTTCTTCCCCAAATACCAGATATTTGGTGGCCCCTACTAAATCAGTACTCAGTGTTCCCTCTGCTGGCTTTGTAGTACATGAAGTGATTCTTAATGCTACTCTCTAAGCCATATTAACAGTAAGCCAAGATAATTTTGCAAAAAAAAAAAAAAAATCCTGTTTCAAAATAATAGAGGAAATTTATTTATTATCAAAGATGATAGACATTCCAAATTTTGAATTAAGGTAAATATTTCCTCTTAATTATTTTCCATTAAATAATGGAACTCGATTTGAGATGTAATATTTGCTAATTCATTTCTTCTGCTCTCACACACCTGCACAACATAAAAATCCTGCTTCCATAAAATGGTATGTGGTATAGATGGAAATAGCATTCTGTCCCACTGCTTAATATATTCCTATAGCATAGAGGGAGAGAAAAAAAAAAAAAAACCTGAGGGGAAATTAGTTTAACAAATCTCTTGGATTCACAGTGATTTGCAAGATTTTTCCTTGTCTTGGTTATAGAAACTGTGATTGTAAGAGCTGGTCTGACCTGACAACTATTCAGTTCAAAGAAAATAAAGAGGGGAAAAATCCTGTCTTTGTTACTTTAGCAGACAGGGAAGAAGCCTGAGAAATTTGATGTCATTGGCCTTTGCCAACTGAAAGGCCCCAGGCTTTTTGGTTTCACACTTTATGGAAAATAACCTTCCATCAGAAGCTGATTTACTTCTCAGGCAAGTAGACAAATATAACTTGCACTTCATTTTTGGGGGGCTGATGAAATTGCATTGGAACTGGACTTCCCCGGAGGGGTGGGGGTTGTATGGAAAAACAATGTATGGAAGTAATCCTTATTTGCAAAATACTAAAATAGGATCTTAGGTAAAATGAAGTCCACGTTTATTATTATGTTTACTCTTAGGAAAAATTAAGAGATAAGAATCCTGCATTTCTAATTAAATTTTTGCCATTTTCTCTCCCCTCCTAACCAGTGGCTGGCACCTGGTAGGTTTCTGTATGCATTTCATACCAGCGCCAACTCATTTTTCCTCTCCTTTCAATTTTCTCATGAGAACAAGCAGGAAATGAGTGTTTGCACCAGGCCACGTAGATTTGAAGCAGGAACACGAGCTTCTGCTCCATTTCGCTAAGCCGAAGCAAGTCACACCCACCCCGAACCCGGGTTTACGCGTTCATCAGCCGACTCCCAGTGCAGGGAGAGGCGGCCGCCAGGTGGCAGCGCTGAGCCTCCCTGCGCCCACGAGGAGACGTGGGAAAACGTGGGGATGATCGGACTTCTTTCTCCCCGCTTCCTCCTCTCCTGAACCCGTAGCATCCTCCACTATCTTCTTTCGGTAGCAGTTTAAACGATCAGCGGTTAATAGGGTGTGTCGATGAATTCTGATGATTTTTTTTTTTTTTTTGAATCATAAGTCAAGAGTTTAGGGCAACGAACCGCCGCCTCCCGTTCACTTGTCAGAAGCTCCCAGAGACTTGGGGACGCCAGGACTCCCGTTTGGAACTAGTCACTGAACCGGGAGCTCATCAATGGCCGGGTCCGTATCTTGCCGAAGCCGGAACGAATTAGAAGGCTCTCTCGGAGAGCCGCTGCAGAGGAGGCGCGCCCAACTCGAGGACTAGCAGAGGCACCCCTCCTCCTCAAAAGATGGTTTCCCTCTGCCGGGCGCCGCGACTCGGTGGCGCGGGCACCGCGTTCTGCCTGCCCTGAGCGCGCCGAGGGGTCGGCGGGGATCAGCGGTGCTCCGCCGCGGCGGCTGAGCCTCGTCTTTCGGTTACTGGTACAGGGAGGAAATACACTGGAATCGACTCCGGCTGTGCTTTTTTGGGGAAAAGTCTTTCCTACTGTAAACAGGTTTCGGGCGATGCTGTCAGCTACACTTTAACACCCGTCTTCCGTTTAGGTTTACGACCCGGAGAAGAAGCCAAAGACACAGGCACACACGAGCCCCCGCACCCTAGCCTTCTTCGAAATTTCGATTGGCCGCGCTGGCCCGGGTTGGGGGGAGGTGGTTTCCTCCGGCGCTCGGCTCCTCCATCCCCTCCACCAACCCCCCACCCCCCGCCACCGGGCCCCATTCCGTCCCTGACCGGAACTGACAGTTCCTGGGCCCCCTGGTCTCCAGAGAGCCCACCGCCCCGTGTGCGCTCTGCGTCTGGAACCCACATTCCGGCTGGCAGGCGACATTCGTACCCGGGCTGGGCAACCCCCTCCCTGGTCCCGTGGAGCGTGCAGTTAGTTGCCCGCTCTCGTGCGGGAGGGAGAACAGGGTGTGTGCGCGGTGGGCGGGGCGGGGGGGCGTACAGAGGGAAAAGCTGTAGGGCCAAGGGAGGTTGACAATTGGTTGCACTCGAGTCTTCAAGCATCCCCTCCCCCGGGGCTTCGGAGGAGGCTTCCGCGTGTCTCGGTGCCCTCCCTCTTGCGGGAAAGGTGGGGAGGGGGGCGGGAGTCGCGGTGCCAGGGCCCCTTGGCAGGGGCGCACCGACGCCCCCCGGGAATCGGCTCCGGGTCTCAGGTCTGGGAGGAGGGAGTTTCTGGCAAGTAAATCACCGATAGAGGCTGCGCCCCGGGCGCAGTTACTGAGAATCGAAACGCTCTGGAGGGATTCGGCTCGCTTTGTCCCCCTTGGATTCGCGTGCTTCTGCCTTTCCGCAGGCCGCCGCGGCAGCCAGGCCCCGGGAGCAGGCGCCCGGGTGGGGCTGCCAACCCGCGCGGAGCGCCCCGAAGCCATCCCAGTGACCCCAGGGCGGCGTGAATGGCAGCACGTCCCGCGGGATTCCCGCCCCCGCCCCCCAACTCCACAGCCAAGGAGAAGTAATTCCAGTTGGAGCCCCGTGGGGAAAGCGTCTGATCCCACTTATGGAAAACGCTTAAACAAGAGCACACCTAAGCCAACATGAGCCAGCGAGTTGACCTACAATTGGAGGTGGTGCGGGGGCGGGCAGGCTGGAGCAGGCGCGCCTGCCTGCGAGGGAAACCCGCCGGGGAGTGGGCAGAGGGAAGCGAGGCGAAATGTCAAGATAAGAGAAAGAGAGGAAGAGGGCGGGGGAGGGAGAAAGGCGCTCGATCGCAGAGAGGGAAGATGGGGAGGCGCGGAGGCCGCGCCGGCTGCCAGGTGACGCGGGTCAGAGGGGAAGGGGGGCGGGCGCAGCACGCGCGGGCTCCGCCAGGCACCGGAGCTCCGTGTTCCCAGCCCTCCCCGCCCCTCCCCGGGTCCCCCTTGGCCCGGCATCACGTGTGGCGCCGACGGCGACTCGTGGGAGTGGGAGGGGTGGGGAGGAGCAGGGACCAAAGAACCTGGTGCCCCAGACCGCGCCGAGCGTGCTGCACACCTGGCACCCGGCACTCGCCATCTGCTCCGAGCTCACGCCTCTCGGGCCAGGGTGTGAGCTTGGAGAGATGTAAGGATATTGCCCGGGGGCAAGATGGCTTCGAGTCAATGAACTCAGTCAATCAGTGCTTATGGTGCTCCTACTGTGTGCAGAGCGTCCCCTCCAGCTGCTGGGCTCAGGAGCTGCACCATCTGTTCTGTGTGTTGTGTAATAACATTGTGTAATAAGTGCACAAGCCGAACGGTAATCTAAGCAAATTGGCCCTGCCAAGGAGGGCGGTTGAGGCAGTTTGGAGGTCTGGAGAGGTGATGAGTCTGGTAGAGTAAGGTGTGAAAGTTTTATGATTTTCCTCTGCTTTCTTACGTATGAGTGACCCCTCACTCCCCACCCCCTACCCCGTGCTTCCTGTGCGGCATTCTCAGAACACAGAGATCAAAATTAACGATCACAGTTTTAAACTAGTAATTTAGTGACACTTACTCTGAGCGTCAAAGAATTGATGCTTTTGAACTGTGGTGCTGGAGAACACTCTTGAGAGTCCCTTGGACTGCAAGGAGACCCAACCTCTCAATGCTAAAGGAAATCAGTCCTGAATATTCATTGGAAGGACTGAGGCTGAAGCTGAAACTCCAATACTTTGGCCACCTGATGCGAAGTTACTGACTCATTTGAAAAGACCCTGATGCTGGGAAAGATTGAGGGCGGGAGGAGAAGGGGCAGACAGAGGATGAGATGGTTGGATGACATCACCGACTGGAGGGACATAGGTTTGAATAAGCTTCGGGAGTTGGTGATGGACAGGGAAGCCTGTCTCTGCAGTCCATGGGGTCGCAAAGAGTTGGACAGGACTAAGCGACTGAACTGAACTGAACTCTGAGCTAGAAGAATTTGTAAGTAATTGAAGCCTAGTCCATAAACACTCAAACTTAACTCATTCATTTCACAAATATCAGACCCCAGACACTGCTTTATTGGAAAAACTGTTTTGTAATATAACTTCTGGGCTTCCCAGGTGTGGCTTAGTGGTAAAGAACTGGACTGCCAACGCAGGAGATGCTGTTTTGATGCCTGGAGAAGAAAATGGCAACCCACTCCAGGATTCTTGCCTGGGAAATTCCATGGACAGAGGAGCCTGGAGGGCCACAGTCCACGGGGTCACAAGAGTTGGACTCGATTTAGAGACTAAAAAGCAACAATAATAGTGTAACTTTATCCTGTGAGAAAAGTCTTAGATAATATAACCTATGTTTTAATGTATTTTTAAAGTCAATATAATGCTCAAACTACAATATGAAGGCGAAATAGGCACAAAATTCATAATACAATACTATATTTCCACCATGTGTGCCCAGGTTATATTTCACTAGAACACCCAAAATGTTGTCTAAAGGGAGTACTGCCAAGATGTTAATTATAATCCAAGGATGTCAGGCAAGTACTGAGGAATGGGAATGTACTCAGGGATGGGAATGTAATTCAAAGTCTGAAATTCACGGCGGACGTGGTAGATTCTTATATCAACCTTGTCCTATTTATGCCCTTTGTGGATCCTGTCCCATCAACTCTAGATCAGGTCGCATGACTTGCTTTGGCTAATGGGGCATTAGCAAACATGAGCCAAGCAGAAAGTTTGATGCTGCTGCTGCTGCTAAGTCGCTTCAGTCGTGTCCGACTCTGTGCAACCCCATAGACGGCAGCCCACCAGGCTCCCCCGTCCTTGGGATTCTCCAGGCAAGAACACTGGAGTGGGTTGCCATTTCCTTCTCCAATACATGAAAGTGAAAAGTGAAAGTGAAGTCGCTCAGTTGTGTCCAACTTAGCGACCCCATGGACTGCAGCCTACCAGGCTTCTCCATCCATAGGATTCTCCACGCAAGAGTACTCCAGTGGGGTGCCATTGCCTTCTCCGGAAAGTTTGATGAGTGCCTGCATGTTGGTATTTGTCCATTTGAAATATAAAGACCATTGTGGGAATAGAGGCCCAGACATAGAGAATGGACTTCTGGACCCAGGGGAAGGAGAGAATGGGAGGAATTGAGAGAATAGGGTTGATACATACACTAATGTGTAAAATAGATAGCTAGTGGGAACCTGCTGTATAGCACAGGGAGCTCAGCTCTGTGATGACCTAGATGGGTGGGATGGGGCGTGGGAGGGAGGCTGTAGAAGGAGGGGATATATGTATGCATATGGCTGATTCACGTTGTATAGCAGAAATTTACACAACATGATAAAGCAATTATACTCCAATTAAAATTTTTTTAAAAATACATATGCAAAAAATCATAAAGAGCATTGTGTTGTGAAGAAGCTCGGCTGACTTACAGGGAGAAAGCGATGCCCTGCCAGTGCTAGTGTCCCAGGCATGTGACTGAGGCTATCTGGGACCGCAGCGGGGTTGTCAGATGACTACAGCCACATGAGTGATCCCAGATGAGTCTGGCAGAAGAATCACTAGATTGACAAGCCACAGATCTGTGAGAACAATACATCATTGTTTTAAATCACTATGTTAGGGGTGACTTGTTATACAGTAAGAAAGGACAGAGTAGTATTAACTACAATACCATGTGATAGATGCTAAAATACAAATCTACTCATGACGATGATCTCTCTTTAATGACTCCAGACCTTCCTTATGAGTTCAATCCATATGTCCATTAATGCCCATGGTGAATATAGGGGTTAGCTGGATTTGAATAATCCAGATAGTTAATCTTTTCTCATTGCAAGTTGTGCTCCCTTGCCATCTTCTGAACTTTCCTGAAATTCTTTCCCCTCTCAGGAGACCTGCTGCCTCCAACACGGCTATTTATCTGTCATGTCCGTCCCTCCTTCTGTCTGTGGCCTTTCCTGGCTAGCTCATTTCTCTCCATTCCCCCCCCCCCCTTTTTCCTTCTTCCTGGTCTTTTCATTTTCTGCTTGGAAAAAGCAGTTGTTGGAGGTGAAATGAGTATCACCTCTCTAGATTCTGAAAAAGTGTAGTGGTCACAAACTGGATGTTAGAACCCTGACTAGTACACATTCTATGGCTTTAGAACCACATCCTGTTTGTGACCACTATACTTTTTCAGAATCTAGAGAGGTGATACTCATCTCACCTCCAACAACTGACTGAAAGAAATTTACAAGCAGAAGCAATGACCAAAAAGCTAAGATAAGCTAAAGAATCAAATAACTGAAAGCTGAGTATGGTTGGTCTGTTTACTGATCCTAAGTAAACACACGTTGAAGCAACAGCAGAAAATGAAAAGTAAGACCAGGAAGAAGGAAAAAGGGGAAAAAAAAATGGAGAGAAATGAGCTAGCCAGGAAAGGCCACAGACAGAAGGAGCGACAGATATGACAGATAAAGAGCAGTGCTGGTGGCAGCAGGTCTCCTGAGAGGGGAAAGAATTTCAGGAAAGTTCGGAAGATGGCAAGGGAGTACAATACTTATCTATAGTCATATATGTTGGAGAAGGCAATGGCACCCCACTCCAGTACTCTTGCCTGGAAAATCCCATGGATGGAGGAGCCTGGTAGTGCAGTCCATGGGGTCGCTAGGAGTCGGGCACGACTGAGCAACTTCAGTTTCACTTTTCACTTTCATGCATTGGAGAAAGAAATGGCAACCCACTCCAGTGTTCTTGCCTGGAGAATCCCAGGGACGAGGGAGCCTGGTGGGCTGCCGTCTATGGGGTTGCACAGAGTCAGACACGACTGAAGTGACTTAGCAGCAGCAGCAGCAGCAGCATCAGAGTCATATATACATAGTAGCTTCCCAGGCGGTTCAATGAGTGAAGAGTCTGCCTGCAGTGCAGGAGACGCAGGTAACGTGGATTTGATCCCTGGGTCGGGAAGATCTCCTGGAGTAGGAAATGGCAACCCACTCCAGTATTCTTGCCGTGGAGAATTCCCTGGACAGAGGATCCTGGGTGCGCTATTAGTCCAAGGGATCACAAAGAGCTGGACGCAACTGAGCACACACACACCTTATACATAGTATATATGGCTGACAACTCCCAAGATTTAAAAGCCAGTGGTGTGGTTTTAATCCAAAGGCCAGGAGACCTAAGACCTCAGGAAAAGTTGATGTTTCAGCTGGAGTCTTAAGGCAGGGAAAAGAAGCCAGTGTCTCTCTGTGCAGGCAGTCAGGCAAGGGGAATTCTCGTTTACTTGGGGGAGAGTCAGCCTTTCTGTTCTATTCAGGTCTCTGGCTGATTGGTTGAGGCCCACTCACGTTAGGGAAAACCCTCATGGAAACCTTCACAAAAACACTCAGAGCAATGTTTGACCAAATATCTGAGTACCTCATGGCCTAGTAAAGTTAACACATAAAATTAACCGTCACAGACGGTTACCAACAGTCTTGCCTCATCCTTAACTTGACTCAAGGATGGCATTCAAAGATAGGTTAGATAAGTAGCCAACCAAGAAGATGTTCTGATGGAAAATGGGAAGATCTTTAAACTTCCCATCTGATAAACCCCCCTCCCCACAACCAACTGATAAATAACAGCAAAGTTCATCCCTTGAGGTTATAATATGTATTTTTCTAATAAAAAACATTAGATTTTTTTTATTATACAGATTACCCAAGAAGCTGTTGCACTGACCTACTATTAGACAAAAATAGTATAGTTCTTTAGAATAGCTTTTCTCATAGGTTCAAATAGGTTTAAACATAGGCAGGAGGGGCTGAGGAAAGGGGAAAGGAGATCACTTTGAGAAGGGAAGATTTAAATGCAATGCTCTTGGCATGGTATGGTATGACTGAATGAAAAAAATAAAGAACTAAAGGTTAAATTTTGCTGCTCCCATTTAAAGTACAGCTTTAATTTCCTGAGACTGGAAAGTCCCTGATGTTAATATGCACAATAGCATCACTAGAATTACTTCAAGTTTAAAGTATGATGTAGTTTAGCTCAGAATAGATATAACCTTCCCTTTCATGTTTATGCCTCAAGGGTAAAATGAAAAAGAAAGAAAAAAAATAAAGCTCCAAAGGAAACTTTACACCATGCACCATGTAACTAAAGGATATTCTTCACTAACCTTCCTTTAGAAATAATTTTATTATAATCATTGTCTATAATACCTAGTATTCCAAACAGCAGTTTTTAGAATATTATAATTTGAAAGATTTTTCTAAAAAGCATTTACAAAAAAGATTTAAAGATCTTAAAAACATTTCTAAAAAAAGATTTTTTTTCTAAAAAATCTGAGAAAACGCTACATCTTTATGTTAGGTTAGGCATTCCTTATTTTATTTGCCTCTATAGGATGTACTATGCTCAGACAGTAAAGAATCTGCCTGCAATGTGGGAGACCTGGGTTTGATTCCTGGGTTGGGAAGATCCCCTGGAGGAGGGCATGGCAACCCACTCCAGTATACTTGCTTGGAAAATCCCTGGGGAAAAAGGAGCCTGGCGGGCTACAGTCCATGGGGTCACAAAGAGTTGGACACAACTGAGTAACTAAGCACAGCACAGATGTAGATGTGTTCTGAAAACTCAGTGACTCAACACAAAGTTCTTTCCTACTGATGCCAAGTCCACCATGAGCCCAGCAACTTTCCAAAGTGGCTTCTTTTCCCAGCAGTGTCTTAGGGGACCAGACTGAGTGGCTCCATATCTTAAACATGTGACCTTTCTGGTCTCCATGAAAGGGAGAATGTAGAGAATTCTTAGTCACCTTTAAGTACCTTTTCTCGAAAGGGACACACATCATTTATGCTCATAGCCCGTTGGACACAACTGGGCACATGGCCCTGCCTGAAGGCTTGGAAATAATGGCTGTCCTCTCTGCTCCAGGAAAGAGGAAAAATGTGTATGAGTGAATACTAGAAATCTGTTCCATGTTATTTTTGGAATTGATATGCCTCATCTAAATTTGCTATAAAGTGGATTTACTTTAAGTAAATCCTATTCTCCTTTCAGCTGCATTTCAAATAAAAATTACACTCTAGCATGAAAAAAATTTTTTGTCTGGACTAATGTTTTTATTGTTCTTCATATTTTAAAGCCACATTAAGATGAAAGAAGTCATTAAAGACATGAACATGTCTGCTTCTGAGTATGAGGTAGTAGTAGTAGAAAGCAATCACAACTAGAAAAAAAAGACTATAGAAGTCAAGCAGAATATAAAATTAGCAAAAGTAAATTTTAGAGAGAGGAAAGGCTAAAACTGCTGGTCGTTTTCTTGCCTGGGAGCATCTGCTGAGTCTGTTCATAAGCTGTCATAGTAAAGGTGAAAAACAAAACTTTTTATATTCATGTTGATTAGCATGGACAAATTAGAATATACAGGATTTTCAAATAGAGATTTTCTCCCAGAGAATATTTGCTGAGAGCTAGGGCAGTGTAGGGGGGCTTCCCAGGTGATGCAGTGGTAAAGAATATACCTGCCAGTGCAGGAAATGCAGGCTCAGTCCCTGGGTTGGGAAGATCTCCTAGAGTAGAAAATGGCAACCGACTTCAATATTTTTGCCTGGAGAATTCTGGAACAGAAGAGCTTGGTGGACCACAGTCCATGGGGTCGCAAAGAGTCAGAGGAAGACAAATACTGTATGTTATCACTTATACTGATGCTTTTGAACTGTGGTGTTGCAGAAGACTCTTGAGAGTCCCTTGAACTGCAAGGAGATCCAACCAGTCCATCCTAAAGGAAATCAGTCCTGAATATTCATTGGAAGGACTGATGCTAAAGCTGAAACTCCCAATACTTTGTCCACCTGATGCAAAGAACTGACTTATTAGTAAAGACCCTGATGCTGGGAAAGATTGAAGGCAGGAGGAGAAGGGGACAACGGAGGATGAGGTGGTTGGATGGCATCACCCACTCAATGAACATGAGTTTGAGTAAACTCCAGGAGTTGGTGATGGACTGGGAGGCCTGGCATGCTGCAGTCCATGGGGCCCAAAGAGTCGGACACAACTGAGTGACTGAACTGAACTGAACTGAACTTATCATTTATATGTGGAATCTAAAAAATACTACAAATTAGTGAAGCACATGCATGGATATAGAGAACAAACTAGTGGTTACCAGTGAGGAAAGAGAAGAGGGGGGCAATATAGGGGTAGTATATTAAAAGGTGCAAACTATTATGTATATAATAAGCCAAAAGAGTATATTGTACAGCACTAGGACTATAACCAATAGTTTATAATAACTATAAGATGAAGTATAACCTTTCAAAATTGTGATGCTCTTGGACAGGCCTTAGGTTTTCCTGAGGCAGAGATGGAAAGAGTGGGAAGAGCAGGGTGGAGAGTACAGGAAAATTGGGTGAGTGCAGAGCAGACATTTTCAAGGCCATAATAAGGGCCACAGTTTTGTCAAATGGAATGATGGTGTGGTAAGCAGGATGAGCTGAGAGGTGATGAAATAAAGGATTTCTGGAGAGACTTTTACATCTGGCAGAGGATTTCATTCCTGGATAGTTTCTGGAAGAAGAAGGTAAATGTCTAGCCTAACAGGTAAATGTCTAGCCTAACATTGAAGGGTTTTGTTTTAACATCAAGTATGGTGACTTTGGGGGACGTTTTCAAGTTCTATTTTCATTTTAAAGTTGATAATAAAAAGGCACAACAGATTAATTAGTTTAGAGTTTCTACTTGGGGTGATGAAAATATTCTGGAAATGAATGGTGGTGATGGTTGCACAAGACTGTGGATAGACTTCATGCCACAGAATTATACACTGAAAAATAGTTAGAATGGTAAAATTTACGTTATATATATTTTGCCACACAAGAAAACAGTATTTAGCAAAGGTTGTGAACTAGCATCCCATTGGCTAAACCTGCACCCAGACATGTATGGTTTGGCTTCAAACTGTTCTGGACATCGTTGTGGGTGAAAAAAAAAAAAAAGAGAGAGAAAAGAAATTAATATCTGACATTTAGCAATCTGGTATTTTGTATAAAATTCCTACTTGGGGCGGACCAGCTAGAGCCCAGGGAGACTTGCTCCCCTCACATTCAGCTGAGTTTCCCCTCTGACTTCCTTTTACCACCAAGGCCTTAGTCCTCCAGCCAGTCAGCCTAATACTTGCCCTCTTGGTTCTCTTTACAGAATTCATTGGATGGTGAATTGCAAAGATGGAAAAACGAAAGGTAGGCTGAGCAGGGCCTTGTGTTGCAAGAAAAATAGGAGAAAACATTTCTGGGTGGATGTGAAGCTGCGTGTTTAATGTGTAAACAGAGTACATCCTGAGAATACAATCGGGTCAACTTCAGTTATTTTTATTATCTACCCAACTCCTGAGGGTGGCTGTGGTTGCCTCTCCGATTTATAGAGACTGTTTATAACTTTAAGGTTTAAATAATTCATGTAAAGCTAAAAACCTAACAAAATTCGAATGCCATAGAAAATCTCGAATTTTCATCAATCTTTAGCTAATAAAAGTATTCCCTGCCTTGGGGAAATAATCCTTGGGATATTAATTCATGAACTCATGGATTAATCTATTATTCTCAGCATCTGTTCATAAGAAAAATAATGATATATTTTCTGTTTTATATGTATGTGTGTATATGTTAGAGAGAGAAGGGAGTCAACTACATCTGTCTTATTCATTGGCATATAAATGCATTGTTTGTGCCAAACCAATCAGGAGAAATGGGAACATTAAATCGTGTGTCAATATTGCTATAAAAGAAGGCTCTAGTACACAAAATGGGCATGTACTGTCACCAGAAAAAGTGCACTGACTTCCATTTGAAAGTAAAAACTATAGTAAACACCAGATATTCTAGCATTATGATTGACTCTGATCTAAAATATCCCTACACTTCTAAATTTACAGAGAAGATATTTTGTCTTTCTCTTCCTACTGGATGAACTTTACCTTTGGAGATCTTTACTTGGGAATGAAGTGCTCTGAATTGTTGTATCACTGGATGAGAGTTGAAAATGACACTGAATAAGAACAAAAAGCTCCAATTTCTACTTAGAAATGGAGAATTGCCCCAGTATCTGTCGACTTCTGTTGATGCTCTGTGACACTGAGAAATAGACCCATGGCCCTGGCTAAGACATATAAGCATTGAGGGCGTAATTAGTTTCCTGGGGCCACATTTGTTCTGAAACAAAATATCAGAGTTAGCGTAGCCTTAAACAAAAGTAGTATACGATCACAGTGCGCCACAATCCAAGCAAAAGGACGTTCTCTCACGGTTCTGGATGCTACCTGGGTGTCAGCAGGGCCATGCTCTCTCTGAAGGCAATCCTTTTCATCCCTTGGCTTATAAACACATCACTTCAGTTTCTGCTTTCATTGCTACATGGTGTTTTCCCTCTGTGTCTTTATCTGTGTCTCTCCTTCTCTTCTTATAAGTCATATTGACTTCAGTTCAGTTCAGTTCAGTTGCTCAGTCATGTCTGACTCTTTGCGACCCCATGAATCGCAGCACGCCAGGCCTCCCTGTCCATCACCAACTCCCGGAGTTCACTCAGACTCACGTCCATTGAGTCAGTGATGCCATCCAGCCATCTCATCCTCTGTCGTCCCCTTCTCCTCCTGCCCCCAATCCCTCCCAGCATAAGAGTCTTTTCCAATGAGTCACCTCTTCTCATGAGGTGGCCAAAGTACTGGAGTTTAAGCTTTAGCATCATTCCTTCCAAAGAAATCCCAGGGCTGATCTTCAGAATGGACTGGTTGGATCTCCTTGCAGTCCAAGGGACTCTCAAGAGTCTTCTCCAACACCACAGTTCAAAAGCATCAATTCTTCAGCACTCAGCCTTCTTCACAGTCCAACTCTCACATCCATACATGACCACAGGAAAAACCATAGCCTTGACTAGACTGACCTTGGACCGTATTGGCTTAGGGGCCACCCAATCTTAACTTGATTACATCTTCAAAGACCCTATTTCTAAAGAAGGTCCCATTCACAGGAAATTAGGAGTTAGAGATCCAGTATATCTTTTGGGAGGACACAGTTCAACTCACAATAGAGGGAAAGAGCAATGGCCATACCATGACCATTGACTTAGCTCCTCAGTTGGATGCTGGCCCAGCCATTTCTCATCTCCGCCATGGCAGCCTTCTATTCTTCCCCACTTTCTTCATAGCCATCTCCTGCTTTATCCCTCTACCATGACCAACTAGTCAATGTCAGTCAAATTTCATCAATTTATACAGGTGCCTGTTTGTGACTTTTCTCCCTCTTAGCATGCTGTCTCCTTACCCCAAACCTTGGAAATAGAATCCCTTGATCAGATTCTAGGATGCCATTCCCATGAATTGCTTCTGTCCGTTATTTTCCTGTGATCCTAAATTCTTCCCTGTTTGATTTCTGTTGTCATCACTTCAGCCACCTTGCAACTCTCTCGCCCTGTCATCCTTTCTTCCTACCACTTGTTGAAACCCAATCTCGAAAAAGCCCAACTATTTGGTCTCTGGGCTCACACCTGGGCAGCTGAGCACTGTGAGAGGAAATCACACAGCTGTTTTCCTCCTCAGCTTTCTCTGCAGAGACATTTCATTCTAGCCATAAGCTCCTTAAACCTTTGATATCACTGATTCCTCCTCATTCACACCTTTCTATTCTCTTCAACTCTTGGTTCACAGAGAAAATCCACAGGTGTCTTAACGTCATGCCACCAAATCTACAATTTAGCCCTGATCTACACCCATCACTTTTCTCCTTCCCACTTGCAACAAAGGAAATGAAGTCCATGTAACGTCTTATTCCCCCCGTCTCTGGACTCAGTCCCCTTTCTGTCTTTAGAGATCTCCTGCCTTTTTATTATTTCTCCTCTACCTTCAGTCTCTCTGTGCCCTCTGAAGGCCCTTCCTTATCAAAATTTTAAATCTCTTCCATTTGCTATAAACAAACAAGCCTTCTTGTAACCAAAAACTCTTCCCTTAACCTGACAGTCACCTTCAGTTTTTTAAACCATTACAATATGCTTTATTTTACAGTATGTTGCAGGTACTAAGCCTTCAATCTCTATTTTCTCCAGTTCCTCCCATTCTCAGTTAAACTTCTTGAGTTATCTATCTTTGCTGTCTATAATGACTCACACATATGCATCCTTAGGTGCAATAGAATCTCTTACCCAATGACTCCAAGATCACTGAAGACTTGCTTCCTGCTGAATTTAATAATATTGTTTTGTCTTTTATTATTCTCGATTTTTCAGCAGCAAGTAATACAGTTTTATTCTCTGCTTCTTAGGTTTCTCTGATTGGCTTCTAGACACCAGCTCTTCTGGGTTTCCTTGTAACTCCCTGATGCATCATCTTATTCTTCTTTGCAGATTTCTTCTCCTTTCCTTGTTTGTTACATCCAGGTGATCTTTGGTTTCTGCCCTTGCCCATCATTGTTCCTCCCACTATACAGTTTCCCATGGGGTTTCATGAATTTCTTGTTGACAGTTTCCAAATCTTTAACTGTAGATCTGATTGCTCTCCTCTTTCATGAGTGAAAAAGTTGGCTTAACACTCAACATACAGAAAACTCTAAGATCATGGCATCTGGTTCCACCACTTCATGGCAAATAGATGGGGAAACAATGAGAGACTTTATTTTTTTGGGCTCCAAAATCACTGCAGATGGTGACTGCAGTCATGAAATTAAAAGATGCTTGCTCCTTGGAAGAAAAGCTATGACCAACCTAGACAACATATTAAAAAGCAGAGATATTACTTTGCCAACAAAGGTCTAGTCAAAGCTATGGTTTCTCCTATAGTCATGTATGGATGTGAGAGTTGGACTATAACGAAGGCTGACTGCTGAAGAATTGATGCTTTTGAACTGTGGTGTTGGAAAAGACTCTTGAGGGTTCCTTGGACTGCAAGGAGATCCAATCAGTCTATTCTAAAGGAAATCATTCCTGAATATTCATTGGAAAGACTGATGCTGAAGTTGAAACTCCAATACTTTGGCCACCTGATGTGAAGAATTGACTCATTGGGAAAGATCCTGATGCTGGGAAAGATCAAAGGCAGGAGGAGAAAGGAACAACAGAGGATGAGATGGTTGGATGGTATCACTGACTCTATGGACATAAGTTTGAGTAAACTCTGGGAGCTAGTGATGGACAGGGAAGCCTGGTGTGCCGCAGTCCATGGGGTTGCAAAGAGTTGGACACGACTGAGCTACTGAACTGAACAGATTGCTCTCCAAAGACTCATATTCGCATACCCAACAGTCTACTAAACACCTTTACTTAAGGTGTCCCCTGAGCACCTCAAATGAATTATACCAAACATCAAAGTCATAACCTCTACTCTCCAGTCCTCTTCTGTCTTCCTTCAACCCCTGGGTTGCTCATCTCAGGTCCTCATCTCCTTATCCCACTGAACCACACCAGAGACTGAGTGTTATCTGTAGTAAATATTCTTTGGGTCTCACCATTCCATGTGCTCCTGCCCATTTCCTAAAACCTGAAACTATGTCTTTTGCCTAAGGGTCTTTAAAGAAGCAACAGAAATCTGCCTTGCCTGTGCAGAACAGGCTGGAAATGCTGGAGAATTAAACCCAGCTGCCAGTGACTCATGGCAATTGGCTTATAAATTCCCCATCTTCTCAACCTCTTGGATGAGAGAACTCTGAGACATTTGTTCGATACCATTTCCCAGGATTTCTCCATGACATTAATTGCATAGTTGGCATGATAAAGCACTCTTTCTTGGCTGCATTTCCTCCTTGTTATCACTTCCTCATTTTCCCACCCGTATTCCCTGTTCTCCAATGAACTGCTTGTACTTGAACCTTCTCCTGGAGATCTGTTTCTGGGGAAAACCAAAGTAGGATCTCATCCTTCTTTCCAATCCTTTCCTTTCTTCTTCCAGTTAATTACCAAGTTCTAATAATTTCAATTCATCATCATCTTGGGCATCTAGCCACTTCTCTCCAGCCCTGCAGCCATTTCCTTGGTACCCAGTGTCATCCTCTCTAGCCAGGGTCACCGTGGCAGTCTCCGACTGGCCTGTGGTGTTGTGCCCCTTCTGTCTTTTCTCTTCCCAATGGGCAGTGGTCTTTCAAATATGCAACTTTGACAATATCACCTCCACTGTAAACTTTTCAGGTCTCAACTCAGACTTGAAAAGCCTTTCTTGATCTTTCATTTCTACGGACCTATTAAAAGGAGCATTTTAATAGAGCATTTAATGTCATTTCCCATTTAAAGCACTTCTTATGTTGCACATGAATTGCCTATTCACTCAGCTATATTCCTCACTAGACTGTAACTTCTAGGACAGAACATTGTTTTTTTCTTTCTTTTCCTTTTCTTTCTTGTTTGTTTTTTTTTTTTCTTTTTCTTTTCCTTTTTTTTTCTGGACTCCTAGATTGTAACTCAATATAAGGGTATCAAGTAGAAACTCTGGGAATATTTGCCAAATACATGAATGCTTCGTGGGTCATTTCTGCCTTGCCCATCTTGGCCTGTTTTTGTAGGGCCAGAATCAGAAAGCTAAGGAATGCGTTTGTAGTTTGTACCTGTGTTTACTCTCGTGTTCTATTTTAATAAATTTTTCTTCTTATAAGTAGTGACTAGTGATCTCATTAGGGAATGCGTTCATCTGATGATGGTGAGTCAGACATAAGAGTGATTTTGTTTAAACCTTAATAGGTGATCATTTCTGTTATTTGGTATAAAAATTGGTATGGATAAGATGGTAGCTTGGAACTTCCAAATTTTTTTCATTTAAGGACTTTCCTTGTGAAAGTGAAAGTGTAAGTTGCTCAGTCATGTCTGACTCTTTGTAACCCCATGGACTGTAGCCCACCAGGCTCTTCTGTCATGGAATTCTCCAGGCAAGAATACTGGAGTTGGTAGTCATTCCCTTCTCCAAGAAATATTCCCAAACCAGGGATCGAACCCAAGTCTCCTGCATTGAAGGTTCTTTACCGTCTGAGCCACTTTCCTTAATTCTTTACATTTATCCTTTGATAAGAATTTATTTCATAAGAATACATCTCAAATGTATTCTTTAAAAGAATAAATTATTTCATGATAATAAATTCATGCCAATTCATTAAAGATGATTATTTTTTAATTTCCACTAAGATTGACATGTTTGTATTTAAAAAGGAAAAAAGCTACCATTATAATTCCTACCCAGTTCTAGAAAATTAAAACTTCAAAACTTTTGATTCTTATCCATGCCTCTAATTGAGAGCTTACTTCTTTCATTGAAAAGTATTCTAATATTGCATTATTTATTCTGATTACGTTATTTATTCTGATGAAAATGGGTGGCCTGGACTCTAAATCATATTATTTGTGATATGGAATTTCAGCTACAGGACACCAACCATTTTATTTTCCTCTCTCCTTTTTTCGTTAGTATAAGGTACCTGTTAAAAGAGCAAGTTTTCAGATGCAGTGGACAGGCTAGAGTCTTCATTCTGCTGATTATTAAGCTGTGTGAGCAGAGGTAGTTTTACTTCATCTTCCCAGGCCTCAGTTTTCTCATCTTTTAAAAGAATAAACTGATATGTACTTCTTAGACTTGCTATGAAACAAGAAAAACAACAGGTATAAAAGAATTATCACGTGATAAGCACTCAATAGATGATGTCATCATCATCATTGTTATTTATTAGCTGTTAGTTGGAGAGTACGTGCTTTTATTATCTTATGTAGTCCTCGTAACAATACTATGATGTGACCAATGCTATCATCCCTCTCTTAACAAATAAAGAAACTGAGGCTCAGAGAATTTAAAGAAACTTGCCTAATGATTATAATAAAAAAATAATAATAAAACTATGAAGTATTCACCATGCACAAGGCCCTTTTCTAAACTGTTTACATATGAATTCAGTTCCTTAATCCCAATAGGTCATGTCTATGGTCCTCCCCCCGCCCCCCCGAGTTTGCAAAAGGAGACTGAGGCCCAGAGCTATGAAGTAAATTGTTCAAGGTTACACAGCTCTTAAAAGGTAAAACCAGGATTCAACTCTGGGAAATCTGGTTTCAGAGAATGTGTGCTTAACCATTATGTGTACATCTCTCTCGTGCTACTCTGGGGTGCTGTAGTTTGATAAAACAATTAATGAATACAGAATTGGGGGAAATTCCCTGGCGGTTTAGTGGTTAGGACTCCACACTTTCACTGCTGAGGATGTGGGTTTTTTGTTTTTCTTTTAATTGAAGGATAAACACTGCTTTACAATATTGTGTTGGTTTCTGCCATACATCAACATGAATCAGCCATAGATATACATATGTTCCCTCTCTCTTGAACCTCCCTCCCACCTCCTACCCCACCCCACTCCTCTAGGTTGTCACAGAGCATCAGTGAGTGGATTTGATCCCTGGTTGGGAAACTAAGGTCATACAAGGTGTGAAACATGGCCAAAAAGAAAAAAAAAGAAAAAATTGAAAGTTTGAGAAAAACACAAATGCATATTTTGATTTTAGATTTAGGAACAACTAATAGGTAAATTGGGGAAGGACATGGAAACCCACTCCAGTGTTCTTGCCTGGAGAATCCCATGGACAGAGAAGCCTGGCGGCTACGGTTTCTAGGGTCGAAAACAGCTGGACACCACTGAAGCGACTTAGCATGCATGCAACTTCCCTTGTGGCTCAGCAGATAAAGAATCCACCTGCAATTCGGGAGACCTGGGTTCGATTCCTGGGTTGGGAAGATCCCCTGGAGAAGGGGAACAGCTACCCACTCCAGTATTCTGGCCCGAAGAATTCCATGGACTGTATACTCCATGGGGTCGCAAGGAGTCAGACACAACTGAGTGACTTTTACTTCACAATCGGTAAATTCCTACCTACTTTCTGGTTTAGTTCAGGGCAAACAAAATGTACATTTCTAGAAATTAATCCATTTCTTCTAGGTTGTCCAATTTATTGGCATACAGTTGTTCATAGTTATCTCTTATGATCCTTTGTGTTTCTGTAGTATCAGCTTTAATGTCTCCTTTCATTTTTTTTTTATGTAAGTCTTCTGTTTTTTATAGTCAACAGGTTGTCAGGTTTTTTTTAATCTTTTTTAAAAAAAACAGCTCTCAGTTTTATTGATCTTTTCTGTTATTTTTCTGGTCTTTATTTCGTTGTGTTTTTTTTGCTCTGATCTTTGTATTTCCTTCCTTCTGCTAACTTTTGGGCTTCATTTGTTCTTCTTTTTCTAGTCCCTGGAGGTGTAATGTTAGATTGTTTATTTGAGATCTTTCTCTTTTCTTAATGTAGGCATTTTGCTATAAACATCCCTCTTTGAACTGTGTTGCTGCATTTCATTAGTTTTGGTATGTTGCATTTCCATTTTTGTTTGTTTCAAGGTGTGTTTTATTTTTCTTTTGATTTCTTCTTTGATCCATTAGTTGTTCAGGAGTTTGTTGTTTAATTTCCACATATGTGTGAATTTTCAATTTTTGCTTCTGTAACTGATTTCTGTTTTCATACCATTGAGGTCAAAAAAGATACTTCATATGATTTCGGTCTTCTTAAGTTTTCTGAGACATGTTTTGTGGCCTAATACATGATCTATCCTGGACAGTGTTCCTTGTGTGCTCAAAAGCAATGTGTATTCTGCTGCTGTTACATAGCATGTTCTATAAATGTCTGTTAGATCCTTTGGGCTAAGGTATGCTAAGTTGCATCAGTCGTGTCTGACTCTTTTGCGACCCCACGGACTGGCAGGTGCCAGGCTCTTCTGTCCATGGGATTCTCCAGGTAAGAATACTAGAGTGGGTTGCCATTTCCTTCTCCAGGGGATCTTCCAGATCCAGGGATCGAACCCACATCTCTTATGTCTCCTGCATTGGCAGGCAGGTTCTCTCCTAGTGCCACCTGGGAAGACCTGGGTTACAGTATGGTTCAACTTTAATGTTTCATATTGATTTTCTGCTTGGATGATTATTCAGCATTGAAAATGGGATACTGAATTCCCCTAATATTATTGTTTTGTTTATTTTTCTCTTCATATTGTTTAGTATTTGTTTTATATATTTAGGTGCTCTAATGTTGGGTGCATATGTTTCAATTGTTATATATTTTTGATGAATTGATTCCTTTATCATAATATAATGACTTTCTTTGCTTTTTGTACAGTTTTTGACTTCAAGTCTATCCTGTCTGATGCAAATATAGCTACCCTTTTCTCTTTAGGATGCCTTTAGCATGGAGTGTCTTTTTCCATTCCTTTACTTTAAACATATGTGTGTCCTTAAAGCTGAAGTGTCTCTTGTAGGCAGCAGACAGTTGGGTCTTCTTGTTTTCTCCATTCAGCTACTCTGTATCTTTTGTATGGAGAGTTTAATCCATTTGCATTTAAAGTAATCATCAATAGGTAAGGACTTACTAGCGTGGTGTAAGTGACTTACTAGTCACTCAATCATGGCTGACTCTTTTGCAATCCCATGGACTGTACCCTGTCAGGCTTCTCTGTCCATGGGTTTCCCAGGCAGGGATACTGGAGTAGATTGCCATTTCCTTTCTCCAGGGATCAGCCTGACCCAGGGATCAAAGCCACATCTCCTGCATTGCAGTCAGATGCTTTACCACAGAGTCACCAGGGAAGCCCCAAGCACATACTAAGGCCATCTTGCTAATTGTTTTTTAACTGTTCTCTAGTTCCTTTGTTCCTTTCTTGCTGATTTGCTTTGTGAATTGATGATTTTCCCATTCTGCTGCTGCTAAGTCACTTCAGTCGTGTCCGACTCTGTGCGACCCCATAGACGGCCGTCCACCAGGCTCCCCCATCCCTGGAATTCCCCAGGCAAGAACACTGGAGTGGGTTGCCATTTCCTTCTCCAATGCATGCATGCATGCTAAGTTGCTTCAGTCGTGTCTGACTCTGTGCAGCCCCGCAGACAGCAGCCCACCAGGCTCCTCTGTCCACAGGATTCTTTGGGCAAGAATTCTGGAGTGGGTTGCCTTTTCCTTCTCCAGATTTCTCCCTAATGGTTTGCTTTTATTAATTTCTCTTTATCTTTGTGTGTGTACTGTAAATTTTTGCTTTGTGGTTACTATGAAACTTACACAAAACATCTGATAGCTATAACAGTCTATTTCAATCGGATAACTTTGATCACAAAAATTCTACTCTTTTCCCTCATTTCATGTTTATAATGTCACAGTTTATGTCTTATTATATTGTATATCCATTAACAAATTATTGTAGCTATAGTTATTTGTAATACCTTTGTCCTTTATCCTTTATACTGGAGTTAACACTATACCACTGTATTAGAGTATTCTGAATTTGACTATATAGTTACCTTTACCAGTATATCTTATATGTTTATATCTTTTTATGTGACTAATGAGTACCCTTTCATTTAAGCTTGAGAATTCCTTTTATCCTTTCTTATCAGTCTAGTGGCAATGAACTCCAGCAGCTTTTGATTCTCTGGGAAAGTCTTTATGTCTCCATTTCTTTAAAATTATTTTGTATTGAAGTGCTGTTGCATTAACATTGTTGTATCAGTTTTTACTGTACGGCAGAATTAATCAGCCGTGCATATACATATAATCCGTCCCTTGAACTTCCTTCCCATTCACGTCACTGTTGCATTAAGTAGAGATACCTGTGCTGTCCAGAGTGTTCTCACTACTTGTCTGTTTTATGCATAGTATCAATAGTGTGTGTGTGTCTGTTCCAATCTCCCAGTTCCTTCTACCCCTCCCTCTCTCCCCCTTGGGCAACTATGGATTTTGTGGTTTTGTTTGACATAGACTCAGGTTTAGAGTCTTTGCTCCTTGGAATTACACTTGGAACTCTACTGGAAAATGTTACCCTTCTCTTTTCTCTATAATATTGATATACCTGTCACATTCGAGCAGGACCCACGATTAATCTAAATACGCAGGTGTTCCTAACTGAGGCCGGAGGTTTGAATTTGCTTCATTCTATGCAGTCTGTTTTAATTTTGATTAATTGCCATCAGGAATAATAACTCCTCAGCGCAGATCATTAGGAAGCTACAGAATCGATTATGTTTAGCTACAGAATATGTAAAGCTAGTTACCACCACTGAAATGATCATAGATACCCTTGATGTTGAAATGTTGTGCATGCAAGGAATACTTAGGTCATTCCAGCTGGATTTCAGAAACAAATTAAAATGGAATTGGAAATGCCTTTTCATAAATAAGTTAGCTTTCAAAGTTGCACTTTTTTTCCCTCAGTAGATTTTTAATTCTGACGTGAAAATCAGTAACATCATCCGGTAGTTATGGTTGGTAGAAATAATATACTTTAGGTATATGCTTGAAAATTTATCTCAGTACGTATCTGCAATAATTAGGTGGGAGACTCATGAGCCCCCGATGTGTAAGAAAGGACCCTGGCTTACCTGCTGGCCTCTACCTGAGACCCCTGCCTTAGCTGAGTCACTAAATGCTTCACTTTGTGACTGAGGCGTTAGCCTCCCAACTTGCTTACTTGTTGTATAATTTCTTCTTGGCCCACTCATGCATGACCCTTTGGGCTCGCTGTCCCTGGAACACTCCTCCTCCCCCTTGTCACCTGGCTGTCTCTTCACACCGAGGACTTCCTTGACCTGCTCCCCACTCTAGGGAGCTTCGTTGGTTGCATCACTCCCCCAGGTGGCTCCTCCATGTGTCGCATTGCACACTGGACCATTTCTACATAACTGCTGTCGCATTTATTGTCACTAAATGTCCATCTCCTCTGTTAGAGGAAAGTTTGTCTTGCGTCCCTGCAGCTCTGGTTCAGTGGTTTGTAACCTTTTTGTCTTCACACACTCCTTTGAGAATCTGATGAAAACGATAAACTTCCCCTCTAGACAAAGTAGTCTTAACTTTTACAGATAATTTCGAGGAGTTCTGGGACACTCTAAGTCCATCTGTGGACCCTAGCAGTTCATGGACCCCTGACTAAGAACTGCCGTACTAGCTCCTGGATATATCTGGATATATCACTTAACAGATGCTTGCCATTGTTCTAAGCACTTAACAGATCTGCCCCATTTATTCCTTGCAACAACATTATGAGATAGACACTTTAATTATCCCCAGTCTACAGATGAGGAAACTGAGGAATGGCTCAGAAGTGACTTGGCCGAGGCTGATCCTGAGTCTTCTCTTAAGCAGCCTGCTCTGTTATCCACAGCACTACATTGTCTCTCATTGTGATCCTGTTCATAAAAGGTGCTGCACAAGTGTCTATTGAATGAACCATGAAAGGAAGGAAAGTAATAGTGTTATATATCAGAAACTATGAATAAGGTTAAAGTCATGCAGAAAATGAAGAGGCTTGCCATTCAAATGGTCTTTCAGTGGAATAAATAGCATAGGAGGTAAGCTACACTTACCTGGTTAAGAACCTGCCTGCCAATGCAGGAGACGTAAGAGATGTGGGTTCCATCCCTGGGTCAGGAAGATCCTCTGCAGGAGGGCATGGCAACACACTCCAGTATTCTTGCCTGGAGAAGCCCATGGACAGAGGAGCCTGGTGGGCTACAGTCCCTGGGACTGCACAGAGTTGGAATGACTGAAGCGACTTAGCACGCATGCACAACCTTCAGTTGGCTTTAAGGATAAGAGGTAAAATGGCATGGAACTTTCACTGAACACTTAATGCATGCCTGACATAGAATTTGTAGTTCATGAACAGACTATATTATGTAACAGTGGTAACAGACCTGGAGATATAGTTGCATTTTGAGTCCACTGTTGACTCTGGGGAAGGACTGAATGGAAATATGTAATATGCCATGTTGTTTAAAGCAGGCACTTAGAAAGCACAGTTTGTAAAAGCCTGTCTATTGACTCCCAATGGCATTTAAGGAATGGAAGTATTACTGCTAGAATGGAGAAGAGTTAAGGAGGGAGGGTAGGGTCAGTTTTGTCTTCCTTTTAATGAAGATAAGACTTTTAAGTCTTTTGTGATTAGAAAGAGTTACACAATTACAGTTAGATGTGAATAGGACTTTTACTCAGTAGCATGTGTGCATGTGTGCACGCTCATGTGCACACACACACACACATACATACTACTCTGGTTTCAGAAAGGCGAGAAGGGCAGGTGTGAAAGACGGAGGAAAAGAGACAAATATCTTATTATCATGTGCCAGTAATTACATTAAATGATTCCAAACAGACACTCCCAGCTGATCTAGCCTCTAGTTCCTACAATGGCCAATGGTTTGATGGTCAGATGTCTGGTACTACTCGGCTGCAGTGGGGATCTGGCAGGAGAAGCAGCAACAGGGAAACTTTTTGTGCTCAGAGAAGCTTGTAGTCTTCTTCAGAAGCATAGGAGAATATTATACGAATGATTCTAATCCCTGTCTGTGAGCAGTTTTAACCACACTCGAGAAAACGCATCTGGTGTCATTCATCCCCCGTGGTTGCAAAGGCCAATCTTACTGTGTTCTGCATATCTGAGTCAGGAGATTCATCTCCAGGTGGTGCCTTGAATCACTGCTAGCCTGTCTGTAGAGGTGGGTCCATTGTGCACAGGGCCCACACCTACCTGTAAAGCTCTCGAGGATATGAATCTGTGTGTTTGGTGGGGAGGCACACCGCAGGTCAATCCCAGAGATCAAGGATGTTTGACACTGGTCATCATCCAAGTTTCTGTCCTCATGGTGGATCTCCGTAATAGTCAAAGTACTTACGACTCCATCTCACAAATTGTGAGTGTTGGTGATACTTTTCCCGTCAGTCATTTTAATTGGCCTCACGCTTATCCACATCACTGACTCCAGGTATTTTGGTTTCTCAGTGTCAATATATTTGGGTGAAGGAGAATGCTATAAAGAACAGACTAAGACTGGACTTTTTGGAGCTAAATTTGGAGAAATTTTCATTTTTTTATAATATAAAAATATTGTCTGCA
Organism: Bos taurus; assembly: GCF_002263795.3. Classification (NCBI taxonomy): domain Eukaryota; kingdom Metazoa; phylum Chordata; class Mammalia; order Artiodactyla; family Bovidae; genus Bos; species Bos taurus. The sequence continues at coordinate 36,551,123 of NC_037350.1, forward strand.
AATGTTATAGCAAGCTATTTGAAATATTGGGTTGGAAATGTTTAAAAATTTTTCAAATGCTAGCTTGAATATTCTTTTATAATAGCTGTTTTAAACTACAAGCAGTATGGAACTCTTACTTTGAATTATAGTCCTTTTCTATAAGAAATCATCAGCAGAAGGCTAAATCAAGCCAGCTCTCCAGTGAGTTACAATCATGGAGACTCTAATGATATGGGCTGCATCTCGAGTTGTGTTGTGATTCATTAAAATTCTTTTTGCCCCTTTTCAATGGGATGCATATCAGCATTCTAAATTCTAGTCTCTTCCTGTTTCAAAAAAATGTAGACAGTTAATAGAGTATATTTGTATCTCATTTGTTTGTTAATTTGATTTTGCAATGATCTCTTTGTCCCTTCACTTCTGTAACCCTCTGCTGTGCCTATACTACCAGTCAAAATGCAAATTTCCTTAGAGGCCTGCCCAGACTATCCCTAGCAAAAGAATTTTGATCTTGCAAGAATGATTTGCATTTGGGTGAAGGATTCCCACCACATGTATGAATTCGCACCTGGATGTAAATCCAGGGAGAGGGGGCTCAGTGGTGGGCTTGGGGAGAGGGAGCTGAAAACTTTGGGGGTGAAGGGAGGTGTTATACTACATGAGGAATGCAACCTCGTGAGACAGAACAGGACTGAGAGTGAAGGCTTTGATTTTTGCCCTTTTGGAAGTTGTGCAAAGGTTTGTATCCAGAAGATGTTGCTCCGTGTTGTCAGGGCAGTTGAGTTTATGTCAGTATTCTGCCCTTGGGCTTTCAAAGATGATTCTGGGCAGCCCAACTAGGAGAGGTTATCAGGTCCCCTGCCTGCTGTTGGGGATCACTATTTTACTTGTGTAAACTCCATGTGGGAATGTGTATCTTTCCTCATCACGGATCATGTCCTTTCTGTAACTAGGCACCCAGGGAAGTCTGGAAGTTTCCCTCCTAGGGATGCGTAGCCTTGGAGCTGCCCATGTGAAGTTTATCTTTGCTTGTTCTAATGTTTGCTATCTGGAGAGGATTATCCAGGGAATCATTTAGCTTAGGTGTGAGGCTGATCTTTTTCATGTCTTCTCCCCTTGTGAAAACATCAGGGCTTTAGATTACAAACCAAACCTAATTCCTTCAGGAAGAGTGGACTCTCAGGAGAAAATAGGAAAAGTCAAGGATTATTGAAAATTGGGATACAATGTGTTTTTCTCTACACTTTTTGGAGAAGAAGGGCCTATGATTTATGTTGGAGTTCTGCTCTGTGTTTTAAGATGTGAATCAGAATCTTTTAGAAACCATTGCTTTTTCCAAGTCAAGAGCAGAAAATGAAGTTAGAAGTAATTTTTAATACATATCCAGTTACCTGAATATTATTTTACCAGTCTGAATAAAGAGAGAGAACATGATTTTAGATTATATATTATAGTTTAATATTTGTTAATGACCTCATAAAAATTAAATCAGATTGTGCATCATGTATTCTACATTTTAACTAATGTAGTTTTAATATAGGGACTTTTGAGCATAGTTCAGTATTACTAATCACAGTAAATATACTGGTTAAGGGTTACATACTATAAGAAGATAAAAATAATTGAGCTGATTAGGAGTTTTATCTAATTACACTGGTCCATTAAAAAAAGTCTTGGCTAAATGGCAAAATCATAATACCTAAACTATATTGCTGGAAATTCAAATGCTGTCTCTCTAGCTTTCTCCTCTCTTTATCCTGTGGAACATGATGTACCAAAGATCTTATTCTGCAAGTTTTTGCAAGATTATTTCAACAGCTCTCCCTCCAAATTCCTTCTGTAAGAGTCATTGCTTTTTTTGAACAGTGACTGTCTTTATAATTTGGGCCTTGCACCCCTGGAAATCCTTGGAGTTCTTTTAAGGGGTCCTGGAATCTATATTTATACCAAGTACTATCAAGGACAGAATAAATAATGTATTGGAATATATGCAGATTTTTCATGTGTAGGTTGCTGTTGGCGTGATTCATAAATACAAAATATGCTGCTTTCACAGTAGCTTTTGGTAGTCTCAGTCAACACAGACTAAAACAAAACTATCATTAGGTAGAACAGGGGCTCTCATACTTGAAAAGCTTGGAAACTACTAGAGAAAAGGAGTGGAAAATGCCACAAATATGGCACATTTACATTTGAACTGAAGTTCCTTGTGTATACTTCTGAATTTGTTGTTTAGTCACTAAGTCAGGTCTGACTCTTTGGGACCCCATGGACTGTAGTCCCCAAGGCTCCTCTGTCCATGGGATTTTCTAGGCAAGAATACTGGAGTGGGTTGACATTTCCTTCTCCAAGGGATCTTCCTGACCCAGGGATAGAACCCAAGTCTCCTGCATTGGCAAGTGGATTCTTTTAGCACTGAGTGACCAGGGAAGCCCATGCCTCTGAACTGGGCATAGTCAAAAAGAGTTATTCCAGTCTAAGAATGAATCATGCTTACATAACACATTGGTAACAGAAGTGTAGAGTCTTAGGATTTGTGGGGGAGAAAAGGAGCCTGTTCAAATGATCTGCTAATATGAAGTTTTTTGTTTTTTTTTTTCCCATAATGCTTTCAAATTACCACACTGTGGCTAAGTAGATGACAGCTGGCCTCAGAGGTCTATAAACTCATTTTTATTGTGTTTCCTGCCAGCCAGTATCCATTGAATCAAATTAAGGAGAACACTCCACAAAACGTACCCAGCTCCGCCCCCTTCTCCAAGCTGAGCTCCATTTCTCCCGACCCTGGGTCGATTCTGGGTCTAGAAAACCAGAGTGGTGGGTGCAGAGACCAGCAAGAGGCAGATGTACCAAGGCCAACTTGCAAAGACAAAACATCCTACTTGTCGAAGGATAGAACTGAGAACTCACAGATGGAGCACATAATCCGTGTTGAGTTCACACCTACCCTCTGTTAGAAACAAAACCTGTAGTCAAACATTGGGATAGAAAGGACTAGGCCAGGAGGAGGCATTTCTAAGCACCAGAGTTGTCAACTGCCTGGAAAAAACTGCTTCTACTCTGAGTAGGCAAATCAGTCCATTCATTTGATACACTCCCCAGAAGTTTTTACTGTTTATAAATAACTGCAGCTCTCTTTCATGTTTCCACCTCCTGGGTCTGAGGACAGAAGGGAATGGGGCCTGGTAACCTTCATCTGCAACTAAGAAACAGTTTATGGCCGGCCAGGTGCAAACGCCCTATCTAATCTCTGCCTATGTCTGTCTTGGAGCAGCTGCAGCAGTTGGAGAGAGTTATTAAATATCAAGGAAATGTTTGTGCCAATATTGTCCCACTTCAGGGAGGTAAAAGAAGTTTACAAGTTGTTTTCCATTTAGAAAGAGTGACAGTCATCACTGTGGAAAAGCTATTTTTATAGAGATCTCAACAATGGGGGTGAGGAAAAAGTGATCAAGTCCAAATGGAGAGTCTTTATCAGTCTGTTTCCTTTTCGGCACCATGGCCCCTACAGGCGCAAAAGCATTTAAATGTTCTTTTCTTACTGCCAGTGGTTCGCTGTGACTGTGGACAGGATCCTCATGTCTCAGAGCTTAAAGTATGTTCACCTGGAAAACGAAAGTTTTCTTTAAGGCCTCCTGAATGCTCAAGGATATTTTAAAGGTTCATAATATCATTCTGGGTACAGTAAAATGAGATCTTGAAGAAAGACAGTATAAGACCAAAGGAAGTTTTGTATGAATTATTCAGATGGGGTGGTACAGTGCAGTGAACACTGGCTAAGAATCTGAGAGTAAGCATGGGCTCCCTGACTTGCTGAGAGCCTAAGGTGGAACAAGGCATCTGAGCCCAGTTCCCTTATCTATAAGTACCATGAGGAGTTGATCTTTTCAAGACCCCTTTAGTTTTACAAATCTATACTGAATGCATATTACCAATGCAGGAGAGGGGTGGACACTGTGTCAAATATAAAAGAAATAAGATATAATCCATGTGTTTTTATAATGGAGCTAAGACTAGCACAGGCAAAACAATTACCTATTGACATGACATTTTTTACAAAGTAAGATATTAATGTAAGAACAATCTTTATATGTGTATGTATATATATGTGTGTGTGTATATGTATATATGCCTGCATGCTAAGTTGATTCAGTTGTGTCCAACTCTTTTGTGACCCTATGGACTGTAGCCCACCAGGCTCCTCTGTCCGTGGGATTCTCCAGGCAAGAATATTGGAGTGGGTTGCAATGTCCTCCTCCAGGGGATCTTCACGACCCAGGGATCCAACCCACATCTCCTGCGTCCCAGGCAGATTCCTTACCACTAGCACCATCTGGGAAACCCTGTTAATTACTTCTGTAGTATACTATTTCCTAAGGAAAAGTGATCTACTGTCTAAAGAAGTTCATCAATCATGGACTACATTAATAGTATCACAGTATTTATGTCTAGGGAGATAATGGTCTGTCTTTTCTGATCAGAACATGTTTTCGGTGTTTTTGTAGTTTATTTTTATTTTTCGATGCACTTGGTCTTTGTTGCTGAGCGTGGGCTCTCTCGAGTTGTGGCGAGCTGGGGCTACTCTCGGTTGCAGCGCTCGGGCTTCTCCAAGGATGCGCTTGGTCCCATCCCGTGTCTCTCTGGAACTCCCATCAATCAACCCTACTATCTTCCATATCTCAACGGATCATTTTTACTAATAACTTTTCCTCAGCCAATAACTTTATTTTAAAAGTTTCTATCCTAAATAAATACCCGCCAAACCTCATGTGTAGAAATATGTACCTTTTAAATTACTGCTTCTAATGAGTCCTTGTTAACCATAGTTCTTAAAAGAATATTTAACGTCATATGCTGTCTCCACTTTTTGCCTCCCAGTCACACCTTCCTCATTTTCCAACTATGTTGAATATCATCAGCCTTTGCAAATACAATTGGCTTTAGAAGTCCACATTGCTTACTGGGTGCTTGTATGTTAAGGGATGCTCATTTATCTGATTTGCATACAGAAATCATTCATAAGTCTGTTATGAAGTCTAGTTTTCACAAATGTGTTCTCCTACTAAATCAGGATGACTTTTAATTCACTTTGAAACTGTGAACCTAAACTCTGCATGATTTTATTGACTCGTTATTGGTTTTCTCATCATATTATTTTTAACATAATAAGGTTAACTACTTCAGCTCTTTTATACTTAGGAAATAATTTTGATGGTTATAACATTATTTTACTGTAGAAACGATGGTATGTTGAGTGATACAGTATATGAAAACTGGCTAGATTCATTTTTGAATTACCAGTGGAATAAGCATTTGTGACATGAAGGGTCTGAGAAAAGGAACCGTATTGGCTGCATCTACCCTGGGACCGGCATTGTCCAGCTCCACGGCCTCTGAGAATAGAAGAGACATAAATCCCTTTGGCAAAATGCTTTGCAAACAGAAAATTTCAAAAAGGCATGGCAAACCTTAGGTTTCAGTTGCAAGTATAATATATTGCTAAGCTTCACCATCTAGACTATATCAGCAATACTGGTAGTGTTCAAAAGTTCTAATTCCTACCAGATTCATTTCTTAGACTGTTTCTGCATCCAGTGGATTGTAGCAAGCAATATCCTTCAAGGAAAAATTCCTAAAATTTCCTAAAGGTAGAAGTGCAACAGTAATTAATTTCCTGTTAAGATACAAAGAACAAGTTTTGTACAAGATTTGGCTTTTTTTTTTTTTTTTTTTTGCAGTTTCCTGTGCTTGACCAAAGCATGATTAGAACAAGAAATTGCCAAAGATAGGGTAGAATGAGAGGCAGGGTCTAGGAACAGCGAGGGGGTGGAGAATGAGCAGCGGCATATAACTAGATCAAGTTCCATTACTAGGATTTACTCAGAAATTTACAGAATACTGTTATATTAGTGCCTGTATTTTAAAATAGTAGTTCCAATTTTTTAAAACACATTCACATGCACTATGCATTTGTAGGCGTTCCTCACAAAATGTACTCATTCTCAGCTTAAAGTTAATCAGCCGGAGATGGAGAAGGTCAATGATTTGCCCTGTGTCTTCTGTCTCCTAGCTCAAAGACCTTTCCCCAATGCCACAGGCATGCGCTTATTTACTTTTATCTCGTGGCTCAGATGGTAGAGAATCTGTCTGCAATGCGGGAGACCCAGATTTGATCCCTGGGTCAGGAAGATACCCTGTAGAAGGGCATGGCTACCCACTCCAGTATCCTTGCCTGGAGGATTCTGTGGACAGAGGAGCCTGGTGGGCTGCAGTCCATAGGATCACAAAGAGTCAGACATGACTGAGCGACTAACACTTTCACTTTCATCTCTTTTAGCTTCCATTTCTGAAATGAGAAAGGAGGCAGAGGGAGAGAGAAGTAGAGCTAGATTTGTTATTAGAATAAATGGAATAAGAAGGCAGTGATACTTGGGGAGAATTCTCCAAGCACATCTAGGTGCTAGAATAGAGCCCTCCATTAATAAACAAACAAGAAACTTGCACGGCTATGTGTTTTCCCAAAATAGACTGCATTTACAATCAACTTCTAAAGGCTGAAAACCCTTTCTCTACATAACACAGGAAAAAACCCCCAAATTTTGTATTGAACTCTAACCTACACTTAGAGCCTGCACGTTAGCATATTTTACCAAACAACATTATTCAAAAGAGTTATGGCTTAGCATTAAACAGAACCAAGGGGGAAAAAAAAGAATAACTTCAAAGTGTCCCACAGGTACAAGAAACGGTGTTGGGAATCCTCTGTTAAAGCTGTATGAATCAAATAGCATGCAGTTATTTTGTAACTGGGCTCCCCTGGTGGCTCAGATGGTAAAGAATCTACCTGCAATGCAAGAGATCCCAGTTCAATGTCTGGGTCAGGAAGATCCCCTGGAGAAGGGAGTGGCTACCCACTATAGTATTCTTGCCTGGAGAATTCCGTGGACAGATGAGCCTGGCCGGCTACAATCCATGGGGTTACAGAGTCAGACATGACTGAGTGACTAACATATTGTTTTGTAACTACCTTTCAGTCCCTTGCTGTAATTTTTCATTTGGTTATATGTGCTTTAAATATGAGCTTCCCCAAAGATCTGAAAACAATATTACAGAGAACATGGTGATTATCCTTAAAGTTACTTGGGTTCTCAAAGGGTAATTGCGGTTTAATTTGCTAGGTCTGAATTCCTATCATGACCTCATGGTAATCATGTACTTACTGAGTGACTTTTCGTGGGTATGGGGACCTCAAAATACTGTGTACTGGCTATAAAGTACAGGGGAGCACTTGAGAACAGGTGCAGATCCAAAGTGGTGAGTGTGGTGTGTTTGTACAAGCACCTGGCGGTACAAGGCTTGCAATAAAGATTATTGCATGCGTGTGAGTATTGGGGGTACATGCAAACTCTCACCTGCAGGCTCCTTAGTTCTCTTGGAAGCTGACCAGTTCTCAGAGTAAACAACCTTTACCCCGTCAGTCAAGGGTCACTCCCACTTAGAAAGCTATACACCTCTGTCAAGCACTAGCTAGTCAAGGGAAGAGAAATATAAACGTCTCACCTTCCTTTAAAATCAAGAGCAACAAAAGTAAAAACATCTTTCATCAAATATAAGAAGTACAAGTACAGTTTGGGAGGGAGAACAAGAAAGATACAGAAGACTATGGAAGACCTTGAAGCATCAGAGAGCTGGGGTTTAATCAGAGAGATGAAGGCTGACCTGGAAGTAGAGGCATTAATCTGCTAAGGGCTACTCCTATGAGCTTGCGAGAACCAATTGTTAAATATTCAGGAATCTTGGGAACAGGTTATTACTATTGGAGTCTTGAAATCAGGCATGGTGGGAGTATTTACACCATAAAAACTGGCAAACGCTACAAGCCAGGGCTTCTAGTCCCCACCCAAGCCAATTTACCAGGATATCTCTGAGTTAAAATATCATTAAAGGAACACTATAATGAAAACTCAGTTTTCTAATAATTCTTATGGGACAGCGTCTCCCTACTCACTAACTTTTAGACTTTAACCCTTCTCCTGTTGTTCAGTTGCTAAGTGGTGTCAGACTCTTTTGCAACCCCATAAACTGCAGCACGCCAGGCTTCCCTGTCCTTCACTGTCTCCTGGAGTTTGCTTAAACTCATGTCCATTGAGTCAGTGATGCCATCCAACCATCTCATTCTCTGTCATTCCCTTCTTCTCTTGCCCTCAGTCTTTCCCAGCAGCAGGGTCTTTTCCAATGAGTCAGTTCTTCACATCAGGTGGCAAAAGTGTTGGAACTTCAGCTTCAGCATCAGTCCTTCCAGTGAATGTTCAGGGTGGATCTCCTTTAGGATGGACTGGTTTGATCTCTTTGCTGTCCAAGAGACTCTCAAGAGTCTTCTCCAGCACCACAATTTGAAAACATCAATTCTTCGGCACTAAGCCTTCTTAATGGCCCAGCTCTCACATCCTTACATGACTACTGGAAAAACCATAGCTTTGACTATACTGATCTTTGTCGGCAAAGTAATGTCTCTCTTTTTAATCTGCTAAGTTTGTCATAGCTTTTCTTCCAAGGAGAAAGCGTCTTTTAATTTCATTGCTGCAGTCACTGTCCACAGTGATTTTGGAGCCCAAGAAAATAAAATCTGTGACTTCAAATCTCTGTTCCATTTTTTCCTTCATTCTGCAGCTCTGCCAACCCTCTCAAGAGACTGTTACAACTGAAAACTAATTTGTAAGAAGACTACGTGCTTAGTCGCTCAGTTGTGTCCAACTCTTTGTGACCCCATTAACTGTAGCCCACCAGGCTCCTCTATTCCATGGGATTCTTCAGGCGAGAATATTGGAATGGGTTGCCATTTCCTTCTCGGGGGATCTTACTGACCCAGGGATCAAACTCATGTCTCTTCCATCTCCTGCATTGCAGGCAGATTCTTTACCACCTGAGCCACCAGGGAAGCCTGTATTTGCATATTAATATTCAAGAGCATAGATTTGAATTTGAACCCAGATCAGACAACCTGGGTTTGAATCCACAAATCTGTATATACCAGATGTGTGATTTAAATAATGCTCACCTGCTGGTGGCTCAGATGGTAAAGAATCGGCCGGCAATGTGGGAGACCTGGGTTCGATTTCTGAGTCCAGAGTCCAGAAGATCCCCTGGAGGAGGGAATGGCTACCCACTCTAGTATCCTTGGTTGGAGAATTCCATGGATGGAGGAGCCTGGCGGGTTGCAGTCCAGGGGGATCACAAAATATCAGACGTGACTGAGCAGTTAACATTTTCATTTTTTTATCACCTCTTCAAGTTTTGGGTTGTGAAAGCATCCTAATAGCTCCCCAACGTAATGGAATCATTGCAGGAATAATATCTTCCTCATAGTGTTGCTGTAGATATTAAATAAGTTTTTTTCTTTTTAAATTTATTTTCTAATTGGAGGGAAATTGCTTTACAGTGTTGTTTTGTTTTCTGCTGTACAATGGGAATCAGTCATAATTATATATATCTATATCTCACCTCCCCCTTGAGCCTCCCTCCTCTCTGCCTACCCCACACCTCTAGGTCATCACAGAGCACCAAGCTGGGCTCCCAGGGTTAATGAGTTATCACGTGTAGTGCATTTGGAACTCTGGCCATAGGAGGCCCTATGTGTATCTCTATGGCTGTATTTCCCTGGGAAGATGATCGTGGGCATAGGCACACTGTAGACACTCACTAAATGGGAACTGCTTTTATTCTTCTTTCTGCAGTTCTGGTATTATTCAGAATTGGCATTTCACTCATGAGGGCTGATTGCACATTTTGTGTACAGCAATTCCTAATACAGTGTGCGGTTTTATTTTGGCTTCTCTTTAACCTCTAAATCGTGCTGAAACTGATGTCCATCAGTAATTTTTCGGTTGGATTGTGATGCTTTCTTAGATTCTACAATATATGCAAAAATAGCACCAGCCCTTCAAATCTCTGTTATCCACAAGGGTCAGGAACCACAGGGAAACCTTCCATTCTACAGAATCTTAAGTTGGTTGTGTATGTGTGTGTTTGTTTTCTGCCTATAATCTCTTTAAAATATCTTCACTTATCTCAGTCCAAAAAAGGTCAGTCTGCTATGCAGATCAATTAAATGAGATGGAGGAGGAGCAGGAGGAAGAAGAAGGGGGAAATAATCATGACTAACAGCCACTGGAAGCTTTGCCTGAGTGAGAATCCATGCTAAGTGGTTTTATGCATGAATATAAATATATGTATATTCATGAATATACATAACTTATGAGGTGCACAGTATTATGAGCCCTGTTTTATAGAAGAGGAAGCTGAGTCTTGTAATGAACTTACCCAAAAAGTCTTAGAGATAATCAGTGGTACAGGATTCAAGGATAAGCCCTCTAAGCTGTGAACCTGTCACTTAACCATTGTACTTTGTACTCTTAAGCATTTTGGATTCTGAGTTTGAAATAAAGCAACATATTACAAGTTGGCATAATTAAATATATCACAACATGTAAACCCACTCTCCAGGAAAAACACCACCACCAAAGTTTTAGTATTTGCCTATTTCCATGGTGTAAATATTCCCAGTGTGGTTGATTTCAACTGCCTAGCTTTTATAATCCCTACACATCACTGATTAAATATGCCATAGGGTGCAAGAGGAGATTTTTATAAATACCAATGCGTGGACCATTTTTGCTTGGTGAGTGAGGACTTGAGAGAAGTCACAAGGAAAGATAGGGTGCCCTAGAGGAGGGGGAGAGGCGCTGTCAGAATCTCTCTGGCCCCTGTGACCCACACTGACCATACACATTCAGGGCATGTAGTATCTGTAGTGGGTTCTAAGCCAAGCCTTTTGCTTAACCATTGTACTTTTTATTCTTAAGCGTTTTGGATTCTAGGGTTAAAATAAAGGAACGTAGTATAACTTGACATAATTAAATATATTACAACATGTAAACCAGCTTTCCAGAAAACACAACAACACTAAAGTTTTAGTATTTGTCCACTTCCGTGGTGTAAATATTCCCAGTATATTCCCAGATTTCAAGTACCCAGCTTTTAGAATTCTTGCACATCACTGGGCGGTCAGCACCATGGCACAGACCTGCCATCGGAAGAAGGAGACGTGGACCCCCCTGGAAGGCCTCCTTGCCCCATAGAAATGATTTCCCACCTAGAGCTTTGGTGCTTGAAATCTGCCCCCAATAGGTAGCCATGCCTTTTCTGGAAGCCCTAGGTTCTTCAAAAGTATGAGTGCCTCTGAGGAATTAAATGAAACCTTATGGATTATTTGTACCATCTGGGGGCTCATTTCCTGATAGCAAGTTTTGAAAGAAGGTGGCACGGTCAATTTCTGAGATTCGGATTCTTGAATGGGAGCTCAAGAAAGGGAACAGGAGAGATGGCCTCTGTTACCTCAAAGTAGAATCCTTGCTTTATTTAAATGTCACTTACTACTCATAGCAGTCACCTAATTACACGGAAGGCACTTTTCCATCCAGTTTTTTTTATTTATTTATTTTTATTTATTTATTTTTAGGGCTTCCCTGATAGCTCAGTTGGTAAAGAATCCGCCTGCAATGCAGGAGACCCCAGTTTGATTCCTGGGTTGGGAAGATCCCCTGGAGAAGGGGTAGGCTACCCACTCCAGTATTCTTGGGCTTCCCTTGTGGCTCAGCTGGAAAAGAATCTGCTTGCAATGTGGGTGACCTGGGTTCAATCCATGGGTTGGGAAGATCCCCTGGAGAAGGGAAAGGCTACCCTCTCCAGTATTCTGGCCTGGAGAATTCCATGGACTGTATAGTCCATGGGGTCGCAAAAAGTCAGACATGACTGAGCAACTCTCATTTTCACTATTTATTTTTGACTGTGCTGGGTCTTCGTTGCGCGAGGCCTTTCTCTAGTTGCGGCGAGCGGGGACTTCTCTCTAGTTGTGGGGTGCATGGGCTTCTCATTGCAGTGGCTTCTCTGGCTGCAGAGCACAGGCTCTAGAGCGTGTGGGCTTCAGTTGCGGTTGCGGCGTGTGGACTCAGAAGTTGCAGCTCCCGGGCTCCAGAGCACAGGCTCAGTAGTTGTGGTGCACGGGCTTAGTTGCTCTTTGGCACGTGGGATCTTCCAGGACCAGGAATTAAACCCTTGTCTCCTGCATTAATAGGTGGATTCTGCCCCACCCCCGAGCTTCCCAGGTGGTCCAGCTGTAGAGATATTTGACTGCCAAGGCAAGAGACACAAGAGACATGGGTTCGATCCCTAGGTTGGAAAGATCCCCTAGAGAAGGGAATGGCATCCTGCTCCAGTATTCTTGCCTGGAGAAGCCCATGGCTGGGAGCCTGGCCGGCTACAGTCCACGAGGTCACAAAGAGTCAGACGTGACTGAGTAACAGAACACACACACACACCAGGGGAGACCACTCCTTCCAGTTTTGATCTCTCTGTGTGCTATTGAAAAACTTCCTCATTCAATCAGGATTTGTGTCAAGAGAACCAAAGAAAGAAAGAAAAAATAACCAAATAAAAAGCAAACAGAGGACTTCCCTGATGGTCTAGTGGTTAAGATTCTGTGTTTCCACTGTTGGGGGTGCAGGTCCAATTCCTGGTTGGAGAACTAAGATTCCACATGCTATGGGGCACAGCCAAAAAAAAATTTTTTAAGTGTTTAGTAAAAAAAGAAGCAAATAGAGAAATAAAATTCATAAGGCACAAATAGGGGGAAAATGGCTAAGTCCTCGCAGAACAACTGGCATGGGGCACGGTGGTGACTGTCTGTATGCAATCCGTACAATATGTGTCCTGGTGTAGAACCGTAAATGCCTGTCCTCTGAGGGGCCCGTTGCAGATTGTGAGCACTTAGCACATCCCGAGTGCTCTCTGAATGTTGGGGATGTGAGATCTCCTTAAGGGCATGTCCTGTCAGAAGAAGGTGCCATGCAGATACTAGTATTGTTATTCTTTTGGTGCACATTTATAATTGACTTTCTGTTACACACTGCAGCAAGTTAAATTAATTCAGTATGATTACAGTCATTAAACAAATGCCTGGTAATGATGGCTTTTCTTATTTTAGCATTCCTCAAATCACTGGGGTGATACCATATAAGGCTGTTTGCTCTAGTGTCCATTAATTGGGATGCACAACCTGCCTTTTGCAGTAGAGCCCTGCACACTGCTTTATAGCAGCTGGACCATGATTTAAGGCTAACCACTGGATGAATTTACCTGCGAGCTTTCTCCTATTGCTCGTGCCATTCTGTTAGGTACAATTTACTAGTTCATTACGGCATACCAGTAGCTGAAGGCAATTTCTACCTGCTAAAAAAAAAAAAAGGGCATTGTGCTTTTAAAACCAAAACGCAGGCGAGAACTCTCACCATTCTTCTTTCGGTGCTGAAATGAACCCGAACAATAGGAACCGTGAAAGCTTTCACCTGTGTTTGCACTGGGACCGTCACCCCAAGAATCACTTGCCTTCCCAGCAAGCAGGACAGAAACAGTTAAGTCCCGAGGGCTGTGAGTTAAAAACTGTGCCTGAGAGACACGCAATGGGAGGTGTCCCTGCCAGGTGCGGGTTTGGGGGGGGGGCGGGTAGCCCTGCCAGGTGCTGCCCTCCTGCAAGTCCGCTTCACAGTCAAGGCCGTCTGACCGGTGCCACCCTCGAAGCTGACCCGCTTCTGCAGAGGACATTGAGCAATCACACCCTGCGAGTCAGCTGACTGCTGTGTCATTGCTGCTGCTTTCTGCATCACCGCTCTGCCCCAGCCCTGGCTCCTGCCGGTTCCTCGTCACAAGGCGTACAACTAGGCAAAAAAAAAGCGACAGTTTGAAAGTGGTCTGTTCCTGCTGCTACCTAGCATTTCTTCCTTGAGGAGCATTTACCTGTGTTTAGCCAGCAGCAGAGAAGCAGTCTGAATGCACACGATGGCTTCACACTTGGCAGCGTGCGTTTGCAGCAGAGCAGGTACTGCCCGGAGCCCGGTGGCCAGACCGCCCCGGTTGGAGCGCGGCTGGCTCCCCAGCACTTGTGGGAATAGTTTGTGGGCTTCTCACGAAGCGCGGCGCCCTACCTGTGGGATAAAGGCTAGGACAAAGGAGATGCCGACGCTGTGTGCCCAGCTGGGGCCTGGGCAGGCAGATTCCTCCACCGCACTGATGTTCCAAGCTCCCAGTTCGGGCGGCTCACGGTTGACTGGCCCAGATCCCCGGCTCCTCAGTTAGAACACGATTTAAAGGAGAAACCAGAATCACTGACCTAAATCCATCCCAGTCCTCTCTGGATTCGGGGACAAGCTGTCGACTAGCAGTGACACAGCCAGCCATCAAGTGGAGAATCTTTGCGACTGCAATCTGGGTGCAGGTGGAGCCTGGGAGATTGACAGTTTAATTGCGGTCCTCTGATGGCTTCTTCTTATTTTTCCTAAATAATCATGCTCGCTTAAGTTGTACGGTTGCCTGGATTAGTCTGCCTTCCATGCAGTCTTCATCTGTGCTGGTTGGAAATCAGGGTGCCAGGCAAGCCTGTTCAGTGCTGGCTCCTTCCTGCGTGATGTTATTCAACTAGGATGGGTCATACCGACAACAAAGAAGGAAGCAGAAAGCATCACTTTATCTCCTCTTGTGATGTTAGTGGAACATAACTCTTCTTTGCAGCGATTCCCTCATCTTTGTGTGTGTGTGTGTGTGTGTGTGTGTGTATGTGCGTGTTTTAATTCATTGAATCAAAGAGCCTCACAGATATCATCATGAATGTGTGTGTATGTGTGTTTAAAATGATTTGGGGGAAAAAAAAGGCAGCCTGTGGAGACAGCGATTTGAGACAGCCGCACGTTTAGGTTACTGCCAATTTGAAATACTTTGGGTTTGTGAAGCTGAGCCCTAAGGGACAAGCTGGGTAACTGAGAAAGAGATCGTAGATAAAGAAATAAAAATGACAAGCATAATGGAGGCTCTGCGGAAGGACCATCAGAGCATCCGCTCCTGGATGGCAATTGCACCAGGCTGAGATTGAATAATTCATAGATTGAAATTACCCTGCTTTCACCTTTCCATTTAAACCGGCATGATCTGAATCTCTAATCAATTTCCAAGATAAAGGAAAATGCCAGTTTGAATCAGAAGAGCTTTTGAAAGCAGATGCGGCATCCCTGAGCCTGAATCTTTCAGTATCTTTCACAATTATCCCGTGAGAACTATGCTTCATCACGAAGCACCACTACCAGGGAAAATGACTCTGATTACAATAACAACAATAGAATACCATCAAATGATCGCTAATTTACCTAATTTGCTAAGACTGACTATATGCTTTTAATGCCCATGGTTATGTCACCCTGCCTGGAACCCTGATCGCTCTCCCTCCGGAACAAAAATGAAGCAGAGTGTGCGATACCTCAACATTCTCCTAGGTTTCAATGTCTCTTTTGTTGGGTTTGCATTTGTATGTGTGTGTGTGTGTGTGTGTTTCGAATTCCTAGAGCCCAAATGGCAATTTGGGGAGATGGTGAGCCTGTTGTGGATTGGGGGTTGATTCTTCGGTATAGGAGAGTATGGACTTGCTAATTTTTACACCCTTTAAATTTTAATGTATACAAGCATGTGTTTACCGGAAGGGAGGGAAGATTCTATTCTGGGAGAGGAGATTAAAAAATGCAGCCAAGATGAAGTTTTCATCTTTGTCTCTATTTTGAAACAAATGCTGTCTGCTTTCAGGTTAGAGAGCCCAGGATTATAATCCTGGGGTGATACGTTAAAAACTTTGCAGGTTGACAGAAGCTCAAGAGACATCCAGTAATAACTGGATGCAGCCCCTTTTAAAGAGCATGTGAGTCTGAGTGAATCAATGAAGCTTCGGTCCTTGACTTTGGTTGTTGTTATTTGTGTCTGCTCGCTCTCTAAGCAGAAGTTTCACCTAAACAAGTGCTGCAGGTTCCATCTCTAGGGTCATTGTGTCACCCCAGGACAGTGGCATGGCTCTTCAAGCCTCCGTGGAGAACAGACTGTAGTCATTTAATAGGCGCAGGGACTTGTGGAATTTTACTCTCGCTAGCAGACAGTGTGCGGGCTCCCGCTACTGAAGTAAGTTCAGTTTGACTATCTAGATAGGATTTCTGGGATGACAGTCTCTGGTGGTTGAGGGAAGGTAGGGTTGAAAGGTACCTGTCCAATATTGTGAGTTTCTGGCTGAAGACTCTGAACTCTGGTATATTTCTTAATCCATTACCCCAGCTTTACCCTTCCCTGCACCCTTGCAAATACATTTGTCAGAAAGAGGTAAGTTCTGTTTCTAATTGTTTCTTTAGTCGATGATGTTCCTTGTCTGGTTTCAATGGGTATATGTTTTTTTATGTTGTGCTTTTTTTCCACTCACTGTTATTGTAATTAACCGTGGGATAACAAACAACTTTTTTCCTGTGTTTTCTAAATACAAAGAAAACATGGTGTTTTAAAAAAGTGATTTAAATATAATTTTTGTTTCTTTTCTCTGAATACATTCAAGGTTTTAAGGCTTTTCAAAAGAAAAGGGGAAACAATTTTACATACTACATAATTTATTTAAAAATAGCAAGAATTCACTGGAGATCAATTGTGTTACCATACTGTTTTGTGAGATAGCTCACATTTTAAATACTGAACCTATTATGCTTATCTTTTGAAAAAGAAGCTTGGCTCTTAGTGACAAAGGACTTTTCACAAACCTACACTGCCTAGATGCTAAAGTGTTTTCTTTTGTAGTAAAAAAAAAAAAAAAATAGCCTTGATATTTTGCACAAGGTTTTAACCTCCTGGCATTTTAAAGCTCTCCAATAGTCAAAACTGGAGCAGAGTAATTAATCATTGATTGAGTAAACTGGTATACAAGTCTATTATAAGTAATAACAGGTATCCCCAAAGTCTCTAAGAAAAATTGGAGATCAGATTTTTGTTACTTTTTTGGGAATCAGAAACTAATTTTATTCACTTGATAAAATAGCAAATTTTAAACATAGTCTTATGATTCAAGTATTTGTAGTTCATATTCTTGGAAAATAAGGGGTTTGTTTTATTTTGTTAGGATGCGAGTGCCCCTAGTACTGTCTTGTATAAAAGCTTGATGACATTGAAATCCCCTTGTTTTGCCACCAAATAAGACGCAGTATTTAGAGCTGCTAACTTAAAAATCTTGAACTTTAGTATTTCTCTAAAATTAAATTTTCTCTTTACACTCTATTTAAGCCATCGAATGTATATGATAATAGTATTTTTAAATAAGTTCTTTAGATAAATTCTAATTCATTATTGACAAGTTTTTCACTATGGATGTGTCTTACAATGTTCTAGATAAGTATAACATAGCTTAAAAAGACTACCAGGATAACTTTACAACTGCAAATAATCTGAAAAATTAAAGAATCAACCATGAAAGTAGACTGGCAGGGGTTAGTTTTGGTGAATCTCAGATAGTCATAGCTTAACACTATTTTGCAACTTTTTTTTTATTTTGAGCATGAGAAAGATAGGTAAAAAGTTATCCCTTGCCTCCTAATTCCTAACCCCGAGTCACTGCAGAGAGTCAGCTACAGTTAGAAGGAGTGATTTAAAGTATAAATACCTGGAACCATACTCACAGAATCTAGAAGAATGCCTTTAATATGCTTTAAGATAGGGTGTACAAACTTTATCACATAATACCAAGAGTCTTTTCTGCAACACACATACTGTGGTGAAGAGATGCATTTCACATGTAGTCAAATAGAATATTCCTAGTTGACATGTGATTTCTCTAATTAGCATATGCTACAAGAACAATGGCGTAGTGTAGTTTTTCCTAAGTTTTAGGGGTATAGTTATGAAACATGTCTTTACCAAGTGCCAATATTTCTGCTGTCCTAGACTGCCAGAGAGAAAAAGGCAGGTGAGACAAAAGAAACAGGCGAAGAATATCAAAGACAAGCCCTCACATTAGTCAGTGAGGCTTTCTAAAAGATAGCATAATCAAAAAGATTGAGAATCTTGTGTCTGTGTCCTGGGTCTATGTACTGTCTTTTAAAGAGGAACTTCTCTCTAGTAAGAACATCTTACCAAAATTTTACTGTGAAAAATTTCAAGCATACAGAAAAGCTGAAAAGTACATTTAAACACCCACATACTAACCCCTTAGACTCTATAAACATCATTTTCCTATAGTGACTTCATCACATCTACATCCAGCTACGTACCCCTCTGTTCAGCCACCAGTTCCAGCTTATTGTTTTGTTGCATTTTAAGGCAATGGCACCCCACTCCAGTACTCTTGCCTGGAAAATCCCATGGATGGAGGAGGCTGGTAGGCTGCAGTCCATGGGGTCGCTAAAAGTGGGACACGACTGAGCGACTTCACTTTCACTTTTCACTTTCATGCATTGGAGGAGGAAATGGCAACCCACTCCAGTGTTCTTGCCTGGAGAATCCCAGGGACAGCGGGGTCTGGTGGGCTGCCGTCTATGGGGTCGCACAGAGTCGGACACGACTGAAGCGACTTAGCAGCAGCAGCAGCAAAGTAAGTTGCAGGCATCAGTATAGTTTACCTCTAAGGAGGTCTAGAAGGAGATGCCTGCTGAAGTATTTAAAACTAGAATTCAACATTTGTTTATAGTGTTTTCCTTTAAGTCAAATTTATATATGACGAAGGTAGAATTTTGAGAAAATACTGTTTTTTTCTTATGCGGCAGTATTTCTTTAACATGATGAATGGCTGCCTGCAAAGCCTTACGATGCTGTGTTTTAAAGGTACTGCTCTTATCGTTTAGTTGCTAAGTCATGTCCAACTCTTGTGACCCCGTGGACTGTAGCCCGCCAGGCTCTGTCCATGGGATTTCTCAGGCAAGAATACTGGAGTGGGTTGCCATTTCCTTCTCCATGTAAAGGTACAAATCCCATATCTATGGTGGAGGGAACAAGACCCTTCCCAGTCTGAATGCCCATCGCCCAGGTGAGCCTTCACCCACTAAGCCTAGGGACCGCTAGGAATGCAGCATCAGTACTGGGATGCAGGAGGTTTCAGGTATGCATAGTTAATTTCCAAGGTCTATGCCCATACGTGGACCAGTTTTTCCTTATTTTGTCTGCAGAGACTTATAAAGTTACACCTTTGCCTCTTTCATCATCACCAGCTGTTCTTTTACTTGGGTTCTTCTCTGCCTTTTCCATTTCCTGCCCTATTTTTCCCAGTTGGCTTTTCTCTTTTCCACTCTGTTCTGACTCCTATTTTTTTTTTTTTCCCAGAACAAAGAAATAAATCTCTTTATTTTTCAAGTCATTCTTCTGCATGCAATTTCAGGGAAATGATTATGGGAAGCAGAGGTAGGGTAATAAAGAATCACAAGAACACTCACAGGGATTAATTTCTCTTGGTCATTTATGTTGTAAATATATAAATGAGTTAAGGGTTGCCCTCTCAAGACTTCTTCCTGTCTTGTCGGTGATATTTATCTGGTCCTTTCTTAGCTGGACACTACACCAAGCTCCTCTAAGATCTTCACTGGTGCAGCTCCTAAGAATGAGCACATTCTCTCTGCTTCCCAAACCTGCTGAGTTTCAGAGACTCAGCTTCTGGTCTCCAGTTCTGGTCCATAACACTTCTATCAGTGCAGCACCAAGCCCTGCTTCTTAAATTATGCTTCGCCCTGACCCCTCAGGATGAGAAAATCCTCAAATCTTTGGTCCGTGTAAACATGGCAGTCACTTTCTAGGTGACTTCTCCCTAGGGCCATCTTTCTTCATTCAGTTTAGTATACCTAAGGTTTTCATTAGATATTAGATAAAGAGATCATTAGAGCATTGTGACTGGGTCTGTCTTTGACTAGATTGCCACCAGTTTGCCTATTTTTATGAAGTGCTAGTTGGTTTTAACAGGCTGGTTAAAAGTTTAGGTTCTGTAATTAGACAGACCTGGATTGTAATCTGTATTGTCACTTAACTAGCAACATTATTCTAAGCCAAGTTACTCAACCATTTTAAGCTTCACTTCTTCAAAGGTTGCTATGAGTATTAAATTACATATATATATGTAATTTATATACATTAATTACATATATATATGTGTGTGTGTGCTTCCCAGGTGGCACAGTAGTAAAGAATCTGTCTGTCAATGTAGGAGACAAAAGAGACGTGGGTTTGATTCCTGGGTTGGAAAGATCCCCTGGAGCAGGAAATGGCAGCCCATTCTAGTATTCTTGCCTGGGAAATCCCATGGACAGAGGAGCCTGCTGGGCTACAGTCCATGGGGTTGAAAAGAGTTGGACATAACTGAGCACAGCACAACAGCAGGATATATAATATAGACATATATTTATATATAGATTATAATTTATATTTAAAACATTTATAATTATAAATTATGTATTTATATAAATGAAATGTATAACTATATAATATCATTAAGATATTTTCTTAGGTATATATCATGTATTTAGCACAATGCTTGGCCCCCACTTGCTAGTCAGTATATTTTAGTGTCCTTACCATCATCATCGTGTCAACTGAAGGCGCCGTCGTCCTAGAACGCAACTGGCCTCCATCACTCAGTGCTTTCTAACAGATCCTAGCACACTGCCCTCTCTTGTCATGCCCAAATTTGCTTATCTAAATGGACCTCCCATTAAAGTCCTCCCCCTCCCCCTTTTAAATCCTAAAAGTACCCCTCCCCCCAGCTTTCAGTCTGGGGTGGAGCAGAAACAACCAATAAGCTCACTGAATGACCAAGCTCTTCCATGTGAGGTCTCCAAGATTTCCTCAGGTGTTTCCCCTATGAGACTGCCCTCTGTCTTTCAGAATTCTACTTTACAAAGTACGAAATACATACAAGCACAGGTTTAGTTTGATTTTGACAAAAGGGGGAGGCACAGGGTTTTCCTTCTAGGAGGGTCAAACGTAGAGTTGTGGAAGATTAATTTCCTACCATGTCATCCCTGACCCTTCCCATCCCACAAAACATAGCAGACGACCAAGGATATACCAGAGAAAACAACAGCCTTAAGACCCAGCAAGGGGGGCCTCTGCCCTGGGCACCATGCTTTCGAGAGTTATCCTTTAGAGGGGCCTGCTGTGGCCCCTCCACTGTCATTCCCTATCACAGCTTTCCCCACAGGGAGAGTCAGTGGGTCAAGGGGACCCCCCCTTGCAGAGCCTGTGCTTCTCTCGCTCGGAGAGCATGGTCCCTGGAACCCTGAATTCCTGTATCAGCATCCTCGGCCTGCCTGGCTGAGGATAAAGGATGCTGCCAGTGTGTGCACTCCTGGACCCGAGAGATGGGTGGAGGTGGCTGCTGAGGGGGCCGCCTCAGATTGTAGTCCAGCAGGACCCCGTGGAGCCTTCCTGGGAACAGGCCCCTCCCCCGTATCCTCTGATTTAACTCCTCCTCAAGTACCCAGATCACAGTGTCTGATGCCCACTGCCGGAGTTGTTTTACAGATGAAGATGTTAACAACTTGATGATCATGGCACGTAGCCCCCACGCCTACTGGGGGTTTTACTGATGGATCACGTTAACAGGTGTGACACCTGTTACCTCGCCATCAACCAATCAGAGGGTTGTGCACGAGCTATTCACGTACCCTGGGACGCCCCTCCCTCACCTGGCCTGTAAACGTGCTTTGCTGAAACCCATGGAGGAGTTGAGGCTTTTGAGCACTAGCTGTCCTGGTTTTCTTGCTTGGCGCCCTGCAGTAAACGCTGTTGTGCCCTTCACCACAGCCAGGTGTCAACAGATAGGCTTCGGTGTGCATGCTGGAGTCGGCCAAGGGGCTGGTCAGTCCAGAGGCTGCTGTCCGTAACCCTGCCAGGTTCTGGCTCGGAACCCCGGAGCAGAGAAGAACCCCACGTTCCATGCTGGTCTCAGGAAGGAGGATTTGTCAAGGTAAGAGAGTGGGATTTGTTTTATTTAACAGCATTGTTGGCTCGGTTTGTACCTTTTAAATATTTAGAGATGGCGTGGAGGTCTCCATCTACACTCTTGCCCAGACCCAGCTCATGCTTGGGTCTACACGGGAGCTCAAGCCTGAACCTGAACTCTGGAGGTCTCAGTCCTCCGAAAACCTGAGCTCTGGAGGTCTCAGTCCCTCGATAACCTGATTAGTTGGCTATTGTGTTTGTGGACAAGTCAAGCTCTACTAGTTAGTACAGAGAGAAAAGGCTGTTTAACTCAAATCTAGGAAGCTCATTCTCAAATTGAGGTTTTTTTAATCCCAAAGTTGTTTTCTTTTAAACATTTGTTTATTTTTATTTATCTGGCTGCGCTGGGTTTTAGTGGAGGCATGTGGGATTCTTGGTCTTCACTGTGGCCTGTGGGAGCTTTCTAAAGTTAGTAAATTCGGAAAATATGAAAATTCCATTTTGTATTTACATATAGAACATTCTATGGGGGAAAAAAACCTGAAAGTGATTCTGTCTCTCTATGGGCATATTAAAGAGGAGTAAACTGGTCTTTTTGTATTTGACTGAGCCAGAAAGCCAGCAGCTAACTGAATTAGGCAGGCACTGGGTAGTATTTGTATGGTAGAGACTGTGTGAACCCAAAGGCTGCATTTTATTGAGCTTCTTAAAGATGTGAATTTGCTTTCAAAAGTATTAAATTCAATATTCGGTCCTGAAGGGATGAATTGAAAGCAGAGAAGGTAAGAAATTAATACCTGGTAGTTTGTTTCATTAAATAAATCCTGGAGTGTATATGAGATATCTATATCTATATATGTAGTTATTATTTATTTATTTGGCTTCACCAGGTCTTAGCTGCAGCATGCAGGATTTTTTGTTGTTTAGTTGTGGGCATTTGGGTTCTTTTATTAATAGTTGCTGCAAGTGGGATCTAGTTCCCTAGCCAGGGATGGAACCCAGGCCTCCTGCATTGGGAGCATGGAGTCTTAGCCACTGGCCCACCAGATAAGTGATATTTTTAAAATTGGATTTCCAAATGAAACTTCAGGGGACAGAAAGAGATTTGAGAAGCATGGAGAGGGAAGATGCCCAGGGCTCTGTGGGTGTTTTACACACCATAAGTGATAGATGTATTGATGTCATTGAGTCCAGCATAAGACACAGGGCTGACCGTCCGGAGCCGGTCAGCCTGGATTTGAACCCTGATCTTGTTGCTTTACAATCTGGGTGAACTTTGTGAGTTTTTAACCCCTCTTCGTTTCTCGGTTTCCTCACGTGTAAAGTGGGGGTAATAGTCTCTCCTTGTCGGGTAGGGACGAGGGTTAACTTAGTTAATATTTGCAAAACAGTGCGGGCACAGAGTAGATGCATTTGTTAAACAACAGAGCAAAAATGGAAGATGAAGAAACTCAAATCGAGAGGTTATTAACTTGTTCCCAATCACACTGTGAGTTAATAAAACATCCACCATCCAACACAAATATCAGGCATGTTTCTGAGAGTGGAGCATTGCCCAAGAGCTGATGTTGGCCAAAATAAAGTATCTGTTTATGTTACTTATTAGATGTCTAAAGGGGAAACAAGAAGAACTTCTTAAAAAAACTGCAGTATATTATCCTGATATATTTTTTAAGCTTTTGTTTTACCTTTTCTGTACTTAAATGTTGTTTTACACAGTTACTCAAGTTAACTCTTCTAATAATGATAATCTGCCGATAATAGTACTCTTACGACAATCTGCCAAGACAAGAGAGCTTGCTACCTCACTCTGCTGCGGTATCTCCTCCAGGAAAAGGGCCAGTGTCACACAGGCATCCACCTCCAAGCACTGTACTCTGCAGCAAGTCTCGATACAAGAACAATGCAAATATATGGGAGACACTGGGGAAATGCACAGAAGCTAAAAAGCAAAATAAACCTCAACAATGATCCCACTACTCATCAAACGAGCACTGATTGATACAATTGTGTATATATATAAATTATAAAGATGGGACTTAAATTGTATACCTTGCTTTGAAAGCTGCTTTTAAAAAATGAGTATATCAAGAACAGAGCCCTTTAATTGCTGTGTGTTATTCCAATATACAATCCGTTGGAACATTTAAATTCTTCCAGATTTCTACTATTATAGATGTAATTGGAAACATTAAAAATTTAATGTGGCAGAATGCATTCAGAATCAGCTGGGTTTGTTTCCAGGCTGTGGGTTCATTATAAAGCAACCAAGGTCTTTCTTTCCTCCTCTTCCCAAGGACCTCCATGGGCCTTTGAGTCATGGCTATCTGTGCTTTCTTTGGTCCCAGGGGCAAGTCAATAGGCCGTTGTGTTTTCAAAAGTATGTGTTCAGGGAGGTGAGTCAACCAGGAGTCCTAGATAGGAAAGCGTTGGAGGCTTTGAACTCCTAGAGTTACGAGGGAAAAGGGCCAGACCGGAAGCAGAAGGTGGAATATTCCAAGATTGGGAACAAGTGGTGGGTTTCTCAGGAGAGAGGAATCCTCAGGCGACAGTGGTGGCAGCAAGCTCGTGGTGGCATCCTGCAGGTGGCAGAACTGTGAATGGGGGGCTGTGGGGACCTGGGACCACCCTACACTCCTGTGGCTGAATTGGGTCCAGAGGGTGTGATGTCATCCACAGAGACGTTGACCTCGACTATATGCATGCAAGCCTGAAGAGTAAAACTTTTAGGGACTAAACTACCTGGCCTAGATTCTCCTACTGCCTAAGCCCAAGGATTCTCCACAATCCCAAGGGCTGGAAGAGGAAAACTAGAACTTAGAAAAAGGATAGGGTATCCCACCAACCCTATGGTGATAAACTAGACTTTTTTTGTCGTTGTTTTGGGTTGGTCAAAAAGTTCTTTTGGGTTTTCTCATACAATCTTACTGAAAAACCCAAATCAACTTTTTGGCCAATCCAATATAACTTAGTATGCCTGATGATCTGCTTAGGATAAATTCCTAGAAATGACATTACTTAAAAAAAAAAAGAAAAAAAGGAGGCTCCAGCTAAAGGGGTTTTGTATATACTATGTCTTATGTTTCTGTGTTTTTCAAGTCCACCAATTCTGTTTATCTCTCTCAATGGATTGTTAGGGAAAGAGGGAAAAGCAAAATTAGTCAAGTTAATTGATCATTAAACATAAATTTACATTTATAATCTACCCCATCTGAGAAGACTTCAATGACTGGATTACTTTATTGATAAGCCCAAGTGATCGTTAACCATTAAGTATTTAAGCAAACAACATAAATTTCCACATGAGCAAGTGACATGCACTTTATCAGTTATGCAGACTGTCAATAAATCATTTAAAAAACCCAACTCCTTGGCAAACTTGCCAGTTGTATGACCTTGAGCAAGCAACTTAATTTCTCTGAGCTTCAGTTTCCCCTTCTATTAGTAGAAGTAATGGGTAATAATATAATAGGACTGACTTCTTGGGAGTGGTTGGGAGAATTAGAAGTGGTGATATGTGAGATGTATTAGAAAATACCTGTTACCTGGTGTGTGTGTGCAAAGTCTCTCCAGTTGTGTCTGACTCTGTGCGACCCAATGGACTATAACCCACCAGGCTTCTCTGTCCATGGGATTCCCCAGGTGAGAATACTGGAGTGGGTTGTCATGCCCTTCTCCAACGGATCTTCCTGACCTAGGGATCGAACCCACGTCTCTAATGTCTCCTGCATTGGTAGGCGGGTTCTTTACCACTAGCACCACCTGGGAAGCCCTGGCACCAGGTGAGCACTCTGTAAATACGATCATCTGAGCAGGCAGCCTGTCCTCCAAGGGACCCCTCCTTCCTGACTCCCGTGTCGCCTCTCCGGCTTCTCATATTAGGCGCCAGCTATTCAGGATCACAAGCTCTAACCTTTGCTCACTCTCATTTTTCTTGCCATTGTACATGCTACTCATCCAGCTGGAATGACCTTGACCCCCTTCTTTCCCCAGCAAATTCCCTTGTCATCGCTCAAGATTTAGCTTCTGTGTTATCCCTCTTCTTGCAAAGCCCTTTGACCTGAGCTGGGCATCCCCTGATGTCCATTTATGAGATGTGCATGCTCAGTCATGCCCGACTCTTTGCAACCCCCTGGACTGTAGCTCGCCAGGCTCCTCTGTCCATGGGATTTCCCAGGCAAGAATACTGGAGTGAGTTGATGAGATGTAGCCAAGTGTATTTTAATTGCTTGTCTATGCTGCTGTGCCCCATGCCCAGGGCACCTCCCCAAGGTCAGGGAACATGCCCAATTTTCTGTCATGACAGAAAGACATGAAGGAGACAGACATGAAGGAAAGAAAATCAAAATAATTTCTGTTGGCCTAAAGCCCCCCAGGAAAGGGATAGTAGGAATTCTGATCCACTTCTCAAACCCAGAGGTGGGCGCAGCTAGTGTGGTCCATCATAGAGCCTCGATAATCATTTGCTGAACGACTGCATTTGTCATAAGATCATTGAGGGAGGGACGGGCCCATTAATATTCACAGTGCTTTCAAGCATTGCCACAAATATTTCTTTTGATTTCTGTGGCCCAAACAAGCAGGGGTAATTCCCACTCTTCCAGATGTGGAGACTAAGGCTCAGGGGAGCTGGAGCTCTTACCCAAGATGTGTAGCATGCAGTAACTGAAGCCCAGTTCCTCTCCTTCCTCTCCCCTCTGGGCTGCATTTTCTTTGTTTTGCATTGCACAGCTCCATCTTTCTGCAGCAGTCTCTGTAAGACACTGTGTGTGTTTCTGAGTAAGGGCTGATCTCTCCAAGTAGGGTTAAAAGAAAGTGGGAAAGGGCAATGTAACAGGCGGGGACAGGCGAGCTAGCTGGAAAACTGGAGTGGCTGATGAAGGAAAGGAACGCAGAAGACTCAGGATTCGTGCAGGTTCTTAGGTGGGAAGGTGAGTCCCTGGGTTGTGCGCCCACCTCTGGGTTTGAGAAGTGTATCAGAATTCCTACTATCCCTTTCCTGGGGGGCTTTAGGCCAACAGAAATTATTTTGATTTTCTTTCCTTCATGTCTGTCTTTTGAGACCTCGGGACACTTGAAAACCTGCCTCTGGGATTCTTGCCCATGGGCATTTGGAGATGATTTGGCTCCATCAACCAGATGGAAATCAGCTGCCTGCTTTCCTCTGCTGTACTCTGAACTTTCCATTCAGAAGCTCTGATTGATACCCACTGGTTATCTTTCTTGGTTTTTAGATCGGTGAGGCAGGAGGGATCCCCTCTTGACCACAGTTGCATTTACTCTCAAGAAGAATGAATGCTCTTCAGAATTTCATGCCCCAGATACCAGTAACAAGGGAGCTGTGACAGACAATGTTTAATTTTATTATCCCTCCTTGGAGGCTTATAATTAAATGATGCTTTATTAGGAGTGTTGCAGACTTAAGCTGATGTGTTCTTCCATGCTGCCTTCAATTTTCAGTCCCTTCTGCTTTGTGAGTTTGGATAATGGCTATTCTTTCTATATTATTTTCCAATTTTCCAACCACTCTCATCTGTGGTATCTCATTTGTTTCTTATGAGCCTGACCTTGGAGCACAGAGAATTTAAACATCTTAAAGTCAGGCAGACGGTGAGCAAGCAGATCAGAGGCTTGGCTGCAGATTTAGGCTCTCTTCTCACCCCTCGGAGGATATTCTGACACAGAGCTATGGGATGCCCAACCTAAGGCTAACCTGCCAGGTCAATTCGTGGAAACATGGATTAGCACTCCTTATAGCTTCAAGGCTTCTGAAACCAGATCTTGAAGGTGAGCCGTCTGGGAAGGAAAGGACTCAATGAAAACTCGCAGACCAAATTCAAAGGTAGAGTCCCCCTTCCCATTTTCATACATGAACCTCAACTTTTCTGGCAGGGTAACTGTAAAGGTTCAGGAATTGTAGTCTCGAAAAAGAGTCCATATATTTCCCGTGATTACAATAAGGCCAGTTGCTGGCAGGAGGGCAGCAAGATACTGGGTGGAAAGCACAATAGGGAGTGAAATGGACCTGTCTTCCAAGGCAACTTTGCCATGGACTGGCTGTGTGACCTTGAGGAGTTAGTTACTCTCTCTGGGCCTTCATTTCTTAATTTTTACAATGTAGATAATAACAACTACTTTGTAAAGTTGTGAGGGTTCCCAATATCATGTACCTCCAACACTTACTTAGAACACCAGCTCATTAGTAGGTGCTGAATAAAAATCTGTTGCATGGATGAAATGAATTTGAGATACGTATGGTGCACCTTGCATGGAACCTGGTGAAAACAACCAGGGCTTTCAGCTAGCAGAGCTCCCCAGAAGCACTAGAAGTGAGTAAATTTCCTTAAACTAGTCTGTGCTATGCTGTGATTAGGTGCTCAGTCATGTCCGACTCTGCAACCCCATGGACTGTAGCCCACCAGGCTGCTCTGTCCATGGGGATTCTCCAGGCAAGAATACTGGTGGGGGCTGCTATGCCCCCCTCCAGGGGATCTTCTCAACCCAGGGATCGAACCCAAGTCTCCTGCATTACAGGAGGATTCTTTACCGTCTGAGCCACCAGGGAAGCCCTTTCTCCAGGCAAGAATACTGGAGTAGGTTGCCATGCCTTCCTCCAGGTTGGTTGGTTGGTTTAGTTGCTAAGTTGTGTCCGACTCTTGCGACCCCATGGAATGTAGCCTGCTAGGCTCCCAAGGGATCTTCCCAACCCACGGATTGAACCCAGGTCTCCTGCACTGCAGGCAGATTCTTTACCATCTGAGCCACCAGGGGAGCCCAAGAATACTGGAGTGGGTAGCCTATCCTTTCTCTGGGGGATCTTCCCAACCCAGGAATTGAAATGGGGTCTCCTGCATTGCAGGTGGATTCTTTACCTGGTAGCTGAGCTACCAGGGAAGCCTAAACTAGTCCAGCAATGGAATAAAAAGAAATGTGTATGAAAGAGGTGATTTGTTTGGTTATTGTGAAATCAATTGCAAATCTTGTTCTGGTCATTTGAGAGACTGGCAGGAAAGAAAGTGCCTTTTCTCTTTATCTTTTTTAAAGATTTTTTTTTTAATGTGGACTGTTTTTTAAGTCTTCATTCAACTTGTAACAATATTGCTTCTGTTGTTCATGTTCTGGTTTTTTGGCCATGAGGCACATAAGATCTTAGCTCCCTGACCAGGGATCGAACCTGCACCCCCTGCATTGGAAGGTGAAGACTTAACCACTGGACCACTAGGGAACTGCCTAGAAGTGTCTTTTAGATCATCTTGAAACGTAGTTAAGAAAAGGGACTTTACCCCAGTCTTTCTCGTGCTTTCTGGCTGACAAGTATAGGCTAGTTGAAATCTTCACTGGGTTTGTGAACTTCAGGCCACTGGTACACCAAAATTGCACCACATTTGAAAGTCTTGTGCAAGTTCACAATGGGGCATTGTTTTCTCTGCCCCAGGGTATGAGGATTGTCTGGGAAAAAGGTTAGTTGCTGCCATTACGGAACTTGGTATAGCCAAGACCGCAGTGCAGTGTTGAAGCAGAAATAAACCCTGGACTCTCGACACGTTTGCCAAGTGATTTACAAATGTGTTTACTTAAAAAGTAAGCATAACACATACTCTTGTATAATACTATGTCTAGGGAAGTTTTGTGACTCTGCTATAAAATGCCCACACCATATTTAAGTAGGGGCTTCACATCTCCTTAATAGGATCTCAGACCAATTTTTGGCTTTATCCAAATGTGTTTCAGTAAACTTAACATATCTTGATTTCCTGATTTTTACTTACACCTCATTTATCCAGTTTTCTTGACATACCTAAAACTAGTTTTGAGTAAAAGGAATGGCATTGACCTTAGAACCTCTAAAAGCAAAGTGCTGTTGGAAGTTTTCCAGTGAAGTAGATGGAGGGGAGAAGGGTGTTCTTGTATTTCTTTTTTTTTTTTTTTTTTGGTGTTTCAAACTATGATATAGTTAATCAAATATCATAGACCAAATGAATCACTTGATCCAGTCTCCAGGTCACAGGCAACAGAATGTCTAAATCTAAGTCATATAATAATATTTCTCAACTTTAAGAGGTGAAGGATAGAGACACTGCTGTCTGCCTTAGTAACATGACTAATGGGTTAAAAACTTCTTCTATTAATACATTCAAGTGAAACTTTTATTTAAATAATAAATGGAAAGATAACTGATTAGGCTTCTTGTGAAAGACAAATAGATTGATAGACCCAACACCCATTGCTAGCACATTTTTCCTTCCTGTCTTCACCGTAAAATCTGGTAAAGTTATCCAGTCCCTTTCTCAGCTTCTTTATAGAGAGAAATAATGATGCAAACTGTGTGGATCACAACAAACTGTGGAAAATTCTTCAAGAGATGGGAATACCAGACCACCTGACCTGCCTCCTGAGAAATCTGTATTCAGGTCAAGAAGCAACGGTTAGAACTGGACATGGAACAACAGACTGGTTCCAAATCTGGAAAGGAGTACGTCAAGGCTGTGTATTGTCACCCTGCTTATTTAACTTATATGCAGAGTACATCATGAGAAATGCTGGACTGGATGAAGCATAAGCTGGAATCAAGACTGCTGGGAGAAATATCAATAACCTCAGATATGCAGATGACACCACCCTTATGGCAGAAAGTGAAGAGGAACTAAAGTGCTTCTTGATGAAAGTGAAAGAGGAGAGTAAAAAAGCTGGCTTAAAGCTCAACATTCAGAAAACTAAGATCATGGCTTCTGGTCTCGTCACTTCATGGCAAATAGATGGGAAAACAGTGACAGACTATTTTGCGGGGCTCCAAAATCACTGCAGATGGTGACTGCAGCCATGAAATTAAAAGACGCTTGCTCCTTGGAAGAAAAGTTATGACCAACCTAGACAGCAAAAAGCAGAGACATTACTTTGCCAACAAAGGTCCATCTAGTCAAAGCTATGGTTTTTCCACTAGTCATGTATGGATGTGAGAGTTGGACTGTGAAGAAAGCTGAGAGCTGAAGAATTGATGCTTTTGAACTGTGGTGTTGGAGGAGACTCTTGAGAGTCTCTTGGACAGCAAGGAGATCCAACCAGTCCATCCTAAAGGAAATCAGTCCTGAATATTTATTGGAAGGACTGATGCTGAAGCTGAGACTCCAATACTTTGGCCACCTGATGTGAAGAATTATCTCATTTGAAAAGACCCTGATGCTTGGAAAGATTGAGGGCAGGAGGAGAAGGGGACGACAGAGGATGAAATGGTTGGATGGCATCACCAACTCAATGGACATGAATTTGAGTAAACTCAGGGAGTTGGTGATGGACAAAGAAGCCTACCGTGCTGCAGTCCATGGGGTCGCAAAGAGTCAGACACGACTGAGCGACTGAACTGAACTGAATGATGCAAAAATTCAAGCTAATGTTCGGCAGATGAATATCTGCTGGGGGTGGCAATAGAGCAAGGCTCTGGATAAGCTTTTGTCCTGATAAAGCATGACGAATTTGTCTTGTAACATCTTTCTTCTGGTCTTAAATGCAGATGTGATGCCTGGAGCAACAGTAGCCATCTTGAATCCATGAGGGAAAGCCCACGAGAATCACACAGACACTGGTCCTTCAGTTTTTAGCAGTTGAACCACTGCCAGCAACCACTAAGCTTCACATTTCTAATAAGAAAAATCCACCCCTATTCCTTTAGGCCATTATTGTTGGGTTTTCTATTATTTGCAGTTGACCTCAGGTCTATATGAAATGCATTATCTGAAAGATTTCATGTGACCCAAGAGTCAAATCTATTCAGCTTCTCAAGGCAGGTCCTGTTCTCCCACTATACTTTTGTAAGTTCCTCCCTTCCCCAGTCAAACAGGCCCATGAAGGCATTAGTTCCTTTTTTCCTTTTCTCTCTTTCCTCTTGGTTTACTTCTCTCTCTGCCCTCATCCCTAAATCTACTCCATCTTTAAAGGCACATCCTTGTCTGTAGGCTGTCCTGTAGACCAAGCCCTCCCCAGTTCCCTGGGAAAACACTTGTGTGCGGTCACTGTGTTTCTTAGAGTTTCCTGAGAAGCCTCAATTGTTCACCTGCTTCTCCTGAGTCTGTCCACTGGAAATGCAATGGAGGTACAGGATAAATACTTTGATTGAGATGAAGAAATGACCTTAATAGCCTTGGATTACTTTTAAAATGTTATATAGCATCAGTTCTTCCATCATTCCAAGTAACCATGGAGCTCCTATAAATAAAAAGGAGATTCTTTAAAGCAGTGGTTCTGACTCCAGAAGCAGTTTTATAATTACAGATCCATTAATGCAAAAGCTTTTTTTTTTTTAAGACTCAATTTCTCATTAGTCAGAATAAGAAAAATTATTCCCAGATATTAGTTACTAAATGAAATAAGATGGTTGAGTTAGATTATGTTTTCTTCTAGCTTCAAGTTTAATGAACTTTTCAGACTTTTGCTTGATAAAAACACATCTCTACAAATAATCAAGTGATATTTTTAGGGAGCTAAACAAAATCCATGTCCTGCTCTTTCTAAATAATTCAGCCCCACAACCATTAGATGAAGCACAGGAAAGTAGAGGTTCATGGTGAGGGGAGGAAGAGATACAGGATGGCCCAGAATGGGAAGTCAGAGGCCAAGCACAGTGAGGAAGGTGTTGCCATCGTGGAAGGGGTAGCCCAGCATGGAGGACTGGATCTTAAATGAAGCTGATTGATTAAGTGTATTGAGAGTAATGGAAACCATGTGTATTCATCTGCTCAGGCTGTCATAAGAAAATACCTTGGACTGAGTGGTTTACACAACAGAACTTTATTCTTTTACAATTTTTGAGGCTGAACATTTGAGGTCAGGGTGCTAGAATGTTCCAGTTCGGGTGTGTTGTGGGCGGGGTGGGGGGGTTGCTTCTTGGCTCTCATACAGCTGGCTTTTGTGTCTTCATATGACAGAGGGATTGAGTATCTCTTCCTTTATTTTTCAAATGTTTTTAATTGTGGTAAAAGTCACATAATATAAAACATACTCTGTTAACCATATTTAACTGTACAGTTCAGTGGCACTAAGTACATTCCCATTGTTATGCAACTCTCACCACCATTCGTCTCCTGAATTTTTCAGCTTCCTAAACTGAAACTCGGTCCCCATTAAACACTAATCCTTATCCACCCTCCCCAGCCCCTGGCCCCTGAGGGGCACCAGCCTATGTACTTTCTGACTCTGTGAATTTGACTATTGTAGGTGCCTTGTATAAATGGAATCAAACACTATTTTTCTGCAGCTAATATTTACTGGAATGCATTTCTAAGGTTAACTTAATATATGTCCTATTAACAGATTGTACCTTCTTTTTTTCCTCTGTCCTATACAGTAGGCCTTGATCAGGCATTTACTTCATAACAGTAGTATATATACGTCAGTCCCAGTCTCCCAGTCTATCCCACCACCTCTCCCTGCTTGGTGTATTTGTTCTTAATGTCTGTATCTGTATTTCTGCTTTGAAAATAGGTTCATCTGTACCATTTTTTCTAGATTCCACCTATCTGCATTAATATGTGATATTTGTTTTTCTCTTTCCGACTTCCTTCACTTTGTATGACAGTCTCTAGGTCCACCCACATCACTGCAAATGATCCAATTTCATTCCTTTTTATGGCTGAGTAATATTCCATTGTATGTATGCACCATATCCTCTTTATCCATTCATCTGTCAGTGGACACTTAGGTTGCTTCCATGTCCTGGCTATTGTAAATAGTGCTGCAATGAATATTGGAGTGCATGTATCTTTGGGAATTAATGGTTTTCTCCTGCTCTGTGCCCAGGAGAGGGATTGCTGGATCATATGGTAGTTCTACTTTTCGGTGTTTTTTTTTTTTTTTTTTGAGGTTTACTTATTTATTTATGACTGTGCTGGGTCTTCGTTGCTACACGTGGACTTGCTCTGTTTGCAGCTAGTTGGGCCTACTCTCCAGTGGCAGTGCTCAGGCTTCTTCTTGCAGTGGCTTCTCTCGTTGCAGGGCACAGGCTGTAGGGCATGTGGGTATCAGTAGCTGTGGCAGGGGAGGCTCAGTTGCAACTCCCGGGCTCTTGAGCACAGGCTGAATAGTTGCGGCACACAGGCTTGCTTGTTCTGTAGCATATGGGATCTTCCTGGATCAGGGATCGGACCTGGGTGGACTATTTACTGCTGAGTCACCAAGGAAGCCCTCCCTTTCTTATTGCAAGCAGGCACGGAATCTGGGCAGGGTCCAGGCAGGTCAGAAGCAGATCAGAGGTCTGCTCTCCTGCTTCTGAAGCCTGAACAAGACTTCCCCTGTTTTAGTTTCCCTAACACTGGCTTTACATCCATTTTGAGTTTATTTTTGTGTATGGTCTTAGGGAGTGTTCTAATTTCCTTCTTTTACATAGCTGTCCAGCTTTCCCAGCACCACTTACTGAAGAGACTGTCTTTTCTCCATTGTATATTCTTGCTTCCTTTGTCATATGTAAAGTGCCCGTAGGTGCGTGTGTTTATCTCTGAGCTTTCTGTCTTGTTCCACTGATCTATATCTCTGTTTTTGTGCCAGTGTCATACTGTCTTGATGAGTGTAGCTTTGTAGTGTAGTCTGAAGTC
Organism: Bos taurus; assembly: GCF_002263795.3. Taxonomy (NCBI): domain Eukaryota; kingdom Metazoa; phylum Chordata; class Mammalia; order Artiodactyla; family Bovidae; genus Bos; species Bos taurus. The sequence goes on from NC_037350.1 coordinate 36,585,505, forward strand.
AGGAAGGTTGATTCCTCCAGCTCTGTTTTTCTTTCTCAAGATTTCTTTGGCTGTTTGGGGTCTTTTGTGTTTCCATACAAGCTGTAAAAATATTTGTTCTAATTCTGTGAAAAATGCCATTGGTAATTTGATAGGGATTGCATTGGATCTGTAGATTGCTTTGGACAGTATAGTCATTTGCACAATGTTGATTTTTCCAATTTAAGAACATGGTATATCTCTCCATCTGTTTGTGTTGTCATTGATTTTTTCATTGGTGTCTCATAGTTTTCTGCATACAGGTATTTTGCGTCCTTAGGTAGGTTTATTCCTAGGCATTTTATTCTTTCTGTTGCAATAGTAAATGGGATTGTTTCCTTAATTTCTCTTTCTGATCTTTTGTTGCTAGTGTAAAGGAATGGAAGAGATTTCTGTGCATTAATTTTCTGTCCTGCAGCTTTACCAAATTCATTGATTAGCACCAGTAGTTTTCTGGTGGCATCTTTAGGGTTTTCTGTGTATAGTTCCATGTCATCTGCAAACAGTGACAGTTTTACCTTCTGATCCAGTTTGGAGTCATTTTTATTTTCCTTCTGATTGCCATGACTAGGACTTTCAAAATTATACTGACTTACAGTGGTGAGAGTGGACATCCTTGTCTTGTTCCTGATCTTAGAGGAAATTCTCTGTTTTTCACCATTGAGAATGATGTTTGTTTTGGGTTTGTCCTATATGGCCTTTATTATATTGAGGCAATTTCCTTCTGTGCCCACTTTCTGGAGAGTTTCTACCATGAATGGGTGTTGAATTTTGTCAAAATATTTTTCAGTGTCTCCTGAGATGACCATATGGTTTTCATTCTTTAGTTTGTTTCTCACATTGACTGATTTGCATTGTATTGAAGAATGCTTGCATCTCTGGGATAAACTCCACTTGATCATGGTGTATGATGTTTTTAATGTGTTGTTGCATTCTCTTTGCTACTATTTAGTTGAGAATCTTTGCATCTGTGTTTATCAATGATATTGGTCTGTAATTTTCTTTTTTTGTGATATATTTGTCTGGCTTTGGTATCAGGGTGATGATGGCATCATAGAATGATCTTGGGAGGGTTCCTTACTCTGCAATTTTGGGGAAGAGTTTGGAAAGGATGGGTGTTTGATACAATTCACCTATGAAGCCATCTGGTACTGGACTTTTGTTTCTTGGAAGATTTAAAAAAAAAACAAACTGGAGTATAATTGCTTTAAAATGTTGTGTTAGTTTCTGTTGTATAACAGTATGAATCCATTGTTATACACCCCTCCTATCCCACCTCTTGAGTCTCCCTCCTACACCTCTCCTATCCCACCCATCTAGGTCGTCACAGAGCACCAAGTCCAGCTCCCTGTGCTGTACAGCAGCTTCCCATCAGCTATTTTATACATGGGAGTGTATATATGTTAATGTTACTCTCACAATTCATTCCACCCTCTGCTTCCCCCTCTGTGTCCATAACTTTCTTGTCTATGTCTTTGTTTCTACTCCTGCCTTGCAAATAGGTGCATCAGTACCATTTTTTTCTAGATTCCATATACATGCATTAATAGAAAATACTTACTTTTTCTTTCTGACTTATTTAACTTTGTATGACAAACTCTAGGTTCATCCACATCACTGCAAATGATCCAATATTATTTCTAGCTGCTGCTGCTGCTAAGTCGCGTCAGTCGTGTCCGACTCTGTGCGACCCCATAGACGGCAGCCCACTAGGCTCCCCCGTCCCTGGGATTCTCCAGGCAAGAACACTGGAGTAGGTTGCCATTTCCTTCTCCAATGTGTGAAAGTGAAAAGTCAAAGTGAAGTCGCTCAGTCGTGTCCAACTCTTCGCGATCCCATGGACTGCAGCCTACCAGGCTCCTCTGTCCATGGGATTTCCCAGGCAAGAGTACTGGAGTGGGGTGCCATTGCCTTCTCCAATTCCTAGCTGAGTAATATTCTATTATATATATGTACCACATCTTTATTCATCTGTCAATAGACATTTAGGTTCTTTCCATGTCCTGGCTATTGTAAATAGTGCTGCAGTGAACATTGGGGTTGTTGTTGAGTCACTAAGTTGTGTCCAACTCTTTGTGACCGCATGGACTGTAGCACACCAAGCTTCCCTGTCCTTCACTATCTCCTGGAACTTGCTCAGATGCATGTCCATTGAATTGGTGATGCTGTTTAACTATCTCATCCTCTGCCGCTCTCTTCTCCTTTTGCCTTCAATCTTTCTCAGCATTAGGGTTTTTTCCAGTAAGTCGGCTCTTCTCACCTGGTGACCAAAGTATTACAGCTTCAGCATCAGTCCTTCCAATGAATATGCAGGGTTGATTTCCTTTAGGATTGACTGGTTTGATTTTCTTGCAGTCCCAGGGACTCTCAAGAGTCTTCTCCAGCACCACAATTTGAAAGCATTAATTCTTTAGTGCTCAACCTGCTTTATGGTCCAACTCTCATATCCATACATGACTACTGGAAAAACCATAGCTTTGACTATACAGACCTTTGTTGGTAAAGTGATGTCTCTGATTTTTAATATGCTGTCTAAGTTTGTCATAGCTTTCCTTCCAAGGAGCAGGCTTTTTTTTTTTTTTTTAAATTTCATGGCTGCAGTCACCATCTGCAGTGATTTTGGAGCCCAAGAAAATAAAATTTGTCACTGCTTCTACTTTTTCCCTATTTGCCATGAAGTGGTGGGACTGGATGCCATGATCTTAGTTTCTGAATGTTGAATTTTAAGCCAGCTTTTTCACTCTCTTTCACCCTCACCAATAAGCTCTTTAGTTCTTCTTTGTTCTGCCATTAGAGTGGTATCATCCGCATATATGAGGTTGTTGTTATTTCTCCTGGCAATCTTATTCCAGCTTGTGATTCATCCAGCCTGGCATTTCACATGATGTACTCTGTATATAAGTTAAATAAACATGGTGACAATATACAGCCTTGTACTCCTTTCTCAATTTTGAACCAGTCAGTTCCATGTAAATTTCTAATTGTTGCTTCTTGGCCCACAGACAGGTTTCTCAGGAATCAGGTGAGGTGGTTTGGTATTCCCATCTCTTTTAGAATTTTCCAGTTTGTTGTGATCCACACAGTCAAAGGCTTTAACACAGTAAATGAAGCAGAACTTGATGTTTTTCTGGAATTCTCTTGCTTTCTCTATGATGCAACAAGTGTTGGCAATTTGATCTCTGGTTCCTCTGCCTTTTCTAAATCCAGCTTTTACATCTGGAATTCTTGGTTCACATACTGCTAAAGCCTAGCTTGAAGGATTTTGAGCATTATCTTACTAGCATGTGAAATGAGCCCAATTGTCTGGTAGTTTGAACATTCTTTGGCGTTGCTCTTCTTTGGGATTGGAATGAAAACTGACCTTTTCTGATCGTGTGGCCACTGCTGAGTTTTCCAAATTTGCTAACATATTAAGTGCAGCCCTTTAACAGCATCATCTTTTATGATTTTAAATAGCTCAGCTGGAATCCCATCTCCTCCACCAGCTTTGTTTGTTGTAATGCTTCCCAAGGCCCACTTGACTTCATACTCCAGGATGTCTGGCTCTAGGTGATTGACCACACCATCATGGTTATCTGGGTCATTAAGACCCTTTTTGTATAGTTCTTCTGTGTAATTCTTGCCACCTCTTCTTAATCTCTTCTGCCTCTTTTAGGCCCTTACTGTTTCTGTCCTTTATCATGCCCACCTTTGCATGAAGTGTTCCCTTGATATCTCCATTTTTCTTAAAGAGATCTCTGCTGCTGCTGCTGCTGCTAAGTCGCTTCAGTCGTGTCTGACTCTGTGCGACCCCATAGACGGCAGCCCACCAGGCTCCCCGTCCCTGGGATTCTCCAGGCAAGAACACTGGAGTGGGTTGCCATTTCCTTCTCCAATGCATGAAAGTGAAAAGAGATCTGTAGTCTTTGCCATTCTATCGTTTTCCTTTACTACACTGCATTGTTCATTGAAGAAAGCCTGCTTATCTCTCCTTACTATTTTCTGGAACTCGGCATTCAGTTGGGTATATCTTTCCCTTACATATATCTTTTTGTATTATTGTTTTCTCAGGTATATGCCCAGAAGTAGGATTAAAGGCTAATATAGTATTTCTACTTTTAGATTTTAAGTAACCTCCATACTGTTCTCCACAGTGGCTGTACCAACTTACATTTCCACCAACAGTGTAAGAGGGTTCCCTTTTCTCCAGACCCTCTCCAGCATTTATTCTCTGTAGACTTTTTAATGATAGCCATTCTGACCAGTGTGAGCCCTCATTGTAGTTTTGGTTTCCATTTCTCTAATAATTATTGATGTTGAACTATATTTCATGTGTTTGTTGGCCATCAGTATGTCTTCTTTGGAGAAAAGTCTATTTAGGTCTCCTGCCCATTTTTGATTGAATTGTTTGCTTTTTTGATATTGAACTGCCTGAGTTGCTTGTATATTTTGGAGGTTAATCCTTTGTCAGTTATTTTGTTTGCAAATATTTTCTCCCACTCTGGGGGTTGACTTTTCATCTTTTTTTATGTGGTTTCCTTTGCTGGGCAAAAGCTTTTAAGTTTGATTAGGTCCCATTTGTTTACTTTTGTTTTCATTATTCTAGGACATGGATCCAAAAGGATCTTACTGTGATTTATGTCAAAGAGTGTTTTGCCTATCTTTTCCTCAGTTTTTTAAAAAATTTATTTTTAATTCCAGGATAATTGCTTTCCAGTGTTGTGTTGAGCTCTGCTGTATAATAACGTGAGACAGTCATAAGTATACACATATCCCCTCCTTTTTAACTTCCCTCCCACCCCTTATAATAACATGAGTCAGTCATAAGTATACACATACCCCCTCCTCTTTAACTTCTCTCCCACCCCTCCCACATCCCACCTCTTTAGGTCTTCACAGAGCACCACACTGAGCTCCCTGTGTTATGCAGCAACTTCCCACTAGCTCTCTGTTTCACACATGGTAATGTATGTGATTTAATGCTACTGTCTCAGTTCATCCCACCCTCTCCTTCCCGTGTTGTGTCTACAAGTCTGTTCTCTACATCTGCATCTAATCCTGCCCTGCAAATAGGCTCATCAGTATCTTTTTTCTAGATTCCATATATATGTGTTAATATACAATATTTGTTTTTCTAACTTACTTCACTCTATATAACAGGCTTTAGGTTCATCTACCACATAACAACTGACTCAAATTTGTTCTTTTTAATGGCCGAGTAATATTCCATTGTATATATGTACCATAACTTCTTTATCCATTCATCTGTAGGTGGAGATGTCCATGTCCATCCATGTCCTGGCTATTGTAAATAGTGCTACAATGAACACTGGAGTACATGTGTCTTTTTGAGTTATGGTTTTCTCAGAGTATATGCCCAGTAGTGGGATTGCTGGGTCATATGGTAATTTTATCCCTAGGTTTTTTTTTTTAAGGAATCTCCATATTGTTCTCCATAGTGGTTGTATCAATTTACATTTTTACCAGCAGTGCAAGAGGGTTGCCTTTTCTCCTCATCCTCTCCAGCATTTATTGTTTGTAGATTTTTGCTGATGGCTGTTCTGACTGGTGAGAGGTGATACTTCACTGTAATGTTGATTGCATTTCTCTCATAATGAACGATGTTGAACATCTTTTCATGTGTTTATTGGCCATCTGCATGTCTTCTTTGGAGAAGTATCTGTTTAGGTCTGCCCATTTTTTGATTGGGTTTGTTTTCTTGATATTGAGCTGCATCAGCTGCTTGTATATTTTGGATATTGATTGCAAATGAAGCAACTGAAAAGATTATTTTCTCCCATTCTGACGGTTGTCTTTTCATTTTGTTTATGGTTTCCTTTACTGTGGAAAAGCTTTTAAGTTTAATTAAGTCCCACTTGTTTGTTTTTGTTTTTATTTTCATTACTCTTGGATGTGGGTCAAAGAGGATCTTGCTGTGATTTATGTCAAAGAGGTTTCTGCCTATGTTTTCCCCTAAGAATTTTAGTATCCAGCCTTATATTTATCTCCTTAAACCATTTTTGGTTTATTTTTGTGTATGGTATCAGGGAATGTTCTAATTTCATTCTTTTACATGTAGCTATTCAGTTTTCCCAGCACCACTTACTGGTCACCTAATCTATGACAAAGGAGGCAAGAATATACAAGGGAGAAAAGAGAGCCTTTTCAGTAAGTGATGCTGGGGAAACTGGATAGCTACATGTAAAAGAATGAAATTAAAACACTCCCAGTGTCCTGTTCCACTGATCTATATTTCTGTTTTTGTGCCAGCATCATACTGTCTTGATTAGTGTAGCTTTGTAGTATAGTCTGAAGTCAGGAAGGTTGATTCCTCCAGCTCTGTTTTTCTTTCTCAAGATTTCTTTGGCTGTTTGGGGTCTTTTGTATTTCCATACAAGTTGTAAAAATATTTGTTCTAATTCTGTGAAAAATGCCATTGGTAATTTGATAGGGATTGCGTTGGATCTATAGATTGCTTTGGGTAGTATAGTCATTTTCACAATGTTGATTTTTCCAATTCAAGAACATGGTATATTTCTTTGTGTCCTTAGGTAGGTTTATTCCTAGGTATTTTATTCTTTTTGTTGCAATGGTAAATGGGATTGTTTCCTTAATTTTTCTTTCTGATCTTTTGTTGCTAGTGTATAGGAATGGAAGAGATTTCTGTGCATAAATTTTCTATCCTGCAACTTTACCAAATTCATTGATTAGCACCAGTAGTTTTCTGGTGGCATCTTTAGGATTTTCTGTGTATAGTTCCATGTCATCTGTAAAGACTATTTTACTTTTTTTTCCAATTTGGATTCCTTTTATTTCTTTTTCTCCCCTTATTGCTGTGACTATGACTATTATTACGTTGAATAACACTGATGAGAGTGGACATCCTTGTCTTGTTCCTGATCTTAGAGGAAATGCTTTGTTTTACATCATTGAGAACGATGTTTGCTTTGAGTTTGTTGTATATGGCCTGTATTATGTTAAGGTAGGTTCCCTCTATACCCACTTTCTGGAGAGTTTTTTATGATAAATAGATGTCAAATTTTGTCAAAAGCTTCTTCTATATCTACTGAAATGATCATGTATTCTTCATGTATTCTTCAATTTGTTCCATTCAATTGCTTAGTCATGTCTGACTCTTTGTGACCCCATGGACTGCAGCATGCCAGCTCTCCCTGTCCATCACCAACTCCCAGAGCTTGCTCAACCTCATGCCCATTGAGTAGGTGATGCCATCCAACCATCTCATCCTCTGTCGTCCCCTTCTCCTCCTGCCTTCAATCTTTCTCAGCATCAGGGTCTTTTTTCCAATGAGTCAGTTCTTCACATCAGATGGCCAAAGTATTGGAGTTTAAGCTTTGGATCTCCTTGCTCTCTCTCTCTCAAGAATCTTCTCCAACACCACAGTCCAAAAGCATCAATTCTTAGGCACTCAACTTTCTTTGTAGTCCAACTCTCACAATCATACATGACTACTGGAAAAACCATAGCTTTGACTAGATGGACCTTTGTCAGCAAAGTAATGTCTCTGCTTTTTAATATGCTGTCTAGGTTGGTCATAACTTTTCTTCCAAGGAGCAAGCGTCTTTTAATATCATGGCTGCAAGTCACCATCTGCAATGATATTGGAGCCCCCCAAAATAAAGTCAGCCACTGTTTCCACTGTTTTCCCAGCTGTTTGCCATGAAGTGATGGGTCCAGATGCCATGATCTTAGTTTTCTGAATGTTGAGTTTTAAGCCAGCTTTTTCACTCTCCTCTTTCACTTTCATCAAGAGGCTCTTTAGTTCTTCTTTGCTTTCTGCCACGAGGGTGGTGTCATCTGCATATCTGAAGTTATTGATATTTCTCCCGGCAATCTTGATTCCACTTTATACTTCATCTGGCAGGCATTTCACATGATGTACTCTTCATAGACGTTAAATAAGCAGGGTGACAATGTAGCTTGTCACCTTGATGTATTCCTTTCCCAATCTGGACCCAGTCTGTTGTTCCATGTCTAGTTCTAAGTGTTGCTTCTTGACCCCTGCATACAGATTTCTCAGGAGTCAGGTAAAGTGGTCTGGTATTCCCATCTCTTTAAAGTTTTCCACAGTTTGTTGTGATCCAAAGTCTAAGACTTTGGCATAGTCAATAAAGCAGAAGTAGATGTTTTCCTGGAACTATCTTGCTTTTTTGATGATCCAAGCAGATGTTGGCAATGTGGTCTCTGATTCCTCAATTTGTTAATATGGTATATCACATTGATTTTTCCATATATTGACAATTGTTGCATAGCTAGGATAAATACCACTTGATCACGGTATATGATCTTTTTAATGTTTTGTTGGATTCTGTTTGATCCTATTTTGTTGAGGATTTTTACATCTATCTTCATCAGTGATGCTGGTCTGTAATTTTCTTTTTTTATAGTAGCTTTGGTTTTGGTGTCAGGGTGATGGTGGCCTTGTAGAATGAACTTGAGTATGTACCTCTGTCTGCAATTTTGGGAAGAGTTTGAGAAAGATAGGTGTTAACTTGTCTCTAAATTTTTGATAGACTGCCTATGAAGCCACCTGGTCCTAGACTTCTGTTCATTGGAAAATTTTAAATCCTGGTTTAAATTTCTTTACTTGTGATTGATCTATTCATATTTTCTATTTCTTCCTAATCTAGTCTTGGGAGGGGATATGTGTACCTTTCTAAGAATCTGTACATTTCTTTCAGGTTACCTATTGGCATATAGTTGATTATAGTAGTGTCTTATAATCCTTTCTGTTTCTGCAGTGTTAGTTGTAATTTTTCCTGTCCTATTTCTAACTTTATTGATTTGTGTTGTCTCCCTGCCTTCTTGATGAGCCTTTTTTTTTTCCTTGATAAACCTTCTAAAGGTTTATCATTTTGTTTATCTTCTCAAAGAACCAGCTTTAGTTTCATTGATTTTTTTTGGTATTATTTTCCTCATTTCTATTTCATTTATTTCTGTTCTGATTTTTATGATTTCTTTCCTTCTAACTTTGGGTTTTGTTTGTTCTTCTTTCTCTAGTTGCTTTAGGTGTAAGATTAGGGTGTTTATTTGAGATGTTTCTAATTTCTTCAGGTGAGATTGTATTGCTATCAACTTCCCTCTTACAGCTTCTTTTCTTGTATCCCATAGGCTTTGGACCATTGTGTTTTAGTTGTCATCTATTTCTGTAGATTTTTTTTCCCTCCCTGATTTCTTCTCTGATCTCTTGGTTATTAAATAGCATATTGTTTAGCCTCCGTGTGTGTTTACAGTTGTTTTCCTGTTACTGATTTCTAATCTCATAGCATTGTAGTCAGAAAAGAGGCTTGATATGATTTAATTTTTTAATTTACCAGGATTCATTTGTGACCCAAGATGTGATCTATCCTGGAGAATGTTCTGTGTGCACTTGAGAAGAAAGTGTATTCTGCTACTTTTGGATGGAATGTCCTATAAATATCAATTAAGTCAATTTGGTCCAGTGTGTTATTTAAAGCTTGTGTTTCCTTATTAATCTTCTGTATGGATGATTCATCCATTGATGGAAGTTGAGTGTTAAAGTCCCCCACTATTATTGTGTTACTGTCAGTTTCCTCCTTGATGGCCATTAGCATTTGCCTTGTGTATTGAGGTGCTTTTTCATTGCGTGCATATTTAAAATTATTTTATCTTCTTCTTGGATTCACCCTTCCTTGTCTCTTGTAACAGTCTTTATTTTAAAGTTTATTTTGTCTGATGTGAGTATTACCACTCCACCTTTCTTTTGATTTCCATTGTATGGAATATCTTTACCTATTCCCTCATTTTCAGTCTGTATGTGCCCCTAGGTCTGAAATGGGTCTCTTGTAGACAGCATATATATGGGTCTTATATCCATTCAACCAGTTTGTGTCTTTTATATGGAGTATTTAATTCATTTATATTTAAGGTAATTATTGATATGTATATTCCTGTTACCATTTTCTTAATGGTTTTGGGTTTGTTTTTGTAGGTCTTTTCTTTCCTCTTGTGTTTCCTACCTAGAGACGTTCCTTTAGCATTTGTTGTTAAGCTAGTTTGGTGGTGCTGATTTCTCTTAGCTTTTTTGCTTATCTGTAAAGTTTTTGATTTCTCCATTGAATCTGAATGATATCCTTGTTTCATAGAGTAGTCTTGGTTGTAACTTTTCCCCTTTTATCACTTTAAATATATCTTGCCACTCTCTTCTGGCCCTCAATCTTCTGTGATACAATTATTTTCCAGTTTTTGGGTCACCCACCTAGCGGGTGGGCTTCCCTGATAGCTCAGTTGGTAAAGTATTTGCCCGCAATGCGGGAGACCCTGGTTCAATTCCTGGGTCAGGAAGATCTGCTGGAGGAGGGATAGGCTACCCACTCCAGTGTTCTGGCCTGGAGAATTCCATGGACTGCATAGTCCATGGGGTCGCAAGGAGTTGGACACGACTGAGTGACGTTCACTTCACTTCACCTAGCAAGTATGGGATTTAATTTTATTGCAACTGGCCCCTCCTTCCATCTCACTGTGGCTCCTGCTTTGTCTTTAGGTATTGGTTATCTTTTTTGGTAGGTTGCAGTGTTTTTTTTGTTGATGGTTGTTTAGCAGTTAGTTGTGATTTTGGTGTTTTTTTAAGAAGAGGTGAGCGCACATCTTTTTATTCCATCACTTGTCCCCATCTCCAATATTGGATTTTTCCCAGGATCTTTTATTTAAATGAAAAACTAATGGAAAAAGCCAGAACTTTCATAGCAGTCCTCCAGGTGTTATGATACAAACTATGGTTTACCCCAGCAGCAGAAGAGAATACTGTGGAATGAGAGCTTGCTTTATCTATAACCAGGCATCCACTTTTCACTGCTTCTGCACAATCCTCCCCACAGCCCCTTGCAGATTCCACTGACTCCTTTTTGTCAGTCAGACCTCCATGCCGGCCACTTTAGGGTCACTGGAAGTGCACCCCACCAACTCAAAAGTCTCCAATTTTAATTTTGTCTTTTTCCAAGGTATTGTTGTTTTTCAGTCATTAATCGTGTCTGACTCTTTGTGACCCCATGGACTGCAGCACACCAGGCTTCCCTGTCCTTCACTATCTCCTGGAGTTTGCTCAGACTCATGTCCATTGAGTCGGTGATGCCATCCAACCATCTCATCCTCTGTTGCCTTCTTCTCTTTCTGCCCTCAATGTTTCCCAGCATCAGGGTCTTTTCCAATGAGTTGGCTCTTCCCATCAGGCAGCCAAAGTATTGGAGCTTCAGCTTCAGTCCTTCCAATGAATATTCAGGGTTGATTTACTTTAGGAGTCACTGGTTTGATCTCCTGATTGTCCAAGGGACTCTCAAGAGTCTTGACCAGCATCACAATTCAAAAGCATATCAAGATATATGTTCAGAATAGTAATAGAATTCTTTTTAATATTAAATTAATATGTATGAAACAGAAAAATCTAAGGTTTTCAACTGAAATATAACAGGGAGGGATTATTTTCCGTTTTTGAACTTAGACTTCAAGTAAACCTATGTAACTTAGTTATGATTGCATAAGCAGATCTTAGATGACAGTCCTTCATGTCATTGGCTAAACAAAACTTTCATTTGTGTAAAACCACATTCTTATTTCTGTGTTTGTCATCTTTGTCAGTGGGCATAGGATGTTTATGTTTGTCTATTTGTTTTCCAAATGTGTCTAATAGTTTACTACCTACTGGGCATCAAACTAAGGCACTGAAATCCATCAGTTAACAAGATTGTCATGGTCCCTGCCCTCATAAAGCCTCACTCTGTCCTGTGTACAGCTCAATGCTGGACTGTAAGGCTAGAAGCTGGGGAGCTTATCCATATTCAGGGGTTCTAGGAAAACAAATCCGGGTTCAATCCCTGGATTGGGAAGATCCCCTGGAGAAGGAAATGGCAATCTACTCCAGTACTCTTGCCTGGTAAATCCTGTGGACAGAGGAGCCTGGTAGGCTACAGCCCATGGGGTCACAAAGAGTCAGACACGACTGAGCAACTTCACTTTCAGGAAAACAAATTACTACATGAAACTGTGAAAACTTTACTGGAGATAACTGACATTAGAGGACTATTTACACATGCATTGGTTGGATTACAGTCACCTTTTCTAGAAAAAAAAGAGTGGACAAAATTTTTAGAGCTTTTAAGTTCTGGGTTTCTTGTTTAATCTGAGTATTTCATAAAAATATTGTTATCAAACATAATGCTGACTCCATTGGCCAATTATTTGGTTTGCTTTTTCTAGAATTTGGGACAGCTTGCTTCATTCTGTCTACATTCTCTTCTCTGGTTTCTTTGACAACTGACCTCATCAGGCACTTGATTCAGAATTCAAGTGAGATTGAGGCTGCTGCTGCTGCTGCTGCTAAGTCGCTTTAGTCGTGTCTGACTCTGTGCGACCCCATAGACGGTAGCCCACCAGGCTCCTCCATCCCTGGGATTTTCCAGGCAAGAGTACTGGAGTGGGGTGCCATTGCCTTCTCCGGAGATTGAGGCTAGAGACCATTAAAAAGAGGGAAGCTAATTACTTGGTCCATATGGACTTTGGATTTATGTAAATATGGATAAAATAGTTCAATCAGGAGGGACTGATTTAGATAAGCATCCTGGGAGGCAGCAGGGGTAAAGGAAAGGACCTGGCGTCGCATTGACTGCCTTTCCCCACTTAGGCGAAGGCTGCTGCAGGTCTGTGTGACTCTTCAGGTACACTGTCTGCCTTCAGTGGTTTAGCAAGACACCTGCTTATGGAAGTAGGCTTCCATGACACTGAGGCCAGAGGAGAGGGTCCTGTAACTGAGGACTGGTGGTTAAGATGCTTTGACTCAGATAGGAAATACCATGTCTGCCCACTTTCCATTGGTAAAACCTATGCCGTGCCTAAACTCAAGAGGCTAGAGAAATGCAGCCTTCTGTGTTCCCAAAAACAGGACCAGAAATATTGGTGATGCCCATCAGTGTACCATGGTGAATGATCTCTAAGCAAGAGGGAGCCCTGGGGTGCGTGCTAAGAGTTACTTGAAAAGTTAGAATTCTAAACCTTTACAAACTATAAAACCTTTTGTGGCCACTTCTGAAAACAATACTCTGTCTTAGAATAACACGGCTTATTAGCGTGCTTTCAGTTCCCTACTTTTCATCTTTCCTGTGCTTCTGTGACTCAGAGAAGTGGCAGTGAATAGTACCAAGCACATAGGGAGTACTTACAACTCATTTGTTGATTAGGTCAAACCATCATAAAGAAACCACATTTGTAAGGGCAATGAATCGATATGTTTCCTGTTCAAAGTCACAAGGCAGTGAGGGGAGCCAGAAAGAGACGTTCATGCTGTCATTGGCCACAAGGGTAGGTTTTATTACTTCCTCGAGAAAAGCTGGCCCCAGAAGAGTTATTCATGTTTGTTGGCAGTTTCCAAAGGTGATTACCTCTTTTAGTCTTGGACTGTAGTCCTGCCCTGAGTGTTAGGAGCAGTAATGGTACAAAAACAACGTCAGACACAATTAAAAGGTCCTGACTGCAGGCCACTCCCCAGTGTCTGCTGGAAGGAAGTGTAAAACTACCACTTATCTTTCAGCTCAAATGTCACTTCCTCTGTAACACCACTGCCAGTCCACAATCAGAATTGGTAGTTTCTATAGCTTTTAATATTTCTAGTGCTCCGTAGTCAAATTTATATTAATAGCACTTCCATATCTTTTACTGGATTTTGAAGACACGGAGGTCAAAATCACACTTACTGCCCCCAGCCCCTGAGAGACTTCTTAGACAAAAGAAAGACAAAATAACTTTGCTGAAATGAAGGCCTGCATTCACTTCAAAAACCCAAACTGCAGTACTTGCCTCACCCCTTGCTGTGTTTTAAAATTGCTAAACCAGAATCTATAGGCAACGAAGGAAGATGGCGAGAGTTCTGTGTTTTGTTACCGTGATCCAAAACACGCACCATGCCAAAGAAAGACTTTGATTCCATTGTAGAGCCAAGGTCTCAGGTCCAATTTAATTTGATCCCCAAATGACCAAGCTGATTGTCAGCTCCAGCTTTTCTTCACAGTAAACCTTAATCCCTCCTAATTTGCCATGAAATGAGTGGGAGTGGACTGTTCCAGGCATGAAACGCGTAGGTCTTGTTCAAAGCTCCTCAGGCCTTATTGAGGCAAGGTGGGGATGAGACTCACTGCTCTGGAGAGGAGCAGGTGTCGTGAGGATTAGGTCGCAGGGGGGAAAGGGGGCCGCAGTGGGCAGGCAGCTGGTGAAATCCCAGGTGTGTGCGAGCTGGCAGGGATACAAAGAGAGGAGAGCTGCAAACAGCTCAAAGTCCCTGGGCTGTGCAGCTGCTTGTTTGGCACTTGCACGGGACCCACCTGTAGTGTTGATGGGCACAGCCCACTCCCAGGAGCAGGGAGACATGAAAGGTCTCGAGTGAGCAGCAGCGGCCCCGCCCCTCCCAGGCAGAGGCTGGAGGAAGCGCCATCGTGCCCGAGGACCCCTGGGTTAAGCATCTCCCTCACATTTCATAACCTCCCCAGGCTGAAGGCACAGCAGCTCTAGGTTTTCCTTTTGCAAACGATGGCCCTTGGAGGACTAAGATAAAGATATTTACATTCTTTCCGATCGGGGTCCTTGTTCCCAAGCACACCTAGGAAATACATGAAGAACTCCCTGAGCTGGAGAGTTAAGTCAATAGGCAGAGATAAACTCAGGGGAAGAAAAAAAAAAAGCAGCCTCAAGGCCAAGAGGCAAAAATAAATGATCATCTCTTTTCCTGGGCTGTGGGGAGCTCATGTAAACAAACTCATCATAACAAGTCTTCCTTAATCTGTTCCTGTCCCACTACTAATCACTTCTGTGGTTTTTGCTGCACAGGAGGCCCTGCTCGGTGTTGGGGCTAGTGTTTCGGGTTTACTTACTGTGAAGGATAGAACGTCTCCTGATCTCTGAGGACAAGAGGGGACCGCTGGCCACAAATCGAAATGCCTGTTGTTCGTGCCAGGTGAAATAGCCGTCTCCCTGCAGTGTACCAGCCTGTCAAGAGTGGCAACCTCTTCTCTCCACGTTAAGCCGGCCTCCAGAACAATTATGACAAATGCAGGCTAAGGACTTCTTGACCCCTTACTGCTCTATTTTGGCTTCTCCCGTCTCTGCTTTTAAGTGCAAGTAGCAGAGACCACGGAGAAGGCAATGGCACCCCACTCCAGCACTCTTGCCTGGAAAATCCCATGGACAGAGGAGCCTGGTAGGCTGCAGTCCATGGGGTCTCGAAGAGTCGGATACGACTGAGCAACTTCACTTTCACTTTTCACTTGCATGCATTGGAGAAGGAAATGGCAACCCACTCCAGTGTTCTTGCCTGGAGAATCCCAGGGACGGGGGAGCCTGGTGGGCTGCCGTCCATTGGGTCGCACAGCCGACTGAAGCGACTTAGCAGCAGCAGAGACCACTGAGTTCCGTGCATACAGCATCCACGCCTCCACCCCCGCCATCCCTCTTACTAACCTCTTCAGGATAAGGGGACAACGGCGGTGTGCACAGTTAACACATACTCACTCGACAGCCAGACTCTGTAGCATCCGGCACGGCTCTGTGATGTTTACTGTCAATGGAGACATAAGCAGAGACTGTCTGGGAAAGATGCGAGACCCACTCATTGTGGATTTGCCCATTTTTGCTACCTAGCGTGCAGACATGGCATCGAGAGCAGTGGTCCCCAACCTTCTGGCAGCAGGGACCAGCTTTGTGGAAGACAGTTTTTCCACAGCCTGCATTTGGGGGGCGTGGGGGGGCTAGTGCAGGTGGATAGTTTCGGTTCCCCCTGCCGATCACCTCCTGCTGTGTGGCCCGGTTCCTGACAGTTCATGGCCTGGGGTTTAGGGACCCCTGATCTAGAGTACATCTTGCTCCCACGAAGATGAGAACCGTATGCTGAATATGTCAGAGCAGGGGGAGAGAAGCAGCTGGCATCCTCAGCATTGCTAAGTCAGAGTACCAGCCCCAACTGTTTCAACCCTGGGCTTCCAGTTAGAATAACCCCTGTGGTCCCCATACTCCAGTGGGCATCTTCATTACCTGGAGGGCTCATTAAAACACAGGTTTCTGGGCCCCTCCCTCAGAGTATCTGATTCAAAAGTTCTGGCGTAGGACTTGGAACAAGTTCCCAGGTGATGCTCATTCTACTGGTCAGCGATCAGGCTGTGAGAACCACTTGGAACTCCCATCTGTTGAAGCCACTGTTTTTACATTAATATATTCATAGCTGAACACAGTCTCAACTGATACACTGCCCTTTAACCCCTCAATAGCTATAGGGCTTTCCTGGTGGCTTAGACAGTAAAGAATCTGCCTGCAATGCAGGAGAACCTGGGTTTGATCCCTGAGTCAGGAAGATCCCCTGGAGAAGGGAATGGCTTACCCACTCCAATATTCTTGGCTAGAGAATTCCATGGACAGAGGAGCCTGGCAGGCTACAGCACAGGGGATCACAAAGAGTCGGACAGGACTGAGCAACTAACACACACACACACATTCATAGCTGAATACAGCCCCCACTGATAGACTGCCCTTTAAGCCCTCAATAACTATGTGGCTCACCTAATCTTTTACCTCCAAAAAAGGGCTGAAAACTAAGTTAATCACAAGGCATAAATAACCAATGAGATTTACAATCTATTAGGATTCTAATCAGAGAGAGAGCATTAAGTCAAAGAAAGGAATCTCTGCTATTAACTTTGAGGCATCACTGGAGCTGATTGGAAGAGAGATTTTGGAGCAGGAAAGCTACCTGGAATCTCTGAAATTACACCAGACACTTACCTTTTCTGCTTACAAGTGGATTTCTCTAGCACCCTTTCTTTCTAGAGACCATTCACCAATGGCAGTAGGGTACATTAGCTATGGGACTTGGGACATTTTTTCAATTAAAAATTTTTTTAATTCTTTTTCATATTCTTCTCCATTATGGTTTATTACAGGATATTGAATATAGTTCCCTGTGCTACACAGTAGGACCCTGTTGTTTATCCATCCTGTATATACTAGTTTGCATTTGCTAATCCCAAACTCCCAGTATATCCCTCCCCGACCCTGGCAACTACAAATCTCTTCTCTATATCTGTAAGTCTGTTTCTCTTTTGTAGATAGTTACTTTGTGTCATATTTTAGATTCCACATATAAGCAATACATATATTTGTCTTTCTCTTTCTGATTTATTTCACTTAGTATAATAATCTCTAGTTGTATCCATGTTGCTGCAAATGGGCAAGTTTCATCCTTTTTATGGCTGAGTAGTATTCCATTGTGTGTGTGCATACGTACCACATCTTCTTTATCCATTCATCTAATGATGGACATTCTATTCTAAATAGCATCACTGTGAACATTTGGGAGCTTGTATCATTTTGAATTTTGGTTTTGTCCAGGTATATGCCCAGGAGTGGGATTGCTGGCTCATAAGGTAGCTCTGTTTTTGGTTTTTTGAGGAACCTCCATGCTGTCCTCCAATTTACACCAATTTACATTCTTACCTATAGTATATGAGGATTCCCTTTTCTCCACACCCTCTCTGGCATTTGCTATTTGTAGACTTACTGACATTGGCCATTCTGGTTGGTGTGAGGTGACACTTCATTGTAGTTTTTATACTCTGCTAATCAGTGATGATGAGCATCTTTTCATGTCCCTGTTGGCCACCTGTATGTCTTCTTTGGAAAAATGTCTGTCTAGGTCTAATGCCCATTTTTTTATTGTTTTTTTATTGAGCTGTTTGGATATTTTTGAAATTAAGCCCTTGTTGGTTGCATCATTTGCAAGTATTTTCTCCCAGTCTGTAGGCTGTCTTTTCATTTTGCTTATGGTTTCCTTTGTTGTGCAAAAGCTTGTAAGTTTGATTAGGTCTCATTTGTTTATTTTTGCTCTTATTTCTGTTGCCATGGGAGA
Source organism: Bos taurus (assembly GCF_002263795.3). Classification (NCBI taxonomy): domain Eukaryota; kingdom Metazoa; phylum Chordata; class Mammalia; order Artiodactyla; family Bovidae; genus Bos; species Bos taurus. The sequence continues at coordinate 36,603,419 of NC_037350.1, forward strand.
CCTAAGAACACACTGGTATGATTTATGTCAGAGAATGTTTTGCCTATGTTCTCTTCTAGGAGTTTTATGGTATCAAGTCTTATATATTTAAGTGCTTAAGCCATTTTGAGTTTATTTTTGTGTAGGGTGTGAGGGTATGTTCTAATTTCACTGATTTACATGCGGCTGTCCAACTTTCCCAACACCACTTGCTTAAGAGGCTGTCTTTTCCCCACTGTATATTCTAGCCTCCTTTGTTGAAGATTAATTGACTGTAGATGTGTGAGTTTATTCCTGGTACCAGTTAGTCACATGTCTGTTTTTGTGGACTTGGGACTAATTTTTTTTCAACTTCTCTGAACCTCAGTTTTCTTTTTCATGATTTTATTTAGTTTTGGCTGCACTGGGTCTTCGTTGTCGCACAGGCTCTTCTCTAGTTGCAGCGAGTGGGGGCTCCTCTCCAGTTGTGGTGCACGGGCTTCTCATTGTGGCGGCTCCTCTTGCTGCAGAGCACGAGCTGTGGGCGTGCGGGCTGCAGTATTTGGGGCTCCCAGGCTCTAGAGCACAGGCTCAGTAGTTGTGGTGCACGGGCTCAGCTGCTCTGTGACGTGTAGCATCCTCCTGGATCAGGGATCGAACCCAGGTCTCTAGCATTGGCAGGTAGATTCTTTACCACTGAGCCACCAGGAAATCCCTGAACCTGTTTGTTGTAAGGCCGTAAGTGATGTCGGAGAATTGGAGACAACCTGAGTGTCCATCAGTGAGAGGGTGGGCAAGTAAGATATATGGGTGAAAATCACAGGAGATGATGCAGGAGCAACAGAACAGCTGTGCCCATAGAAAGACCTTGAAAACACAGTGCTTGGTGAAAAAAGACACATAACGCAACCATTTTATGAACTAAAGAATTCAAAATAGGTGCGTACCAGTTGGGCTTCCCTGGTGGCTCAGCAGGAGACCTGGGTTGGGAAGATCCCCTGGAGAAGGGAACGGTGCTACCCACTCCAGTATCCTGGCCTGGGGAATCCCATGGACTATATAGCATACCAAATACTCCTGTCCTGTATAATATGGATATATATTTAATATATTAGGGGCTTCCCAGGTGGCGCTAATGGTAAAAATCTACCTGCCAGTGCAGGAGACATAAGAGACATGGGTTCAATCCCTGGGTCAGGAAGATTTCCTGGAGGAGGAAATGGCAACTCACTGCAGTATTCTTGCCTGGGAAATCCTATGGACAGAGGAGCCTGGCAGGCTACAGCCCATGGGTTTGCAAAGAGCTGGACATGACTGAGCATCTGAGCATGTAAATAGATTGGTTGTCTGGGAGGGGAAGGCAATGGTGGTATTATATGAATATAAAAAGTTTAAAAAAATAAGAGTGTCTATCAGATTGACAAAAAGTGTCTGACAATACCAGTTTTAATGAACACTGTGGAGGGAAAGGAACTCCCATACCTTGATGATAGTGTAAATTGGTACAAGTCATTGGTACAGCCTACTAGTTAATCCCTGTATCCATTTCCCCTTCTGTTACCCACCAGGGTTCTTGGCCTCCTTAATCAATAGAAATTGATCAGAGGCCAGACAGGAAATTCAGGCAAGGTTTTCTTGGGGCTCCTGCTGCAGAAGCAGGGAGTGAGAATGAACAACAGGTTCCCTCGCTTGCTCACTCACCGAGGCAGGGCACCCTGGTTCCTAATATGGGGTGAGGGTAGGGGCGTGTCCAGGAGTCAGGCCTGAGGGGTGGCTTTGGTGGTTTGCCCACCCCTTTGGAGGCCTCGTGTGCAGGGGGCGTGTGCAGGACCCTGCTTCTTGTTCCCGACCCTTCGTTCTTGCTCGCGGCTCTTCAGAAATGGCACTTGTGCTCTGTGGGTTTTTTGTAGAATGTGCCCCAACTGCACAGGCACACACTTCCTGTTGGTTTTCAAAGGGACATCCAAGCATTGCAGCAAAGGGTCCCGGGTCCCAGCCGGCCTCACTTTTATAAAGTCAAACCCTGATTCTTTAACTTGGCACATGGCCCACTCAAGATCATTCTCCATTTCCCAGACTCCTTTTGAAACTAAGTGTGGACATATGAATAAGTGCTGGCCAATGGCATATGACTGGAGGCATCATCTGAAATTTCTGGGAAGTGTTATTAAATGAAATGAAGTGGGGGGGGGATGTCTCAATAAATGACTGGGGACAAAAGAGGATGGCAGAGACAGATGGAAATCATCTGTAATGTCTGTAATGTTGACGGTCGCCTTAGCTGACACAGCCTCAAACTGGGCAGCAAGTAATCCAAAATGCTCACTCTGTCCTTAGAGGGGGAGGGAAATAGGCCTGTAATACACAAAATGATCATACAGTATGTAACTTAGCATTGGTACTGCTCCATACTAAGAGGGTGAAACTGTTAAATGGGGCAGCCGTAAACAAATTTAGAGTGAAGTGATCTGATGCAATTGAAGTTCTTTACAATTACGATTTTTTAAATTATAGTACAATTCCTTTACAATGTTGTGTTAGTTTCTGCTGTACAACAACATGAATCAGCTAGATGTGTGTGTGGATGTGTGTGTGTGTGTGTTTATACATACACACACACACACACATACATATATTTCTCCCTCTGGGATCTTCTTCCCACCCACCCACCATCCCGTCTCTCTAGGTCATCACAGAGCACTGAGCTGAGCCCCCTGTGCTAGATAGCAGGTTCCCACTTCAGTTCAGTCGCTCAGTCGTGTCCAACTCTTTGCGACCCCATGAATTGCAGCACGCCAGGCCTCCTTGTCCATCACCAACTCCCAGAGTTTACCCAAACTCATGTCCATCGAGTCGGTGATGCCATCCAGCCATCTCATCCTCTGTCGTCCCCTTCTCCTCCTGTCCTCAATCTTTCCCAGCATCAGGGTCTTTTCCAATGAGTCAGCTCTTCACACGAGCTGGCCAAAGTACTGGAGTTTCAGCTTCAGCATCAGTCCTTCTGATGAACACCCAGGGCTGATCTCCTTTAGGATGGATTGGTTGGATCTCCTTGCAGTCTAAGGGACTCTCAAGAGTCTTCTCCAACACCACATTTCAAAAGCATCAATTCTTCGGCGCTCAGCCTTCTTCACAGTCCAACTCTCACATCCATACATGACCACTGGAAAAACCATAGCCTTGACTAGCCGGACCTTTGTTGGCAAAGTAATGTCTCTGCTTTTTAATATGCTGTCTAGGTTGGGCATAACTTTCCTTCCAAGGAGTAAGCATCTTTTAATTTCCTGGCTGCAGTCACCATCAGCAGTGATTTTGGAGCCCAAAAAAATAAAGTCTGACACTGTTTCCACTGTTTCCCCATCTATTTCCCATGAAGTGATGGGACTGGATGCCATGATCTTCGTTTGCTGAATGTTGAGCTCTAAGGTATCCCACTAGCTATCTGTTTCACACATGGTGGTGAATATCCGTCAATGCTACTCTCCCAATTCATCCCACCTTCCCCTTCCCCAGTGTGTCCACATATCTGTGTCTCTATTGCTGCGTTGCAAATAGGTTCATCTGTACCATTTTTCTAGATTCCATATATATACATTAATATATTTGTTTTTCTCTTTCTGACTTCACTCTGTGTGACAGACATTAGGTTAGGGTTAGCAATCTGAAGCACAGTGGTAAAAGAAGTTCTTTATAATTTCTGTCTAAACCTCTTTCTCAGCCTGGAGATTGCTTATCACAAACAGCTCCCCCCACCTGGAGTGTTTGCTGTGGGCTGTTCAACATGTGCATAAATAAGTATCTTAGAGTTTGTTTCTGATGGTTAGGTGACCCCTTGAAGAAAAAGATTCTGAATTCAATTTGTTACTATTTTTCTGTCCTAAAAAAGAAGATATTATATGGTTCTTAGTCAGCTGCTTGTTTCAATAACAGTTTGTCTCCTGCTGAAAACCAGGGCCCCACATCTGTTCCTAATAAAAATCTATAATCAGCAATGCCCATTGCCTTTCAAAACCTATTTTCTTCATCTCCAAACTATGTACAGACCTGGCCAAAGCTTATTTCTGTTGTCACCAAGACATAATGGCATTGCACTTATTCCAGGATAAATAAATCAACAGTGATTCCAAGTGGAATCAGTGTCAGCCACTTAGGCGATTGAAAATTTGAGCCTTAATTACAAATTGACATCTTCACGTATTAAAATGCTGGCGTAGGCAGGTTGTTGTTTTATTTTTTATTTTTTTTTTCAAGTTTATGACATCCAGACCTTTGTGATACTTTGTTTCAGATCACAAGGCTAAAACACATTTGATAATAAAAACAGTTCACATTTTCTGGAAAAACAGGCTCTCAAAACAGCAACCTTAAAATACCCTTTCCACGAGAAACGTTTATTTATAAAAATTGTGGACTTTGAACAGAGCTTGAAAGACAGCACACCAGGCCACTATCTAGCAAAGAACTGGCCTGAGGCCTGCAGGTTCCTGGACCAGAGATTTAGAGGCGGTCCACTGCCCGACTTGGGCAGACTCTTGTTGCTGTGTGAGAACTAGCTGGGGGGCGTTTAAAAGCAGTCTTTGGAGAAAGACAGTATACTTCCGGGTCAAAGTTTAGTGCCGCCTTTCCCGGCACTGACAAGCCCTCCACATTTTTCTTCCTCCTCTGAGAACAGTTGATCCTCACTGTTTTTTCAGCTTTGAGTCATTTTTAAAGAGAAGCATAAGTTGGGAGCTTCTGCAAACTTGTTTGTCCTAAAGCAAAGTAGGGCACGTGTGCAAAGTAACAGGAGACTGAGCAAGCCCCGGGCACGTCGACACCGGCAGAGAGACATGTGGTCTGGGAGAGGCCTCATGGCCTCAGGAGCAGCCACGGGGAGCTCACTGCTGGGGATTTATTTATAACTCGAGGACCACTGTCCTTCACCGTTCAGAGGTGGGCACCAACCTTTGGTCGCTTCAGACAGTAACATCTATTAGTCCCACTGCTGACATGTAACAGGCGTCTTTTAGCTACAGCCAGATCACCCACTCCAGCACTCTTGCCTAGAGAATCCCATGGATGGAAGAGACTGGTGGGCTGCAGTCCATGGGGCCGCGAAGAGTCGGACATGACTGAGCGACTTCACTTTCACTTTTCACTTTAATGCATTAAAGAAGGAAATGGCAGCCCACTCCAGTGTTCTTGCCTAGAGAATCTCAGGGACAGAGGAGCCTGTTGGGCTGCCGTCGGACACGACTGACGTGACTTAGCAGCAGTAGCAGATCATTAAAAGATGCTGAAAACAGCATATTCCCTTTTGAAGGATTTACATATTAGTTTGTTAAAATCCACATTTTTTCAAACCCAAGGCCTGTGTGTGTCACAAGTTGATCAAGACTTTGTGTAGGGAGTGGGTGGGGGCTACATGCATGGAAGGGACATGAAAAGGGCATAATTTTGGATTTTGAAGTAAAGGAAGACATCACGGGAGGATGACTTCAGAATGATATATTTTTTTATCTACTAGGTAGCTCTTAGCTGTGATATGAAGGATACTAATTTTTGAATTTAGGGCAAGTGGCTGTCAGTCCATTAGGGCTGTGCTGGTTTGTGCTTCGTTCAGTGAGCATGTGTGTAAAGAAAGGAAGAAAGATAGATGATAGACAGATGGGTTAGTGCACAGAAAGCTGCAGCAGGCTTTCCCAGGACCCCCTAGAAGAACTGGGATGGTGTTCCCAGCAGGGTGCAGGAGCTAAGACTTGCCTCCTGATCCACATGCGTGAACCTGAGTCAGAAACAGAGGGTGGATCGGCCCTAGGCAACCCTTGAAATAGAAGAGGGTGAGCTACACACGGGGGTCCTGTTGGCTCAGAGGCTGGAAACTTCTGGCCCATGGGTGACAGCTGCAGGGGCCCAGCCCCTGAAATCTGTTTGCACAGACCCATCTGTGTTGGGTGCAGCAGTCGAGGGGTGTTACTTTGTGTGAGCACCTGGAAGGAGAAGGAAGGTGAACAAGCCCTCTGCCCCACTCCCCACCAGCCTGGCAGGTTGCCCATCAATCTCGCAGACCCAGACCCCAGAGGTGCTGTGGCCAGTGAAGTTTTGAGCAGAAGCAGTGTGTGTGTGCGCGCTAAGTCACTTCAGTCATGTCCGACTCTCTGCAACCCTGCCCAGGGGATTCTCCCGGCAACCATACTGAAGTGGGTTGCCATTTCCTTCTCCAGGAAGTTTTCCCGCCCCAGGGATTGAACCCAGGTCTCTCATGTCTCCTGCACTGGCAGGCGAGTCATTACAGAGTCCTCTCCATCACGCCGCTAGAGCCCACAGCGAAGCTCCAGGGCTGTGGAGAGGGGACTCCCAAGTGGTTCCGATGGTTGGCATCATGAGGACCTTCCTCAGGAGGGCACTGGCAGCAGGGTGGTGGGCAGGTGCCTTGGCCACGTTTGCATGGAAGAACGTGTCAGAAACAGAGAGGAAGAGGTGTCGAGGGCCTGCAGTTACAGGGGTGGGAGTTGAGAGCACCTCAGATTGATGTTCAGTGTCAGGATAATCTCCCTTGGCTCTACACAAGGGTGAGGCTTGAGATACTCAGTTTATACATACAAAGAACCCCTTCAGTATTGTACCCTCCACCAGGTCAGTGGCCAATGAAAAGGGGATCCACCAGATTTCAGGCTGTCAGGGGCACAGCCAGAGTCTGGGGGGCACCTCTGATGAGCCATGCGGCCCCTGGGAAAGATGAGCTGGGTGTCCTCCCCTGAGCACAGTCAGGACTGGCAGCCAGTGGCCCTAGACCTGCCCTCAGTCTGTTCCTCATTGACGTTTATCCAACATGATCACTGAGCATGTAATCTGTACCAGGCACTGTTCTAGGGGCCCGAGATACAGGAATGAACAAAAAGGATGGACGATCCGACATCATGGGGTATGTGTTCTAAAAAGCGGACGGATAATAAGATACGTTTTTCAACTACCACAGTAAATCAGACAGTCCTGATCAGACAGTCCTGAGTGCTAAGGTGGAAAAGTAAAGCAGAGGAGGAGGATGGCAGAGTGTACGAAATCATATGAAACCATGGAAGGTATGGGGAAGCGGGGAGAGAAATTGCAGCGTAGGTCAGAGCCACTCTCTCCCTTGGCAAGTTTTGTGAGGAGAGGTGGATTAGGAAAAAGTCATGGGGTGGAAAACTTTGAAGTTTGGGATACTTGAATCTTTAAATTTTTTAATTGGAGGATAATTGCTTTACGATGTTGTGTTGGTCTCTGCTCTATAATAATGTGAATCAGCTATAAACAAGCATATATCCCCTCCCTCTTGAGTCTCCTTCCTGCCCCCATCCCAGCCCTCTAGGTCATCACAGCACAGAGCTGAGCTCCCTGTGCCATACAGGCAGCTCCCCACGAGCCGCTTTACACACGGTAGGGCACGTACGTTCATAGGGCACGCACGTCAGTGCTACCCTCCGTTTGCCCCATGTTTTCCTTTCCCAGCTCTGCCCACAAGTCTGTTCTCTGTGTCTGCCTCTCTGTTCCTGCCCTGCAAATAGGTTCTAGATTCCATATGTGTGCGCTAATATACAGTATTTGTTTTTCTCTGACTTACTCCACTCTGTGCAGCAGCCTCTAGGTTCATCCCCATCACTACAGCTGACTCATTCCTTTTCATGGCCAAGTAATATTCCCTTGTATATATGTACCACATCTTTATCCATTCACCTGTCGATGAACATCTAGGATGTTTCTGTGTCCTGGCTGTTGTAGATAGCACTGCTCTGAACACTGGGGTACATGTGTCTTTTGGAATTATGATTTTCTCAGGGCATATGCCCAGTAGTGGGAGCATATGACCCCATATGACCCACACACTGGGTCATGTGGTAGTTTTATTCCTCGTTTTTTAAGGCATCTCCTTGTTGTTCTCCACAGTGGCTGTATCAATTTATATTTCCACCAACAGCGCAAGAGGGTACCCTTTTCTTTACATACTCTCCAGCATTTATTGTTTGTAGATTTTCTGCTGGTGGCCATTCTGATGGTGCCTCGAATCCTTAGAGCATCAGAGCACTGATCTTACCTTCTCTCTCAGTAGAAAGTCATCTAAAATGAAAGTTCCCCAGGGTAGATCAGCTTCCAAATTGTGCTGTAGACCGAGGCCTGGGCACAGACACGAATGAGCCTGTGCCACCAAGCCCAGGAGAAGCAGTGGGGATTGGGGGTCACCAAGCAACCCTGGGGCCCTTCTCTCCAACCCTCAGACGTGAGCTGCACAGAGGGTCCCACAGGCGGTCCATGACTCCTGCTGAGAGTGGACCCAATGGCTGGAGGCCAAGAGCTGCCCTCCGAGGAGACTAGGACGGGAATGAACAAGATGGCATCTGAGCCCAGACTCTGAAGTTGCACTGAGCCTGTTTCCTTTAAAGGTGTGGTGATAACTCTGGACTTACTCTTTTGCCCCCACTTTAAAAAATCATGGTAAACTCCACATAACATAAAATTTACCATCTTAAGTAATTTTAAGTTCAGCCGTATTAACATTCATAATATCATGCAACCATCAGCACCGTCCAGAGCTCTCTTCATCTTGCGACACTGAAACCGTGCCATTAAACCATGACTCTCCGTTCTCGCCACTGCCCCCGCCCTCACTCCCTGGCCATCACCATTCTACTTTCTCTCTGGACCTATTCTCAATCACCCTGTAAAGGTTAGGGGAAACCTCTTAGAAGTCAGTGGGTGCATTTGGAGAAGGGGCCCAAATCAGGGTTCTCAGGTGGAGTTCTGCAGGGCCCAGGCCTTGGCCGAGGGCTGTCGGCTCAGCTCCACCACCGCAGGGAGAGGCCGTGGGTCCTCCCACCCCGCGTGTCCTCCAGGGGCACTGGCCGAGGCCCAGCAAACTACAAGGGGCCCCCTGCAAAGACCGCTGGACTTGCGCCACAAAATAAGAGCTTATTACTGTATGGGTTGTTTCCATTTTTATTTATTTATTTTTTATTGCTTTCGACTAGAAAAGCAAACAACTTAGGGAATTTGTGTGGCTGATAAAAAGGCAAAAAGACTAGACTGTTAGAATTTAACACATACCTACTTACCAAGCAGGATGACACTTGTCTTTACTGAAGGACTGGAGGGTGAGATGGGACCGTCTGTCTGCAGGCTGAGGTTTGCACATAGAATTTCCCGGGTGCTAAGCTTCACTGGGGTGACTGTGGAAAACTCAGGACTCATCTCCCACGTGAACTTTTCATGTGAAAGGGGGACTTGGCCATTGAGACTTCACTAATAAGTGACAATAGATGATGTGGGTAATAATTTGACATTTTTAGTGTGAAAAGTCTCTATTGAAATAGGATGCATAAATTAATCCTCTTAGGAGACCTGCAAAGAGGAAAAACAGAATGGAGAGCATGAACCCTATTAACTCACGTGTCTCAAGCCTCCAATGAAACATTCCTGAGGGAATGGGAACGAGCTGGATGCTCTGATCTGTAGGAACTCTGGGAAGCCCACAGCGTGTGTGTTGTAAAGTTGCAGAGTCCTCAGCTGATTTTATGACTGAGATTTATGTCTCCAACAAAATAAGATACATAGAAGAATCACTCTGCTAGCCTTTTCTGGAGAGGGAATGATAAGTTCTCAAAAGATACTGTTTACTCTGCCGAGTTATTTATTTTTTCTGTAAATTGTCTACATCGCCCCAGGTCAGAACTCCAAATCTGCTGTTCCCATCAAATCAGTTTCCCCAGAGAATGAAGAGTGTGGTAAATACTATGCTTAAAATTCATTGTTATCTGTTAAGAACCCAACTCAACAAGAATCACTGGAAGATTAAGAGGGTCTGTGTGGTGAAGGTGGAGCGAATGTAGAAAAAAAAGAGATCCACACGCTGATTATTTTCTAATAAAACTGTTCATTCTATCAGTAAGTAGAATTAAGTATAAACAGACAGATTTGTTTAAACCCGATTTTACTACTATTCTGTAGGTTGCCTTAACCCCATTCTGACAGAAGCTGTTAAACAAACAGTGATATTTTCACAGACAGGAAACAATTGAGCCGAAGTTAACCAGACCAACAGGATTGTTCTGTATTTAAACTTACACAGATTAAAAAAATTATATGTCTGTAGAACAGATTCACAGATTTCACAAGCTTGAATACCATCCAACAAAATGACTATTTGTCAAGAAGTATAACCGAGTTTTTAAAAATTCAAATAGAAAATAGCAGTAATAGCAGTAACTTATTCAGTGCCTACATGACAAGAGACTTTATATTAAATACAGAGTTTATACCTCTAAGCCTTCCAACAACCCTGCAAAATAGTACTAATATTCCAATGTCACAGAGGAGAAAAATGAAACTTCTAGAAAATACCTAAGATGAAATACAGTTTTACCCATGGTTAACTGATGCATAGAACCAAGATTTTACCTAAAGCTAACTCCTGTAATACTTCCCATCACTGTGTTCTATCCATTACTATAAGTAGGTAGCTGTCAACTAGATATTCAAAAACCCTAATTTTCATAAAGAAAATTCCAAATCCACAGTAAAGGGACATAAATTGATTGCAAATGTATCTGTGTGCATGATTCCCTAATCAGGTGGCACACTGGTAAAGAATCCACCTGCCAATGCAGGAGACGCAAGAGATGCGGATTCCATCCCTGGGTTGGGAAGATCCCCTGGAGAAGGAAATGGCAACCCACTCCAGTATTCTTCCCTGGAGAATCCCATGGATAGAGGAGCCTGGTGGGCTACAGTCCATGGGGTTGCAAAGAGTCAGAGACGACTGAAGCGACTGAGCCCTTCCCTAATCAACTTCCTTGATTGAATTCAAATTTAATGGACTTCTTTAAAAGGAAAACAGAAAAACTGGTTTTTATTTCCTTCTTTATTAGGTACCTGTGAGGGCCTAGGCACTATGTCAGACACAGGGATATGGAGGTACAGAGATTGCAGTCCCTGGCATTAATGCTTTAATGACAGCCTTTGTGAGCGCTGCGGCAAGTCATCACACATGATGACTTAAGAGGCCTGATAATGTAAAGGACAAAAGGGCTCTTCAGTCTTATTAGGTGTTTCAATTTACCTCTTCTAAACTCACATGACAATTAAGCAACAACGCTGAAAAGCATTTTATCCTGCATTTTAAAAACTGAAATATAGAGGAGCCTAGCGGGCTGTAGTCTTTGGGGTCACCAAGAGTTGGACAGGACATAGCAAGTAAACAACAACAAACAGTTGATTTACAATGTGGTAGTTTCTGCTGCACAGCAAGGTGAGTCAGTTACACACACACACACATCCACTCTTCTTTTAAGCTTCTGTGCCCATGGAGGTCACTACAGAGTGAAAAAAGTTCCCTGTGCTTCCGGTTCTTAGTTATCTGTTCTGTATAGAGTAGTGTATGTGTGTCAATCCCAGTCTCCCACTTGAGCCCCACCTGTTCCCCTGGTTACCACAGTTTGTTTTCTATATCTGCGTCTCACTTCTATATTGTAAATAGGTTCATTTGTACCATTTCTTTAGATTCCACATGTAAGTGGTATCCTGTTTGTCTTTGACTGACTGACTTCACTCAGTAGGACAATCTCTAGGCCCATCCATGTTACTGCAAATGGCATCGTGTTGTTCTTTTTTATGACCAAGATGTCACTGTATATATGTACCGCGTCTTCTTTATCCACTCCTCTGCTGATGGACATGAGGTTGCTTCCACGTCCTATCTACTGTAAACAAACACTGGGCACACGAATCTTTTTGAATTATGGTTTCCTCTGGCTATATGCTCAGGAGTGGGATCGTTGGATCATGTGGTATAACACTCTAGATTTTTAAGGCACCTCCATACTGCTCTCCATCGTGGCTGTACCAATTTACACTTCTACTAACAATGTAGGGGAGTTCCTTTTCTCTACACCATCTCCAGCATTTATTACTTGAAAAATTTTTGATGATGGCTATTTTAACTGTTGTGAGGTGACACCTCGTTGTAATTTTGATTTGCATTTCTCTAATAATTAGTGATGTTGAGCATCTTTTCATGTGCCTCTTGGCTCTCTGCATGTCGTCTTTGGAGAAATGTCTATTTAGATCATCTGCCCATTTTTTGATTGGGTTGTTTGTTTTTGATATTGAGCTGCATGAGATGTTTGTATATTTTGGAGATTAATCCCTTGTCGATTGCTTTGTTTGCAAATACCTTCTCCCATTCTGTGGGTTTTCTTTTCATTTTGTTTATGGTTTCCTTTGCTGTGCAAAAGCTTTGCAGTTTAATTAGGTCCCATTTGTTTATTTTTGCTTTTATTCTCATGACTCAAGGAGATGTTGCGTTTTTCTTTTTATATGGCTAGGAGTTATAAATGAAAAGTGAAAAGAACCTCGGACTGGAAGCCCATTCTATTCTCTACACACCTTGTGACCAGGCTTCTCTGCATATAAAAATGGGAATAGTAATATGAGTTTTGCAAAGCTTTTGCTCAGACTCAGCACGATATCCAAGAACTGTTATGGTCTCCTTTCCAGTCCAGTCTACAGCCCTTTCTATAGCTCTGAGTACACTGGCATCCGGTCTCTGTGAACTATTGCCTTTCTCCAACAGCTCAAAAACTTTCTGCGCTTGCATGGCTCTGTTCGGTTCCTCATCCAGGACTGCCTGGCACTCCCTTGCATATGGAAATCTCTCACTTGGAAACCTTCTTCCCAATACCCCCAATCTGAACTAAGAGCTCCCACCTCCCTTTTCCCTGAATGACAGATTATCGTCTGGATCGTGTCTTAATCCTGTCTGTTTCCTTCCCTGTGCTCTGGATGCTGCTCTCCAAAGAGCGGCGTTCGATACACGCTGAATGAGTGAGTGAATCTCTTCTCCGTTAGCACAGGGAAGGGGCTGGAAAAGAAGTCCTCTTCCTTAGACTTCATTCAGTAATTCAATTCAGTTGCTCAGTCATGTCTGACTCTTTGCGATCCCATGAACCGCAGCACACCAGGCCTCCTCATCCATCACCAACTCCCAGAGTTTACTCAAACTTATGTCCAATGAGTTGGTGATGCCATCCAGCCATCTCATCCTCTGTCGTCCCCTTCTCCCGCCTTCAATCTTTCCCAGCATCAGGGTCTTTTCCAATGAGTCAGCTCTTCGCATCAGGTGGCCAAAGGGTTGGAGTTTCAGCTTCAACTTAGTTCTGTTGTAAAAGACATACCATTTTAAAACAGTGTATTTTCCAGTGAGGGTATGATTTTCCTCCACCTAAAAGCTCAGACTCTAGTAAAGAAGTGCTTTGGAAGGATGATAGTGATCTCCAAATGTTTCTACTTGTATACTTCTATTATGAGAATATCTTTTTGTGTAATATATACAAATTTTAGTTAACCCCAAAAGAATTGATGCTTTTGAACTGTGGTGTTGGAGAAGACTCTTGAGAGTCCCTTGGACTGCAAGGAGATCCAACCAGTCCATTCTGAAGGAGATCAGCCCTGGGATTTCTTTGGAAGGAATGATGCTAAAGCTGAAACTCCAGTACTTTGGCCACCTCATGCGAAGAGCTGACTCATTGGAAAAGATTCTAATGCTGGGAGGGATTGGAGGCAGGAGGAGAAGGGGACGACAGAGGATGAGATGGCTGGATGGCATCACTGACTCGATGGACGTGAGTCTGGGTGGACTCCGGGATTTGGTGATGGACAGGGAGGCCTGGCGTGCTGCGATTCATGGGGTCGCAAAGAGTCGGACACGACTGAGCAACTGAACTGAATATACATAATAATTTATAAAGTATGCATGTATCCTACTGTACTAATATATATCATATAAGATATATAGAGAGAAAATATTTTTTAATGAAGAAATAAAACTACAGTTTTAATATTTTCTTTTTGTACCCCAATAAATGGTTTGCATGAGCAAAGACAAATCTCAGCTGAGCAGCTACATTTTCTGGTAGAAAGGAAATCATGGTTTTCTTTCTCTAGGATATTCCCTGATGTTGGCTATTTCCTCTCTCTATTCAGATTCCTCTTATGAGACCTCCAATATTCTGCATATGTTGGTGAAATAAAACAGGAGGAGGGTTTAGAGTTCTGGAGTCTCAGTCTGGAAATGTCACAGTTTGATCTCAAAATTTGCCGTGAAGTTGTAAGCATGACATTGTGAAACTCCACACATTACCCTTGAGTTCCTTGTTTGTTTTCATAGTGACCTGACTCTCATAAAATTTTACTTTTTTCTTTAAAACTCCCAGGATGTGTGGTCATATGATTCAAATGGAGAAAAACACTGTCAAAGTAATATGAAGGAATTATCACTTTTATAGTTTTTATTTAAGTAAAAAGCCCTAATAATCAGCTAACCTACTATAATTTTTATCTGTATCTTAAAGGAAAAAAATCAATAAAGATTTAAAGTTTGTTTTGAAAATGTATAAAATGTCCACAGTGTTAAAACTATTCTAATTGTGTGCAAACACACACAGAGACAGAGGGAGAAAATATCCTATGGGTATTCTCCAAAAGTTAACAAGGTAATAAAATCCCAGGATGGTGAGACTGAAGTTAAGTTTTTTCTTCTTCATGCATTTCTGTAATTTTCCAGACATCCTATATTGGCCAAGTGGCTCAGATGCTAAGGTATCTGCCTGCAGTGTTGGAAACCTGGGTTCAATCCGGGGGTCAGGAAGATCCTCTGGAGAAGGGAGTGGCAACCCACTCCAGTATTCTTGCCTGGAGAATTCCACGGACAGAGGAACCTGGTGGGCTATAGTCCACGGGTTGACAGAGTCAAATACGACTAAGCGACTAACACACTAGAATGGCCAAGTAATTTTTCTGAAGTATAGTTGATTTAACAATGTTATTGGGTTTCAGGCATACAGCAAAATGACTCAGTTTTTATACATTAAAAAAAAACACACATATATATGATTGTTTTTAAGTTGCTGATCTCAATTTCAACTGCACTTCACATATCCTGCCTTTGTACTCGTCCTCTCACAGTTACTGGCTTGGATAACGTATTTGTGTGTGATTTCCTACCTTTACTGTATGTCTGCCTTTACCCATTTCATAATGAGCTTTCCTATTTCATAATTTTCTTGTTTCTAGTTTTGACCTTTTTTTCCCCCACCTAGAAAAGTTCCTTTAGCATTAGTTATAAAACTGGTTTGATGATGCTGCGTTTTCTTAGCTTTTCAGTACAGGTTTTGATTTCCCCATCAAACCTGAACAAGGACCTTGCTGGATCGAGTACTGTTGTTGTAAGTTTTTTCCCTTTCATCACTTTAAATATATCCTGCCACTCCCTGTTGGCCTGCAGAGTTTCTGCTAAAAACTCAGCTGGTAACCTTATAGGGATTCCTTTGTATGTTGTTTATTGCTTTTCCCTTATGCTTTTAATATCTTCCCCTTATCTTTAATTTTTGTGAGTTTGATTACATGTCTTGGCATGTCCCTCCCTGGGTTAATCCTGTATGGAACTCCCTGCAGTTCCTGTTCTTGGCTGTTTTCAGCTATTATCTCTTCAGATAGTTTTAAAGGCTCCTATTAAGTCAGCTGCTTTTGCCCTGGGTCCCGGGGCACATCACACCTCGTGTGCACCCTCCAAGAGTGAGTCCCTCTCTCCCTCAGTCCTGTGGGACACTGTAATCAAGCCCCCTTGGTCTTCAAGGCCAAAAGCTCTGAGGGTTCTTCCTCCCAGTGCCAGACCCCCAGGCTGGGGAACCTCATGTGGGGCTCGGAAAGCTTACTCCTGTAGGAGAAGTCCTGAAATATAATTATCCCCCAGTTTGTAGGTCACCTATCTGGGGGGTATGGGATTTGATTATATCGGGAGTGCATCCCTTGCAGTCTTGCTGTGGGTTCTTCTTCATGTCTTTGGATATGGAATACCTTTTTTGGTAGGTTCCAGTCTCTATCAACGGCTGTTCAACAGTTAGTAGTGACTCTGGTGTGCTTGTGAGAAGAGGTGAGAACAAGGTCCTTCTGCTCTACCATCTTGTCCAGGAACCAAAGTACTTTAAAAAAAAAATGAGTAAACTAAACTAATTATAAATAATTTATGTAGGTTTCTATAATACAAACTTCCTGTAGAAAATTTTAAAAGTTTCTGGAGTTATGGGTATTGAAGAGAAGATTGTCCATTATTTTAGCTTTGGATGTGTCATAACACAATTTTTAATGTTGTTATGTTATTTCTAATGTTTCACATAAGAAAATTCCATTTAAAATCAAATGATTTAATAGTAGAACCTGCCTTATCTAGATTTTAAACACAGTTTAGATAGTGGATACGAAGAGGTGGGTTCGATCCCTGGGTTGGGAAGATTCCCCTGGAGAAGGAAATGGCAACCTCACTCCAGGATTCTTGCCTGGGAAATCTCACGGACAGAGGAGCCTGGCAGGCTACAGTCCATGGGGTCCCAGAGAATTGGACATGACTGAGCAGGCGCACACACGCAGGCAGAGCAGAGATCCAGAGGGGCCTGTAAACTAATGGAATCAAAGCAGAAAAGAAGTGCCTATATCATCAGGTCTATCTGGAGACTGTAGAGAGCCCCACGTCGTAGTCCTTCTAAGGAGAAGCACCGCCACTTAGATCGTCTGGAATCCCAGTTCCTCTCGTTATTTTCTGGCAGAGTCTCGGTTTGGCTCAGATGTCCCATGTGCCCAGGTTGGTCTGACTGTATATGTTGGTCTCTTTGCCCTTGTCACTGACTCACTTAAGTTCCAGTGGCAGGGACTGCCTAAGAGGTATTCCGTTGAGGGCATACTGGATAGACTTTTCCCTTTGCCCCTCCTTATGAAGACTGAACAAAACATTTAAACCAACTACTGAAGGCCATAGAACAATGAAGGCAAAACAGGAATTGAGTGGCTAAGTTTCTGGGGAGAGAGGAGAAAGAAGCCCTGCATTCCACCCCCCTCTCCCTCTGCCCTCCACCATCAGGACGTTCTACTTGTACCCAACAATGGTGTAAGGAGTGAAGGTGGGACAGAAAGTGACAGCTGGGCACAGGGACAATCTCTCTGGACTGGAAAAAGTTCAGGTTTGGAGTTTCCAAAGAGGATGAACAGATAGAGGTTGAGGTTTGAGGCCCAGCATGAC
The DNA here is from genome assembly GCF_002263795.3 of Bos taurus. Taxonomy (NCBI): domain Eukaryota; kingdom Metazoa; phylum Chordata; class Mammalia; order Artiodactyla; family Bovidae; genus Bos; species Bos taurus. The sequence goes on from NC_037350.1 coordinate 36,620,457, forward strand.
TGAAGGGCCCAGATACTGTTGAGACCCCTCCAGGATGACTCTACTATGAGAGAAGAACAAGCCTAAGAAAGCCTAGGATCCACTCTTAGCCAAACGAGGTTGACCTGAAATTATTCTGCCTTCAGAAAAGAAATAAATCATCTTTGAATGAAAATATCATTAGTAAGAGCCTTACAATTTTTCATACACAAAGCCTGACAATGAAAAAAAAAACTGGGATTGATGGAAAAAAACCCACAAATGAATAGAAACATACATTAGACCGAGGGGTGATTGAGATATTTGAGTAATCAGACAAGGAAGTAAAAATAACTATGATCAACATGTTTAATAAAATAGCAGAAAAGTGGAGAATTTCATCAGAATAACTATAAGAATCTCAGAGGGGGCTTAAGGTTCCAGTAATGTTCTGTATCTTAATCTGTGTGGTGATGACTTGAGTGTTCTGGTAAAAATTTATCAAGCTGAACATTTTAGATTTGTGCATGTATGTTGTACTTTTTAAGAAGCTAAGCAGTAAAGTCTAAAAGAAAATGTCTGACTCACCTTTGCTGGACATCATCGTATCTGTGATCCTTCAAATTAATGAACCTGTCTTATCCATGAAGGAAGCTATTGTCGATGTGATGAAGATGGCAAAGGAGAAAACTGGAAATTACCTAGATCCAAGGGTGATATAGCAGATATTTAAAAGCAGTACACTACAGGCACCGACAAATCCGAATGCATACCACCCGTAAATCCAGTGGCATGCTTGAGTTGGTGTGTTCTATCATTTGTGAAATTACAGAACCAATGAATTAACTGTTTAGACAACAGTCCTATTAGAAGAGTAGGAGCTAGACAGCTTGGGTTTAAATTCTGGATCTTACACCTAATATCTGTGCACACTTTAATAATAAACCTTCCATGCCTGAGTTGCCTCGTCTCAAGTTGTGGACACATCACGAGCTTTATACAAGGGAATAAGTGACTTAATATAAGTTGAGAGCATAGAATAATATCTGGGACATAGTCCTTTAATGTTATTTCTGAAATGATTATTAATACTATTATTTCTTATGGATTTTTATCATGTCAAATAATAAACCTCTTCCAGTTTAGGCTCTTATTTGGATCTTCTGTTACTTGTCAAAACCATCCCAGTGCATTCATGTGGCATTCAGTAAAAAACACAAGTATAAGGCAGTTGCTAATTGGTCTTAAAATAAGAGTTTTTCTAGATGAACACTTAAGTAAGGATTCTCTCCAGCTAGTTCTTTCCCATTTTTCCTCCCATGAATCATCGTGAACATGGGTGGTGCCATGATACAGATTTCTCCACATAGCTGCTTCATTTCAGCAGTGATCCAAATACACTTTTCACATTGTCTTTTTTAAAACATTCCTGAGCCTCTCTTTCCACTGTAGAGCAGGACTAGAAGCGTAGCAGCAGAGCTGTGGAACACCTTCCCCTGACCTAGCTAGTACCTCTCATCTCTGGGATTCCTGCCAGCTGGTTTGGAGTTGTGCTCAGTTGCTATCCAAGGTTACCAACACCCATTCAAAAATTTCTTTTCTAAGACTTGGTTCTGCATTGTCATACTCTTTTTCTAAGTAATGTTACTTCTGAGACTCCTAAGGATAAAATCCCACAAGGAAAAGCTATGTTCAGGAAGATGTTCATGGCAGAGTTATTAAATGGTAAAAATTTGAAAATAATCTAGAGTCCCAATAATAAGAAAATATTTAAGTAAATCATTATATAGCTACTCAGTGGAATAATCTGTTGTCATTAAAAGGATAGCCATGTTTGGCAGAAACCAACACAATTCTGTAAAGCAATTCTCCTTCAGTTAAAAAAATAAAGGGACAGCAATGAAAACGTGTGTGTGTGTATAGCAACAAGGAATATAGTTATGATGGTGAATTTTTTATTTTTAATTGGAGGATAATTGGTTTATAATGTGGTGTTGGTTTCTGCTGTACAACATCACGCATCAGTTATGACCATATATGCCTGCCCTCATGAGCCTCCCACCCCTCTAGGTCGTCACTGAGTGCCAGGCTGGGCTGTGTTTTATAGTGCCTTCCACTAGCTGTCTAAGCTATCTGTTTTACACATGGGAGTATATACATGCCAGTGCGACTCTCTCAATTTGTCCCACCCTCCTCTCCCCTGCTGTGTCCGCAAGTCCAATCTCTGTGTCTCCATTCCATCCTTGCAGATAGGTTTATCAGTACCATTTTCCTAGATTCCATATGTATGTGTTCATATAGTATATTTTTCTCCTTCTGACTTCACTTGGTATAACAGGCTCTGGGTTCATCCACCTCACTACAGCTGACTCAAATTTGTTCCTTTTCATGGCTGGGTAATATTCCATGTATATATGTACCACAAGTTCTTTATCCATGACATAGTGCATTTTACATAGGGCATTTTAAACACAGGATGTAAAAATACAGAGAGACTCCTATGAACAACGATATGCCAAGAAAACAGACAAGCTAGGAGAAATGGAAAAATTCTTAGAAACGTACAATCTCTCAAGACTGAACCAGGAAGAAACAGAAACAGGCCAATTACCAGTGCTGAAATTGAATCAGTAATTTAAAAACTCCCAAGAAACAAAAGTCTAGGACCAGATAGCTTCACAGGGGAATTCTACCAACTATTTAAGGAAGAGTTAACACCTGTTTCTGAAATTACTTCAAAAAATTGCAGAGGAAGGTATACTGCCAAACTCATCCTGTGAAACTACCAACCATCACCCTAATGCCAAAACCAGACCAAAAAAAGAAAAATCACAAAATTACAGGGCCAATATTACTGATGAACATAGACACACAATTCCTCAAAATACTAGCCAACTGAATCCAACAATAAATTAAAAGGCTCAGACAGGAAAGGAAGCCCTCCTACACTGCTGGTGGAAATGTAGATAAGTGAAGCCTCTATGGAAAACAGTATGGAGGTTCCTCAGAAAACTAAAAATAGAGTTGTCATACGATCTAGCAATCCTGCTGCCACTGCTGCTAAGTCGCTTTAGTCGTGTTCGACTCTGTGCGACCCCGTAGACAGCAGCCCACCAGGCTCTGCCGTCCCTGGGATTCTCCAGGCAAGAACACTGGAGTGGGTTGCCATTTCCTTCTCCAGTGCATGAAAGTGAAAAGTGAAAGTGAAGTCGCTCAGTCATGTCTAACTCTTGGTGATCCCATGGACTGCAGTGCACCAGGCTCCTCTGTCCATGGGATTTGTCAGGCAAGAGTACTGGAGTGGGATGCCATTGCCTTCTCCAAGCAATCCTATGCCTAGCCATCTAGAAAAGATAAGAACTTTAATTTGAAAAGATACATGTACTCTAATATCCATGGCTCCATTCAATAACCAAAATATGGAGGTAATACGGAATATTACTCAACCATAAAAATGATATAACCACAAAAAAGAATGCAGTACCATGAATGAATCTGGAGATTGTCACAGTGAGTGAAATCAGAGAAAGACAAATACCATGTGGTATTACTTATAGGTAGAATCTAAAAAACAAAAAGAATTTATTGGTAAAACAGAAAAGCCAAAGGGGAAGGGGTGAGGGATAAATTGGGAATTTGAGATTAACAGATGCAAACTACTATACATAAAAGAGATAACAAGGACCTACTGTACAGCACAGAAAGCTATATTCAGTATCTTATAATAACCTATAATGGAAAAAAAATCTGGAAAAGAATAGTATACATACAGAAGCATAACTGAATCACTTTACACCTGAATCATTGTAAATCAACTCTACTTGAATACATCCAGGATATACACTTGTATAGAAGATGTCAGGATGTGTAAATCCAGGATATACACTTGTATAGAAGATGTCAGGATGTTTGCAAAAGCATGTGTATGCATGTCAAAGAAATACCCCAAAGTGCAAGGCATGGTAGGGTTAAGATTTAGGACTATGGGTTTTAGGGTTATTGTTCCTCTGTATAACAAATTCTCTGTAATAGAATTATATTAATCCTATTAGTGGATGTTTACAAATTAATTAGAAACAAATAGCATGTTAACATATTGCATCATCCTGAAAATATGAAACTAAAAGCCAGAAAATAGAAAGAAAGGTTGTATGAGTATCTCATATAAATCTCTATCAGATGCTTAAATTCTGTGCTATAATTAGCAGCTTTTATTAATTTCCGTGGTACCCCATTTATACAGTCAGATCTTTGGAATGTGGTCAAAGAACAAAAGTGAAAAATGCAAAGTTTCTAGCAAGCAGTCAATATCACTTTGCTCACAGGCCCCTACTGAGAGCCATTTAGGCTACAGTTCTTGGGAGTTAGAGGTTTAGGCCACAGCATGTTAAGAAGCAAGAAACTGAAAAGTGGATGGGGTTGTGAAAAGTGAAATTAGCTAGCCTGACAGCAAAGTCCAGAGGCAGAGAAAACCACCCCGATGTGGGCTAAGACATTTTCAAAACGACTTCATATTAGGGGCCAAGCATAAATTACAGTCCAGCATTTTCTGTGGCGGTTGGCTCTAGGAGTGACCTTGGAGCTCTCAGTTACAAGACACTGGCCCTCCTTGGGATGCTGTCTAGTCAGAGAAGGATGTGGAACACACATTTCAGAAAGAATTCCACTGAATATGGTTTCTTTTAAACACATATTTTTTGGTACTTGTTTTGCCTTAAAATACACACAGATGAACACAACTGCAAGGAATTGCTCCAATCTCCATTACAGGCCAAAAATGAGGAGTTAAACTTGAGCTTTTCTGAGCCAAAAAAAAAAAAAAAAGTGGCAGCCTTTTATTGAAGCTGTTCTCTCCTCAAACTTCCCTGTTTGGGGAAATTTGGTTTTGCTCTGTTACTAATAGAGTGCGATGAGAACGTGTTCCAATCTCAAGGCTTGCAGTGTGTCTTGTCTCCTGTTCCATACCTCCCTCCACCCATGCCTTTTTTTTTTTTCCTCTATACTCCATCCCCCCACGTACTTATCACAGGCTTGAGCTGTACCAGTCTGCAGGGAATTAAAACTGAGATACGTACATGTCAGATCCTATTATAGTTAACAAGAAACTTCCAGCAGGATCCCCCCAAGCACTGTAACCCCTGGCAGGCGAGCGCCCCCCTCCCAGTATCGGGGCGCCTGTGGATCACAGCCGTGGGGGCGGTTGGGAAAGTTTTAAGGTTGTTTGCTTTAATGGATTTGTTCCAAGTGAGGCGCATGTTTTTCAAAAACGAATGCCAAAGATAACAAAGAATGCAAAGGAGAGGGGAAAGGGAGACTTATCCAGAATATACGGGTGAACCCGGATAAGACTTTACTAAACAGCAGAATGTTCAAGGGCACTTGGCTCTCCACCTCATTTGGAATGACCCACGAAGACTGAGGTTAAAAACAATGTACATAATCACTTTGGAAGACGGTGATTTGGGACCCGGAATGTGTTTAACATCATCTTTGTGTCACTCGGGGGCAGAGGTCACTGCATTATTCTGTTATTTAAGCTGTTTACATCTATATTTGAGAGGTCTTTGTTGACAATTTTGTTTCCAAGTAATTTTCTAAAAACATTCTAATTACTGTTCCCTGTCATTAGCTACTGTAATTTGTTTTCAGGGCTGATGGTCAGCACTATAATTGCATTCAGAGCGCTGAATGGGTTTGCAGGATCACTTGGTCCACCTCCCTGTTCAGCATACTGCTGTTTCTTGAACCCACTTTAGATTTAAAAGAGTTATGTCATTTACATCTTTAAAGAAGATAATGGAAGATGATTATTTTCTCCTATTATCATTTAGCATTTGCATAGCACTTCCATTTCCAAAGGCATTACAATCATTTATTCATTACCCAGCCCTGCACCCTTAAGCCATATGGAGTCTCTCTGATTTCTAGATAAGCCACTGAGGCTGGGGAAGGGCTGTTGCCGAGTGAGAAGTTCCTCCTTTCCTGTTAGGATTCCCACCCTTTTCCCAGGCCACCCCACCCAACTGGGATCTGCACAGGCTGGCCTCATTGCTGTGTTTGAAGTTTTGTGTTTGATGTTCTCTGAATGTGTGTATAAAATACATTCCAAACTCACATATAGATTGCTTTGGGATTATTTGATGTTTGGGATTTTCCCTGTACTGTTCACTCCCATTCGTTCATTTGCCCCTTCATTAAAACCTGTGTCAAGTGGCCCCTCTATGTCAGGCAGTGAGCTAGGCTCTGGGGAGCGGGGAGCTTCCGTTTCACCATGCAGATCATTAAGAATAAAGCTGAGAATACTGCTAGATGTGGCATGGGATGGAGTCTGAAGAAAATACCTTGGGAGAGGCAGTGGAGTTTCTTGGGAGGGCAGGGGCCACATTTTTTGAGCTGGAGGTTGGAGGCTCTGGTTGATGTGTGTGTTTTGGGTGGGAAGTGGTGGGGGTGGGGGGGCACACAGGGTAAAGAAGAGATGGAAAGAAATAGGATTATTCCAGGGAGAAAAAAAACAACAGCATGGAAATTGGGAACTCAGGGGGAACAGTAAGTCACTTATTTGCCCTGATTAAAGGGCTTGTTGTAATGAATGATGGTAATGAGGCTGGAAAAATGGTTTAGAGGAACATTCTGGGTGGTCTTGAATTGTCTGCTGATCAGAGTGAGCTTCTCCATTAAGCTCTGGCTACAGCCAGTTAGACTATAAGTGATTGGAAGTAGCCAGAAATATAGGGAAAGTAGTAATAGGTTTGGTTACACACATGGTATCAGAGAAAGTCACACAGATTAATTATGCAGATGAAAAACCAGTAACCAAGCAGCCAAGAGAACCAAAGAAAGTCAAGAGAATCGACTTTAGAAAGGAAAGTTAAGGGTTGATTATATGGAAGACTATAGATAGAAACAAGATCGAGGGGAATTTTCTATCAATAGATGTATCTTAAACAGCATGGGCTTCTCTCAAGCATTTACTTATTGTAGGTGATGAAAAGGCTAAATACTCTGAATTTCAGTTCTTATTTACTCACAGATCCTTCTGTCTCTCCTCCCTTCTGACTTTATCTCCACCTTGCATTCTGCATCACATTGGCGCCAACCACCATTGCATACCAACAGGAAGTCCAGACGAAGCAGTGATACATGCAAGGGACATGCAGGATGTTGGGAGTGTGGGTCACCCAGCTTTTAAGTGTCCTCAGAATCAGGAAGCTCCCTTTATGATAGGCCCTCCACACCCGCTCTCAGCCTGTAGACACTAAAGACCTGGCCTGTGATCCACAATCTTGCTTTATGAAGTTACAAAATATAATAAAGTTGGAACAACTCCCACCTGATTGAGCATCTGCTGTGTGCCAGGTCCCAAACTGAGCGCTCACTGGCATTATCTCATCTGATTCTCCAACTCTGTTAGTAAGCCGCTTTATACATACGGGAAGAGAAGCACAGAGAGGTTAAGTCACCTGTTCAAAGTAGTCCAGGTTTTAAGAGGTAGATCTGTGTGTCTCAACAAACGTGCCGTTGAAGTTATCATTACTCCATGCTAAAGACACACTGTCCTAGGTATCCTCTAGATAAGGATGAATTAGGCTACAGCGTAATTTTAAACAGAGGAACTTTACTTACTCAGAATGAAAGATCGGTGAGTGAGGTATTAACATAAATTAAAGTCATTGATAAGTAAAATGATGGTCCTTCAAACACCAAGTCTTTTAACTACTTACACTTTCTGGTGAAGGTCTTTTCCAAAAGGTCCTGGGCACTTCTGTGCATCAGTTAATAGAACACAGTGAACGAAGCTGACTGCTTCTAGGAGGTTTGTTTTTGAGACGCTGAAAGCATTTGTTTTTGCACTGAGGGTATCAGTGCGGCTACTAGAAATCAGCCGTGGGTGTCCCTTATGTGGGTTTTCACTGAATGCCACACCTCCCCCCCGACCCTCCACACGTTATGGGTTGAATTTCATCCCCCCACAATTCATCTGTTGATGTCCTAACATGTAATACCTTAGAAAGTGTTAGTCACTCAGTGGTGTCTGACTCTTTGTGTCCCCCTGAGCCACCAGGAAAGCCCTTAAACTGTGACCTTATTTGGGAACAGGGTCTTTATAGAGGTAAACAGGTTAATATGAGGTCATTAGGATAGCCCTCAACCAGGAAAGGGCTTCCCTGGTGGCTCAGGGATAAAGAATCTGCCTGCCAATGCAGGAGAAGTGGGTTCGATCCCTGGTCGGGAAGATCCCCTGGAGAAGGAAATGGTAATCCACTTGACTGATGGTGCCTGGGAAATCCCATGGACAGAGGAGCCTGGTGGAGGCTACAGTCCATGGGGTTGCAAAAGAGTCGGACACAACCGAGCAACTAAACGACAGCAGCAACAAATCCAGCGTGACCAGTGTCCTTAAGAAAGGAGAAACCTGGACATGGACCACTTACGGAAGGGAGACAGACAGAGAAGAGGGTCATCCATTAGCCAAGGTGAGGCCAGGAATAGATCCTTTCCTCACAGCCTTGAGAGGGAACCAGCCATGCCAACACCTTGATTTTGGACTTCCCAGCTTCCGTGTGGGGCCATAGGCTCCTGTCATTCCTCATCGGTGTGCTCTGGCACAGCAATCCTGACAAACTAAGACACCTACTCCAACCCCAAACATGATGAGAGCTGGAATTCCTTTTTCCTTCCTCAGGTTCATCACAGAAGAACCAACAGAACTGACAGCACTCTGATGAGCTGTCACTTCTTTGAATCAAGTACCAGCCATTGAGCTTGTCCTTAAAGAGTTTCCTTTGAGTTGACTGGGCTTTTCTGGTAGCTCAGCTGGTAAAGAATCCCCCTGCAATGCAGGAGACCCTGGTTCGATTCCTGGGTTGGGAAGATCCCCTAGAGAAAGGGTAGGCTACCCACTCCAGTATTCTTGGGCTTCCGTCGGGGCTCAGATGGGAAAGAATCTGCCTGCAATGCAGGAGACCTGGGTTCGATCCCTGGGATGGGAAGATCCTCTGGAGGAGGGCATGGCGACCCACACCAGTATTCTTGCCTGGAGAACCCCCATGGACAGAGGAGCCTGGCGGGTTACAGTCCATGGGGTCACAAAGAGTTGTATACGACTGAGTAGCTAAGCACAGCGCAGCTCAAATGATTGAGTGTATAAAACAGGTATTTGAATACCACTTTTCCTGAATTAAAAGGGAATGAGTTACCTACCATCTGTAATGTTGGAGCCTGATCTGCACCGTAGCAGGGGCTGATTCTGACACAGACGGACTCTTCTGTGACATGACTGCAGAATGCCAGTAGGATTCCAAACGAATCTTAAAACAAGTATATGCAGCTTCTTGCTTAAGATGTGTAAATAAACTGGCAGCCAAGTCAACAGCCCCTTGTCTATTCCTTTTTTTTTTTTTAAGTAATTTTCAAGACAAGCTCAAACATAACTCTCACAGTTGGTTACTAGAGGAGTTAATGACTCCAAGCTCAAAAGGAATGACTTTTTTGAATTATCCATTTGACAAAAGTCTCCCTAAGGCAACACTTTTACCCCATGCCTGCTCCCCCAGTTGAAGACAGTGATGGTGTATTAATTACTTGAAGCCAGATCCCAGGAAGCACTAACCCTTGCCCTTTCTTTTTAAGAACACTGAGTTCACATTGGAAGACAAGAAATTCTAGAAGTTACCTAGAAGCTTCTCGTTATGTGAACTGAAAGTTTCCTGGTAAATCTTTTCTACAAACTATCCAAATTAAGGACCTTTCATCTCAGTAAGACTGATGTGCTATAAAGGAGGCAGTTTGTTCCCTACATGAAAAGATTTAGAGAGTTAACAAAACCATGTTCCTTTCCAATGCATTGCCTTCATTGGCTTGTTGCAAATATCAGAGTTTCACAATAATACATCAGTTTTAGAGTAAAGCACTGCCTTTGCTGCTGCATCAGGATGTACCATGCCAAGAAGAAGTTAACTTCTGGTTCTTACTGGAACCCACTCACATGGAAGGAGGTCCAGCAAAGACAGATCAGAAGGGCCCCGCCAAGCCCTGGAGCGTGAGGCTTAGTTTTGCAAAGATGAACAGGACAACGGGTAGCAGAGGACACTCTCTTGGCAGGGTACTAAAAGTCGAATCAGGGCTGGCAACCTTTTTTGGCAAGAAAGTCAGGCTTTCAGATCCTCCTTTTGGGAGTCAAACAATTCATAGTTTGGTGGTGCTTCATGGGTAAGGAATCCATTATTGGATCAACAGGTAACATTTTAAGTTGCTTGCACATTGGTAGAAATTAGATTTCTTTTGTGTCTAATTTTCTATGTGATCAAAATGATGCTAGTTGCATGTGAGGACTGGCCCCCAGAGGGGTTTGGAGTGGGCAGGGCCACCAAAAAGAGGAAACTGAAGACAAATATCTAGCCTCCATAACTGTGAAAAAATTAAATTTCTGTTGTTTAAACCATCCGTTTGTAGTACTTTGTTACAACAGCCCTGGCAAACTAATCCATTTGCCTTGCTGTAGTCTCTCTATATTTGTGTGAAGCTCTGGAAAAGATTGGAAATGCCTTTCTCCAAATACTTTGTTTCTTTTCGTGTTGAGTTACAACTATAAACTCAGCCCACATCCAACCCTATTGGAACATTTGAGGTATGTTAAAATATATCTGTTTTATTCTTGATAAGACACTTGTCAAGACTGTCATTGAAAACATATTCCTATAATCCTATGTAAGGAGAGTTTATATAGCCAGAGATGATAGTAACTTATCTGTCAGTACTTAAAATGCACAGACTCAATTCTTATGACAGTTCTATTATTCGAATTGTAAAGCAGACTAATGAATAGTTACTGTTGTATCTCTCTTTACATGAGAAAGATGAAGCATAGAGAAGTTAGGGAGTTTCCTTAAGATCATACGACTAATAACTGAAGAAGAGGGGTTTAAATCTCTGCAGTTAGATACTGGAGTCTGAACTTTTAATCACTCTGCTATTCTGCCAAGACATTTAATTATAGCAATAGAAAAACAAAGATGGAATCCCACCTCACACCATATACAAAAGTAGATTAAAAACCCAAATGTAAGAGCAAACTATAAAACTCCAAGTAGAAAACGTAGCCATGTCTTTTCTGTATGTCCTTAAGCAATGATTTCTTGGACATGATACCAAAAGCAAAACAAGTGAAAAAAAAGTTCGACTTTTATCAAAATTTGCACTTCAAAGACAGTATCAAGAAAGTTAAGACCATCCATAAAATAGGAAAAAAATAAACAGTATATCTGATAAAGGTCTAGTATCAAGAATATATAAAGAACTCTTAAAACTCAACAACAAAAAGACAAATAACCCAATTAAAAAGTAGGCAAAGAACCTGAATAGATATTTTCCCAAGGAAGATACACAATAGCCAACAAGTGTATGTAAAGAGACTGTACATCATTAGTCTTTGCTGCTGCTGCTGAGTCACTTCAGTCGTGTCCGACCCTGTGCGACCCCATAGACGGCAGCCCACCAGGATGCCCCGTCCCTGGGATTCTCTAGGCAAGAACACTGGAGTGGGTTGCCATTTCCTTCTCCAATGCATGAAAGGGAAAAGTGAAAGTGAAGTTGCTCAGTCGTGTCCGACCCTCAGCGACCCCATGGACTGCAGCCCTCCAGGCTCCTCCGTCCATGGGACTTTCCAGGCAAGAGTACTGGAGTGGGGTGCCACTGCCTTCTCCGTCATTAGTCTTTAGGGAAATGCAAATCAAACACATGAGGTGATACCACCTCACACCTTCTAGGATAGTCTTTTTAAAAATTAAAAAGACAATAACCAGTATTAGGAATAATGTAGAGAAATTAGAACCTCTTATGGGAAAGTAAAATGGTACAGTTGCTGTAGGAAACAGTATGTCAGTTCTTCCAAAAGTTGGACATAATTACTGTATAACCCAGAAGTTTTACTCTTGGGTATATATCCAAGGGAACAGAAAACATATTTCTGCACAAAAACATTTTCGTGACTATTCATAGAAGTATTACTCATAACTGTCAGAAGCTGGAAACAAACTTAATGTTCATCAGCTGACTAATATAAAAACAAAAGGTGGTATATCCATACAATGGAATATTATGCAGTCATAAAAAGGCATTACTTACTGATACATCTGTACCACAGATGAACCTTGAAAACATTATGCTACATGAAAAAAGCCAAACATGAAAGGTTGCATATTGTATGATTATATGAAGTGTCCAGAATAGACAAATCTAGAGAGACAGAAAATAAATTAGGGATTGTCAGAGACTGAGTGAAGAGGGAATGAGGAATGACCATTAATGGGTTAGGGTTTCCTTCTGGGACAATGAGAGTGTGATGGTTGCGTGCATCTTTGTGTCTATATTCAAACCACTGAATTGCACACTTTAAAAGAGTGAATTTAATGGTATGTGAATTAAATCTCTCTAAAAAAATGCAGTCTAATAAATTTTAGTCAAGATAAAAACAAAATAATTTCAGATGTGCTATATTTATTAGAGAATGTGTTGGAACAGGTCTGTCCCTTTCCATTAATACATATGTACATTAAAAATAATTTTAAAGCTCCAAAGGCGGCCCAAAGTGACTTAAAATAGCAGTCATCATAGTGGTAAATAGTTATGTGGAAATAGTTGGAAAACCAAGTTATTATGTGGAAGAAGAAAATTTCAGCTTTGCTTTAAAACTTCCTCCAAGTAATTAAGAACTAAAACTGACCAGATTTAAAATACATTTTTAAAAAATTCAGTAAATTCTAATAAGATTTATAGATATTGAAAATGTAGAATTTGGGGCTTGGACTCTGCCAATAATAAAAGACACTGGGCAAGTTTCTTAATCTCTCTGAACATGAGTTTTCCTATTGGTAAAATAGGCAAAATATCTCCCTTGCAGGGGATTTGTCAACATTCAGTGAAATAAGTTGAAAGTGCCTGATGTATATAGTTCATTTCACAGGGGCTGTGGTGATGGTGATGGTGGTGATAATGATGATGAGGGATGCAAGGGTCCCAGATGAGCTAAGTTCCTGCAAACCCAACAACACCCAGCACAGGGCTAGACATGAAGTAGGTCCTAAAAAAACACATGTGAGTTGATCAGTTACTTCCTACTGGAAACCACACAAATCAAAAACATGTGTCTTCTTATTTGTCATCTCTTGTCAAGGGACCTCCTACCCTTGGGCTTTAGCATGTCTTTAACTAGCAAATGCACCCTCCCCACTCATTAATACTGGGTCAGGGCAAGCCACTAAATGATATTATTTTCTTTTGAACGTTTACTCATTCTGTATTATGCCAAACTGCATAATCTGGAAGAATGCACTACAACTCCAGTTGGAAAGACCTAATTGGGTTTCAGCCATTGCTGGGAAAGTTGGAGTCCTTGTTTAAAATCATTATTTTAACTGGCCAAGTGCCTTTTGCTCCAAGATTAATAATCTCTGCATTGTGCCTGAAGCTTTGACGTTACTTTCATTTTTATGCTAAATTTTACCAGGTTCTTTCTGAGAGAAAAGCACACCCTCATTTTCAGAAATCAAAATGTCTGTGAGTTTTTCTAGTTGCCTCTTTACTAAGCTTTTGAAAAGAAATCTCACTGCTTTGGCTTTCATTTTCTTCAGCCCATCCATTGATCCAGCTATTTTCACTGGAGAAAGGAAATGATATTTGGTTACTACTGTTCATTTGTTTCAGGGAAGCTTTGGCATGCCCCAGTTTAAACCATATATATTAACAGTCTAGTAAACAAAGAAATATTTTGGGACCAAATCAGTCTTGGACCATTGTATTGGGATATTACAAAAGAATGAATTATGTACAACAGGTTTAAGCTAATATTGCCCCCTTCCCAAATTATTAAGGGGCTTCCCAGGTGGTGTTAGTGGTAAAGAACCTGCCGGCCAATACAGGAGATGCAAGAGATGTGGGTTCAATCCCTGGATCAGGAATAAGGTCCCCTGGAGGAGGGCATGGCAACCCACTCCAGTATTCTTGCCTAGAGAATCCCATGGAGTCCATGGGGCTGCAAAGAGTTGGACACTACTACCAAAGTGACTGAGCATGCAAATTACTAAAAATTCTAACAGTAAAAACAAGCTGAAGTCAAAGCCTACAACAACGTGCTGTTTCTTCAATAAGGTGTTTAATCAAATACAAAGTTTTGAAACTATTCAGCTAATTCTTCGGTGTTCCATGGTAATTAACCAGGCTACTGAAAACTTGAAGTAATCCAAAATCATTGCTTTTGCCTCCTCCAAGGTAGAATCAATCCACTCTTGGTAACAAGGAAAATGATGTATTGGTTTCCATGCCCTTCTTTCCCCCGTCACCTTTCTCCCCTCCAAGTTCTGAAATAGCCCAAAGCCAGAAATACGTTCATGGCCAACACAAGGGCACATTAACTGATAGTTTGTGCAATCTGCTTCTGAAAATCTGAAGCTGACTGCAATTCCAGGAAGATTTTTGAGGAAGAGACAGTCTAGTAGATGAAGTGAGGAGGCCCCAGTTAACCTGTCACCATGGGACCCACGCTGGGCCCGTCAGCTCAGTGCCTGCCCCAGTGAGGGGGCATTTGTGTGAGGGAATGAAATTGCCCTCGGATGTTAACTCCTCTCCCCAGCTTCCTCTCAACAGCCTGTTATTGATTTATCGTCTGTATATTTGTCTAAACCCTAAAGCTATTTATCTTTTCACTGGGATAACAAGCTCTGTATGTATTCAATCTACTACATAAGATAGAAGAACTTCTCTTTTATTTTTCCCTTAAACTAGTGCCTCTAAGCTTCAAAAAGATTCTGAGATTGGGAGAACAAGTTCTTACACAGATTTTTCTCTACCTTTCATGATTTTATAGACTTTCATCCGTTCCCCTCCGCTTTCGTCTTTTACCGCCAGCACTTTCATCCCAGCAGGCGTCAAGAAAGAGGTAGGAGAGGAGAGAGTAAACTGGTGGCGATGCGGGGGATGGAATAAAAGACACAGGATGGGGAGCTGGAGAAAGATGAAGGCCTGATGGACTGGCCAAAGTGCTAAAAAAGGCTTCTGGTAAAATACCAGTGATAACTTGGAAGAACGTTCTTCAGGTTAATTTATTTAGCCTTTTCAAGTGGTATGTCCTTGAAAGAAAAAGATTCAAGTTAAACATATTGCTACCCGTGCCAATAGGATTAAAACAGTCTTGCTATATACTAAAGACGCTTTAGGTCACATGGATTCAAACCTTACTGACCAAAAAAGTCCCAACAGTTGCTGCTGTGTAGTCTCTGTTGTGACCGACTCTTTGTGACCCGTGGAAGGTAGCCCGCCATGCTCCTCTGTCCATGGGATTTCCCAGGCAAGAGTACTGGCGTGGGTTGCCATTTTCTTCTTCAGGGGTCTTCCTGACCCAGGAATTGAACCTGCGTCTCCTGCATTGCAGGCAGATTCTTTACCATTGAGCCACCAGGGAAGCCCATACTGTTGGATCCCATTTATATGAAATGCCCAGAATAGGTAAATCCATAAAGACAGACAGAAGATTAGTAGTTGCCAGTGGCTGGAGTGACTTAGGGAGGGAGTAACTGCTTAATGGGCATGGGGTTGCCTCTTGGGGTGATGAAAATGCTCAGAAACTGAATAAAGTTGATCACTGCACAACATGGCAAATGTATGAAAAGTCACTGAATTGTACACTTTAAAATACTTAATTCTACCTTATATGAATTTTAACTCAAAATCCTGTCTTATCATATGTATACATATGTCTATAAGTTGCATTCAGTTTTACAAATAGTTGAGTGTTGATGATATGCTAACCATTGTGCAATGACTGGGGATTCATCAATGAAAAAAGATACAGCCCTTTTGGAGCCTTTTAAAATAAATTAACCATGAAACCACCCTGCAGTGTGAGCAGCACTGTAACAGGGAGTGTGTAGAAAGCTGTGGGAGGGATGATTAACCTAGACGTAGGAGATCATGGAAGGCTTCCTACAGAAGTCACATTTAAATGGAATTAAAAGGTACAATGTATTCCACAAATGTTGGTAGCATTCATTGATAGGCCCTTGGGATGCAGCAGTCAACAAAATCCTGCCCTCATAAACCTTACATCCTTGTAAAAGACAGAGGACATAAGCAGGTGTAAAAGTGTAAGTGACAAATGCCATGGGAAAAGTAATGTGTGTAAGGGGACAGAGAGGTGTATGTGGGGAGCACAGGCCCCAGTGCCGCTGCAGACACTTGGGTCAAGGATTCCCTCACTGGTAAGCTGATCCTTGAGCAGAAATGAAGAGTCAGTAAGAGTGGAAGTCAGGCTGCTGTCCGGGGAAGCAGCAGTCCTGGCAGGTCATAGCAAGTGCAGAGACTCAGACGCAGAAGTCTTGGTGGGCTTAAGGAGAAACCAGGAAGACAGTGGGTCTGGAACACGGTAAGAGGAAGAGGGGCAGGAAATGCGGTTGGGAGGATCGCCATGGCCTCTTATCCATAAGACACTGGCTTGACTCTCAGATGGGAGGACTTTGGATGATCCTAAGCAGAGCAGCAATTTTAAAGGAACTCCTCTAGCTGCTGTGCTGAGAAAGCAGATAAAAGGGCACAAGAGAGGAAGCAGGAAGCTGGGTTAGAAGCCCTTGCGTTTAACCAGGCGAGGGTCGAGGCGGGGCTTGGATCAGAATCAAATGTGGAGGCAGCAGGAAATGACTTGATTCGGGATCGGTGGGCTTTGAAGGTGGAACTAACGGTTTTGCTGATGGATTAGAGATAGGAAGTGAGGGATGGGGTGATAAAAGTTTCTGGTCTGGTCCTATGGAAGAGTAAAACTGACATTTGCTGAGATGGGGAAGACTGCAGGGAGAGCAGGCTTGCTGGATGGGAATCAGGAGTCAGACTTCTGAACAGGAGAGGTTTGAGATGCCTATGATGTGTCCCCATTGTGACCCTAAAAGCGAAGCAGGAGTTCAGATAAAACTCTGGACTAGAGGACATAGCGGGTTGGGTGTGTGCTTAGTCGCTCAGTTGTGTCTGACTCTAAACGACCCCATGGACTTAGCCCCCAGGCTCCTCTGTCCATGGGGATTCTCCAGGCAAGAATACTGCAGTGGGTTGCCATGCCCTCCTCCAGGGGATCTTCCCAACCAAGAGCTCGAACCCAGGTCTCCCGCATTGCAGGTGGGTTCTTTACCATCTGAGCCACCAATTGGGAGACATCAGAAAACAGATGGTATTTAAACCTTAAAACTGAATGAGATCACGTGGGAGTGAGTTACCCAATGTTTGAAAGTCAAGGGAAAAAAAGGCCTGAGTCTTATGCTGAGCAGATCATTTATGTGGGGAGGAAAGTAGTTGTTCCAGAGCTTGGAAGCTCAGTAAACATTTGCACGCCAGATCCAGTTTTCACCAGACATCTCAAAAGGGTTCAGCAAAGAGTCAACATGTATGTACAGACAGGAGAGATGGCATGTGTCCAGAGACAGACAGGAGCAGATTTCCACAGGGGAGACCTGACAGTCACGGATTACAGCTCACTGCCGCCCCGCCTTTGCTCTGCAGATTTCAGGGACGTTGTGTTCCTACCAAGAACAGCATCCCAGTTCAGGAAAGTCAGATACAAGCACGGGATGGAGTTTATTCAGTCTTATTGTGTTTCATTTTACTATTTTGAATAAACGTGTGTTTCCAGTAATCAGAGAAACTTCTTGAAATATATAGCATGAGAATTTTAACCAACAAAATCATTTTTTTTTTTTAACTTTCTTCAGCCAGCAGAGTGGTACAGAATAGAGCAACATTGGCTCTCAGAGGGACTGGCTGTTACTCAGGCTCCATCGTCAGACAGACCTAGGTATCAGTGGCCCCAAGTGTCCACTCCCTCCTCTAGCTGGCCTGAGTGGTAGAAGACCCTTAGGACAGGGGTTGCCCCCTACCCTGGCATGTATCTGGTGATCAAACATCATTTGCAACACTATGCTAATGCAGATGTTACTGAACCAAATTCATTTGCCTGACTTGCAGCAAGCTAGATGCTGAGGCAGCAAGGTCTGCAGCAGAGAAGGGGTTTACTCATGAGGCAGCTGAACTAGGAGGTGGGAACAGATCTGCCTCCTGGAAGCAAGGGGCCTGGGGTATCTGTGAATGAAGAGACTATGAGGTGGGAGGGACAGGGCAAGGTGAATGGAGGCAGGACAGGGGCAGGGTAATGGCTGCTCTGCACAGGAGCCTCTGAGTTACCAGCTTTTTCATGGGATATATGTTCAGAAAATGGTGGTGTTAGCATGATGTGAGGATGGAGTTTTTGACCCTCTGAAGTCAAAAGGTCACTAAGCGGACACTCGTGCGTGCCCAGTTGTCAGTTAGGTGGCCCCAGCCCATCTTAACTGGCTCAGACTCAAGCTGGACAGCAGCTAACTCTTAAGTTCCTGAAAGACAACTTAATCAACCATAAACATAGTGATCCATAAGTCTGAGGTGTTATCTACAGCGGGCAGTGAAAGGAGTTTTGTAATCTATTGCCTAAGCTGCATGAAGCTTGCAGGGTATGCAGTTTCCAAGAACTATTAGTCAGTGAAGGCAGGTAACAGGATGTTATTTATTAAGCAAGCTTTAGTTTAAGGGACTGAACTGATGAAGGCCCTCAGTTTCACAGACAGAAATTATACTGCCCGTTCTCATTCAGTTAAGTAAAGAGCTCTTTATGGTAACCGTACCGGTGGTTGTTGGTTGATTTGTCCTCCTAATTTTTCTCTTTGACTTTGATTTACCCAGAATTTGCCATTATTGACCCAGAATTCCCACATTTACTGGTAACCTTAGGAGACTCTGCATTTCATAATCTGCGATGGTTAACGCTTTGTTCAGTTTGCTGACATGCTTAACCTGACCAAAATTGCTTGGACCAGGAGCCCTGGAAGAATCATTGATTGTGCTTATTCCCTTCCTGGGGCAGAAAGCTTCCATTTCCTTTAAGACAATATCCTTTGCCGTAAAACCAGATCGGTTTCCTTGCAAAGCTGCCCCGAACCTGACTACTATTGCCAGCTGTCAGAGGCCACACATAACATGACCGCCAACCATACAGACAGAGGGACTAGGTGGCCACTGCCTGGTGGGGTCTAAGAATGGGGAGAGGTGCCAACTCCCTCCCAGGCCACCTGAGCCCCGCTGCCTGAAACTCCACCAGAGTGAATCATTTCTTTACAGTAAACAGTGCCTTTTGGAAAACATTTTTCAAAGAGGTATCATGTTTAAGTCAATTGGTGGTTAAGCGGGTGGGAGGAGAGTCATTACAAAAAGAGGCAAAGAGGTGAAATGAAGGTGGTAACGTACGACTTTCTGTGTGAAGTCTTGTTAAGGACTGTATTGCAACACCGGTATAAACAGAGTAGTAGTAAACAATTATGAGAGAATGACTCCAGTATGGCTCAAACCCACAGGCACATGCTTCATGTGGTCTTACTATTGATTATGTGTTTGTAGGGAAGTGTGATAAATAGGTGAAGATTCAACCTGATTTGTAATTGGCCTATCAAGTCAATAGAAATTATAGGGTTTTGTTTAAGACAGTGATGCTCAACAGTGGGCAGTTTGGCCCCATTCTCCCAGGGCTCTTGGCAATATCTGGAGACATTTTTGGTTGTCACAAGTGGGGATGGGAGTGGGTATTACTGGCATCGAATGGGCAGAGGCGGGATGCTGCTAAACATCCTACAAGGCACAGGAAAGCCTCTTCCAAAAAAATGATGATCCAACTCAAAGTATCAGTTGTGCTGCAGTTGAAAAGCCCGACTTCATAGGCAAGTAGCCAGGATGGTAGAAATGACAGAACTGACATATAGTAGTTTCCAGTTACACTTTGCACAGGAACAGGGATATGGTATGAAGGCAGAAAGCGCCCCTTGGATGTTGTTCATCTTCAGAAATTCACTGCTATGTCTAGCCCCACAGTCTACTATTTAGACCGTTCGTTTTTGGTCCCTACCTTTAATCTCTTCATCACTATCTCAGAAGGAGAAGGCTAGGAATCTTAGCCAATTCACTCTAAGAAGCTCTGGGCTCCCCTTACAGTGATACCTCTAATCAGTAAGTTCTATGGGAGGAAATTTCCTATAGATAAACCACTCAATTGATGTATCTTGCTGAGTGGCAAGAATGTCTTAGTTCCAGGCTTCTAACTCTTCCAGCCAAATTCATGGCAGACAGATGCCATGTGAGACCATCTTCTAGATTTCCTTCCCCTTGATGAGAGGAACTTCCTCCGACCTCTCCTCCAGCACAGTGTGAGTGCTTTAACCCTCACCTGTCTACCTTCTTCTCTGTCCCACCTGCTCCTTCCCCACGAGTGAGGGCAGGTGACCAAGAGCCAGTACAGAAGGACCTGCCATCACTTACTTCTCGTTATTGATCTATGCACTTTAACAGCAACCCATTCACAGCAAACAGTGATGTCACAGGGTCTCTGAGGAATAAAAGGATTTCTCCATTCCACCCTCCTTTCTGGCAAAGCCACTCCAGACTTTCAAAACAGCAGAGAGATCTTGGGTGATGGCAAACCAAATTTGGAAATTTCACTAAGCCTCCTGTGTCTGAAGATAAGTCTGATTTGGTTTTCAAAGCTCATTTGGGTGAGAGGGGACAGGTGTCATAATCGGCACGTGCTCAGAAGCCACCGGCAGTGAGCCTGTTACCTGACACCCCTGGACTCAGGGAAGACCTGCCAACTAGGCCTGGGTGTAGGAGAAATCCTGTTCAATCCTTCCAGAATGCTCCATACTCTTAAAAGAATCGCTTCTGCCAGCAATCTGCTCCCTGCAAGCTTTCTTTTGGTTTCTGTCAATCAACCAACCAACCCATTCTTTCCCTTAGCATCAAGGTTTCTAAGACACAGTTTTAATATCTTCTTGCACATATTACTGGACCTACATTACAATCAGATGACACTTTTTCTTTTAATACCAGAAGTGCCCTGATGTAGCCCCACAGAGCCCTCCTTGCTCAAGGAAGGCTCCTATATTCTGACTCTGATCATTTAGTTTCTGATAACAGGTGTCCCTGGAATGCCCCCCATGACTAATGGAAGCATCATTGTATTACAGTCACGATCCCTCTTTAGGAGACTCTGGTTTTAGCCCGATTGCAACCTGACTGGTATCTGTAGGATAAAAAGAGAAATGTTGCTGAGTAGTCGAGAGAATCTGTCCAGACCTCCAGCCACGGGGAGAAAAGGAAGGAGGGTGGGAAGGACCAAACTAATCTTCATTCTTCCAGCAGAGATATGGAGGCTGGGAAACATCTCAACCATAGCCACCCAATCACGGCTCCCTCCCTTCTATGCTCCTTTCCATAAAGCATTTAGAGAAGAAGAAAAAAATTAAGTCCCTCTTTCCCCCTCTCCTTTATTCTCTTTGCCAAGTTGTGACAAGCCACTGATCTCCACCCTATAAATTATTTAAGATTCCACCTCCACACTGGGATTGGAAAATCAATCTCCCTGATTAAAAAGTGACCAGCTTCACATTTCTAAATGTCTCTTTAATCTTTTAATTATGTCTGGTTACAGACAGCCTGAGTCTCAGAGAACCAGAGAAATGTACTGTGTGCTAACTGAACTCAAAAGATCTGTAGGTCTATCAGCATTTTTTAACTTAACCATCTGGCATGGTTACTGTCACGTAGGGCTGCCTGCAGAAGCACTGCCTGAAGACGGGAATCTTAATATACTCTGATTTCAGTGTCACATGTAAAGTTTTGTTGTTTCTCATTTCTCCAGCTAAGTTAAATATTATTGCATCTAACTGGAGACTTTGCAGATATAAACGCTAATTTATATCAGCATGTCAATGTTCATGTATAGGCCTGAGAATTCAACCGAAATCCACCATCAAAGGGCAAGTCAAAGCAACCCAGCTAAATGTATACATTTTTAAATCGATTCTGGTGCCAAGATTGTCAGAATAAGAATTACAATCACTCCAACAACCCAATTCTTCATGAAAAACTACTCCTCTCTAGTGAGCTAGATGAAAACCAGTCTCCAGAAGGCTTTTAAATGTAAGCAACAGATGATGGAGTGCAAAACAAGGGGAGAGGGATCCAGGTAAGCCTCACAGTGATTCTTGGAGACGTCATTTATTATGTGTGTTGTTTGAAAATGCAGTGAAGTTTGTGATAGCGTGGCCCAAGAAACCAAAGCATTTCAAAGCCCAAAACACAGACATGCAGCCAGCTATTAACTTGCTATCCCAAGGACCATCAGCAGAAATCCCCACTGACTAATCAGCTTGCTTAAACACCATAAACCACTGTTTTAAAATATCCTTGCCATGATATGAATTGCACTGTAAATTTCACAGCCCCCTTTCCAAGTTTCTAGTGGAGCAAAAGCACATTTAGCGTTTTAAGGTCCAGTCTAAACAGAGATCACAATGGAGGTTCCAGGGAGACACTTTGGAGTGGAAATGGAAGGTTCCAGTACCCTCACTTGTAAATCTGTGCACGGTTGGGATGTTTGGGTGTGTAAGACACTGGTGAATCTGAAGCACCACAAAAGATGACTGCAGGCAAGGGGAGGGATTCTCTGGGAAGGTTCTATACAAGTGACCCGCTCTGGTGGTCTGTCCTGCCTGGCAAGTTCAGTGAGCTTCCCCATCTCATTTGGGTGGAGCAGTGACAGCACCCATGGGACGCAATGTGTTCTGTGGTCTTACCACCAAGTGCTCGTGATAAGGTGAGTCCCTACAACTCTGGCACTCAAAGGACAACCTCCTTATCAATCCTTGTGTTTCAAGCGCCATCCCTGAAATCTCTTGGAAATCATCAGAACAAACATATTCTCCAGGACTATGCTGAAAAAGATGACTTAACTCATGTCACCTATAATAATACTGCACAAAACTCTTCTAATCTCCGTCCTAGCTGCCTCAAAAATACAACCTTGAGCTAGTTTGGACCCTCCAGTTGAGTTGTCATGACATTGTCATGGCCTAGTGATTTCCTTTATAAAATCAACTATTTTCTGTAATACAAAATTGTATATCAATGCATAAAAAAATCTGGAAAAAAAAGTTCCTTCCGATGAACTATTTTCAGGGTAGGAAAAGAGGTGCAGGTGCAAAGAACAGACTTTGGACACAGAGGGCGAAGAAGGGGAGGAAACAAATCGAGAGAGCAGCACCGACACAGACCCGTGCGCGCTCAGTCGCGTCCAACTCTTTGCGACCCCTGTGGACTGTAACCCGCCAGGCTCCTCTGCCCATGGGATCATCCCAGCAGGAATACTGCAGGGGGTTGCCATTTCCTCCTTCAGGGGATACCAAGTGTCCAATAGCAGCTAGCTAGTAGGGAGCTGCTGTATAACAGAGGGAGCTTGGCTGGGTGCTCTGTGATGACCTAGAGAGGTGGAATGAGAGGGTGGGAGGGAGACTTAGGAGAAAGGGGATCTGTATATACATATGGCTGATTCATGATGATGTACCGCAGAAACTAATACAACATTGTAAAACAATTATATTCCAATTTAAAATATCAACTTTAAAAAATGTATATGTATGTCCTTATCACTTTAATTTTCCTGGTCTGAAACCCTATAATCATTTCTGGAGAACACACTGAATCTGTTCCTTCCTATTGGATTGGAAGAATATTCAGCTCAAAGCACTGCCCTTTTGACCTAACTTTGTATAAATATAAAGGCCAGAACAATGAAGCAAGATAAGCCATCAAACACTCACTAGACATCTATATAGGCCAAATGAGGAAGGGGTACAGAGATAAATATCCATAGAGACATATCTTTATAGGTATAGCTGGAGAGACAGTTTACAATCAAATGAAACATATTTAAATAAATAAATACAAGGTAGACTAAAATAAATTTCAAGAGGGAGGAATACTGATTTGTGCAAAAAGGTAATTTTTTTATTTTTAGGTGTATTGATTGTGAATTTCCTAAGGGGTAAAGATGAGTATGTAGATTAACTGTTATTAGCATAGAATTCATAATTTGAGCCCTGGAAATAGATGAGATTCCCCTGGGGAAAGGAAAGAAAAAGACATGATGAGCAATAATATTGAAGAATCAAAAGCATAAGCTCAAAGAAGTTCTCCTAAGAGAGTTTAACCTAAAAAGATATTTCAAAGAGACAGCTGTTGCAGAGTTCAAGGAAACACTGACAGACAAGAGGCCGTTAGATGGTAGATCCCTTTGGAGCAAGGCATGTGCCTAGCACAGTGGGAAATAAATGATAAAGGAATGGTCTTGGCACACAAAGGACTTCCAATAATAGGTGAGGGAAAAAAGCTGACCCAAAGAGTGGTACTAGAACTCAGAGCTAAATTACATGATAAATTACCTGAGGCGGGGAGGGCAATGTTCTGCAGTGGTCCAAGATGCCAGCTGCCAAGAAGCCATTTAGCTCCACAAAGAGTGAAAGGAGCTACTGCCCAGATTGCTACTGTATGGATGACATTGAGGCTAGAACTTTAAAAATAATGACCCTAAGAGAACGGCATTGCCCCAACTAGAAAAGGATGAAGGACTGTCTAGCCAACATTGTTCCTGCATTCATGAATGGATGAAAGAGATGATGGAAATGCCCCACTCCAGCTCTATGGATGAAAGCTACCAATGCATGAAAAGACACATCATAAAAAATAAAGACATATGACCTCTACATCTCACCATCTCCTCTCACCTTTTATTCTCACTGCAGAGCCTCACAGCCAAAGACTCTTATTTGCAGACCCACCAAGGGAAATGATGGCCAAAGAGTCTTTTAAATGAAGAATGGAGACAATCTGTTGCCTCCTTTTATTCTGGTACTGGATTTGAAATGTTGTTTGGGTATTTTAAAATAATGTTAGTGTCCTTAAGCTCTATTTGCAGCACTACAGCACAAGAAATCCAGGAGCTCAGAAAGCAATAGTGGTGTATTAGTATTAGCAAATTGTTAAGGAAATAAATTCTAAAGGAAGAAAGTGGCAAATGATTCATATATCAGGAAAATAACCTCAACTCGTGCAATCCAAACATTCTTTGATTTATTCACTCATTCGTTAACTATGACCCAAGTGCCAAATTCATGCCCAGTGTTGCACAAAGGGTGGGGCTACATGTAAGAACAGCATATGGTCTCTCTGTCAGGTTCACAGCCTGATGGTGAAGGAAGAAAAACTAATAGCAACCATTTATTCTGTACCGACTTTCCATCAAGAACTGTGCATAGCCCTTTATCTGGCTTTGTTCATTTAATATGACAAGTTTGGGATTTAGGTATTACTACATCAGTCTGAGATATCAGGAAATGTAGGTGTAGCAAGAACGAGTAACTGACCAAAGTCACACAGCCAATATGTGGAATTTAAACCCAGCTTCCCTACACAAGACCGCGTTCTTTGCACTGCACCATGGCACCCCCAGAAAAGAATAAGACCTTCAGCCTGCCCTCAAAGATTACACAGACATGTTTACAGATAATAACAATGATATGATTATTGTAGTAATAACATCAGTTTTCAAGGATTACCAGGACTCTTCTCAGGACTGAGGAGCAGTTTTGAACCCATACCCACCCCACCACCACTGGATCAATTCTGAAGGCATAGCCTGGGGAGTCTCTCCTTGATGAGTAGAAGATGTATTTACAGCTTCCATCCATCTCTGGTGATACTCCTCTAGGCTACAGGGCTTGCTAAAATAGAGCATCCATCCGTCTGTCTGTCTGTTGATCTATCACATATAGCTATATATCTAGGATAGAACTTATGGCCATATAGACTCATTTCCAATCTTCACACTAGTCAGAGCTTGGATCCTACATAAAGAGCATCAATAAAAAGTGATTTAGATATTTTTATCACCTTCAGGGGGAGTGATATCCCACCGCATTGAGTACCTCAGTTCAGTTCAGTTGCTCTGTCATGTCTGACTCTTTGCAACCCCATGGACCGCAGCACGCCAGGCCTCCCTGTCTATCACCAACTCCTGGAACTTGCTCAAACTCATGTCCATCGAGCTGATGATGCCATCCAACCATCTCATCCTTTGTCATCCCCTTCTCCTCCTGCCTTCAATCTTTCCCAGCATCACTGTCTTTTCAAATGACTCAGTTCTTTGCATTAGGTGGCCAAACCATTGGAGTTTCAGCTTCAGCATCAGTCCTTCCAATGAATATTCAGGACTGATTTCCTTTAGGACTGATGGTTGGATCTCCTTCCAGTCCAGGGGATTCTCAAGAGTCTTCTCCAATACCACAGTTCAAAAGCATCAGTTCTTCGGCACTCAGCTTTCTTAATAGTGCAACTCTCACATCCATACATGACTACTGGAAAAACCATAGATTTGACTAGATGGACCTTTGTTGGCAAAGTAATGTCTCTGCTTTTTAGTATGCTGTCTAGGTTTGTCCTAGCTTTTCTTCCAAGGAGTGTCTTTTAATTTCATGGCTGCAGTCACCATCTGCAGTGATTTTGGAGCCCCCCAAAATAAAGTCTCTCACTGATTCCATTGTTTCCCCATCTACTGGGTACCTATTTCTAAACTAAGATGAAATACACTGCCTGATGTTTGTCTGTTTTCTTGTCAGTTTCTTTCACTAGACTGTGATACTCTGCAGGCTGAGGACTGTTTCCTTCATCATCATATTTCCAGCTCATACAGAAGTGTATTGCACTTAGTAGGTGATCATTAATTACAATGTTTACTGAAGAAAAGGAGAAAACTGCATGTCTGTTAATTCACTGTTGGTATTATTGTTTTAAGTTTATTTGTACAAGTTGGTGGGCTAAGTCCTAGGAGAATGGTTGACATGAAACTGAATAAAACAAACCTTGGTCTAACCTGTTTAGCACATCCCACTTTCACATATTATTTGTTTAATTTATAAGGGAAGATTGGGTCGACACCTATCAACCTTGAAATAAATGCTATGTTAATATTATATATAAATTCCCATTCTAATTTTATTTATCAATATATATATAACTCAGAAGTAATCAAGATACACAATTCATATCTACTTAAATGTGAGATACTGAATACATACATATATATATATATTTATACTCCTGGGACCCCACTCACATGTCAGTAAAAGAATATAAAAGTAAAAACTCACAGGAAAAAGAGGATATCAGTGGACAAGGATGTCAACAAATATCTGCTATATGAAATCTACTGGAGAAGTGATAACAGGTTAAGCTGAGGATTTTGTGAGCCCACAGAGGCAACCCAATAAGCAACAAGCCAGCCATCCCTCAGAATTCCAGGAAGTCTCAAGAGCTGGAGGTGTGGGGCCTGCAGAAGGTACAGGCATGAGGTCAAGGGTGAGTGAAAGTCAACATAAGAGAGCCAGCTCCTTCAGTCCATCCATCATCACCACCTACCTCCAGAGACAGGTGACTTATTCTCTCAAAAAACTCAACCAAATGGGCTCAGGACCAGGGAGTCAGGGCAAAGGCACAGAAGACAGAGAAACAGGGCTGTTAGCAAAAGCCTGATCAACAAACTCTTCTAGCCTTCTCCTACCTACCACCCAGAAAGCCTCAGCCAAGTTTATAATCCCGGGGAAGAGCTTTGGAAAAGCCTGTTGTCAAGAAATCAAAAGGTTTAAGGAAAAGATCTGCAGAATTCAGGAGTAAACTAATAAAACCGTTGGCTTGCTGCCTATCATTCTATAGTGAATCTCTCAGCTGGTGAGCTTTACATAACACAGAACGTTCAGTTCACACGTGACCCCTCACAGCCAAGGATCCCAAGATTTGAGGGGCAGCCTCCAACAGGAAAGACAAAGACGAAACAAGCAAACAGGAAACAAGATAACCAGAGGGAAGAAAGACAATGCAGAGGTTAGAAGAACCCTTCAAATAAAGTATGATGACTAGTCACAGAGAGGTCAAAAGACAGATGGCATCTATTAAATAGCACCAAGCTTAGGTACTGGAAAAATGGAGCAATCTTAGAACATGAAAGATTCCCTACAAATTAGAAATGTGGGTCTTGGTATTTTAAAAATATCAATAGCAAGTTTGGGAGACAAACTAGGTGAAATCTTCCAGAATATAAAACAAAAAGATAGTGCAGGCATTTGTGAGAGAAAAGATAACAATATGTGGTATTAATCCAGAAGGGTGAATAACTGACCAATAAGAGTTCCACAGGAGAAATCAGGGAGATTGGGGAGTAGAGAGAGAAACAGGGCTGATAGCAACAAATTATTGAAGAAACACTATAAGAATGTTTCATAGACCCAAAGGATATGCATCTTTAAAGATCCAAAAGGATATGGAACTTTCAGTTAAAAGGACGACTCAACGCTGAACACGATAAGACCCAACCAAAGTACATCATTTAGGAATTTCAGAACTACCCAATGCCCACATAAAAGTCATGGGCAATCAGAATGGCATTAGACTGGGTAATCCAAACACTGGAAGCTGGATGATAATGGTGTGATGCCTTTAAATTCAGAGAGAATTATTTTAACCTAGAATTTAAATTATTTTAACCTAGAATTTAAATTTCAGCCAAACTGCCAAACAAATGCAAGGGTAGGATAAAGATATTTTCAGGCAGGAAGGCTCTCAGTAAATTTACCTCACAAGCACCCGTCTTAGGAAGGGTGTGCCACCAAAATGAGGGAGAAAAGCAAGAAAGAGGAAAACCAGGGAGGAACCAAGGAGAGGCTCCAACACAGGAAGGAGGTGAAGAGACTCCACAAGATGAGAGCAGAGGGGAGTCCCAGGAGAACGGTGGTTAGTGGCCCAGAAGAAAAAGCGTCCAGGTTGGAAAAAAGAAGTCAAGGGTCCCAGAAAGGAGGTGCTTCGACTGACAGATTACCACGTGGAACGTTTGGGGACGCTGTTGAAAGTTGGGGAGAGTTCTATACAGAGCCAGGCTGATGGAAAAAAACAAGCCAATTATTAACTCCAAGAAAAACAAAAAGTTGTACAAGAAAGGAAAGGTAATTATAGTGTAGTGTTAGCTCAGTAGAGAACATTATTTACACAGTTATAATAATATAAATCCTAAATATTGATTTTGCCGAAAAGGGGAACAAGAGGAAGCAGTGTTGGGGGATAGGAGACTTAAGTCCTCCCCAACTGTAATAGTCCCTAAATAATGATCTGGCGAGACACATAAGTTACTTAGAAATATGTAGATAAACACACGAAGAAATGGCTAAAATTAATTTACAGTAGCTATGTGCAGGGACTGGTGTTAAAGGGGGTGGGGCAGGAGTATAACTGTGGGTTTTGTCTTTATTTTTTAAAGCTCTTAAGCAATATTTGACCCTTGAAATATATACATTTATTGGATAAATTTGGAGTCATTTTTAAGCTCCTCTAACTGTGGTTCTGAGGAGGCTTATGACCAACAAATTAGATACACTGCTGCCCTCAAGGGTCATACCATTTAAACACAAATCTGAGAAGAATCAGACCATTTTCTAATACAACAAAGCTGGAGGAGATTTTAGAAACCAATTTGAGTGCAGTTTTCTCCTTCTCCTCTCCAGTCTGTAGAAATCTTTAAAATGTGAAAAAGTTCCATAAGCAGATACACATTTTTCCAAGATGTTTAAGAGGTTACATAATTACAAAACTCTGCCGCAATCTGTACATGGTAGCACTTGCTCACCAAACAGGGAGACCACCTGATCTTAGAATGTGTATAGAGTCCGTATCTGAGCCCAGATTCCAAGAAGGTACAAAGGATAGGGGGCTTTGAGCCAACCCTTCAAGTACAATAGATGGCTAGAAGGGAGTTCCATCCCTGCGTTGCAGAAAACAGCTTGGAAAGGAGGAAAGCGGTTAGGTTAAACTGAGAGTCAGAACGGCTCTGGGGGTTCCCAGAAACCCACAGGGTTTGGGGAAATCAGACACACTCAAACTCACAGAGAATGTGACCTGCTAATTCATCACCAAATTGTAATTTCTTCATCACAGCAGAAACCCCCGGTAGAGCAATAAAGACTCTTCTCCTACAGCGGCATCTCCACCACCACGCGATAGCTGGCCCACTCACAACAATAATAATGTGTTAATGACTTTGATAAGGGGGATACATATCATTATCACCTCTTAATTACATTTTGAGCATTGGGAAGGCAGCTGTGGAATACACAAATACAGGAACCAGGGGAGGAAGTGCCCTTAAAGTGGTCTCTGTGATTGTTAATGTTGTCTTATTCTATTATTATCTTTTTTTTTTTTTAAAGGTCACCTGCCATTAGTCAAGAAGAAAAGTGTAGGCTTGTGGTTGATTTGTTTCTGATGACAAACTTGGTGTTTATTTATGGGAAGACCATTTCCTTTGGGCTTACGGCTTAGAATTCAGGTCCCCTGTTGATTTCTCTCGCCATCTTCACATTCACAGGACATGGTTCTACACATTGATTTGGCAAACCAAGGGCCAGAAGGCACTTTGGGAAGGGGGTGAGGCTGGGGCTACGATTCCTTAAAAAGAAGGCAAGCTCTCGTTTTGGCACCTAGCACAATCGAGATGTGGAATCCCCAAAATTTCACTCCCAAGGTGTCCCGTCCCCCAAAATACTGCCCAATGGCTGGCCAAGGAATGAGTGAACCTTGTGCAGTCATTGGGTACCTTTTCCCTTCTCTCCACGTGAAAGACAGTCAGCAACTTCAGTTAACTCTTTGCAAACTGCTATGATTTCAAGGTTACCTGAACACAATTGCCATGACCCCTTCAGGATTCCTCTGTCCTCATATTATCTAATCCCCCATGGAGTTATTCTTCAGCTGTATGACATTCTGGGCCAACTCCCCCTTCAGAGTTTACTGTTAGCAGTTATAATATTCAATCTCCTGGAGACCACTCATTTCTCTACAGGTTGGCAAAAAAAGGCAAGCAGGGGAGGAGGGAGGGGAAAAAAAAAAAAAGAGAAACTGGGCTGTGAATACATTCAGCTGGAAAAATTAAAATGCTGGTTCTCAAAATTTGTCTTGCCTTGCTTTTTTTATTTTGATAGATTGTATTCTACTTTCTGTTTCTGGCCTGGCCTAGGAGTAAAGGAGTTACTGGAGTCCATTATATTCATGCACCCAGGGCAATCTAAATCTAAGATTATCCCTCAAATCTGAAGTTAGCATAAAACCACAAATGACGAGTTGGCAGCTGAGATGACCACAGATTCTATTATTTGGATAGAACAAAAAGAGATCAGAAAAAGTGCTGTCTGGATTAAAGTATCCTGATTTTTCTACAGTCATTCTGCACTTAATTTCTATAAGTTAAAATGGGACATTTGAATTGTGGTTTTAAAAAAAAAAAAAAGGCAGGCAAGCGCAATGCACTGGGCCAGCTTTTATCTGTCTCCTGCACAAAAGCAGATCCGGAGCAGCCACCAGGCCCCTCTGGCTCACCAACCTCTGGTTGCTGGCTGTCCTTATCTCACCCTGCTGGGCAAGAGCAGAGTCTATGACATCAGAACAGATAAAGGTGAGGGGCGGAGGGAGAAGAGCGAGAGAGAAGCCAAACACTCCTTTCTCTTCCATCCCACCTGCCTCCTCAGCTTCACCTAACTGCTCACCCTACACTCTACCTCCCAGAAGCCCCCAAGTTTCTTTTCCTCTGTTCTGGCCACCAACTCCTCAGTTGTACCCTGAAGCTGAGGTTTTACTAAAACAAAAGAGTACAGTTGCTCCCTCGTATCCCTGGGTTCTGCATCCCCATCCCAACATTCAACCAACCTTGGACAGAAAATGTTCAAAATAAAAAAATTCCAGAAAGATCCCCAAACAGCAAAACTTGAATCTGCAGTGTGCTAAAAGTTATTTACATTGTATTTACAGAGCATCTACCATGTATTTGGTATGTACCCAGGTGGTGCTAGTGGTAAAGAACCTGCCGGCCAATGCAGGAGACTAAGAGATTTGGGTTTGATCCCTGGGTCAGGAAGGTCCCCTGGCGGAGGACATGGCAACCCACTCCAGTAGTCAGGCCTGGAGAATCCCATGGACGGAGGAGCCTGGTGGGCTGCAGTCCATGGGGTTGCTAAGAGTCAGACATGACTGAGCAACTTCGCTTTCACTTTTCGCTTTCATGCATTGGAGAAGGAAATGGCACCCCACTCCAGTACTCTTGCCTGGAAAATCCCATGGACGGAGGAGCCTGGTAGGCTGCAGTCCATGGGGTTGCTAAGAGTCAGACATGACTGAGCAACTTCGCTTTCACTTTTCGCTTTCATGCATTGGAGAAGGAAATGGCACCCCACTCCAGTACTCTTGCCTGGAAAATCCCATGGACGGAGGAGCCTGGTAGGCTGCAGTCCATGGGGTTGCTAAGAGTCAGACATGACTGAGCAACTTCACTTTCACTTTTCACTTTCATGCATTGGAGAAGGAAATGGCAACCCACTCCAGTGTTCTTGCCTGGAGAATCCCAGGGACGGGGGAGCCTGGTGGGCTGCCCTCTATGGGGTTGCACAGAGTTGGACACGACTGAAGCAACTTAGCAGCAGCAGCAGAAGTGACTTAGCATGCACAGTAAGGGAGGATATGTGTAACTTATACACAAATACTACACTGTTTTCTATAAGGAGATTGAGCATCCTCAGATTTTGGAATCTGCCCGGTCCTGGAATCAATCCCCTATGGATAGTGTGATTTTTACTTTAAACAATGGTGTTTGGGAATAACCTGCTGCTAGCTTTTATCATCTAATGAATCTATCTCTGTTACTGGTTGAAATTGAAAATGAAAAGGTGGAGGGGAAAGGCAAAAGACCCACCCTGCTGTGTGAAGGCTGTAAAGATGGCAAAACTAGAAAACGAGAAAGGAACCCTGGTTTCTAAAAGCCATGCAAAGGCAGGAAAGGAGACACAGACAAGGAAAACGTACATGTGGACACAGCCAGGGAAGGAGAGGATGGGACAAATTGAGAGCAGCATTGGTACATATACGTTACCATATGTAAAACAGATAGCCAGAGGGAAGCTGCTGTATAACACAAGGAGCTCAACCTGGTGATCTGTGACAACCTAGAGGTGTGGGATGGGAGGGTGAGAGAGAGGCTCATGAGGGAGGGGATATATATGTATACTTATGGCTGATCCACACTGTTGTATGGCAGAAACCAACACAACATTGTAAAGCAATGATCCTCCAATTTAAAAAAATTAAAAGTCATGCAAGTGAAATTGGGACATTTGATAACAGACCAGTGGGGTGGAAGAGTAAAAGCTTTCTCAGGGAGCTCAAATGGGTCCCAGGAGAATGTGTGTGAGGTAGTGAGGTGGTAGCTGTGGGTGAGTGAGAGCAAGATGGCTGGATTTCATGACATATGTATGAGTCCAGTGGCTCTCCTCTTCATCCCCACTCTGCCCCTGTGACATGTTCACACACGACCCACTGTCCCTTCTGTTGAGCCTGTGCCCACGTGCGCACTCAGTCACCTTCGACTCTTTGCGACCCCATGGGCTGTAGCCCGCCAGGCTCCTCTGTCAATGGGATTTCCCAGGCAAGAACACTGGAGTTGGTGGTCATGCCCTTCTCCAGGGGATCTTTCTGACCCAGGGCTCAAACTTGAGTCTCTTGCATCTCCTACATTGGCAGGTGGATTCTTTACCAGCTGAGCCACCAGAGAAGGCCTCTGCTGAGCCCACCCACTGGAAACTACCAAGACCAAGTGTCCTGAATTTTCTAAGACAGTTTCAATTGTGAATGGTCTTCTGGCCCTACAGACAATAGTAGCAAAAGCCAGAGGGCTGGGCTGTAGCACCGAGACTGCTCAGTTTTGAATACCGGTTTTGCCACGTAGTGACTGAATGACCCT
The DNA here is from genome assembly GCF_002263795.3 of Bos taurus. Taxonomy (NCBI): domain Eukaryota; kingdom Metazoa; phylum Chordata; class Mammalia; order Artiodactyla; family Bovidae; genus Bos; species Bos taurus. The sequence continues at coordinate 36,654,184 of NC_037350.1, forward strand.
CCTTAATGTTCAGAATCTCAGTTTCTCACTTATAAATCAGCCATAATAGGACATAGTAGGACACTGAGCTTCTGTGAAAATTAAAAGTGATAATATGAAAAATAGCTTAAAATAGCATCCATCTCTGCTAATACCTCATAGTATCTAATAGTAATAGTAGTGACTTAGCAGCAGCAGCAGCAGTAAGCCCTCAACAATACTAAACTTATTTTACTCTTAATGGTCATTACTACACAGGCAGATAGTTTGCATACATGGCCTCTAATCCTTACGACAACCCAGGAAGGGAGAAAATGTGTTGGAAATTGCAGAAGTTGGTGACAAAACAACATTTACCAGATTGCCACTACTGTCAAGAAAAGGATGCAAAAATCTTTTGTCACACTGCTTACCCTCATTTAAAAAAAAATTGGGAGAGTGTGGCTATGACATGCAAAGCTCTCTTTATCTTCTCCCATGTATAAGTAAGATTGTGGAGTAGAAGGATCTGCACTTATCTCCTACAAGAGCACCAAAATCACAACTTGCTGTTGAACATCCATCACCAGGAGAATGTTGGATCTCACTAAAAAAAAGATGCCCCCTGTCCAAAGGCAAAGGAGAAGCTGTAGCAAAACAGAAGGAGGGGCGCAGTTGCACTTAAAATCAAACCTCATACCACCAGAGACACTCAGAGGGCACAAACAAAACCCTGTATGTACCAAGACCCAGGGAAAGGAGCCGTGACCCCCACAAGAGACTGAGCCAGACCTGCTGGTTACTGGTTGAGGATCTCCTATGGAGGCATGGGTCAACAGTGGCCTGCCGTGGGGGTTCTCGAGACAGCAGCAGTCCTGGAAGGCATGGTGTGTGGTAAAAGTCCTCTTGGAGGAGGTCGTCATCAGCCCCACTATAGAGCTGCTGAGCAGATGCCCCACAAACTGGAGAACAATTATACCAAAGAAGTTCTCAAACTGTTGAAAAGTTCTAGGGCCTACAACAGATTTTCCAACCTGGGGATCTGGCAAAGGGGCTGAGAACCCCCAGGGAATTTGACTTTGGAGGCCAGTGGGATTTGATTACAGAACTTCCACAGGGCTGGGGAAACAGACTCATGGAGGGCACAAACAAAATCTTGTGGGCTCTAGGACACAGAGAAATGAGGAGCGATCCCACAAGAGACTGAGCTAGACTTGCCTGTAAGTATCCAGGAGTCTGGTGGAGGCGTGGGTCGTCCTGGGAGGTGTGGCATGCTGGCATAAGTCCTTCTGGAGGTGCTTTCTCCATTACCATTACCATAGTTTGGCCAAACTACAGGGAGGGAACACAGCCCCACTCATTAGCAGAAAATTGGATTACAGATTTACTGAGCATGGCCTTGCACACCAGAGCAAGACCCAGTTTTCCTCACAGCTGGTCCTTCCCATCAGGAAGCTTCCACAAGCCTTTTATCCTTCTCCATCAGAGGGAAGACAGAATGAGAACCACAATCACTGAAAACTAACCAAACTGATCACATGGATCACAGCCTTGTCTAACTCAATGAAACTATGAGCCATGCTGTGCAGGGCCACACAAGACAGATGGGTCATAGTGCAGAGTTCTGACAAAACGTGGTCCACTGGAGAAGTGAATGGCAAACCACTTCAGCATTCTTGCTTTGGTAACCCCATGGACAGTATGAAAAGGCAAAAAGATATGACACTGAAAGATGAACTCCCCAGGTCAGTAGGTGCCCAATATGCTTCTGTAGAAGAGCGGAGAAATAGCTCCAGAAGGAATGAAGAGGCTGAGCCAAAGCAGAAACTACACCCAGTTGTGGATGTGTCTGGTGGTGAAAGTAAAGTCCGATGCTGTAAAGAGCATAGGAACCTAGAATGTTAGGTCCATAAATCAAGGTAAATTGGAAGTGGTAAAACAGGAGATGGCAAGACTGAACACTGACATTTTATGAATCAGTGAACTAAAATGGACAGGAATGGGCAAATTTAATTCAGATGACCATTGTATCTACTACTGTGGCCAAGAATCCCTTAGAAGAAATGGAGTGGTCCTCATAGTCAACAAAGGATCTGGAATGCAGTACTTGGGTGCAATCTCAAAAATGACAGAATGATCTCGGTTCATTTCCAAGGCAATCAATTCAATATCACAGTAATCCAAGGCTATGCCCCAACCACTAACGCCAAAGAAGCTGAAGCTGAACAGTTCTATGAAGACCTACAAGACCTTCTAGAACTAACACCCAAAAACAGATGTCCTTTGCATTGTAGGACTGGACTGGATCGTGGACTGGAATGCAGAAGTAGGAAATCAAGAGATACCTGGAGTAACAGGCAAGTTTGGCCTTGGAGTACAAAATGAAGCAGGGCAAAGGCTAATAGAGTTTTGCCAAGAGAACACACTGGTCATAGCAAATATCCTCTTTCAACAACACAAGAGACAACTCTACACATGGGTATCACCAGATGGTCAATACCAAAATCAGACTGATTATATTCTTTGCAGCCAAAGATGAAGAAGCTCTATACAGTCAGCAAAAACAAGATGGGAAGCTGACAATGGCTCATATCATGAACTTATTGTATAATTTAGACTTAAATTGAAGAAAGTTGGGAAAACCATACTCATTCAGGTATGACCTAAGTCAAATCCCTTAGGATTATACAGTGGAAGTGACAAATAAATTCAAGGGATTACATCTGATAGACAGAGTGCCTGAAGAATTATGGATGGAGGTTTGTGACATTGTACAGGAGGCAGTGATCAAAACCATCCCCAAGAAAAAAAAAGGCAAAATGGTTGTCAGAGGTGGTCTTACAAATAGCTGAGAAAAGAAGAGAAGCAAAAGGCAAAGGAGAAAAGGAAAGATAAACCCATCTGAATGCCGAGTTCCACAGAATAGGAAGGCAAAATAAGAAAGCCTTCCTCAGTGAACAATGCAAAGAGGTAGAGGAAAACAACAGAATGGGAAAGACTAGAGATCTCTTCAAGAAAATTAGAGATGCCAAGGGAACATTTCATGCAAAGATGGGCACAATAAAGGACAGAAACAGTATGGACCTAACAGAAGCAGAAGATATTAAGAAGAGGTGGCAAGAATATACAGAAGAACTATACAAAAAATACCTTTATGACCTAGATAACCATGATGGTGTGATCACTCACGTAGAGCCAGACATCCTGGAATGTGAAGTCAAGTGGGCCTTAAGAAACGTCACTATGAACAAAGCAAATTCTAAAAGATCAGCTGTTAAAGGGCTGCACTCAATATGCCAGCAAATTTGGAACACTCAGCAGTGACCATAGGACTGGAAAAGGTCAGTTTTCATTCCAATCCCAAAGAAGGGCAATGCCAAAGAATATTCAAACTACCGTACAATTGTGCTCACTTCACATGCTAGCAAGGCCATGCTCAGAATCCTCCAAGTGAGGCTTCAACAGTACGTGAACCTAGAACTTCCAGATGTACAAATTGGATTTAGAAAAAGCAGAGGAACCAGAGATCAAATTGCCAACATCCATTGGATCATCAAAAAAGCAAAACTCCCAGAAGCAAAAATTCAGAGAAACATCTGCTTCATAGACTATGTTAAAGCCTTTGACTGTGTGGATCACAACACACTGTGGAAAATTATTAAAAAGATGGGACTACCAGACCAGCTTACCTCCCTCCTGAGAAATCTGTGTGCAGGTCAAGAAGCAACAGTTAGAACTGGACATGGAACAATGGACTGGTTCCAAATTGGGAAAGGAGTATGTCAAGGCTGTATATTGTCACCCTGCTTATTTAACTTATATGCAGAGTACATCATGCGAAATACTGGACTGGATAAAGCACAAGCTGGAATCAAGATTGCTGGGAGAAATATCAATAATGTCAGATATGCAGATGACACCATCCTTATGGCAGAAAGTGAAGAGGAAATAAAGAGACTCTTGATGAAGGTGAAAAAGGAGAGTGAAAATGCTGGCTTAAAACTCAAAATTCAAAAAACGAAGATCATGACATCCGGTCCCATTACTTCATGGCAAATAGATGGGGAAACAATGGAAACAGTGTCAGACTTTATTTTCTTGGGCTCCAAAATCACTGCAGACAGTGACTGCAGCCATGAAATTAAAAGACACTTGCTCCTTGTAAGAAAAGCTATGACCAACCTAGACAGCATATTAAAAAGCAGAGACATCACTTTTTGACAAAGGTTTGTATAGTCAAAGCTATTGTTTTTCCTGTAGTCATGTATGGATCTGAGATTGGACCATAAAGAAGGCTGAGCACCGAAGAACTGATACTTTTGAACTGTGGTGTTGGAGAAGACTCTTGAGAGTCCCTTGGACTGCAAGGAGATCAAACCAGTCCATCCTAAAGGAAATCAACCATGAATATTCATTGGAAGGACTGATGCTGAAACTCCAATACTTTGGCCACATTATGTAAAGAACTGACTCATTGGAAAAGACTCTGATGCTGGGAGGGATTGAGGGCAGGAGGAGAAGGGGATGACAGAAGACAAGATGGTGTAGGACAGCATCACCAACTCAATGGACATGAGTTTGAGCAGGCTCTGGGAGATGGTGAAGCACAGAGAAGGCCGGCGTGCTGCAGTCCGTGGGGCCACAGAGAGTTAGTCACGACTGGGCGACTGAAGAACAACAAAATGTTCTCTCTGCTCCTTCTTGAAACTTTGGCCCTAGGCTGCTATGAGAAAGGCTAGATGACTACTTAGTCCAGTGTTTCTTAAATGGGGGTGGGGAACAGGGATTGATAATGGTAGGGTCGGGGAGCACCACTGAAGCAGTTGAAGGGGCAGGATGCCATGGTCACAATGTGCAAAGTTAGAGCTCTACTGTTTTCTAAAAAAATCCATTTTCATACGGTTAGATTCTATAATATTAGTATTAATCTATAATATTAGTATTAATCTATAATATCAATATTATACTGTGCTAAATTTTATGTATATAGAGGATAGAATAGGTTTTTCTGTGTTAGCCCCAGGACATAATCACCGTGCAAAATTGCACGTGAATTAGAAAAGGTGTTGCAAAGTCCCAAAGAATATTCTTCGTGGTGGACTGTTAGGACACAACTGGTACATAATTTTCAAAGTCCTTTGTATGATTTTAAGTCTACCTTAGCCATTTCCCTGCTAAGAATCTGTAGTAGATCTTCACAATGGAATCAATGCTATTTTAACCTTAGTAATGATCTGCTTTGACCTTCCAGGACTGCAAAACTGTGACCCTCAGGGAGCGGCAGGCGCTCTCTCAGCAATTTTAAACCTTCCCCCAGCATAATTCTTTTCATATTGCACCATGTTCACCGATTTGTCTTTCCCTAAAGACTGAGCCAGGTCATAGTCACCCTTATATCTTCAGAAGCTAGCAAGATCTACCTCCCAGAAGGGGCTCAAGAATCTTGGTTGAATGAATAAACTAATAAGGGTGGAGAGATTTCAATTGAGCATAAATGTGGAAGCGAGGGAAAGAGGGAGGAAGAAGAAAGACTGGAGGCAGGAACAAGGGAAGGAAGAAAGAAAGGAACACAGCATTATGGAAGCGGTTATTTCTCTAATACAGCAGAGTTTATTTGCCATCTATTATCTGGATTTAAAAGTCCCGAGTCTAAGATGCTATGAATTATTGAACACCTATTATGGACTTAGCACTCTGATGGTTCCCGGAAGAAAGGAAAGTGAAAGTTTAGCAAAGAGACATTAGTCACAAAAGTTATCCTAAGGAGCTTACAATTTAAGTGGGGGAACTGAAATTAACCATGAAGCAGTCAAAGGACTATACATCCTAGCATGTAATTAGATTCTAAATTACTTGTTACAGAAAAAATTGTAAGGTTAAAAGGGAGGAGCTGTAGTGTGAGCTGGAGGAACTGGGAGAGACTTGTCTAAGGTTTGGGACTTGGGCTGCCCCCTGGAAGGCTAACAAGGAAGAGCAACAATCTCCACAAAGACAGGGGCGGGGAGGAGTCTGTTCAGGGATTCCTGAGGCCAGTTTGGCTGGGGAGAGAAGCTGGCAGGGCCAGGCCCAGTTACTGGCGGCCTTGGGAGTCAGACGAAGGCCTTTCTGCTCAGGATGTGGTGGCCCTTAGGCGTGGCCAGGGGGAGGTTTCCGGGAGGACTCACATCCTAGTCTTTCTCTTTCCCCTGGATGAGGGTGACTTGCAGTGGCTAGAATCATCCTATGGGTGATGAACTTCCCAGAATGTGGCAGATGAAAGTGGTGGTGGCAGGCCGGGCCTCCCACTCTGGTTCCCAGATGGTGAGAGAGGGAGGCCAGGAAGCACCACTGTTTCCCCAAATTCTGTGACTTCACAGAAGCTGCAGGAAATGGGATGGAGATGGGAAGAAAGAGCTCTTCTCCTTTGCCTCCGAGGGTGGTATTTTACAAGAGGCATATGGTGCTGGCTTCCATCTGAGATGGTTTCCACACGTGTGCCTCTTCCCATGAGCGATAAACCAATCAGAGAAATAGCCTCTTGGCAAAGCAGCCCATTGCTGGGTGAGACCACCTTCCATCTTTCTAGATCACTGAGATTTTACATTGATAGGTAAGTATGTGCTGCTTCTATCTTCTCTGAAGATAGATTCTAAACACTCTTGATGGGGTATATAATACTGGCTATCCACGAAATTAAATTCACCACAAATTTTGAGCTATAACACCCTGTTATCTCAGAATAATAACTGCTTGGAGCCATTACGATATTTATAAAGTATCAGAGCTTTAACAAAATGAAAACATGCCATAAAAGAAATGCCCTTCAAATTTTATGCAAATGCCTCAGTTTGAATAAAATAAACAATTAAGTTTACATATGCAAATTAATTCTAACTAGCCATGTTGGTTATTAACCACAGTTTTCTTTTATGTCTCATTGAAATTAGCCCTATCATTTAGAAAATATTAACCAAAGAATGCTTTGCATTTTTATGCATTTAATATGAAATATTATCCAAATAAGTAAAAAACCCATATATTTGAAAATATACTATAAAACAATAAAGAGATACTTTTATGCAACTAATTTTGTGTTAAGATTTTACTTGAGATCAGAGAAACCATATGTATCTGTGCCTATCTCTTATGTATCTGTGATCTTACTGTGCTTGTATCTCCATTCTAAGACTGAATCTTAGGATGATTTCTCATGGGAACAATAAAAAGGATCTTCTACCAGTGAATGAAGTGGCAACAGGACTTCCCTGGCTGTCCAGTGGTTAAGGCTCTGAGCTTCCATTGCAGGAGGCACAAGTTTGATCCCTGGTTGGGGAACTAAGATTCCCCCATTCCACAAAGCATGACCAAAAAAGAAAAAGTAGCAAGAAAACTTTTTGTCGGGGTCGGGGGGGTGGATACTAAGAAGTAAGTCGGATCTTTTGTTTTATATACCAATGAATAATCATAACAGTTTTAACTAAGGTACTTTCTGAAGCCTAAATACATTTCAAACCACATTGTCAACAAATATACAGTAATTGCTTATAAAATCCATTTTGCAGGTAGAAAAACTGATTGCAAGAATAAATGACTTGGTTAAAGACAGACTGTCAAAAACAAAATTAAACCTAGTTGTCTTCACTTTTAGCTCAAAATATTTCTCATTAATCCTCACTTATGTCTAGGACTCACTACTGGACAAGACTTCACTTAGCCCAGAGATGGGCTCACAAGAGACAAATAAAGGATTTTAGGATATATCTTCCTATCCTATTCCCTCTCTTTTAATTCATATAGGAAATTAAACCATTAATTCTTAACTATTGTTGATTATCAAAATCACCCATGAGGCTTAAAAACATGAAATGATCGGGACCCACACCAGAGCCAATGAATTATAATCTCTGAGGGTGGAATCCTTTAAGACTTCTTTTTCAGGAAAAATAACATATTTACTAGTCAACTGCCTGACACACTTCCATATTGCTTTTTATTTCCTGTTTGGAAATGTCATCCTCTTTTTTCGTCATTTCCGTTTTATATATTCTCTGTCCCTTTCGTTTTTTTTTAAAAGCTGCCCACACCAAAGGATTTTTCTGATGATCTTACAGATTTGGAAAGGAGACAGTGATAGAAAATTTCTAAAACTCTCTGCTTCAGAATGAAAGAATTAAAGGAAAATCATTTGCTTTGGGAGTTTCTTAATCATTGCTTCATCAGTATTTTTGGAGACGGTTGTCAGGCAAGAAGACTCAAGGATGAAGCAACACAAAGGAAAATACAAAGAAGAGATCATTCTTACCAAGGAAAAAACAGACCCAGCCATGCTAGCTCATATGCAAATGTTACTCTGAGACCAGTTTTAATTCTCTAAATGGTAATTGCAAATGAAAAAAAGGGTCTTTATAGGAAAGAATGGCCATCACTGAGCTTTCTTTCATACTTGTTGTTGCACACAGTTCTATTAACCAGTGTTAGAATAGGATGCATTCATCCAAAAACCTAATATGACGGCTTCCTGGCAGTCCAGTGGTTAAGATTAAGTGCTTCCACTGCAGGGGTACTGGTTTGATCCCTGGTTGGGGAACTAAGATCCTATATGCTGTGTAGCCAAAAAACAAACAAATCAACAAACCCCCAGAAACCTAATATGGTGAAACAAAACAACAAAATTACAATTTACTATTCCTCCAGAATGTGTGGTAGAGAATTCTAATTAACCCAACATTGTGATAAATTAGTAATAATGATGTTGACTGTTTCATGCATGTATTTAACAGTAAACATACTGTGAATATAATATTTAAACTTATTGAGGTAACATTGGTTTATAATACGTGTAACAGTCATGTGTACAGCATTATATTTCTACTTCTATATCACTACAGCATGCTCACTCCCAAGAAGTTAGTTTCCATCCAATACGGCTGATCTCCTTTACCCATCTCAACCCCCCACCCCCATCCCTGAATATAAGTTTTTTGATAAATCAAGAAGTTCATGTCTTTAGTTCTCACTGGGCAATTCTTCAGGTACAAATACACCCACACAAAATTGGCATGAGGTGACTAAGCAGAGCTGTCTGTGTTCTATCTGCCTTTTCCAACACCATGGCAAGAAGACACAGCTCAGAGAGAGTACAGGTATGCACTCATATTCATTCAACAACTGGTGCTGATTTTGTGCCAAGCGCTGTGCCAGGCAATAGATTTACCACTGTGAGCGTAAGTTCTGGTCCCTGCCTTTCCAGTACTTACATTCTAACTAGAGAGACAGAGAACCATGGCATCAGGCTGTCAACAAGCAAAGCAGGCATCATTTTGCAGGAGACAGTGGAAAAAAGGAAAGTCACTGATTTTGTCTGCTCAGGCTGCTATCCCAGAATACCACAGACTGAGCAGCTTAAACAACATTTCTTTCTCACAGTTCTGCCACCTGAAATCTAAGATTTAAGTGTTACTTTGGCAAAACTGGTGTCTGGTGGGGGCCCTCTTCCTGGTTTGCAAACAGTGGTCTTCCTGCTGTATCCTCACGTAGCTGAGGAACAAACTGGAGTTTCTTCCTGTAAGGACACTAACCCAGCATGGGGGTTGGGGGTGACCTCCATCCTCATGACCTTATACGAACATAATTAGGTCCCAAACCCACCTCCCAGTACCATCCACTGGGGAGTAGGTTTCAACACATGAATTTTGGAGAGACAAACACAAAGTTCTTAACAGCCATCTAGACCTGGGCTGTCCCGCAGGATCGTCAATAGCCACAGGTAACTACCAAGCCCTTGAAAGTGAAAGTGAAAGTCAAGTTGCTCAGTCGTGTCTGACTCTTTGCGACCCCATGGACTGTAGCCTACCAGGCTCCTCTGTCCATGGGATTTTCCAGGCAAGAGTCCTGGAGTGGGTTGCCATTTCCTTCTCCAGGGGATCTTCCCAACCCAGGGATCAAACCCAGGTCTCCCGCATTGTAGACAGACACTTTACCGTCTGAGCCACCAGGGAAGTACTAAGCCCTTGAAAGCTCAGTCAAATGGAGATGTCTTGTAGTGTAAGTTATACACCAGATTTCAAAAATTTAGTATGGGGGACAAATACTATGGCAAGTACCTCATATTTTGTATTCTTACCTGTTAAAATGGTAATATTTTAGATATACTCAGTTCAGTCACTCAGTCGTGTCTGACTCTTTATGACCCCAAGGACTACAGCACACCAGGCTTCCCTGTCCATCACCAACTCCCGGAGCTTGCTCAAATTCATATCCATTGAGTTGGTGATGCCATCCAATCATCTCGTCCTCTGTTGTCCCCTTCTCCCCCCTGCCTTCAATCTTTCCCAGCATCAGGGTCTTTTCCAATGAGTCAGTTCTTCGCATCAGGTCCAATGTATTGGAGCTTCAGCGAGAGCATTAAGTCCTGCCAATGATTATTCAGGACTGATTTCCTTTAGGATCAACTGGTTTGATCTCCCTGCAGTCCAACAGACTCTCAGATATTGGGTTAAGTGAAAAATATTACAATTTTTTTCCCTAGTTTCTTCTTGTAGCTGTTAGAAAAGTGAAGATTACTTCTGAGGCTCACACTTAGGTCTTGCATCATCTTCCTGTAGGACAGCATTGGTCTAGCTCTGCAGTTCTGAAATGGAGGAAATTCTGGCCCCCAAGGGACATTTGGCAATATCTGGGGACATCTTTTGTTTGTGATAACTGGAAGGAGTAGATGCCATGAACATCTAGCTGGTAGAGGCCTCAGAATGCTGCGAAACATTTTACAAGGCACAGGACAGTCTTCCCCCATCACAAAGAATTACCCATCCTAAATGTCACAGTGCCAAAACTGAGAAACTCTGATGGAGAGAATTCAATAAGGTATAAAAAGAGCTTAAAGTGAACACTGTGAAACCTACAAATCTACATCTATATAATGGACTACATATGATGTGGTAGGGCTTCCCTGGTGGCTCATATGGTAAAGAATCCGCTTGCAATGCAAGAGACCTGGTTCAATCCCTGGGTCGGGGAGATCCCCTGGAGAAGGGATTGGCAACCCACTCCAGTATTCTTGCCTGGAGAATTCCATGGACAGAGGAGCTTGGCGGGCTATTGTCCATGGGGTCTGATATAGTGATCTATGACCAATAAATTTCTATTTGCAAGATAAAGGGCCTGAGGCCAGAAGCATTGCCATGTGTGTGGCAGCTGATGTCACCCCTTCAGAACCCTGGTGGTCACATGTCACCAGCAAGTTCTGAAGAGCTGGAGGATCCTCTCAGAACCCTGGATAGACGGTTTGCAGTTTAAGGCACATACTTATGTGTCTGAGTATCCACACAAATATTCACAACAAATCTCCTTAGGTCTCATGGTAAAGAACTTACTGTTATAATTCTGACTAGATGGAACCTTCCATAAGCAAGATTTTTGAGTTCAAAATGAGCAATGTGTGGTAAATGGTTCATCTCAGCAAAGTTTATTTCTGCCTGAATGTGCCATGTGTCTTGAAGAAGTTAAGAAATTTGGCTGAAATCAGTCCTAACCCTGTAGCATTCCAGAAATTGCTTTTCTTTTGAAGGTGTGCCTGATTTCAACTGGTTTACTTGCCATGTTTTTTTTTTCCTGACTCCAAGGCAATAAAGAGTTCTGATTATTTCAGCTTTCTGTTTGGATTTTAGCAAGGAACTATAACCATACTTGGCTGTGATGCATGACATATTTGAAGCTGCAGGATCAAAGGGTTTGGGTACTTTCCCTAAATATTTGGAACCCCTACTTCTCTATCTATTTCCATTCTGATGCAAGAGAGAAGCCCAGTGGTTATCACTGAAGCTCTTCACAAATAACAGCAGGAAAATAAGTTTCCTTCCTTTGTCCTTAGAGATGGAAACCTATCCCCTCCTATCCACCCCAGTGTCTCATCTGAAAACTCCCCTTCTTTGATTCTGCAGATCCACAGGCCCTGCTCACCTGAACTGCTCCTTCTCAAAGCTCAACTGTTGCTCTGAGATTTAAATAAAGTTTTCTTATTCATGCATTGGCATTTTTACATCCAGGCCACCTCTGATTATTTTTTAAATAGACAGAAAGTGGCGTGCCCTTGTAGTCACAGTCTGAAATTTAGGCAAAAAGCATTGAAAAGGATGAAACAATGCCATTTGCAGCAGCATGGATGCACCTAGAGATCGTCACACTAAGTGAAGGAAGTCAGACAGAGAAGGAGAGATATTGTACGACATCCCTTATATGTGGAATCTAAAAAGAAATGATAGAGGTGCACTTATAGAGCAGAAACAGACTCATAAACTTAGAGAATGAACTAAGGTTGTTGGGGAGGGAGAGAGGGGCGAAGGGATAGTTAGGGAGTTTGGGATGGACATGCATACGCTGTTATATTTGAAATGGATAACCAGCAAGAGTCTACTGTACAGCACAGGGAACTCCGCTCGGTTGATGTGGCAGCCTGGATGGGAGGGGAGTTTGGGGGAAAATGAGTACATGTGTATGTAGGGCTGAGTCCCTTTGCTGTTTGCCCAAAACTATCACAACATGGTTAATCAGATATACCCCGATACAAAATAAAAAAGTTTAAAAGATGAATAAAGGCAAAAATAAGGCGCTGCTGCTGCTGCTGCTGCTACTGCTAAGTCACTTCAGTCGTGTCCGACTCTGTTCGACCCCATAGACGGCAGCCCACCAGGCTCCCCCGCCCCTAGGATTCTCCAGGCAAGAACACTGGAGTGGGTTGCCATTTCCTTCTCCAATGAATGAAAGTGAAAAGTGAAAGTGATGTTGCTCAGTCGTGTCCGACTCTTAGCGACCCCATGGACTGCAGCCCACCAGGCTCCTCCATCCATGGGGTTTTCCAGGCAAGAGTACTGGAGTGGGGTGCCACTGCCTTCTCCGAAATAAGGCTCTACTTGAAAGCAAAAAAAACACAATTGATTAGTGATCGGGTGAAAGGAAATTGTCTTGTTATTGAAACCACTTGAAGAAGACCAGGATTTGTGCATTTTCCATTATGTTTTGCTGCATCATTAAACCACAGGAAGATAAAAACAAAAAGGAAACCACATTACTTTATATAACTTTCAAACCTCATGTAACCTCCCGGCCCTCCCCTCTTAGCCAGATTCATCATCTGCCTCTAAAGCATGATAATTTTCTGGAGTAAAACATGTCTAGGAAAAAAGTTCCTATACTTTGGATAAAAATACACATAACTCATTTATATTCTAGGTGATGTATGACAATGTTCAGCAGCGGGGAAAATAGCAGAGTGAGTTGGCACATGTCACAAATACTCCAGTTCTCCTTCTGGGTAAGTACTTGGTAGAATTACATCTTTTCACTCTTTTGAATTTAGACATAGCCATGTGAAAAAGGCTAAAAACAAATAACAAAAACAAGCAAAAGTGATGAGTGTCACTTCCGGTCACCTTTGAAAGGAAGTGCCCATGGCAGCATTAATCAGCCCAGATTTTGAGTGAATTAGATAGCCAGGGTCTTTCTGAAGACCCGAGTTTGAAGGTGTAGCCTGTGTTGTGAAGTCCCAGGGATTTGGGGGTTTTGATTACTACAGTATCCACCTATCCTGGCTAATAAATACATCACTTAAGGTCGAGTACCTTAGTTTTACCTTCTGTGCCTTTTCAAAATATCACGTACTTTCTCCTAAGGTAATAGAAGAAAACAAATTTAACAAACACGCTTAAGAAATGATCATTTCAAAGAAGAAAAGTACTTAAAGCACAGAGAGTATAGTATTGGAGAAGAGGGTGGTCGTCTGACAACAGATGTTGTTACTGCTGTTTGTGTGGTGTTTTCGTGGTGCTACTTCATGGTGTTGAGCATGGTGATTTGATCCATTTTTTTCTCCCTGCCAATTCAACAGTGTGACCACAGCACGATTTTTAGTGACCAGTTTTTCCATGCCCAGCTTTTGGTTGCAGCCGGTTTTCCATGATGTTTTGATGCTTGTGGTCCTTATTTGACTCTGCGAGGATGGAGAATACCAACTTGAAGAACACCTGCAGTGTCTGCGACTCAGCATCTAACTTTTCCATATGCTTTTTTTTTCAGTTCTCCCACTGTGTACTAACCACAAGTATGCAGGCCCGAAGACTGAATACTAATCAAAAGGGAAAACTGGGTTGGTTGCGGCTTAAGGCCTTAGTAGGAAAGTCCTCCAGCTGCCAGGGCATGTGTTGAACACATGACTCCTGCTGGCAATGGTCGATGCTCTACACCAGCTGAGTACCAGCAACCTGGAAGTTGGGCTATTTTCCTTTTTAATTTCCATTTAATTTGCAGTTTTATCAAAATGAAATGTTTACTTCATTTTTAGAAGGCAAACAATTCTACCAGCCTGTAAGGAAATCCTCTATCTCTACCAACCCCTGATTTATACTTCTCAGATTACAGACTTACTGACTAGATTATCCATTTAAAATCTATTCACTGTTTTTGTCCCCATGTTTCTAAGTAACCTGCTTCTCTTGTGTTGCTTGCTTTTTCAAGTTTAGATAGATGTATTGATTTCCCATTATAAAACACACAAACTTCACTTTACTATGTACTCCCGTATACACACATGCACACATACGCATAGTATCAGCTAGTTTTGCTGTGTAACAAATCATCCCAAAACATACTGGCTTAAACCAGCCCTTTATGTATTCACAAATCTGTGGATCAGAAATCTGAACTGGATTGGGCAATCCTGGTCTTGACTGAGCTCATGTTCAGCTGTAGTTGGTTACTGGAGTTGCTGTGGGCTGGCTAGCTGGAGTGGCCTCAGCTAGAGAGCCTCTCTCACTCTCCATGCAATCTTCCATCCTCTAGCGAGTTATGATGGACTCGTTCACACGGTGTTTCTGAGCATAGCAATAAATTTTATCCTCTTATTTCTTCTAAATTCACTGGGTAGCTCTTAAAGTAAGACCTATTGTTAATATCTTTAACAGAGATCCATGCTGATGGCTTGCCATGGACTTTTTTTGAAGTTTTAACAACTATTTCTGTACCATTCTATTTAATATTTATTTATTCTATTGTATCAGGCTCCCTGGTGGCTCAGTAGGTAAAGAATCTGCCTGCAATACAGGAGACCTGGGTTTGATCACTGGGTTGGGAAGATCCCCTGGAGAAGGGAATGGCAACCCACTCCAGTATTCTTGCCTGGAAAATCCCATGGACAGAGGAGCCTGGCAGGCTACAGCCCACAGGGTTGCAATGAGTCAGATGTGACTGAGCAACTAAATCACATCTCACTAAAACATTATAAAATACTACTATATTCATGTACCTATTTTGAAAGTCTAAAAGTGCTTTAAGTCTTGTGAATGTTCCTTTTTAAGAGCACTCTGTCAGAAACTAACGCAGCACTGTAAAGCAGTTATCCTCCAGTTAAAAAAAAAAATCCATTAAGAAAAAGGACTCCATTCTTGTGTTATGGATGCAACATCTTCTCTTATTTCTCCGAGGGTTTTGTTTTATTTACATTTTCTTCTGCTCCCTCAATGGTCTGTTCTCTCTGTGATATTTATTATTTTTTTTTGAGAGTCTTTATTTTTAGCTAATGAGTTAGGATATATAGCATTTTTTAATTGCAAGAATTAAATATACATGCTTCTGATTTTTAAAATTGATTCATGTTAGTCTTTTTAAATTTATTTAAAAGGGAAAGGACATATGTATACCTATGGCTAATTCATGTTGAGGTTTGACAGAAAACAGCAAAATTCTGTAAAGCAATTATATTCAATAAAAAATCAATTAAAATTTATTTTTTTAATTTTTATTTTTTTATGTGTGTTCTTTTTTTTATTTTTTAACTTTACAATATTGTATTGGTTTTACCATATATCCAAATGAATCCACCACAGGTATACATGTGTTCCCCATCCTGAACCCTCCCTCCTCCCTCCCCATACCACCCCTCTGGGTCGTCCCAGTGCACCAGCCCCAAGCATCCAGTATTGTGCATCGAACCTGGACTGGTGACTTGTTTCATATATGATATTATACATGTTTCAATGCCATTCTCCCAAATCATCCCACCCTCTCCCTGTCCCACAGAGTCCAAAAGGCTGTTCTATACATCGCTGTCTCGTATACAGGGTTATTGTTACCGTCTTTCTAAATTCCATATATATGCATTAGTATACTGTATTGGTGTTTTTCTTTCTGGCTTACTTCACTCTGTATAATAGGCTCCAGTTTCATCCACCTCATTAGAACTGATTCAAATGTATTCTTTTTAATGGCTGAGTAATACTCCATTGTGTATATGTACCACTGCTTTCTTATCCATTCATCTGCTGATGGACATCTAGGTTGCTTCCATGTCCTGGCTATTATAAACAGTGCTGCGATGAACATTGGGGTACACGTGTCTCTTTCCCTTCTGCTTTCCTCAGTGTGTATGCCCAGCAGTGGGATTGCTGGATCATAAGGCAGTTCTGTTTCCAGTTTTTTAAGGAATCTCCACACTGTTCTCCATAGTGGCTGTACTAGTTTGCATTCCCACCAACAGTGTGAGAGGGTTCCCTTTTCTCCACACCCTCTCCAGCATTTATTGCTTGTAGACTTTTGGATCGCAGCCATTCTGACTGGTGTGAAATGGTACCTTATAGTGGTTTTGATTTGCATTTCTCTGATAATGAGCAATGTTGAGCATCTTTTCATGTGTTTGTTAGCCATCTGTATGTCTTCTTTGGAGAAATGTCTATTTAGTTCTTTGGCTCATTTTTTGACTGGGTCATTTATTTTTCTGGAATTGAGCTATAGGAGTTGCTTGTATATTTTTGAGATTAGTTGTTTGTCAGTTGCTTCATTTGCTGTTATTTTCTCCCATTCTGAAGGCTGTCTTTTCACCTTGCTTATAGTTTCCTTTGTTGTGCAGAAGCTTTTAAGTTTAATTAGGTCCCATTTGTTTATTTTTGCTTTTATTTCCAATATTCTGGGAGGTGGGTCATAGAGGATCCTGCTGTGATGTATATTGGAGAGTGTTTTGCCTTTGTTCTCCTCTAGGAGTTTTATAGTTTCTGGTCTTACATTTAGATCTTTAATCCATTTTGAGTTTATTTTTGTGTATGGTGTTAGAAAATGTTCTAGTTTCATTCTTTTACAAGTGGTTGACCAGTTTTCCCAGCACCACTTCTTCAAGAGATTGTCTTTTCTCCATTGTATATTCTTGCCTCCTTTGTCAAAGAGAAGGTGTCCATAGGTACGTGGATTTATCTCTGGGCTTTCTATTTTGTTCCATTGATGTATATTTCTGTCTTTGTGCCAGTAACATACTGTCTTGATGACTGTGGTTTTGTAGTAGAGCCTGAAGTCAGGCAGGTTGATTCCTCCAGTTCCATTCTTCTTTCTCAAGATTGCTTTGGCTATTCGAGGTTTTTTGTATTTCCATACAAATTGTGAAATTATTTGTTCTAGCTCTGTGAAGAATACTGTTGGTAGCTTGATATGGATTGCATTGAATCTATAAATTTCTTTGCGTAGTATACTCATTTTCACTATATTGATTCTTCCAATCCATGAACATGATATATTTCTCCATCTATTAGTTTCCTCTTTGATTTCTTTCACCAGTGTTTTATAGTTTTCTATATATAGGTCTTTAGTTTCTTTAGGTAGATAATTTTTGACTTCACCTTTCATGTTAGATATTTCTTTCAAATATCTGTTAACTCTTTTGCTGTCCATTTTCAAGAGAAGTCCTAAAAAGTCAATGGCAGAAGTCCTCAAAAGTTCCTATCTGAGGAATGAAAGTATATGTATGGGATTTGCAACGAATGAGATTCACTGGAGGGTGATGGGGATTTTGCTGGGTTCCCCCAACTCTTCATATCTAGTTTTCTATTGCCACAGTAACGAATTACCACAAACTTGGCAGCTGAAGCAGCACACGTTTACTGTCTTCCAGTTCTGGAGGTCAGATGTCTGATATGGTCTCGCTTCAGGTTGTTGGCACGGCTGCACTGCTTTCTGAGCCTCCAGGGAACAATCCATTTCCTTCCCTTTTCTGGGTTCTAGAAGCCACTCCTATACCTTGACCTTTAGTCCTCTCCTTCCGTCTTCAAAGCCAATAACAGTGGGTCAAGTCTTTTTTACATGACATCAGTCTGACCTCTTTTGCTTCTCTCTTCCACTTTTAAAGACCTTGGTGATGACCGTGGGTCCACCTGAATAACCCAGGACCCTCTCCTTCTTGTGGTCAGTTGATTAGCAACTTTAATTCCATCTGCCACCCGAATTACCCTTTGCCACGTAACCTCACACAGTCACAGGTCTCAGGGATTAGGACTGAACATGGCACTGCTTGCCAGTTACCTCGTATCTGTACATACTTTCTTTGGGGCTGATCAGTTTACCCCAAGCCTCCTTTCTCCTGCCAGTGCATGTGCAGCCTGGCTGCCAGCTTTCTGGGAACAAGGGTGAAATGGTGCTGCTATTTACAACAGCCAAGACATGGAAACGACCTCAATGTCCTGTCAACAGATGAATGGATAAAGAAGAAATGGTGCATATGTACAATGGAATATTACTCAGCCACGAAAAGGAATGAGATTGGGTCTTTTGTAGAGACATGGATAGACCTAGAATTTGTCAATACAGAGTGAAGTAAGTTAGAAAGAGAAAAACAAATATTGTATATCAATGCGTGTAGTATGTGGAATCTAGAAAAATGGTACTGATGAACCTATTTACAAGGCAATGGAGACACAGATGTGGAGAATGGATGTGTGGACATATTGGGGAAGGGGAGGGTGGGGTGAATTGGGAGAGTAGCATTGAGATATAGACACCACCATGTGTAGCACAGGTGGGAAGCTGCTGTACAGCACAGGGAGCTCAGCTCAGTGCTTGGTGATGGCCTAGAAGGGTGGGATGTGGGGGCGGGGGGCGCAGCGAGGGAGGCTCAAGAGGGAGGAGATATAGATATGTGTATAGCTGATTCATGTTGTACAGCAGAAACTAAGAACACTGTAGAGCAACTGTACCCCAATTTTTTTTAAAATGGTGCTGCTGATGCCACTCTTTGTGTGCAGATGCCCCTCTTAGCGTCCCTGGTTTCTATATGTCACAAAGGCCCTCAGCTGGGTCCAGTGTTCCTCTATCCAGAATGTTCTCTCTTAGCCTCTCTTGAGAATAAACCTCCAGACTTGTCCTGGGTAGGGAGGAGACAGTGGCTGGCAGTGCAAGAAACCATAGGGAATCTAGGTCCAGCTATTCCTTAAACAGATTTGTAGTCACTTCTCCTGGCATCAGTCTTGCACACACCCCTTTGGGGGCAGCTGGTGTGTCTGCTGCTGAGACTCTCCAGGCCTCCGTGGCTCCATCAAATCTGATTTTTGGCTTTGCTTCTTAGAGGCTCTTGCCATTCAGCTTTCTCCTGTCTAGTAAGTTAGTTATTGCCCATCTATCTCTGGGTTTCAAAATAATGTTATTTCCTCTTTTGTCCCCATGGCCCTCACCGACATATGTTTTCCATTCTCTTACTGTCATCCTACTGAGGCTTTGAGTGGGAATGGAGATATAATCATGTTTGTTTGTTTTATCTGCTATGTTTAGCTAGAAGTCCCTATGGTTTGTTTTTGGGGAGAATTAAGTAATTGTGAAACCAATTATATTCTTTGTGCTCTGCATGACAATCAGTTTCTATTAGTTTTCACTAAACACTAGTGAAAGCGTTCAGAAGTTTTTGAATTCCCTGTGAAGGAAAAAGAAAGGAAGTGAAGGTGGCAATTACCAAGAGTGTATTTGTGTGTGCTCAGTCATGTCTGGCTCTCTGCGGCCCCCATGCACCATAACCCACCATGCTCCTCTGTCCATGGGATTTCCCAGGCAGAATACTGGAGTGGGTTGCCATTTCCTTCTCCAGGGAATCTTCCCAACACAGGGATTGAATCTGAATCTCTTGCATCTCCTGCACTGGCAGTCAGATTCTTTACCACCAAGCCACCTTGGAAGCCCCAATTACCCAGTTCTTGTTCAGTTGTTCAGTTACGTCTGACTCTTTGCAACACCATGGACTGTAGCACACCAGGCTTCCTTGTCCTTCACTAGTAGCCATCTCAAAATAGTAATGTCTAAACAGTCTTCTTCTTTGCCTGGTCCAGAACAGGTGCTCAATATTTATATGACTTACGTGATGCTTATAAAGTACTCCAAGAATCAGGTGGGTCCAGCTTTAATCCCAACATCTTGGAGCACAGGCCCATGAATACTGAGTTGTTGCTGAATAAATACTGAGGAATCCACTATTTGTTTTTCTGGAGTTGAAGCTAGAAAAGCAAGGCCCTTCTCATTCTAAATGTCTGAAATGAGAAGTGAAAACTACTACACCCTCATCAATTTCAATGAAGGCAAAATACTGAATTCCCTGGAATGCATCAAGTAGAACTTTGATACATACTAGTGATACTGTCCATAGTAAATCAGATAAATCATGTATAGAAGGTGTGAATTTTATCACCTCTAGTGATGGTATCCTAATATGTCACGCTCTCTCCTCCTTCCCCAAAGCATGCTGTGTCATTAATTGTTTTACTTCTGTCTGGGGACTGAAAGCTTGGCCAACGGCTGTTGATGTTTCGACAGTGCAGGTGAGTCAGACAGAAACATCACCCACTTAGAGGCAGAGTGGTGCCGATGATCTCTGTCTCCTCCTCTTAGCACTACGGCCCTTTTCACAAGTATCTGCTGCCCCTTCTGGATGCCTGCAGTTTGTTCCCTGTGAATATCTGAAGAGGTGTTGGGAGCTCACGGTGGGTTACCAGGGGCCTTTGGGCATCTAGCAGTTTGCTCAGACCAAAAGCCAACACAGCTACTTGGCAGGCTCCAAGCGAGCACCCTGGCTGCTCTCAGAAGCCTTCTTCTAACCCTGGGCTAATTGTCTCCACTGTGCTGGGCGCTCTTTGTGGACACCCATGAGCTGCAGCTGCGTCCAACAGCACCATGACACAGAATCTCAGCTGTGCTAGCAGGCCAGCTTCTGCTCTGAAATGCTCCTAATTAGCTGTTAATGCATGACATCTCCACAACGCATCTCGGTGCAGAGAACAGCCCATTCATCTCATGCATAGAAGGCTGATGACAAAGGTGAGAAAGAATGAATTGTTATGATACATTTTGTTCTGAGTAAAAAAAAAAAAGAATATATATATATGTGTATATATATATTTGATGAATTGTATATTGTAGTACTTTGTTGTCCTATATTTCTGATTCCAAACACGAGACCTCAACTGGAATGCTGGGTGGCTAAGAAAACAGAAGGAGAAGAAAAGCTATGTCTTTTTAATCTGTTCTGCAAAGACAGAAAAGCAATTGAAGAGATACTTATTAAAACTCCAACTGGCTCCGTGACCTTGGGCACAATCTTTCTTCTCTTTGGGCCTCAGTATTTCTCATTTATAAACGAAGGGATTGGATTCTTTTATATATTGAACTAAGAGGTTTCTTTCAGTGTTAAAAACCTGAGATTCGGAGATAGCTGCATTCCTGAAGCAACGGGGAAGAAAGCCTTTGAAAAAAGCACGACTCCCATTATATGAGGATTTGTTATATCCAACTCAGATTTAGCACCTTTGTACACAGATGGGTGGTAGAAATTTGCAACGAGTAAGGAATATGCTGAAAGATTTAGTAGAAAGAAACAGTATATTGGGTTTTGGGTTAAAAAAAAAAAACCCAGCAATATTGTTGTTTGAAGGGCTCTGTGCACTGGGAAATTATTATCGAGCATTAGAGAAAACATTTGCTTTATGTATGATTTCATGATCTCAAGTACAACTTTGTAACCGTAGCTGTGACTGGTCCACTGTCAATTCTTGGGACCTGGAGATCTCAAACTCCACAGGGAAGACAGGAGAATACTGCCTTGCCCTGCATCTCTCAACCCCACACCAAGTGTCTCATCAGGCACCATCTCAAGCAGGACTCATATGCAGGACTCATTTCTTACAGTCGGAAAGGCACAACTTGAAAGAACCTTTTCTGCAGACATTTTGAAAGCTGAACTTCTCTTTTATGGGTGGTAGATGAAAGCTCAGTGTTTGATTGCCCGTGACTTTATGGCTAAGATGAATGTTCTCCTCTGCCCCAGCCGCCTTCCCAGGGCACAACCACTTTTCCTGAAGGAGAGTGGATTAAATTTCTAGATAAGCCAGTGCTGAGAGTGAACGGGCCTAGGAGCCTCAAGGGAGGAGAGTTCAAAGCCTCACTAACGGGCTGGGTGGTCTAGGGAGTCACCCTCCTTCCCGGAGCTCAGTTTGTCTACTGTATGCAACACCCAGGTCACTGCATTTTCAGCAGGAAACTCCTCGGGTAGTTTGTTCTGTGGAAGCATGCCGGCCTGGAGTTTTTTTGGCTATCTCCTTCCAAATTCCCAAGAGTGGCTTAAATAAGGAGAGATATCATCACTATTAACATAAAGTGACTTTAATATATCAGGAACCATAAACCAAAGTCAGTTCCATGGTTGAGACACACCATGCCACCAAAGTCTACATCTCCACGTTTCGAGCCCAGCTTCTGAGAGCCCAAGATGCCAGTGTGTGTCACATCCCAGCTTCCTTAACACTTTGTGGGCTTCCTTTTACTGATAGCTTAGTTCCCTGGGACTTTCTACCCTTCCAGAATCTTTGAACTGCATTCAGTTCAGTTCAGTTCAGTCGCTCAGTTGTGTCCGACTCTTTGCAACCCCATGAATTGTAGCACACCAGGCCTCCTGTCCATCACAAACTCCCGGACTTTAATCAAACTCACGTCCATCAAGTCAGTGATGCCATCCAGCCATCTCATCTTCTGTCGTCCCCTTTTCCTCCTGCCCCCAATCCCTCCCAGCATCAGAGTCTTTTCCAATAGTCAACTCTTCTCATGAGGTGCCCAAAGTACTGGAGTTTCAGCTTTAGCATCATTCCTTCCAAAGAACACCCAGGACTGATCGCCTTTAGAATGGACTGGTTGGATCTCCTTGCAGTCCAAGGGACTCTCAAGAGTCTTCTCCAACACCACAGTTCAAAAGCATCAATTCTTTGGCACTCAGCTTTCATCACAGTCCAACTCTCACATCCATACATGACCACTGGAAAAACCATAGCCTTGACTAGACGGACCTTTGGTGGCAAAGTAATGTCTCTGCTTTTGAATATGTTATCTAGGTTGGTCATAACTTTCCTTCCAAGGAGTAAGTGTCTTTTAATTTGATGGCTGCAATCACCATCTGCAGTGATTTTGGAGCCCCCAAAAATTAAGTCAGCCGCTGTTTCCACTGTTTACCCATCTATTTCCCATGAAGTGATGGGACCGGATGCCATGATCTTAGTTTTCTGAATGTTGAGCTTTAAGCCAACTTTTTCACTCTCCTTTCACTTTCATCAAGAGGCTTTTGAGTTCCTCTTCACTTTCTGCCATAAGGGTGGTGTCATCTGCATATCTGAGGTTATTGATATTTCTCCTGGCAAACTTGATTCCAGTTTGTGCTTCTTCCAGCCCAGTGTTTCTCATGATGTACTCTGCATATAAGTTAAATAAGCAGGGTGACAATATACAGCCTTGACGTACTCCTTTTCCTATTTGGAACCAATCTTTTGTTCCATGTCCAGTTCTAACTCTTGCTTCCTGACCTGCATATAGGTTTCTCAAGAGGCAGGTCAGGTGGTCTGGTATTCCCATCTCTTTCAGAAGTTTCCACAGTTTATTGTGATCCACACAGTCAAAGGCTTTGGCATAGTCAATAAAGCAGAAATAGATGTTTTTCTGGAACTCTCTTGCTTTTTTGATGTTCCAGCAGATGTTGGCAATTTGATTTCTGGTTCCTCTGCCTTTTCTAAAACCAGCTTGAACATCTGGAAATTCATGGTTCAAGTATTGCTGAAGCCTGGCTTGGAGAATTTTGAGCATCACTTTACTAGCATGTGAGATGAGTGCAATTGTGTGGTAGTTTGAGCATTCTTTGGCATTGCCTTTCTTTGGGATTGGAATGAAAACTGACCTTTTCCAGTCCTGTGGCCACTGCTGAGTTTTCCAAATTTGCTGGCATATTGCATGCAGCACTTTCACAGCATCATCTTTCAGGATTTGAAAGAGCTCAACTGGAATTCCATCACCTCCACTAGCTTTGTTCGTAGTGATGCTTTCTAAGGCCCACTTGACTTCACATTCCAGGATGTCTGGCTCTATGTGAGTGATCACACCATCATGATTATCTTGGTTGTGAAGCTCTTTTTTGTACAGTTCTTCTGTGTATTCTTGCCACCTCTTATCTTCTGCTTCTGTTAGGTCCATACCATTTCTGTCCTTTATCGAGCCCATCTTTGCATGAAATGTTCCCTTGGCATCTCTAATTTTCTTGAAGAGATCTCTAGTCTTTCCCATTCTGTTGTTTTCCTCTATTTCTTTGCACTGATCGCTGAGGACTGAACTGCATTATGGGCATATAAAGGGAACATGCCCTTTGACATATAATTTTGATCTTCCTCTCCCTTGTAAATATTTTTTTAAAAATTATTATTATCCAGACACAGCATATGGGTCTTGTTTAAAGGCTGTTAATAATTCTCCAGGTCTTTTCTATGAGTCTGTTCAGTTAGGATTAGGTCTGGCTGTGAATAACAGAACCCTAAATAAGGTATGAATGTGAGAGTTGGACCATAAAGAAGGCTGAGCACTGAGGAACTGATGCTTTTGAACTGTGGTACTGGAGAGGATTCTGGAGAATCCCCTGGATTCCCAAGAGACCAAAAGAGTCAATCCTAAAGGAAATCAACCTTGAAT
The DNA here is from genome assembly GCF_002263795.3 of Bos taurus. Lineage (NCBI taxonomy): Eukaryota > Metazoa > Chordata > Mammalia > Artiodactyla > Bovidae > Bos > Bos taurus. The sequence goes on from NC_037350.1 coordinate 36,678,901, forward strand.
ATTCATTGGAAGGACTGATGCTGAAGCTCCAGTACTTCGGTCACTTGATGCAAAGAGATGACTCACTGGAAAAGACCCTGATGCTGGGAAAGATTGAGGGCAGGAGGAGAAGGGGATGACAGAGGATGCGATGGTTTGATGGCATCACTGAGTCAATGGACATGAGTTTGAACAAACCCAGGGACATACTGAAGGACAGGGAAACCTGGTGTGCTATATAGTTCATGGGGTCACAGAGAGTCAGACATGACTTAGTGACTGAACAACAACAACAAACTGTGAAGACCCGCACAGGACAAAGGTCTTACTTCTCTTTCATGTAAAAGAAGCCTGGAGGGCAGGGTCTAGAAGCACATCAACAGAAAGTCATCAGAGGGACTGCCCTGGTGGTCCAGTGGGTTAAGAGAATGCTTTCCAGTGCAGGGGGTTCGGATTCAACCCCCAGTTGGGGCGCTAAGATCCCATATGCCTCGCGGCCGAAAAACCAAAATATAAAACAGAAGCAATATTGCAACAAATTCAAAAAAGACTTTTTAAAAAAAAGTCATCACAGACACAGGCTCTGTCATACTGCACATTTTTCTTTGAAGGAATGTGCATAGCTCTCTACCAGAGTATAACCTCCTTGAGGGCAGAAATGTATACTTTTCCATCCTCACAGGATCTATAAGAAATAGTCTCTTCAGAATAGGGAGTTTGGGATGGTCAAGTACACACTACTATATTTAAAATGGATAACCAACAAGGACCTACTATATACTACAGGGAACTCTGCTCAGTGTTATGTGGCAGCCTGGATGGAAGGGAAGTAGGGGGGAGAATGGATACATGTATATATATGACCGAGTCCCTTTGCTGTCCACCCGAAGCTATCCCAGCATTGTTAATTGGCTATACTCCAATATAAAATAAAAATTTGAAAGTTGAACCAAACAAAAAAATTGTCTCTTCTGTTCCTGTCTATTGTAGCCTCTATATACTTCCCTCCCTTTCAACATTATTCCCTTCCCATAAAGTATCTTATCTTTTGTGTTAAATGGGGGAGAAACAAGATATGTATTTGTATGTGTTCTTGCAAAAAAGGAATATTGGAAAGATAGATAAGAAACTAATAAAGAAAAATATTTGTCTCTCAAAGGAGAGGTTGTGGGGTAAATGAGAACAAGAATCAAAGCTAGATAGCTAAATATACATCTTTATGTTGATTTTTTTCACCATGTAAGCATGTTCATAGTAAGAAAAATACACACTAGAAAACTTAAAATGGCAATTGTGCTAACATCTAATTGAACAACTCATGGTATTATCAGAACCAGAAAAGATTTGACCTAATAATAAAAGTCAAGGAAGCCTTCCTGGATGAGGTGGTTCTTGAGCTGAGATCTGAAGAATCAATAGAAATCAATGGGTTCAGAGAGCAGAAAATATTATAATAAGGTAGGGAAACCAGTGCAAAGGCCCTGTGATGCGCAGAGAAAAAGTGCTTATAAAGAACTGAAGGAAGCAGAATCGCAAAGCCAGCTATGAAACGAGGTTGGACCAATAAGGACAGTCTAGACCACGTGACTTTGGCTTCCCTGGTGGCTCAGAGGTTAAAGCGTCTGCCTGCAATGAGGGAGACCTGGGTTCGATCCCTGAGTAGGAAGATCCCCTGGAGAAGGAAATGGCAACCCACTGCAGTATTCTTGCCTGGAGAATCCCATGGATGGAGGGGCCTGGTAGGCTACAGTCCATGGGGTCACAAAGAGTCAGACACGACTGAGCAACTTCACTTCCACTTCCACTTCCAGACCACACGAGGCTTGTGGGCCATGCTGAGAAATTCTTTTTTTTTTTTTTTTAAACCAAAGAGCAATGAGATGCTGTTGAAAGGTTTTAAGGAGAGGGGAAGGAATAGGTCTGGGTGGAGTTTGTGCTTTATTCAGGGGAATATTCATAGTCACAGAAGATACAGAGGGAAAGATATAGTGTGATTCACTACCCTTGTTCTTAGAAAGAATCATTGGTCCCACCCATCTCCCCAGTTCACCTGTATAATCACACGTAACACTTGCTAACAACAGTCTACGTATTTCAATTATGATCCATCAGTTGCTATTTGCTAAAAACATTACACAAATTGCACACAGGATAAAGTTGTTATAGTCAGATTTACATTGGAACTTCTCTTCGTTTCTAGGCAACGTCATTGCCCTGGATAATGATGGCTCTGACCCGCAGAGTCTTTCACAATCTGGTGAGCGAAATGAACGAGGGAAGCAGTCTCTCTGTGTTCAGGCCAGCATCAGAGCCTATTAGATCCAGCCTGGGAATAAAACCCATTTTTAATGCACCATTTGATAAGAACACTTAACCTCAGTATGTGTTGTAATTAGAGAGATAATTAGAACTTCACTAGGACCTCTTAAGACTAGGACTATATTTGAAATTCACCTGGAATGAAAATGGCATTATCTAAGACCAATCCAAGGTATTTTTCCTTCCATTTCCACCTTGCCTTCCCTCCATCCCAAAGCTTTCTCAGTGTAAGAAGTGTGAAAAGATAAGAATTTTTATAGGCAGTGCATATCACAGAAGGCTAATGGGTTCAGCTGAAAATTGCTTTATAGTTATTTGAAAAGGGGGAAAAAAAAAACCTTAATTTTGAAAATGAGTTTCAGAGAGGCTGAGTATGAAGAAGATGGACTGTGAGTCATGTATGCAGAGAGAAAAAAACTGCTCTTGTGAGAACCCACTCATAAAATGTTAATATATGCATAAGAAAATTGTGTTCCTTAATCTCTGAAGAAACACTTATCACTAAGAACCCTTTAATTCTTTTCCTGTGCTTGATTTATTAGCTTATGAAATTATGTTAATAACCTTCATGTTAATGGTTTGGGGGCTCAAATGACCTGATTTTAATAATGAAGTAATTTATGCAATAAAGGCAATCAGCATCTATGAATCTCACTTAACACAAACAGTATTGGTGATTAGCCAGTGCTAAAACAAGTGACTGCCAGCGTGGGGCAATGCATGTTTTTCTGCAGAGAAAACAAATCTTGCTGGCAAGTGATGGGCAGGGGCAGGGGGGTTGGGTGTTACTCAGGGCATGTGATATGAGCTGCAGCTCTTAGCTGCACAGCTTTGGTAGAGAGGTTGCGCCTGAATCCAAGCATAATTTACAAACTGTAAGATGAGTCTGGTACTTCACTAACTATAGAGTACATCTACATAGGAGACGCATCCATGACAAGGAGCATGTGTATGATGGAGTGCAGTGATGTCCTGGAGGAAAATGGGAGCCCAGAAAACAGCAGATGAAGGAACAGCCAACAGCTGCCTAGGAGGGAGCAGAGTGGCAGTGGGGGAAGGCCTCCAGGAGATGCAAGGGGCCCCCAGGAGGAATGGAGGGTTCCCAACCCTGTCATCGGAAAACCCATGTCCTGCGATAAGCTGGGTGCTAGTATTACTCAGCTACAGCTTTTTGAGAGTATTATACTGAATTACTCTTTATCCTTTGCTTTGCTTTTTGACTTCTCTCCATTCCTTACAGATCTAAAGCTTAGAAACAACTAATTGACAACCCTATACATTCATTGGCATGCAAAGACACACTTTAACCATGTGAGCTAGGGGAGATTTTTCTCCTTTCTTTTTTCAGTAATTCCTAGGAAACAAATTTCCATTTCTTTCTCTTATGGTTTAGATATTTCTCTTAAAAATTCTACCTCCTTCCCGGGATTTCCCTGGTGATCCAGTGGTTAAAAATCCACCTTGCAATGCAGGGGACGTGGGTTCAGTCTGTGGTTGGGGAACTAAGATCCCACGTGGCATGTGGCAACTAAGCCCACATACCACAACTCCTGAGCCTGTGCCACAGCTAGAGAGTCCGTATGCCACAATGAAAGAGTCCGCATGATGCAAAGTAGATTCTTCTTGCTATAACTAAGACCTGATGCAGCCAAATAAACAAATATTAAAACAAAAATCTATCTCCTTCCTGGGACCTCCCTGGTGGTTCAGTGGCTAACACTTCAAACTCCCAATGCAGGGGGTGTGGGTTCGATTCCTAGTCGGGGAACTAGAGTCACGTGCTACAACTAAAGATCCCACATCCTTCAACTAAAAAGATCACGGACACCACAGTGAAGATCAAAGATCCTGAGTGTTGCAACTAAGACCTGGCATACATACCTACTTAAATATTTTTAAAATTCTATCTTCTTCTCAGATAAAATTTACCAAGCTGTTCTCTGACTTCTAGAAATAAAGATAGATGTGGTCATCGCCTCTTCTTACTGACCCTGCAAAACCCCAACCAGGGGTGAGGAGGGATGCAATAGCCTTTGTATAATACCCTGTGTTTCCAGCAGGATCCAGACACCACAGTGTGAACCTTCCAGCATTTTGATCTTTACCCTGAACACTGACATAAGATTTTTTTTTACCTGTTCAAAAACACTGGTGGAGTACTTGGCAGAATGATCTATCTCCCCCTAAGAAAGATTTACTTCAAATACATTTTTGGCACAATGTTAAGTCAAAACAAAAAGTAGAATATTAAATTAGCTAAATGATAAACTGTGATGCCACAGAGAAAGCACTGGCTCAGAAATCAGACTTCCTGTGTTCCTAACTCAGTTTCTACTCTCACTGCTTGTGGAACTGGTTAAAGTACGTGACTCTTTCAGACATATTTACTTCTAATTTTCTATATTTTAATGAATGGACATTATGACAAAATCATAAAGCACATAATTTTGGAAAATATAAATAAAACTTACCCTGTAAGAAGATAAATCTTCAGTAGAATTTTAACTCTTCATCAGTTGTAAAATTGGCTATATTGAAAAAAAAGGTCATCCAAACTCTTGTATCTCATATGAAATCTCACCCAAACTCTACCCTTTTTTGGGGGGATCTGCATAAAGTTTATCATGATTTTACCATCTTAGAAAGCATGAAGTAAAATGCCTTTGAGAGTCTTCACGTGCAATCTGCCGTCAGAGCTGCTATTCACAATTCCACAATTTATAAAATCAGAAGTGATACAATACCTTGCTTGCTGCAGCACTCAAATCTCTACTCACAGGTTGTCAAGTCAAGCGACATGATTCAACACCACCAATGCATTGATCCTCACCACTGAGAAGCAACTGCAAGTGTCCCAATTACAGATAAAAATATCTGCCAAGAGACCTAGTACCTGCTTTGTCCGCGTCTTCAAGCATAAAATCTAGAATCATGGTCCACTGCAAAAATCGCAATACAGGTATGTCTTCATCCATCAGCATTCTCATCAAATGTGGGCTTAACCTATGATACCACAAATAAATTAATTACTAAAATTGCGAGGACACATACTCTTTGCAAAAGAAATAACTCTTAAAGCTATTTAAGTCATCCTTCTGCATACAAAACCTTGAGAAATTTTTTTTTTTCTGTAGCCAGAAAGCTCTGTAAACAAGAAAGAGGCTATATACTTTTTCCTAATTATAATGTAAAAAGTAGAGATCTAAGCTTAGTCTTTGACTCTCAGCAATGGCATCTGAGATGCGTGGTTTTGATGGAATTCCATCCTGTTGAGTTTTGACGGGATTCCACAGCTTTTAACATTTTTTTCTAAACTCTTACCACTCTTTCTTCAGGTGCATTTCCTCTCACCTGTTTGAGCCCCCAGGCTCACAAAGACCCTTTCTTCCACTTTGGTGGCAAACACTGAGCCCTGCAGAGCAGGAAGAAAAAGCAGTGGGTGTAGTAGTGGATGGGTGGCAAGTGGGGCTCATCTCTCCCACGCTGCTTCCAGTCTCTCTTCTCTATTTTGCTGTACGTGTACTCTCCAGCCTTCAGGAAACTTTGGCCAGATTACAGCCACCTCAACCATCTTGAGAGACTGTGTAAAATTATCCTTTGGGTGGAAAAAAAACCCAACAAATCCTCTTTCCAGCTCTGGTGTTGAGATATCCATCATGTTGAGAGACACTGTGCTTCCTACTGCAGTGAGGGATGTAGTAACCAACTCATTCCCTTCTTCTGCATTTATCTCTGCTCCTGGTAAGCCAGGAGTTACTCACACCTTCTCATTCCATGGTTCAAAACATGTTCCTTCTTCTCTGCTCTGAATTGAAGCATTTTTTAAAAAATCACTGCTGTTGTGTAATATCAACAGGCCATTAAGGGGACTTCCCTGGTGGTTCAGTGGCTAAGACTCCATGCCCCCACTGCAGGAGGCACGGGTTCCATCCTTGGTCAGGGAACTAAGATCCCACATGCCTCGTGGTTCGGTCAAATAAATCAACTGGCCATTATGTCAAAGGAAATAAAATTAATTAAAACAAAAAATCAGTTTCTTTTAAACTTTAGCTCCATATTTTTTTAAAAAAGGAAAATATGATCCCTTTCAGGCCAGGAAGATAAAACAAAGTCCCTTTAAGCATGCGTTTCTGTTGTGTGCTCCACACCTTACTGTACTCTTTTTGGCAGTGCAGAAAACTCTGACTTGTTTTGTATTTAAACTGACTTAAAATGAATGAGTAACAAAGAAAAAAAAAGAGAGGGAGAAAGATTTCCTTTTGCTAACAAAACTATTCCTGGGATACATGAATATATTTTTATACTGACTGCCAGAAATAGATTATTTTTAAAATCCCAGTGTCTTTAAATATCTCAGAACCACAGTATTGTGGTTGAAAGAATGGATTCTGGAGCCAGAATAACTTGGATATGAGTCCAGCCTCTTTTGTAATAGCTGTGTGACCTGGGGCCATGATTTAACTCTGCAGCTCGCTCTTCTCATCTTTAAAATGAGGATCCCAATCGTACATGGATGATAGTGCAACCCAGCTGAATTTACATATATAAAGCACTTAGAACCATGTCTGGCATAGATGCAGACATAGAATAGATGTTCAACAACTGTTATCTACTATTTGTGTAATAATGATGCATCATACCACATCCCATAAATAAAAAGGCCATTTACCCACTGTGACTCTAGGACTGATTCTGGGAATCTCAAGTTAGGATCAGGAACAAAGAAAGTACTTTGCTGCTCTAATCCTCTCTAAAATACTTTCCTCTTTACTATTCAAAAATTCTTTTGATTCAGCACAACCTTGAAAAGATACTTATCAAGATAATAGTTCGAAGGAGTATGCGTTTTAAGTATGATCATTGGAGGTAGCCAGATAAGCATTTGACTCATAATGTTTAGGACTGTTAACAACTTTGATTTTCATCCTATATAATCAAAAACAATCAAAGCCAGTAGCTGTCAGCTTCTCTACAGAAACAGAAAGTCATCAGAGGCCAAAGCAAGTTAAGATATTTGTCTTTTCGCTGTAAGAATTTCTCATTTCACATATAAAATACAGATTGCATCAAACTTTAGTGAAATTAAGATACATCTTGTGGAAGGAATTAAAAATTATTCACCCAAAGCAGTTTTGCAATGTTCTATGGGGGAAAAACTGTCATTGTTTCTTCTACCCCATCAAGATTATTCTCCAATCCGACATTTCTTAGTCTGAGTTTATTTTCCAGGTCATTAATTTGATTTCACAATGTTTTTCAGCCTTTATATTTCTCAATTAAACCAGCATCATCAACATTAATCATCATTTTTGGTTCTTCCCTTTTTTTTTTTCTTTTCTCCTGCCATCTTGGTTTGTCTGGTTTATTTAATCCTTTTTCCATCACTGTTTTTGAAAAGTCCCTGACCTTTCTTTGCATCAACCCAAGCTAATTCCACTTCATATATCAATTTTGAGTCTCTAAAGGGACACAAATGAAACAGAGGGCAAGCTTCGATCCTGGATTGTGGAAACCAGAAGAAGAGCAGCATGGAAGTATATGTATATATCTGCAGTATTTTTCCTGAAAAACAACAAACCAGGCTACCAACCAAACAGAACATTACCCATGGAAAGCAGATCTAAGTGCATCATGCCATCAACAGATACCTGCCTACCAACCAACTTCTCCTTTAGCTGTCTTCAGGATTACAGAGCTGAACCAGGGGGATATTTCTCTCACCACTGACCGTTCTCTGGTCTGGTTATAAATAAGGAGGGCTTCTCTTTACATCTATTTTATACAAATCAGATCTCCCAGAATACTGAAACCTAGGAGTGAACTAGGATTTAAATTCAGAAGAAAGAAAAATAAGAAGAGTGAAATTCTAAGAACTGACTTGATTCATTATCTGAAACATAAGTTAAACTAGTTCAAGTGAATGTACTTAAGGCCTAATATTGCCACTTAATGGTTTTACTGCCCAGAGTGACAAGTTGAAGGGCATCTGTGCACATTTGTTTAATATGTTTCTATATGTGTAAAACTTTGGCTACTTTGCCAAGAATAGTCTTACTTTTAAGACACTCTCAACTCTGAAATTGTCCACAACTCTCCATTATTCTTATTGCCTGGGGTCAGGCAGCCCTGAGTATCTGACATTCACCTGAAGGCTTGTTGACTGCTCCTTGAAGACCACCCCAAAGCAATTCCATGGCTTTCCAAAACAGAACATCTGCTTTCTCTGCTATAAATTCTGACGTCTGATCACCTTTCTTCAGCCATTCAATAGGACCCTTCATAAGCATTGCTCGCTGTGGTGTGCTTAGGCATTTTGAGCTTTAGCTGATGAAGTGTATATGAAGCATCTCGGTAGAAACAGAAAGGTGAGGTAAGTTACAAAACAGCTTTACAAGGTTTTATGTTTTTTGTATGATTGTTTAATATATAATGCATTAAAAAAAACCCACAAAAAGAACAATCAAACAAATAAAAAATCTCCCAGGATTCTTTAGGTGGTTAGGCAGGTTCCAAACCTGCCTCTAAAAATCTGTTTAAATGTTAAGGTAGTTGAACTGGAGTGTTAAAATCATTTCCCACCGTTTCTTAAAGAAAAACTAAGACCTAGTTCTCACAGGGATACTGGAGGCAAGGTAAAAATTCTGCTTCTGGTAGACTCCCAGCCTACAGAAGTGTATTTCTTGTACGTTTCTTCCCTCCTTTTCCCCTCAGAGACAAATGAATTTCCTCTTCCCTTTTCCTTTTTTCCCTCTCTTGCAAGGAATGAGAGTGGATTTCTTCTTCCCTTCTTTGCCTGTCCAAAAAACAACAGGGGGTCCTGCCCCACCGCCAGGATAGCGAACCCAGTGGCGGACAGGTGATAACAAGGGTCAAGAGAGAGTCTCCCCACAGTCCTTTCCTTAACAAGGAATGTCCTGTGTCAACTGTGCAGTCCTTGGGGACCACAGGTAACAAAGAATAGCCACGGCAAAACGACAGAGATTAAAAACAAAACAAAACAAAACAGCAGTGTGGTTATCAGAGGTTTGGAGAGAGAGAGAGAGTTGAACGGAGTACAGAGGAGTTTTAGAGCAGTGAAAATACCCTGCATGATACTGTAACGGTGGAGACATGTCATTATACTTTTGTTTAAACCCATAGAATGTTCAGCACCAAGAGTGAACCCTAATGTAAACAAGCACTGTGGAGGATCATGATGTAGCAATGGAAGTGAATCACTGTAACAAGTGCCTCACTCTGGTGGGAGATGCAGATAAAGAGGGAGGCTGTGCACGTGTAGGGGCAGGAAGTATATATGGGATAGCTCTGTAAACTTTCCTCTCAAATTTGCTGTGGACCTTAAACTGCTTTAAAAAATACTAGTCTTAATTTTTAAAAGAAATAGAATAGAGAAATTTTGAAGAAAAAGAAAATAGCCACCAACAATAACTTACAGCTTATAAAACATACCCCCATCCATCATCACATTTGATGCTACCATTAACCTGGCAGGATAGGTGTGGTTTACCCGGACCTTACAGAGATGGTAACTGAAGCTCTGAGTGGGTACGTAACTTAAACAAGGTCACTTGCTTCATAAGAGGTAGATCCAGGAATCTAAATTATTTTCACTTCACAATATCAACTTGGCCTTTAATGTGCAATTGTCATCAATTATACTTCTATAAAGCTGAATGGAACTGTCTTAGTAAACATAAGTAGAGAGCTGAAGTACAAACTTCTTTTAACTATATTTACTTGCCTTGGTATGTTTAGTTAAGACAAAATGACTGAAACTTAGTGCTTTTCCTTTTCTTGGTAAAGCACACTATGTTTTAAAACTTATTATTCTGGTTTATTAATTGAAATGTTAAGGGCTTGAAAAATTGAAAAACATACCTATCAGTGTATAAATGATGGATCTATTACAGAAATCTAAGAATGTGAATTAGAAATTTTATCAACATAATTTATTTCATTAATAAATTCAGGGGGATACAATTATGTAAAGTTTAAAAATAAAATAAAATTTTAAAAAAAGTGTTAATATAACAAAAAAAAATTCAGGGGAAATTATAGGACTATACCAATATATGGTAAAAGAGTAATTGATATAATTCATGGTGAAACCTCTAAGTAAAATAAAGGAAAAATTATAAGAGCACTTATTGGAAACTAGCAATGAAATACTAAAGACAGTTCTGTTAAAATCAGAAACAAGATAGAGTTATCCATATTACCACTATTATCAGAAGGTGTTTTGAAGGCAGCTAGAATGTGTGGGGGCATGGCCAGAGAAAGGGAAGTTATACAGAGCTGGAGCCTGAGAAAACTGGGTGGAGAATCCCTCAGATCCTGGGCCAAGAACTGAGAAGGACATGTACAAAGTCTGACTCTGAATTCTGCTGCTGGAGGCTGAGAGCTGAAGAGGTATTAGTGATCACCCAGAGTTTGGAGACTTTGGGATTGCAGCCCAGCTGGAGTGAACATCCTCAATGAAAACATAAGATATTCAATTGAGACTCTTATAAAGCCATTTCTTAGTAAAATTTATATCTTAGAATAAAAGCCATTCCACAGGAGTTAGGGCAAAAATAGTAACTGACCATTCTAAGACATTCTAAAACAAAGTCTGACTAGATCAAGATTCATCAATACAAATTATGTAACCACTACCAAAACAAAACTCATCACCCTTTAAAGGGAGACAACATCTCCCTACAACAAATTCTCCCTACAATGTATCATTTACAATATATAGCATGCAATAAAATATTATTAAATCTGCAAAGAATCAAGGGATAAAAAATAGAAACAGACCTTGAAATGACCCAGATGTTAGGTTTAGCACATGAGGATTTTAAAACACCTATTATAAATATCCTTAAGGATATGAAATAAAGCATGAATAAATGTGATGTAAGAGATGGGGAATCTTAGTCAATAAATATAAACAATAAAAAGGAGCCAATGGATATTAAACTGAAAAATACAAAATCTGAAATAAAGATCCCTTGAATAAATTTAATAGCAAAGTGGATACTATAAAAAAGGCATCAGTGACCCTGAAGATGGCTCAACAGAAATTTTCCAAATTGCTAAACATGAAGAAAAAAATGTTGGAAATAAAAACAAATAAAACCTCAGTGGCCTGAGGGACAATACAAAGTGCTCTAGCATAGTGTAAGTGGAGATGAAGAAGGAGAGGAGAGAGGAGAGGGAAAAAAGTAAGCATTAGTAGATGAGAATTTTCCAAAATTGATGGAAGACATGAAGAAAATCATAAGTAGGCATATCATAGTCCAAGTAGTAAAAATCAAAGATAAATTGTAAAGCATTTAGAGGAAAAGAAAGAGATACTGTACATCAAGGAACAAAGATAAGAATTATGAATGACTATTACTCACAGAAAACAACAAAAGTCAGAAAACAATTGAATGATATGGATATGTATAAAACACAGAGACAAAACTGTCAACCTAGAATTCTACAGCCAGTGAAAATATCCTTCAATAAATGAGGTTTAAATGAATTTCTGGATAAAAGAAAGCTGAGAAAATGCATTACTAGCAGATCCTCACCTCAAGAAATGCTAAAGGACATTCTTCAGACTGAAGAGAAATGATAACAGAAGGAACTTTAATTATACAAAGAGAAATCAATAACGCTCTTAGTAAATATGTGGATACATTTTTAAAAACCTGCCTTTCTTATTTTTTAAAATTTATTTAAAGCAAAATTGACCATTTAAATTAACTATAGTAACATTTTGGAAGGAAGGGCGGTGGTGAGGAGATACCCCTCGTCCAAGGTAAGGAGCAATGGCTGCGCTTTGCTGGAGCAGCCGTGAAGAGATACCCCATGCCCAAGGTAAGAGAAACCCAAGTAAGACGGTAGGTGTTGCAAGAGGGCATCAGAGGGCAAACACACTGAAACCATACTCACAGAAAACTAGTCAATCTAATCACACTAGGACCACAGCCTTGTCTAACTCAATGAAACTAAGCCATGCCCGTGGAGTAACCCAAGACGGGCAGATCATGGTGGAGAGATTTGACAGAATGTGGTCCACTGGAGAAGGGAATGGCAAACCACTTCAGTATTCTTGCCTTGAGAACCCCATGAACAGTATGAAAAGGCAAAATGATAGGATACTGAAAGACAAACTCCCCAGGTCAGTAGGTGCCCAATATGCTACTGGAGATCAGTGGAGAAATAACTCCAGAAAGAATGAAGGGATGGAGCCAAAGCAAAAACAATATCCAGCTGTGGATGTGACTGGTGATAGAAGCAAGGTCCGATGCTGTAAAGAGCAATATTGCATAGGAACCTGGAATGTCAGGTCCATGAATCAAGGCAAATTGAAAGTGGTCAAACAAGAGATGGCAAGAGTGAATGTCGACATTCTAGGAATCAGCGAACTCAAATGGACTGGAATGGGTGAATTTAACTCAGATGACCATTATATCTACTACTGCGGGCAGGAATCCCTCAGAAGAAATGGAGTGGCCATCATGGTCAACAAAAGAGTCCGAAATGCAGTACTTGGATGCAATCTCAAAAACAACAGAATGATCTCTGTTCGTTTCCAAGGCAAACCATTCAATATCACAGTAATCCAAGTCTGCCCCAATCAGTAATGCTGAAGAAGCTGAAGTTGAATGGTTCTATGAAGACCTACAAGACCTTTTAGAACACCCAGAAAAGATGTCCTTTTCATTATAGGGGACTGGAATGCAAAAGTAGGAGGTCAAGAAACACCTGGAGTAACAGGCAAATCTGGCCTTGGACTACGGAATGAAGCAGGGCTAAGACTGATAGAGTTTTACCAAGAAAATGCACTGGTCATAACAAACACCCTCTTCCAACAACACAAGAGAAGACTCTACACATGGACATCACCAGACAGTCAACACCGAAATCAGATTGATTATATTCTTTGCAGCCAAAGATGGAGAAGCTCTATACAGTCAGCAAAAAAAAAGACCAGGAGCTGACTGTGGCTCAGACCATGAACTTCTTATTGCTACATTCAGACTTAAATTGAAGAAAGTAGGGAAGACCACTAGACCATTCAGGTATGACCTAAATCAAATCCCTTATGATTATACAGTGGAAGTGAGAAATAGATTTAAGGGCCTAGATCTGATAGACAGAGTGCCTGATGAACTATGGAATGAGGTTTGTGACATTGTACAGGAGACAGGGATCAAGACCATTCCCATAGAAAAGAAATGCAAAAAAGCAAAATGGCTGTCTGGGGAGGCCTTACAAATAGCTGTGAAAAGAAGAGAAGCAAAAAGCAAAGGAGAAAAGGAAAGATATAAACATCTGAATGCAGAGTTCCAAAGAATAGCAAGAAGAGATAAGAAAGCCTTCTTCAGTGATCAATGCAAAGAAATAGAGGAAAACAACAGAATGGGAAAGACTAGGGATCTCTTCAAGAATATCAGAGATACCAAAGGAACATTTCATGCAAAGATGAGCTCGATAAAGGACAGAAATGGTATGGACCTAATAGAAGCAGATGATATTAAGAAGAGATGGCAAGAATACACAGAAGAACTGTACAAAAAAGATCTTCACAACCCAGATAATCACGATGGTGTGATCACTGACCTAGAGCCAGACATCCTGGAATGTGAAGTCAAGTAGGCCTTAGAAAGCATCACTACGAACAAAGCTAGTGGAGGTGATGGAATTCCAGTTGAGCTATTCCAAATCCTGAAAGATGATGCTGTGAAAGTGCTGCACTCAGTATGCCAGCAAATTTGGAAAATTCAGCAGTGGCCACAGGACTGGAAAAGGTTAGTTTTCATTCCAATCCCAAAGAAAGGCAATGCCAAAGAATGCTCAAACTACTGCACAATTGCACTCATCTCACACGCTAGTAAAGTAATGCTCAAAATTCTCCAAGCCAGGCTTCAGCAATATGTGAACCGTGAACTTCCTGATGTTCAAGCTGGTTTTAGAAAAGGCAGAGGAACCAGAGATCAAATTGCCAACATCCGCTGGTTCATAGAAAAAGCAAGAGAGTTCCAGAAAAACATCTATTTCTGCTTTATTGACTATGCCAAAGCCTTTGACTGTGTGGATCACAATAAACTGTGGAAAATTCTGCAAGAGATGGGAATACCAGACCACCTGACCTGCCTCTTGAGAAACCTGTATGCAGGTCAGGAAGCAACAGTTAGAACTGGACATGGAACAACAGACTGGTTCCAAATAGGAAAAGGAGTTCGTCAAGGCTGTATATTGTCACCCTGCTCATTTAACTTATATGCAGAGTACATCATGAGAAACGCTGGACTGGAAGAAACACAAGCTGGAATCAAGATTGCCGGGAGAAATTTCAATAACCTCAGATATGCAGATGACACCACCCTTATGGCAGAAAGTGAAGAGGAACTAAAAAGCCTCTTGATGAAAGTGAAAGTGGAGAGTGAAAAAGTGGGCTTAAAGCTCAACATTCAGAAAACGAAGATCATGGCATCCGGTCCCACCACTTCATGGGAAATAGATGGGGAAACAGTGGAAACAGTGTCAGACTTTATTTTTGGGGGCTCCAAAATCACTGCAGATGGTGACTGCAGCCATGAAATTAAAAGACGCTTACTCCTTGGAAGGAAAGTTATGACCAACGTAAACAGCATATTCAAAAGCAGAGACATTACTTTGCCAACAAAGGTTCGTCTAGTCAAGGCTATGGTTTTTCCTGTGGTGTTGGAGAAGACTCTTGAGAGTCCCTTGGACTGCAAGGAGATCCAACCAGTCCATTCTGAAGAAGATCAGCCCTGGGATTTCTTTGGAAGGAATCATGCTGAAGCTGAAACTCCAGTACTTTGGCCACCTCATGCGAAGAGTTGACTCATTGGAAAAGACTCTGATGCTGGGAGGGATTGGGGGCAGGAGGAGAAGGGGAAAACAAGAGGATGAGATGGCTGGATGGTATCACTGACTCGATGGACATGAGTCTGAGTGAACTCCGGGAGTTGGTGATGGACAGGGAGGCCTGGCGTGCTGCGATTCATGGGGTCACAAAGAGTCAGACACGACTGAGCAACTGATCTGATCTGATCTGAACATTTTGATGTGGATTTTAAAACATAAATAGAAGCAAAATATATGATAATTCATAAAGAATGGAGTAGTAGCATATGGAATTATACTACTGCAAGATTCTCATATTTTACATGAAGTAGTACAATATTACTTTAAGTGGACTATGACAAACTAAGAATGTATAATAAACTCCCTAGGGCAATAGTTTTTAAAACAAATACAAAGAGGAATACCTAAAAAGTCAACCGACATTCAACAAATGTTGCATCACAATCGGATGTGTGTGCATTAGTCGCTCAGTCATGTCCAACTTTTGCAACCCATGGACTATTGCCTGCCAGGTTCCTCTGTCCGTGGAATTCTCCAGGCAAGAATATTGGAGTGGGTTGCCATTTCCTTCTCCAGGGCGTCTTCCCAATCCAGGGAGTGAACCTGGGTCTCCCCATTGTGGGCAGATTCTTTTACTGTCTGAGTCACCAGGGAAGCCCCACAATTGGATATCCATATGCAAAAAGTAAACTTCTATCAATACAAAAATTAACTCAAAGTGGATCACAGATCTAAATATAAAACCCAAACTTTAAACTTTATAGAAGAACACATAGGAGAAAGTCTCTGTGACTTTGGGTAAGGCAAAGATTTCTTAGATACGACAACAAAAGCAAGATCCATAAAAGAACAAATTGATAAATTACATTTAATCAGAAATAGAAACTCCTGCCATTTATAATAAGAAAATGAAGAGGATGAAAATACCAAATACAAATGAGGGTAAATATTTGCAAATCATCTGATAAAAAAAACTTGGATCCAGAAAATATAAAGAATTCTCAAAATTCAATAGTAAGAAAACAACAACCCAATTTTTTTAAATGGTCAAAAGATTTGAATACATATTTGGCCAAAGAAAATAAGCAGATTTTAAAAAAATGTTCAATCTCAGTCATTAGGGAAATGCAAATTAAAATCACAGTGAGATGCTATAGCATCTATTAGAATGTCTAAAATTATATCAGTGTGGATGAATATGTGGAGCACCTGAACATTCCTACACAGAGAATGGGGATATAAAATAATGCAACCATGGGAAAACAGCTTGACAGTTTCTTAAAATGTTAAACCTAAGCCTATCATAGGATTCAGCCATTCTCCTACCAGAGATTAACTCAAGAGAACAGAAAGCATGTGCCAAAACTAAGACTTGCACTCAAATGATTATAGAAATTTTATCTTTAATAGCCCCAAACTGAACACAGTCCCAATGTTCATAAGTAGATGAATGGATACAAATGGAATACTTCCCTGTAATAGAAAGTAATGAATTGACACACTCAAATATAAGGAGGGCTTCCCTTGTGGCTCAGCTGGTAAAGAGTCTGCCTGTAATGGGGGAGACGTGTGTTTGATCCCTGGGTTGGGAAGATTCCCTGGAGAAGGGAAAGGCTACCCCCTCCAGTATTCTGGCCTGGAGAATTCCATGGACTGTATAGTCCATGGAGTCCCAAAGAGTTGGACACAACTGAGTGATTTTCACTTTTAAGTATAAGGGTGAACCAAAATTGATTATGCTACTGGAAGAAGCCAAACAAAAAAAGAGTAGACAGAGCATGATTCCATTTTTATACAATTCTAAAAAATGCAAACTAATCTATAGTAACAGAAAGCATATCTGTAGTTACTACAAAGGGATTAAAAAAATGGGGAGGAGGAGATGGGGAAAAAGATTACAGAAGACGCACTGAAGAAATATGTCAGGAGTGATGGATATGTTTATTATCTTGGTTATGGGAATGGTTTTGCAGGTGTATACATATGACAAAACCTATAAAATTGTACACTTTAAATATGTACCATTTATTGTATGTCAACTATGCCTTAAAAAAGCTATTTTTAAAAAGTCAATAGAGGAAACAGAATACTAAAAAATATTTTACTAACTCCAAAAAGAGGAGCGCACCAGGCTCCTCTGTCCATGGGATTCTCCAGGAAAGAATACTGGAGCGGGTTGCCAGGATAAAGGAAGGAGGAAAAGAAATGAGTGCCAAATGCAAACCACTAACATCCACTGTGGGGACCAGCACCTGTCACATCCCTCTATGAAGGGGCACAGGTCTGCTGTAGACTGTAGGTCAACACCCATGGATCTGGATAATGCAGAACTTGCACAAGGGCTAGGCTGAGATAGCTGGACTTAATTCCACAGACACGAAGAGACTTATATATGTTGAGCAGGGAAATAATATAATCAGAATATGATATTTAGAGACTTACAAGAAAGAAGAAAGTGGAGAAAACCACTAGACCATTCAGGTATGACCTAAATTAAATCCCTTATGACTATACAGTGGAAGTGAGAAATAGATTTAAGGGACTAGATCTGATAGACAGAGTGCCTGATGAACTATGGACAGAGGTTCGTGACTTTGTACAGGAGAAAGGAATCAAGACCAACCCCAAAAAAAGAAATGCAAAAAAGCAAAATGGCTGTCTGGGGAGGCCTTACAAATAGCTGTGAAAAGATGGGAAGCTAAAGGTAAGGACAAAAGGAAAGATATACCCATTTGAATGCAGAGTTCCAAAGAATAGCAAGGAGAGATAAAGCCTTCCTCAGCGATCAACACAAAGAAACAGAGGAAAACAATACAATGAGAAAGACTAGAGATCTCTTCAAGAAAATTAGAGATGCCAAGGGAACATTTCATGCAAAGATGGGCTCGATAAAGGACAGAAATGGTATGGACCTAACAGAAGCAGAAGATATTAAGAAGAGGTGGCAAGAATACACAGAAGAACTGTACAAAAAGATCTTCACGACCTAGATAACCATGATGGTGTGATCACTGACCTAGAGCCAGACATCCTGGAATGTGAAGTCAAGTGGGCCTTAGAAAGCATCACTATGAACAAAGCTAGTGGAGGTGATGGAATTCCAGTTGAGCTATTTCAAATCCTGAAAGATGATGCTGTGAAAGTGCTGCACTCAGTATGCCAGCAAATTTGGAAAACTCAGCAGTGGCCACAGGACTGGAAGAGGTCAGTTTTCATTCCAATCCCAAAGAAAGGCAATGCCAAAGAATGCTCAAACTACTGCACAATTGCACTCATCTCACATGCTAGTAAAGTAATGCTCAAAATTCTCCAAGCCAGGCTTCAGCAATACGTGAACCATGAATTTCCAGATGTTCAAGCTGGTTTTAGAAAAGGCGGAGGAATCAGAGATCAAATTGCCAACATCTGCTGGATCATGGAAAAAGCAAGAGAGAAAACATCTATTTCTGCTTTATTGACTATGCCAAAGCCTTTGACTGTGTGGATCACAATAAACTGTGGAAAATTCTGAAAGAGATGGGAATACCAGACCACCTGACCTACCTCTTGAGAAATCTGTATGCAGGTCAGGAAGCAACAGTTAGAACTGGACATGAACAACAGACTGGTTCCAAATAGGAAAAGGAGTACGTCAAGGCTGTATATTGTCACCCTGCTTATTTAACTTCTATGCAGAGTACATCATGAGAAATGCTGGGCTGGAAGAAACACAAGCTGGAATCAAGATTGCCGGGAGAAATATCAATAACCTCAGATATGCAGATGACACCACCCTTATGGCAGAAAGTGAAGAGGAACTAAAAAGCCTCTTGATGAAAGTGAAAGAGGAGAGTGAAAAAGTTGGCTTAAAGCTCAACATTTACAAAACGAAGATCATGATATCCGGTCCCATCACTTCATGGCAAATAGATGGAGAAACAGTGGAAACAGTGGCTGACTTTATTTTTCTGGGCTCCAAAATCATTGCGGATGTTGATTGCAGCCATGAAATTAAAAGACGCTTACTCCTTGGAAGGAAAGTTATGACCAACCTAGATAGCATATTCAAAAGCAGAGACATTACTTTGTCAACAGAGGTCTGTCTAGTCAAGGCTATGGTTTTTCCAGTAGTCATGTATGGATGTGAGAGTTGAACTGTGAAGAAAGCTGAGCACCGAAGAATTGATGCTTTTTAACTGTGGTGTTGGACAAGATTCTTGAGAGTCTCTTAGACTGCAAGGAGATCCAACCAGTCCATCCTAAAGGAGATCAGTCCTAGGTGTTCATTGGAAGGACTGATGTTGAAGCTGAAACTCCAATACTTTGGCCACCTGATGTGGAGAGCTAACTCATTTGAAAAGACCCCGATGCTGGGGAAGATTGAGGGCAGGAGGAGAAGGGGAGAACAGAGGATAAGATGGTTGGATGACATCACCAACTCAATGGACATGAGTTTGGGTGAACTCCGGGAGTTGGTGATGGACAGGGAGGCCAGGCATGCTGCAGTTCATGGGGTTGCAAAGAGTCAGAAACGACTGAGTGACAATTGAACTGATAAGACAGAGGTTGTGAAAGTAGAGAAAATGCCTGTGTACCTGAAAGTACCATGACTATTTGTAAAAAAAAAAAAAAAAAGTAAAATTTTCACTAGCAAATCTCAATGTGAAATTTTTGTTTTTAGTGGCACCCCTTCCTCAATATTTCTGCCTGGCATTTGGCCAATGCAACCTTACAAGTTAAGCTTTCCTATCATATGAGGCAAAGCGTAGGGGCAGGTAGGATGGAACAGAGGTACATAACCAGTAAGCCCATGCTACTCCAACTGTCACCCCTTAAAAGCAATAAAAATCCCCTGTCTGCGCCTCTGGCATAGATTCTGGTTTTGAGATTCTGCTTTTATCTAATTTATGGTGTATTTAGTTCCCTGAGTTGAGTTTCCATCTCCCTGTGTATTTTCAGAGCTCAATTATTCCAACTCTATTCATTCCACTTCCAATTGCCCCTTGTTAAGACCTTGCTAATTAAGGTCTTCTGTTGCTATTTCTTTTAAGACTCTTGCTATTATGACCTTCCCAGGGATGTCCTGTGATTCTTCCATGTAACTTATAAGGTCTCCCTCTCCTCATTTTCATCTGAGGTTTTCAATATGCCATCCAGCCAACTTTGTCCAAATACACAATACTCTTGCTCCTATAAACCAGAGCGAGTGAGATTATTTAAGTGTATTTTAATTTTTCAATCAAATCTCTGAACTCACTTTGCGAAGTCAATACTTGTATCTCTTACCACCAGACTTTTAAAGGGTGCAGAATATCACAGGATTAAATTTGGAGCTTAAGTCTCTAAAGATGCTCAAGTGTTGACAGTCAGGCTTCAGGGAATGATGTTGTGAACTCATCTCTGAGGTGGTGAGTCACTGTGTCAAAAGAACATTTTGAGCATACCTGACTGTCTTATTTTTCAGTCAGAGGTTTGTCAGTTACATCCCTTACATCCTGAGCCTCCTGAGAGAGGTCCCTTCTCCCTACCTTTTTCTGTGGTGGCTCCTTGCCCTGAGCCAACTGGGCATCACCAGTGGTGGCCTCTCTAAGTGGGGGAAGGGGCAGGGAGGGAAAGTCAATGCCAGGTCTAGGAGGAGCCCTTTTACTCCCTTTTACCTCTTTTCCATGACCCTTAAGCAATCCCATAGACACTTCAAGCTTGTCAGCAACACAAGGAAATGGCTTGTGGTGTTTCCTAGGGGACAAATTCTGGGGGACTGGGAATGACTCATGGTCATGGAATGGGCTTCCCTGTGGCTTAGATGGTAAAGAATCTGCCTGCAATTCAGAAGACCCAAGTTTGAGCCCTGGGTCAGGAAGATTCCCCTGGAGGAGAAAATGGCTCCCCACTCCAGTATTCTTGCCTGGGAAATCCCATGGACAGAGGAGCTGTTGGCCTACAGTCCATGGAGTTGCAAAGAGGTGGACATGACTCAGGGACTAACACACACAGACACACACACAGGTCATGGAAAGGGAAACAGAATAGCCAACATTGAGGTCAATGAAACAGAAGCTTAACTAGGGAACAGGGAGCCTTTTCCTGATCAAGGTCTGACTTCAGGGTTTGCAAACCTAGGACAACCCTCCATATGGTCTCCTCTCCAATTCCTCATCAGTCTCTGCCCAGGCAGCAGATGCAGTGATTCATCCTGCAGGAGGAGGTGCCACTCTGTGCCACTGCCCTATGGGCAATGCATTCCTACCAGCCTGTACCAGAGCTGGGAACAGACTCCCCCAGTGGAAGATGCTACGTGGGGAAGGTGGGTTTTCTGCGCTCCTGAGACTGGACTGTCTTGAAGTTTAGAAGTGGAAATGCAGAGTCAAACCCACTGTCCCCAAACTCGTAACACGTTAGTTTCAGAGCTTAGACCAGAACCCAGTCTCCCAAACCAGAGCTCCTTTACGACGACTCCATCATGAGTGAACTGGGTTTTTCAGAATGAGTCTGAGGGCCTGAACAGTTCTGCTTACATAATTTATATGAGAGGAAAAAGCATGTGGAATTTCTAACGATCAATTCTGCTAACACTATTAACAGGGGACATCCCAAACTGGACCTTCAGCTTTCTGTGTCAGTCCTTTCCTCTAAATGCCTCTAGCATGTCTTCCTAGTATTGAACAAACATTGGTTCTGCCTAGGTCATGGATTTTGTCAATATGAACTGAAAATGTGCTGGCTTTTTTTTTTAATCATCACTCACAGCTTTCTTAATTAACCTGCTGATAGAATCAGCAGCACAGTTCACTGCTCATTGTTTGCCCTCCAGCCACTGCAGAGTCAAGATGCTCTTTGAGAAGTCCAGAACCCTTGCCTGAGGTTGTTTTGTTTTCCAGAAAGAAAGGGGGACAAGAAACCCAAACCCTCACAACCACAGTGAATTTGACTTAATTGCTTAAACTTCCTTCTGATTGTTTTGCCCCGAGTAACAGCCCTTCCTTAACTAATAACTTTAATTATAGCAACCGCTAGTTATAAAAGTACACCTCTTCTCTTGACTTGGTCTGTTCCTGCAAAACTTCTAATTATGAAACCAAGGATCAGCAAGTCACCGTCCTGGGTTTTCATTAGATGGGATTAGGATCCAGCAATTACACACATCACATATTTCATGCTCAGTACATCGGGCTGTCGTGGCTGAAGTCAACCCGCTGGGCTTTGTCTCTCACGTCTTCCTGACACAAGCAATGAGTACAAAGCAAAAACAGGATTCTGGTTCCCAAAGAACTCATCTTCAGAAAATAACGAAGTTGAGGCTATTGTGTATCCTCTTTAAGGTGAATGTAGATTTCCTGATGAAACCCAAATTCTTCATTTCATCTCAAAAAGTTTACTAGGATAGTACAGTTACTGTTAAAAAAATAAAAAAGCTGTTTAAATTTAAGGCACAGAAAAACCCAGTATGACCTTCTTCTCTGCCTCTGTACCCACAACATTTTCATCTGATTATGAAGAAAATAAAATGTTCCTGTACTTCAGACTATTGTGTCAGTATTCTTGTTACGGGAAGCTTAAAGACCATGTTGAACTCAGTCACAGTGAGAAATTACTTAAATGATCTATTTTAGCTGTGTTATTGCCAGGTAAAGATCATCTCGTGTTTGATGACACATACTCAGTGGTTGATTGTGCAAGAAATGGTGATGTTCTTCTAGAATGTTTTGCCTCCTTACACATCAGTCCAGCTTGCTTTCCCCACACTGTCTTGAAAAAACTGCCCTTTCTCTTTGAAAATTACTCAGCAGTCTCAGAGACCCTCCCACTTGCTGGCTCTTCTGTGATGCTGTGGGGTGGACATTTTCACCCCCAGCCTCGCCCCCACCCCCAGGCAGTCCGTGGTTGGCCCTCACTTTCATAAGTTGGGAGAAGCAGCAAGGGCAGCTCTCAACATGTGGCCACCGTATGCAGAGAGCTGATCGCTGGGTGGGTGGTGTGCACGAACTATCCTTTCTGTTGTGATGATGGACACCCTCCTTCCCACACGCCACAAGAATTTCCTATAGCCTCAGCTGAAAAACTGGATCCTAACAAAATGACTTCTAAACAGGGACTGTATCTGCCTAATGGGATGCTGACTACAAAAGTTTCACTCCCGAGTTTTCTCCAGGTCCCTCCTTTTGTGTTTCCTCTTCTCTTACTGTTGTCCATTGTTTATAGAGATATATAATGTTAAATAGGTGTCTGGTCAATTAGAATTGCTTTAAAAAAAATGACAGTAGGCAGTTATTTGAAATTTGTAAGCCACTTCTCTGTCCTAGAGACGGCAAGTCCTCTTGGGGGTGTCCCTGGCTTTGGGGAGAATTGTTTTAATGCAAAATAAATAGGTATCAACAAACCAGTGTCTGGTACATTGGAGTAGACTAACTAAGGGCTTCTGGCGGGAAAAGACACCAAGGGTCCCCAAAGGGGGTCTCAGCATGATGGCAGAGAGCGAGCCTGGAATCATAAGCCCAGCTCCACAAGAACAGTGTGACGGAGAGGTGGTTCCGGTGTAGGAGGGACAGTGTGGGTGTGGTGGGAAACAGCCAAGCAAGGAAATGTAAACCAAGAGCTATGGACCTTGGGAGAGTGATTATCATCCTCTCAGCGCGGAGACCTGAGACAGCAATGGTATCGTCACAGGAGAGGCTGGAGCACTGAGCTGTGACCATGTGGGTCCTCAGGAAGGCAGTGATGGAGCAAAAGCAGCCACGAGGTGGGCTACCTCGTGTATAGGGCAGGTCTGTCTCCAAGAGGTGTTTATTCCCACAACTTAGGAGTCTGGATAACTTAGAGACATTGGATATCCCGTCAATCTCTGGAGGCCCAAGCTAGACCTAACTTAAAAATCAAAAGGACGTGGCTTCATATGTATCCAAGGTGGGACTCTTATTATTTTGGCTAATTCAGAACCAAACAAGTTCAAGGACATGAACTTGGGTGAACTCCAGGAGATGGTGAGGGGGAGGGAGGCCTGACGCGCTGCAGTTCATGGGACCACAAAGAGTTGGACATGACTTAGCGACTGAACAGCAACAAGAACCAAAAAAAAAAGAAGACTACAGAAATCAATCAGTTCTCATTTTGCAGAGAAGATGTAATCAAGTCCAGAGTAATTTACAAAGCAAGTAATGGGTAGAGTTTCTATGGAAGACACAGATGCGACTGCCAGCCCAGTGTCTTTTCCATTGTCAAAACACATTTCTAAATTCAATATTATTTGCTGTAGATACTCTGAGATTTAGGAGGGTGCAAACTTCAGCTCCTACTTTGGAATTTTGAGACTAAGCCTGAATTTTCCAGTTTCATGCTTTGGGAATATATGTTATCAGCTTTCCTCTAGTAACTAGGGGAGCCTAGAGATTTCTTAGTAAGGTAATTATGGAGACAAAACTCTTATTTTTGACCCCAAACCCAGATCTCTCCTGAGCTCCTGTCCTTTATATGCAGCCACCAATACAAAATCTCCATCTAGATGATCAACATGGTTACAGCATAGAGAGTCATCTCAGTCTCCATCCAACGAGCCCTGGTGCCCCCCAAACAAAATCCTGTTCCTCCTCCCAGGGTCTCTATTTGAGGAAGGGCACCCCAGTCTTCTCCTCAGCCATACAGTCCTACAGACTCCAGCTCCTAAAAAATTATTTTTTACCCTCTTTTCCATTCCCACTGTGATGACAGTACTACACGATCTTGCCATCTTTTACCTGTACTAAAATAATTTCCTAATTGGCCTCTTGGTTTTTCATCTTATTCTAGATCTTCTTCCTCACTGTCCTCTGAGTGATTTTTGAAAATATAAATCGGATCATGTTATTCTTTCAGTGGTCCATGGGCCATTAAGGTAAGCTCCAACCCCCTTTGCATGCACTGAGCGGCTTTCATCATTTTATTTCATCCAGGTCTTACATCATACCATCCATCAGGAATCCCCCAAACACTATGTTCCAGCCGTTTCAAGCGTTCAGAGTTACTCTGACTAGTCAGCAACTTTTCATGCCTTCTTCTTTCATCATGAGTTCCCCCTACCCTGCCAGTTCGAAATGTTCGTCTGTCTTTTCTCCGGGTGACCACTTACATCCTTGAAGACTCAATTCGAATACCACCTTGTCTATAAAGCTTGTCCTAACCTCTTGATGTGCATGCACGCTGAGTTGTTTTAGTCGTGTCTGACTCTTTGTGACACCATGGACTGTAGCCCACCAGGCTCCTCTGTCCATGGAATTCTCTAGAGAATTCCAAGAATAGTGACATGAGTTGCCATTCCCTCCTCCAGGAGATCTTCCTGACCCAGGGATCAAACCCACGTCTCTTGCCTGCAGGCGGATTCTTTACTGCTGAGCCACCAGGGAAGCTCCAACCTTTCAATTCCATGGGGTAAAGATGAACATACAATTTTTCATGTCCTGACTGAATCCTTTTCCAATTTCTATCCAAGCACCTCTAACATGGTAGAGTCAAAATCTGTTCCATGTCTGTCTCTCCTCCATGATGTTAGGGACAACTTGAC
Organism: Bos taurus; assembly: GCF_002263795.3. NCBI lineage: Eukaryota > Metazoa > Chordata > Mammalia > Artiodactyla > Bovidae > Bos > Bos taurus. The sequence goes on from NC_037350.1 coordinate 36,704,579, forward strand.
GGTAAAAAGCATGTCTTATTTGTCTTTTATCTTTGATTTTCTAGCAGCAAGCATGATGCCTGGGATATAGTAGACCTTTGATAAATGTTTACAGAAGGAGGGTAGGAGAGAGGGAGAAAGGGAAGGAAGGAGGAGAGGGAGGGGGGAAATTAGATGTGGTCACAAACTATTATAGTTTCACTTTTGTTATTTCCAGAAAGAAAGGCATGTGATAAAACTTTGACCATTATTTCTATAAAACACTGCAACTAATTACCCGAGATAGTTCAGGAACTTAATTAGTAGTGTTAACAAAAGTATTTATTCATTTGCATACTGCACAATACTGCAAAGAACTGACTCATTTGAAAAGATCCTGATGCTGGGAAAGATTGAGGGTGAGAGGAGAAGGGGGTAACAAAGGATGAGATGGTTGGATGGCAGCACTGACTCAATGGACATAAGTTTGAGTAAACTCCGGGAGCTGGTGACGGACAGGGAGGCCTGGCGTGCTACAGTCCATGGGGTCGCAAAGAGTCGGACACGACTGAGCGACTGAACTGAACTGAGCTGATACTGCACAATGTAGCCATCACTGAGATTTTAAAAAGTCCACCTTAGTGACCATAGCAGATACTATTTTTCTATTTAGATGCCCTGCCTGTGTTTGGAGAATGCCCCCGCATATAGGCCTTTTGGGGAGGCAGAGCCCTTGATCCTCTAAAGTAGCTGCAGAGGTGGGTACCACGATCCCAGCAGCCCTGCCAGCCAAGGCACAGACTTAAATGTGCACAGGGCTCGCCAATTCTAAGTCCCCATAAGGAAGAGAAGTTGATGATAGTACGATGTGGGGACACAGGGTAACCCTTTTCTAGTGGAGGCAGTGGTATCAGAGCCATCTGAGTTCAGGGCCAGCAGCCATGTGGACCACAGACTGGCGGTGACAGCAGTGTCCCCACTGGCTCGTTCTGCAGAGGGATGTTAGCCAAAAATCTGATGTATCGCCTCCTTCTGATTCTGCCCAGTTGCTGAGCCTGGTCCTTCAGCTGTCCTACAGGTTCTCTGAGCCAACGAATCCTTTCAATAAATTCTTTGGCTGCTTACGGTCCTTTCTGTTCCAACTAACAAACCCCCAAAGATCCAGAAGTCCGTGGTGATTCATAAGTGCTCCTGGCTTCAGCGATCAGGGTCTACTAGTGTGCATGATTTATGTGAGTCTGGTTGGTAAAATACTCAGCCACTAGTGAATCAATGTTTAGTTCAATCCACATTATTACAGGGATTTTTTTTTTTTTTTTTTTAGACAGATTAGTTTCCAGAAAAGCATCATTGGGGCAAGTTTTCTTCCCCAAAATCACACTCCCATGTGTTAGTACAATGCCTGGCACATAATAGGTATTTAATAAATACTTGCTGAAGGAACTAATGAATGACTCTTTAAATCCAGGAGAGTGTTACCTAATTTTACTACATCAAATTGGTATTAAGATAAAATCCTACCAAAAGAAACCAGATGGTCTTTAAAAATTCTCTTCCTGTGTATGATTTAATGATGAACACACTCAAGAATGATGCTTATAGATATTTTATCAGTCAGTTCAATTCAACAAATATTTATTTATCTTTATTGATCATTTCTTAGAACTATTCTAGATGTTCATGCTTGGGTTATGGCTCCTCCACTTGCTGTCTGGGACCTTTGGCCAAGCTTAATCTCTATGACCCTCAGTTTCCTCATCAATAAAATGGAGATAATAATCCTTCCTCAAAGGGTTGTTACTGCAATCAAAATGTAACCAATGCCCATTTCTTTTGCTTTTATTATTCCTTTTTCTACTCTCAGTATCCTCTTAAAATTTCAGTCCAAAACCCTCATGAGCACTCTCTCTGTTCCACTGAGTCACTATGGATACAAAGGTAAACAAAGCCTGCTCCTACTCTCAAAGAGTTCACTGTGTAGTCAAGGAGATGAACGGGCCAAAGGAAACCAGTAAATGTGGAGAGGACAGCCATGGAAGCAAATACAGGGACTGACTGTGAAGGAGGGAAGTTAAGGAGGAAAAAATGGCAAATAGGGAAGCATTCCTGGAGATGTCCTTGAGTGAAGTCTCCAAAACGAAAAAAGAAAGGGATGGATCTCCAAGAAAAATGAACTCCATGTGCAAAGGCAAACACGAATCATGGCATCTCAGTATTTCTGAAAGGCAAAGTTCAAGACGGATCTGGAAGGAAGCCTAGTTTGCAGGTGGAGATGGACGACTGTTTATGTTAATAAAGGGCCATGGGACTCTGGGTAGTAAAAGGCTCCTAGGGGATTGTATGGGCTTCCCTGGTAGCGCAGCTGGTAAAGAATCCGCCTGCAATGCAGGAGACCCCGGTTCAATTTCTGGGTCAGGAAGATCCCCTGCAGAAGGCATAGGCTACCCCACTCCAGTATTCGTGGGTTTCCCTGGTGGCTCAGATGGTAAAGAATCCGCCTGCAATGCAGGAGACCTGGGTTTGATCCCTAGGTTGGGAAGATCCCCTGGAGAAGGGCATGACAACGCACTCCAGTATTCTTGCCTGGAGAATCTCAGTGGACAGAGGAGCCTGGCGGGCTATAGTCCGTGGGGTCGCAAAGAGTCAGATATGACTGAGCGACTAAACACAGCACCGCACAGGGGGCTGTAAATGAATGGGTATCTTCAAAACCTCAGTCTGGCAATGGTATGGAGGGTGAATACTGAAAGGCAGAAGCCTGAGCAAGGGGAACCACAGGAGGAAATTACTGCCCTAGTCCAGGTGAATGGCTATGTTGGTGCACTGAAGAAATGGTGTTAGAAACAGGAACGGAGGAAGGAGGTCAACAAGGTTTAAGAAAGCAGTAAACATGTTACTGGAAGGCCTATTCATCTACTTAGGGTTCACTTTTGTTTTATTTCTATTTCCTAGGCATTGTCATGGTGCAAAGGGGTTTAACTGAAGAGGATGATGGTTGCCTGGCATATACATTCCCCACCCGCTGTGTTCAAATAGGAAGAACTAAAGAGCCTCTTGAGGAAAGTGAAAGAGGAGAGTGAAAAAGTTGGCTTAAAGATCAACATTCAGAAAACAAAGATCATGGCATCTGGTCCCATCACTTCATGGGAAATAGATGGGGAAACAGTGGCTGACTTTATTTTGGGGGGCTCCAAAATCACTACAGATGGTGACTGCAGCCATGAAATTAAAAGATGCTTACTCCTTGGAAGGAAAGTTATGACCAACCTAGATAGCATATTAAAAAGCAGAGACATTACTTTGTCAACAAAGGTCTGTCTAGTCAAGGCTATGGTTTTTCCAGCAGTCATTGAGAGTTGGACTATAAAGAAAGCTGAGTATTGAAGAATTGATGCTTTTGAACTGTGGTGTTGGAGAAGACTCTTGAGAGTCCCTTGGACTGCGAGGAGATCCAACCAGTCCATCCTAAAGGAAATCAGTCCTGAATATTCATTGGAAGGACTGATGCTGAAGCTGAAACTCCAATAATCTGGCCACCTGTTACGAAGAGCTGACTCATTTGAAAAGACCCTGATGCTTGGAAAGATTAAGGGCAGGAGGAGAAGGGGATGACAGAGGATGAGATGGTTGGATGGCATCACTGACTCAATGGACATGGGTTTGGGTGGACTCCGGGAGTTGGTGATGGACAGGGAGGCCTGGCGTGCTACAGTTCATGGGGTCGCAAAGAGTCAGACACGACTGAGTGACTGAACTGAACTGATAGCCCCTCAGACACTGCCCAGCACCAGGTTTTGAGTTTGGTTCCAAACCATCGATATGCAAAGAGCACACAAAAATGGAAAAGTTTCTAATATTTTCCATGTCAGAAGATACTTTTGATGTGGTATAGATTTTTCATTTCTCTGGAATTCCTTGTAAAATATTTTACATATTTTAGACAACCCTATTGAAATGTTCAAATGGATCTTTAGCTCAGATTTCTTTTATTTTCACTGATAGCCTCTATATATTCAAATCAGATAGGACAACATGGTAGAAGGAACTATATTCAATATCCTATAGTAAAGTAAAGTAAATGTCGCTCAGTCGTGTCTGACTCTTTGCGACGCCATGGACTGTAGCGTACCAGGTTCCTCCGTCCATGGGATTTTCCAGGCAAGAATACTGGAGTGGGTTGCCATTTCCTTCTCCAGGGGATCTTCTCAACCCAGGGATTGAACCCAGGTCTCCCACGTTGTAGGCAGACGCTTTATCATCTGAGCCACCAGGGAAGTCACCACAATAAGCCATAATAGAAAATAATATGGAAAAGCATATGAGTGTGTGTGTGTGTGTGTGTGTGTGTGTGTGTGTGTATAACTGAGTCCCTTTGCTGTGCAGCAGAAATTAAGACATTATTGTCAATCAACTCTACTTCAATAAAATAAGATTTTAAAAAATCAAAAAGGAAAATAAAAGGCAAAAGGCTCTTAGGGTAAACACATGATAACATTAGCCAAGAATGTCAAGAATAGCTGCCCTGTTCTGTCAAACAGAAATGAGGCCAGACAGTTATTTCACTGGTTTTACATTCCTCCCCCTGCCCCCCAACAAATCTAATCTCACCCTGGTGTTCCCAGTCTAGGCCAGCAGGAAGACAGGCTAAATGTGGAGGGCAGAGATGCAGATAGACTGGCTCTGTGCCCAGGAGGCCAGGTCAGGATGAAAATCAATATTTCAATAGCTCAGGATTAGGAAACACACATATCAAATCTTGTCCATTAAGGACACAAACATTAAAAACACAGACATCCTGTACCTCACACAGACTGATAGGGATGAAGCGTTTGACTCATCGCAGAAATGTACCCATTATTCTTGTACTTTTCCAACTCGTACAACTTGTATAAAAAACTTCGCAGAATGAGACTGAGGCTGCTCAGAAGACTGCCATGAATAAGATCTTAAGGACCCTGATAAGCAGCTTTTTGGGGGTGAAGGGAAGGCAGAGCAGGGCTCTTAAATGTGGTTGTGTTATCTGGAAAATAAAAGTCATACTGTAGAGTACAGGGAATTCTGCTCAGTGTTATGTGGCAGCCTGGATGGGAGGGGAGTTGGGAGCAGAATATGTATGGCTGAGTCCCTTTGCTGTCCACCTGAAACTGTCACAACATTGTTAATCAACTCTACCCCAATACAAAACAAAAAATTAAAAAAAAAAAGTCACAGAAATCTGAGAGAGAATATGGCTTGGATAGGGAGCAGCCTTTGCTCAGATCTGAACACACCTCCCCGGGTTCCCCCGCCCTGTCCCTCTCATCCAAACCTTTGGAAAATCCAGGCAACTCAAAGTGAGTCCCAGTCAGTTGGTACCTTTCCCTTTTGTATCAAAGGAAAAGCGCTGAAAGCACAGTTATGATTCATATCAGCTCACACACTGGGATGTGCATCTGCAGGTCTAACTGGGGGGGATTTCACTTGGACCTTTTTTTCCCCTCAAAAATGATGAATGAAAGCAACTGTATTTCGAAAAGGGGTTTTCCTCTAGGACAGATTATGCCGCTGGTGGCCTAGGGCACACTCAGCCACGTGGTGTTGGTTTTCCGGGGCACGCCTCACTTCCAGGTGTCTGGGAAAAGAGAAGAAATCTCAAGAAAGGGTGGGGAGGGGGCGGCGGGCAAGTGCAGAGTCTCAAAGATCTAATTGCAACTTTGACAAGCAGATCAAAGGAGTCTCTCCTTGGTCTTTGATCTCTTGATAACCGCGTTTAGCACCCTCCCCTGGCTGTGCCTGGGGCAGGCAGCCCTCCTTCCTAACTCCCTCAGCTCTTTCAGCTTTAAATAATTCAACTGCTAAGCACTTTCAAAGGTGGGTGGAAATAAGCAAATGCTTTAAGATCCAACTCATGTGTTAGATTGACTGAAGTCCTGTTTACCATTCTAATACCAAATTGGAAAATCAACACCATCAAATCCTAACAAGGAAAGTTGTGGCTTCTGATCCCTCACGTGACTTAAAGTTGTACAGCGAGTGCACATACAGGGGGCAGTGGCCACACCTTCACCTCCAGAGGGGCCTGGAGTCGGGGCGGGGGGGGGGGCGGGAAGGCAAGAGGTAGCTTCCAATTCTTTTGCTAAAGCTAACGAAGGGGAGACTCTCCACCTGCAGCTGCCCTCCCCTCCTCCCACACCACCCAGTACATCTCCCAGTGCAGAGTTTTCTTATCAGGTTGTGCCCAGAAGGTTCTGCTCTGAGATGGCCTGAGCTCGGGGAAAGCCTTGTCATGGAACTTACTTCTACCTTAAAGGTGAGTCAGGGTTGCCAGGTTGAGCAAAGAAAAATACAGCCAGCCACTTCAATGTGAATTTCAGGTGAAAGATGAGTAATTGTTGAGCATGTATCCCAAATGTTCCATGGGATGCACTGAAAGTGAAAGTTGCTCAGTCATGTCCAACTCTTTGTGACCCCATGGACTGTGTAGTCCATGGAATTCCCTAGGCCAGAGTACTGGAGTCGATAGCCTATCCCTTCTCCAGCGGATCTTCTCCATCAAGGAATCGAATCGGGATCTCCTGCATTGCAGGCAGATTCTTTACCAACTGAGCTATCAGGGAAGCCCTGGGATGCACTGGTACTACCTAAAAAGTTATTTGTCATTTATCTAAAATTCATGTTTAACTGGGTGCCCCCTATTTTACCGGGCAACCTGCCAGGGTTTCTCTGTCACCAATTCTTGTTGGAATGCCATGGGGTCGCCTGTCTTCAGGTTGTAGCACAGAGTGATTCAGCCTTATCTTTCCTTTTCCTTGTGAATCTGGCCAAGGACAGGGCTTTTTACCAGGTGGTGGGGGACAGAAGTGGGGAGCATCTGCTGAGTACCCGAGCTCCGTCATGTCCCAGCTGATTCTCACAACACACCTACAGAGTGGGGACTGGTTCCCCTTTCACATTAAGAAAAAAAAATGTTTTTTGAAATACAGCTGAACTCTTTTTCAAAAAACTTATGTGATGTTGTAAACCAACCGTACTTTGAAATATAATTGGCTTATGATATTATGTAAGTTTCAGGTGTACAGTACAGCAATTCAATTAGTTCACATACACACAGACACACACACATATATATTCTTTTTCAGATTCTTTTCCCTTATAGATTATTACCTAGTATTTGATGGGATTAAGACCCATGAAAGTCAAGGAGCTGGCCAGCTTCCCAGGGTTGGGGGCAGGATTCTCATCCACATATCCCTGACTTCAAAGCCACAATCTGCCCACTACATGACACTGTGTCCTTCCATCTCCCCCAGGGGGTACAACAGACCCTGAGGCTAATGAACTTGTTTCAATACAAACAGGTCTTTTGCATTCCCTATATATCTTTTTATGTTCATCAAATGTTCTAGAATTTATTTTCTAGAACTCTCTGCTCTGCCATTAGGAACTGAGGGATGTGGGAAAGCCAGACTAAGACAAGACAGGAGATCTGAAGCAGGATGGGGGTCTTACATACTTAATGGAATATAGTCCCCAGTGGTCTTCCCCACACCAGTGGGTCTGTGCAAACTCACTAATCTGCACTAACTTCAAGCTAGGAAACCAGAGTACTGCATAAGCCTGACTTCCTTATTCCCTGCGGCAGTGGTTCTCAAATTTAAGTGTGCTTAAATCAGATCACCTGGAGGGCTTGTTAAAATACAGATTGCTGGGTTTACCCCAGGTCTGGGATGGGGCCTGAGAATCTGCATGGCTGACAAGGTCTCAGGTAACGGATGCTGCGATCCGGGGATCCCACTTTGAGAACCGCTGCTCTAGGACTAGAAAGAGGGCTTCTCTAAAATTAATATAAAGTATTTGGGACTTAAGTCCACATACACTTTGGAATTACAAGGCCTTTCTATACCTTTCATCCTCGCCATTTGAAAATCTCCCACAGCTCTACTTCTTCAACAAAGTCCACAAATATTCCTTCACTCAGCCATTCTCACGCATATGAATCAGGAAAATGGAACATATCAGATACTGTATGAATCCTTGGGACAGAGATGAATGAGACCCACGTCCTGCTGGTGCACCAGAGATGATCACCAGGTACACAAGATAACAAGACTAAGAGATATTACAAGAGAAGCAGATGAACTCAGTCACAAAGGAAGAGAGAGAAGGAAGGGCGTGCCCTCAAGTGACTCGACTATTGAGCTGAGTTTAGAAACTGAAGATGGGTTATAGGAAGACAAAGGGCAGAGGGACAGTCCATGCAGAGCAAATGGTATGTGCAAAAAGCCCAGAGATGTGAAACAACATGGAGAGTTCAAGGGCTGCACAAAATTGACAATAACTAACACATATGGTCTGCTTGGTGGCAGATGGGGGTGAGTGAGGAGGAGCCCAGCAGCAGGGCACACTGAGATGCCTGGCTTTCTTTTAAGATGAGGAGGAGACACTGAGTGGTTTTGAAAGGAGGAATGACACATTCAGGCCCATAGTTTGCGAAGATTATCTGTAAAGAGGGGCCAGGGAGATCAAACTCAGAGGCTGTCACAGGAGGACCCAGGAGAGATGGCAAGGGTGTGAGTGAAGGTGGGTCCACTGTGAACTGAACGGACAAGTCAATACTGATGGGCGGAAAATGAAACCTTCATCCCCACTCTTGTTACTATGTACTACCAAAAGGACCCTAACTAAATTTGGGGGAATAAGATGCAAACATTTCTGTGTGTTTTTATACTGGCATCTTAATAAGACTGCACCTGAGCTAAACTGTGCCTTTCTGTTCAGTGCTTGGTGCCTTTTAAAGGATCACTCTAACTCATTATTCGTTGTTTGATTTTACTCGCCTTCCATTCCCAGACGTTTATTTATTCATCCAAAATCATCTGGTAGCTTACTGGCTGGTAGAGGAGACAAGCAAGTACACAGAGAGCTGGAATTCAATGGGGCATACGATACAGTGGAGGTATCTACAGAGATCTGTGAGGTGAACCTAAAAACAGCCAAACTGTACAATAGTTAATTTTCACATCACTTTTCTATTCAAGTCCACAAAATTAATTTCACATGAGGTAGCATGAAAACTACCTCTCAGAAGAGCCTATATTTTTTCCTTTATGTTAGTGCATTGCTCAATCATGTCTGACTCAGGTACCCTGTGGACTATAGTCCACCCAGCTCCTGGGTCCACGGGGATTCTCCAGGCAAGAATACTGGAATGGGTTGCCATGCCCTCATCCAGGGGATCTTACAGACCCAGGAACCAAACCCGCATCTCTTAAATCTCCTGCACTAGCAGGTGGGTCTGTAGCGTGATGAAATCACTTTAAATAAGGCAAGTTTAAAAAAATCATCTTCCAGCAATGTGAGGCCAAACGCTCGAACTGGAGATAACAGAAGTTACACTAAAAGGGTAAACCTTCCTCTGGGTTTCTTTTGGGCTCCAAGTTCAACTGGGAGCCCCGAGGGTGGCAGTTTCTCTCAAGCTACAAGGATGACCTTTGGCAAGTCACTCACTGCTGTGTCCACAAAGAGTCATTGTCTGCCTTTGAGAGCTGCCAGCGGCTCCATCCTTTGGGAGACCAAAAAATGTAAATGATCCTCCCCAAGCCCAGTGCCGTGACCTCACTGCAGGGAAAACCCACGCCTTTGCAGCCAAAGGAACTTCTAAGATGAAACTGAACTAAAATTAACTGGGAATAAATGAGAGAAAATAAATTAAATGGGAGGGTTCAGGATCTCCCCTCCTTTTGGCTCTTCCTGCTGAGTTAATTCATGATTGGCCTCATTCTTGATAAACTAATTCAAGATTGGCCGTAAGAGTCTGCGGCTAAGCGAAGGCAGCATCCAGAGGTTTGTCCTGGGCTTGCCCCTCTAAGCCCGTCTAGTTCGGTGATGAACAGGCTGACTCCCAAAGGCAACAGCTGCCCAAAGCCAGGAGGGCATTCCTGCTCCTTCCTCTAGCTGTGCTGTAGGTTGTAGGTTGCTAGCATCTTTCTTAATGGCCTGGAAAGGGTCCAGGGTGCGGTTTTTTTTGACAGCTGGCATCTGTGAAGTCTTAGTTTGCATGGCAATGAAAACAGAATCAAAACCCCAAACAAACAGGCACTGAAGAAGCTGTTGAGCAACTGGGACACCAGAAAAGTTGTTGATACTGGGAAAATTTCAATTGTAAGTTGGATTCATCACTGCTGCCATCACCTCTTGCTTTTATCACCCTATCCCATCACTCGGCCCTGCTCCCACCTTGGGAGCCTTGACTGCCTGGCTATTTTCTACCTATTAAGTGATCTGCACTTTGAACTTCCCAAAAACCTGGTTTCTTAAAACACACAGTACAACGAAACTGCCCTTTCTTTCCTCACCTTGGGTCTACTTCTGTCCTACCTACCAAAAGTCCTTTCCTATAGCGTAACAGCTTTCAGGTAAAAAAGCCAACTGATCAGTTATTTACACCAAGGCTCTAACAGCAACCCCAGAAGCACATACCTTGCTCACCCATTCTTTTCCTTCTTATAGTTTTTAATGCAATCCCAGCTGGCTTACTGGTTCTCCCAGCCTTTCTAGTCTGGGGTGTCCAGGAGTCATTCTGGCCAATGGAACACAAGCACAGTGCTGGCAAGGATGTCCTTGACACTGTGTTCCTTCTACTGGGAAGCAGGCATGTTAGCTGGAGGCACAGAAGCTATGCTACAACCAGCAAGCAGCTAGCAAGAGGGGACAGCTGAAGAAATCACAAGAGGACGAGCCACCGGCTTTATTCCCATATTTACCTGTGCGGTACCCTGGATCCCTCCAGTTTACACACTCTCTGTCTCTGCTTTGCCAGCATCCTCTCCATTCTCTTGTGTCCTCTTCTGAAGCTTTGCCCCTCTCTCTAATCCACCTCTCAAGTGCCATCTAATCACTGACTTTCTCCTATGCTGCCAACCCCCTAACCCCCATCCTATTGCTGAAAAAAAGCTGAGTGGGTCCATTACATACTTGAGGTTGTTTGTGGTGGTGGTTTTTATTATAGTAAGAACAGCAGCATGAGACCTACTTCTCTAGACTTTTTAATGTACAATAGAGTATTGACTGTAGACAAATGTCACATAGCTGGTCTCCAGAACTTACTCATCCTGCAAGACTGAAATTTTATATCCATTAAATAGCAACTCTGACATGAGTTTGAGTGAACTCCAGGAGTTGGTGATGGACAGGGAGGCCTGGCGTGCTGCGATTCATGGGGTTGCAAAGAGTCGGACAGGAGTGACTGAGCTGAACTGAAACAGCAACTCTGCATTCCCTCCTCCCTTCAGCTCCTGCAAACCATCATTCTACTCTGTTTCCATGCCTTTGACTTTGGGTATATTAGATTCCTCATGTACATGGAATCATGCAGTATTTGTCCTTCTGTGACCAGCTTATTTCATTTATCATGTCCTCCAGGTTTATCTGTGTGGTTGCATATGTCAAGACTTCCTTCTTTTTTAAGGCTGAATAATATTCCATTGTATGCACACATTTGATACTTAAACCTTAGTTGTAACATTTTCTCAGGCCTCATCTTCAGTGGAAACCACATTCGCCCTGCCCCATGACCAAAGGAGAATGGAAAATGCTGCAACCTAATGATCTTGCCTGGCACCTGCAACTTCTAGATCTCATATAACTCTACCTTCAAGATCAGGAAGAGACCTCTGACTCCCTGTTCTTCTGGTTCTTACCCTGTTATTATTAGATAGAGGGTAAGGAGTACGTCAAGGCTGTATATTATCACCCTGCTTATTTAACTTATATGCAGAGTACATCATGAGAAATGCTGGACTGGAAGAAACACAAGCTGGAATCAAGATTGCCGGGTGAAATATCAATAACCTCAGATATGCAGATGACACCACCTTTATGGCAGAAAGTGAAGAGGAACTCAAAAGCCTCTTGATGAAAGTGAAAGTGGAGAGTGAAAAAGTTGGCTTAAAGCTCAACATTCAGAAAACGAAGATCATGGCATCCGGTCCCATCACTTCATGGGAAATAGATGGGGAAACAGTGGAAACAGTGTCAGACTTTATTTTTTGGGGCTCCAAAATCACTGCAGATGGTGACTGCAGCCATGAAATTAAAAGACACTCCCTGGAAGGAAAGCTATGACTGACCTAGATAACATATTCAAAAGCAGAGACATTATTTTGCCAACAAAGGTCCGTCTAGTCAAGGCTATGGTTTTTCCAGTGGTCATGTATGGATGTGAGAGTTGGACTGTGAAGAAGGCTGAGCACCAAAGAAATGATGCTTTTGAACTGTGCTGTTGGAGAAGACTCTTGAGAGTCCCTTGGACTGCAAGGAGATTCAACCAGTCCATTCTGAAGGAGATCAGCCCTGGGATTTCTTTGGAGGGAATGATGCTGAAGCTGAAACTCCAGTACTTTGGCCACCTCATGCGAAGAGTTGACTCATTGGAAAAGACTCTGATGCTGGGAGGGATTGAGGGCAAGAGGAGAAGGGGACGACAGAGGATGAGATGGCTGGATGGCATCACTGACTCGCTGGACGTGAGTCTGAGTGAACTCCGGGAGTTGGTGATGGACAGGGAGGCCTGGCGTGCTGGGATTCATGGGGATCACGAAGAGTCGGACACGACTCAGCGACTGAACTGAACTGAAGTAATGGGTAATGTTTTGGTCAGAATGACCTACGTTCCTTTCCCAGCTCTATCAGGAGAGTAGAGTAATTTGTGAAGTAACTTCTTTCCCTTCAAATTCCCTCCTTGTAAAATGAAACCATTTCACCTGTCACTGTGGACTGTTATAAAATAGAAACAAATTCTCATATATGCACATAAGTGGTGAGTAAGTATTAGCCATTTATTCTTAACGAGGTCTGTACCACTAGGCCACTGCCACTCTGGGGCCACCTTCCCTGACACCACCAGCAGTTCACTCACTGGCTCAAGTATCTCACCAACTCTAAAGCCTCCTTTATTCTTTTTTTAAAAATATGTTCTTATTTTTGGCTGTGCTGGTCTTCACTGCTGTGTGGGCTGTTCTCTAGTTGCGGGGCTCGAGCTTCTCACTGCGGTGGCTTCTCTCCCTGTGGAGCTCGGACTTTAGTACCATGCGGCCTCAGGAGTTGTGGTTTCCAAGCTCGAGTGTGGCCCAGAGGCTTAGCTTGTGCGGTCTTCCCGGATCAGGGATCGAACTCCAGTCTCCTGCAATGGCAGGTGGATTCTTTACTGCTGAGCCACCAGGGAAGCCCCGGCCCCCTTTTTTTTCCTGAGAGTGAAAAATGTACTGTCACGAAGACATCAGGTTAAATCTGTTTTTTAAGTTTTGTTGTTTTAGTGGCCCAAGCTGGGGTAGAACTGGAACACGAGAGTGTCACCGAGGCAGAGAAGATGAAGACCGAGAACGATGGGGTGGGGATGGAGAAAAGAGTGAGAAAAGTAGAAGAAACTAGGGCCAGTGGACATTTACCCCAGAGACAGTCCTAATCGGGTTCTTTTCTTCTCTGCTGCTGTTTTTGCTTCCTTTGGATTAAAATTAAAGCATCCTGTTTTAGCTCTAATTATGCCTTTTATTTTCATATTTATAAGATTAAAATTGCATAACCTGTCCAGGACAAAACTGTGATCTTAAGCATTTGATGTGTGTTGGAGAAGGAAAGGAAAAAAGTCCTCAAGCCCAACCCGAGGAGGCAAAATGCTTATGTAGCATAAGAACTGTACAACTTGAGTTTCAGGACTATTCTCCCAGGCAAGAAAAACCATGTTACAAAACAAACAAACTAGTATTCTGGGGGTATTTCCCAGAAAAGACGCAGGTATGGTTTAGTAAGATGGGATTTGGTTTTGTTTTTCGAGCTTCAGCCGGGTGGTAAAAGGTCAGCTCTGTGTTGTAATCCACTCTGGTGCCTTCCTCCCGTAATCCTAACCACAGCCCTCTAAGAGCTATGCAGCATGGCAATTAGTAAAATGAAATTTCATTTTCTAAACATCTCCTTGATACCTTCAGAGGTTACATTTTAGAATATTCTGAAAAAAAGAAAAAAGAAAACTCTGGCAGTGGAAATTTCAGAATAATTTCCTTTGGAGAAAACTGTGAAAACTATTTGGTCTAAAATCAGTTTATGAGATGGAGAGATGGGAAACAGTAGCATGTCTAAGATGACTGAGGTCTTGAGAATGGGCTACAAGGAAAATGAGATGGTGATACGTAGGAAGAAAAAGTTGGTCTTTTTTTTAAATAAGAGCTGCATCACCCTTTGACCTGCAAACAAACATGTCTGTCAGTATAAAGCCCACCAGTCTTCCCAGTCTGTTCAATGAGCCACAACCTATTTCAAGGCCTGTCCTGGACCTCCAGGTAGGGATATGCCAGCTTCACTCTGTGGAGTATGGGCTCTGAGGTCAGCCTAAATCAGAACCTGCCACCTGTACATACTGGATGAAGGTCTCCAACAATAAACCACATGGCAGTGAGCATCGTTGCCAGAAAACATTAATATCATGGCTCCTGACTTTAAGTTGGATTATAATCCCTACTTCATCATTGTCATTCTAATTAGATCTGGTATCTATCCTTAATTCAGCCAGATGGGAAGCCACTTACACACACCATGAACTAAAAGCCTCATTTTGACCCTCATCCTATTCCCAAAGCTGCATGCAACAAAGCGAGATACATTAGCTTGAATTTTATTTTTTCCTTCTTAACCTTTTATTATAAGGAACTGGGCAACAACAAGAAAAAGTAAAAAGGGGAAGTCAAGAGCCTATATATCCTATCAGCTAATTAATAAGCTCATAACAATGCTTTTGTTATGGATTGCATTGTATTTTCTCCAAAATTCATATGTTAAAGTCCTAACCCACGTGACCTCAGAATGTGACCCTATTTGCAGGTAGGTCATTGCAGATGTAGTTAATGAGATCATACTGGAGTAGGGTGAATCTTAATCTAATATGACCTTCTATGAAAAGGACACATATGGGACTTTCCTGGTGGTGCAGTGGAATAAGAATCCTTCTGCCAGTGCAGGCGATATGGGTTCAATCCCTGGTCTGGGAAGATCCCACATGCCTTGGGGCAGCTAAGCCCGTGCGTCACAACTACAGAGCCTGAGCTCCACAAGAGAAGCCACCGCAATGAGAAGCCTGCACGCTGCCACCCAGAGTAGCCCCCGCTCACCGCAACTAGAGAAAGTCCTCGTGAAGCAGCAAAGACCTAGTGTAGCCAAAAGTAAATTAAAAACATATTTTTAAAAGAAATATTAAAAAAAAGCAGACATCTGCATGCAGACACATGCCCATAAAGACAACACCGTGCGAAGAGAGAGGCAGAGATCAAGGTGATGCTTCTCCAAGGCAAGGAACACTGACGATGGCCAGCAACCACCAGAAGCTGAGAGACGGGCCTGGGACAGAGTCCCCCTCGTGGTTCTCAAGAGGAGCCAACTACGGGGCCCCCTTGATCTTGGGGATTTTCTAGCTTCCAGAACTATGAGACAGTACGTTTCTATTGTTTAAGCCACCCAGTTTGTCATACTCTGTTATAGCAGGTCTGGAAAATCAATACATTGCTGTATTTAAGACCCCCATGATTTGAGGGACTTCCCTAGCAGTCCAGTGCCTGAGACTCCATGTTCCCAATGCAGGGGACCTGGCCTCAATCCCTGGTCAGGGAACTAGATCTCACATGTGGGAACTAAGATCTGGCGCAGCCAAGCAAACAAATAGATATAAAAAATAAAAAATATTTTAAAACCCATGATTTGGAAACAGGGCCATCTCTCCATAAATGAAGCGTATGGGCACCCATTTCAACTTTAGACAGTTTCCCACAGGTTTCACCATCAGCTCTGTGTTGACAGAGTATGCGTGAGAGTCTCATAGGAATGAATGGAAATCTTCCCTATTTAGGAATGTAACCAAAATGCAATCTTTTTCAGTCATTCCCCCTCAGTAAGTCTTGTCCACCTCAGGTTATCAGTGAGTTAATGTACTTCCCACACTGCTTCGGTGTGATGAAGATGAGAGTAATCTCTAGAACAGTTTTCAATCTAGGTTTCCTACCAAACCACCTAGCTGTATCCTTTACATTACTCTGCTCTAACAAGGAGCAGTACAGAGGTCAATGAAAATAAGGAGAAATAGTTCATGGAGCCATAGCATCAACACTTCTTCTGTCTTGCAATGGTGCTTCCGTGTTCAACCCTTAACGACGTGAACATCTACTACCGACAAGACCATCTACTGCGGGCTTGGCAGGAGTTGGGAAGGGAGGCAGGGGTCTCTTTCAGCCCTCACAATCATTATTACCAAAGCTGAAAACCATTCTAGCAGATCCTGAAGGGAACTGTCTCACCATGACCCAAAGGAGGCTGATGCTGGGGGTGGGGGGGAGGGGTGGGGGGTGGGGCTTCCTGCCTGGGCTGTATACCTTCCACATGGCTCCTGAGCACTTGCTCATGCTGGAAAGTACTGACGTCAACAGGAAGGCGAAGGAAGTTGAATGAATATTATTGAGCAGATTTTCTGAACTCGCTTTTGCCAAAATAACCCATGCCGTGGACTATTTACATGTGAACTGGTCATGAAAATACGCTTCTCTGTGGAAACCTGCTGTCAGATGGACTGGCGTTTCACCCTCCTCTCCAGGCCGTTTCCCTAATATTTACATTTCCTCCTCTTACTCCACTTTGATCTTATTTTCCCTTCCAAGCTCCCAAGCTGAAATTTCAACACAACTCCACCCCAAAAGTTGCTCCTATACTATGGGTGCTAATCACTTTTATAAACAGAAAATGAAAATTGCGTATCGTGCTAAGTGGGGCAGAAAATTATGGCTTTCACTCTCTGCCCCTGAAGGCAAACCTTCTGTCCAATCTGCACAGTGCCAAAGATGGCAGTTGGTGCTTAAAAGGAGGAGGAAGAATGAGTCTAATGACTCAAGATGCAGTGCTTCCGTGGGGGCTTTCTAATCAAGTCATCACTGAAGGGTGTACTCTGGACAAGGCATTTTTAAACAATACTTCGCAGAAGAAAAGACTTTAGGCCCTAAGGCAAGTGATTCATTCGCTTATTCAATGATGGGTGGGGGACTGACCCTTTGTCTCCAAGGAGCACCTGGAATATATGCCTTCTGTCAGAGACTCTGCCATCTTGCTCACCGCTTGCTCTTCACAAAAGTACTCACCACGAGAGCTGTTGTGACGATTAAACAAGACAATTCGCCAAGTACAAGCACTAATTTGGAGCAAGTGCCCAAGTAGCTTTTACTACTGCTGACGTCTCAGACCATCTCAGGTCTCAGGCAATCTGGGTGGGGATCTCCTGGGGCTGTTGGCCTGACCACCCTCAGTGCGCTATGCAGAAATACACACACATACACAATAAACCTGAGCATGGCCATCTCTTCCTTATCTGAGTACTTTCATCTCAGTCAGTCTATTCAAAACCCTAGTGGGTTCATACATTCTTTTCTCATGAGTCTGGTAAGCTCCCCTTGTTCCCAGATTCTCACATACATTCCCCCAAAGTCACTCCTACTCCGGTGGAATCGCCATTCTCTGTTTTCTTTTCTCTTGTGCCCAGGCTGCTGGGCACTGTGGCAAAATGTCAAGAGGTTGATCTAGTCATTCATTCATTCACACGGCAGATTGTCACTGAACAAATATCTACTACGCGTGGAGAGCGCTTTGTAGGGAAGAGACAGGCCAGACACAGTGGTTCTCAGTGCCACCACACCCTCACTAGTGGGAGGACAGTGAATGAACAGGTTGACACACAAATACATACACTGTTCCCCAACGTGACAAGTGCTGTGAAGGGAGTGCCCGGATGTTGTGGCTAGACATGATGGGGGCAAGGGAGGCCACTTCCGCAGGAGGGGGCATCCAGGCTGAAACCTGAAGCATGAGAGGGGCCGTTCGGGGGAATAGCACAGGCAAAAGCCCTGGGAGGGCATCTATTCTCACGTCCAGGGACATGAGGAGGCCTGTGTGGCTGAAGGGAGGAGTCTGAGGGGAAGGGTGGTGGGGGGCAAGTTAGGGAGGTGAGCAGGGGTCAGCTCCCGCCAGGCCTGGGAGGTCCTGGTAGAGTCAAGGGTTCTGTCCTCAGAGAAATGGGAAACCACTGACAAATTTTGCGCAAAGGATGAATGTGACCGGATTAAGATTTACCAAGAAAAGGAGCATCTCCCACCGCACCCCTGAGCCTGGGCCATTCAGGCACCCAGTTCTTAGGCTGCCTAGTATGGGTCCTCACTGCTCTTCACCCCTGTCCTTGCCCAAGGGGGCTGCTCACCTACCTGACTGACCACACCCTTTCTTTATCTCTCTCTCTCTCTCTGATTAAATGAGACTCTTGAGAGTCCTTTGGACTGCAAGGAGATCCAACCAGTCCATTCTAAAGGAGATCAGTCCTGGGTGTTCTTTGGAAGGAATGAGGCTAAAGCTGAAACTCCAGTACTTTGGCCACCTCATGAGAAGAGTTGATTCATTGGAAAAGACTCTGATGCTGGGAGGGATTGAGGACAGGAGGAGAAGGGGACGACAGAGGATGAGATGGCTGGATGGCATCACCGACTCTATGGACGTGAGTTTGGGTGAACTCTGGGAGTTGGTGATGGACAGGGAGGCCTGGTGTGCTGCGATTCATGGGGTCACAAAGAGTTGGACACGACTGAGCGACTAAACTGAAATGAACACCGAAGTTCCCACTTTCACCATCTGTAATGTACAACTCAGTGGTATTAAGTACATTCACCTTCCATTTCCAGAGCTTTCTCATCATCCCGAACTGAAGCTCTGTACCCGTTTTCTCTTTTAACATTCCTTCTCTGTAACTTCACCAGCAACTTCCATCCTGTGCCTGAAGAAAACGGGGGCCCCTTTTGTGCCAAGGCCTGTGCTCACGGCTCTTCTTCATTGCATCCTCTCTGAGCCGTTTCAATGGACATGGGCTGTTTGTATCTTCAACCTCTGCACTCTTTTTCTTATACCCCCCTGACAAAAGGACCTCTGTCTTTCTGACGGTAATATGAATGAATGAATATTTTGAAAATCCTTCCCTTGATTACACTAACCACTTGGTGTAAGGATAAACTGCCCCCTGGCTCCGACACCTAGGTTGTGAGTTATTCTATACTTTTCCTGTATTATTAATGCCAACAGTAGCCCCGACCCCTGGGGTCATCAGCCCTGGCCTTGCTGCAGCAGCTGACACTGTTTGCTGACACTTCCTCCTTGAGGTTCTTTGATTCACTGGCTCCCATTACGCTGCACCACAGTGGTCCCTCCCTCGGGAACGCGTTCTTTCCTGTCTCCTTCCCTCCCCGCCTTGCCCACTCCTGCCTCTAACCAAAGCAGCTCCTGAGGTTCTGCTCCCTAAGTCAGGGCTTCTACCATCAGGCCCATGTCCCCAGCTGCCAGCTGGACATTTCCACAGGGACTGCCTGCCAGCATCTCAGATGTAATAGTAGGTTCAAAATCAAACTGGTCATTTTCCTTGACCAGGCCCAGCTCCACTGCAAAATTCAAGTGTCCCAAAGGCCCTAATTGCCACTGCCCTGGTTTGCTGCTGTTGTTCAGTCATTCAGTTGTGTCTGACTCTGTGACCCTGTGGACTGCAGCATGCCAGGCTTCCCTGTCCTTCACCATCTCCTGGTGTTTGCTCAAACTCATGTCTATTGAGTTGGTGATGCCATCCAACCATCTCATCCTCTATTGTCCCCTTCTCCTCCTGCCCTCAGTCTTTCCCAGCATCAGAGTCTTTTCCAATGAGTCAGCTCTTCGCATCAGGTAGCCAAAGTATTGAAGTTAGGCCTCCATAAAATGCTTCCCTTGACTATGGTAAGAATCTCCTTTATGTCTCTGACTTCATTCTTGCTCTGTGTGAATCCACCTTATCTGCAGCTTCCTAAACTCAATCTTCCTAAAACCTGGGCTTCATCACAGAACTCACCTGTTCCATCACATCACTGACATACACACACACACACCTTTAACCTGACATACAGGTGGGCTGTTCCCAGCCCACCTTTCAGCCTTATCGTGGACAATGGACCGGACCACAGGAGTTGCGAGCATCCTTTAGCATCTGGGCTCCTGCCCTTTCCCACACTCCCCTCTCTGATGTCTATATGCCTTTCTTTCTTCAAGGTCCCTCTGGCTGATGCTGTTTCTCCCTAAAACCTTCTACCCAAAGTGATGCCTCCCTACTGTGTGTTGTTACAGCTTTCCTGTCGACACAAGCCAAGATCAGTCTGCTTAGGTCCTCCAGGGCACCACCACCTTGGCCAGGAAGGCCTGTCCCTCTGCCCCAGGCCGTCCCTGTTTCTGTGTCCTCAGTCTTTCCAAGGTCCTCGCCGGTTCCCAGCAAGTTCAACCCCATGCCCAGTGGTCTCCCTGGCCGACTGCCCCAACTCCTGGTCACAAATCCAATCAGCCTTCCTCGTAGTGAAGCGCCTGTGCCCTCAGAGTATCGAATGTGCATGAAGCAGAGATGTCCATCTTGGGAGGGTGTCCAGGGGAACCATTCCAGATCATTCGGCGCCCTGTCTGCTCTGCAGATCAAACACTGCTGATATTCATTCACCAAGTTCCAAAGTTAAAGGCTTCGAACACTCCTCCCTCCAGTAAAAAACGGTCCCTTCATATGATCTTACTCACACTGTTCTTAAGAAGGCAAAGAGCTTTTTCTAGTCTTTTTCATATGGATAATTATCAAGAGCTAGTCCTGAGAAAGCGTGGAGGAGGTGATGGTATGCCCAAATTTGTCTGTTCCCTGCGATGCCCATGAAGCATATGCCCAGGGCTCCTCTCAACTTCGGGAGGAGGCATCTACCTTCAGCCATGCACACTTTAATATAGACTGGCTCATGTTATACTCCAAATACCCTTCCTATCATTGAGCCCTTGTTATTGTGCCTGCCAGGCTCCAGTCTATGGGATTCTCCAGGCAAGTATTATTGGAGTGGGTTGTCATTTCCTTTTTCAGGGACTCTTCCCAACCCAGGGATCAAATCCTGGTCTCCCACATTACAGGGAGATTCTTGTCTGAGCCACCAGGGAAGCGCTGGGGTGCTCATTAAAATGCAAATTCCTAGCCTCACCCAGACCTTCTGAATAAGAGTATCAGGGAGGAAGGGTTGAGGTCTGTTCCCTGTACTTAGCTTGCATCTCAGTCCATATGCTAACATATCTCAGGGATATATATATATATATATATATATATATATTTTTTTTTAGCAGAAGGCACTGTCGTCAATCATGAAAACTTGGGAATCGATGACTGATCAGTAGTGGGGTGCGAGACTGGAGATGGATGGGGTTGGGGGAGGGTGGATTTTGAAAACCAGGGATTTGATTTATAATATTAAAGTCACACCTTTGGGTCACACCTCCTGAGTCTATTAATATATTTCTGTCTTCTCTAACTAGCTGGCACCTCAAATCTACACCAGTTTAGAAATTCTGAAAATAGGACTGCTGCTGAGCTTTTGAAATGAGCTGTCGGTGTCAAGAATTGACACCCGTCTTTCAGAAGTTTTCACTTCCTCCCACTTTCAGTTATAACAACTGTACTTTATGCAGTTGGAGGAGGAGCAAATGGTCAAATCCATACAGAGCACTGCTCCTTCTCTCCCTTAGATATGTAGCTGATCTATATTCCTTACACATACACAACTTCTTATATGCATTCAACATGGAGACTTTCTGCCACAGGAAGCCTCCACAACAGATCTAGCCAAAGAAGTTTGCAAAACATCCCCCTGCTGGGTGTTTTTCCCAAATATAATTCTCATATGGTACAAAAAATAATTCTTTTTCCTAAGGAACATTAATATTTTCCAGCCTTAAATATAACACGTGCATCTATGTACCTTGATTATACATATGTTACATGCACATAAAATTAAAATATTAAAAATAAGGTATATAAAACTAAAAATATTTAGTATACCAAGTATAAGACATATTTGTTCTTGTTTAGCCACTCAGTCACGTCCGACTCTTTGCGACCCCATGGACTGTTGCCTGCCAGGCTTCTCTATCCATGGGATTTTCCAGGCAAGAATACTGGAGTGAGTTGCCCTTTCCTTCTCCAGGGATAAGGAATATATGTAGCTAGTATGACATATATGCATATATTTAATGCATATATTTATATGCATATCACATATATGTGATGGCTTGCTCAGTCGTGTCTGGTGCTTTGCGACCCCCTGGACTGTAGCCCGCCAGGCTCCTGTCCATGGGATTCTCCAGGCAAGGATACTGGAGTGGGTTGCCATGCCCTTCTCCAGGGGATCTTCCTGACCCAGAGATCAAACCTGCATCTCTTAAGTCTCCTGCATTGACAGGCGGGTTCTTTACCACTAGTGCCAGCTGGGAAGCCCCAAAGACTCTTTGACCTCAGACTAATTGTAAATTCTTTCTGAAAATCAAATAACAAGTAGGCAAGTAAGGGTAATATGGCTTGATGCTGCTCCCTCCCCACAAAAAGAACACTTTTTCTACAGTACTGGGAATCACTCCCATTTTAATAAACCCTCCATAACCCATGGAATTAAAAGTTTGGAAAAGCAATATCACAATATATTTAGTGAGTAAAAATGCCCTTCCGAACTGGAAAAGGAAATGGGAAGATATGGAAGAGAAAGACTAAGTAATTCATAAAGCAGCTTTTCCTATTTGTGATATTAAAAATTGTTGGGCTTCCCAGGTGGCGCTAGTGGTAAAGAACCCGCCTGTCAAGGCAGGAGACTTAAGAGATGCAGGTTTGATCTCTGGGTCAGGAAGATCCCCTGGAGAAAGCCTGCCAATGCAGGAGAAGTAAGAGATACGGGTTCAATCCCTGGATTGGGAAGATCCCCTGGAGGCAGACATGACAATCCACTCCAGTATTCTTGACTGGAGAATCCCATGGATAGAGGAAGCTGGTGGGCTATAGTCCATAGCGTTGCAAAGAGCTGGATACAACTTAAGTGAGTTAGTGCACACACACATCATTATGATAAAATTTGAAGATTTGAACTTAGGATCTGAACACTGAGAAAACACCGATTTTGTTATTATTATTACTATTTTAACAGCCTAATTCCAGGCACCATCTGAAGCTACATATTTTAAAACAATAATGTTGGAGACTTTTTTTTTTTAAAAGAAACTCTTTAAAATGCTTTAAATTTAAATGATTTAAAAATGCTCTTTAAATTTTGAGCAAACCATTGGATAGTGTCTATTCCAATAAAAATCTCATTTCAGCTTCCTTTCATTGCAAGATTCTAGGCCTGGCTGGAGCTAAAGTTTTCCTTTCCTGAGATGGTGGAATTTCCATGAAGGTCAGAGTTTATCCTTGCAGCAAAGGTTAGACAGGTCAGCAACTTGGCAGTAGAATAAAGGACTCGAGAGGAAATGAAAACCAAGATTACAGAGAATATTCAAGTACAGTCTCTTTTCCCAAATGTAAAGCAACTTAGCATAACATACATGATGCAGATGAACAGAAATGCTTAGAAACCAAGGGAAGGAAAATTGTTTTCTTTTGCTGCCTTTTTTTCCCCCTCAAAGATCTCTGAATCTGCACAGACACACCCCAAAACATCTGGCTTGTTCCCAAAACTCAAGACTTTCGAGCTGCTATAAAAATAGCCGTGAGCTCGAAGGAATGAAGGGTGGCAAAAAGTCTGCGTTTCTGAGAGGGGCCTTGTTTGGCTTTGGCTCCAAAGATTTTTACGTGTACAAACTCATTTGTCCACGTGGATAAATGCAGTTCCTATGATAATCACATTTACAGGGCGAATAGTCACATGAACTAAGAATCTCTGACAGTGTTCATGCTGTGAGGGAAAAGAGAGAGAGAGTCATCCCAGATGTTGCTAGATAATTCTGAGCTGTTTCCATGAAAAGCTTACAGAATGGCATTAGCTCACATGGAAATAATGTTTTAACTAGCTAGGAGTGGTTCCTGGGGCTTGCCCCAGTCCTGCCCAGATCTAACCCACCCTGGGCCACTGCAGAAACTATACCCAGGTATTGAGCTGTTAGAAGTAGTTGAGCAGAACTCTGGTAGAAATAACCTCTGGTTGAAAAAGATAAGGCATTTATCACTGCCAGCCTGGGTAGGGTAAACATGCCTCAGAGGACCCAAAACAGAACTCTTAGGGCTCCAGGTCACAGAAATGCTGAGATAACCCCACAGAGGTAACCAGGGAGAGCAGTTTCAGGGGACTGGATGGAATTGAGTACATCAGTTGCAAAGAAAGGCATCTTCTCTCTATAACCATTGGGTGGAAAAATGCCACTCTGTGGTTTTATATATATATATATATATATATATATATATAAAATTCCTTCTCTGTAATAAACAATCCTGGTGACATGAATTGATTTTACTTGATTTCAGTGCTAATGAAATGTCGAGACTGTCAGCTCAAATTAAAATCTTTTTATTTCAGGGTGAATAAATATGAAAGGGTTCTTTGGAATGAGGCTTTGAGCTGGAGTCTGGAGCTCCTAAGAAAATGGTGCAATGCCCTTCCCCTGAGATCCTAGTGTTATAAAATAAAATAGTGCAAAAATACTCTCAGATGTGCCCCTGCCTTAACCTAAGATCTCTGAGAACTGGCCTCTAATCAGCCCCTGGGGCTGTCTGAGCAGCCTTCACTGTGGAAGCTTTGCAGAACTTAGCCTTAAAGAGACAGTGCTCTGTAAGAGGGACTTGTGTCTCTTCATCTTGGCCTCCGCGGGCATGAAATTCTAGGCTTGACTAGTTAAGGGGGATGTATGAGATCTATTGGGCTTGCAGATTGGGGTATGTAGGGTGCAGTGTACCATCTTGGCCACAAAAGCAGCTCCCACTTGTAAGTGGGCAAGGCTGGCTCCCAGCTGGGGAAGTGAAGCAGAGGACATCTATAGATGAAGGCGGGTCATCTTGGAAAGCCAAGAAGTGGGGGAGTGGACCAGTGAAGAGAAAAAACTAGAAGAAAAGGGTCAACAATAGAAAAGCACAGTTAGGATCTAGCAGGTTCAGGAAGCAAGAATCTGGAATGTTTCTCAGTGGCTGCCCACTCCAGTATCCTTGCCTGGGGAAGTCCCATGGACAGAGGAGTCTGGTGGGCTACAGTCCATGGGGTCACAAAGAGTCGGACACGACTTAGCGACTAAACAACAACAAGAGCACAAGGGAATGGAGATTTTACAGAGAAACTGGAGAAACAGCAAATGGTGGAGCTAGAGGACACTCAGTCCGTTCAGAGGATAGCAGCAAAACCGAGACGCCTTTCACTAGGAGCCTCATGAGGAAAACAGTAAGCTTTGTTGAGAATGTTGAATATGATACTCTAATGAGAACTGCATTCAGTTTAAGGTTGTCCTATAAAATACAGAACAGACACTGAAACAATTATTCATTGTTTACCTCAAATTCAAATTTAACTAGGTGTCCCATATTTTTTTTTTTTTTTTGGTAAATCTGGCAACCCAGATTCAGTTTACAATGCACACTGTGATTATTTAAACAAAATGAACTCTAAAGTTTACATAGTGGTTTGTAACACGTGCTTCCAATTCTTTCTCCTCTAAGGAACTGGGGGTGGGGGGTGGGGGAGGGAATAACCTTGAACACAAATGTGGCTTCAGAAACAGTCTCTCCTCATCTCAAGTCTTGATCCCACCGTATATGCCACATGTGGTTTGTGAACCACAAATCACACCAACCGCACTATGGCAGCCCTTACTGTTTCCAAGCTGTTATTGCTAAGTCTTCTTCTCCCTTATGCAGTTACTCTAAGTACAGTTGTTAAGTACCAAGTCTATAAATCTTCAGAAATTAACTTCTACAGAAGGCTTTATTTGCTTCCAAAATACTCTTCAAAGGGCTTAGCAACCTGTATTCCTCATTGACTTAGAAAGCTGCAGAAAACAACATCACATCCTTTTTCTGTGCTGTGAGAATTCTCTACATGGTGTGACTTTTCAGTTGCTACACTTGTCTCTCTTTTCTACTTTTCCACTCTCTCTCTCTCACATGGAAGAGACCAAGCCCCCGCCCCATGGAGCTCAAGGTGCTATGGAATTTTGTTTCCATTTTCCGTCTCCTTGGCTGAGAATCCTGGCTTAGCTATTAATGTCAATGAATAGCTCCAGGTCGGGACGACTGTGACCTCTCTCCTACTTTCCAGACCTACATATTCTGCTGCCTGCTCGGCCTGGCACCAGGGTGCCTTAACAACAGAGCCAGAAAAACATCCCGGACCTACTGATTGTCAGCCACTCCTAAAAACACATGGTGTGAGTCGAGGCACCTGAGCCGCAGGAAGTAGTTTTACATGGGAAAGAAGGGTACTCTGCAGGCGGCCGTCTCTGGGGACCTTTGAAGGATAAAGGGCCATGGGATCAAGGAAGGGAGTTCTACTTTGAAGCGTTGATGCAGGGCAAACGGCCCCATTTTCTGAGACAGAGGGGCTGAGGGAGGTTCTTTGCGGTTCAAGGAAAGTAAGAAGAGCCCCCCAAGGCTTGATAGAGGATGGAACGGGGAAAAGAGAAGCTGTTCTGTGGAGGGGTGCATGCCTGCATTAAACCAGAGCAGGGTTTGGCTGAGAAGGCTTTCTTCCTTTTCTCCTCTCCATTAACACTTTACTGTGTACATTTATTAATGAACCAATATTGATGTATTATTATGAACTGAAGGCTATATTTACAACTAAGGTCACTCTTCGTACAGTTCTAAGGGTTTTTATTATTATTATTATTTTTTAGGAACAATTGAAAATATTGGCTTTATTACTGGTAAACTACATTGGAACACTGTTTCCATTTTCCATTTCATCACATTATCTTTAGATGACTGCCATTAAAATTTAAATATGCTACTTTCTGAAAAGTCTTTGGCCTGAGCTCTGAATCTGAAGAGACATGTGCAGTTTCCAGCTGTTCTGCCACAGAGTGTTCCAATTCAGTTTACCAGTAATAAAGCCAATATTTTCATCTGTTTCTTTCTCTTTTTTAAAAAAAACATGAGTTCAGATAAGTTTTTTTTTCTCTTCTTCTTCTAAACAGTCTAATGCAGGCTAACATTTCATGGGTAGTTACTGTGAATATGATAGTACCCCTGTTAAGGATCAGAGTGGTAGCATTTAGCCAATAGTGAAATATGCAGAAAAGACCACAGGAACCGGCAGTGAGCCTGAGAAGGACGGCTACGAGCACCTCGAGAGGCAGATCTGGTCAGTGCCCTGGATGGTTCTCACAGCTCAAAGCTTCAAATGAGATTATCGACTATGTTAATCTTCTGTGGGATACTGGATTTGGTTTGCATTTCAAAATCAGAGTTCATTAAATTTGCATTGCAGTTGATTATCTTCCATTAAGGAGCACATCTTGAAGCTTCATTACTGGGAAATGTATGTGTGTTGACACCTCCTTAGTTTCCATGCTCAGGATGCAAGCACGGGAGCTTCCTATTGATTTCATTGAATTTCACTAGGCAGCCTAAACCCGTATTTTACCGAAATCACCATACCAGTTTCTTGAAAAATTAGCATCACTACCCATAATAACAAAGGAATAGTAGCTAGAAAATTACTGTTAAATTGTATGTGTCCTTCATGTAATGAACAGAGAGTAATTTAACAAATAAAGCTGCTTTAAATAATATTTCTAACTTAGCAAACATATGATTCAATATCTCCTGAGGACAAAGTTCACGTATGGGAGTTGGGTTTTTGGTCTTGGTTTTTCACATACCACCCTATCTATGCAGGTTTTTAAAGCTGTATTTCAGATTGATAACCTAGGGGTGGTGTGTTCAGATCTCAGAACCTGAGCTCAGGAAAACCCATCACTCTACATCACAAAAAAGACTTAAGAAAGAAGATATAATCCTACAAAACACCAGGCTAGCTTTGTAGAACTGAAAATCTCTCCTAGTCAGCCTGGGCCGTGGGTAATATAAGTGAGTCTCCTACATTATGAAGAGGGGAATGTTCAAAAGCAAATGAGAATTTCAAAGGAAGAGTTCACAACTCCTAAGCTTCTTCTTTTTTTTTTTAATGTCTCACTTGCAAGAGACCAGGGCTCCTGGAGGTTTTAACCAAAGTTGTTGAGACATGGGAAGTTCTCACTCTTTTTTTTTTTTTTTTTTTTAAACTGTCACCCAGCAAAGCCTGTGTCTCAGGATAACAGACACAGAGCAGGGAAGGGATTAGTGAGGTCTAATAAAGGTTTATGAGAGTTTCACCTTGCTCTAGATTCCGGAAGCCACCCATTGTCCTTTCTGTTTCCTCAACAGTGAAATGATGAAGTTTAAACACCATACAGGAGTATCTCAGAATAGAGGCTGGGCATTTCTGAAGCAAAAATTTCCTACGTTTGGGAGAACGTGTTACTTAGGCAAAGTGTAAACTGTGATCACCTTGTTTTTCCACCCTTTCTGAGGTGTATAAAATTCTATAATTGGAGTGCTGGCTCTAAGCTGGAGAGCCTTGGAAGCCGCATGTACACAACTTCCAACCTTGGGTCTTGAACTCAGGGAGCCATGCAGACAGTGAGACCCCTAGAGACATTTTGTTACAGCTTTGGGACTGTGCTATCAGGACACCCCTGGGCTTCAGATTCAGTCTCATCCAGAGACTGCAGATGGAACCAGAAAATCATGTTCTGGTCTCTGGAAGTAAAGATCCTACTAAAATGCCTCTTGATATGATTGGGTTTTTCTGCAGGAAAAGCCATTTTCCAGAAGACTGTGAAGAAGAATGCAAGTTTCAGAGGACAAGTGGGCAATAGGTTGGCAGACAAGACAAATAAATACCAAAGATCAGAACCCAGGCACACTGGGGAGTCAATACCAGGTCAACTCAATAGAAGTCAATATAACAAGAGGATCAGATAAACCCTGGGCAGAACCCAGATGTAGATTCAGCGAAGGGGGTGGTTCTCAGCCCTGGCTATATATTAGAACCATCTGAGCTATGCTTTAGTCCAAATTCTATAATCAACCCCTGTCTATACCAAGCCCTCTCCAGTCCAAATTTAGAGCATAAGTATGGCTAGAGGTGACTCTAATTTGCAGTCACGATTGAGAAACACTGAGCTAAAGACTTCTTAAGGAGTCCAGTAGGGGCAAGTAGTAGTCACATGCCATGGACAAGAGCTTAACCCTGGGGAAGGTTGGGAATAGGTCACCTGTTTCCAGCTCCAGCTGGAAACAACGTGCAAGGAGGCAGTTGAAGGTAGATTCTGATATAGATACTTGGGTAGGATAACTAGCTTGGTTTTAAAACATGTCTTTGGGCCTGGGAAAATGGAAGAGGGCCTGGTCCTTAGTCTAGGGGAGTCATATTGCTACTATTTCCCCAGGTCCACATAATCCCTTCAAAGTCCAGTGATCCCACTGTTGGCTCCACTCCCTCAGTGCCAAGCTTATCAGTAGGGATGGCGGTGCTGTGATGTCCTACGAAACCCCACCCCTTCCCCCACAATGGCCCTGCCCTTCAGAGGCCCTAAATGTATGTGGGATCAATAATCCACACCTTGGAAAAACCGCATTCCCCCATCACCCCTCCCAGTCACCCAACACAAAGATGTTTCAGATCCGCTCCACATCTAGCAGAAGAGAAAGTTAATATAAACATATATGATGTGTTTCTCCCACAAGTATCTTTGAGCATCGTACTAAAATCCTGCCACCTTCTTTCTTGTCTGATTATGAAGGAGCTAAAAACCAGTAAGTCTTATCAAAGCCACCTTGGAGACATCAGTCACCAAGAAGAGATATGTGGTTTTCTGGCCAAGTTCAAAGTACTTAGCAGATGTCATGACTTCCTCCCGGTGTGGTTCAATTTATCTTCTAACAATAAACAGTCAAACCCCAGGTGATGTCTCTGTTTCTACAATAACCTTCCAACATTAATGGATCGTGAGTAGTTTCCCATATGACTGGAGCTATCCTGTCTCTCGCTATTATACCTTCTGAGCATCATTTCAGATTAAATTGGTTTAGTAGTTGTAGGCCTTCTGTGTGATAACACTGGATTCTATTATTAAACCAGTTTAGAAACCACCATCTGGCTTTGGTGTTGATGTCAGCAATTTCTAGGTTTGGGTATAATATATCCACCAGAGGGATCTTTCTGGTTGTAACAATATTCCTCAAATTGACCATTACCATAGTTAAGAAAACCAGCACTAATAAAATTATTTTTCCTACGACAATCATATTCCCTTTCATGCTTTTCTCTTGGCTTCACTCTCCTAGACCCTTGGGAGCTGTCCCTGTGACCCCCTGAGACACCCCGAACACAAAACTCAGCCTGTTCTCTGATGACTCCAAGGCAGGTATTTTATTAATTTTCTTTTCTTTACAGGTTTTGCTAGAGATTTGTGGATTGGCAGGAGGAAGTCACACTGCAGATCTCTGGGCCTTTGACTCTCTCCCTTGTTCTACCTCTATTGCATCACGTTGAAACGAATCAAATCTTCTGCAAACAATGTTGTCAAAGGCACCATACTGAATGTTAATCATCTCTCCCTCTCTCATCACTTTTAACTGAAAACTTTTGGAAACCAATGGGTGAATGTGTTTACTGGAAACAAAGGCTTACCAATGACCTTCCTTCCTTCACTCTTCTCTCTCTCTCGAAAACTCATCTCTAATGACTTAGGGTCCAGTGCATCCCTCAACACATACTCAAGAGTGTCGCCAGAAATGTCACCACTCTCACAACTGCCTCTTCCCATCCTTTGAATATAGAAGCTTTTCTGAAAGATAGCCTTTATTTTTAAGAGCAGTTCACAACAAAATTGAATAGAGACTAGAGAGTTCCCATCTACTCCCTGTCCCACACACACAGAGCCTCCCCCTCTGCCAACATTCCACATAAGAGGGGTACATTTGCTGCAACTGATGAACCTACATCATTATTATCCAGAGTCCCTAGTCTACATTAGGTTCACTCTTGGTGAGTGGAAGCTTTTTTAGCCATGGGTTTCATGACACTTGCTCTGTGATCTGAGTTCTGCTGGGCCTTATGAATTGATGTTTCTCCCCTGATGTCCCCATCATGAGGGCAGGGACTTTAGTTCCAAGCCATCAACATTCTGTACAACTATTGCTATGGACTTCAAGTTCTAGAATAGAAGAATTACACGTATCCTACAGGTTGGGAAGAGTCACAAGCCTGACTTTACACAAGGCATCAGGGGTGAGCTCACACGGGTGCGTTTTCAGGACAGGGGCAGCGGTGGTGCCCTGGAAGGCTAGTGGGTTGGATCTCCTTGTGTGACTTAATCAGAGCCAGATGCAGTGAGTTCAGCTCAATGGCAGGGTGACAGCATCAGAGGCAGGGTAACAAGTTGCAAGCGCTGTTTAAAAAGAAGAGAGAGTCTTGGCCCTGCGTCTCTTATTACATTTGGATCCTCGATTTATTTCTACAACAGCCTTGGTTCCAAAGCAAACACGTCTCAGCTAATGAGCTCTGCTGCGGGCTTCTGAACCAGCCAGGCCCTGACGGCTGCGCTGTGCGGGCCCGTGAATTCACCGCAGTGACTGCTGACCTCGTTGTGCAACCGGAAGGAGCCTTCATTTTTCAGTGATTCTGAAGACCAAACGCCTTGCCGAGAACAGTTTCTCAGGGAGCTCAGATGCGGCAGACAGTGAGAATTTGGAGGACGGTTTATCTTGCTATTTCATAACCCCTAAAACTCCTGTTAACACGCTGAAGTCAGACAGCCTTGTAATTTTTTGGACCCTGGAATCCAAGACAAAGGGAGGGCCAACTTCAAACTTGTTTTAAATTCGTGGAAAAGCAGATTTTCGGTTGGAATTGTGACTCATTTAAGTGATCATGAAAGACTGAAAAGTCACCTTTCCAGTGGGCCTTCCTTCTTGATCAACAAAATCAAGAAGAGGGCTTCCCTAGGCTTTCTTTCTTAAAGGTAAAGCTTAGTCAAGTGACTTAACTTTGTAAATTTCTGTTTTTTAAAATGCTTATCTTTGGG
Organism: Bos taurus; assembly: GCF_002263795.3. Taxonomy (NCBI): domain Eukaryota; kingdom Metazoa; phylum Chordata; class Mammalia; order Artiodactyla; family Bovidae; genus Bos; species Bos taurus. Next base: position 36,736,487 of record NC_037350.1, read on the forward strand.
TGGTAGAACTAAGGATGATATTTTCCATTTTTTTCAGTTTTTTGTATGTCTTGTGTGTGTGTGAACGCTAAGTCGCTTCAGTCATGTCCAACTCTTTGCGACTCTATGGACTGTAGCTGGCCAGGCTCCCTCTCTATTATCTTACTATTTCATGAAGTGATGCTTTTAGCATTTTTAAACCTGGTGTGTATATGTGTTTGTGTGTACATGTGTGTGTGTGTTGTTGTGGTGTTGTTTAGTTGCTAAGTCACAGCTGACTCTTTTGCAACCCCGTGGACTGCAGCCCACCAGGCTCCTCTGTCCATGGAATTTCCCAAGCAAGAATACTGGAGAGGGTTGCCATTTCCTTCTCCAGGGGATCTTTCCAACCCAGGGATTGAACCCGTATCTCCTGCTTGGCAGGCAGATTCTTTACCACTGAGCCACCTGAGAGGCCATATATATATACTCTAAGGTTCTTATAAGACAAATTAAAACCTTACTTTGAGCATCATTATGGATTAAAAATAGAGGTAAGCAGATTGATTTATTTTGCAAACTCTCCTAAACCAATTTGGCCATTCTCAATTAGCCTCCAGAGGCTACAGGCAGTGGTGTGCAGGGAATGTTTAATGACCAGCTTTCCCAGGGAATGTTTAATGACCAGCGTTCCCAGCTTTCTTGATTATTTTCATGGTGAATGTTCAGCTACTTTGTGACACAAGGTTGAGAAGCGATCTGTACAATGACCCCTTTCCAGCCCACATTAGTCAATGCATGCAATCCCAGCCAACCAGTTGGATAACAGGTGTGCATGCGAGCACACAGGCATGCATACACACACACACTCACCAGCAGGGACATGTTACAATGAAAGTGAGTCCCAGATTGACTTGGCAAATGTTGACCAGGAAACAGGTACCCATGCAGTCACAGCGCATGTTCTTGAAAGGCGAGTAAAACCCCAGGTCTGTTTACACATCCCAACAAGCACTTTCTGAAATATTCTAATTTGAGGTGTGTATTCCTCAACCCTAACAGAAAACTTCTGTTTACTTTCCACTGGAGATCAGGTGACTGCATCCGAGCCACACAAAATGCCATTCTGAGGAGGCCCTGTGGCCAGGCTGACTGCAGCCGTCAGCCCCGAATGTCGAGGGCAGAGGGGCCTAGGGACTATCCCAGCCTGTGCCTGTATCTTCAACACCATTGTCCTGACAATGAAAAGTGTTTCCGAACATCTCCTGTGCTAACTCACAAAGCCTGTGCTGCTGCTGCTGCTGGAGACAGTCAAGAAGTAAAGCTTTTCAGGAGCCACACCTGGATTGTAAAGTAGAGAGGGCTGCACACGTAACAGACCCCTGGGGGCAGGTGCTCCCGACCAGCGTACGCACTAGCCAGGCCTCTGTTCTCCCATCTCTATTCTTGAGAATAGAGATTAAAAAGCAACATCCCTAATCAACAAGGACCTAGTGTACAGCAGAGGGAATTCAACATTCTGTAATAACCTATATGGGAAAAGAATCTGAAAAAGAACAGATCCATGTATATGTATAGCTGAACCGCTTTGCTATACACCTGAGGCTAACATAACACTGTTAATCAACTATATTCCAATATGTTAATCAACTATATTCCAATATAAAATAAAAATGTCAAACAATTAACATCTGTATGTCTCACGGGCTGCCTTTTGGAACATATGAAGCCCTTTGGAACATGTAATGCTAAATGAAGCCAGGGGCCAGCCTGGTCCACACACTGCCCGGGGTCTGCCAGTTGAGGCAGCATCACTTTCATCCCTCGATGGCCTGCCTCTGCATGGGGAGGGAAAGCCAGGAAGCAAGAAAGCCTTTGAGTCACTGAGTAACTGATTGGTCCATCAGCCATGGTGACCTAATCTTCTGGTCTCCAGATTTACCCGGAGGACAAGTTTGTATTTGTTCTCAGTCTGTCCTGGGCTGGGCAAATAGCTAAGGCGTTGGAAGCAATGAAGCACAGGACCCAGCACAAGAGCAAGTTTCTTGGGGAAAGGGAGGGTAAGTGATAGAAGATATGGAACAGCCCATAGGATATCCACATCGAAGATCTATGATATTTCCACCAATGCATTTCATGGTATTTTGGCCAGACTCCAATGGTTACAAGTTAAGTAAGCAGCTCATTTGGTGGTTTAGAGCCTCTGCTTTCTCATCTATAAAACAGGGAGTGTTCCACCTTCCCCAGGGAGATGGTGTGATTGAGTAATTAATGAAAAAGGGCCTCTATCAGGCTGTCACATGGCAATATTATTATTAATCTTTGACTAACTGATATCTAAAAAATCATAGCCAACTTCATGTAACAATAAACTCTTTAAAAAATATAAAAAGAGTGTGCTGTGTGTCCCAAAGTTTCCTCTTTCCTTCCCCCTCATTACTATCATTTATTCTGAACCCAATCTGTTGAGTCAATTTCTCAATCCTGTTGTTTCCTTTCAATAAAAATTATATTGATTCCAGACTCGAGGAAGATGGAGAAGCTCTGGGCAGGAACTGGGAGAAAAGGCAATGCTATCATCATTTTTACACACACACACACACACACACACACACACACACAATCAGAGCTAAAAATAGTGCAGAGATGATTCAGAAAAAGATCTAGATGTGACAATCTTAGATTGTCCTTTTTATTTCTGCTAGACTATCGTGCCTCCTACTGTTTTAACCTAGTTTTTCAAATTTATTTTCTGTACTCCAGCAGCATCCTGCCTGTCACGAGGGGTTTTTATTGCTATGAGATCTCATGCCAAGAGATTTGTTGCCGCTGAGAACATCTTTAGGGGATAACATGATTTAATGATTAAGCCTCTGTAAGTAAATATGTAAGCACAAACATGCAAGAACATATCATCTGCAGACACGCTCATGTTAACAAAGATCTTTCAATTCCTAAATATTTGCCCAAATCTCAGGACTTTGCTTTACTCTTTTGGTTTGTCGAGTTCCCACTGATGCCCTGATTATACCCACAGCAAATGCATAAGGTGGGGTATGGCTGGCATGCTTGTGACCAGAGCATCCTCCTACCCCATCAGTGCCAGCCTGAAAGGGCCTGGATACCAGGGAGGTGAACAAGGGCACAGCTTGGAGGTGTGGCAGGGAGGAGAAGGAGGCGCTCATTCCTACCCTGCCCCCTCTGCCCCTCAGGAGAGGCTGTGACCCCCCTGCGGCAGCCCACCTTGCCGGTCACAAGATCCCCAGAGGCTCGGCTTCGCAGGACGTGCCAGGGCTGTGGTTGCTGCCGCCACAGCCTGGCTTCTGCTCCCGTGGAATCACATCCGGGGCAGATGCCCTGGGCCCCGTGGGTCCATGTCGGTAGAGGCAGCTTTCCACTACAGGTTTCTCCCCAAGGCACCGAATGCGGGCCTCCAGAATGAGAGGCTGGTGTTAGTCTAATTTCTGTTATGTCAAAAAAGAGGATGCCCGTGACCAAATAAAAAGGGTGCTGAGAACGCTCACTGGGGATGTGTAAAAGCCAGCTCAGTCAACAACAGGTACGTACAGCGCCAACCCACACAGTTCTGGGCAGGGGTTCAGAGCTGCCTGCCTGGTGGCTCAGACGGTAAAGAATCCTGTAATGTGGGAGACCCAGGTTCCATCCCTGGGTCGGGAAGATACCCTGGAAAAGGAATGGCAACCCACTCCAGTATTCTTGCCTGGAGGATTCCATGGCTAGAGAAGCCCGGTGGGCTACAGTTCATGGGATCACAAAGAGTCAGACACAACTGAGCGACTACCACTTTCACTTCACTTTTTCAGAGCTGCTACAACCAAAGGGCGTTCGTGACACCTGGAAACGTCTGGTCGTCTCCACCCTCTGCCGATCAGTGGGACAGGGAAGCCAGAGGGAAGTGGGTTGGAAGAGGGCTGCTTCACATTTTCTAGACATCGATCTCTCCACCTAAAGCTCCAAGGGGCTTGTTGACCCCTCCACTGCCTGGGTGGGGCAGGCCAGAGGGTGCTCCAGGTCTGCAGAGGAGCAGGGGCCACAGCCCTGGGCAACGAGGTGGGCTCTCAAGTGCAAGCGGGGCTCGTTCATTTGTCACGGCAAAGGTACGTTCCTTGAAAGCGACACAATGAAAAACAGAGCCAAGAGAACTCTAATGATGCAGATGACACTCTCTACAGGAGAAAATCATTTTTTTCCCCTCTGAATAAAATGGCTTGATAGGGACTTGGAATAAGGAAGAAAAGGTAGAAGGGAAGCCCAGACAGCGTGAGACTGAGAGAGCTGGAGAAACAAGGAAGACCGCCCATAGAGGAAATGTGGCGGTGGGAGGGAAGCTTAGATGCAGGCAGGAAAGGAAGGAAGAGGGTTGCCCGTAGTCTCTGGTGAGGTCTTACTCCTTCCAATACGTGCTTAGACACAGTCCTCTTGCCTCTTCTGAAACCTCTGCTCCTATGCTTTTCTGCTCCTGCTGTAGGCATGGTTGCCTCTTCTCAGACTCGGTTGCTCATTCAGCTTCCACCAGCTTCCAGAAGAGGGGAGATGTCCGTAACCTCACCAGCGTGCCCGCTCTAGTGTCCAGGGGGGTCAGTTCCAGGAACCCTGAGGTCCCCAAACCCACAGCTATCAAGCTCCTTATTTGAAATGGTATAGTATTTGCACATAACCTGCATACATCCTCCTATATACTTTAAATCATCTCTAGATTACTTATAATACTTCGTAAAATGTCTGCTATTAAATAGTTGCCAGCATGTGGCAAATTCAAGTTTTGCTTTCTGGACCTTTCTGGAAATTTTTTATTTTTTTGGCTATGCCGCATGCCTTTTGGGATGTTAGTTCCCTGACCAAAGATTGAACATGGATCCCTTGCGGTGGAAATGAAGAGTCCTGGCCACTGGACCACCAGGGAATTTCTGGTTTCTGGAATATTTTTAAACAAATATTTTTGATCTATGCTGGTTGAAGCTGTAGATGTGGAACCCAGAGACACAGAAGGCTGACTGTATACAACAAAAGCATATGAACTTGATGTTTTATAAAGATTTACTGACTTATTTCCTCTCAGGCTTTAAGGAAAGGAAAGATATTAAAGAGCAACAGGTAACTCTATTAAAGATGTCTCTTATTATAAGTTGAATTATGCCCCCCAGAATGATGTGATGAAGTCCTAGCCCCAGTACCTGTGGAGGTGGATTTATTTGGAAATAGGATCTTTGCAAATGCAATCAAGTTAAGATGAGGTCATGGCGGGGGCCCTTAATCTGTATGTCTGGTGTCCTTATAAGAGAGAGGACCCCATGTGAAGACAGACACACAGAGGAAGATGGCCACATGAGGCCAGGCAGAAACTGGAGTGATGTGGCCACAGGCCAAGGAATGCGGGGGCCACCAGAAGCTGAAAGCAACAAGGCAGGTCCAAATCCACCCTGCCAACATCGTGATCTTGGACGGCTAGCCTTCAGAATGGTGAGAGAACACTTTACTGTGTCTTACATCATTCAGTTTGTAATGCCAGTGCCAGGAAACTGATAAATCCCTTCTGTCCCTCATTGGCTTAAGGCCTTGTCCAAATATCACAGCCCTTTTCTGTCTCTTCCTCGAGGGTGACTCCCTTCCTAGGAAACTCCTTGGATCAAATGCAAATAGGTCTTGGTGGCCTACCCCTGGCCTGCCAGACGCATCCAAGTCCTGGAATGAACACGGCTCACACTGAAGCTGCCACTGCAGCTCTCTGAAACCTGGCATTTTTTTTCTAAATGTAGTCATTAGAGAGACCCTGAAACCTCTCTTCAAAATTCTCCTTTTTCAACAGCATTTACTGACAAACTACTATATGGTAGTATTTAGACTGATGGGGAGGCCCAGATGAAGTAGATAGGTTTTGCTTTTAAGAAGCTGATGTTTCTTGCTGGAAAGAGGAAAGTAAAAATACATATGTATTTCAAGGGGACTCTAAGTCATAGGATCTATTTAAATGTTAAACTGCAATCTAGAGCTTAGGTTCAGATAAAATGGCTGAGAGATGTCAGGAAAAATGGGGCTTGAGGGGTGAAGAGAAGAGCCTGAGTGAGGCAAGGAGAAGGGAGAGGGACGCTCCCACCTGTCCATCGTGGGAGGCCAGGGAGTCCTGGGGAACAAAACCATCCCCAGATTGAAGAGGGCCGTGAACCCCAAGCAGAAGGAAAGTCCATTTGCCTCTAAATTGCTCAGGGGAGTTGACGAGTCTGCAGGGGAGAGTGGGCAGGATGATAATCAGCTCTCAAGTTGTGATTTCCATCCTGTTTCTTTGAGTTTTTAAGATCCTTGGGGACTAGAAGTAAGTACACACTCTCAAGAGCAATTCTCAGAAGACAAACAGAGCCCTGAAAGGTCACGGTGACTCTCCGGCGCATGTCATCCCTCCCCGTCATGAACGCAATCACCGCCGACGCACCCACGCGAGCAGGGGAGGAAGGCTGGAGATGTATGAGGTGTCTTAAGTGTGCTCTCAGAGATAGGCTCCACAAATAGCCTGGCCAGCATTCCTCCACCAAGAGTTACGGACGCCAGATGCTGTTAGCAGCTCCTGACTGCGGAGACCAGAAACAGGGGGTCTGAGTGATACGACCAGCATCCAGTTCCCGGCCTTAAGGCTCTTATCGTGTTACTCACCCGCCAACTAAGTAGACAGCATTCTTTCTTCCAGGAATGTTTTGTGAACATAAAGTGGCTGAGTTCAGGGTGCCAAGTTCCAGAAAAATCCTTGAGGTGGATTTTCAGAATGCTGATCTGAGTGTTTCCACCAGTTTGAGAGGTGGGTACCGGGGGGTCCTGAATACCAGCTCTCACACCAGGGAGGACCTGAGGATGAAATGTTAAGAAAGGTGACCACAATATTTCAACACTCTGCTAATCCTTTGAGAAGGGTGCTTGCAAGTAGATATCTGTTTCTGGTTCCTCAGGATTTCAGAAACTCATAGACACATCACGTCCTTGGCTGCAATTGACAATAAGGCATTTGTGACAAATGTCCCTCTGCCCCTTCCATAGGCCTGGAGTAGCAAGCTCTTTGGCTCCTCCTCCTACTTGGGGTGGACTGGGCAACCTTCTAGAATCTACTGTAAGTGTCCAGGCATGTTCATCACTCAAGTTATTATCTAGAGAAAGTCTGTGTGCAGTTATTTCACCATCTTCCAGCTAGTCCTAGAGACCTTAACATCTGAACTACTTGGTGAGGGGGTCAGAGCCACCGGGGCACCCTCAAACCAGACTCCAGGCTGGGGCTTTGTAAGCCATATCGTCTCCGTCTCAGTGACTCAGCTCTGCCATAGACATAGCAAAGGAACATGGCTGTGTGCCAATAAAACTTTATTTACAAAATCAGGAATGGGAGCAGATTCAATGTGCTGTTCTAGATCTATATACACAGAACTATTTTTGAACGGTCATTATAATTTTAAAGGTGCTTTCATAGACACCTTGGTTTCTCACTCCCCAGGTAGGCAGATAAGCCAGTGTTGTATACATTCATTTTATATACAAGGCAAATCGAGGTCACTAGTACCTTATCTGATGACAACAGAAAATCACAGAGGTGAGTTGGACAAAGGTCTTTCGTTTCAAAACCCAACATATCTCCGACCAGGCTGGTGTTTTCCAGAATGTGCCTCTATTAATAGGTGTTACCTGAAAGTGGAGTTCTGGAATCAAATAAGTTTGGGAAATTCCACATTAACCAAGGTCAAGGAGACTTCTAATGCTTGTTATGAATCTCCAAGTAGGGAATTACAGCATGCTGAGTTTTCCAAACATATTAGATGCCAGACCCCCTTTTATTCTTCTTGTCAAAACAGCTCTCAGGACTCATGCTTCTTGGATCGGAGTCTAGGAAATCCTTCACTAAGTATAAATACAAGTTATAGGAAGAAGACATTTCAGAGAAGAAATGTCAGACTGGGATATCAAACAGGCTAAGGCCCCATGGCAGCTCACCTCAGATGGACTACGGATTTGATCAAACCTTGATCCAGCAGAGTGATAACAGAATGAAATAGGGCCCATCATATGGTCAAGTTCAACACAATCAAGGTGACTAAAAGAAGTGGAGAGGGAAATGAATTGCTCTGCTCATATCATATCCGCTTCTGCTTTTTCTCCCGCTCAGTAGGAATTGCTCATCTGATTAGTCATGATTCAGGTTGATTGTTTGGCTTCTTTCCCTCACGATCTCTCAGGTAGAGGGCAGAGGCCCGTGCTAAGATACTGTATGGGGTTTCGTTGTAGTCTGTAGATTCTGAAGAAATATTTCTTTTTTATGATGCCAGATGTCAATTATAATCACTATAATACGTCACTGAGCTAGTCAAAGAAGTGAGTGTCCCCTGCACAATCACAAGAGGGCTTGATGATACTTTGAAGGCACTGTGACTGGAAACCCAAGAATGTCTGCATCCTGACTACAAATACCCCACCTCCCTCCAGGATTCCGCAAGGGCAATACTCAAGGAACAGTCATAGGAGAAGAACCAAATTCAGAGTCTTAATAATGGCACAAATGCTCCTTAATCCCCAGTGCTGGCTCCTCTGATAAAACCAGGACTTAAGTCCACCACTCAGCTCCAATCTAAGCATGAGCTTCATGTCCAGCTTATCAGCAAACCCGAGACTAGGGACCAGCACACTGGGGCACATCTGTGGGGATCTAGAGTTTAAAATATGATGATCCCTAAGAGGGATTGTGAGTCAGGTGTCTAAGAGGGCTACACTTTGTGGGAAAAGATGGGCGGTGATGGCTTCAGGAAAAAAGGGCAAGATGCACACGGAACAAGGGAGAATGGTTATCATTTTATACCCTGGTCGCCACGTCTCCCTTGAGCCTGTGTCTGCACAGCATGGTGCAAACCAAAGAAATATGTGCTGGTCAGTTGAGGTCCTCTGTCTCTTCATCTTTGGCCAACTGGCCAGGCAATATTCTGGGATGCTGAGGACATTTCTCTCCTTAACTTCCTTTAAGGGGCAGGAGTCAACAAACATGACTGCGTGAGCGCCTGCAGTTGCAAAAAAGTAGAGAATCACTGCCTTTGAAAGAACCTGTGAAAGCAGCTTACCAGGAGACTCGGCAAAGTAGGGATGACAAAGTCCTCGGTAGAACATGGGCAAGACAGTAGGAGAAATATCCTCTCCCTCCTTTTGTGAAATGAGTGCTCCTGTGCTTGGAGGTGCCTGAGAAAGGCTTGCCATTCCCACCAACCATTATGTGTATCTGCAAGAACAATACGAGTCTAGAATAAAAATCATTTCTCTTCATAAACAATGCATGATCTTATGTTTCTACCTTAAAACCTTTGGGGAATAAATTAAGGCATATAAAAGAAAAAAAAACTACATTTACGCAAATTAATCAACCAGTTTACAATATCACACCTACTTCCAAACATTTTCTTCGGAGCAAACAGTCAAGTTTGAGGGACCATAGTGGGCAAGATGGTGCCCCCCAAAAGTTACGCCCACACCCTAAACCTCAGCATCTGTGAACATGGCCTTATTTGGGGGGAAAGTCTTTGCAGATGTAATTAAGAATCCTGAGATGAGGATATCATTATGATCCTAAATCCAGTGACAAGTATCCTTCACAGAGACACACAGAGGAAGAGGTGATGAGAAGATGAAGGCGGGGATTAGAGTGATGCAGCTACAAGCCAAGGAATGCCCACAGTCATGAGAAGCTGGAAGAGGTGAGGAACAAGTTCTCCCCTTGAGCTTTCAGAGAGACAGCCCTCTGACACCTTGTTTTTGGACTTCAAGCCTCAGAAGGGTGAGAATACACTTCTGTTGTTTTAAGCCACCAGTGTATGATCATTTGTTACAGCAAAGGAAACGAACACAGGTATTTATTTCTTACTGTACTTTTTGTTAAATTTCAGATGTACACACACACACACAGATGCATATATTCAGGTTAAGCTTCTGCAATTCTCCAGCTCCAAGTACTCAGACCTTATACAACTCCTGCCACGTGCATCTGATTTCAGCTGCTCCCTCGAACATTGAAGAGGCAACAAGCATCTCCCTCGGTCTCACTGATTGGGGAGGAGAGGAAGAGGAAGGGCATCCTCTCATAGGACCAACGGACCTGCCAAATCAAATGGAACTGGAGGTGGTCACCACCTTTCACCAGGGACTTCACTTCTGTTTCACAAAGAAAGAATTGATGCGATGCTACCAAAGTCAGCTCCATCCTTTCACTCTGCTCCACACAGTAAGCACATGTCTTTGGTAGATGGTTTCTGGGCTCTGGACACAAGATTCTGTGTGGCTAACTTCTGGGATCTGGAATTGAAGGTGCAAACCCTCCCTATTCCAGCTCCCGTTTAATCTAGTATGATATTCTAATTCTGTCTTATTTTCACCATCTTCAAAAAAGTGCTGGTTTACCCAAAGTTGATTTCTATCTCCCTTGAGAAACTAAAAGAGTAGAGTGGGCTCCAGGGGAGAATCGAGGAGGATGATTTTCCTGAGAAAATGATCTGGGTTCCCAACTCATATGATTAAATGGAGGGCTTTTGGTTTTAATCAATTAGGTCAAAAGGTATGTCAGATTTTGACGGAATGAAATGCCCAAAAGGCACTTTTCCTCCAAGATTTGAATAAGTTCAATTCAATTAAGTTTCTGATAGGAAGGCACTTTATTAGTAAACACGTCTCTAGCAAGGAGGCAGCAGAAAACAAATTTTAGTGAGAGAGCAACAGGCAGTGTTCTCCGTAGTTGCTTCTCAACTTTCAGGGTCTTGTGCTGTATTTTTCCATTAAAAAAAAAAACAACAAACCCACACATAGGAAAAAAAAAAAAAAAAGGAAGCTGAAGGTTACTGCCAAAACAGATCAGTTCCACCAAAAATGCTCCAGAGAACTCTTTTCCCAGCCCTGGAAATTATGCGGCTCTCTCCACCCTTCTAAATTACACTGTCCTGATAGATTTTATTTGCCCACTAAAAATACAGAACGGAGATATCAGCTGATAACATGGCTCGTGCTACTTTTGGCTGAGCCTGTATTTGTTTTCCAAGAACAGAACCAAGTTCTGGATCACAAGATCTTTAGAAATAAAGCCAGAGTGTCTTTGTCCTTTGCAAAAATGCAGTGACTGTCTTTTATCTCATATCACAGAGGGGACCCAGAGGCTGCAGCAATAATATATATGCAATAATTTTGTAGAAATCACAACTGAAATAGAAGTACATGGATATTGCATTTGGATTCTGCTCAATATGTGTATCTCCCTTCCTCTAAACCTTCTTAAATATTCCAGAGCCTGAGACAGAGAAAGGAGTGATGGTAGAATCAGTTTGCAAGTTAAAAGCAGTTACAACCTTGATGTAAAAACAGCAGCCAACAGGCTCAGTGTTTCTCCTGATTTGGGTCTAGACTGACCTGCTGAGGAACCTGTCAACACAAGAGCCCTAGCTGGTCCTGTGACTCATGTCCCACTAAAATGAACACATCCGACTTCAAATTGGTAGTTTCGAATAAAGGCAATAATTTGTTTCCAGCGGGTACAACTGTTTAATACAATACCTGCTGGCTCTCCAGAAGTAATATTTTCCTCTCCTTGGCAACAATGAAAATTACCCTGTCTTGCGGACCACCAATTCAAACCATACAAAATGTTCTCAACTTGAAGTAGAAGACTTTTCAATGACAGTGATTTGCCATATGGAGGAATGGGGGGGAAAAAAAAGTTCCAGAGATACAGAATAAACTAGACGAGAGAGGGAAAAAAATGTTAACAGAAGGCCGAAGCCATTTCACTATTGTAATAATTATTCTTGTAATGTTTTAATCAAAGGAAGCAGCCGGTCTCTCTCCCCTCATCTAAATTCAAGCCACCACACTTTGTAGGTGTTAATCTCCACGCCTTCCAGGCTGTTAGGAGGGAGCGGAAACTGGCAGCCCCTGCTCTGCAGAAGCCTGTAGCATAACAGTACCTGGCACTGCCCTTAATTATCTCAATTATGTTAATATGTGTTGTTTGTCAACAGCTAGAAAGAACTGAGACTGTTACGCAGTTGTGGAGACTGGGTTTTAGAAGTAGGCTTGAGTAACTTGGAGGTTTCCCTTGAGTTATAATTTTTAAGGGATTTTATATTTATGAGAGTGAAAGAAGAATCTAAAAACTCATTCCATAATCTCATCTGGTGTCTGTTTTCCGAAAGTCATTTGTCCTATGTCGTTACAGTAAGTTTTTATTCTTCTTCTTCACTGGTGATCAAAAAATATGTAAATGTGTAAAGCATATAAATGAGTAAAGACAAACGGGATACCCACAGATTGTAAGGGGATGTGAGAGATTTATTTCTCAAGAGCTAAATTAACTAATTAATTACTATATAAAATCAGTAGTACGTACTTTTCAAATACAACAGGAAAACATTTAAGACTATTCGTGTAAGAGAAAACAATGCTATCAGTATTCAAAACCCTAACACTAGCAGCTCTTTTTCCGAGCAGCATGGCGAAGCTTATATGCGAGTTCTGGTCCATTTTATAGTTTCCTGGCATAAACAACGCCTGGAACCCAGCCCAGTCCACCCATGTGGAGACCGCAGAAGTGAATCGGATCAATGGCAATGGAGTCATTACTAAGTCACCAAACACACGCAGGGTGTGAGCCCGTATCAGCAACAGAAATGAGAAACAGGGCTGTGTACTTTTTTCATAAGCCATTTCTATTCACAATGTGTGCTTTTCTGAGGATTTCCCGGGCTGCCTGGGCTGAGCACGGCCTGATCACTGGAGGGAGAGAGGCGAGCAGTGGCTTGCCTGCTCTGATATCAACAATCTGACCTGCAGTTTCCTCATCTGTGGAAATAATGCTAATCAGCCTGGCTGGTTTTGATCAGCCAGCTCTCAGAGCCTCTGTCCTGGCTTGCTGGGTTGGCCCAGGACAGGGGCCTGTGTAAGGATGGGCATGTTACCATTCTGTCAAAAGCATCAAGAAGGCATTGAAAATTTATTTCCAAATCCCATGGGGACCCTAGAAATATGTGACTCTTCCAGAAAAACAGTTCTTAGACAGCAGGCAGGTGGAGGAAACTGTGGTTAAGAACCTGGGTTCAAGCCCCATCTTCCATTGACTTGCTGGGTGATTTGGGGAAGAAATGTAACATTTCTAAGCCAAATTCTTTACCTGTAAAATAAGACTAATGGAATAACCTTTTCATTGAAAAGCGTTAAGTCACTCAGTTGTGTCTGACCCTGCGATCCCGTGGACGGTAGCCTGCCAGGCTTCTCTGTCCATGGAATTCTCCAGGCAAGAATACCAAGAATGGTTGGTAACCATTCCCTTCTCCAGAGGATCTTTCTGACCTAGGGGTTGAACCTTGGTCTCCCGCATTGCTGGCAGATTCCTTACCATCTGAGCTACCAGGAAAAACCTAGACTTTTCACTGGGTTATTGATAAAAAATTAATTCAAACAATGTAAGAAAAATTTTTATAAGCTATCAAATGCTATATAATGTAAATCTCATCCCATTTTTCTTCTAAAGGTGAATCCTGCTTCTAGATTTAGAGCACCCTTATTTCCCTGAGGTGTTGGGTATGTCACCCTCAGTTCAATTGCTCACTCATGTCTAACTCTTTGTGATCCCATGCAGTGCAGCACACCAGACTTCCCTGTCCATCACCAACTCCCAGAGTTCACTCAAATTCATGTCCATCAAGTTGGTGATGCCCTCCAACCATCTCATCCTCTGTCGTCCCCTTCTCCTTCCACCTTCAATCTTGCCCAGCATCAGGGTCTTTTCAAATGAGTCAACTCTTCGCATCAGGTGGCCAAAGTATTGGAGTTTCAGCTTCAGCATCAGTCCTTCCAATGAATATTCAGGACTGATTTCCTTTAGGATGGACCGGTTGGATCTCCTTGCAGTCCAAGGGACTCTCAAGAGTCTTCTCCAGCACCACAGTTCAAAAGCATAAATTCTTCGGTGCTCAGCCTTCTTTATAGTCCAACGCTCACATTCATACATGACTACTGGAAAAATCATAGCTTTGACTAAATGGACCTTTGTCGGCAAAGTAATGTCTCTGCTTTTTAATATGCTCTCTATGTTGGTCATAGCTTTTCTTACAAGGAGCAAGCGTCTTTTAATTTCATGGCTGCAGTCACCATCTGCAGTCATTTGGAGCCCAAGAAAGTAGTCTCTCACTGTTTCCATTGTTTCCGCATTTATTTGCCATAAGGTGATGGGACCGGATGCCATGATCTTAGTTTTCTGAATGTTGAGTTTTAAGCCAGCTTTTTCACTCTCCTCTTTCACTTTCATCAAGAGGCTCTTTAGTTCCTCTTCACTTTCTCCCATAAGGGTGGTGTCATCTGCATATCTGAGGTTATTGATATTTCTCCCGGCAATCTTGATTCCAGCTTGTGCTTCCTCCAGCCCAGCGTTTCTCATTATGTACTCCGCATAGAAGTTAAATGAGCAGGGTGACAATATACAGCCTTGATGGACTCCTCTTCCTATTTGGAACCAGTCTGTTGTTCCATGTCCAGTTCTAACTGTTGCTTCCTGACCTGCATACAGATTTTTCAGGAGGCAGGTCAGGTGGTCTGGTATTCCCATCTCTTTCAGAATTTTCCACAGTTTATTGTGATCCACACAGTCAAAGGCTTTGGCATAGTCAATAAAGAAGATGTTTTTCTGGAACTCTCTTGCTTTTTTGATGATCCAATGGATGTTGGCAATTTTATCTCTGGTTCTTCCGCCTTTTCTAAATCCAGCTTGAACATCTGTAAGTTCGTGGTTCACATACTGTTGAAGCCTGGCTTGGAGAATTTTGAGCATTACTTTGCTAGCGTGTGAGATGAGTGAAATTGTGTGGTAGTTTGCACATTCTTTGGCATTGCCTTTCTTTGTGATTGGAATGAAAACTGACCTCTTCCAGTCCTGTGGCCACTGCTGAGTTTTCCAAATTTGCTGGCATATTGAGTGCAGCACTTTCACAGCATCATCTGTCAGGATTTGAAATAGCTCAACTGAAATTCCATCATCTCCACTAGCTTTGTTCGTAGTGATGCTTCCTAAGGTCCACTTGACTTCTCATTCCAGGACGTCTGGCTCTAGGTGAGTGATCACACCATCGTGGTTATCTGGGTCGTGAAGATCTTTTCTGTATGTCTCCCTCACAAAGTGAATTTTATTCCAATGCATACTGTGTCCAAGATTGTTTTGTTGAGGAGGACCTACCTCCTTGGTTACATGCTAGAACTTGATTCCACGGAGAAAGAGGAAAAAACTGTCTCCTTATACTGAAAAGGAGTTGTTATTACTTTTTTGTTTTTTAACGCCGATTAGCAATGTGGCCAAATTACAAAAACTACCACAATATAGTAAAGTAATTAGCCTCCAATTAAAATAATTAAAAAATAAAAATAAGAAAATGTAAGGAAAAAAACCACATTATTGAATCAGCATATACTCATTGAAGCCTCAAAATACTGCCACTTTAAGGGTGTTTATCTCATGAGTTTCATTGCATGAACCTAAAGAAATAAAATGTTCTCTGCAACTCAAAAAAAAAAAAAAGAAAGAAAGAAACGTGACCAAATTAAATATAATTTTGAGCTTTTCTGCCTAAAAAGATCTGGAGAGATTTTAATTTGCTGCGTCCCTGATGAGAGAAAAGTTGAGTGGGACAGTGGGGTTCTCTTGCTCTGCAGCCGGGGTGACCAGTGCGATCGGTTGGGAGAGAGCCCATTCCCACAGGCACCTTCCATCGGTCCTGCTTTCAGCCTGGGTCAGAGAGCAGAGCCCGGGTCAGCCGCTCTCCTCCTAGCAAAAATGTAACTGCTGTAGGGTTGCCAGATACAATACAGAACACCAGGCTGAATCTGAATTTCAGATAAACAACGAACGTTTTCTTAGAATAAGTGTGTCCCAAATATTGCTCAATCTGGTAATCCCTAACTGTTGCTTGAGGCAGAAGAATCGTGGAAAAATGTCTTTTTTTTTTTTTTAGAAGAAGATGAACCATAGCAATCTTCTAGTTCAACCTCCTCATTTTATGTATGAGAAAAAGGAAAGTTACTTGTCTTCATAAACACTAGGAGAGCCAGGCCTAGAATCTCCCCAAAGTGCTGAGGTTCTACCAACAGCAATTCTGGCATGATTTCTTTTTTTTTTGAAAAAGCTATTGAATTTACAGTACCTTCCATTTTTATGAATATTTTTTCACATAAATATGGGGAATTATTGAGCTGCTGTTTTTATGTGTGTGAATGTGTGTTAGTTGCTCAATTGTGCCCAACTCTTTTCGACCCCATAGACCGTAGCCCGCCAGGCTCCTCTGCCCATGGAATTCTCCAGGCAAGAATACTGGAGTGGGTTAGCCATTCTCTTCTCCAGGGAAACTTCCTGACCCAGAGATCAAATCCAGGTCTCCTGCATGACACTGTTTTTATACTGAAGCCTTTGTATATCTGTGGCCAACAGAAACAGCCAGCACTAAAAGGTTAATTAATGATTACCTAGACCTGTGCTGACCACAGGATGTGAGGACAGGAGGATTTTGTGGGAGGTCAGTTACTTCACAGGGTTTCCACCATGACTTAACTTGAGACAATGAGGTCATCAAGCCAGGAAGGTGAAGAATAAAGGAGGAGAAGGAAAGAGGCCCATCTGGAAAAGGCTTTTACCTCAGAACTCAAAACCAAAGTACGTGTTTTAGTCACAGTCTCATCCTTTGCCCTTTGTCCTCTGACCTTCGCCTACCTGCAGACTCAAGGCTGCCCTTGCCTCCTTCTGCTTTCATAGCTGGGGCATGTGAGGACGCATCCATCTATCACACTAGGTCCCTTTCTTCTCTCAGGAGAACTGGGCCTGGGCATGGTTTGGCAGCAGATTTCTACCTCAAGGTCAAAGCACACCACAGAAACATCACGCAGCACAATTAAAGCTGGATTTGAAAGAAGGCTGGGAGCCCTACCATGTTTTAGGTGCGTATGGGGCCGGGGGACGACATTCAAAGGCTTCAGTTTCATGGACATAAGGCAGGATTTCTCTCCCCTTTCCTTGTCTTTTCAGATATTTTCCCCTTGTGCTATGAGACACTTGGTACACACCGAACCTTCTAAAAAGAATGGTGGGGACGGGCTTTGTCTGGTCACTTTTTTCCCCCATCCTTTAGAGCTGGCCAGCATGCTGCACCTCTGTAACAGGCCAATGGCCAGCATGCTGCACCTCTGTAACAGGCCAATGGCCAGCATGCTGCACCTCTGTAACAGGCCAATGGCCAGCATGCTGCACCTCTGTAACAGGCCAATGGCCAGCATGCTGCACCTCTGTAACAGGCCAATGGCCAGCATGCTGCACCTCTGTAACAGGCCAATGGCCAGCATGCTGCACCTCTGTAACAGGCCAATGGCCAGCATGCTGCACCTCTGTAACAGGCCAATGGCCAGCATGCTGCACCTCTGTAACAGGCCAATGGCCAGCATGCTGCACCTCTGTAACAGGCCAATGGCCAGCATGCTGCACCTCTGTAACAGGCCAATGGCCAGCATGCTGCACCTCTGTAACAGGCCAATGGCCAGCATGCTGCACCTCTGTAACAGGCCAATGGCCAGCATGCTGCACCTCTGTAACAGGCCAATGGCCAGCATGCTGCACCTCTGTAACAGGCCAATGGCCAGCATGCTGCACCTCTGTAACAGGCCAATGGCCAGCATGCTGCACCTCTGTAACAGGCCAATGGCCAGCATGCTGCACCTCTGTAACAGGCCAATGGCCAGCATGCTGCACCTCTGTAACAGGCCAATGGCCAGCATGCTGCACCTCTGTAACAGGCCAATGGCCAGCATGCTGCACCTCTGTAACAGGCCAATGGCCAGCATGCTGCACCTCTGTAACAGGCCAATGGCCAGCATGCTGCACCTCTGTAACAGGCCAATGGCCAGCATGCTGCACCTCTGTAACAGGCCAATGGCCAGCATGCTGCACCTCTGTAACAGGCCAATGGCCAGCATGCTGCACCTCTGTAACAGGCCAATGGCCAGCATGCTGCACCTCTGTAACAGGCCAATGGCCAGCATGCTGCACCTCTGTAACAGGCCAATGGCCAGCATGCTGCACCTCTGTAACAGGCCAATGGCCAGCATGCTGCACCTCTGTAACAGGCCAATGGCCAGCATGCTGCACCTCTGTAACAGGCCAATGGCCAGCATGCTGCACCTCTGTAACAGGCCAATGGCCAGCATGCTGCACCTCTGTAACAGGCCAATGGCCAGCATGCTGCACCTCTGTAACAGGCCAATGGCCAGCATGCTGCACCTCTGTAACAGGCCAATGGCCAGCATGCTGCACCTCTGTAACAGGCCAATGGCCAGCATGCTGCACCTCTGTAACAGGCCAATGGCCAGCATGCTGCACCTCTGTAACAGGCCAAGCCTTGATGCCTGTAGAGTGTCTTTGGAGCTGATATTCATCATGCCCTCTTCTGTGACTGGCACGCAAGGGACTTTCCCCTCTGTGCTCCCTGGTTAGTGCTGAATCTCCTTGGCAAGGCTGGTGGTGACCGCACAACCTCACACCTGCCAGTGCTGGAAAGTTCTGGAAAGAAGAACTCTGTGCCAGACATTCCTCTGGAGCACTTCACCCCATCCAGTTCCTCATTCTCCCGGCCGTTAGCACAGTCACCAATTTCTTGTACTTGGTTCAACTTTTTGCAGCGAAAAGTATGCAAAGAATGTAGCTGAGAACCAAGTGCCTGCCCAGCCCTCAGGCTCCGGCTCTGGTTCCCTGGCTGCTGTCAAGACCTCCCCTGGGCAACAGGCCTGGCATTTTCCCAAGTTCCCTCACAGCTCTTCCTGCCTCACTATTTGAGCGACTTGCACTTCACTTCACTGTGAGACTGAGTGGGCAGATTTAGATCAAGCAACACCTTGTGAGGATTTCCTGTGACAGGTTCCTGCTGGGCCATTTCATCTATTTCACCTCGTGGTATCCTGCTGAGCATCCTACAAGGTCGAGAGAAGTTACCCATCATACAGATGGAATGCTTGAGAAGCAGAGAGAGGAATGCCCCAGGACTGAAAGCTGACTCGTCTGCTGCATGACAGCTAACTTACTTTCAATTCTGTGCTCCAGACAGACATGTGGATCAATGAACAGAACAGAACAGAGAGCCTAGAAATCCACACACTCATAGTCAATTAATCTTCGACAAAGGAGGCAAGAATATACAGTGGGGAAAAAAGGCTCTTCAGAAAGTAGTGTTGGGACAGTTGGACAGCTGCATGTAAATCAACAAAGTTAGAACACACCCTAACAGCATGCACAAAAATAAACTCAAAATGGCTTAAAGACACAAACATAAGATATGACACCATAAAACTCCTATAAGAGATCATAGGCAAAATGTTCTCTGATATAAATCATACCAATGTGTTCTTAGGTCAGTCTCCCAGGGCAATAGAAATAAAAACAAGGACAAGAAAAAACAAATGGAACCTAATCAAACTTAGATGCTTCGCACAGCAAAGCAAACTATAAACAAAATGAAAAGACAATCTACAGAATTGGAGAAAACATTTGCAAAAGATGCAACCAACAAGTGTTTCATTTCCAAAATATACAAAGAGCTCATATAACTCACAACAAAAAAGCAAACAACCCAATTTAAAAATGAGGACACCAAGACAGATATTTCTTTAAAGAAGAAATTTGTTATTCTTGTTTAGTTGCGAAGTTGTGTCTGACTCTTTTGCAACCCCATGACCTATAGCCTGCCAGGCTCCTCTGTCCATGGGATTTCCCAGGCCAGAATACTGGAGTGGTTTGCCATTTCCTTCTCCAGGGGATCTTTCCTATATCCCAGGAAACTGACCCATGAATTGAACCTATATCTCCTGCATTGGCAGGTGGATTCTTTATCACTGAACCACCAGGGAAGTCCAAAGAACAAATGCAGATGGCTAACAGGCACTTGAAAAGATGTTCAACACTGCTAATTATTAGAGAAATGCAAATCAAAACTACAGTGAGGTACCACTTCCCGCTGGTCAGAATGGCCATCATTAAAAAGTCTACAAATAACCGATGCTGGAGAAGGTGTCAAGAAAAGTGAACCCTCCTACACTGTTGGTGGGAATATAAGCTGGTACAGCCACTGTGGGAAACAGTATGGAAGTTTCCCAGAAAACTTAAAATAGAACTACCATCTGCCCCAGCAGTTCCACTCCTGGGCGTACATCCAGACAAAACTATAATTCAAAAAGATACATGCACCCTTTATGTTCACAACAACACTGTTTACAATGGCCAAGACACAGAAACACAGATGAATGGATAAAGAAGAGGTGGTACAAACACACAGTGAAATATTACTCAGCTGTATAAAAGAATGAAATAATGCCATTTGCACCAACACGGAGGCAACTAGAGATTATCCTAGTAAATGAAGTGGACAGAAAGACAGACAAATGCCACATGTTAACACTTGCATGTGGAATCTAAAATATGACAGAAATGAACCTGTCTATGAAACAGAAATGGAATCACAGGTACAGAGAAGAGACTGATGGTTGCCAAGAGGAAGGGGTTTGGGGAAGGGATGGAATGGGGGGTTAGGGTTAGCAGATGTAAGTTTTTGTATATTGAATGGATAAACAACAAGGTTCTACTGTAAAGCATAAAGAACTATTAATGTATTCAATATTCTATGGTAAACCATAATAGAAAAGAATATTAAAAAAAGAATTGTGTGTGTGTGTATATATATCAATTGCTTTGCTATACAGCAGAAATTAACACAACATTGTAAATCAACTATATTTCGATTTAAAATTTTGATAAATAAATTCTATTAAAATTCTTTCATTAACTGATCCCCTTCAAACGTTATGTTCTTAAGTACTATTTCCATAGGAATGCTGAGTTAAAGTATATGTGCATTTTATTTTTTATAAATGTGGCCAGATTACTTTCCTAAAAAGTTGTGATAATAATTCATGTTTCAGCCAGCAATGTGGGTCCAAGAGCACCCATCTCTTCCATATCCTGGCTGGCTTTTGGTGTTTGCGGGTTAGTTCTGTCATTCTAATAGGTGTAATGTGACAGCTCATTGATATTTTAATCTGCATTTCCCTTGCTACAGGGGGAGGCTGAGTATCTTTTTATGTTTGTTGACCATTTGAATTTGTTCTTCTTCAATTTCTCTGTAATTGTTTAATTATTTTTCATCTCCCCCTGGAGTGCAAGCTCCACCAGAGCAGACACCAAATGTGTCTTATTATTCTGGTTGTTATTTCTGGCTCCTAAGACAGTTGTTGGCAAATAGTAAACAGTCAATAAGGAGTTGCTTAATGAATAAGTGAATATCCTTAACCCAGTCATTCTCCAAGTACCAATATGAAAGAAATAACAATAGCTGTCTTAACGATCGGTCCATGAAATTTTCATTAGAGGATTATTTATAATGAGAATGAAAACAGGTAATGATACTTGATACAAAAAATAATAACTGTAACAGTGAATTTTATTAGTGGATACTAGTAGGCTGTGACATTGTACAGGACATTGTACAGGAGACAAGGATCAAGACCATACCCATGGAAAAGAAGTGCAAAAAAGCAAAATGGCTGTCTGGGGAGGCCTTACAAATTGCTGTGAAAAGAAGAGAAGCGAAAAGCAAAGGAGAAAAGGAAAGATATTCTCATTCGAATGCAGAGTTCCAAAGAATAGCAGGGAGAGAGAAGAAAGCCTTCCTCAGCGATCAATGCAAAGAAATAGAGGAAAACAACAGAATGGGAAAGACTAGAGATCTCTTCAAGAAAATTAGAGATACCAAGGGAACATTTCATGCAAAGATGGGCACAATAAAGGACAGAAACAGTATGGACCTAACAGAAGCAGAAGATATTAACAAGAGGTGGCAAGAATACACAAAAGAACTATACAAAAAAGACCTTCATGACCCAGATAACCATGATAGTGTGATCACTCACGTAGAGCCAGACATCCTGGAGTGAGAAGTCAAGTGGGCCTTAAGAGACATCACTATGAACAAAGCTAGTGGAGGTGATGGAATTCCAGCTGAGTAATTTCAAATTCTAAAAGATTAGCTGTTAAAGTGCTGCACTCAGTATGCCAGCAAATTTGGAACATAGCAGTGACCATAGGACTGGAAAAGGTCAGTTTTCATTCCAATCCCAAAGAAAGGCAATGTCAAAGAATGCTCAAACTACTGCACAACTGCACTCATCTCACATGCTAGTTGGAGAAGGCGATGGCACCCCACTCCAGTACTCTTGCCTGGAAAATCCCATGGACGGAGGAGCCTGGTGGGCTGCAGTCCATGGGGTCACTAAGAGTCAGACATGACTGAGCGACCTCACTTTCATTTTTCACTTTCATGCATTGGAGAAGGAAATGGCAGCCCACTCCAGTGTTCTTGCCTGGAGAATCCCAGGGACGGGGGAGCCTGGTGGGCTACCGTCTATGGGGTCGCACAGAATCGGACACGACTGAAGCGACTTAGCAGCAGCAGCAGCAGCACACGCTAGTAAAGTGATGCTTACAATTCTCCAAGCCAGGCCTCAGCAATACGTGAACCGTGAACTTCCAGATGTTCAAGCTGGTTTTTGAAAAGGCAGAGGAACCAGAGATCAAATTGCCAACATCTGCTGGATCATCGAAAAAAGCAAGACAGTTCCAGAAAAACATCTATTTCTGCTTTATTGACTATGCCAAAGCCTTTGATTGTGTGGATCACAATAAACTGTGGAAAATTCTGAAAGAGATGGGAATACTAGACCACCTGACCTGCCTCTTGAGAAACCTGTATCCAGGTCAGGAAGCAACAGTTAGAACTGGACATGGAACAACAGACTGGTTCCAAATAGGAAAAGGACTCCGTCAAGGCTGTATATTGTCACCCTGTTTATTTAACTTCTATGCAGAGTACATCATGAGCAACACTGGACCGGAAGAAACACAAGCTGGAATCAAGATTGCCAGGAGAAATATCAATAACCTCAGATATACAGATGACACCACCCTTATGGCAGAAAGTGAAGAGGAACTAAAAAGCCTCTTGATGAAAGAGGAGAGTGAAAAAGTTGGCTTAAAGCTCAACATTCAGAAAACGAAGATCATGGCATCTAGTCCCATCACTTCATGGGAAATAGATGGGGAAACAGTGGAAACAGTGTCAGACTTTATTTTTGGGGGCTCCAAAATCACTGCAGATGGTGACTGCAGCCATGAAATTAAAAGACGCCTAGTCCTTGGAAGGAAAGTTATGACCTACCTAGATAGCATATTAAAAAGCAGAGAAATTACTTGGCCAACAAAGGTCCATCTACTTAAGGCTATGGTTTTTCCAGTGGTCATGTATGCATGTGAGTGTTGGACTGTGAAGAAAGCTGAGCACTGAATAACTGATGTTTTTGAACTGTGGTGCTGGAGAAGACTCTTGAGAGTCCCTTGGACTGCAAGGAGATCCAACCAGTCCATCCTAGAGGAGACTAGTTCTGGGTGTTCAATGGAAGGATTGATGCTGAGGCTGAAACTCCAATACTTTGGCCACCTGATGCAAAGAGTTGACTCATTGGAAAAGACCCTGATGCTGGGAGGGATTGGGGGCAGGAGGAGAAGGGGATGACAGAGGATGAGATGGCTGGATGGCATCACTGACTCGATGGACATGAGTTTGGGTAAACTCCGGGAGTTGGTGATGGACAGGGAGGCCTGGCGTGCTGTGATTCATGGGGTCGCAAAGAGTTGGACACAACTGAGCAACTGAACGGAAGTGAACTGAGTAGGTTGTGTGTTGAATCTTTTTTAAAAAATAATTTACCCTGTTAATCCTCACAATATATTGAGATTAAAAAAGTAATTATAACACTGTATGCACAATATAATTCTCATTGTTTAAAGAAATGGCTTTGAATGCATCGACAAATAACTGGAAAGATACATACCAAATTGTTAACAGTAGTTAATTTGTGTGATTTTAAAACTATAGATTATTTTTAGCTTCTTTTTTTGCTTAAACCTATTTTGATCTCAGTCTTCTCCACCTTTTGAAATAAGAAAAATAATGGAAAAGCAATTGAAAAATAATATTCTATCTAGTGCTTTCTTGTTTTTAATAAAGTATATATATATGTATATACAGTTAAAAATATACATACATATAAATATGTATATAAAAACCAAATAAAGTCTGACAATAAAGACTAAAGCTGATAAATACCTAATGAAACAGCTCATTGGCCACCTCATTTTTCCTAGATAATATATGTCCCGGGGCTTGTTTCCCCAGGAACGAGGTATATTTGTCTCCTCAGTCTTGGAGGGTTGACCTAAGGGGCTATTAATCATTTTGTCGGGAGCTCAGAGAGAACCCTCTGGAAACAGAAGTTACAAGCCAGTCGAGCCTCAGCATCAATGATGGAGGTGCCCAGCCACTGGCATGGAATCGAGCATAGGCACGGGTAGAATGATGGAGAGTGTCATTTCCTTTCTTGCCGCCCTGCACCGCAGGTGAGACCCCTGCCAGCTCCACTCACACCCTCACAGCAGTTCTTCCCCGTCATGTCGTATGAAATCGAATGAGATTTTTCTCTCAGTGGAAATCAAGACTGGAATCCTGAGGGCAGAGGTGAGAAGTGGTACAACATGAAAACAAAGAAGCCATTGACCGGAGAGCCTAAGGAGGGTTTCCCCTGAGCAGCAGAAACAACCCCCAACCCCAATCAACAAGTAAATCAACAATTGAAATTTCAGAAAAACCTACTCTGGTTCTCTGGTGTGTTTCACCCTAAATTCCCTTTCTTTGTTGAGCAAACTCACTAGAAGTCACACAAATGAATCTCCCCATCCTCTGCTCTCAGAAAACTCAGGCTGACTCCAGTTTTGTGAATGCAAGCTATTTCTAAGCACCCTGTGGACATCGAGCAAAGCCCAGGCCCAATATTGGGGCTTGAGCAATGCTGGGTTGAGACATGATGTGAATGCCACAGGGTCAGGACCCAAAGATGCAAAGTAAGAGCCTTAACATAAGTGTAGATTCAAGGTGTTTGAAAGAAGATGCCAATGTAAAAGCACATGATGAATATGGTGGCTTCATCTGCTGGTCTCTCCTCAACACACATAAGTAGGAATAGAAAGATGGAAGATGTTGGTAAGCTAACAGGCTTTCCAAGTCCATCCAAGAAGCCAAATTCCTTCACAGCAATTATTCAGATGATGTTTTTGCTTAGATATTTTCTGTTTACCAAAAAGAAAACAACAACCTCCAAGAGCATTTAGCTCACAGATGTAGAAACCTCAGCAACTTCTCATGGTTTGCAAAGCTGCTGTTGGAGCCAAGCATCCTTGTGAAGCGAGTGGTAGCAATAAATGTCATTTTTCTTCCCCCCACACATAGAAAGTTCTATTTTACCCAACACTTCACTCACCCAGGCAATCACAGTCAAGTATTCAAATCTGGATTTTTGTTTCCTACTTTGGTTACTAGTGCACTGGGCCCCCTGCCTTCTTTTGGACTCTGTGACTTCAGATATTTATCATTGCAGGGACAGACCTTGCCAAGAGCATTTTGGTTTCAGGCAGAAAACAAAAATAGATGCACTTCAAAAATGATCCAAGGGGCGCTATGTTTTTGATTATTGTTTATCCCCTCAACCATTAAAAAAAAAAAAAAAATCCTGCCGTTTGAAAGAATCACCTGAATCCCCTGAGAAGCGTGAAAGCACATTAGACGATTAAACAGATTCCCGGCATCACTAGGGCCTGCTGTGTGTGTGACTGGCACGCAAGCAACACAGTTTGGCCCGAGGGACTGATCGGAGGACGCGCGGCGGGTGTAGGCAGCGTCGTTGTTCCCTAGAAGAGACCACATCTCCAAGTCGCTTTGATAATATCCCCAAGACTTCTTGTCAGCAGGAGGCTTCCACCACTTTTGTTGTGAGAAGCCTTTTGTGCTGAGGAGACGACGTGGGCTTTGACCCCGATCTTTTTTTTTTTCACATTTAATAAATTAGAAGAAAACAGAGCTAATGGACAGTACTCCAAAGACATGACTCCAGAACTTTCTTTTCTGTGATTATCCGCAGCATAGCACGTGCCCGAGAACATGGACAGGCGGTACTGCTGCAGTATGAGAATCCTGCCACCAAGGAGCTAAAAGGAGGTTTCAGGTTCTGAGCATCTACCTCTTTCTGTACAGAGTTACTTTGCGGCAATGGCAGGCCAACAAAGAAGAAGCGCCGCAGTGCAAGAACTCTTCTGCCTTAAGTAGGTACAGTCTGCTCTCCGTACTCATGGGTTTGGCCTCACAGATGGAGGGCCAACTATGCTATGTCATTTTAGACAGGACTTGACCATCCCCCAGTTTTGGTACCATGGTCCTGGAACCAATCCCCCATGAATACAGAGGGAGGGCTCTACTGTGATTGTAACTCTGTGTCCATAAAAAAGTTATGGGTATAGAAGCAAAGGTGGGTATTGCATGTCAATATCAGACGGTCAGAACGAAAGGATGCAAATGTAGAGAGACACCTTGTATAGAGAAAGGCGAGCAGTTACGGGAATGAAGAGCAAATCCACCGCAGCTCTCACGAGACCAGCCAGGAAATGAGTTTCAGGAAAGGCAGGGGCTGAAGGGTGTTGACAAGAAACATACATGAGAGGCAGACAAACAAACAAACAAACAAACCAACCCCAGAGGTGGATGGAAATGGGGCAGAAACGGAGAGAATCTAAATGAAACTAGAGGATCCTTCTAGAGTTCCCCAGGCGGAAGGATAATCTGCAATTTGCTTTACCCAGGTTGGAAGTGAGAGATCAAGACAGTTCAAAAGAACTCAGTCATAGATGCCAGAGCAGCAAACAGTAAGCTAACTCAGATGCTTGCTGCATCCACGTGGTCCTCTAGCCACCCAAGTCAGTGGATATAAGAAGGAAATCCACCTTAAAATCTACTTCTAAGCTAAGCCTAAAATTTATTTCTAAACGGGTAAGTTAGATTTCCATATTCCTTTCATAACACACAAGAGTTCTGAGATTATATACTACTGAAGAAAATCCTTCAGAGGCCGGCACTAGAATCTACTAGGGAAAAAAAAAAAAGGATTTCTTCTAAATCCAGGCATAAATAGAGATGAAAATCGGTCTCATGGGATTGATGGCATGGATGGTATGGAAAAGAAAATTTTCTCAGATTCTCAGAAAGATGCTTTTAGCTCTATATAAGAGAAACTGTCCAATGTTCAGCATCTCCCAGCTTTACTTGGAAGAATTTTAGCAGTGTTTTTGAAACCTGGAGAGTTTCCAGGCATATTCTATGGCTTTTTAAATAAGTCTATGGCCTATAGAACTAGAATATTCCTCTCATACCTTATAGAAACACTCCCATTACACTTAGGCTGTAGTCAGTGCCAGGGTGAAGGGAAAGGGCACTGGTGTTAGGTTTCAGGACCAGTTCCCAAATTAATTAGCATTGCAACATGGGGAAAATCACTGAAACTCTCTGACCTTTAGATTTCCATCTGTAACCTGTGCTTGATAATACTGTCTTATGAAAATCATTGGGAGGAGTATGACTTGAGTCGCATGCAAGAATGTGTTAAATGGATTTCAGGATATAATATTGAATTTCCAGCAGCATGGCAGATGAACCTGATGTAGCCTCGATCCCTCCAGTTACAAAGATACTCAAATGTTGGATAAAGCAGAACACTTACAAATACAGAGGGAGAGCTGAGCTTGAAGGAAAACAGGGGAAATGGCCAGGTGCCAGAAAGAAAAGAAACCAAAGTCAGAGAAATGAGCAGAAGCTGATGCAGAAGCAGTCCCCTGGGTTTTCCAAGTTCCTAGATGTAGACTGATGGGTTTCTGGGGTTCATGAAGATAAGAGGTAGAGCCTGTAGATGGTGATGGGAGAATATAGTCCACAGTGGAGAGCTGTACTCTTTGCTCAAGCTACCATAACAAAATACCACAGACTGGGTAGCTCATGAGAAATTTGTTTTCACACACTGTTGGAGGCTGGAAGTGCAAGATTAAGGTATTGGCAGATTTGGTTTCTTCTGAGTCCTCTCTCCTTGGCTTGCAGATGGTCACCTGCTCCCTGTGACCTTTGCATGGTCTTTCGTCTGTGCATCCCTAGTGTCTCTCTTCTTATACTGACATTTGTCAGATTAGATTAGGGTCCCACCCATATAACCACATGTAACCTTAACTCCTCTTTAAAGATCTCTCCAAATATATTCACATTCTAAGGTACTAGGGATTAGGGGCTGCACCATATGAATTTTAGGGGATACAGTTCAGTCCATAACAGAGGCTGACAAAAACCTTACACAGAGGCTCAGAGAGGCAGTAAGGAAGTTTAAGAAACTTTCTCATCATTTATAAGGGGCTTTGGATGAGAAGGGTGTGAAGATCACCAGAGAGAAGTAAAAGCCCTTGTAATATGTACAGGTCTAGTAGACACACATACCCTCGCTGGATGTTGTGAGAACTGTACGCTAAGAAACTGGTATAAAAGGAAATTTCTCAAACCCTACCAGAAACTTAAAAAAAAAAAGACTAAGCAGAGCAAGACTTTTACAACCCGGGATATGACACACGTTTGTTTTGATCCTGCTAAAAACTGGTTAAACAACAACAAAAGGCCACAAAAACTACAATGAGATTGTCAAATCCAATAGACCAATTGGGCTTCCCTTGTGATCAGCTGGTGAAGAATCCGCCTGCAATGCGGGAGACCTGGGTTTGATCCCTGGGTTGGGAAGATGCCCTGGAGAAGGGAAAGTATACCCACTCCAGTATTCTGGCCTGGAGAATTCCACAGACTACAGTCCATGGGGTCACAAAGAGTTGGGCACAACTTGCACTTTCCCTTTCTTTTTCAGTGGTTCTCAAGTGTGTTCCCTGGACCAGCAGCATCAGTACCACCTGAGCAACTTGTTAGAAGTGCAGATCCTTGGGCCCCAGTTAGACCTCCCGAATCAGAAACTTTGGGAGTGGGGCCAAGAAATCCGTGTTCCAGCAAACCCGCCAAGGGATTCTGATGAAGTGTGGGAAGCCCTGCAACAGAGGAGTGCACATCTCAGCAGCAGTGCAGTACGATGCTTCCAACAACAGCTCCCTTCTCCCCACAACACCACCAGATTAGACGCTCATGCCACCCAGCGCACTCCCCACTGCCCTTCCCTGCTGGCGTGATGTTCAAAGCCCCAGGTCACTTCCCTTCGCTTCTAAATGCCTTTCCCCCTTGCTCATCAGCTCTCCCTGAAGTCCTAGGGCTTAGCACATAGTTGGTGCTCAGAACATTTTTTACTGGAAAGAACAAACAAGAGATGCATGTGTTGTGGGGCTATGTTCTCTTAAAAGATGTTAGCCTTACCACATTTGCTATTTCAAATGGGGGTGGTGGTCTGCTACCTCTGACATTGCTAAACCTAGACAGCACAGCTCTGAGGCAAGGAAAGTAACTCTGTGGAAGGAGACTGTATCAGTCAGCAAGGGCTGCCCTCACAAAGTATCACAGACTGGGTGGCTTCAACCTCAGAAGTAAATTCACTCATGAATTTGGAGGTTAGGAACCTGAGACCAAGAGGCTGAAGTAGAGGGTGAAATGAATCTGGAGACCAAGATGGTGAGAATGACGAAAATGAAGATGATGGCAAGGAACAGGGCCATACCTAGCTCTAAAACCTCTAGGAATAATAGAGATTATATTGTAACTTTGAAGACTGAGTCTTAAGAGAGCACTTCGGTTTGCTTCCACAGAAAATAAAGATTTAGAAACCAAGTGAAAAACATGCACTAATATGACTATTAATGTATTTTTTTAAAATGATGCCACCCATGTCAATACTATTACTCTAACTTTATGCAGAACACACATCTTTTACTAAAATTCATCTGAACTGTCCCAAAATATAATTTGCAAAGGGCTACAGACACCAAAAATATAACATTTTGAGGCATATGGTGGCAATGCTATTTGCCTTAGTTCATTGGTTGCTTATAAAAGTTCTGTATTTGTCTATTTTTACTTTTCAGACTTTGTGACTTTAAGTACTAACACATTTGATTTAATGTGTTGGCATCATTGTTTCTAAATTTGATATTGCAGTTCTTGGCTAATGATTTCCTTTTAAAGAAATGGATTTACTCAAAGGCAAGATAGTATGGTCTGGGGGGTAACGCAGCATCAGCCCTCCACCCAGTGTGACTCCTAGATGAGCAGGACAGCAGTCTAGAATGAGCGCCTTGACACGTGATCTGGCTGCAACTGCACCTCGGCGAAGAGACAGAAGGATGCTGAGCAGTGCAGAGGAGTGCGTTTCTCAGAAACTTCTGCAGCAGTTTATCACATGTGTTTGGTTTTATTTGGCTTTTATTTGTTTTATTTGGTCTTATTTTAAGCTCGCTATTGAAACGAACTGTAAGTTAAAGGCTCATACAACTCAGGTTGAGTGTTACTGTTTGATTATTATTAAACAGATCATGTTCCTAGTTTTAAAAAGAACCAAACTATAGTTTATATGATTTACTGGCATTTTTGCTGAATAGGTTTAAGTCAGAAAGTAGGTTTTTTAAAAAGCAATAAAGCAACATGTCAACATTCAATGTTTTCATAATAAAAATAGACATTATGGTGCACGTTTTAAAAAGAGGGGTGACAGGGTTCCCCTCTGAGAGCTGGGATGATCTGCTCCCATACCTCGGGTCTTCCTTGACTTATTCAAGGTGTTCTCCTATGTCTACATCCCATCTTCCCCTTGGAGGGCTTTCTATCCCCAGGATGTTCTGTTTATAAAGACAGCAGTCACAGGGACTCACCCTACTTCAGTAGGGCCACACCATAACTCAACTAGTCTGCAAAAGTACTTTTTCCAAATAAGGCCAGCTTCTGAGGTCCTGGGGGTTAGGCCTTTAACAGAGGACTTCAGGGAGACAAAGTTCAACCCATAACAGATACCATCAGCCTATTGCATAAAATTTTAAGTTATATACAACCGTAAAACAAAAACCATGGCAGATATAATTCATGGACACATAAATGCACAGTGAAAGTATGAGAACATGTATGGGAGGGAAAAGACCCACTTCAGCATGGCGCTTCCCTCCAAGGGAGGAGGAAGGAAGCTGTGCTGAGAAGGGCTCAGGAAAGGAACGCGCCTCTGTCTGCACCCTGCAGCTTTTTAAAGCCTGAAGCCAGCGCAGCTCAATGTTAATGTTTGTTTAGTGTCGATGGTGGGGTATTATTTTATCTCTGCATTTCCTCTCTCTCTTTTGTTGGGATGTCTGATATATTTCAAAGTATCTTGTTTGTTTATTTGAGAAGGTAGCATGAGGGAAGAAACACTGGGTTGGCCAAAAGGTTTGTTTGGGTTTTTATACCATCTTATGGAAAACCGTGAATGAACTTTTTGGCCAATCCAAAATTCCTACCTATAGTGAACATGACATTAGGACAAGCCCCAGTATACAACAATATGAAGTTTGTGCAGGTGACGACATCAGGGGGTTGCTCAGTGGCAGGCGGCTCTATGAAAGGACAAGGGATTGAAACCAAGGGCCAGGCCAGACTGCAGGGGGACAGACATGCCTCATGTCAGGCCACAAGTCACAGGAGATGGGGGATCAGGCAAGTTAACACGTGCAAAACCCAGGGGACCCTATCCAATCAGCAGGGAAGGTGAGGCTGTGGCATAGATGTAGGTGAGATCCAGGTGAGCCAGGCCCGGAAATTCAGTCCAAAGAGACAAGCATCTAAGACCCAAACTTGCTGCAGGCAGTAAGCTCAGACGGTGGCTGGAACAGGCACCTGGCAAGCAGGACTGAATTGGGAATTTTGCCTTAGAATACTAGTCGGCGAGGGCGGGGGGCGGGGGGGTGGGGCGGGTGGTGCGGGGAGTTAGATTCCTACAGTTTCACAAGAGATGCTTGGAAAGTGAATGGCAGAGATTTAGCAGTTGGCCCCAAACCATATGGTACCTGGGTGTTTAGTTTTCCCCACACCCTAGGGCAAAAGTTAGGCAACAGATCTAAGTGGGGCAGGGGCAGGGAGGGGAGATGTGATATTAACCCTGGCCCATCTCTGCCTCACTCGAAAGACTGAAATGTTGCCAGGCCTCTCAGAGCTCAACACTTTACAAGCATTATCTCACTTGACCCTCACAACAACCCCATGGAGTTGGTACTATGACCCTCACTTTCCAGATGAAGAAGCTGAGGCTTAGAAGGATGTCATAACTTGCCAGGAGACACAAGAGAACACGAATTCAAGTAGTTGGCAAGACTGGGGATACAATCACAGTCTGGATTCCAGAACTCACAGTCTCAGGCCTCCATTCATTTACATCAGAAATACTGGTCTGACCCCGGTTCAGTTGCTGGAGATGTAATATTGAATAAGTCAGAGAGGGGCTCTGACTTCCTGGCTCTTATGTTCTGGAAAGTATCTCACTACCCCCATCTTAAATACCAACCATAGCATTAGATGCTTTTTCAGAACATGCTCCAGTAACCTTCAGTCATTCAGTTCAGTCGCTCAGTAGTGTCTGACTCTTTGCGACCCCATGGACTGCAGCACACCGGGCTTCCCTGTCTATCACCAGCTCCCAAAGCTTGCTCAAATTCATGTCCATCGAGTCGGTGATGCCATCCAACCATCTCATCCTCTGTCATTCCCTTTTCCTCCTGCCTTCAATTTGCCCAGCATCAGGGTCTTTTCCAATGAGTCAGTTCTTCATATCAGGTGGCCAAAGTATTGGAGCTTCAGCTTCAGCATCAGTCCTTCCAATGAATATTTAGGACTGATTTCCTTTAGGATGGACTGGTTGGATCTCCTTGTAGTCCAAAGGACTCTCAAGAGTCTTCTCCAACACCACAGTTCAAGAGTATCAATTCTTCAGTGCTCAGCTTTCTTTATAGTCCAACCCTCACATCCATACATGACTACTAGAAAAACCATATCTTTGACTAGACAGACCTTTGTCGGCAAAGTAATGTCTCTGCTTTTTAATATGCTGTCTAGGTTGGTCAGAGCTTTCCTTCCAAGGAGCAAGTGTCTTTTAATTTCATGGCTGCAGTCACCATCTGCAATCATTTTGGAGCCCCCCAGAAACAAGGTATCCACTGTTTCCCCACCTATTTGCCATGAAGTGATGGGACTGGATGCCATGATCTTAGTTTTATGAATGTTGAGTTTCAAGCCAACTTTTTCACTCTCCTCTCTCACTTTCATCAAGAGGCTCTTTAGTTCTTCTCTTTCTGCCATGAGGGTGGTGTCATCTGCGTATCTGAGGTTATTGATATTTCTTATGGCCAATAACCTTAGCCTTTTTTTTCTTTCTTTTTTTTAACGTGGAGAAGGGTGGGGTCTGGGGAAAGGGAGTACAGGCAGGAGGCCCTGCTACACGGAAAGGCCAGGATTTCTAAAAGACACCTCTAATCATTTTTGATGTGACAAAACTGTACTGATGACCTTTGAGCTGAAAGGAGGAGGCGGCCTGTATGGATGGAATGCCCACTGACAGGGAGCCCCTGGTCTGGCTGAGGTGTGCTGTGCTTATTATTCTAGCCTGGGGAGAAAAGAAGCCAATTCAAAAATTGCTTGTTCATGTCATGGTAAATCCTTAATGCTTTTAATGAAAATTCTTCCCCTTCATGAAATATTTTCTATTTTAAAGGAGAAACGGCAAATTAATACAGCATTTCCAATAGCCTTTAAGTCAGGTTTAATTGGGGCAATTCCCTCCAGTGAATCGAAAGATGACATTCGTCTTCATTGCCTGGGTGGAATGTTAAACTAGAAGCAGGGGGGAAATGTCAACGTAAAATAATGCTAATAATTATTCTGAATGTTACATTCTCCTTGACCTTGGAATTTAAAGGGCCAAGATGAAGGCTTTTTGTCAAAAGTCAAGAAGTCATCTAGAGACGCTGCTGACATTTATGATTAATGTAATCTGGGATTATTAGGAGGGAAATGCAGAATATGATTAGCTTCATAGGATCTCAGTAATTCATTTTTATATCATTATAGAAACCATATAGTATATGGACATAAAACAAGCTGACATGCTGTGGATAATCCTAATCTCTAGAAATTTAAAAAGGAAACCTCTAAAGATAAGTAAGACTTTTTAATTAAAGCTGCAGTGACCAAATAATTAAATTTATAGGTCGGTAGTAAAAAGAAAGAAGAGAATGACCCCAGTCTATGGAAAGATAATGATTTCTTATGCATAACACACATGTGCACACAAAAGAAATCAAGCCTCTGTCTGTCGGGTCCTGTCGCTTCAGAGAATTTTCTGGTTCATTTGTGGTGACAAGAGAGAGTGTGGCTTCCTGGGCACTGAGCGAGCAAGTCAAGTGCTCCCTGAAAAAATGACGCTGAATAAGAGCAAAGCAGCTTTGTAATGGGGAAAGATGGCTTTCTATTTTTGTTGAGGAAAGTGAAGCTCCTGTTTTAAATAAAGCTTTTGGTCCAAAGCTCTAGCTGGCAAAAGTGCAAAGGGGAAGGGGCACCCACTCTTTGGGACTTGGTTTCCTTGCCTCCAGCCCTGCCCCCCACAGCACATTTCAGCCCATTCTTCTCCTCCTTTCTTCCTCAGCCAGAACGCAAGAATGTGGGAGGGTGGGCCAGGCAGGGAAACTGATCTTGAGGAAGAAAAATAGACTAATAAGAAAGACTCACATGTACCTGATCAAGAAAAAAGAAAAAAAAACTGTTTTGAGAGAGAAAGAAATATAACTATTAAAATTAGAAACTGGAAATGGGAAGCTTTACACCATACACTCAAGAAACATATATAATTCTGTTACAGGCACAAACAACATATGCATATGTATGGGATGCGTGATACATGCACAGTAATTCTTCATCAACTGTTCCCCAAAAAGGGGCAGGTGACAGGTAGCGAGTGAGAAAACAAAGAAGAGGTAGGAAAAAGTGAGAAGGCACGTGTGGGAGAAAAAAATGTGGAAGGGAGAGGAAGCCAGAAGGAGGAAGCACAAAGAGAGACCCGCGAGGAGCGGTTTTCCTTGTGTATCCTAGTCCATCCTGTATCCCATCCCTGTATCGGAGGTGTTTTAAATAGTTTTGATTTCTCCCCGGTAACTGAGAACAGGCTCTCTGCTTTAAGGTCTCACTCTCATCAAATTGGCCTCAGTACGGGCAGCTTTCCACATTGGTGCACATATCTATCTATTCCATGTACAGAATCTGTAGGTCAAGAGAAGGGCTCACTCTTCCAGGGGCTCTCCACTGCCTGCACGACACTGCAGGTCTTCGGCATTGTAAGAAACAATTCAGGGGGAGTTGAGAGAGGCATTATTTGAAAAGGCATCACATGAGCATTTCTCATGTTGTACTGAACATACCTGTGAGAACAAATGAAAGGAATGTACTTGTAAAATCCCAATAAGGTTGAGAAAACTGCGTTTGAAAATGTCTCTAAGTCAATATGGCCAGTGAAGGACTTGAGTAGACTTAAAAGCACCTGGGATCAGAGATGTAATCACAGTTCACTCTACTCGCTCCAAGCCTGCCCTAACCCCACCCCAGATGTTGCCATCTTAAATAAACACACATTTAAATGGACATCATTAGCACCTTAAAAGGCATAACACAGATAGACATGGAAAAAGTCTCTAAACGTCAAAACTTGTCATTGCCACGTGGCAGCTGGGAGGTGTACTGGTGACCACTGAAACCTGCGAGTAGCTTCATTTGATTTCAACCAACATTCTTTGTGGACCAAGTGCAGGCACTGCGCTAGGCTCTGAAACAGGGTGATGGGTAAGGCACGGGGTTTGCTGTTCTCATGGTCTAAGGGAGGAAAAGTCATGCAAACCAGCCATGAGAAGACACTGGTGTGAGTGCACAAATGTAAATTCTGAGCACTAAGAGGAGCGGAAAGACACTCACCCTATGTATCTCTGGGTGGGAGAAGGGGAGATAAGGCTTGTAAACAGGCTACTCTTGAGCTGAAGTTTTAAAGAAAAAGGAGTTGGCCAAACCAAGAAGGAAGAGTAGGGTGTCTGAGCAGGAGCTGCAGTGGGTGGGCATGAATGAGGATTCCCGCCCCAGGAAACTCTGCAGGAACATACGGCTGCCCAGTTCCCAACAAATGGCACCAGAGTCCATTCAGTGGCTCAAACTAGAACCTAGAAGTCACTCTCGATTCCCTTCTTTCCCTCACTGTTCACATCTAATCACTGATTCCTACTGAAAATTCCAAAGTGAGAAGACACAAATTTACCATTTTAAAAGATTACTCTCTGACTACCCTGGCAGTCCAGTGGCTAAGACTCCACATTCCCAATGTAGGGGATCCGGGTTCAATCCCTGGTCAGGGAACTATATCCTACATACTACAACTAAGAAAAAAAAAAAAAAGATTCCATGTGCTGCAACTAAGACCTGGCACAGCCAAATAAATAAATACTGAAAAAAAGATTACTCTTGATACCAAACAGAAGATGGACTGGGGGGGCGGGGGGGAGAAGAGAAGAGGAGCTTTAGCTTTATATGTATAGTTGAAGAAGTTCATCTAGTCAAAGCTATCGTTTTTCCCATAGTCACGTACGGATGTGAGAGTTGGACCATAAAGAAGGCTGAGCACCAAAGAACTGATGTTTTCGAGCTGTGGTGTTGGAGAAGACTCTTGAGAGTCCTTTGGATAGCAAGGAGATCAAACCAATCAGTCCTAAAGGAAATCAACCCTGAATATTCATTGGAAGGACTGATACTGAAGCAGAAGCTCCAATACTTTGGCCACCTGATGTGAAGAGCCGACTCATCGGAAAAGAACCTGATGCTGGAAAAGCTTGAGGGCAGGAAGAGAAGGGGGCAACAGAGGATGAGAAGGTTGGGTGGCCAATGGACATGAGCTTGAGCACACTCCGGAGACAGTGAAGGACAGGGAAGCCTGTTGTGCTGTAGTCCATGGGGTTGCGAAGAGACAGACATGATTAGTGACGAACGACGACGGTATAGTTGAGGAGCTGTGATTTTCAGAAGTCTGAAAATATAATCATAGTATCTAACCTTCAACTCAGTTTGACACCATGATTTTTATGATTCCCAAGAATTACATGGTAACTGCTAGACTAAAAGGTTTCTTCCATTCCACATAACTAGAAAATTCATCTCCATAAAAGAAATCAACAGCTACTTCCATTCCTTAAAAGAGTTTATAAACCACCTAAGTAAAGATCTCAATACTTAATCAGGATATACTATTTTCAGTTAAAAATTATATTTTCCAACCTGATAAACCATCTTAATCATCAAATTTGACCCCAAAAGAATCCCAGTTGTTTTCAAACACGTGACCCTCCTAGGGCAAAGGTTTGTCAACTTTACTGTTTAAAAAAATCTGAGACAAGTTCTAGCTGTATTTATTTTAAAAAGTCAAAACTGGTTTGAGCAACAGAAACATTTGACCAACATTGTTTTAATAAGTTTTTAGTCTCAGAGTGATTAGATGGTAGAAGCCATTGGGATAGAATTTCTAGCATGTGTATTTTTTAGAAATCACACATGACTTTTTTGTTAAATGATATGTTTGCATGTGTTGGGGTGATGGAGGGGCAAGGCAGAGAATTTATGTATATATTTCATCCATTCAAATCATCACCAAGATTCTAATGGAATACTCCTAGAATCTCATTATTCCTGAGGTTATGGGCCATACAAAATGTAATTAAAATACATGCAAACCAGCCACATTATAATCAACCTTCTGTTCAGCTTCCTTTCATAAAACAAAAGAAGTAATAGCATTCCTTTGGTTCAGTTTCTAAACTTGCACTGCTTTAAAAAATGACACTAATTTGGATACATTAATACACATTAATGTAAGATCCCATTAAGCAGTCATGGAGAAAGGCCAATTACTCTTGTTCCTGACAACACATCTTTTCCTGGCTAGCCCACGCCGGCCTCAGCCAATTCAAAGAAGGACGAGATAACAGTTACAGTCTACACAGTTAATTCTCCTATTGCCCACTAAATACATTCTCCCACAAAAATCGCAAAAGGTTATCTCTAAAAACCACAGTGGAATTCATAATACATTGGAGGTAGATGATAAATATTCTGCACAAAAATTTACTTTTAGAATTAAATATATGTCATCGGCATTGGTACCAATTACCCAATACTTTTGGAAACTTAGTTAGCCAACTGTACCACTTACTGCGGTGTTAAGGGTTGATGCCAGAACAAACTCCAGATATGTCAAATGTTTTAAAAACCAACTAAGAGATAAAGGAGATTTGAACACTTTTTCCCAGGTGTATTGAGATATGACCGACACACAACACTGTGTAAGTTTAAGCTGTACAATGTGTTGATACCCTTACCATGGCATTAGCTAACCCCTCTATCACATCACATATATGGAATTACAATTGCTGTTTTGTGGTGCGAACATTTAAGATGTACTTGCTTAGCAACTTTCAAGTATACAGTACAGTATTAAGGGTAGTCATCATTCTGTATATTAGATCCTCAGAACTTATTCATCTTCTAATGAGAAGTTCATATCTTTTGACCCTCATCACCCCATTTCCCCCATCTCCCAACTCCAGGGGATCTTCCTGATCCAGGGATCAAACCAGTGTCTCTTGCATCTCCTGCACCGGCAGGCAAATTCCTTACCTCTGTGACACTTGGGAATCTCCTTAGTATTTAATAGTAAGAGTTTAAAACAATATACTCCATCAATATGCCCTCCATTATATACACACATATATGATTTATGTGTATATAATGAGATATATATGTCTCATATACAGTGAGACATATATATCTTATAAGACATACTTATAAAATACTTCAGATTTATATAAGATATTTTGTAAGGTATTAAGATATCTATCTATAAGATATATATCATGTGTGTTTGTGTATGTGTGTTTGTGTGTGTGTGTTCTGGATAGAAGTCTTCTATTAGATTTGCAAGCATTATGCCTTAGTCTGTGACATGGCTTTTTATTTTCTTGTGTCTTTTGGAGGGTAAACATTTTTAATTTTGATGAAGTCTGATTTATCAACATTTTTAAGTGGAAGGTAACTTTGGTGCCTAAGAAACCACTGGCTAACTCAAGATCACAAAGATTTCCCCCTAAATTTACCTCTAGAGCATTAGCTCTTACACCTGAATCTGTAATCTATTTTAAGTTTATTTTTTGTGTATAGTGTAAGGTCTAGGTGGAAATTCCTTTTTACTTAAGGGAAAAAAGTTGCTAATTGTTCCAAAACCATCTGTTAAAAAGATTGTTTTTTCTCCCACTGATCTGCTTTGCACTCTCATCAAAAAAGACTATAAAAGTTTATTTCTAGATGCTAAATTTTGTTCCCCTGATCTATACGTTTATCCTATGCCAACGCTACAGTCTTAGCTACTATGCCTCTACAGTGAGTTTTAGAATTGGATAGTGTATGTTGTCCAACTTTATTCTTCTTTTTCAAAAGTGTTTTGGCTATTCTAGGTCTTTTACATTTTTATATACATGAAGGATTAGTTTGCCAATTCCTACCCCAAAAAAGAAAAAACTGATAGGACTTTGATACAGATACTATTTAATCTATAGATCACTTTGGGGGAGAATTGTCATCTTAACAATATTGAGTGTTCTGATTCATGACCATAGGATGTCTTCCTACTTATTTTGATCGTCTTAAATTCCTGACATCAATGTTTTACAATTTTAGGTTTTAGAGACATGCTCTTTTTTTTATATTTTTATTTTTTAAATTTTATTTTATTTTTAAACTTTACAATATTGTATTGGTTTTGCCAAATATCGAAAGGAATCCACCACAGGTATACATGTGTTCCCCATCCTGAACCCCCCTCCCTCCTCCCTCCCCATACCATCCCTCTGGGCCGTCCCAGTGCACCAGCCCCAAGCGTTTTCTGAAGTATTTTTTTTTATTTTGGAAGCTATTATCAATGGAATTGTTTCCTAATGTCATTTTTTAATTATATATTTCTAATACATAGAAAAAACAATTGATCTGTGTATACTGATCTTTTATCTTTTTGTTGTTCAACAGTTGTGTCTAAGTTGTGTCTGACTCTTTTATCTTGGAATCCTGCTAAATACTCTTGATTAGTTTTACTAGCTTTTGTTTAATTTCCTTAAGATTTTTTATACTGGATTCTGTTTCTGCAAACAAAAACAGTTTTACCCCTTTCTTTCTGATTTAGATGCCACTGATTTTTTTTTTTTTTTTTTTATTGCTTTATTTCACTAGCTAGAACCTTTGGTATGTGTTGGATAGGCATGGTGAAAGCATTCAGTTCACTACTAGGTATTACATTAACTATAGATTTTTCATACCTACCCTTTATTAAGTTAAGGAAGTTCCTTTTAATTCTTTGAGTTTTTATAATGATTGGGAGATGGATTTGCCAATGGCATTTTTTGCATTTAGTGATTATCATTAATCATGTAGGGAAGTTGGTCCTTTATGTATTAATATGGTGAAAGTGAAAGTTGCTCAGTCATGTCTGACTCTTTGCGACCCTATGGACTATACAGTCCATGGAATTCTCTAGGCCAGAATACTGGAGTGGGTAGCCTTTTCCTTCTCTAGGGGAATCTTTCCAACCTAGGGATCGAACCTAGGTTTCCTGCATTGCAGGCGGATTGTTTACCAACTGAACTACGAGGGAAGCCATTAATATGGTATGTTAATTGATTTTCAGATGTTACACCAACCTTGTATTTCAGACATGAATCTTACCTGGCAATGACATATCATTATTTTTTTTAGATGTTGCTAGATTCAGTTTGCTAACATGTTTAAAAAGATTTTTGCATCTATGATGTCTTTGATTGGCTTTGTTATCAAGGTGATAATGGCTTCAAAGAATGAATTGGGAAGTGTTCCTTTCTCTTCTACTTTCTGATAGCATCATCTAGAAATGGTATTATTTCATCTTTAAATAAATGATAGAATTCACCACTTGGGACTGGGGGGACTTTATTTGTAGGAAGATTTTTAGTTACTACTTTAGTTTCCTCTTACTTCTTATCTTTCTATTCAGATTCTCTACTTTCTTCTTCAGTTAATTTTGGTAATTAATGCCTGTCTAGGAATCTGTCCATCTTTTAAGTTGTCTAGTTTATTAGCATAAAGTTGTATAATATTCCATTTATAATTCTTTTCATTTCTGTAGGGTCAGTGATGTCCCTTCTTTCATTCTTGGTTTTAATGGTTTGTGTCTTCCCTCCTTTTATTCCTGGTCAGGGTAGGTAAAAGTTTACCAATTTCCTTCATTTCTTCAAAGAAGCAACTTCGATTTCTCTGGATTTCTTTATTGTGTTTTTGCTCTCTATTTCATTGAGTTCTACCCTTTATATTTCTTTCCTTTTGCCTGCTTTGGGTTCAATTTGCTCCTCTTTAGCTGGTTTATAGAAGCTTAGATGATTTATTCTGAGAACCGCTTTTCTAATATAGGTACTTAAATCTGTAAAATTCCTTCCAAGTACTGTTCTAGCTGCATTTGTAACTACTGGTATGTTAGGTTTGAGTTTTCACTCAGTTCAAAATACTTCCCTTTTGATGTCTTCTTAGATTCATGTGTTATTTGTAATTCTGTTAATTCCCAAATAACAGGAAATTGCTAAATTTCTTCCTGTTAATGATTTCTACTTTAATTCCATTAGGGGTGAATAGTTCTAATCCCTTTATTCTTATGACATAATATACGGTCTATCCTGGAAAATATTCCTTTTATATTTGAAAATATATATTAATTACTGTCATTGGGTGGAGTGTTCCATAAATGTCATTAGGTCATTTAAGTTTGATAATGTTAGTCAAATCTTCTATATCTTTGACCATGCTCTGTTAGTCTATTAATTATTGAAAGAAGAGCATTAAAATCTATGATTATTCGACATTTTTTCTTTTCTCTGTCAGTTATTGGTCATGTATCTTGGAGTACGGTTGTTATATA
Organism: Bos taurus; assembly: GCF_002263795.3. Lineage (NCBI taxonomy): Eukaryota > Metazoa > Chordata > Mammalia > Artiodactyla > Bovidae > Bos > Bos taurus. Next base: position 36,778,448 of record NC_037350.1, read on the forward strand.
TGTGTACACTTATACTGTCGTATCTTTTTCATGATTCTTCTATCATTATAAAATGTCCCTCTTTGTCTCTGGTAATAATTTTTTATTAAGGACTATTTTGTCTTATAGTAATATGGTCAAACTCTCTTATGATTATTATTTGCATAGTATATCTTTTTCTACCATTTTACATCCAATCTATTTGTGCCTTTGACTCTAAAATGTATTAGTTGTAGACAGAATATTGTCAGCTTTTGTTCTTTAATCCATTCTGGCAATCTCTACCTTTTAATTGGAATGTTTAGTTCACTCAAATTTAATGTAATCATTGATCTGGTTGGATTTACATTTGTTGTTTTGCTGTTTTCCATATTTCAAGTCTTCTTTGTTTACTTCTCTTTTACTACTTTATTTTGTGTTAAATAGATATTTTCTAGTGTGCCATATTAATTCCTCTTTTTAAGCTCTTTTTAAAGCTATTTTCATAGTGGTTGCTCTAGGGATTACACTATGCATCTTAAATTATAACAATATACTTCAGTTTAATTCTGCTAAAATATAGAAATTTTGCTTCAGTATATCTTCATTTCCTTCATCTTTCTGTATGTTATTACTGCCACACATATGTGTATATATGTTATAAACCCATCAGTACAGGGCTATAATTATTGCTTTACACAATTCTAAATGTCTTTTGAAGAACATAAAAAAATACATTTACACAGGCTTTTATATTTACCTATATATTTGCCACTTCCAACCCTTGGTTTTATTTTCTTCCCATCTGTTCTCTACCTCAACCTTCTCTTTCACTTCTTTCAAATTTGCCCAGCCACAGAAAAACATGTTAGTAACCAACTAAAGAAAACATCCTGAAACAAAAGGCTGTCTAGAAGTCTCATTTTTGATATAAGTCAGAAAAGAAGAAACTTTTTCAAAAATGATTCAAGCACCATCTTTCTAAATAGCCTCTTCCTAGAGGCAATCTTTCTGTATAAGATGAAAGAGCATTTTAGCCAATTGTTTCACATTCTTCTGTTTTGAGGGTAACTTGCAACAACTTATGAACCTCATCTTTGAAAACTTGCTGATTTATTCCTTCCCACAGATATTCTTGGCAATCTCATTTGCTGAACTTGCTGTTCATTTCTAAAATCCAGGTGTTTCCCCTTACCTCTCAATAAGCTGATTCATTTCCTTGGTGTGATTACTTGGACTATTCTTCCTAGATGTATTTGAATGACAGGGTTAGCAAGAGGATATCTTTCTGGCCTACAGAGACTGAACCCAGACTTAAATCTATATTAAACACTACCCTGAAAAAAAAGCCTTCTACTTTCAAACTCTTTGACTGTAAGAGAATTAACTGAACTCTTAGGCTTCTAAGTTTGCATCCCAAACAGATCAGTAAAATAATTATTCTTGGACCTGTTAAAACTTGACGCAATGCTTTATTAAGATTATAATTATAGTTTTGCGACATCACTAAGGAAATATTCCAACATGTCATATCAGTGCAATTGTATGAATAAATTTATGTGCATGACTGATTCATAAACAAGCACGTGGTTGCTTTATATGTTTTGTTGTTGTTGTTCTTTTCTTGCTGTTACCCCAGTGGTTTGGGGTTCCTTAAAATACTGTCCGTATATCTTTTTATCAGTTTATAATAGAAATATAATGTTTATAGGTATAAGATTCCTATACCGATTCCTATACCTATACAGTAGGGTCTGCTTAATTCACAGTTGAAGGAGAAAGAAAGGAAGGAAGGAAGGGAGAGGAGGGAGAAGGGAGGAAGGGAGGGAAGGAAGGAGAGAAAGGAAGGAGAATGAAAAATTATAAGCGAAGATACGTGTGAGAACTGGGGAGAAATAACCTGTGCCTGAATCCTTTCTTTGATCTAATTACTACCTGAGAGAGTGAAACCTTGGAGCCCTGAAGAGAAGGAAGCAGAGAATTGGGGTCAGGGTACAGTCTAAAGAAACTGTATACTAGTCACTGAGGTGCTTTAATTAAAAAAGGTAAAAAGGACATTCTTCTCCCTCTAAACAAAAGGCCTATTGAAATGGAAACTAATGATATTTTCAGGAAAAGAGAAGGGGTTTGATGCGGAAAATAACTAACATCCTACACAGTAATATTTTGTTATTGGCAAACAGAAAGCAATAGTTCAAAATTTATCAAGCTTATCAGTTCCACCTAATTAAGGATATAGCCGGAGGGTATAGTAAACAAAACTCTAATAACTCACTTCTGAGCTACTGGCTCCAGTGAAATGTAATATCCTTCTTGAAATGTGCTTGGTGGTCTCTGCTCATCTTGACCTTCGTCCAAGAGGCGACCACATGGAAACACTCTATTTCTGTCGAGGTCAAGGATGGAACCCTTTAGAGATTACATTTTTGTCCTCAATGGCAGACTCTTGTCTCCAGCCACAATTTTGCCAGGGGATGCATGAAATTTGTATGTGATCCTTCAAGGAAAAAGAAGGTCTATAGAATCTGGAGGAGGATAATTTAATCTCTATTTCAATTATAGACACCATTTGTTTCAAAATGAAGCCCAACATTTTCCCAGAAAACCTCTCCTCTCAGCTGAGAAGATGTTTTGATGTGAAAGTTAAAATGTTCATCAGAATGTTTAGACAAGTGTCAGGAAAGGGTCTCTAAAGCTCAAGTTACAAACACTGGAAATAGTAGATGAACGCAAATCTGAAGACCTCAGGTTCCTCACTTCTAATCCTCTTTCACCTCTGCCCTCAATTCTCTTTTTCATTTTTTAAGACAAAATGGACTTTATTTACTGAAAATATATTTGATTTACAATGCTTCGGGTATACTCTGTCCTTTTCCTTGGAAGTCACTTCTTACCCTCTTTCAAACTACAGTCAGAGAGGAGAAAATATTATAGACTAAACACTTGTGTCCCTCCCCCAATTTCTTTGTTGAAGCCCAACCCCCCAGTGTGATGGTATTTGGGGATGGGGCCTTCAGGAAGTCATGAGTATGGGACCTCCGTGATGGGAGCACTGTCTTTACAAGAAAAAGGTTTGACCAGAGCCTCCTTTCTCTCCACCATGTGAGCACAGAGTGAGGAGGTAGCCATCTGCCAGCCAGGAAGAGATCTCTATAGCTCTCACCAGAACCCAGAGGGCAATCTGCTCTCAGACTTCCAGCCTCCAGACTGTGAGAAATAAATGTATGTTGCTTAAGCCACCCAATCTATGGTATCTTCTATGGCAACCCAAGCAGACTAGATGCCCTTAAGAAGGGCTGGTCGGCCTTAGACCACGGAGTCTGAGTCACGTGGGCAGCCACAGGAGCCAGCAGCCCAGAGGGGCAGGGCAACTGAGTCAGGTCAGCAAGACATCTCTGCCCGACGTGGATATGACGACTGGAAGGACCAGGCTGATAAATAAACAAAAGGACAGCTTTGGAAACTGGACTTTTTCTGCAGGTCTAGTTTCTCATGTAAAAACGTTCAAGTTGCCTAAGAGTTATAATTAAAGAGTGTAAGTGTGTGCATGTGTGCGTGTGTGCACACATTTTCCTGGAAAGAGCTTTTTAAAAATATTCTCACAGAGGTAAGAATAACTGCTGTGGGTAGAGAGGAGTCAAAGAACATTTTTTAACCTGGAGAAGGTCATGCCCCAGAGTCTTTTCTCCTGTATTACAAAGAAAGTTGGGAATCTGCCACTAAAGTATTACTTGTAACAACCATCCTCACTTCCTTTTAAGGAAGCTAGGATTTTTTTTTTCCCCTGTCAGTTGTACTCTCTTAAAGAGATATTGAGTTGGCCAAAAAGTTCTTTCAGGTTTTTTAAGATGGGCTTGGAAAAAATCCGAAAGAACTTTTTGGCCAACCCAAACAGTTGTACTTTATGAAGTATTAGAAACTCTTTGTAAGCAAATACTTCTAGGAGTGAAATTCCCTTTTTCTCCACTGGAGCTAAGATGCTGACAAGATGAGGAATTCTGTTTATTAGGCCCAGATATGCCTAGGAACTTGTTCCGGGCAGGTGGTGGAGAAACAAGCGTTCCATCCTCCAGCCCAGAGTTCACCTGGTGGTCCAGAGAAACCACATTCCCGGGACCCATCTGCTACTCTGCCTTTTCACCACACAGGACATGGAAGCTTCTGATTCCTAGTCCATCTGCAGGGCTTGCCCTCAGCGAAACTGAAAAGTAAGAAAAGCTTGCCTTAATTAGGCTCTGCAACCTTTCTGGCTTTGGGCTTCTAAAAATTGAGTCTGACAGCGAAGTAGTTCGTGGTTTTCAAATCACATTGTCTGTCTCGCTACAAAATCCTCCTTTTAACCAAGCCCTCCTTGCTTTCTATTTTATGGGCATTTCTAGCTCCTCCTCTCTCTCATGTCCATGCTGCTGCTGCTGCTAAGTTGCTTCAGTCGTGTCTGACTCTGTGCGACACCATAGAGGGCAGCCCACCAGGCTCCCCCGTCCCTGGGATTCTCATGTCCATGCTGAGAAGCAAATTCACCACCTGGTCTGGGACATGTGTGCCTTTGGAAATGTGCTACTTCTCCCAAAGGTGCTGAAATAGAGACAGGATTTATAGAAGTAGAACAAGAGACTCTATCAGAGGGTAATAGTATCATAAGCTGTTTGGGGAGGTAGGGACGTTTTCTGACTGCCTAAAATCACACGAGAGGGTCCTGCCTATAGGAAAAATTTGACTTGGCCATATGCACCTGTAACCTGGGAGAATTTTCCTTTAACACACAACACTGTTTGGGAAAAAAGTGGAGAACCCCAACCCCAAAATCGTTACACAGTCATCACCCCAAGATCTCCTCAAATATGTATTCTACATCTGTTGACGATTCTTCTCTGTGTACTAATATGTATATACAATGAATCCATCTACTTTGTACTAAAAAAAGGCTGAAATAGAAATTTTTAGTTCAACATGCAAAATGATTATTTTTTTTTAAAAAATGCAGATGTCATTAGACTCATAGTTCCAACCAGGCATGTAAAAGATCATTTTACACCAGGACTCCCACAAGGAACTCTGAGCCAGGAATTGCGGGCTCATTTCTCTTATAAGCCAGAGAACTGTTTTAAATCCTTTCCACACAATTTGCAGAAGTCTTGCTAATGCAAACCATATAGACGGTAAATGACACACACAGAATGACTAAGCCTTTTTTAAAAATATTATTCCTTCAATATCCTTGAGAGCAGGAACCACAAAACCATTCTGTGCCTTGGAGAAGCCCAAAGTCAAGTCCTAGATCTTTCTCCTCAGTCACTGGGGAAAGTTAACCTTCACCTTGATTATTTTGAAAAGAGTGGCAGAATTTTACCATCCCCACTTTAAATATGACATGGTTATTCCCACTCTGCTTCACTCTGGCCAGAAGAACATTGTCAAATTTTTCTGTTTTTCTAAAGGCTGAACAAGTATGGCTTACAAAAATTCAATTTGACAGTTAAGGAGTTTGAGGACTTCAAATCACATTGCATGTCTTGCTGTAGAATTCTAACATTGTAATCAAAACATGTTTCTGTGAAATCTAATTTTGACCAACCAGTTACGAGCAATGGGCATTATCAAACAGGAAATTCCATAATTCAAATAGACCGTTTATCCATTTTCTGCATTTCAGAAAAATCCTTGATGGGATTTGAATTTTTTCCAATTTTCTTCTACATCATTGATCCTCTGTGGGACACACAAAGGCCCTCATCTGGCTTTAAAGTCCATTATCTTCACAAGGGACTCAAAATGTTTCACCCTCCCACCAGGGAACTAGAAAAACATTCTCAGATGGTCTGAAGTGCTTTTGGATCTAGATGGTAAACATGTTTGTGGCCCCCTTCTCTTGAAAAGAACCCCTCAAACCCCCTCAAAACAACAAGGATGTAGAAACACAAAGTTCATGTTTAATGAAACCAGAAGATAACTGTAATGGAAACATATAAAGATAGAAAGAAAAGGAAGGAACAGTAAATACTTTGCAGATAAGGGAAGATTCAAATTGAAGAGTTGGCAGAGATGACAATGCTGAGAAACCAGCTAGCTACTTTGCATCTCAGAAACCCAGAAAAGCATACTGGAGACAGTTTCAGCCTGAAGGACATACATATGAGATATGAGATAAATATAGGGACACTGTTAGGAATTCTGTATAGGAAACAAGTTGACTCTTGCCTCCTTCTCAGCCTTTATTGAGGAAAACTTACAAAATGGAGAAAACTATAAACATATAACTGCCCTCCCCCCACAAAAAAACTCAGGAAATAAAAATGACACAGAAAATCAAAGAAAACTTAGACATTACATTCATGAAACAAGAATAAGATATATTTAATAATCATAATAATAGTCAGCATTTAAGAGCCCTTGGAAGCTAAAAAATATGACAGCCAGACTTACAACTTTAATAATACAATTAAAAGATAGGGAAGACTTTTAAAAAAATGATAAAAATGGAGAATAGGAAGAAAAAGGCAAGAAAATTAAGGGTTGGACAATAGTGTCCAATACCCAAATAACAGAAATTCCAAAAGAAGAAAGCAGAGAAAATATTAGGGAGATATACAAGAGGAAAATTGCAAAATTGAAATAAATGAAGCTGAGTCTCCAAATTGAAAATAAGACTCTCAAGAGTCCCTTGGACTGCAAGAAGATCCAACCAGTCCATCCTAAAGGAGACCAGTCCTGGCTATTCACTGGAAGGACTGATACTGAAGCTGAAGCTCCAATACTTTGACCACCTCATGTGAAGATTTGACTGATTGGAAAAGACCTTGATGCTGGGAGGGATTGGGGGCAGAAGGAGAAGAGGACGAAAGAGGATGAGATGGCTGGATGGTGTCACCGACTTGATGGACATGAGTTTGGGTAAACTCCGGGAGTTGGTGATGGACAGGGAGGCCTGGTGTGCTGCGATCCATGGGGTTGCAAAGAGTCAGACACAATTGAGCAACTGAACTGAACTAAGTTCATATTTTTTAATGACTCACATCAAGATATAATAATATAAGAGAAAACTTCCAAAACTGAAATAAATGAAGCTGAATCTCCAAATTTAAAATATCTACTAAGTTCATATTTTTTTAATGACTCATATTAAGATGCATTATCATATTTCAGAACATTAGAAACAATAGATCCTAAACACCTCTAGAGAAGAAACTAAGGTTACATGCAAAGGAGCAGAGGCAGAGCAGCACGGGGTACTGGGTTAGTCTGTTTGAGTTGCCATAACAAAGCCTCATAGACTGAGTAGCTTAAACAACAGAAATCTCTCTCTTCCTCTTCCTATTAGGCCACCAACCCTAGTGGATTAGGACCTCACTTTTATGACCTTATTTAAACTTAATTACCTCCCAAGGGCCATGTCTCCAAATATAATCGTATTGGGGGTTAGGGCTTTCACATTTGAATTTGGGACAATTCACTCTCAATGGCAAAATTAGAAACTGGAAATTCTGCCTCAGGATGAATCTTACCTCAAGTTTCCCCCATATGTAGTTTAGGTGATCTTTAGGTGAGATTTTTAGGTTTTAGACTTCGGAGTTGATCCAGTAATGAGTTAAGACTTTGGGGGCTTTGGGATGGAGTAAATGTATTTTGCACGTTGAGAAGGACATGGATTTGGGGAGTAAGGAGCAGAATACTATAGATTGAATGTTTGCATCTCCCCCCAGATTCACTATGTCAAAGCCCTAACCCTTAGTGTGGCTGTATTTGGAAATGGGGTCCCTAAGGAAGTAAAGTTAAATTAAGTCATAAGACCGGGGCCCTGATCCGAGAGGATTAGTGTTCTTATTAAAATTGGCACCAGAGTCCACTCTCTACCCATAAACATGTGCTTAACAAGAAAAGGCCATGTGAGGACCTAGAGAGAATGTGGCCATCTGCAAAGCCAAGAAGATGCTCACCAGAATCTGAATCAGCCAGAACCTTGATCTGAAACTTCTAGCCTCCTTATCTATTGTTTAAGCCACCCACTTTATGGTATTTTATTATGCCACTCTAAGTAAGTCGACTAACTCACAGTCCAATGCTCTAGTGTGTCTGTAGTTGAATATAAGGTTTTCTAAGTTTATCCTAACTATTTAAGAAGTGCTTTTAAAATAGAAAATAAACTTGTGTCATGGATGGAGAGCAAATAAAACGAGAGCTTCCTTAATATAATACATAAGTACAACTTAACATTGCTAGTGCTAAGTGAATATATCAAATAGCAGTGAAGAGAAGCAAAAAGCAAAGCAGAAAAGGAAATATAGAAGCATCTGAGTACAGAGTTCCAAAGAATAGCAAGGAGAGATAAGAAAGCCTTCCTCAGTGATCAGTGCAAAGAAAGAGAGGAAAACAACAGAATGGGAAAGACTAGAGATCTCTTCAAGAAAATGAGAGATACCAAGGGAACATTCTGAAAGAGATGGGAATACCAGACCACCTGACTTGCCTCTTGAGAAACCTGTATGCAGGTCAAGAAGCAACAGTTAGAACTGGACATGGAACAACAGACTGGTTCCAAATAGGAAGAGGAGTCCGTCAAGGCTGTATATTGTCACCCTGCTTATTTAACTTCTATGCAGAGTACATCATGAGAAACGCTGGGCTGGAGGAAGCACAACCTGGAAACAAGATTGTCGGGAGAAATATCAATAACCTCAGATATGCAGATGACACCACCCTTATGACAGAAAGTGAAGAAGAACTAAAGAGCCTCTTGATGACAGTGAAAGAGGAGAGTGAAAAAGTTGGCTTAAAGCTCAACATTCAGAAAACTAAGATCGTGGCATCCAGTCCCATCAACTTCATGGCAAATAGATGGGGAAACAGTGGAAACAGTGTCAGACTTTATTTTTTTGGGCTCCAAAATCACTGCAGATGTTGACTGCAGCCATGAAATTAAAAGACTCTTACTCCTTGGAAGGAAAGTTATGACCAACCTAGATAGCATATTAAAAGGCAGAGACATTACTTTGCCAGCAAAGGTCTGTCTAGTCAAGGCTATGGTTTTTCCAGTGGTCACGTATGGATGTGAGAGTTGGACTGTGAAGAAGGCTGAGTGCTGAAGAATTGATGCTTTTGAACTGTGGTGTTGGAGAAGACTTGAGAGTCCCTTGGACTGCAAGGAGATCCAATCAGTCCTAAAGGAGATCAGTCCTGGATGCTCATTGGAAGGACTGATGTTGAAGCTCAAACTCCAATACTTTGGCCACCTGATGCGAAAAGCTGACTCATTTGAAAAGACCCTGATGTTGGGAAAGATTGAGGGCAGGAGGAGAAGGGGATGACAGAGGATGAGATGGTTGGATGGCATCACTGACTCAATGGACATGAGTTTTGGTGAACTCCAGGAGTTGATGATGGAGGCCTGGCATGCTGCGGTTCATGGGGTCGCAAAGAGTTGGACATGACTAAGTGACTGAACTGAACTGAATATATCGAGAAAATAGCAAAAATTGGAAAGATAACACAACAAGGCAATTATCTGGAAAGGATGTGCATGAAAAGTTTCATACAGGATGCTTATAGCAGCATCACTTAGAGTGAAAAACTGGAGACAAGCTAAATGTCCAATAATTAGAAGATTAGTTATATAAATTATGTCATAACCATGCAACGAAATATTATGCAGTCACTTAAAATCACCTTTAGAGGAATAATTAACACCTTAAGAAAACATTAACAATATTGTTAAGGGAAAACACACGACAGCATGAATAATATAATCCAAATTGGGAGTGTGTGTGCCTTTATGAACAATGTATGTTAAAATGCCAAGGGTTATCACTGGATGGTAGTTACAAGCAGGTTTATTTTCTTTTTAGGGCTTTTCTGCATGTTCTAAATATTTTACAATAAACATTTCTTGCTCTTTTACTATGTATGTGTATTCTTTTTATTTAGAGACCACATTATGATCATTTTGCTCTCATACTTCTCAGAGAATTTGACAAGTTGGTTCCTATATTTTCATACAGCAGATAAACCCTGATTTCATAGTTCTATCTAGCACAGTCTTCTCTCCTAGTAGATGAGAAACGCCAGTGGGCTCTCAGTTGCTCATCACGAAAGCAAATGGGGTTACAGTCACAAGTAACATAATGGAAAAAGTAGGAATCCATCTCGAGGCTCTGCAGCCTCTGCTGTCTAGGCTTCCCACCACATCTGCCCTGTTGTGGCTTCCAAGGCTAGAAAGTACATTAAGTATCAGCAAACCCTCTTGGTGCTGCAAACTTCCTCTGTTCTTCCAGGATCCCTAAGGGTTTGGGTAATGCTTTCTCTTCAGGATTTAAATGGAATCTTCAAAGGAGAAGAGAAAAGAATACCCCAGCTCTCCTAGTCTTCCTGCCTCCCCGATTCCTTCTCTTCTCTTTCCTTCTCCTTAGAGAAGAGTGAGGCAGGGCCCCTTACAAGGACACCTCTTTAGAGCAAGGATTCTTTTCTTCCTCTAGACCCTGGTGTTCCTGTGCATGCAGCCCAGGAACTGGGACAGAACAGACTTCTGTTGTCTTAAGCTATCAAGTTTGTGGCAAGAAGCTATGGGCAACATGATTGGTGTCTTCATAGCCTGGCTGCTTGATTTCAGATGTCTTGGCCTCTAGAGCTGTGAGAGGCATCAAGTACACACAGGGCAAATGTTTCATTTTCAGAAATTAGACGAATGAGATCCTGCTAGTGAAGACATTCAAACACAGATGGGATGCCCACTCAGGAGAGAAGGTAGAAAGGATTTATGTTTTCTATATGAAGAGACGGACTTTAGAAACACCTTAAGTATCTCACCGAATTCAATGCCTTCATCCAGAAGTTCTCCCACAAGGTGTGCAGAGTCCAGCTGGCATCAGGCTAAAATTTTCTTGTCACATCTCAAAGAAACAGACAAACGTTTGACAGGTTGTGCCAAAAAGCCTGGCATAAGCCTTTGTTGTTTATATCTTTCCCACCCGGAAAATATTCTAGGTCCCTGACTTAGACTTTTGCCAGTAGTTTCAAAATGAAGGCTCATGAATTGAGCACTTAATATGCTCCATTTTCTATGTGAGTGTCCCTTGTACACTGATACTCATAGTTAACCGTGTGCATTTTTTCTAGGATGTGTTATACTGTCATGACCAAGGTACTCTGATAACCCTTCTAGAAAGAGTATGCAGCTTCCTTGCAAAGCCATTCTGCACAGGTAGATAAATCGTGTTCACAGTTCATGAATCACTTTGACTTTGACCCACACAATGTTCCCTTGCAGACAGGAGCCAGTTTGAGATCTTGTCCTAAGAACTGCAGGGATGGGCCAGGGAGAAATGCCAATCCTAGAAACCGGAGTGGAAGTGGCAGCTCACATCTGGATGTGTGGTGGTGGAGGACGCAGGACATTAGTATTCAACGCTGCGCGTTAGACTTTCCGGCAAGCACCATGCAAACAGATGCCGTGCAGGGCACACAGTGGCCTAATTAAGGGCGTGGGCTATTTCTCCAAAAGGAAAGGCAGTTGCTATCCATTTTAGTTGTAACTGCTTGGTGTGTGCAGAACACTCTAGGAATTTGTTACAAAATCAGAAGGTATCTATGATTTTTTATAAAGTCTATAGAGGATATAAAGAATCATGCAATAACTAACCCCTGTGTTCTCACTCTCTCAGTTCAAGAAGAAGTTGGCATTTATTTCTTTCTCCTCTGATGTAAGTGCTGAAGTTTGAGAAGTGTCTTGAAAGATAACTCAGATAGGAGTCTCTAAATACACAAGACTGAGTTGATTAAAACTGACCAACATGTGTGTGAACTACAGAACAAAATATGCTCCCATTTCTCTGGCCTGTGATGTCTGTCTACCCTCAGAAGTTCCCAGATCATCTCATTTTTTAGACAGAAGGTGTCTGATTACACATCGGAATAGCTCTTGTCCTCATGTGAACATGAGTTAGAGACGCTTCTATCTACACCAGCCCAACCTCTCCATCTCAGACCTACTACCAGCTTCCCTGGCTATGGGTTCTCCCTTCCTATATTCTATCCCATTTCCCAAGCTCAACAGTGCCAATCATACTGGGAGTAATGGTGAGCCCTTGGAGTAACAGAAACCCACACACAAGAATGTCTCTGCTAGGGGAAGATCATCTGCATGCCTAAGGCAAAATCGTTCATGAACACTGACAAAGGTCTAACCAGAAAGGCAGAAGAACAGAACCTCCACACACATACATAACCTAAGAGAGATTTCCTGGACTCTCCTCCTAGAACCTTCCGCAAAGCACTCCACCATCATTCTACTGGGGACCAAGTTTTCACCAGTGCAATGCCAAAGCCAGAACCAGTAACAACATCCTATAGCATTCAGTAGATCCATTTTCAAGACAATCACATCTTTCAAACACCTTTTTGTCTTAGCATTTTAGAAGATGATTCAAAATCAAGAATCTTGCTTCCAGAACAAGGAGGTCATTCTTATGATGTGCTACTTGGTTTAGGACTCAGTTTGGTTCAGTTGCTCAGTCATGTCCGACTCTTTGTGACCCCGTGGACTACAGCACCCCAGGCCTCCCTGTCCATCACCAACTCCTGGAGTTTGCCCAAACTCATGTCCATTGAGTCGGTGATGCCATCCAACCATCTCATCCTCTGTCGTCCCCTTCTCCACCTGCCCTCAATCCTTCCCAGCATCAGGGTCTTTTCAAATAAATCAGTTCTTCACATCAGGTAGCCAAAGTATTGGAGTTTCAGCTTCAACATCAGTCCTTCCAATGAACACCCAGGACTGATCTCCTTTAGGATGGACTGGTTGGACCTCCTTGCAGTCCAAGGGACTCTCAAGAGTTTAGGACTAAGTGGTAATTATTACTAATATAGTTATCTATTAATTTGTGGTAGATACTTAAAACACTTTCAGTTAGTGTTGCTGTTAATCAATGTCAAAAAGCGTTTAACCTGTGTCCATCATCTGATGAATGGATAAACTAAATGTGGCCCATCCATACCACACACTATTATTCCGCCATAGAAAGGAATGAAATACTGATAGAGGCAGACCCAAAAGGCCACATATTATATGACTCCATTTACACGAAATATACAAAATAGGCCAATACATAGAGACAGGAAGCAGATTAGTTAGTGGTTGCCAGGATCTGGAAGGAGAGGGAATGGGGGGCGTCTGCTTAGTGCGTAAGGGTTTCCTCATAGGGTGATGAAAAGTTCTGAACCCGGATGGTGGGAACAGATGCACAACACTGTGAATGTACTTAATGCCAGTACACTGCATACTTGAAGATGGCTAGAGCTGCCAAGTTCACGTTCTATGTATTTTATCCCAGTTAAAAAGAAAAAGATTTAACCTCTGGGTTTCTGTTATACCCTTAGATCTATTGTCCTTGGTATTTTATGGGAGATATAACCTATTTTGTGAAAATCTTTGTGTATGGAAATGTTTGAAAAAAAATTTTTTTTGGCTGCACAGCATGTAGGATCTTAGTTCCCTGGGACTGAACCTGTGCCCCCTGCATTGGAAGCACAGAGGCTTAACCACTGGTCCACCAGGGATGTCCTACAAATGGAAACTTTTTTGGAAGAGAACTGTAAGACCCACCATACTGAGCACATACTCAACGGCTGAAGAAATCCATGACACCAGGCCACTGGGATGATTCTAAAGGTGACAGGTGCACTCTCCTGAGCACATCCCCTTAATGTCTCTCGTTCTCTCTCCACCAAGACAGACTGCTACTCACGATCAGAACACTATTTAGAGGCATCAACAAGCAGTTGTGCCTGTTCCTAACGGATTCTAAGTACCTGATGTGCTGAGAGCACAGGATGATTTCTTTCACACGATTGAGCTCCATAGGGTCTGTCTTCTAGACCATTTTGTTGGTTTAAAATGCACCAATGCTCAAGCATTGTGAAGTACGCCCCTGTGGGGAAAGGGGGTCAATTTGGTTCACTGTGCTATTTTCCTTTTACTTAAATCACCTAAATTTCAAACCACATTTTCTATTTCTTTCAACAACATCAGGCATTAGCATGTCACTTGCCTCTCCGTTTCTAGGAATAAAGACTAGAAATCTTAATATAAAACATTAACTCTGTGGGCTGGACTGGCAGAGTAATAGATCTTTGGAACGGCAGTGGCAAAACCTTGCTGGGGCTTCCTCAAGTTGCAATAAAGCTCTGTAATTATTTTATTGAACCAAGAGCAGTTAAGTCACAAATGTATCTATGCAGAAAGCAACTGTGGCAGCAACTCGAATAGATGACTTCAGGAACCATTCAGTACCGGCGCTGAAGGGCCCTGATGCTAAAGGTGAAAATAATAGATTGGATTAGGAAGCACTGCTCAGACCCAGAGCAATCAACGACACCTCAGCACTCTCTCTATTTGAGCTCTGATCGCTCTTACTTCACATGCAAGGCACACCGCATTAGCTACCAGATGGTATTTTCCTTTTCCTGCTGGACTTTCTAGGATTTCCAAAGACTCTTGCCTGAATTAGTTCACTTTTTCTGGCCAGCCTAATAAGGTTTCAGCCAACTGACAAGCCTGGATACAAGGAAAAATGAATCCCAACAGATAGCACAACTATTTATTGGGCTTAATAAGAAAAGAGAAGAAAGAAAAGAAAAAAACACAGCTTAGATATCAATATAGTCAATACCTTTGGGTTTCATTTTTTTTTAACCCTTGAAAACTCATAGAACCCTATAGGTCTGGAAGCGGTATCAGAGGTCAACTACTCAGTGTGCCAAATTAGTTATCTACTGCTACTTAACAAATCGCTCCCAAACTCAGTGACTTGAAACAACATTCATCATTTCACAGTTTCTATGGGTCAGGGATCCAGGTGCAGCTTATGTGAGTCTTCTGCTGTCAGGGACTCTCACAGGCTGCAGTCCCAGTGTTGGCTGTGGTCAGCTGAGGACTTGACTGGGGAAGATACTGCCCTCAGTCACTCAAGAGGTTGATGGCAGGAGGCATTTCCTCCTAGGCTGTTGGACTGAGAAGTTTTGGTTCCCCATGAGCTGGTGGCCAGAGGCCTTACTCTATTCCTTGCTTCCTCACATGGCAGCGTGCCACACGGTGGCTGGCTTCATCAAGCAAGCAAAGGGGATGGCAAGAGAGAGAGTATGAACACAACACAAGTCATGGTCCTTTGCAAAGTAATACAGGCAGAGCTTGAAGATATTGTGCATTCGGATCCAGACCACAGAAATAAAGGGAATGTCTCAATAAAGTGAGGTACATGAATTTTTTTGGTTTCCCAGTACATGTAAAAGTTATGCTTACATTATATTGTATTCTAATACATGGGCAGTAGCATTATGCTTCAAAAATGTGCAGACCTTAATTTAAAAATATTCTATTACCAAAAATTGCTAACCATCATCTAAGCCTTCAGAGAGTCATAGGAGTAATATCCAAGATCATGGATCACAGATCATCGCAACAACTACAATAATAATGAAAAGGTTTGAAATATTGTGAGAATTACCAAAATGTGTGTGGCTAAAATCTAACTCATCAACTTAAACAAAATCATCTAATGAATTAGCAAGACAATTGACTCAGATAAACATGGGTGGCAAAAGGAAAATTGAAGCTTTTGTATCCCAAAGAGGTAGAATGCCCCCAATGGTCAGATTGTATTGCGGGAGTGTTGACCTGTTTCCGTCACTTTCCGTTTTCAGTTTCTCTCTCTGCCATTTACACTCTTCTCAGACATGAACCATGACCTCTCCATTCTGTGTAGCTGTCCTCAGCTTCCAGGCTGATGGTCAGCACCCACCCAACGGGACTTCAATGTTCGTCTTTGGGTGAAGGGTAAGAATGAGAAACAAAAAATGCAATACCAACTCTTAACTCCAGTGCATTTTCAAATGCCCTGGAGCAAATTCAATATGCTCAGTCAGTCAGTTCAGTTGCTCAGTCGTGTCCAACTCTTTGCGACCCCGTGAATCGCAGCACGCCAGGCCTCCCTGTCCATCACCAACTCCCGGAGTTCACTCAGACTCACGTCCATCGAGTCAGTGATGCCATCCAGCCATCTCATCCTCTGTCGTCCCCTTCTTCTCCTGCCCCCAATCCCTCCCAGCATCAGAGTCTTTTCCAATGAGTCAGCTCTTCGCATGAGGTGGCCAAAGTACTGGAGTTTCAGCTTTAGCATCATTTCTTCCAAAGAACACCCAGGACTTATCTTCTTTAGAATGGACTGGATGGATCTCCTTGCAGTCCAAGGGACTCTCAAGAGTCTTCTCCAACACCACAGTTCAAAAGCATCAATTCTTTGGTGCTCAGCTTTCTTCACAGTCCAACTCTCACATCCATACATGACCACTGGAAAAACCATAGCCTTGACTAGATGGACCTTTGTTGGCAAAGTAATGTCTCTGCTTTTGAATATGCTATCTAGGTTGGTCATAACTTTCCTTCCAAGGAGTAAGAGTCTTTTAATTTCATGGCTGCAGTCACCATCTGCAGTGATTTTGGAGCCCCAAAAAATAAAATTTGACTTACCCTCAAAGCTGAGCCACTGGCAGATGATGAACACAAATCCCAACTAAAGTTAGAAATACCCTGACAGGACTGATGAGAGTGCATTTGGGTGTAGTTCTCCAAATGTTCTGCTGAGAACCAACCAGCATTAGCCTTTTAGAGATACACAGATGACACTGTTTGTGCGTGGGGTATAACAAACATGGATCCAAACTTGCCCTCAGATTCCGCAAGTGCTTTTAGTAAATCTGAAGTTCTTTGGGAGTACAGAAATATTTGCATGGTAAACCTAAATTAAAACACAAGCTATAGGCTGACGACTTCCAGAATCCAAGGGGCCTCTCAGTTCAGTTCAGTCACTCAGTCGTGTCTGACTCTTTGCGACCCCATGGACTGCAGCACGCCAGACTTCCCTGTCCATCACCAACTCCCAGAGCTTGCTCAACCTCATGTCCATCGAATCAGTGATACCATCCAACCATCTCATCCTCTGTTGTCCCCTTCTCCTCTTGCCTTCTATCCTTCCCAGTATCAGGGTCTTTTCAAATGAATCAGTTCTTCGCATCAGGTGGCCAAAGCTTGGAGCTTCAGCTTCAGCACCAATCCTTTCAATGAATATTCAGGACTGATATCCTTTAGGATCGACTGGCTTGATCTCCTTGTAGTCCAAGGTACTCTCAAGAGTCTCCTCCAACATCACAGTTCAAAGGCATCATTTGTTCAGTGCTCAGCTTTTTTTTATGGTCCAACTCTCATATTCCTACATGACTACTGGAAAACCCATAGCTTTGACGATATGGACCTTTGTTGGCAAAATAATGACCCTGCTTTCTAATATGTTGTCTAGGTTTGTCATAGCTTTTCTTCCAAGGAGCTTCCAATCTTGGGCTCCAAGGGGCCTCTAGGCCAGTTCACAGGTAACTAAGTAATAATAAAGCATTTTTAACTTTTTGAAAGATAGATGCTTTAAAGAAAAACCTATTCCAATGAAGAGAAGAGGGTCACAGAATGGTTTCCTCTGTCTTTCTTTTCCCACTAGGAGAGAAAGCATGTTGGGCTTCTCCAAATGCGGGCTACATACATTCTCCACATGGTTTGTCAGCTGGCCTCTTTGTGAGACTCAAGATTACAATGAGGCCAATCCATGCCTGTCTCTGGCCTGACTTAATAACTTAACTAATTGTAATTGACTAAACACCAGGCGTCAACTCACACATGTCAAGACTCATTTCTATCACCATCTTGGATCTAGTGTAGTCTATAGCGAAGCATGCTGGGAAATGTCTGATGGGTCACCCAAACATGGCAGATCCTAGGTTGATATCACGACCCAGAAGATGAAGCCAGATGGTCCCAAGGCCAGGGCATAGGAGCGGGGAGCTGAGGTCAAGCAGGCGCTGTAGGCTGAGTGAATGAGGTCACTGAGCCCGGGCCACTGTGACTGCACGTGCTTAATATGGGTGAGTACACCCACATCAAGGGTTTTAAAACAGGGCTGATCTCACACTAGTGAGGCATACCACCCAGACCTTCTGACTATCTTCAGATTCAGGTATTTCTGGTCTCTCTAATCCTCATACCTGGAATTCATTCCTTTGGGGGAGGAGGGGAGGAGGGGCCTGAGCCAGTCTTCTTTTAAAGATAAGAATTTGTCTAGATCTAGGGATGATGAAGATGTAAAGGGGTAACACACCGCCCAGGGCAGTGGACACGCCCATTAGCACCCTTTGTCACCATCAAATAGGACTGTCCTGAGAAACTGGCATGGAGAGAGATTACATATCTTGGCAAAAGAACTTCTGAATTTATAAAGTACACTCCAAATCATCAGGACTTCTGACTCCTAATTCAATACTCTTTCTAAGGACCCAGCTATCTTTACTTGCAAATTATTAGGATGCAATGTGTCTCTCCATTGCCTTCCAGCAACAAACATGAGACTGTGTCATTTAGAGGCTTCTACAAAACTAGGCCCATGAGATATTTCTTGAGTAGAGCACTATGACCAGAGACTATTCAAAGAACTAGATACAGGATGGCAAACCAGAGAGGGCTCCTCACCTCAAGGAGATTGCCCTGGAGGCAAGACAAACCCTGCTCGGAGCTACATTTTCATGCATATTCTCCAGCACGTGAAATTTTCCCTTGGCTTCCTTCTCTTGAACTCCCTCAATGACAGGAAGCCCTGTTATACATGAGCTGAGGTACCTCTTCTCCACCCCTAGCCCTTCCCCCAGCTCACATGGAGGGATATTGAGCCCAGCCAACAACCTTCGCCTCAAATCTCTGCAAGATGGAAGAGCCTGTGAGCAGAGTCTGCCCCAAGCCCTGTGTGTTTGCTGGGACAGATTTCGCCTCTCAACACTGTATTTATTACTGGGGCGTGAAACACAAATCTGCAGATGCCTGTTCCACTCGCCTGCTGTTGAGAGCCTGCTCAATAATTTAGCGCTCCCTCCCTTAAGGACAGGACATTTGGTTTCTGTTGGCTGTTGCCTAAGACAGAAGACGATGTGGGATGGATTCCGAGGTATCCAGATCCCTGCGTCCTCTCTCTGGACTCCCTTGCGGTTGGTTCTTGCAAACACTGGTTTGCAGCTGCAGAAACAGCAGCTCCTTAACTCTTGGCCAGACATTATGGCTGTTTCACAGATACAGTACTCTTCTGTCTCCCCATTCCATTATCACAGCGAATTGATGACTACTTAAAAAAAAAAAAAAAAAGCTGTCACAATAGGAGACCAAACACTGGCAACAGATAAAACAAAAGGAGGCACCGAGCTCTTTAATTAAGGTTTGCGAAGGCATGTGAATCCTCGCTCTTAGTTAGCCTGCTGTGTCTCTGCCTGATTAGCGACGATGCATCTGCTCCGTTTCCTAGTATCCATCTGTACTGCTATGAAGAAATGTATTTGGGTCGCCCTGATCCTCAATGAGATGACTCAAAGGCATCAGCTGTAGATAGACTAATGGTTATGCATGTTGACAGAGTGTTTCCTGTGCCCCTTGCTGTGCTGACATGCAAGATCACACCACCTTACACGTACCTGAAGTTAACCCACATCCACACAGACAGCCCAAATGAAGTGCCTACTGCCAGGAAACCCGAACAGTTTTAGGATGACCCGTTTCTCCCCTGTACTGTTCAAGACTGGAAATAGACCTCAATCACACTCTTTTCAGAAGCTCCGCCTACCTGTTCTGCCTGGGCTCCTGCCATAGAACTTCTTCTTGAACAGATTAGAAGGACCAGGAGAACTGGGATCTTCCTGCATGTTATAAAGGAAGGGACTTCTAACACGGATGTGTCCTGAAGGTGTGTCTGTATATCCAAGGATTTTTTATCACCAAGAAAAGGGCAGCCAAGACCTAAGTGGCCACTAGTCAGAGGTGTCTGGGCAGAATACTCCGCACAACTGAAGTGATGTTGGCCCTGTGTGATTTTTGTTCCCCCAGTGACCTTATTTCTCTCATTTCTAAAAATACTGTAGCACTATATGGATCTTAAAATTCTCTACAATACCATTCTGTGATTCAACATCACCAGCTTGGGTTCACAGAACTTGAAACTGCTGAACTGACCCCTGTACACAGACTCAGACATCGGAGACTTGAAAATATTTTTCTAAAGCTGGTAAAACCCAAATGAAGTCTGGAGTTGCATTAATAGTGGCTATCAGTGGTTTCTCAGGTTTGAGAAATGTACCATAGTAATGTGAAATGCTAACAGTAGAGAGAACTTGGTGAGGGTTGTGTGGGAACACTGTAATATCTACACAACTTTTCTGCAAATCTAGAATTATTCAAAAATGAAGCATTTATTTAAAAAATTTTAATATATACTTTCCTCACTTGGGTATAAGTGAAAGAAACATTGGGTTTAAACTAAACAGGGGTATTACAAGATGACATTTTGCCAGCCCTTTCATTTCAGAAAAGACAGGTTAATTCTGCTATCGCCATGAATGCAATGTTTGCACCATCAGATCACGGTCACTTGAACACTTTGCATTCCCTCTCTTAATGTGGGAAGGGTCTCAGAATTTGAAGAATTCACATTCTTGGAAAACTCCAGATTGTATGCCTTGAACTATGACAGTAATTAGTATAAAATAGAATAAAATACTAGGAGTAGGACAAACTCCAGGGAGAATTTCCCCTAGAAAATGACCAAACTAGGGAACCTCAAGTGAAAAGCCTTCCAAATCCTGAGAGTTTACTGGCGAGTGTGGACCAAGCACTGTTGAGTCACTATATACTGGATTTCCCACTACCTGTTCACACTAGCATGTCAATTAGGCTTCAATTGGGTGCGATCATCATTCAGTTCAGTTCAGTCACTCAGTTGTGTCCGACTCTTTGCCACCCCATGAATTGCAGCACGCCGGGCCTCCCTGTCCATCACCAACTCCCGGAGTTCACCCAAACTCGATCATCATTAGGCTAGCCCTTTCTTTTCTTTCTCACTTAACCACCTTATTGAACTCATGGTGGTAGCTTCAAAAGAGACTTAGAATGGCCTGACCCATTCTCTTCCTGAGTCCCGCAGGCAGGTTTCAAATGAAACAAGAACACACGGGCACAAATACTTTGAATAAATTGCTACAAGATTATAAAGTATCATTACTACTGATATCACGACCAGCCACTTGGCTAAGGTCACCCCACTGCATAGACCATGGAAGATTCTAAACTCCAAAGAATCTGGCATGGACTCTGCGTAACTTAATCATGGACAGTAGTGAACCCCACATAAGGAAGTGTTTAATAAACAAACAACCCATCTCAATGTGAACTCTTTAGTCCCAAGCCAGTAGATAGGCTCGCTTTCCTCTTCAGAAAGAGCAAAACCTGAAGAGAGAGTTTTGTTTACCAATTGGAAAAGGGAGCAGAGAAAAGCCTGCATTTATTCCTGGGGGAGAATAATGGAACTGTTATAAGCTGCTGTGTTACATCAAATTAAAAGCAATTTTTCTGAATTAAGAGAAAATTGAGTGGGGAAATGCTTCCTTTTGGAAATTTAATTCCCAACTGAGTATTTATACGCTGTTAGTCTTCACAAGTACACAACTGCAAACCGCTTCACACGCCAATAGCATCGACCAGGACAGGAAACGAGGCGTTCTTTAGACAGTCATTTTCCCCCAGTCTTACCCTCCCCACACCCCCAACTTCTAGTCCTTGTGATCTCACGAAAGCCCAAGCCAGCTCCTTTAAAAACAGATTGGCACAAAATCATCAAGTTCCATGATGAATATCAACAAAATCCATGGCCACGAATGGGAATGAAGGAGAACGTTTCATTTCATATTTAAAATGTTAAATTGGGTACTTACAATTCCCCTGATTTAACGTTTTTAATTAAAAAATTCAAGCCTTATTCAACATTTACATATTCATGCCTCTATAATGTGCACTGATTGCATTAAAGGCGGAGAAAAAGCATGTAAGTGCAGTACAAATATAGTCACTCATCAAGTGCACCATCTATGTGTGCATAGATAAATATTTCCAAACAAATTAACATACACCCCAGCACAGGTGCCCTGGCCTCACAGCTCCCTCCAGCTATTTCAATCCGACTTTCCTTTCCACCAAGTTTCTAGAGCCAGAACACACCAGTTTAAAATTTTTATAATTTGCTGACTTGTAGGCTCAGTGGGTCCCTTTGCCAAAGGCTCTTATCAGTGACTAACCCTTCTGATGAGCAATAGACAGGGAAGAAAACATTTAGCTGCACTTTTTACTGAAAACCAAAGTATGGCTTCCATGATTCAACAAAGACCACCAATCTCTAGTTTGTGGCCTTCAGTCACAGGAAGGGGCATTTCCCATGCCTGAGAAGAGAATGCCCCTGACCAGGCATAGCTGGCCCTGTTAATGGCCCACCAATAGCTGGCATCCCCTGACTTCATGCTTACAGAATCATGACTGTCTGCAGCTCCAGTGTCCCCGACACTTAGAAGTAGGTTGTGCTTTGTCTAAGCCAGAGGCTGGCAAACGACCCCTGGGTCAAATCCAGCCTACCACCTGGTTTTGTCCATAAAATTTTATGGGAACACAGACCCACCCACTCATTTACTTGCTGTCTGTGGCTGCTTTCACACTCCAAGAACAGATTTGGGTAGCTGTAACAGAGAGCATATGGCCTGCAAAGCCTCAAGTATTTACTGCTTGGCCCTTCACAGAAAACACTTGCCAAGCCCTGGTCCAAGTCAACTCCAGCCCAATTTCCCAGCCTCCCTTGCAGCTAGGAAGATGCTGGAACAAGATGTTACCAAGAGCTACCTTTGAATACATAGTAGATGATAGATACATTGAAGGAAGTAAGAACCACAAAAGAGCATTTGAACTGGGGAGCTGAATGCAGAAAGGAGGATGTAAGTTCAGGACACACGATTTGAATATACGATTATACGATTTGTGGTACTTTGAATACATGATTATATGATTCACGGTACTATGGGAAAGCCCAGTAACTACTTCTACATACAAGGCTAGAACTCAGAAAAGAGGTCTAGCCTGAAGACCTCTAAGGTCAACTGCTTCGTTAACTTTAACTCAAAGAGACTCTTTTTGGAGCTTGTCCCCTGCAAAACATTACCTCCAAGTAAAACCTTCTGACACTGCCTCCTTCTTACAACTCTGTCTTAGCTTAGTTCCTCTGGCACTAGCCTGTCCTGCTCCTCTTCACACCTCTCTCGCTGTTCCATCTTCTTTCTGTTAGTTGCTCAGTTGTGTCCAACTCTTTGTGACCCCATGGACTGTAGCCTGCCAGGCTCCTTTGTCCATGGGATTTCCCAGGCAAGAATACTGGAGTGGGTTGCCATTTCCTTCTCCAGGGGATCTTCCCAACTCAGGGATCAAACTGGGTCTCCTGCACTGGGGGCAGATTCTTTACTGTCTGAGCCACCAGGGCATCTTTGTCTGCTCATATGTTGTCCTTCACTCCTTAAATTGGGAAATTCCTTTAGGATTTATCATCAAGCTTTTTTGATTTCCTCAATATTCTCTTTCTGAACATTCTCATCAGCCTCCCAGCTCTCAAGCAAGTGACTCTTCAAGTTGACATTTCCAGGCTGGACTTTTCCCTAGATCATGATCCACTGTTAACTGGTTGCATATCCCAAAATGAGTGCCATGTTGCCAACCCAAACTCTATGTACCTAAAATATTTATTGATCTTGCCCTAAATAGAGAAAAGACACTGGCCATGGAGTTGGAATTGCATGTTCTGAGTCCTGGCTTTGAGTCCTACTGTGTGAGCCTAGCAAGTCTCATTTCTGAGCCTCAGTTTCATCATTTCCATAGGCCCCAAGAGAGGTATGAAGTTCCATTTATGGCTGTAGATGAGAATAAAGGGCTGATTTGGAAAGCCTAGAAAGAGTGGGAGAAGAGGATGGCATTTCAGCTTGAAAAGCATGTGGGGAACTTCAGGAATCTACCTGTCCTCCTTTCATGGGGCCTATGTGGTTTGATTTGAGTATACTCGTGGGTAGAGCATACTTTGACTTCTGGCCCCTTGCTGAGAAGAAGACAAAGACCTGAACACCATTGTTGCTTTTGTCCTCTGCTCCCAGCTTCATTTCATACTTGCTTAATTTCAGTCTGGTTCCAACCTCAGCTCTGGTGTCTGTGAGCTATGCTAGGTGGTGCGTATCCAACTCACCTTAACTAACCTCTGGCCCTTTCTGAAGCCTGGGCACCCAAGTTAGCTCAAATGTGATCTCAGGTTGCTGCCTCTGCTTTTCTTAGGCTTAAACTTCCCAGATTTAAACAACCACCACCACCATCAACTGTAAATGAACTTTACAAAGAGGCAGACACTTAGAGTGGCTTTATATCAAGTCAGAGAATACAGGCAAAATATCAGAAGCAACCTTCAGGGATGTTCTCTTAGGCTGTGGTCAGAAACCTGCATCCTGGCCCTTCCTGGCTGTGGCATAGCGCCTGCTGGTCACCCTAAGATGTCCAACTGAAAATGTAATGGCAGTGAGCTTCTTTTGTCCCATTCCTATTCCCTATACTCCAGTTTTAATGTTTGCTAAAAGATCAGCTTCTAGCCCTTACATGTGTCCTGAGATGAATCCTTTGCCAAAGAAGGCATTTTCTGACTCCATAAGCACTCCAAGGCGAGGTTCAGAATACTTTATTCATTTCCCTTTGAAGATCTTTTTCATGGGAGCCATCATTTCAGAGATCTACACCCTGGTCTCTCTGTTTCTACTCCCTGAGAACACAAGAAAGCAAACTTGATCTGAGAAAAAGAAACAATTTCAACCCAGGGTGGTTCCCAGCAACAGAAAGTAAAGATGGAATCCCTCATTGCTCTCTCTCGACTGTTGGTTGAGGTCTGGGATCTGCCCGGGAAGATGGAGTTAGCATAGACGCCCCACTCCTCCTCCAGAGTCCAGGGGCAGAGTTCTTTCTTTGTAGTGATGACAAGATAGTTCTGCCAGTTAGTGTGAGGCTACAGGCCTGGCATTTGAACAGGAAGTGAGGCCAACCCTAAATGAAATCACACTGAGAATAAAGGAGGATTCAAATAAAAATTGACAGCGTAGTTCACAGAGCTCGTGGGTGGCTCAGCTGCCTGGAAGTCACTGCCATCGCTCGCCTTGGATGGGAGGCCTCCGGAGCGCTTGGCTGAGGAGGTTGTGTGAAGAGAGTTTGTCTGCACTTTGTCGTGCCTATGACACAGAGAAGGTAAGAGGGGCTGGTGAGAAGGCTGACAGGCTGATAAATTTCTCTGGAGACAGCCTGGAAAGGTTGCCAGGAATGCAGGAAGCGGAATGTTCTCATTGCAAAGCGCTACTCCACATGCTGTCTAACTGCGGCCATATGATTTTAAAATAACTATTTCAGATTAGGACCACAGAACTCTGGTCCTGCCTTTGCTAACTGGTTGTATAACCTTGACAAATTGCTTCACTTCTCCAGACCCATGTGTTTAAAGTGGGTATTTCCTACTGCAAGGAGAGAGAATAAGGGGGGCCGGGGGCTGGTAGGAGATTGACAAGGGGGTGGCAGAGAGAGAGGAGATTTGGTTCCTGGATTCCTGGGTCCAGTCTGGGGAGCCCTAAGCCCTGAAGAACAGAGAAAGTCAGAACAGGACTGAGCTGACACGGCTTCCAAGAGCTTTTAGCTTATATGGGCCACCATCTCAGTGGAAATATTCCCACAAGCAGAGGCTTGAATATAAACTTTCCAAACAGGAAGTCCAACTCCTAACCACCAGGATCCATGAAGGTGATCTTATGTGGAGGAAAGATCTTTGCAGATTAATGAAGGGTCTCAAAATCAGATCACCCTGGATTTGGGTGGGTCCTATATAAAGTGACCTGTGAGTGTTCTTATAAGAAAAAGGCAGAGTAAGGGTTTGAGAGACTCAGATGCACAGGGAGAAGGCCGCGTGGAGAGAGAGACAGGGATGGGATTCTGTAGATCCAAGTCAGAGAAGGCCTGGAGCCACCATAAGCTGGACAAGGCATGGCAGATGCACCCCTGGAGACCCCAGAGGGAGCGTGTCCCTGCCGCCAGCTTCATTTGAGACTCCTGGCCACCAGTACTGGGGGGGACTATGTTTCTGTTGTTTTAAGCCACATGATTTGAGGTAATCTGTTACAGAAGCCCTGGGAAATAAATACAACATCCTTGTGAATCCCACAGCCAAGCACCTCTCGAAACAGACTTCCTTCCTCACCTGGGGGTCCTAAAGATGTTCATTTAGACCAGATTTGAGTCCCAATTTAAACATGGGCAAGGGCAAAGAAACATGTCTCTCTTACACTATTAGTGGCTCAGTGGTAAATAATTTGTCTGCTAGTGAAGGAGATGCAGGTTCGATCCCTGGGTTGGGAAGATTCCCCGGAGAAGCAAATGGTAACCACTCCAGTATTCTTGCCTAAAGAATCCTACGGACATAGGACCCTGGCAGGCTACAGTCCATGGGGTCGCAAAGAGTCAGACAGGACTTAGCACAGCACAACCCTATTAAAGTCTATGCTATTCCCAGAAAAAAAGAGACCCTGCTGCTTTAGTTTAACTCCAAGTTGAACACCAAAGTGTCAGAGGTGTTTGAAGCTGTCTCCATCTCCCCTCTCTCCCCTAAAACCTTGCCACAGACTCCCAAAGGTGGCAGGGAGCCTGCTTCTCTTCCGGGTCCCTGTGGTTCTTAGTGTGCAGAGTCTGGCTTCTAGAAGCCGCCTGAGGAGCCAGCCTCTAGTTCTCTCCTTCACTCTCCAGCTTTCTCCCTCGTGCTGGGTGAACTGACTGGGTTCATTAGGTGACTGCGACTGTCTCTGATGGCCACACATCTTTGTTGCACACCTGGCTCATCAAGAGGTGGGAACCAGCCTCCATCTTGCAGACGTAGGAGCAGGAAGACCATTTGTGGTTTAGGTGTGGGGCTTTGGCTTCGGGGAGCACGTTGTCCACAGTTTCCCAGGGGGCATGCTCTGGGTAGTGAAACTGTTAACTCTGTTGCTCATCTGACTGCTAGCGTTTGTTCTCAATTAACTGAAAATTGGAGTCGATGAGGGGCACATGGATACTCCAAACGCTCAGGCAAAATCACGCAAGCACTGAGGACTTGCCAGGCACCAGGCACTCTGTGTTTCTGGATTCTTGCCTCTTTTTCCTCAATGCAGATGGCTTTCTGAGGCTTCCCCCTTAAACTAAAGAGAAGCTTCCATCCTATCTTTCAAGCATAGGTTTCAAACTGATCTCCTTCACAAAGCCTCTAGAAATAATTTCAAGTCCACAGAAACTACATCTTTACTTTGAATTTCTTTATAGTTATATAAATGTCATGTATTAAGTTTTAATATGTCTAAATACCCTGGTTATTACCTACATATTCATCATTGTACTCCATATCTATTCAAAGTTATACAATCAGGAATGATGTTTCTCCCAACATATCTCCTGTCCCTAAGAACCTTTCCAACTCTCAGGTTCTCTGAATGGAGTTTCAATTTTGTGTCATTTTATCAACTTATTCAGCCAAACATCTACTGAAATCCTACAACAGGCAGGCATGACACAGAAAAAGATAAATAAAACATAGTTCTGGCCCTTGTTGCTCTCAAATTCCATTGGGAGCGAAGTGTCAATAAGAAGTATTGTTATAGGCTTTACTTTATATTTACTTTACTTTGGGAGCGGTCATGAAAACTGAAGACAGAACAACTCACTCTGCCTAACAGTCAGAAAGGCCTCCCAGAGAGGGGATGTGCAAGTAAGGCTCTTATGGATGGACAGGAATACACCCTACAGATTAAGAGGGAAAGGAATTCGAAATGGAAGACATAGTATATGCAAAGGCACAGAGTCATCAGTGGACCAAGCACCCCCCGAAAACAATGAACATCTCTGAGGAGCTGGAGTTGCCATGGAGATGACTGGCAAGGGATTAGGTTGGCAAGGCAACTGGCAGCATGCAGTGAGCCAAGCTAAGGTGTTCAGATATTATCCGGTCAACAACTGGCAGCCAACGGCAATTCCTAAAACCAGCTTTAGTTTTAAGATTTAAAAAACTAGAAATTAATGTAGAATAAATTTCTGGTTTGAAAATTATGGCTAAGGTAGGCACAACACCCAGGATAATGCTAGACAAACAGAAGGCACAAGATAAGTTCCTACTGAGTATGAATTCAGAGTCAGAAGGGAGGAACCATGGAAAGAAATGCCGAGGCCATAGTTATTGCTTTTCCAAATCTTAGCTGCCATTGGTATTTCCACCACAGATAGGATGCTCCACAATGATACAAACAGAAGTCCTTTTCCTCAAAAGGACAACTCTGCTCACAGGACTGAGCACCTCTGCTCTGGTCCCACTGACTCTCACTTCATAGTGAGCAGATGGCAGAAACCACATTCACACACTCAGTTCATACTTGGGGAGGGCCTGTCATGACTCCCCCCGCCTCTCAGCATGGTTGATGAAATGACTATCCTATGTCTAGAAATAAATCTGGAGGTGGAGTCATCAGATAAAAATATTTTGAAAAATTAGCCACAGATGGTTGAGCATTTCTGTAACACTTTCTCAGATTTTTTTTCTTTCTTTTTTCCTCCTCCTTCTTCTGTAAATAATTCAATTAAAGGAATTCCTTAAGGCATGGGTCCCCAGCCTCTGGGACCTAATGCCTGGTGATCTGAGGTGCAGCTGATGTAATCATAATAGAAATACAGTACACAATAGATGTAATGCACATGAAACATCCCCAACCATCCCGCAATGCTGGTCTGTGGGAAAATCATCTTCCACGAGACCAGTTTCTGGTGCCAAAAAGTTTGGGGAGTGTTGCCCTAAGGGGAGACCTGGTTTCAAATCCCAGCTCTGCAGCTTACCACCTACCACAGAGCTGACTTCCGTCAACTCACCATACTGCACTGAGCCTCAGCTGCTTTTCTGTAAGGGAGAGTTAGTCACTCAGTTGTGTCCAACTCTTGCTGACTCCATGGACTGTAGCCCGCCAGGCTCCTCTGTCCATGGAATTCTCCAGGCAAGAATACTGGCGTGGGTAGCCATATCGTTCTCCAGGGGATCTTCCCTGACCCAGGGATTGAACCTGGGTCTCCTCATTGCAGGCATATATTTTAGCATCTGAATCACTAGGCAAACCCTCTGTAAAAAGGGCTATTGTGAGGATTAGATAATATGCAAAATAGGCCTAGAAAAGCGTCCTGTACAAAACAGGTACTTAAAACACAGTACCTATTATTATAACAAACTCATTTTGATACTCCCATCTCTCAAATCTTTGGATAAATTCTAAGAAAGACCAATACACATGCAGTGTGTCAGGGTGACATTATGGGGAATTATCCAAGAAACCTTCTCCTTTATTTGGTTCCACCTTGACTCTGAGAGCCAAATCTATGTTTTCAATTTCAAAACTTCCTTTTGTACTAATTATCATTGAGACTCCAGTCTCAGGGACCTCCCTGGTGGCTCAGGGGTAAAGAATCCACCTGCAATGGTGGAGACATGGGTTGGATCATTGGGTTGGGAAGATCCCCTGGAGAAGGAAATCACAACCCACTCCAGTATTCTTGCCTGGAGAATCCTGTGGACAGAGGAGCCTGGTGGGCTACAGTTCATGGGGTCACAAAGAGTCAGACACGACTTAGCAACTAAACAACAACTCCAGTCTCATCTCCCTTATCTTTACTGTAGAACTGTGTTGCTCAAAAGGGGCTTTAGCTTACCTTCTCCCTAAAGCAAACTTTTGGGCCATTGGTCAAGCTCTGGAAATGGTTTAAAAGCATTTTAAAATCATGAATCAGGCCTCTGAAATAATGTATCCTGCCACGGGTGGAATAATCCAGCTCAAAGATACATGAAACAATTTCTATTAATTGTGAGTGAGTGGGGGAAAAAAAAAATCATCTCAAGTTTGTTCTGATTTCCATTCAAAATCAAAGCAGTCGGGTTTTGAACACAACACACTCTCACCCTTCCAGAATTAGCAGGATAGTATGACCATAGACAAGGACACAATGAAGATAAAATCCCCAATAAGAGTTTGAACAACTCACAGGGCAGCCCCGGGCAGAACATTCATTACATCCAGAAGAGGTTCTCCATCCTCCTACTCACAGCACCCTCCAATCCCACTGTCCACAAATAAAAAGTGTAATACTCACCTAGTTGTTGAGAGGGTCTCAGAGGAGGGACTGAAGACATAAAAGTATCCAAGGATGGAAAAGTCCTTTGCAAATCTGTGCCAACAACCAGTGCTTTGTAAGCGTGTGGTTGTTTAGTGCTAAGTCGTGTCCAACTCTTTGTGACTCCATGGACTGTAGCCCACCAGGCTTCTCTGTCCTTCACTATCTCTTGGAGTTTGCTCAAATTCATGTCCACTGAGTCGGCCATGAATTGGATAATACAAGGCTGTAGAGATTGAATTATTCCTTTGTCTTAATCATTGTCTTTGAAAAGCAGCCTCTCCATGATCTGTCTACAAGCTCAAACGATACCAACTCTGAAATCCCAGTTTTAAGAACAGGAATGGCGACCCACTGCAGCTCCCAACTCAGTACCACGAGTTTTCTGCTGAGAAGGGAGCTGCCTTCACACAGTGGTTTTCCGGCGGGCTGCCCGTTGCCATCACCTGCGCAGTGCGAACAGTTACTGAACGCTGGGCTTGCTGGGAGCACAGTGGTTCCCAAACGTTGCTAGGTATTAGAATCACCTGGGAGGGTTCACCCCAGAGCGATCACATTATTTTTCTCTGGAGATGATACCAGGTTATCAGCAGTTCTTAAAACTTCTCAGGTGATTCCAATGTGCAGTCAAGGCTAAAACCCAGTGTGAGATGTCAGTGGTCTGGGGTGAGACCTGGCAGTAGGATTTTAAAAATATATATATTTATTTATTTTGGGCTGTGAATGGTCTTAGTTGCAATGTGCAGGCTTCTTCCTAGTTGTGTCTGGGGCACAGGCTTCAGTTGCCCCCAGGCATGTGGGAATCTTAGTTTCCTGACTAGGGATTGAAGCCACATCCCCTGCATTGAAAGGTGGTTTCTTAACCACTGAACCACCAGGGAAGGCCCTCTGGCATGGGATTTTTAAATTCCATCTCCTTCATCCTTGCTTGATCCCACTGCTCACAGAATGTGCCCAGCTTTTAAACACTGTATTTCCCAGCTTTTTGTCTGGATGAGAGGGGAGGCTGCCGGAGAATGGATGTACATCTGAGTCTCTTTGCTGTCCATTTGAAACTATCTGCTATACTCCAATATAAAATAAAAAGTTAAAAAAAAAAAAAAAACCCACTAATTTCCCAGCTTCCTGCAAGTATGGCTGGACGGACATACGATATGTTTCTGACCAAAGAGACGTAAGCAGCAGTCACAGAATGAGGATTCTGGGAAAACTTCAAAAACGGCCAAATCCATGAGAAGTGCTTTTGGCCTTTGTTCTCCTTATTCTTGCACAAACGCGAGGCTACAGAATAGATACCCATCTCACCACCCAGAGGACATCACCACCACACACTAAGGTCTCAGCAGACATCTGGAAGAATCTGGGTTCCCGAAGCCATAGGGAGCCACCTTCCCAGCCAATCCACGGACTTCTTGTATGTGACAGTATTCCCCCCTTCACTTGTTTAAGCCTTTTCTCCCTCATATTCCTGGACTGTGTGATACACCCTCCAAAGAAGAAAGGGACCAGATGAACTAACAGGAGAATATTTCCCCAGCAGAGGTAGCCAGGAAGTCAAGGCGGAAAGTGTGAACCAAAAACAAAGCAGGAAGAGAGAGAGGCATCGTCAGCAGAGCACACTGATATTTTAGAGACAAGCTTCTTGGAAAACACAGGTTTTTCTCCCATCCTCTCATCACTTATTAGTTCCACGACTCTCTGAAACTTTGTTGGACCTGGTTGCTTGTCAATTTTCATGGCTCTAGAATTAAAGACTGTGCTGTTTTTCATAATACAAGGTGGCTGAGATGGTAAAGAATCTATCTGCAATGCAGGAGACCTGGGTTTGATCTCTGGGTTGGGAAGATCTCCTGGAGAAGGGAATGGCTACCCACTCCAGTATTCTTGCCTGGAGTCAGGTTTTGGACAGAGGAGCCTGGCGGGCTATAGTCCATGGGTCATAAAGAGTCAGACATGACTGAGTGACTAACATTTTCACTTCTTTATCACACACATACACACACATATATATATAATGCAAAGCAATGAAACCGTTATTTTTCTGGCATTTCTGAGCAGAAGAACAGATACTTCTTTAACCCCAAAATGCCATGTATTATGTGGCTTTCTTTCCTGCTAAATAAACACTATTAGCTCTTCGTGGATGAGACCGTGTTTCTTTCACCTTCATATTCCCATTACTTAATAGAACTTAGCACATAATAGACACCATTAAGTGTCTGGAAGAAAGAAAGGAGGAAGGATGTATATGTCAGGAGGGAAGAAGGGACTCTTCCTGAGAGGGCCAGAAACGAATCAGAAACAGTTTGTAAACAATTTCCCATGCTGGCCTCTTGGGGGGAGGTTGCTTTAAGGCAGTTTCGTTGTTACTCAGAGCCCACATAAGAGGGTTTAATCATTTTAAGAGAACATTCTAAAAGTCAGGTCTTCACAAAACAGTATTTTTTCATTACAAAGCTCAACTCCTCTCTACTTCTAGGTTTCTTCCCTGAGTTTTATCAAGTATCCGTAAGTATTTCCTTAAAGAAAACATGACCATCTTCATCTTGTCTTTGTATCATATTATTCGTGGGTCCTGTCTCCATGCTGTATAGATTAAACTATTTCTAAATTTTGAGAACTCTAAATACTATTAATTATGTTCAGTGAGGCAACTCCTATCAAGCGCCCTACTTTGTGTCTGGCAAAATGAAAGAAGCACACGTTGGCTTCTTTCCCCTTTCTTTTTTAACTAGTGACAAGAATTACAGAGAACTCTTCTATACCTGCTGTGTGTTACTGAAAACTCTTTGAAAAATCAAAAGCATTTTTTGAAAATAAATAGTAAGTTGAAAAAATGTTTCTAATCTTCCAATATTTTCATTTTTCTCCTCCTTATTATCTCTTAATCTTTCCTGACAGTAAGGTGACTGGTTATAACTGTTCAAGTCATAGCATAGGGGGAAAGAAGTGGTTGACAGCTACGAGGGTGACAGTTTTGGAATATGAATGAATGACAGTGAGCCAAGAGCCAAGGATTCATTCTCCTGGTGCTTTCCTCATATGAATGGGCAGTGGACTTGTGACCTTTTTCCCCTTAATTAATATTCTGTGGCTCATGACATCAGACATGTGCTGGTATTGAAACCTCTTAGGAAAAAGAACTAATAATGAATAGAAAAAGTGATTCATTATTTTGTAAATGTCAGGAATAGTGATTGCAGGAGGACACAAAGACCCAAGAACCTCAGACACTTTTAGAAAGTAGGTGGGAGAATTTGTCTTAAATAAAGGACCTCACAGAAAATTCTCTTCTCAAAAATCCACAGTTGGACAGTAATATAGCAAATGCTAATGTAAGTATTCTTGATAAAATACAAAGGCCGGTGTTTAAGAAAACTTACTTTAGAGAATATGGTTAATTTTAAGAGCTTATCGAAATAAATCTTCTGCCCAGAGAAGTGAATCACAATTTAAAGCAAATGCCATCAGTAATTTGAAAGTTATCCCCAAAGCTATTTAAAAGCTTTCCGTCAGTTCAAACCCTGCATTCATACACAGAAGATGAATTATAAGATTGTTAAACAAAATTATTTGACCAAGTGATTTTAGGTGGGGCAATGATTTAAGAAATTAAGAAAGGAACAATAGTTGCTAGGCAATTAACGCTATAGTTTTATAACAATAAATGTAGTTTTAAGATATTCCAAATAATATAGAAGTACACATTACAATATCAATATTTACAGTATTGGGACATGCACACAAGGATATTAAATTCCCAAAATCCACTAGGCATTTATCCTTGCTAGTCACAAACACTCAGAATAGAATATTCAATATATACCAATGTATTTTAGGAATTTGTTGTCCACAACAATTGACGTTATCTATTTACTTATTGCTTGCCATTATTAACATGGAATGACAGAGAAAACTGGTTTATAAGGTTGGCCAGATGTTGCTTTAGCACTCTTTCCAGTGCTTTCTGACCTATTACCTGTGGTCAGGACAAATACAAACACGACAAATACAGAAAGAAATATTTTAAACATAGATAAAATATACAGCATCTGGGATATACTGAGACACCCCATCAGCTATCCCAGACCTCCCCTAGACAACTTACAGCTGAGGAAATCCACGTTTTTTCAGGCCCAGGTGGGGACCTGAGTTTAGCCCTTTCGTTGGATAATGAAGTTGTGGGTAACTTAAGATGTGACTGAATCAGCACAGTGAGTGTTGGGTGGTCATTTCTAGTTTATCTAGGGTAGCATTAGAGTAGCAACATTCTTATTTATACTGGGTTAGTTAGTTGGGTAACTGAAATGTATGGTTAAAGCGTGGAATAAAAAGTGACTTTAAAATATACACATGTCCATTCACACTGCACCATAAAGTGAGGCTTCTACCTCGTAGCTAGGGACCACCTGCAACCAAATGCCTGAGAAGTTTCCTTAAGATGCAGATTTCTTGTTTGTAACCCACACCTCCTCGGTCAGACTCTGGGGAGCAGAGGGGAATATGAAGGGAGGGGCACAAGAGCCAAGAATCTGCATTTAAAAAAAAAACATCTCAGGTGATTCCTACTGTTGGTTTTAAAGTCTGAGAGAAGCTTTACATAACTGACTACTGTAGGAATTGACTGCTGTAAGAATTTACTATATCACTATTATAAATGCGATATGTTTACCTGCTAAGGACATGATGTTCTCTGTTAAGAGAACATCAACAATACCACGAGGAAGAAACTGGTTCGTTCAAAACGAGAACATTCTGTAAGACATCCGTGTGCTGCAGCTTACTTGCTCAGTTGTGTCCTACTCTTTGCAACCCTTTGGGCTACAGCTGGCCAGGCTCCTCTGTCCATGGGATTTTTCAGGTTAAGAATACTGGAGTGGGTTGCCATTTCTTCCTCCAGGGGATCTTCCCTACCCAGGGATCAAATTCACATCTCCTGTACCTCCTGCATTGCAGGCAGATTCTTTACCTGCTGAGCCATCAGGGAAACCCTGATCTGGTTTCTTACACAAATCAATGACATAGGTAAAAGGGAAAAAGATTTGGGAATTCCCTGGTTGTCCAGTGGTTAAGACTTGGCCCTTTAACTGCCATGGGCCCTGGTTGGATCCCTGTTGGGCCACTAAGATCCCACATCCTCAAGGTGCAGCCAAAAGAAAAAAAAAAAGGAAAGATGCTAAAACCAACTTATAGGGACACTTCAGATATAAACCAAAGAAATACAGTGGATCTTGTTTGGATCCTGATTCAAACAAATCAAAGGCAACACAGTATTTTAAGACTATTGGGGAAATGTAAATATAGACTATTAATTGGTTGTTATTGAAGAATTAATGTTAATTTGGTTATGGTGGTAACAAGAGTCTGCTCTTTATTTTTAGTAGTATACTTAAGTTTTGATTGGGGAATGGAGGGATTACATGATACACGAAACCCAAATGAGGTAGTCTGCGGGGAGAAATAATGAAACAGTTGTAGCAGAAGGTTGACGGCTATTGCAGATAAGTTGTATCTACATGGGACTTGTTGTACTTTAAATTTCTAGATCTGGTAGGAAATTTTTAAAGCAAATTGTTAAGAGGATCTAAGGAATTGGGAATGCATACTCCAATAGAATGAGTTACCAGAAGCGGATTTGTAAGAAAACCATTTGACAGTTCCTCAAAAAGTCAAACATAGAATTACAATATGACCCAGTAATTCCACTCCTAAGTATATACCCCAAAAGAATTGAAAATAAGAACTAAAATACATGTATTTTAGGAACTAAATAAAATAGGAACTAAAACACATATTCATAACAACGCCAGTCAAAATAGACAAAAGATGGAAATAGCCCAACTACCAACAGGTGAGCGGACAAACAAAATGGTGTATACAAGCCACCGAATATTATTTAACCACCACAGTTGCGAAGTTCTGCTACATGTTCCAACACGGACTGAAAATATTATGTGAAGTGACGTAAGTCAGACACGAAAGGACAGTTATTACAGGATGCCACTTAAACGAGGGATGTACAACGGGCATAATTCATAGAGACAAAAAATACAACAGAGGCTACAAAGAGAGGACAGGAAAATGAAGTTACTGCTTACTCCGTGCAGAGTTTGTCTGACCCTCAAACAACACAGGTTTGAATTACGCAGGTCCACTTAAATGCAAATTTTTTTTCAACTGTAAATACTGTAGTTTTAATACTCCAGGATTCGTGGTTGGCTGAACTGAGGATATGGAGAAAAATTACAGACATAGAGCAACCTCGGGTACTGGGAGCCGATTCTGAGTTGTGCGTGGATTTTTGCGCTGAGGGTTGATAGCCCTAATCCCAAGTTGGTGAAAGGGTTCAACTGAATACAGAAGCGGAGGTTGTACAGCATTGCAAATATACTACATGTCACTGATATGTTCCTTTTAAAGTAATTTTATGTTATGTGAATTTCACTGCAATTTAAAAACAAAAGGTGGAAGTCATCCCCATGAAAGTTGAGAAACAGCTTAAAAGCTGAGTACAGAGGGAGGTAGTATCCTACCTCCCTCTGTACTCATGGAAAGCACTGGCTCCAGACACTGCCTGATGCTAAGTGATCATTCTACATAAAAGATGAATCCAAGGATTACTTTTCATCTATTACTTAATCTTAGTAATTTCCTTGTCTTTGTATGCCTTCTTTTAGGACAGTTTTATATTTTTTCCCTCTAAAATGTAATTTTTATTCAATGTTATAAATATTTCTATTCCTTTGCATAATTGTTTCCCTTAGGTTCTTCTGAGAATGGACAGGTGAGGTTTTCCAAGGGGTTGGCCTTTGTTGGTTACCTGGGGTATGTGACATATCGGAGCATCCTGAGAGGTGATCACAGGAGCTAAGTAGAAAGGTTGCAGTAGAACTGAAATTTCTCATCATCTGATTCCTTTGTCCCAGGAATACTGATGTGGCCAGTCTGAGGCTAGCCATGGACTTTTATAGATGTAGCTGAAACAGGTCTTAATATCATTCCCAGAAGGGACATGGGTTTGGTGTGGAAATCTTATAAAAACTCTTTCAGAAGATAAACTTGGAAAATAAGATGATAAAATCACATGATTTGGTAGTTGTAGAGAAAAGACCTGCTTCGTAATTTTTTCCTTTGAAAAACTGATCAGATCAAAACGAACCAAAGGTATAACTGGGTAATGTGAAAACAGTGAACAAAAGGTGTGGCTGCTCGGGCCTGTGCTGCTGAGTGGGGCTTCAGGAAGGAGGGAATGAAATCAGGATGTGGGAGATACATCGCCTAGCTCTGCTCCATACAGGCTCCTAACCACTGAGAAATTCCAGAGCAGACTGGGTGTTACTGGGTTACTGCCAACTCTCATTGGCAGGTCTGCATGTTTCTTCATCAGAAAGAAAATGAGTTTTACCCACATGCTTTCGCTTATAAACTGACATCAGGGTCT
Organism: Bos taurus; assembly: GCF_002263795.3. Classification (NCBI taxonomy): domain Eukaryota; kingdom Metazoa; phylum Chordata; class Mammalia; order Artiodactyla; family Bovidae; genus Bos; species Bos taurus. The sequence continues at coordinate 36,816,013 of NC_037350.1, forward strand.
GGGGAGTAGAGTGAAAGAAAGACTCAGAGGGATTGACTCTCTTCTCTGCTAGATGGTTGTCTATTTTCAAGTGCAAGAAGGAGGCTACAGGAGATGAAACAACAGTCTCATGGAAACTGATCAGATCCACAAACACCTGTAGGGGTGAGTAGCTGATGGAGAAGGAGGACTGAGACATCGGTTTAGGGAAGTTGCTCAGACTGGGGCAAGAATGCCCTGGATGCTTCTCTATGATTTTTCTTGTCTCCTCTTTTCTATTTTACTTTTTAAACCAATTAGTGTTAAAAATTCCAGAGCCTTCTTCACCAGGTGCTAAGTAGAATTTATTAGCACCTTTTATTTTTCATTTTTTAAATGGTGACCTTCTGTGGATGGCAAGTGACACAGGTTTCCCATTTGTAATAAATGTTTTCTTTTAAAATAGATAAACTTAAGTTTCCAAAGTGATTGATTGAAAGCAAACTATTTAGTAAGCAACTCTGCTGATGGTACTTGGCTGTGACAAAAGTCCTGAGGTTTGGGAAACGTCATAACTGAACAAAGCCTTTATGTTTGGTCATAAAAGCTAATATTTAATCAGCATGTATTATGGATAGGCCACTGTGTAGAGCACTTTTCACATCCGATCCTTCACAAGTTGCTCAGTAGTGTCCGACTCATTGCAACCCCATGGACTGCAGCACACCAGGCTTCCCTGTCCTTCACTATCTCCCAGACCTTGCTCAAATTCATGTTCATTGAGTTGGTGATGCCATACAACCATTTCATCCTCTGTCACCCCCTTTACCTACTCTAAATCTTTCCCTGCATCAGGGTCTTTTCCAATGATTTGGCTCTTTGCATCAGGCGGCCAAAGTATTAGAGCTTAAGCTTCAGCAACAGTCCTTCCAATAAATACTCAGGGTTGATTTTCTTTAGGATTGACTGGTTTGATCTCCTTGCTGTCCAAGGGACTCTCAAGGGTCTTCTCCAGCACTGTAATTCAAAAGTTGGGAAAGTAACGTCTCTGCTTTTTATTACACTGTCTAGGTTTGCCATAGCTTTCCTTCCAAGGAGCAAGCGTCTTTTAATTTCAAGGCTGCAGTCACCGTCCACAGTGATTCTGGAACCCAAGAAAATAAAATCTGTCACTGTTTCCACTTTTCCCCCTTCTATTTGCCATGAAGTGATGGGACCAGGTGCCATGATCTTAGTTTTTTGAATGTTGAGTTTTCAGCCAGCTTTTTCACTTTCCTCTTTCACTGTCATCAAGAGGCTCTTTAGTTTCTCTTCACTTTCTGCCATCAGAATGGTATTATCTGCATATCTGAGGTCGTTGGTATTTCCTCCGGCAATCTTGATTCCAGCTTGTGATTCATCCAGCCCAGCATTTCTCAGGGCATACTCTGCATTTCCCCTTCATGGATCACAGCCTTGCTGTGGTGAGGGGGCTTGCCTAACTCAATGAAGCTATGAGCCATGCCGGGCCAGGCTATCCAAGATGGACAGGTCATAGTGGAGAGTTCTGACAAAACATGGTCCACTGGAGGAGGGAATGGCACACCACTGTAGTATTCTTGCTATGGGAACCCCATCAACAGTATGAAAAGGCAAAGAGATTGGTGTTAGGAGCCCCATTTGACAGAAAAGGAAGTTGAACCTTGAAGTTAAATTTTGTTGTGAAAGATAACACAATAAGAGGAGAAGCCAGGACTAGAACTCAGGTCTAATGCCCAAATCTCTGAGTCTTCTGTTAAAACGCGCTACTCCTGCTTTTCCCTTGCAGGGTTGGGGCAGAAGAGAGCAATGAAGACCTTTCAGAGAACTCTGGCAAAGGCCGTGTGCTTCTGTGTCCTTTCCCAGGTCAGGGCTCAGAAGTTGCCCATGTTCTCATTCGGTTTATACAATAGCCAGGGCCCCTTTCTTTCTTCTTCTTCTTCTTTATTTTTGGCTGCATCACACAGCATGTGGGATTTTAGCTCCCCAACCAGAGATCGAACCCACGGCCCCAGCAGCAGAAGCCCGGAGTCTTAACTGCCAGACCGCCAGGGAAGTTCCCCATTTCCATTCATTTTCTTCCTAGTCTGAACACTTCTTCCCCTCCCAAGCCCTCTTTCTGCTCCATCATTATGAAAACACCTGTCTTCTGCAATCTAGTGCTATAACAAGTCATGCTGGAAGGAGGCAGTGCCCGCTGACCTCAGAGTGAATTACAACATATCAAAGAGTCCGAGTTTTAAAGTTGTCAGACCTTTGTTTCCATGAGGAAGAACTCTCTTTTTTTGCACTCATACCCCAGCAAGAGATTAGCAGCCTGAAATCACTTTGACAGTGTCAGTTGCTCTACTGCAGACCACAGGGAATTTTAATTCCAGCCTGTGAAATTGTAATTGCATCTCAAGGAGAAGTGAGGGATCCTGGGTAATGGCCACAGCCGAGCTCAATGTCAGAGTTGCCAGTTGCTGCCACATCAGATATTACTTGCTGTTATTCAAAAATCACTCCAGCTTTCCATATGGGAAGTTGGACTGGGGAGCGAAAGTAAATTAACAGAAACTGTCAGCTGTTCAGAACAGCACGGACAGCAGTGTGACAGAGGGGACTCACCTCCCATCAAAAAAGATAACTTTTTCTCTTTTTTGGGGGGTTAATATAAAGAGTTTCACAAACAAATTTCATTACTTAAGGTATGCAGCTAAATGATATCATTATTAAGCAAAAAATTATCTGGTCTTTGGCATGATAGATTAAAGCTGCCAATTTCTATTCACTTCTTCCAGGAAGGAGTTGGGAGTGGGGAGGGGGGGCAGTGCATGGGCAAAGTGGCCCAAAAGAGTAATTAAAATAATGAAGATAGCAAGTCCATGTCAGGTTGATGTTTGCAATGGATTAAAATTACCTGCTATCAAAGTTAAACTGTCTGAGAAATTGCTTCCTGCCTATGTTTGGAATAAAGGGAATTTAGAACTACCACATCTGATTACAAAACACTGAGAGATAGAGAAAATTATCAGCAAAGGAAAAGACTTGTCACCTGCCACCTTCTGAAGACAGGGGAGGTTCTGACGAGTACTAAGTGGTTCCAAAATTAATTTTTTTTTTCTACAGATGGTCAGAAAGAAAAGAGAAGGGGCTAAATAAAATTGCTTAGTTAAATAGCTACAATCTGTGGCTTTTTTGTTCTAGATGGTAGAAACAATTCATGTATAGGCTTTACTTTTCCTCATTTGATCATTTTTAGAGTAAACTTTAGGGATGACATTTCACTCGTCCAATTACAGGAAACGTGCCCTTAGAAGGTCTGTCAGCAGGGATACCTTCTGGTAAAGGTCCGACTGCCCTAGTCGCCTCTCTACTGACCCTTGACTTCAGGCTCCCCCAAACTCTACTCCGACCTCTCTGCCTGGCTAAATCCCCTCATTGTTTAGAAACCTGTTTTATACTCTGCTTGCCCCCTGATGTTATGACATCTGCCCTTTCCTTGTACTTAGTATTTTTTTAATTTAATTTTTTGGCCATGCAGCATGTGGGATCTTAATTCCCCAATCAGGGATCAAATCTGTGTCCCCTGCATTGGAAGTATAGGTCTTCACCACTGGACCGCCAGGGAAGTCCCTTAACATTCTTTAGAAAGCCTTTGAGGACCTCCCTAGTCCATGTTAGATGTCCCTCCCATGCTCTGATGATTCCCTATTTTCTACCTTGAGTGGCTGGATTGCAATTGCTGCCCAGCTTCCCAAAGGTAGGATGGTATCTGTCCTGTTCACTTTTTGCAATTCCAGTGCCAAGCACAGTGCTTGGCACCTAGCACCAAACAACTGCCAAGTTGTCTTTCTCCTTCACAAAGTCTTCAGCCTGCATCCAGAAGGGATTCTGTTTCTCCCAGTGCCCTCAGGTTAATGTGAGCACCTCCTGTATCCATGGTCTCAGTGTATCTGTGGGTGCCCTGCCCACCCTCTAGCTTGAGAGCAGTAAACTGGTTGAGAACAGGCTGTAGTACCAGATTGCCTGGGCTGTAATCTTGGCTCTGCCATTTACCTGCTAATGACCTTGGGCAAGTCACGTCTCTGGGTCTCAGTTTCCTCATCTAGAATAATTGCTTGGAGTGACTATGAGGATTAAATAACCTAATGTATTCAAAGTGCTTGCCTGAGTCTATGTAAATGATGGCTATGATGATGCTGCTGTTCTTTACTATTACTGCTACATGCATCAGAAGTATGTCTAAGCTTCCATTTGCTTGGATTCTTGTGCCAATCCAACCAATCCTTAAGCATCATTTCTAAAACCAAAAATGGCAGGGAGGAAATAAACTCGAGTTTGAGGAATATACATTTTATAACTCCACTCAAGTTTCTTCTTATAACTCAGCTTTTTATAAACCCATTCCAGTGGAGAGATAAAAGTCAGTCTGGGTCGGTTCAGCACAGGGCCCCCCACTGCCTTCTCTGGGGTTGGGACTAAGAACTGAGGGGATGGAGACAGGTGCTGGGGACACCTCTGGACCCGGTGGCATCAGGGTGCATAGCATTCTCTTAGTCATGAGGGGGAACCTCAAGAGACACATTGTCTGGACACAGGTAAGTCCCAAAGCATCTCAACACCAAAGAGAATCCTTGGAATTCCTGTTCAGAAATGCTCCAGACTAGAGGGATGGATCTTAGACAAGCCACCAAACTCCTCCTAAGCTCAGCTTTGCCTTCTGTAAGGGGGCCAACCTTTATGGTTCCCAGGAGCCCCTCTTGCTCTTATTCTAGGCTGACCTGCAGGGCTCACCACCCCTACTTTTCCTGCAAGCACAAATCATGGGTGAAGCAGAAAGACATGCAGCAAGCCCAGTCTTTTATCAAGCGATGAGAAAGAACAGTCTTTCTGCGAAACTTATTCAAATTTCCACTCTGACTGGAGGAAGGTTTAAATTCCCTGCAAAGAAACAGATGCTGTTTGGGACTGATTACCAGAAGACAGCCGCTGGTGACCTTCCAGGGGTTTACACTTGTGACTTCAGTGTTGGGCTGCTATGAGTTTTGCTTCAAATATTAATTGGAGTTACTGCAGCTACTCAGATAGACAGCTTGACTCTGCCACATAGTGTGAGGGAAAGCTGGTGCTAAACTGCTCTTCCCCAACCCCTCCTCTCCTTTCCATTTGTGTGTCCAAAGGCATTAAAAATAGTCTCCAACCTGAAATACGACATTTTTAGTTAGTGAATGTTCTCGTAGTTGGTATAATTCTGACTGCCCAAGGCAAACCAGTTTGATAAGATTAATTTTTTTCAGACTGGGATCCAACCAACTTGTGCTTTTTGTCAGACTGCTTTGGAACTTTCAACCTCTCTAACCTCAAAAATCTTGGAGGATGTTGTGTTAAAAGGGGAAAAAGAGAAGATGGATCTTAATTGGAGGCTTGAGAATCTTATCCTGCCTGAATAGGGTTAGAGATCTTACATGTGAAAGAAATGTGTAAGAAGCAAACCTACTGGAAAACCAGAAACCAAAAAAGACATAAAAACAGCAAAGGTGAGAAATGGTCAAGGGCAACAGCTAGAGCAGACCTTTTCAATGACACAAAACTCAGCCCATTGGAAATGCCTCTTCATATAATGCATTTAAAGCTGAATTTCAAAAGCTCCTTTACTTTCTCTCAAGGGGACTCAGACTCTACAAGCTCCATCTCCTGGTTTATTTTCTGTTTAACTTCCAATTTTATTATCGGATATGGAACCAAATAAGACATGGCATTGACTATTCTCCATTGATTCCCGGGCAAGAGACTGTGCTACAGTCGAGTCTCCTTCCTCAGGCCCAAAGCATGGAGTTGAGACCAAATTGTAGCCTAGTTTTCCCTTGTCCTGTGGACAAGGCATGTGTTAACACTTCTATGGGCCAATAATCAGAAATTTAGAGTTTTTCTGTGGAGTTCGGAGTGGAAAGTAGTGGACCATGAAGGTTCTGTGGCAACAAAACCCTTCCCTTGTATCTCAAATGGCTCCAGGTAAGACTGCAGAAATCATACTGATGGAAACCTCCCAAAACAGAGAAACAAAAAACCCAGAAGCATCTGTTGTCTAAGGTCACGGCCTGAGATAGTTATCCCAGGTGTCTTTTTGGTTAAGAATTCTCATCCATGTGTTGAGAACAAAGCATGTGAATTCTTAACTGAACAGGTGTATTAAGAGAATTTGAGATACAGGAGATCAAGACCAGAAAGCTGGAGGCACTGATGGGAATCACTATAGATAAGCAGAGTTAAGTAGCAGGTGCTGGAGGAGCAGAGGGTTGCTAGGTCCCCAGAAGCTCCTCAGTGTAGGAGTGCCAAAGCAAAGATTAAGGATCAAACACGCTGAACTGCGAAGACAGGAGCTGGACTCTTACTGAGGCACTCTCTTAATTGAAATACTGATGGGACCCACACAACCCGCTCTAGTGACATGTTACAGCAACAACTGTAAAACAAAGCCCCATATCAGCAACACCATTGTCAGTTACAGCAATGATAAGAACTATCACCCACTGGCTAAGTGAGGCTTAGCAAATGGTTCTCTTGAAAATGGACAAATTTGAAGGTTGGCAGCAGATAAAAAATATAAAACCGAGGACAGAGATTTAACTCTCCCTAAGTCTTGCTTTGTGGTCCCTGAAAAGTGATGTATGTTTTCAAAAGTGGCAGAATAGGGTGAGGTAAGGGGAGCCCATTGGTCTGATCATCAACAAGAGAACAGGCCACCTTCCAGACTACTTATCTTTCCAATCAGGAATTTCTTCAGAGCCTAGAAGCCCATTTAGAATCCTACAGTGGCTCTTCTTTGACTATCAAGTAGTCTAAATTCTTTAGAATGGGATAAAAACTTTTCACCACCTGAGCTTATTTTTAGTGTAATTTCCAGGCACTTCTCTTATATATTTTTCACTCTAGCTACACTTTTTCTCAAACTCACCATACATACCTTTGTAGACTACATGCTGTTTTTATTTTGATAAAATATGTATAACATACTATTGATCACTGTAACCATTCATAAGTGTAGAGTAAACTCACAGAGACAGAAAGTAGAATAAAGGTTACCTTTCACTTCTGCAAAAAAAAAAAAAGGGCTGTTTCAAACGCGAATGTATTGAATCTGTAGCTCACTTTAGGTAATGCTGACATTTAAACAACGTTAAGTCTTACTATCCATGAATAGTGGATATTCTTCCATTTATTTTGAAATGTAAAAATGTCTTTCAGCAATGTTAGGTCGTTTTCAGCACACAAATTTTTACCTCCTCTGTGAGATTTATTCTTCAATATTTAGTTCTTTTAAAAGCTGTCGTAAATGGAACTGCTTTCTGAATTTCTAGTTCACTGCTGTTGTGCAGAAAGAACTGATTTTTGTGTGTTGATCTTGTCATCTACAATTTGGCTGAATTTATTAGCTCTAGTAGATTTCTTGTGGATTCTTCGGAATTCTCTATACACAGGATCATGTCATCAGCAAATATAGTTTTCCTCTTCCTTTTCTTCCTTTCCCTTAGCTAACAGTTCTGACCAGGATTACTAGCACGGTGTTGAATAGCAGCTGTGAAAGTGGGCATTCTTGTCTTGTTCCTTATCTTAAAGGAAAACTTTTGGTTTTTCACTACTACGTGGATATTTCATAAATATCATGTTGAGGAATTTCTCTCATATTCTTAGTTTTCTAAGAAGTTTTTGTCATGAAAGGGTGTTGGATTTTGTCAAATGTCTTTGCTGGATCAGGGGAGACGATCACATGCCCCCCACCCATGTTTTTTTTTAAATTAATGTGATGTTACGTTGATTAATGTTACATTGATGGGTTTTATATTGAACTTGTATTGTTGGAATAAGTCCCACTTGGTCATGGTAAACAATCCTTTTGATATGTCATTGAAGTTAATTTGCTCATACTTTGCTGAGTATTTTGGCCTCTATATTCATAGGGGAATTTTTAATTTGCAATTTTCTTATAGTGTCTATCTAGCTCTAATATCAGGGTAATTCTGGCCTCGTAGAATGAGTTAGGAAGTGTTCCTTCCTCTTCCGTTTTTTTTTGGGTAAGAGATTAAGAAGAATTGATGTCAATTATCTTTAGATGTTTGGTAGAATTCACCTGTGAAGCCAGGTGAACAGCTCCTGGACTTTTCTTTGTTTATGCTGGTCAGGGATGAAACTCTAGTGCTTAAAGAAAACAATTCCTCCTGCAAGGGATTTTCTTAAGAGAGCCAAAGCCCAAAAAAGGATTTTCCCAGGGACTTAGTTCAATCTTTTGCTGAATACACTTAGTTCAGTCTTTTGCTTCACTGTTTAAATTACTTCTGGTTATTTCAAAATAAATTACACCTGCAAGATTGAAAAATGTATGAATTCCTACTGCAAGGGCAAAGATTCACAAGATAGCAAGAGGAGCTACTTTCAGGATTGAGTGTCATCAGAGTAACTCCAAAGTGACATTTTGAGGGAGATAGCAATTTAAAAGTAAGCTGTAGTGTATAATTAGATTCATTACTTCATTACGTATGTATACATTATGTGAATGGTATGCTTCAGGTCACAAAGGCTGGGTCCAAGTGTATCAAGTCATAAGTACACAATTTGCTTTATTATCTATTTGAAAATCTTTAGGTCTGTTTTAAAAACACATGTGTTATATTGCTCTTTATGAAAACTGGGAGTTAAAAATCAAAGGTAAAAGCTTGTCCTCAGAACTGGACGGTCTGGGATAACTATAGTTATGACGATTAATCAGGTATTAAAAGCAGATTAGATAAACCCAAGAATTAAACTTCCTAGTTCTTCAGGCTTTTCTGAACTCCCAGCTTTCCCTTACCTTGATCCAAGATTTTTGGGGTTTTTTCCCTCCACAATTTTTCTAGGCACTTGCCTCATCAGTACTTATAAGTGTATTCAGATGCCCATAAATTAAGAAGACCATAAGAAACCAAAAGAAACTTTGCTTCAATTGCTACAGCTGGGATATTTTGGCTTTAGAGCTCTAGGAAACAGTACTGGTATGAAATAATTGACAGAAAACTAATGAAGAATAACAGTGTCTGCATTTCCTTTTATCCTCAAGGTAGGGTGGAGGAGGGCATGACTTCTAGACCTCCCTATTAATCTCTTTGCTCTTTTCATCTTTGGCCATGGAAAAATCTGCTTCTTGATCTTAGATTGGCCACCCAAATCTGTGCAGCATTCATTAATTTGATCTCCTCACATACAGCTGCAACCCATTTTCTTTGAATTTTTCTTCCTCTGCTGCATTTGTTAAAATTAGACTGTAAGTCCCTTGAGGCAGGGATCTTTTTATTCCACATATAATTCTTTTGGGTGGCCATGTGTTAATATCAAAATTTGAAACACCTACCCTTATTTATAAAATCGATTTTCATGTTTAAACTGCTAAAGGAATCATGAAAGGGGAAGAAATGATGTGTCCCAAGGACACGCTACTTGATAAATGTGATCTCATTTCATCTTTCAATGACCTGGCAATGGAGTTTTGCTCCTATTTGACAGATGAGGCTCAGAAAGAAGTGGTCTAGCTGCAAATGTAAACCAAACTTTGGTTGATATAAAAAAAAACTCATGCTCTTTCCCTATACTGTCTTCCTCAGATCTGTACTGGAAACAACTGAGATCTGAATCCAGTCGATCCGGGTCCTTAACTCCTTCATGGTTCCTTAACTCAAATTCTACAGTTTCAACACTGTAGAAACCAAGCTCAATGGTAAAGCAAGTGTAAGTTTATTAAACATGTGCTATTGATGACTTAACTTTTAACAGCACTTTGAGAAATGATTAGGACACCAGATTAAATATAAATTTGGCCTGGATGCTCTACATTAGGCTGCATCATGGAACAGAGGTGCCCAAGCTTTCTTGATTCAGGTACTCCTAGGCCAAAACAAACAGCTACCCATTCTCTTTCATTAAGTAGGTAGGGACTAACAACTTAATAAGTACTTCCATCTTACTATATTACAAAAAGTGTTTGAAAAAATATACGTGTAGATTGAAATAAAGATATCTTTATTTCACTCTAAAATTATAATTATCTGCATCTATTGGGCACTACACAACTTGTCAAAGTTTGAAATAAAATCACATTCATTTCTTGTTAAAGACTGATTTTTTCACTTCATACCGGTTTTTCCTCACAGCAACCACCTAAAACCTAGTCTTAGAAAAGTATTTTTGTTGTTGTTCTTTAGTTGCTAAGTCATGTCTGATTCTTTGCGACCTCATGTACTGTAGTCCACCAGGCTTCTCTGTCCATGGGATTTTCCCAGGCAAGAATACTGGAGTGGATTGTCATTTTCTTCTCCAGGGAATCTTCCTGATCCAGGGATCAAATCAGCATCTCCTGCTAGGCAGGTGGATTCTTTACTGTTGACCCACCAGGGGAGCCCATGGTAACATCAAAAAATGTGCATTTTCATGTTGAAACTGTAAACTATTTTGAGCTATTATTCTACATGGTATCTGACAAATTCACTCTGTTTCCTTCAAAAATTTAAAATATCCCATGGTCCTCCTTTGAGTTCACTACAGCACTTTGGGATGCCTAGGGTCAGGCGAGCCTTAAGAAAATCATTCCCTTCTTTCTTCTTCCTTCTCTCCCTCCTTTCTTCCTTCTCTACCTTTCTCCCTTCCTACATTTTCCCCCTATGCTTATTTTATAATGCTAAAGCCTCCTGAAGCTTCACTTGTAACTCTTAATTCTTTCCCCATGACATCTTATATTTTACACTGAAATATGCAACCTGGAGTTAAGTCAATGGAAAAGCCCATGTTTTGACTGAACGACATATGGAAATCTGATGTTTAGACACATTTTCCCAGCAACAAAGCAAAGTTTTCACCAAAGAATTTTTACATTATCTTATTGACAGTCTCACACTTGGTGAATCAGGCAAGACAGAAAGAAAAAGAGAGGGAGAGGGAGGGACGAAGGAAGAGACAATAAACTTGCATGATACATCTTTTAAAAGTGTATCAAGTACCAGGCACATTCTTGGAGCAGGACAACACAGAGGGCAAGGCTGGGCTCCCACAGAACCCAGGCACCCACAGGGTCAAGTTCACATGGAAGATGGAGCCAAGGGAGTAGGAAGAGTATACAGCCCAGGAGCATAGGCCTTGGAGTCAAGCTGAGTTCAAGTCCTGCCTCCACAAGTTAGTGGTTCTGTGTCCCTTGCAAGTTACTTAATCTTGTGGGCTTTAGGGTTTGTTTTTTTTTTTTTTTCCCTCAGCAAAATGAGAATAACAATACCTATCTCAAGGCTGTGTTTTCAGGAGGAACACTTATAAAGTCCACATCATTTCGTCTGATGCTTTTAAAGGCTAGACGGTTCATGATTATCAGTATTATCATTATGATCAAAACAGGGCTAGTCACGATGAGAGACAACAGAGATGAGATCGGCTGGAGAAAGTCAAAGGTGCAGAAACAGTGGGGAGAATGGCAGGCTACACGTCAACAAGTGGACACACACAGAACTCTAAATGACTGCTGACGGGAATGGAAATTGGTACAACCCTTGCAAAACGCCATTTGGCGGCGTGCACAAATGCAATGCCCCTGCTTGATGTAAGTTCACACAAATGCATATATATGTGGACCCAAACGTACGTTCATAGCGTCATTATTCCAATAGCCAAAATATCAGAGACAACTCAAAAGCAGGATGGATAATTACAGTGGGGTATACTCATCCAATGGAATTGTATTCAGCAAGGAAAGTGAATGAACAACTGCCACACACAGCCACCTGGGTGTGTCTCACATGCAATGCCGAGCAAAAGGCAGACACACAGAACAGCACACGCCATGTGACTCCACTGACATGAAATTCACGAACATACAGACAATCTATGATGTTAGAAATAAGGACTGCAAGCTTTTGGGGGACAGAGCTAGGGACTGGGAAGGCACCAGGCAGCCTGCTGTCTCCAGCATCAGAGGTGAAGCTTTTCTTCTGCCCTGTATAGTGTGACTCTAGGCTTTTGGTGGTATTTCCACGTCTGCAAAGTTTTCATTAAATCAGTACTATGCTGGAACCCACTATTTATTAATAAAGAAATGATTGCATGTATCTCAAAAAGGAAGCACCCAGCAGGCTCCCTCCCATACTCTGCTAACTCTTCTCCCTCTTCCTGCTGATGGATCAGCAGGATCCTAAGTGGCTGAGTCACTGCAGGGCTCCCAGAGGGTCAAGAGCAGATTCTTGCATTTTAAATGTGATCTCTTAGAACCACATACCAGGTTTGGGAGGTATATACTGAAGTCTTTGATTTTTTTTTTTTTTTTAAATCAATGACTGATGACATAATTTGAACTTAGATTCCTTAAAGACACAAAAGAGGTTAAAACATTTTGGGATAAAACCACAAGCTGAAGAGGGTGGGGATTTAAAATGAAAACTGTCCTGTAACCACAGGGTGCCTGATGTTCCTGTAACTGTACAATCCAAATAAATTATTTAAATTCGAATAGTCGTGAGACTTGTTCATTACACCAACTGCTTTTATTGTAACACAAATCACTTCATTTAGTGAACACCAATGACATCAGGTAGAAATAAACAGTTGATGTAAATAGATTAAAAAAAAAAAAAAAAAGCCAGAAAAGAGGCAGAGCTTGTTTTAGACAAATCCAGTTTTTGAAAGTTTGTGGGTTATTAAAGAAGGGGGTGATTCCTCAGAGTTTTCAAAATGTTGCCAGGATCCTTTCATTGGCAGGCTCTTCCTGTGCATTCCGGAAGGACTGACGTTCCAAACACAGGTTTCCATATAAACTTTTCCGTAACACATCTGCTGTGGAAAATAAAAGCTTTGTAATATTGGGGCCCCAAACAATGCATAAAGAGAAAGATAAGATTTTAAAATGTTTATTGAAAATGGAAAATTCTTCCTGCATGAGGAAGAGGTAACCAGACCCGCCATACAAACAGGTTCTGACTTGAAGACTGGTGATTTAAAGAAAATGCAACCACTTGCATTTTTTTTTGCTAAAAATAAACCCAAGGGCGCTTAATTGAAAAGATATGCTATGGCAGCCGTTATTAGATTTTAGGTCAAATAACCAATGGGTCCAACTCAATGTGAGACAGGGAAGCCTCATTAAAGAGTGTGGCTGAAGAGCCGTTAGTGAGGCCAGTATAAATCATTGCCCTTTGAGAACTGATGTGGTTGCTCTCCTTTTCTTTGAAGATTTGAATTAGAAATTTATTCTTCTTCACAGATGCTTCAGCTGGTTGTGTTTTAATTATAGACCTTGACCAAAAGCGCAAAAAGAAGAGCAAACAGAGCCAGGCCCACAGACATCTTCAGTGCAAAGTCCTGGTGTAGTCTTTGCAATCGTAGCACCATTCGGGAACTGGCCGACTCGCGTCGATTTGCAGCTGAGGTGTGGGGTACTGAATTCAGGTGATTCCCAAGCCTATTTCTGAATTCCTATGGAGACAGAAACATAGAGGAAAGCAAAGGTTTTAAGGACAAAAAAAAAAAAAGAAAAAAGCACTGATATTATATCAGCTCAGCAAAAGATTCCTAGAAGGAACACATTTTTTTATTGAGATATAACTGACATATAACATTGTATTAGTTTCAGGTGTACAACAGAGGATTCAGTATTTGTATCCACTGAGATGAGCATCACAGTAGGTCTTGTTACAGCACAGTTACAAAATTCCTTTCTAGTAAAGATTGCTTTTAAAGATCTACTCTCTAGAACTTCCAAGTATACAACGCAGAATTGTTAACTACAGTCACCGTGCTGTACCTTACATCCCCGGAATGTAGTTCTAACTCCAAGTTTGTATCTTTTGACTCTCTTCCCCCATGTCATCCATCCGCCATGCCCCTGTCTCTGACAACCACCGAGGGGTTCTCTGCACCTATACAATCAGTTTTGTTATTTTAGATTTCATGTCTTTCTCTGATGCATTTCACTTAGTATAATGCCCTCAAGGTTCATTCATGCTGTTGTGAATGCCAAGACTTCCTTCTTTTTTATTCCTGAGTAATATTCCATTGCGTACATATGCCACATCTTCCCTGTCCACTCATCCATTGATGGACATTGGGTTGCTTCCCTGCCCATGTCTTGGCTACTGTAAAAAACACTGCAATGAACACGGGAATGCAGGCGTCTTTCTGAGTTAGTGTTTTTGTTTCCTTCGGTCTAACACTCCAAAGTAGAATTGCTGGATCAAACCACAGTCCTAGTTTTAATTTGTTGAGGAAACTCCATACTGCTTTCCAGAGCGGCTGCACCAATTTACATTTCGACCAACAGTGCGTGAGGGTTCCTCTTTCTCCATATGCTCACCAGCATTGTTAGTTCTAATCTCTTTTGATAGTAGCCATTCTAACAGGTATGAGGTGATATCTCATCGTGCTTTTAATCTGCATTTCCCTGATTATTAGTGCTGATGAGCATCTTTTCACGCACCTGTTGGCCATCTGTATGTCTTTGGTGAGTATTCAGATCCTCTGCCCATTTTTAAAATCACTTTTTTTTTTGGTATTGAGCTACATGAGTTCTTTATATGTTTGTGGTATCAACCCCCCCCATCAGATACCAAATACACAGTCTGCAAATATTTTCTCCCATTTGGTTGGTTGCCTATTCCTTTTGTTGATGGCCTCCTTTGCACTGCAGAACCGTTCTAGTTTGATGTAAGAAGCAGCTTCACTTACTCCTTCACCACAGACACATTCAAAACCCACCACAGACGCATTCAAACACCCACACAGGTCGGGTGGGCTAAGTCAGGTATAAGCGACGGTTCCTTTCCTTTAAGGGTAAGACCAAGTTCATAAATTTCCAGGTTATACTCAAAACTATATGGGAGAGACAAGGAGTGTTTATGGAGAATCAAGGCAGAATTCCCTGAAGGGCAGAACTGATATGGAGTTGCATCACAAAGGAACTTAACTTTCAGGGATATGACTGTATCTACTGAGGAAAAGAATAACGACAAAGGAAAAACCACAGAAAGTAATTTTATTCAGCAAACATACTGGTTGTAGGAGGGCTGCTCCTGACCCTGAGGGGGCACCTGAAGGGGTCTAGGTGGCCAGAGGGATCCACCCCACACGCAGCCCTTCCATTGACCCTGGGTGCCATATAACCCTCTGGGTGACCCTCTGGGTACCAGACATGGAAAGACTGGGAAACCCAGCTCGGTGGGGACATGAGGAGCCAGGAGATGTGACAGTGAGAATTCTGAGGCAGTGTCTGTTCCCTCAGGCATCTCTGCAGGTGTGGGGAGGACGGGGGCCCCTGGCCACTCTCAGGGTGGTTCTAGGGTTTCAAAGTATAGTTCTGATTCCATGATATAAGATTTCCACCTGATGCACAGGCCTTAGAATCAGTGCCTCCCCTGTTGAAACCTGAATAGCATTTTGAGAGATGGAGGTGGGGACTGGGGAAGGAGAATACTGGGTGGAAGGAATGAAGCAGGGATGGGGAGGAGGGGGTGACCCAGGGGCACAACTGCACAAGAAATCCACAGAAGCACCAAAGGTCTCTGAACAGCTACTTCCCTTCGCTTATTCTTTCTTTCCACGCTTTCAAACAATCCGCTGGTGACAGCTTCGGCCCTGCGGGGAACGGCAGCCCCACTGTGCACAGCAGCAGTGCTGGAAGTGTGCTTTACAGAGGCGACTCTGGCAGGAAAGTAGGGTGGAGTGAGGGGAGGGGAGAGAATGCGGGTAGGGAATCTGGGGCAAGTTGTGGCGAGAGATGGGGTGGAGGGCGACGAGGACCTCCATGCTGGAGGCATGGAAAGGAGGGAACGACAGACTTCTGATGTAGAATCAACAACACTTGAGTTCAGGTGAGTGGGTAATGGAGGGACAAAGAATAGGAAGGGGGAAATGAGAAGAACTTTCACAACCCAATTTCTACCAGCAAAGACTTACATGTGAAAGATAGGGAAGAATTTTCTTGCTTTGACCGCAGGAGACTAATTGCAAAATTAATGCAGCTTTTGATCACAAGGATATATCTCTCAATTCCAATGGCAGTCACACCATCATTTCCTTCCAGGCTCCTTGGGGACCTGGGCTGACCCCCTGCTGTCCCTGTGCCGGGGGCCCAGATAAGGAGGCTCACAGCTGGTCAGATGGAGATACTGTCCCCAAAGCAGAGACACCTGTACCTCGACACGCCCTGGGAATCACTCTCTTGTAAGATGGGTGTTCTGTGTGGTATTTTGGAGCGGGGAATATGATGACAAGCTTTCATTCTGATTCATTTAAAATAGCCCCAAGGTCTGAAGGACAGCACTCATAAGGATAATGGCAGCCTTGGGAAAGAACGTGTACTTCTGCAGCTGAAACGACAGAAGCTCTGCAAGTTCCTCAAAAGCAGGGAGGTCACCTAGTTCATCCCTGGGCTCTCGGAACCTCCACAGCTGCAAACACAGAGCAGGCACGCAAGCAAGTGCTCAGAAATGAATAGATGGATGGATGGGTATGAGGATGTATTGCAGTTGAGATCTAGCTGGTTAAAAACAGGCTCAGCCATGTCTCTGGTGATCAATGGGCACAACTGTACACAAGTCATGAGTTGCTGCCTCTAGCAATTAAACCATCACTTTCTAAGCTTAGCTTTACAAGACCAGAACTAAGAGGCTGATTAATTTCTCCTAGGCCTGAGTCCTTTGATCTTCTTAAGTCACAGATGGCTTTGAGAAGTCAGTGAGGACTACAGACTGGTCCCCCAGAAAAATGTGGAGGCGTCTGTGCACACATATACACAGCCTGGCTCACACCTGGCAGAGAACTTCAGGAGGTTCACAGATCCAGATACCGTGGGGCCTGATGCCTTCTCTCAAAAAAAAGCAATTCAAAATTAGGTACAGGCACTTGGAATGGCCCCTTCAAAGTGTGAGTTCCTGAGTCTTAAGCTCTACTAGCTTCAGGGAAGACCTACCCCAACCCTCAGCTCTGAATGCTGGACCTTGGTTCTGTGCCTGCAATTCCAGAAGCTGCCACTCGGTGATTACTGGTGTTGGATCAGGGGTCAGGCTGCCTGGGGGCAGGACTAGGTGAGTCTCCAAGCTTTAATCATTTGTGTATGCTTAGTCACTCGGTTGTGCCCAACTCTTTGCGACCCGTGGACTATAGCCCACCAGGCTCCTTTGTCTATGGGATTCTCCAGGCAAGAATACTGGAGTGGGTTGCCATTTCCTTCTCCAGGGGATCGTCCCCATCCAAGGATCAAATCCACGTCTCATATCTCCTCTGTTGGCAGCCGGATTCTTTACCACTGACCCACCTGTTTGGTTGATTTTATGAAGATCCACTGGAGAAAGGATAGGCTACCCACACCAGTATTCTCAGGCTTCCCTTGTGGCTCAGCTGGTAAAGAATCCATCTGTAATGTGGGAGACCTGGGTTGGGAAATCCCTGGAGAAGGGAAAGGCTACCCACTCCAGTATTCTGGGCCCTGGAGAATTCCATGGACTGTATAGTTCACGGGGTCACAAAGAGTCGGACACTACTGAGAGACTTTCACTTCGTAACACCTTCTGCTTCACAAAGCTACAAGAATAGGTAAAGTACTTGTGCTCCGAGTCTAAAAAAAAATCCCTTAGACTGTTAACAAGAGTTTCATAAAAATTTTTCCTCTGCTCCTTCCAACTCATTTGCCATAAAATTTTGCTCAAAATATAAACGGTACCTATTAAACTACCATTGTAGATTATCTGGGGCTGGGTTTGCCTTAGTCATTCTTCCTCAGGCACTGATTTTTTTTTTCCCTCTCCCACGCAAACACTGAACACATTTGAACATAACTGACCCATCTGGTGCCAGCACTCTCCTGTCCTGGAGGGACAGGCTGCATCACAGGAGCGTATGGAAGTGCAGTGGCCTCCCCCCACAGCCACAAGAAGCCCCCTGACCGGCCACTCTCCCTGAGAGCAATGTGAGCCTGACAACAGGGCAGCAGAGAGAAAACGCAGCCTGTCTTTACCACGCTGTGCTTCTCTTATTATCTCTGCTCAGTCGTATCTGACCCTTTGCGACCCCATGGACTGTAGCCTGTCATGCTTCTCTCCATGGAATTCTCCAAGCAAGAATTCTCCAAGCAAGAATACCGGAGTGGGTTGCCATTCCCTTCTCCAGGGGATCTTCCTGACCCAGGGATCGAACCCAGGTCTCCCGCATTACAGGCGGATTCTTTACCATCTGAGCCTCCAGGTCTTCACTCTGTACCAATTCATGATCTTGATTAAAAGAGTCTGATGATGTGTTTTTAAATATGATTGAAAAAAAGCTTCTCAGATGACAGAGTAATTGGTAGCCAACTACAATGTAGCTTTGCACATTTCAATTGTCAACTACCACTGGGATACTGAAGGAAAAGTAATTTGGAAATAAAAGTAATACAAGGACTTTCTCATAAAGTCCAAGTTCGTCTAACATGCAAACGCACAACTACTGCAGTTTCCACAGTCAGAAGCAGCATTCATGGTTAGAAAATAGTGTATATAGTATTTCCATGCTGTAATGGAAAAAAAGTGCTTATAGGTGAAGTGATGATAAATAACCAGTAGCAAGATAAAGTTTAAACATAGACATGTGCATAGATTAATGCACATAACTGACTTTAGAGAAGAAAAACTTGGCATAGTCAATAGTTCTGGAAAGTAAATAGAAGGCTTGAACCTTCCATAAACCTCTTAAACATTTTCAGAGTAATTAACTTTTGAAATTCAAGACACACTTTTATCTCTCAAGCTGTAATACAACAAATACAAGAAATTTTATTATTTACTATGACCAAACATCAACGCTCAGATCTATAATTCTTAAGAAGTCAAATTCCATTTAGAAGTGCCTTTTACAAGACAGATGGAAACAGAGCAGGATATGACCTCTGCTCAGTCAAAAAGATTCACGTATTTATCTAGTCACAGTAGATTAAGGACATATTGAGAAAGTGCTAACTTTAATTAACATGATCTTTCCTCCTTGTAAATCTCATTGTTTCATTGATTAAGTTCTAAACATACTTACATCCAAATTCTTAAACATATTCTACGAATTTTCAAAGGTGTAGCTTATCAAATCCTATTAAAGTAATAAATCTATTAGAATAGAACCATGAATATACACTAAAAAAAAAAAAAAATCCTAGAAACCAAACCAATTTTGATGTTCAGAAACCTCAGGAAGCAGATAACACCTTCCTCCAATATCACACCACCATTGCTGTGGTGCTATTTTCAAGGAAACTAGAAAGGAAGGAACTAAGTTAGAGACAGCTCCAACGTCCTTCTCCTTTTCACCAAAAACATTTATAAAGTGAGACACGGCTGCAGAGCCAGAGGCATAAGGATCAGGCACGGCAGGCGGAAGGTAAGCTCTGTGCATAAACACAAAGGAGAAGACTCAGTGTTTCTGGAATGTTCCCCAAGTGTCCAGCACATGTTTTTATTCCCCATGCCATCTCTCCTTTAATGCTCCCAACCACTCAGTGAAGAAGTTAACGTGAGTTTCTCCCAACTTGAAGTACTTGTCCAGCTTATAGAGCAGGTGTAAAGGGGGAAGGAGGGGAGAGGCATGGCTTTAGTCATATTAAGTCTAGCTTGGGTGGTTACGCATCAGAGATATACTTATAATGCAATGCGAACAAATGAGAAAAATCAAGGCACTGCTTAATTATTAAAACAACTGCCAGTATCAATATTCCTACCAAAATGACTTTGTCCACTTCACAGGGAGGTGATGGTGTTGTTCTGTGTTTCCCTACAGAATGCCCGTCCAGGAAAACCAGCCTCAGGTCAGGTGATTCCACACGACCTGTCTCGCGGCTCTGAGCCACGCTGAGACTCAGTAAACGTGACCGGTGGATGGTGTGTCACTGGGTTTTCTCTGCATGGGCAACACGCACACATCCCTAATCTGCTCACATTAGAACATGCTGCAAAATGTGTTTTAATGAGGAACAGTTGGTCTGGTTCTGCTCAAATAAGAGAGATCCCTGTAAGAGAGCTGCCAACTGTCTCCCCATCTTGCAGCGCAGCTTCTAAGTGAATTCTTCAGCCCTGCCACCTGCAGGTGCTGCCAGGACCCAGCGATGGCATTCCATGTGCCAGTTCCCTTTCCCGGACGAACAGACAACCTTGTCCCTGCGTTCCTGTCATTATCTGATGCCAGGACAGACAGGGGATCACAGAGGCCAAGGCACCTTTCTCCACTCTTCTTCGGGACCTGTCTCTAATTGGGAGCATATTAATACCACGTCACTAAGAGTGTTCATTATCTCCAAACCAAACATGGTAGCATTTTCTAGCTCTTGCAGTCTCCGGAAAGAACGCTACACACACAGTCCATTAGTGTTACAGGCACGTCATCATGTAACAGGATCAACAAATGAAACTGGGAATCTAGTACACCTGTTCATTTATTCTGGGAGAAAACTGACACTGGAAAACCTCTGCTGCAATTACAAGATGACAGCACAGTACCATCAGCCTTGGGGTGCCACTCTGGGGCATGAGCAATTCTAAAGCAGCCATTATTCATGTGTCATTTCCCCTCCCCCCACCTCAAATGTGTACTTGCCATAAGATCATTAAAACTGCAAAGAAAATGTTTTCAACTGGACCACATACACACTTAAAAAACTCACTATGATCTCAGTTTTTTTCATCTTATTTTGGTGATCGAGTAAACACATGGCTTTGCTAATAAGGCCAAACATAAATTATTAAACTATCTACCATAGGATCAAATGCATTTCAGAGTCTATCCTGAATAATTCTGGCTTGACGTCCACCAAAGGAACAGATCTGAAGTGCCCCTGTGTGGTCTCGGTGACCCCTCCTTGTTAGGTGCCCAACTTTCTGACTTGAGCTGCGCCAAGTGAAAGAAAGATACATAATCATATCAAAAACCAAAGCTCGGCATCTGCCCATCACCTAATTATTTCCTGTAAGATCGTATTTCATCCTACTCAAGAGATCTGAAAACAACTCTTAAGCTCTGAACTTCTTTTAACAAATTCAAAATATTTCTTATGTGTAAATTTTCTCATGGCCCAGAGGCACTGTTACAGCTTGAAGTGGGAGCTAATAGGGAGGAAGGAAAAATCGTTTGATATCTTAGAACTCAAGATAAATTAGAGTTTAGAATCTTTTCTTAACTGAGCCTGAAC
The DNA here is from genome assembly GCF_002263795.3 of Bos taurus. NCBI lineage: Eukaryota > Metazoa > Chordata > Mammalia > Artiodactyla > Bovidae > Bos > Bos taurus. Next base: position 36,837,170 of record NC_037350.1, read on the forward strand.
ATATGGCCTACACAGAAAATCTATCGAAACCAAATATGTGATTAATGCAAGGAAACTGTCTTGAAATATACATTATGCAGTGCAGTACACTATTGGAAAAGAAACTCAAAATCTCCTAATTTTAAAAAGTTTGCTTAGAATACAAAATTATCTTCAGAGCAGAAAATTATCTCTATTGTAACTGCATTTTATCCCTAAAATATAAACTTAGGGAGGCACATCTTCACTCGAGCATCCCTAATGTCGCTGCTGAGAGAGTCCGGGGAAGAAGCAATGAATGAAGGTGACTGCTCAGGCTCGCTGCCTTCTCACCCCTCCACTGTGGGCTTCTGTCTGAATGCTTTCATCTTATTTGTCCTTCTTAATCTTAGCACCAAACGTCCATTCAAATAAACCTACACTTTCCTTATTTTCAACTTCTTAACACTCACCAAAATAAGGAGCAGGGTAGGGTAGAGAGATTCAAAATTAATAGTACAGTTCTCTCTTTTGCTTACTAAATATCAGCCACAGATGTGCACACACACCCACACACACCTACCCCAGGAGGCTTGCTTAGAACTATAAAGCCTGGGATTACAATGTTCATGACAGTAGCAGAAATCAGAACTCATCTATTCCAAATTATTGGCTGGAAATAAGCAAGCTGCTCCACAGGTGTGGTAAACTTAAAAAAAAAAGAAGGGATGAATTGGGTCAAAATGCTTCGTTGACAATTAAGTCCTTTCGATAATCTCTTAAACCACAACTGAAACCATCCTCCTCCTCACACGGAGCAAACTGAGAACTGGGATGTAGATGAAGATAACAATTGAGTGCCTTGCAGTTAATCTTTAATCAGTCCAACACAAAATAATTACTCTTAGGGATTTTGTCCAAATGGGTCACCATGAGAGTGTTTTGGCAGAAGTTTGGGTTTTAAACAATAAGAACAACAAAAAAAATGGGTGATGTTACCTGCTGTCACAACCAACCCTGTCATCCTGAGTACTATCCTCAATGCCATTGGGTATATGGTTTTAGAATCAATGAAGTAAGGGATACCCTAACAGCACAAATATATTCATTCATTCATTCAAGAGACACCGAGTGAGCAGGCGCTATTTCAGACATTAAGGCCAAAGGAGTGAGCAAAGCAGAACAGCTCAGCCCTCATGGATGGGACTCCTGTTTATTAGCTGGAGACAAGCACATAAATATTTGCTATGTCTGATGGTACGATGTACCATCAGGACAGCAAGTACTAGGTCTGACAGAAGGTGGGGGTAACTATTTTACAGAGGGCTCCTCAGGAGCCTCATGGATAAGGTGGTATTTCAGCAGAGACCTGACTGGAGGAGATGACAGACATGTCATGTGGCACCTAAGAGAAGCATGTTCCATGCGGAGGGACAAGCAAGCGGGAAGGCCCTCCGGAGGGAGCAAACTCGGTGTGTTCACATCCAAGGAGCAGCATGAGCCTGTGGCTGGCTTAGCGGGTTTGACGGGGAAGAGGTCGATGATACGGTAGAGAGACCAGCGGGGTGTGCAAGGCACTAGGCCTTGGAGGTCACTACAGGGCCTTTGGCTTCCATTCTGAGTGTCATGGGAAACCCTAGACTTTTAAAAAAATTTTTTTTTTACTGTGATGAGATACATATAACATAAATATTACCATTTGAATCATTTTTAAGTGTACAGATCAGTGGCAATTACAATTGCCATGTTGTACAACCATCCCCACTGTCTCTTTCTAAAACTTTTTCATCATTCCAAACAGAAACCCTACAATCATTAGGAAACAACCCTTGTACCCACAACCTCTGATAAACTCTAATCTACTTTCTGGCTCTACAGAAAGAGGCTCTGCTTATTCTAGATCTTGTATATAAGTGGAATCATGTAATATTTGTTTTTTGTGTGCCTGACAGGTCACTTAGCATAATGTTTTCAAGGTTCATCCTTGTGGTAGCAAGTATCAGAACTTCATTTCTTTTTATGGCTGAACAAAATTCCATTGCATGTATATATCAACATATCAAACACATTCTGTTTAATCCATTTATTTGTTGATGGACACTTGGACTGTTTTCAGCTTTTGATTATAGTGAATAATGCTGCTATGAACACTGGTATACAATATAATTGGCATAGAAACAGAACAAGTATCTATTTGAATGCCTGCTTTTATTCTGTTGGGTACATATGTTAGGTCATGGAATCCTAGATGGTTGTGAGCACAAGAGAAACATGATCTGACTTTTATAGATGGTATAAAGAGGGAGACCAATTAGGCAGATTGTTTGTGTTTATTATCAGATTATACAGTACAGAGCATGGAAAACCACCTCCTACAAGAATATTTTTTTAAAAAAGCCTGTAGCAAGTAACACTATCCTGCACCATGATGCTTTTTGACAGTTCAGAGGAACTGACATCATCTGAAGGAGAGCAGAAAAGAAACAGCACTCAAAGTCAGTGAAAAGGGGAAACTTAGAAACACGATCACAAAGTATTTGTTTTAGGTAACCAGCAAATTTGGAAAACTCAGCAGTGGCCACAGGACTGGAAAAGGTCAGTTTTCATTCCAATCCCAAAGAAAGGCAATGCCAAAGAATGCTCAAACTACCACACAATTGCACTCATCTCACACACTAGTAAAGTAATGCTTAAAATTCTCCAAGCCAGGCTTCAGCAATACATGAACTGTGAACTTCCTGATGTTCAAGCTGGTTTTAGAAAAGGCAGAGGAACCAGAGATCAAATTGCCAACATCTGCTGGATCATGGAAAAAGCAAGAGAGTTCCAGAAAAACATCTATTTCTGCTTTATTGACTATGCCAAAGCCTTTGATTGTGTGGATCACAATAAACTGTGGAAAATTCTGAAAGAGATGGGAATACCAGAACACCTGATCTGCCTCTTGAGAAATTGGTATGCAGGTCAGGAAGCAACAGTTAGAACTGGACATGGAACAACAGACTGGTTCCAAATAGGAAAAGGAGTCCATCAAGGCTGTATATTGTCACCCTGCTTATTTAACTTATATGCAGAGTACATCATGAGAAATGCTGGACTGGAAGAAACACAAGCTGGAATCAGGATTGCCGGGAGAAATATCAATAACCTCAGATATGCAGATGACACCACCCTTATGGCAGAAAGTGAAGAGGAACTCAAAAGCCTCTTGATGAAAGTGAAAGTGGAGAGTGAAAAAGTTGGCTTAAAACTCAACATTCAGAAAACGAAGATCATGGCATCTGGTCCCATCACTTCATGGGAAATAGATGGGGAAACAGTGGAAACAGTGTCAGACTTTATTTTTCTGGTCTCCAAAATCACTGCAGATGGTGACTGCAGCTATGAAATTAAAAGACGCTTACTCCTTGGAAGGAAACTTATGACCAACCTAGATAGCATATTCAAAAGCAGAGACATTACTTTGCCAACAAAGGTTCATCTAGTCAAGGCTATGGTTTTTCCTGTGGTCATGTATGGATGTGAGAGTTGGCCTGTGAAGAAGGCTGAGCGCCGAAGAATTGATGCTTTTGAACTGTGGTGTTGGAGAAGACTCTTGAGAGTCCCTTGGACTGCAAGGAGATTCAACCAGTCCATTCTGAAGGAGATCAGCCCTGGGTGTTCTTTAGAAAGAATGATGCTGAAGCTGAAACTCCAGTACTTTGGCCACCTCATGCGAAGAGTTGACTCATTGGAAAAGACTCTGATGCTGGGAGGGATTGGGGTCAAGAGGAGAAAGGGACGACAGAGGATGAGATGGCTGGATGGAATCACTGACTTGATGGATGTGAGTCTGAGTGAACTCCGGGAGTTGGTGATGGACAGAGAGGCCTGGCGTGCTGCAATTCATGGGGTCGCAAAGAGTCAGACACGACTGAGCGACTGATCTGATCTGATACTTTTAAAAACGCTGTTGCGGTTATAAACGTTACTGAAAAGACCAATGACCGCCTCCTCTTCTCACGGTATACATGTCATGGATGTGATATTAGCATCTCAGTTAACCAGGCCCAAATAAATCTTCAGTGATCATCAGCACACCTCCAATTTGGTACCACATAGTCACGGATCACTTCCTCTGTGCCAGTACCATTGGGTGCCTCCCATGCATTATCTCATTTCACTGCCAGAATTACTCTACTGAATGGACTCTATTACCCTCAATTTATTGAAGAGGAAACACACCGTGAGATGGTAAGTAACCAGCCAATGATCACACAGTTATCAGGGACAGAACCAAAATCCCAAATCTATGTAGAAAGATCACAAAGTTTATGTGCTTGAGGGATATACTTGTCTTTCAGAGTGGATATCTGCAAGAAAGAATCCCCAGGAGCTGGGGGCCTCCAGAGGGAAAATGCTGAGCTCGATTATGTAAATCTCCAGTGTTTTTTGGCTTTTCCTTTTTTGTCCTTTGGACTTCTCAAGTGGTGGCAAATTTGAAAGTTACCAGATCTTACTTTTACAGGTTGACTTCCTACCAGACAACTGTTGACTTGACACATGGCTTGTACATTTATGTTTCTCAGTAGTTTTATACAATGGTGTCGGGGAGGTTGAGGGACAGGAGAGAATTTGTTTCTCTGAAGCCCTTTAAATTTAAAACGTGGCAAACTGTGCTACAAAACAGAAGGTATTCATGCTTCTATTATTTTAGGCACAAGTCAAAGTTAGTACTCTGAACATGACAGGAGAAACAGGCTGAAAATTGATGGTTAGAAGCATGCCTGGCTCTAAGGTCCTCATCGTTACAGTTTCCGTGAAAAGAATTTAAACTTGCAAGATTATTATCAATTTAAAAAGAGGCTTTTGCAATCTGCTTATCAAGATGTCAAATGACTTCAAAGAGCAGGCTGGGTGGCTTGACTGTGATTTTTTTTTTAGCCTTTGAAGAATATACTAATGTCCTGAGCTGAAGGAACCGAGGATTATCAGCCTATCACGCACTGTCAACCTCCCTGCCTCCGGCCAAGAAAGCCTCTCTCCTACCGTGCACATCAGTAAGAGTCAAGTCCATTCTACAAATGTGCACAGAGCACCAGCTCTGAGTCAGGCGCTGTGCTATGACCCAAAGCTGGTGGCAAACGGAGCAGACGGGGCGGCCCTGCTCCTGTGAACTTGGCTCACACAGGCAAATTTCACCATAACACTTGTGCTCAAAACCCTTCCAGCGTGCATGGCAGAAACTCCCAGTACTCCCTCATATCTTATTCATACAGAAGTGTGTATCTCCTAAACTCTAGGCCATGTGAATACTTCTAGCCAATGGACAGAAGTAGAAATACCCTCTGCCCCTCCTGTGCTGAGGCCGTGAAGAGCTGGTTCTCTAGCCGGTCGGCCTGGGTCCCTGAGTGCCTGTGTAGAGCAGATAAGCCCTGGTTTGAGATCACCCAATAAATGGTACTAGATGTGTTGCAGTGAAGAGTAGGAAATAAACCTTTCCTGTGTTAAGCCTGAGATTTCAGGGTTAATGTGTTACTGCAGTATCATAGACTAATACATGTGCTCTACTGTATTGGGCTGGCCAGAAAGTTCATTCAGGTTTTCCTGTCACATCTTATGAAAACCCCAAATGAGCTGTTTAGTCAACCCAGTGTAACATGCTGCTGTTTTTGTTTGGTCATAAGTCATGTCTGACTCTTTTTTTGACCCCATGTACTGTAGCCCGCCAGGCTCCTCTGTCCATGGGATTTCCCAGGCAAAAATACTGGAGTGGGTTGCCATTTCCTTCTCCACAGGATCTCCCCAACCCAGGGATCAAATCCGTGTCTCCTGCATTGGCAGGTGGATTCTTTACCACTGAGGCACCCGGTAAACCCAATATAATCTGCTCCTTCACTTCAAAGCCCAGAGGGCCACTCTTTACAATGAACATTATTATACACTTGCGCCCAACTGCCCACATCTACTTACAGATGCCCAAAGAAAGCCAAATTCATTCCTGCTCATTCTGTCACTGACTTATGTTCCTTTGGTACTGAGAAGAATCTTCTCCTTCACTTGCCTGATTAAGTCCTTCTTATCTTCCAGTCCAGTTCTAACCCCATCAGACCCATGCCACCCTCTGCAGTGGGAACTGTGTGAATACCCTCATCACACTAGTGTTCTCCACACTGTAAATTCCACCTCACTGATACAGACTCCAGGAAACACGTTCCATCTTCCCATCCTCTTCTGTCCTTCTGGTGCAAATCTGAAGCCCTGGTTCCACACTCAGATGCAACAGGTCTGAGACCCGGATTGTGAAGCAAGCTTTGTCAGGAAGTAGACAGAAGCTTGGGGCTTCTGTCTTGCTGGGGCAAGAGGGGCAGAGGCAACATCTCTTACCAGCAGCTTCTATGTGGTTTGGGTCTTGTTTCTGGAAAACTTAGCAAAGAGTCTGCCCGCAGCCCTTCTAATTATTCTGTGAACTGCTCAGTATCCCTTTTTGGACCCCTTTCTGTTTAACTGTTTTCTGTCGTCTTTAGAGAACCCTGATCCATATATTCGCTGATCCCTCAACTCTACAAAGGTCTCCCATCTTCCAATTTCTTCTGATCTGATGTCATCTCATTTATCACCTTATATATTACAGATTTTGTTCAAAAAGCACCTGTCTTCCTTTCCCAACTACACTTCCATCTCCTTGAGGGCAAGGATCACACCTTAGACTCCTGACCCCAAGCAGTCTGGACCTACCTTACAGACTGATCGGAGGACCACTTGATTTATCATCCGAACGAGGACCCCTCAAAGAATGAAAAAAGGCACTGTTATTAATTATACCCAGACAAACTGAGACGTGATCATACTCGGCACTGCTCACTGATGCCTGAGTAAAAAGCTCAAGACTTTTGAAAGGAAAGGAACATAGTCCAAATGAGAATACCAAAGAGCAGTCCTGGCATCTGAGATTTGGTGGGGATCACCTGTAAAACTCCCATCACCAGAGCAATGACGTCACACAGGTAGCCAGCGCACACCCACAGGACCCTTTCTCACTCCAATCCCTCCCAACAGGGGTCACAACAGAACAGCAGAGCCACCAGGAGAACATCCAGACTCAAATCTCAAAGGCTAAGACCATATTCATTACTTCTATCTCCAATATGTAGTCCAGTGCTGGGATAATATGTTCAGTAAGTGCTAAGACATATCCTAAGAGGCCAGGCATTACCTGTGGGTTGAACGTGTGAGTCATTCAGGCTCAGGGGCCTGATCCTTTTCTCTCGCCCTGAGCCCCTCCTTGCCCTGGGAGTCTGCCCCCGCTTTTGCCTCAAGCCCCTTGCACTTGCTTCCCCGCATGTGGGCAAAGGATGCAGAGGACCCAGTCCCACCCTAGGATGCCTCTTCGTGAGCCTGCACAGCCGTGTAAAGAACACTTTTGAGTGTTCTTGCTGCTCTAATCCAGACTGGAATCATAAGTGGAGGTAACACAGGTAAGAAGCCTCAACACCCAGCACATAGTAGAGGCTCAGTAAATGGCAGCTATTGTTATTATCACTGAGGTGGAGTCAGTTCCTTGATGCACGCAATTCCCCTCACCATGCCCTGGCCACAAGCCTCAAGGGGGGGAATATTATCACGAGTGATGGCACAGTTAGTGATACAAGTGAAATGAAAGCTAATGGTTTAGCATCAGCCTGCTCTGACCACACTGTGGATGGTACTCAAACTGGTGAGTGGAAGACACGGCTAACATACGAAAGGCCTTCTGAACTGACATAATCGTATGAGTTAGGCTGTAATCCCCAATAAATTCAGCTCAAGCGCACAGAATAAAAGCTATGTATCTAGACTGTGAAACCCAAATACGCCCTAACAGATCTACAAATGAAACTAAGTAGAAGCCGTAAGAACAGAAGAAATGGACTAAATATTAAACGTGCTATAGTTCTCACCGTGACACCGACTGAACATATGGGCAATGAAGAATTCAATCTTACAAGAAGTTAAAAGGGGAAAAAAAAAAAAAACTAGGAAAAACTGCTTTGGGATTGGAGCCAGTATCTTGGGGGGTGGGGTGTGGAAGGAAAAATAGGAAGGAACACACCCTCATTTGCTTCTAACACGGTTAGCTGATCTGTTTGAAATTAGACCTACTTTCAAATGTTTTAACTTAATTATTAAGCCATTTCTTAACCTCATGAATGCAGTTTTCATGCACTTTCAAATCTGGCCCAGAACTAATAGACCCTTTTACTTCAGTGGTTTTGGAAATGAACGTTAGATGGAGAGGAAAGCATTTTAACGATGCCTTTCTAAGGGTCAAAGCTCCAAAAATATAGTATAGTTTGTACATAAAACTCAGTACACCTGAACATCCTGCTGGCCCTTTGTCTGGTAATGAGGCAAACCACGCCACCCTTTAAAACTCCCGCTTCCTCTCTGCGGGCAGTCGGCTGTGTTGGTGCTGAGCTATCTGACCGCTCAAGTGAATACATTATTAGGATCAAAGTCCCGGTAGATGAGAAACAGGTGACAGCCGGGGACCCTGGGGCAGCCTTCCCTTCCCTTGTGAGAAACAGGGCAGGTCCTGGTCTCCATTCTAGAATATTCTTTAAAAGGCGGTGTAAGGAATAAGAGAAAGAAATGCCTGGCAGTAAGAACAGTCAGTGATATAAGATTGTTATGAGTCTCTCTCTGTGAATTTGTCATTCTCACTGTGTGGAGGAACCCTTAAATTGATCTGTACAAAATCAATGGCTGATGAGCACAACATTTGCAATGATACAAGACTGTGCAATTTTTACCTTCATTGCCTAAAGTGAAATGATGCTGTAGCATGTGCTGCAAATTATAATGATAATTATTATTAATTATCAGTGACCAACATTTACTGTAACAGGAGCTGACATTGATTGATTGCTGAGTCATTTCTATGGAAATTCTATGAAGTGGGTACTGTTGTTATTCCCCAATTCCAGAGGCAAGAACTAAGCTGGAAAGAGGTTGAATAAGTGTCCCAAGCTCTGTTTCTTATGGTAAATCAGGGATTCAAATGCAGATGATCAGAATACAGAATCCATGTTCTTATTTGCTACACTGTGTTGGATGGTGAAGACCAATGGAAGCAATGTACCACTTAGAACAGTAAAGACATTAAAATAAAGCCATTAAATCACTGATTTTTAAAGGAATACTTACTGCATCCCTTTATCAAATACTAACATACACACTATGCCGTGGGTATGTTGTCCACATTATCTAGTTTAATCTTCTGCAAATCACTTACCTCCATTCTACAGATGGAGAGACTTGACTGAAGAAGGTGTGCTGTACAACACTGTAGGAATTGTGGTCTGAACCCATACCTGCCAGGCTCCAAGTCTCGAGCTCTTTTCAGAGAGCCACCCTGCCTCTTCTTTCTTTAAAGTGATTCTTTACAAATACGAAGAAACTTAAAAAGAGGAACACTTTGGAATAAAACTGCTTACTTCTAAGTTTAGAATTAGGAGAGAATTGTCTTCCTTTCTCTCTTTTGCAAGGCACAAAATAGCTCTGACTTCTTGAGTATGGATCTAAGAGATGGGAGGATACAAGTGGTGTATGGTAAGAGGGGCCACAGAAGAAGAAACATCAGCAGTGGATCCGGCTCGTCTTTATCAAGCAGCAGCAGTGCTCACGTTCCCTGGTATTCCTAAGGTGGACTCACAGCTCGAACACCTCTTGGAACAAGGGGAAGATGGTTAACACTGTCCATTTTCTCATCCTTTTTTTCCTCTCTCTTTTTGTACCTAGTGTAAGCTCACTCTGGTATATTAAAAGTCTGGCATTACTACATTAAAATAGTAAAACTGCTTTTACAAACATCAAACACTCCTCCCCGACTTGAGCATCATTTTCCTGGAAGAGTGGGGTCTTGAATTTCAGTGTGCGTCTGTATTATCTAGACAGCCTTTGAAAAAACAGAGGACTAGGTCCCTCTCCTAGAGTTTCTAGTTCAGTTTTGGGTTGGGGCCCATGAATTTGCCTTATAACAAGTTCCCATATACTGCTGATGCTGCCAATCTGGTGACCACACTTGAGAATCACTATCATAGAAGTGAAGTTGAAGTCGCTTAGTCGTGTCCGATTCTTTGCGACCCCATCGACTGTAGCCTACCAGGCTTCTCCGTCCATGGGATTTTCCAGGCAAGAGTACTGGAGTGGGTTGGCATTTCCTTCTCCAACTATCGTAGAACACCTATGAAAATGTACATGTCCTCTGCTTTCTCCCATCTCTTCTTCATCCTAAGAACAAAGCTGCCTGACTGTGTCCACAGAAAAATGCACGATCTGTCCTTTATGTTTTTACTTTGAACCCTATAGTGCTTTCCATAGGATAATAATTCATAGCTTTCTTTCTGCAATTAATTATCCTTAAAGAATACTTATTCAAAAATGTTCCCTATTTGGTTAGAGGTGGCATTTTTGGCTCCAATCTTCTCTAAAAATAATCAGACAAATTTTGTCTCTCTATCCTATTCTCTTTTCCCTCTATTCTTCTAACCAAACTGAAAAGAGGAATAGCAATAACCATTTAAAAATGTTACTACATGCTGTTTTTATTAGGATATAATTTCTTAGAGGACAGTTACCTTTTGACTCTACAGAAGCTTTCCTTTTCCACCATGCTATGGGCATTTACATAACTATCATTATTTGAAAATAACTAGGCCTTATTTCTATTAATATTTACAGAATTCAAAGTCCTGCCACAGGGTAGGCATTCAACCCGTTTTTGTCAGATGAAATATTTCAAACACTGAGTCTTAGAGACAACCGAGGTCCAGAGAACCTAAGTGATGTACAGAAGGTCACAGAGTCTATCACCACAGAGGCCAGAATCCTCTGATCCAGATCTCTTAACTCCCACCCGGCCTGCACTTTTCCCCTGGTCTGTTGTACCCCTCCCAGTTTTAAGTCCAAAGTAGCGTAGGGCTTAAGACTTAAAGAATAATCATAATATTCTCAATTAAGGAAACATATTTACTATGGGAAACACTTTTTTTTTTTCTTTTACAGTATTTTGATTTAGATGCTTTGGCTTTTCTAGATTTCTTTATAATGTGTGGAGGAGGAAGCATTTACTGTAGAAAAACTCAGGAAAAGCCAAGAAAATTTAAGAAGATAGAAATTCTGATGGGATTAGTTTCTTTGGCACTGAATAGATTACCCTATCAGAGAAATTCACCGCCCGCTCCCCCACAGATTATGTGCACTGCATAATCACAGCTAAATAATTAAGAACCAAAGGTCATCTTCGGAGTCTGCTGTTTCTAAAGCAGCTAGATTTAGGGGAAAGGGGAGACAACCACTTAGTAACTACTTACTATGTCCCAAGCCTAGTTTTAGGTGGTTTACATACTATTGAATGCGTTCCTTTCAACAACCCATGAAAGAAATGATTATCCCCATTTAACAGACTAAACCAAAGCTCAGAGGAGTAAATTGACAAGTCGAGATGCAAACTCAGCTCTATCTGACCCCAGGGTCACATTTCATCCACAGAGTGAAGCTCATTTTTTCACTGAGGAGTTCCAGTACCTTTATCAGAGCTCAAAGAGCTCAAAATGTCTGAGGCAGGATTATAACCTCTATCGCCTTCCTCTAAATCCTATAAAAATGGGAGCTGTTCTCCTGTTTAATCTATTTTGGTTCATATCATCAGCAAAAACGTTTGTAACACCAGGACAAATGCTTTTTTGAAGAAGGCTTTTTGACCCCGAGTTTGGCATATCTTTAAAAGCAGACAAATAATAAAACGGAAAGCTCTGTTCATTAATTTACATGAAGTCACAAATGGTGATAAAGGGATTGCTGGATGTTCCCCTTAACGTTAAATGCACAAATCAATATTCTGAACCCTTTGGCCTCATGCCTGAGATCAACCTATATTTCCTAGAGGGGCAGAAGGGCCAGCAGTCAAATGACCTTTATCCTCATCTCACCTAGGACTTTAGGGTCAACCCAGCCCAGAGGAGGGATTGGTCAGGGAGCTGATGACACCATTTCCCAGGCTGGAGGGAGGCAGAGGAAAATAGAACAGACTGGCCCGTGGAATTTAAATGGGGCTGCCCTCTTAGGAAGTAACATTACAGCGAAGGAACCAATGAAAGGATGCTGCTTTTCCTCACTTGTATATAATTATAATGTGATGTTTTAAAATACCAGCCATTTTGATAGGCATACATGAAGGAATTAAATCAGGCAGGGTCTTTGAAATAACAGTTTTGGCCACTGCTGCTATTTGCCATAAAATTCTTTTCACTGTGGCAATTTAAAATCAACCTTGTAAAATATACCATGAGGAAAAAGAGATTTTTTTTTTTCTTAAGTCGCTTGCTTGAAAAATTTCTGAAGTATTACCCAAAATATCAAAAGCAATAGAATTCAAATGCTGGATTTCATTGCTCCTTCCTGGTCATCCATCCAAACCCCCAAGTATGATGTATGATTTTTTTTCTAAACAACAGAAAACATTAATTTCTATGCTTATATGCTTATCAAGTTGGAGAGTTCCCTCCTGGTCAAGTGGGCTGATACACTTGGCAGGGTTTCGACAAAAGCTGGCTGACATCACTCCGCATCAGTCAGACGGCTGTGCCCACAGAGTCTTCACATGTCCTTGTCAAGCTCGTGAGAAGTGTCACTCACTTTCGGATTTCAGAGACTGTCATCACAATAGGTGAGAATACAGATAATACGACCCTCTTTGTCACTACTCCTAACGTTTAATGGACATGCCTTTGCCATTGCTTTGGGGTGGGGGTGGGGTGGGATGGGAGATAATACATCTACTAAAACAAATCTGGAGTTACACAGCCAGATAAATATCACTCATCATTTTTCTGAATGTTAAGTCAGCGCTCTACTTTTTATTTTTTTTGGAGCACTTAACAATTGTGTTGAAGAAAGGACATCAAATGATGCTTAGAAATGTGATACACATTTTCATTTCACACTCCATCAGCTTTTACAGCTGTAGCTCAATGAAATGTAGGAGAGAGCCTGGCAAACAGCCATATTTACCAAGGTATAAAATAGGGGTCAGGTTACTTTTTTATAGAAAGAAAAAAAAAATGTTTAATTTTCACTCCACATGACTAAAGCAGATACTCAGCTAACACCCTAGAGAAAGGCACCATAACCATATCCACTGACATGGTTTACTGCCTGTTTAACTGTAGGTAGTTTTTTTTTTTTTTACTGTATTATAACCATCTTCACAAAGCACAAAAATGACCCTTTTTTTCCTTACCTGCTTCCACTCAGGATCTACTGACACAGAAACATACTGATCAGATCATCTTTGCTGTTAAATCTTTCACCTGGAAATAATGGCTTCTGCCCTCTGCCTCTAGCCTAGAAGCAGAAAGAGCTTCTTCCCTCCGCAAGCAGAGAAGCAAAGCTATAGGCATCAGCAAAAATGCATCTTTCTAATTCGGATTTCAATCTGTCAGAAAGGATTAAAGCCTCATGCATATATAAAAAGGGAACTGTACAAGATAACAGAAACATGGTTGGAAATCACTGAGCTTCCATAGCTGCCTTTTACCAGCTGGGCAGAGAGGAAGGCGCTTTTACCCACCTCTGTTAAACCCGAGACTTCTCCTCTTGCTAATGGTTTGCTGATGGATGGTGTGTATACTTTCGCGTCTGAAACTGGCTGCCCCTTCATAAAATGTTTTCCTGATTCATAAATGTCCACTTCGACCATTTTTCCCATGAATGTGGGGTTCTTTGGCACTAAAACCTGAAAAAAAAAATGACAGAAGACTTAATTTTTAAGAAATAAAATTTTATTTTAGAACAGCTTGAGGTTTACAGAATTATTGTCCATAGCACAAAGAGCTCACACACCCCAGGTGCAATTTCCCTCTCATTAACATCTAAGCTGGTATGATACATTTGTCACAATTAATAAGCCAATATTGATGCATTGTTGTTGTTCAGTCACTAAGTTGTGTCTGACTCTTTGTGAACCCATGGATTGCAGCACGCCAGGCTTCCCTGACCTTCACGATCTCCCACAGCTTGCTCAAATGCATGGCCATTGAGTCAGTGATGCCAACCAACCATCTCATCCTCTGTCGTCCCCTTCTCCTCCTGCCCTCAATCTTTCCCAGCATGGGGGGCTTTTCCAATGAGTTGGCTCTTCGCATGAGGTGGACAAATTATTGATGTATTACTATTAACTAAAGTCTATAATTTATTCAGATTTCCTCACTTGTCCTTTAATGTCCTTTTTCTCTTTGGGGATCCCATCTTAAGTGGGCTCTATCTTCCAGATACTCAAAAATCTGGGTATCCAGCAGACAGGGAGGGCATTTCTGGGAGGGGTGGGGCCACAGACAGTGCTCACTCCTCGCAGGACGCCTGTGGTCCTAAGGCACGTGGAAGGCACAGCCAGTTACTTCTGAACAGGCCTTTGATTTCCTGCTCTCGGCTGTCCCAGGCAATGAAGAAAACTGGGACAACACCGATGAAACCCTCATACGTTTGGAACCTTGCAAGTTCACTGTCAGAGTCATGATTTAAACAGCCCCTTTAAATTAAGGCCTGAATATTTGGGTGCGTGTGTGTGTGTGTGAGTGTGCACATGCCTGTTGTTTGGGGGGAAGAAGAAGAACATTTCACAATTCCCTTTTCCATAGTTCAAACCTTGGTGTTTGGAGCTAAATGACTTCTTCAACTGATGGTTTCCATCATTTCTTTCGCTCTGTTATAAAATGCATGTTATTTGCTAGTTCTGCGTCCACATAGAGCCAGCTCCTCTGAAGGGTACTTTGGCTGGCTCATAGGAAACTGTCAGATGGTCTCTTTCCACTAAAGATTACAGATCAAAATACTTGTTTACCTCCAGCAAATGTTTCTCCTCTTCTGGGACTTACACGTAGCCTGTATGTATTCTGTTCTCCCTCACACTTCTATTTCAGAACTGGAGCTACCTGCCAATCTTTTCAACTCAGAATCCAAAATAAACAGCCTAATTCTGATCCAGCAGTCTACTCTGATATCTAGATACAATCTTCACTTTTGGAGGTCATCTTTTGTAGAAAAATAATTCCTATGAAATCTTCGATAGGCTTGGTTGTAGAGACACACACACACACACACAAAAAGTCAGATGAGAGCCAGAAATTCCATAGCCAGTTTCTCCGAGAGGCTAAATTGGATCTTGGTGTTTCTGAGTTTGATTTTTTATGACCATTGAGTACACTGCTTCATCAAAGTATAGGAAAAAGGTCACCTGGGTGGTGGATTACTCATGGCAAGCAAATGAACTAAGAGAGCCTTAGTGTCAGGATATGAAAGCCCTTTTAAATCAGTTTTTATAAAATAAGAAAATCTCTAGAGTAAACTGTCCCTGGGAGATCTGGTAGTATTCTGGGGGAAAATAACTCTCCTTGATCTGCTGCCTTGATCTGAATGAAGGGCTCAGTGTTTTTTCCCTCTCCGGTTTTAATAATTGGAAAAAGCTCTACTGCTTTAAATTGGAGGAAACAGCTAATGAGGCATGCCATCGCCTTTAAAATGAAGGGGGAAAAAAAGTTCCCTGCTGAGGCAAAAACCCAGATGGCAAGAGAAAGAAGAGGAAAGAGGCTACCAAAATATAATCCAGCTCCTCCAGAGAGCTGAGCAGAAGGCTGACCTGAAGAGGAAGAGGGTTCTCTGGAGTCATTTACTGAGATGGAAAATGGGGACTCTCAGCTCAAACACGGAGAGCTGGGATCAGTCCTCAACTGGCTGGCTCAAAGGTAAAGAATCTGACTGCAATGCAGGAGACTCAGGTTCAATCCCTGGGTCGGGAAGATCCTCTGGAGGAGCAATGGCAACCTATTCCAGCATTCTTGCCTGGAGAATTCCATGGGCAGAGGAGCCTGGCGGGCTACAGTTCATGGGGTCACAAAGAGTCAGACGCAACTTACCAACTAAACCACCACCACCACCTCAAATGTAGTCTCTACTGGGGCCTAAACAGGGCATGTTCAGCCTGGGCCTTGTAAGGCTCTCCCCCGTTCCCTGAGGACCCGGTGCCCAGCGTGAGATGAGTCCACATGGAACACCCATGCTGGAGCCTTACTCCCACTCCTGCTTCCCTGCTTCTAACACAGGCGGTCAGCCTCCCTTGCTCATCCCTTACCAGGGTGGCCCATACTGGCCTGAAGAGCCTTCCCAAGCCACAATCCACAGAAAAAAAGTTCACTTCTCATTTGATGAGAGAAGAACAAAAAAGTAGGAAAACCCGCCTGATATTAAGAAAATACGATCCAGGGATGACCCAAAGAATCCCTCTGCCCCTAGGAGCGTCTCTAACCCAGAGGGGCCTATGGCACCTCCTCCTTGGCCCTTCCCAGGGCCAATGGCCCCTGAAGGAGGCACTGTCTGCTTTAGTCATTTTTGAACTGCTTCACCGCCTGGGGAAGTGCAACCCCAAACACTGAACTAGAAGTCTGGCTGCTGGTGCAGCAAAGCACGCTGCCTTAGAAGGGCAGGGACTGGGGAGCCCCTTCAGCTGGGCCTCGAAGAAAACTCTCCACGTGAAGCTAGTGTGATCCTCACTCTGGTCTCCAAAGTTGTTCACACAATGTGAGCTGAATCCAAGGAACTCTTTTCCTTTTGCCCTCAGCACTTTTCATTATGATGGAAGTTCTTTTTTTTTTAAAAAGGCAATACAAAAAAAATAAAACTCTGAAACTAAAAAAGCCAACCAACAGACAAACAACCAAAAGCCTGTTAGAGCGCTGAGACAGGGAGAGGAAGTCCCCGCCCTTCCAGGCCGATGTCGCCGGTGCAGACATCCTTCCTGTCCCCTGGACAGAACTTTTCCCTCCACGGTGCCAGGCTGTGGGAGGCTGGGGCAGTCAGAACTGCCTGTTTCAAACTCCCCAACGCCAAAGGCTGCTCCCATCAAAGACGAATGAGGACTAAAACAGACTTACTCCTTTGGATAGAATGTTTTGTAGATCCACAAAGATAAGCCCCACGTTAGCTTGGCTGGCTTGATGCTATAAAATAGCCTTCCTGCCACAAGATGCTATCAATACGAATCTCTGCTACTTTAAGTCTCTTTTGCTTAAATTGATTTACTTTCAGAACTCTTTCTCATTTTGGAGAAATCCTGAGAGTGTGGGAGTGTCTCTTACCTGCTCGTAGAATCGATTGTGCGCAACATAAAACTTGGAATCAAAAGATTCTTCCGTGACTAACACTTGTTGTCTCTGACCAATCTGTGGAAAGAGGGGAGAAAAAAAAATAGGAGCCATCAGGCAGATGTCTGAGAATCCAAAATAAACACCAACCCAAAGAGTTATGGACCAGCAAGTCATGTCTTTTTAAATTGTTTTTTTTAAGATTTTTTTTTAATGTGGACCATTTTTAAAGTCTTTGTTGAATTTATTACAATATTGCTTCTATTTTATGTGTTGGTTTTCTGGCTGTGAGGGATGTGAGATCTCAGCTCCTCGATCAGGGATGGAACCCACACCCCGTGCACTGAAGATGAAGTCCTAACCACTGGATCACTGGGGAAGTCCCAAGTCGTGTCTTCTTGAATTTAAAGTAGATCTAAATTGCTAGCTACTTAACAGCCAATACAAGAATCATGGATTCAAATTTCCAGAAAGGCATTATTATTTATGTAGTAATATAAAATTTGGGTAGAAAAAAATCTTATTGTCTTAGAGAACTATGAAGCAAAACTTGATCTTATGTCTTCCTTCAACAGAAGTTAGATAATTAAGGCTTCTGAGACATACAAAAATCTTCTAAATATCACTTTGTTTCTTGAAACAAAGTTGCAAAACAAGCCAGAACAAGCTGCTTCTAATCCAAATTCATGAAAATATTTTGGCAATATGAGAGACTGGTAATAAACATTAATTTGAGTTATGAGGGATGTAACACTAAAGAAAACACCTCAAAAACTAGTCATTAAGTCTCTGCACCTAAACATTTCATATGCTGCATGCAATTCTGAAATTATTGATTAATTCAGTTATTTGCTTAATATACACATTTTCTCTCTCACGGGCAACTGTCTCTTTTTTTTTTTTGCTGCAGCTGTGACTGCATATTAATTCTATTTTTTTAAGAGACTATTCTCTACAGGATCTGTATTTATGATTTAAGCATGGATTTTTAATAACCAATAAGTTAAATTAGCCAAAACGTTGGTTAAAGCAATGTGACCATTCTAAATTATTCTACCATTTCCAAGTTTATTCCACTGTGAAATGCAACATTTAAAGTATCAGTTATTTATTTTTTTTAAACAAGGTTGTCAAAATGGCTGATGAGGCAAACCAGCTATATTAGATGATTATGCCTAGAATCATTTTTGCCATTGCTCCTTGATAAATACAACCCTCCATGTTAAAGTACGTTGGCAAGATTTTTTTGAACAAAATCCCTTTTCTCTTATGTAGGGACTTGTCACCATGTTCAGGCAGTTACCACTTAGGAAACATAAACACAGCTGCACTAAATAGACCACCTAACAATTACAAAGAAAAAACTGAAAACACCAAACTCCTCTCTCCATTATACAATGCCAATACCTAAATACACTATAATTTGCTCTTTTTTTTTTTTAACTCTATCATTCAAATATAGCCACTTAGTAAAGTCTTCAAGATGACACATCACAGACTGATGTAGTTCACTCCTTGAAAACCAGTGAAAGTTCCTGCAACATTAATCTCTTTTAAAAATCAAGTTACAACAAAAGGAAGTTCTCCTAACTTCTACTTTGAGCTTTAATGGCCCTGTTTATTAAAAACAAAAAACAAAAAACAAAAAAAAAAACCCTGATGAATACTGGGTTTCACTGAAATATATTCTTCTGGAAGGAAACTTAGAATGTTTGCACACATTTCACAGTGTGAGTTGCTTATGACTTAGGATAAGTATCTGTCAATGGTTCTTAAGGAAATCTGCAATTACACTTCATCTAACATTAAGTTTTCAGGAAATTAACAACAATACGAGACTGCAGAGCCACCAAAAACGAATGCTGAGACTTTCCTCTTGTTAGAATTAATGTGGATGTTTGCAGTTATCACTTTGGGGGTTATTCTATTTTATCTGGAGAGACTAACCATGACAGTAATTCACACACATAGTTAGAAAAACTTGCTATGTTTATACAGCACAGGGCAGGGCATTTGATCAACCATTAGAGAACAATTTGTATGGAGTATTTAACTATTTGCCAGTGGGATTCAGGAAAATTGCGATGGGCGGTCATTTACAGGGGCAAACACCTCTCCAGTCACCCTTTTGGTCCCTTCAGCCATCGATTTTGTCTCATTGGCTCTTTAAGTTCCCCAGAAACTACTGAGCAAAAATGAGCATGAGCAACCTAGGACTTTGACCAAAAATTGATGCCATCTATCCCCACCCCCTGAAACCGCCCTCCCCGCCACACACACAAAAAATAATAAATGCTCTAATGTAGTATTTTTTAAAGAATGAACTGAACATCAAATATGACTTTTAAGAGAATCAACGGTTTCAAATAACCTTAAAAACAACAACAAAGTTAAGGAAGTGTGTAGAGGGGGGACTGGAGAAGGCAATGGCACCCCACTCCAGTGCTCTTGCCTGTAAAATCCCATGGAAGGAGGAGCCTGGTGGGCTGCAGTTCATGGGGTCACTAGAGTCGGACACGACTGAGCGACTTCACTTTCACTTTTCACTTTCATGCATTGGAGAAGGAAATGGCAACCCACTCCAGTGTTCTTGCCTGGAGAATCCCAGGGATGGCGGAGCCTGGTGGGCTGCTGTCTATGGGGTCACACAGAGTTGGACACTACTGAAGTGACTTAGCAGCAGTAGAGGGGGGATTGAGCTGGAATTCTGGAAGAGGCAACATTGCCTTGGTGACAATAAGGAAACTTACAGTCCAAACGTGTAAGTCTTAAATCTTTTTTTTAAATGAGCCATCTCCCTATTTTCCAACCGCTTTCTCCCCAACTCTACGTGACAACTCTGTGTGGTTAAAGATCACATAACAAGATTTAGGGTGTAGTCAGTTGCTCAGTTGTGTCCAACTCTTTGCGACCCAAAGGACCGAGGCCTGGCAAGTTCCTCTGTCCATGGGATTTCCCAGGCAAGAATACTGAAGTGGGTTGCCATTTCCTTCTCCAGGGCATCTTCCCAATCCAGGGATCAAACCCAGGTCTCCTACATTGCAGGTGGATTCTTTATTGCCTGAGCTATCACGGTACTAGATTTAGGGTAATCATCCTAATTTGACTTAGAATGCCTCTACTGCCCAGCAAGGCAGTCTTGGTCTCAGAGGAAGAAGCAAGGCTTCAGGAGCAAAAGGGCAAGACTATAGATACCCTTAGGTCCCTAGGACTACCATCACTCAGCTCTCAAATATACTAAAGGCAGAGGGATCCCCCAGGAGAAGGATCAGCCTGTCTTACAGAAGGATAGGTGTATACAGAATCTTCACTGAGATTCTGCAGCATCTACTCTCTGCTGACGTTCTGAGATTCTGTGAAAAGGAGGCTTCTTCCCTGGCTTCTCACCCTTGCTGACAGAACCTCCCCAGCAACTGGAATCTCTGACAGGAATGCAAGGCTATGTCACTGGCTTTGAGACAAGCCCCTCGCAGAGGAAGTTAACAGAATGACTGCTTGTGTAATTTAAAAAATGAACAAACTCCTGAGTTTACAGAAAATATATACAGGTACACACACACGCCCATAGAGAGAGAAAGAGAATACAAAGGAGGTTGAAGATACTGGTTTCAATGCCCTCTGTGACTGGCAGCACAATATGGCTACTCAGCAGGAACGATGAAGACGCAAGTGGAACTGTAAACCCACAGAAGGATCCAGAGGATGACTCCCAGATAACCGGAACTTTCAAGGACAGGATGGAAGGGGAAAGTGATGGAGGGAGAAGGAAGGGTCAGAAGCAGGAACGCACAGTTTCAGCAGAACCCTGGGGAGAGGAAGAAGGGTTATTCAGACATCAAATGCCACATGTTTGAACTGGAGAGTGGGGCGAGAGGACACAGGTCTGAGTAGATTATTTTTAAGATAAAAGAAATTTGGCTACATTTTGGGCCTTTGATTTCCTTACAGGAAAAAAATGAGAGTTTGGTAGAAGTAACAATGGAGGTGGCGAGGCAAGCAGACTGAAGAGGAAGTGGATTCTGATTTTTAGAGGACCTTTCAGGTCCAAAATTCTAAGTCATCATTCATGGTAGATTTGATCTGCTGACAAGGTTTCAGATGAAGGAAATTTGTACTCTGAATCCAGGCTGTCCCTTTTCTCCCAGTAAATGTGTGCTTAGAGCCCTCTGCAAACTATAGCCACTTTCTTGCTGCCCTGAAAGGAACAACTTGATTTTAATACCCACCAAAGAAACATTGACAGAGTCTCTCATAAAGCTATCCAGTGACCTGCACCTGAAGAATCCTGTTAAAATCTTCCCAACAAAGTTCTTTTTAAAATAATCTCTTTGCCTTTTGATTTGCTTTACAGGTACATAATCTATAGCTGATTTATAAAATGCTTCTTTAATTTCTAAAGCATTTTAGAGTTTAAGAAGTTGGGTTGGGAATATAGTCTCTTGCACTTTTCACTTTCCATTTACAAAGTCTGACCTTCAGGACATGCGTCAGAACCTTTCAAAGTGGTTGTCAGACCTGGCACCTGCTGTAAGCAGACAAATGTACTCTGTAATTTATTCATCAGATGTCAGTGAAGACAGTGGCTTTTCCTATGACACGCACAACTTCTTTCAGTCCATATGAACCTGACTTCAAAATTACATTTTAAGAGAAATGAACTGCAGAAATGTTGCAGGGAGGAAGCCAATTCTGACTCCATGTTGGAAACTTTCGTTGACTTGCTTTTTTTTGCTTTTATCATTATAATCAATACTCCATGGCTTATTATTACTGATACTCCATGGCTCGCCTGGGGGACCCTGCCCTCTGCTTGACTGTGAACTGAAGTGCCTTTGTTCAGCTCATGGAGAGAGAGTTTGTCCCTGTCCACCTGTGAAGAGAAGAGATTAACACACCCCTTCCAACAGCTGGCCATTCCCTTGGAGATGTCTGGCAAGATGGAAGACCCTTTCACTTGACTTTCTCACTGCCTCTTCCTCTCTGTTCTGCCTTTTGACTTTAGCTCCTCATTGTTTCTTTCTCTCTGATCTATTAAAGAATCTGGCATCCAGACCCCAATAAGATGGTTATTTTGAGGTGCTAGCCTGCCAGCTTGTCGGTCTGCCCGCTCCCCGATTAAAGTCTCTTTCTTGCCTCAACACCTTGTCTCTGGGATTCACTGGAGCCTGATGTAACAGAAACAGTCCTATGAAACCATCCCTCCGTTTCACAGATGGGGTCACTGAAGGTACAGAACAAGCCCATGGGATCCTGCATGATCTGCTAATCTCACAGAGCTGATGGGAACCATGGTCCCTGCTATGAAGGCGGGAGGTGCAGGCGGGGTAGAACTTTCCAGGCTTTGTTGGAAAGACGTGAGAGAAAAAAAAAAAAAAAAGCACGTCTGCTTTTTTTTTTCCAAACACAAAGGCAGAAAATAAAGACTGCATTCCCTTGAATAGACAAAGAAGCTCAGAACGTGAAAGGGGCTTAGCAAACTCTGATTTCACAGAGAGGAGACTGAGGTTCAGCAGAATGCACTGATCTGTTCAGTGGCCGAGAGAAGTCTTGGAAGCATCCTTGCTACTTGATGTCTCCTATGGAATTCCTAGCTGCAGAAAACGTACAACATCAGGGCTCTAATTCTGGAGTGTGCGGCTTTTCCTTGAGCAGAGAAACATCTGTGACAGACAAAAAGCAGTAAAGCAGTGGCTTTTTTTTTTTTAATTCAATTTGGGGGCAGATTTTTCAGTCCGTTATATAATCAGCTGGCTGTGTTATTTGTGTCACATCTATGCTTCAAATTTTCCCAAGTGCCTGAAGTGGTGAGAAACATCAGTTCTAGCCATATGGGCAGATAACACACAGAAAACACACACTAGCATGAAAAAAGCAGTGGTTTCCAACAGAATTGGGTTGCTGAATGAATGCTCATTCAAGTACATTCTGTTTCTCCACGGGTCCTAAAACAAACAACATTCTGCACGGCTATTTCAGGATGTAAAGAGAGAAGCTAAAAAGAATTGCTTCAAGACAGGCAGAAAATACTGAAATTTAACAAAGACATTAAGAGTACTTGGGTTTTTACCTTTAACCCAGTAAGAACTGTGACTTGTATAAGTATTCTCTGAACTAGAAGAAGCAGAGTTTCTTTTAAGTCCATAATGTGGCTTTAAAATATAAACTTTATGTAAATTTTACTTTTTTTCAACTTTTTTTTCACTCTTCTCACTTTTGTTTTACTTAAACAGAAAAGCTTACGTGTGGCTTTGGAAAATAATTGCAATTCACTTTCTACTCATACAGGGTCAGGTTACAGAGATTTCAACAATTCAATATAATTGCTCAGAGTACCCAAAAACATTCATAAAGGACAGATGTATATTAGACTTGTGTAAGAGAAATATTTATTTCTTGAAAACAGTTACAAGAAGGTAGAGGAATTATTTTGCTTCCTCTGAAAAGTTTCTAGCAATTAATTTTTCTGTCCAGTTGCCTTAGGTAGAAAAATGCAGATTAAAACACATGTATCAAAAGTTCTCATAATTATTTACTGCACATTTCTAATAAACCTGAATTTTATCTCTGCTTATCCTATACAATATTTTGACATGCTACTTTTGCAGCTAAGTTTTTTTTTTTTTTAATTATAGATAATAAAATACAATTTTTCTACCTGACTGGTTTCTGAATGCATGACTCTGGGAAATGTCAAATGTCTTTCTTTAGCTCCAGTCAAATTAGTTTTTTTTTCCCCCTAAGCTGCCTGGAACATGTTAAACACAAGGCTGTGACCTTAAACTCTGAAATAATATTTCTAGTGTCTGTGCAAAAGCCTGCCCTCACATACACCTTTAGACTAATTACTGCAGTGTAATGTTGCCAGTGAACCACTGTAATTACACTTGGAGAAAAGTATGGTCTTGTTCTTTCCTAGCTAATGAAAATGATAACCTTTCCATTTTGATTCATCATTCACAACAGGCAGAGCATGCGATGCTGGGTCTCCAGGGTATACAGTAATTTTCCTGACTGTTTATGCACACTTCTGTTTTCTGGCCCTGCAGAAGCTGGAATTAAAGAAGCAGGCATACTTAAGCTAAAAACAGTCAACAGTAATAATAGCAATAACATTAAAATTTAATATCATCCTTATCCACAACGCCATTCTATAACGAAACAGGGCTGTGACACAGGAATGTGTGTCAAAATGATGATAGCACAGAAAACAAGTAATGAGCCTCTAAGTCCAGCGTATTGGAAACGCCTGCCATCAGTTACTGGTCTACTTAAGGGTTCCCGAGAGACGACGGAGGACAGTTGACTGTGAAAGGGGCTGGACTTGGATCCGACTTTTAAACAATGATGGGAAATACATTCTGTTAGATTTTTTTTAAATACTATCCTCTGTGTGAAAAAAACACATATTAGCTAGCTATTCTTATTATTAGAATTAAGTGTGTTCAAAGGGAAAGAACGCTCCTTTAATGTAGAATATCCATACCTCTAAAGTGTTTATTTATCTAGTAATTGCCATGAGCATCTTAGTGTCTCTATTAGTCCTTCCTCACATTTCATAAATAACCTAAACATACACAAAAAACAATCTGGCTTGTTCAAAGTCCTTCCTCCCAAAGCAGTGATGAAAGTTACAAAGACCAGACCCAAGGTGGTTCTGCTGAATTGAATCAGAAAATGAAATTTCTTCTAACAACAGCCCTTGTATTTCTGTCTTCAGTTGCTGGCTGATTTTCTTCTAGCTATGTGCACATCCCAGTAAGAAAAAGGCAACCAAAGGGGTCTCTTCCCAGGTGGAGGCAATTTCATTCCAAACAAAGGTTTTTTTTCTTCTGTTGGTTGATCAGTTCTGTCCAGTTGGTTGAGTCAGCTCAGTCATGTCTGACTCTTTGTGACCCCATGGACTGCAGCACGCCAGGCCTGCCTGTCCGTCACCAACTCCTGGAGTTCACCCAAACTCATGTCCATAGTGTTGGTGATGCCATCCAACCATCTTATTCTCTGTTGTCCGCTTCTCCTCTCGCCTTCAATCTTTCCCAGCATCAGGATCTTTTCTAATGAGTCAGTTCTTCATATCAGGTGGCCAAAGTATTGGAGTTAGCCAACAATAATCAGTATAGTAACAGTGCTTTATTGATACAGTAATTCTCAATAGCAAATAGTTACATGACAAATGTTGACCTGATTCCTTGGCTGCATTAGAAATCTGTACCTCAGTGCTGACTGAACTTCCAATTTGAAAACCAGTCAAGTTTTATTTATCTGCCTGGAGATTTTTGGTAATCTAGAACATTCTGAGGTATTATCTGCAATGCTTTTATGGAATTATTTTAATTGTGATAAGAATATACAACATGACATCTGTTCTCTTAACAAACCCAAATAGCCTTTCCTTATCACGTATTTGGCACAAGTACATTAAATGTATTTTTTCCCAAACTAGGCAAGCTCTACAATTTAAAAACTCTACATTTAAAAACTATCAAAAGTGCTAAAACCAGATGTTGCCAGTAAAATCTATTTATGATGTCTTATTAATGGGATGACCAAGCGGGGCCAACATGGGGCATGTATGTGGAACCCTTTTTTATTAAGATTTAAGTTCTAAGATTGAACAAATTATCTCCATTTGCTTCTGCCTTCCCAATCTTTTCCCACTGGTCCCTATCAACCATTGCTCAGCATGTCTGGGCCATTGTTCTTTGACGAGCTTTTCACATAAGTGCAAAGGTGACCATACTTATATCTTAGAACTGTTGAACAGATTACCTCCTTGGAAAGCATCTTTAGAATTTTTGCTTCACTGGTAACACAATAAATAATTCAGATTACAAAAAGAAAGGGAAGTAGGCAGCTGAGTTTTAGAGAGAGATTTAATGTTAACATATAACTCATCAAGTTTATCTGTAACTTTAAAATTGGATTTTATCCTGACAGGTGCTTTTAGGCCATGTGGTAAATTAAAGAAGTAATCTGAAACTGTACCACCCAGTACTGTGGCCGCCAGCCACAGGTGGCTGTGGAGCACCTGAATGTGGCAAACCCTTAGTGAGATATGCTGGAAAACACACACCAGGACAAAAAACTTAGCAGATCTCAAAAATTTAATGTAACTAAAAGAGTGTGCAAACTAGCTTATTAATTTTACATTGTTTACAGGTTGAAGTTGTTAACTGATGAACAGAAACCTCAATTAAATTAGTCAAGATGCTGGAAGGGGAAGCTCTGTGTTTTAGGAGGACTGTACCACCCAAGAGTAAAGAAGACTTCCTCTGCTTTCCTGGCAAGAGCTCAGCCAACATGAGACTGAAACAACGCAGCCAAAAACCAGTTCCAGTAGTGCTCTGAACTCAATTCCTCCAGGGAACCCTTGGCTTCCCATAGCCCTCCGACTTCTTTTGCCTCCTTTCAAAGAGCTCTCTTCTCCGTGCTCTGTGGAGCCTTGCATGTGGCTCCATGGATGCGGTTTCCCAGTGGTGCAGTGCTAAAGAATCCACCTGCCAGTACAGGAGACCTAGGTTTTGATCCCCTGGGTCAGGAAGATCTCCTGGAGGAGGAAATGGCAACCCACTCCAGTATGCTTCCCTGGAAATCCCTTGGACAGAGGAGCCTGGAGGGCTACAGTGACAAAGAGTTGGACACAACTGAGTGACTAAGTACCCACACGTGCACCAAGGTGGTAGGCACCAAACTTGCCATTCTTTGTTGATCTGTAATAAATCTATTTTTTTTTTTTGGAGAAACAAATGGCAGTCTTTATTTGTTGTATGGCAATGAAATAATGATTCTGATATGCTGAGTTAAATAAAATATTAAAATTTATTTCACCTGTTTTTAATTTTTTTGTGTAACTACTAGAGAATTTAAAATAACATCTGTGATTCATTTCCATTGGATAGTGCTGTTCTAAAACATTATTATGTGATCTTTAAAAATTTAACAGAAATTCCCCCTTTCACTATTTTAAGAACCAGATTGATTAATTTTTTCCCCTTTAACTCACCCCAAACACCCTTATTTGGACTAATTATGTAAACAGAATGCATTAATTTTAGGAAAGAATACCTGCTGCTGCTGCTGCTAAGTCGCTCCAGTCGTGTCTGACTCTGTGTGACCCCGTAGACGGCAGCCCACCAGGCTCCCCTGTCCCTGGGATTCTCCAGGCAAGAACACTGGAGTGGGTTGCCATTTCCTTCTCCTACATATCTATAAATTGTTAAAGGCAGAGATTTCAAACTACTAAATTTCTCTTTTTGACCTTTAAATTAATCTTGTTTCCATTTTTTTCTGGTCAACCCTAGCCTCTCCAAAAGCCTAAGGCATGATCAATTTGCTTGTTGTTTTCCAGGTAATCCGGGCAACCAAAGAAAGGCCGTCTAAAATTTCCAATCTGTCACTTCCCATTCTGTGTGGCTGCAAGAGCAACCATCTAAAGAACAATGATGTTTGGCAGAAATAGACCATTCTCAAATTCATTGTTTAAAAAGCCAAAATGAACATCCAAAATACCTACCGCCTTTGGTGAGATCAATCTTTTGTTAGCAACCCTATTACCAAAGAACTCAGCATAGATGTGAGCAATAAATAACGCGTGCAGCGCACCCACCATCTTTCAACCATTTGCCAGTCAGGATGGAGGCAGAGGAAGCAGAAAGGATTAAGCAGAAATCAAAGACAGCCAAGCTCTAATGGTGTCTAATTAACATAACAAAAGACACAGCTCCAATCTTTCAGCAGTGGGCAATACATCTCATTAAAGAAGACTGAATAACAATTATTCTCTCTTTCGCCCTCCCAGCCCCACCCGCTCCGGGCTTCTTGGCTTAGCTCAGGGAGACCCAGGCTGGAGAGCTTCTGCCTTCTCGGCCAGGCATTATGGCTGCAGGCAAAGAGGCCACTTGTACTGCTGTGCACCTGCATCTCAATGCTCTATTCTGCTTTCCTCTTCTGCTGTGAAAATGTAGCTTCTTCAAGCACATGGCAAGTCCTACTATAGGGCTGTTTATAGGTATATAATATTGAGAAGTAGCAATGATGACCTAAAAAATGAATACCAGTTCCCTCCTAAAATATCTTTATTTAAAGACAATTGATCTGCTTCTCTTCCCTTATTCTTTTTTTCCCCTCCCTTTGATATCACTACCCTGTTTCAGAGTTAATGAAGCTAAATTGAAATTCGACCAAATTTACTGCAACCAGTAATTAGTCTGAGCATGTGTGCATGTGCGCGTACACACACACACACACACACACACACACACACACACACACACACACACCATGAAATTTAAATGTCTGGTTCAGACCTATCCCTTCTCCCCATCTTCTCTTGATGATAGACAGCTGAGAAAATATATGAAATTCAACACAAGGAAATTGAGGTTGCAGGTGAACATGTGGGTAGTTTTTGTATAAATTTAAACCCAAAATAAAAGATTCTAGTTTAAACCAAGGATAAAAAAATATTCTTCCAGGGTGATCACTAAGAAAGATGAAAGTGTCAAGTAATCCTATGTACTTTTTCATATCAATCTACTTCAGGGGAAGGATTGAGGATTGAGAGGGTAGGAAAGAGAAAATAATGCAGTTATTTAAATTGAACAATTTCCAATTCTGAGCTGTATTTTTTTAGTCAGTAACCTTTCAAAAAGGAATCTAGTTATGAGGGCTGTTTTGATTTTTTTAATGGCCTTTCCTGCCAAATACAGTATTGTAGAGTCTACTTTAACCAAACACTGCTCTAGGAGAAGCTGTTGATCACAGGGGTGGACAGGAACCTCTTTAATTGTTACAGAGACTCAATAACAGAAACTGAGCCAATGCCTCAAGCAGCTGGGAAAACCTCCTCAACCTGTGTAGTATGTCTGGATTGTCCACACTGTGGCAAAGTCACTGCCTTGCAGGCACTGAGAAACCTTGAGAACATTCAGGTCATTCACATCATGCATGGCAGACACGGAGTGAGATATTTTGATGCCACATGTGGCAGCACACAGTTAAAATAAAACTTGAGAAGTCACTTTAATCTTAAAAGGCCCTTCTCCTTCTGGTGAACTACTCCATATTCAAGAGCTGGTTGCCACCTTCCACCCATGAGGAAGAGTGAGTTTTAAAAAATTTTCTCTTCCACTCAATATTTCCTGTTTAATAGATCACCTTGTACCTTTAAAGAGAGAGGAAAACAAACAAACAAACAAACAAAACCTTCTTGTCTATTTCCACCTCAAAGTTTTGCAAAATAGTATGCAAATTGGAGAAGGCAATGGCACCCCACTCCAGTACTCTTGCCTGGAAAATCCCATGGGTGGAGGAACCTGGTGGGCTGCAGTCCATGGGGTCGCTAAGAGTCGGAGATGACTGAGCAACTTCACTTTCACGCATTGGAGCAGGAAATGGCAACCCACTCCAGTGTTCTTGCCTGGAGAATTCCAGGGACGGGGGAGCCTGGTGGGCTGCCATCTATGGGGTCGCACAGAGTCAAACACAACTGAAGTGACTTAGCAGCAGCAGCAGCAGCAGTATGCAAATATAACACGTTATTATGAAGTCTGTCCCGATTTATATTTTAAAGCACAACAATTTGGTGTTTTAATTCCCAGTCAGTAACTAGATCTCTGAAAACCATCACAATCTGAGTCTATGGTCTAATATCTTACAAAGCTTTCTGGGTACATTGGTACAATTTCATTCTCTCTCTCTTTTTTTTAATCTTTTTTTTAAATTTAAATTTATTTATTTTATTTGGAGGCTAATTACTTTACAATATTGTATTGGTTCTGCCATACATCAACACAAATCCGCCACGGGTGTAGAGCCCTGGTCAACAGAAAAGCTTGAAGACTACTAAACAGGGAATCAAGAAGTCTTTTGTTTCCCAGATGAAGGAATAAGATAAAACCCCAGAAGACCAACTAAGTGAAGTGGAAACAGGAAATCTACACAACAAAGAGTTCAGAGTAATGATGATAAAGATGATCCAAGAACTCAGGAAAAGAAAGGATGCACAGAGTGAGAAATTACAAGAATATTTTAGCAAAGAGAAGACACAACAAACAATCAAACAGAGCTGAAAAATACACTAACTGAACTGAAAAATACGCTAGAAGGAATCAACAGCAGAATGAATGTGGCAGAAGAACAGATCAGTGAGTTGGAAGGCAGAGTGGTGGAAACTGCTGCCATGGAACAGAATAAAGAATGAAAAGAAACAAGGACAGTTTAAGAGACCTCTGGGACAACATCAAAAGCACCAACGTTTGCATTATAGGAGTCCCAGAAGGAGAAGAGAGAGAGAAAGGGCCTGAGATAATAGCTGAAAACTTCTCTAACATGGAAAAGGAAACAGTCACATAAGTCCAGGAAATACAGAGTCCCAAGTAGGATGAACCCAAGGAGGAACACAGCAAGACACATAATAAACTAACCAGAGGCCTGTGGTTTGACCTCTGCCAGTAATGAGCTGTTTGATTCCACAAACAAATCATTTCACTTTGGGGCCTCAGCTTCCTCATCTTAAAGGGGGTTTGAAACCAGTCAATGGAAAGGCTACTTGTGCTTCACATATCCGTGGAGGAGGCAGGGCCAGCAAGGTGTCCTGCAGTGAGGGCTAAGCGCCCACAGTGGAAACTGCACTTCAGCAGGCAGTGGTTGCGGTGGCAACAGCAGCTTCCAGCATCCCCTGGACACGGCTGGGCTGGCCCTTGCCGCACACCTGCTGCTGCTAAGTCGCTCAGCACTAGTCTAATCACCACTGTTCCTTCCTTTCACTTCCAGAGCTGACAGGTAGCCTGGAATTAACAACGTTTGCCAAAGGCAAGATTGAACAGAAGAATGAACGGGAGTCACACTTCAGGTATTCGGTTTACCTGTCTGAAAGAAACAATTACAATAATTACCTGGCTTGAATCTTGAGTTGTCTTCAGATTAATGACCTAAATTTGGGAGTCGGTATATGTGCTGGAAAAGTTGGATGACTATTGGCATCCAACATTACAGCTGATGGGACTCCTGTTCCCGCCAGGAGTAAGTTCGCAAATTTCATGCATCTTTCATTGGCTGTAGAAGGTAGATCTGTTAGCTGAAACACATTTATGAGTTCAACCCTACTCCTGGATATCTTGATTGAAGGAGTAAGGAGAAAAATTTAATTTTAAGAAAAAAACCATCTTGGGGCTCTGTCCAATTACTGCTGCAGAATAGGCACAACTTTTAGAAAGCAACGCAGTATGGATGCAGGACTATTTAGCGTATATAGATGGTGGCCAAACAAGCTAACAAAACAGAAGGCTGCAGGGGGTCCTTGCTGGTCTTGCTGGGCCTGTTGTTGCCTCTCTTGAGGAATTCTGCCCCCAAAGCAGAGATAGCTCTGTACTTCCTTTTCAAAGCCATGACTCACAAGGATTTCAGAGAAGACAGAACACATTTAATGGGAAAAAAGGAAGAAAACTGTCCAATATTGATAAACCTACAATTTATTTTTTCAGTAGCTATTGGACAGATGAATTATGCTAAAAGAGAAGAAAACAACACCCCAAGCAGCTTCTTGTCATTTCTAAAACATGATCCTGTGCCTGCCTGAAAGAGTTAAGGCTATATAAATATTTATCATTCTTCTTTCAAAAGGATAAGAAAAATTCCTTCTGCATACATGAATTTCAGATTGCTAGGCAAACATCAGGATATGGTCAGAGGCCCATCATCTTAATGAGGATATGGTAGTGATAATTTTTTTTTTAAAGGTTGCTTATATGTGATCAAAAACACCCTAGAGATTTTGATTTTATACTGGGGCACGCACAGACCCATGAACAGTTAATGCTTTCAGAAGCATATGAGTGGGATAACAGGAATACCATCAAGGGCTTATAGTGGGACTAGGGTGAAAGATTCATTAAAAGTGATAAATAGGATATGCCTTGCCTAATGTCTTGCAACTGCATATTTAATACAGCAGGCCAGTGACTATGCATTTTAACTGTCTTTATTTTTAAGAGAGCTGCCAGATTTTAATTACAGATTAAACAGTTATTTGCAAATGAGTACCTCTTCATTAACATATCAGAATCATAATAATAAACAATTCTGTTACCAAGCAGGGCACAGGGCGGTGGGAAGTTTAAGAACAGTATATACAAATGGCACTACGGCAGGGCAAAATATCCTACTTAAGGTAAGCGAGCTGATACCTTAAATTTTTTTTAGCGGAAATAAATAACCTAGATGAAAGTTCACAAGATTCTACATTTTATGAGATCAGAGACTGTGTTTCTTTTATTTACAGCTATATCTCTAGAGCCAACACCATGCCTGGTTCACTGTAGGTGCTTAAAAAAGGTTGAATGAATGAGTGAACTGGTTTAAAGAGTACATATTTCTATTTGCTGTCAAGTACTGATATTTTGTAAAAATTTGCTAAACTGGAATCAAATTATCAGTGAGATTATTCTCAAAGGATTTAATTCTCTAGTTTATTCCGAGGAACATAGAAGAAATACATTTTTCTGTTACCACCTTCATAACAAACTATTGTTGTGTGTGATTCAGTCATGTCCAGCTCTTTTGTGACCCCATGGACTACAGCTTGCCAGGCTCCTCTGTCCATGGGATTTTCCAGGCAAGAAGAGCAGGGTGCCATTTCCTTCTCCAGGGGATCTTCCCAACCCAGGGATCAAACCTGCTTCTCTTGTGTCTCCTGCATTGGCAGGTGGATTCTTTATCACCGTGCCACCTGGGAAGCCCAATAGCAGCTGCAATAATCTTGCTTACAGAGCTCCTTATTTATTTTTATTAAAGACCTTATTTTTTTTTAGGGTGGTTTTATGTCCATAGAAAAACTGGGAGGAGGATCCAGAGACTTCCCAAGTATCTCCTTGTCCAATACAGGCACAGCCTCTATGATGTATCAACGTGGGTTCATAACTTGTAGCAAATGTACTACTCTGGTGAAGGATGATTCATAATTTGTAGCAAATGTACTACCCTGGTGAAGGAGGACAACAGTTCCCTGGTTTTCATTTTCACCTGTACTTTTGTTGTTTCTAAGTCTGAGACCAAGAAACACAAAGGTAAGCAACTAGCTCAAGGCTAAGTGAGTTAGATACAGCTCTAGGGCACCAAGCATCCTAGCCCAAGCGTTTTCTGCAGTCTCCAGTGCTGCACCATCCTTCTATTTATTTTGCTTCTGGAAGAGAGCAGGAAACAAGGCCCTGGATGAGAGGTATATAAGAAAGTCAAGGTCACATACTGTATGATGGTGAAGCGGAATAATTTCCTTTTTAGGGAGGCATAGTTCATAGGCTACAATATTCAGTCACAAAAATTTTCTTTCTGATTTTTTTAAAATACAAAGTAATTTATTATGAATAAACAATTACTTCCAAATTCTTCAGCTTGCCAGAAAGCTAGTAGGCAAGAAGTAGAAAAAAAAAGTTTAGGCTAATTACTGAAATACACCCACCCTACAAAACAGGGTGGGGGGAAATGCCCTCCCTCCCCCAAACTACTTGCTTCTAACTAGGCAGCTTCATGTTCAGTATGTGACTTTGTTTAGATTTGTCTTGAGGTTAAATAAGGCCGCAGACTAATAAATGAAGGAAACATCTGACTATCAACAAGCACACCCATGATAAAGAACTGTTGGGCAACTGACTTTATAAGTCTATTTTGGGTTATGTTTCTATTATGGTCTCATTCATTCTCTCTCTCTCTCATTCTTTCTTCCCCTGACCATCATGCCCCCAACCCACGCACCCCACTTCCTCTTCCCTCTTTGAAAATCCCAGACCTTCTTTGCAAAGATATTGGGGCCTTTTCTCACTCTGAGAAGAGGTGAGGGAAGATATGCAGCTATACTTGACAGCATGGAAGTCATTTCCCTTCTAATGAGTCTCTCACTTGCTGTGTCCTAGGTTAAAAGATAACAGCAATGCTGGCGAG
This sequence comes from Bos taurus, assembly GCF_002263795.3. NCBI lineage: Eukaryota > Metazoa > Chordata > Mammalia > Artiodactyla > Bovidae > Bos > Bos taurus. Next base: position 36,871,216 of record NC_037350.1, read on the forward strand.
GAAGTTTCTAAACTTGTAAAACTCATTGTGACAGCGATCTTCTCACACTTTTTGAGCTGAAATGTTGTTTGTGTAAAAATTCAGAAAAATGTGGCAGGCTGGACTCACTCCCTAAGCTGTGTGCTCTGCAAGGAACCCAAGCGTTCCAGAGAGAACATGGAGCCCAGCTGGAGACCAGAGCTGAGCTCTCCTGCGTTTGGCTAAGTCCTCTCTGGTCCTCAGTCAGATGCAAGTACTGCCAGTTCACTCAACAAATGACAGCAGGTGTGATTTCTTAAGAACGTGATGACTGCTCCATGAAAATAAGTTGCTAGTGATGCTGGTATCACCATTACAACTACAGAGGCCCAGAGATTGTACAAGTGAGGAAGTTATTTCTGGAAGATGCCTAGGATTAGAAACTTTTTTGGGTACTATTTTTCATCAAACAATTCCTTCTGCAGTAGCTTTTAACAGGATCATCTTTGACAACGTGATTCCTCCTTGCTTTCAATTAAAAAGGCTTATATACGACTTAGGGCTTCCCAGGGGGCACAGTGGTAAAGAATCTGCCTGCCAACACAGGAGATGCAGGTTCAATTCCTGGGTCAGGAAGATCCCCGGAGTAGGAAATGGCAAGCCATGCCAGTATTTCTTGTCTGGGAAATCCCATGGACAGAGGAGTCTGGTGGGCTACAGTCCATGGGGTTGCAAAGAGTCAGACATGACTGAGCTGCTGCTGCTGCTAAATTGCTTCAGTCGTGTCCAACTCTGTGCAACCCCATAGAAGGCAGCCCACTAGGCTCCTCTGTCCCTGGGATTCTCCAGGCAAGAATACTGGAGTGGGTTGCCATTGCCTTCTCCACATGACTGAGCATGCACACACATATACAATTTAAAATTAATGCTAAAAGTGAATGTGAAAGTGTTAGTCGCTCAGTCGTGTCTGCTCTTTGTGACCCCATGGACTGTTGTAGCCCACCAGGCTCTTCTGTCCATGGAATTCTTCAGGCAAGAATACTGGAGTGGATTTCCATTTCCTCGTCCAGGAGATCTTTCCAACGCAGGGATGGAACCCCAGTCTCCTGCCATGAAGGCGGATTCTTTACCATCTGAGCCATCAGGGAAGCCCAAAATTAACACTAAAATCAAGCTTTAAAAAAAAAAAAAAGCTAAAAAGTATAGCCTCTTCTTCATTATTTGAGCTCAGAATCTACACAGAGCACATCTATATTATTAGCACACTGATGTTTTTTCCACTATCAGTGCAATCGCAACATCGATGGTGAAGAATTTACAAAGAACAATAGGCACGGGCTTTGTGCAAGAATTTTATATTATTAAAAATCCTTAAATATATCACCCCTGTCATATGGTTTAGAATGATGATAAGAATGTAATTTCATGACAGTTTCCCATTCTCTCTCATCTTACTCTCTCCCCAATAACTTGCCCTCACCTTGGATACTATGATGGCCCCTTGAATCTTCATTTCTCATTTTTTTCTGCTGTTCGGTGCTTGCAGCACTGGCTACTCTTATCTTGTAAGGGACATTTCCTTACTTAGTTGACAGACTAGACAGAACATCAAGGGGTGACAAAACAGGTTGAGGTCAAGTGAGATTGTGACTTGTGTTTGGACAAGCCATTCACTTCTGCTGCCTATAAAATGGGAAAAGCTTACATCCAACTACCTTAGAATTAAAGAAACATACATAAAAATAGCAGCTAAAATACTCTGAAATATATTTTAAAATGATACTTCTTGTATTGGTTTATTCAACATTTCCGGTTAGGTTGCTAGGCTCTAAGAAAACCTTTTTAATCAAAAATAAACTATTACTCTATGTGTTTGCTTTCATTATCTTTTTGGAAAATCATCAAATATCTCAGTAAATGATGATTCTCCAATTTCCTTATGGAACAAATGTTTGAGTACATCCAGCAGTTATCTTTGAGGTAATGCATCATCGTCTTGCTACTAAAAGATGAAAATCTTAAATAATACCTAGCTGGGCTGAAAATCATATCACACTCTTTAAATCAAGTCTTTGTTTTCATACATCAAGTCTTCTGGTTTTGCTCAAAACACCTACTTTTTATATATTCACGTTTAGAAGTTAATCAAGAGAGTAGAAAAATAATTTTAAAAAAAGAAAAATAATCATATGAGGTTTCCAAACAGAATTAAGCAAGCAAATCAAATCTATGAAAACTAAGTAATCATTAGAAATTAGAACTAGTTCCTCCTTGTATTTGATAATAGATATACTTTCTACAAAATAGGATTTATGAGTGTGTGTGTAATGTGTGTTCAATTTAGCAAAACAGTAATTATCATGATATATAAAAACAAAACATCCTAAAAATGGAAATAAGCCAGTGTATTAATGTGCAGGAAAAAAACCCAAAAACCTCCACAGTAGAAGGCAAGAGACCTAGTTTTAAAAACAAGGCCCAGGGAACTCTGTACAATATTCTGTAATAACCTAAATGGGCAAAGAGTCTGAAAAAGAACGTGTATATATATAAGCGAATTGCTTTGCTGTACATCTGAAACTAACACAACACTGTTAACTAACTACACTCCAATATAAAATGAAAATTAACAATAAATACATATCAAAATGGAGCACAAAATAAATTTCTAATAAGAGTGTTTTTCAGCTGTGTAACAGCGGTTTCAAGCTCTGCCATACCACAGACCACCACTGATACTTGAAGGGATTAACAGCCTCTATTTTCTGTCTCTTAGATCCATTTCCCATAATCCATCTAAAGAGATATTTTAAAAACTCAAGTCTGGTCATGTCATACACCTCCATTAAAATGCTACAATGGGTCCCCAGTGCTCTCAGGAGAAAGCTATCACATAAAGCCATATTTTATTTTTTAAATCAGTGCACAGGAGGCCATGTAATAAAGATGTCATAATTTATTTGACTACTTCCCTATTAATAGACATTTGGCTTGTTTCCAGTTTTTGGCTATGAAAAACAACAATGCATACCTTTCTGGACACATGGCTGAGCATTTCTCTAGGAGTGGAATCACCAGGTTGAAGGAAGAATATTTAGTTATAATTTTCACATATACAACCAAATTGCCCTTCAGAATGGCTTTATCAATTTATACCTTCCCATTTAGCATAGAGAAGGGGCAGGAGGAGAAGGGGACGACAGAGGATGAGACAGCTGGATGGCATCACCGATTCGATGGACAGTCGACTCTGGGAGTGGTGATGGACAGGGAGGCCTGGCGTGCTGTGATTCATGGGGTCACAAAGAGTTGGACACGACTGGGCGACTGCACTGAACTGATCTAGTATACAGGGCTTTCCTTCTAGACCCAGCAACATGGTGTGTGCATGCTTGCTCAGTCCCTTCAGTTGTGTCTGACTCTGCAAATCTATGGACTGCAGCCTACTAGGCTCCTCTGTCCATGGTATTCTCCAGGCAAGAATACTGGAGTGGGCTGCCACGCCCTCCTCCAGGGATCTTCCCAGCCCAGGGATGGAACCTGTGCCTCATATCACTGGCACTGGCAGGCAGGTTCTTTACCAGCAGTGCCACCTTTGTAGCATAAAAAGGAAAGAAATATTTTTGGTGTAATTTCCATCTCCCTAGTTGCCAGTGAGTTTGAGTATCTCTCACACCTTTGTTGAATGCCATTTGCCCGTTTGTCTGTTAAGCTGCAATTACTGAAGTACAAGGGTTAAGTATGGATGTGAGAGATGGATCAAAAAGAAGGCTGAGCACCGAAGAATTGATGCTTTTGAATTGTAATTCTGGAGAAGACTCTTAAGAGTCTTTTGGACAGCAAGGAGATGAAACCAGTCAACCCTAAAGGAAATCAACCCTGAATGTTCACTGGAAGGACTGATGCTGAAGCTGAAGCTCCAATAATTCAGCCAGCTGATGCAAAGAGTTGACTCGGTGGAAAAGACCTGATGTTCGGAAAGACTGAGGGTAGGAGAAGAAGGGGGCAACAGAGGATGAGATGGTTGGAGGGCGACACTGACTCGATGAACGTGAGTCTGAGTGAACTCTAAGACAGTGAAGGACAGGGACACCTGGATGCCACAGTCCACGGGGTCGCAGAGTTGGACACGACCTAGTAACTGAACAACAACAACATATTAAAGGTATTTCCCCTGGATTTCTCGCCTATCTTTTAATTATCATTTATTGTATAGAAATGCTTACTCTTTGGTAGCAAAATTTATCAAAAAGTCTTGTTGGCCTTTTGATTAAGATTATATTGACAATATAGAATAATAGGGGGAAATTTGACAGTAGCATGATATTAAATTGTCTACAAAAGAATGTGTTATGTTTTATAATTTAAATATACCTTCTATATTTTTCCAAAAAATCAGCTTTTATCCTAAAGATCTTATCATTTGTTACTGGATTTATTTGTTGGTATATGTATTGCTTAGTTTCTATTGTGAATGGGATCTTTTTCTATTACTTTCATTTAAAGTCTTTTTCTGTTAATTTTAGTCTTGATGGAATCTTGTACCTGGCTCATACCCCTTAGTTTTTCAGTTAATTCTCCTGAACTTGTATACTTGTCTGTATTCTCTACCAGAATAAACCTTTCCTGAGAAAGGAGATGATGCCTATCTTTTCATTGGCATGTTCCTACTGCCTGGCATAGATCGTGGCACACAGTGGGGAATCAATAAACAGTCGCTGAACTGAACAGAATTTAAAATGTTAATTCACGTGTGAGTGTCAGTTCACGTGCTTTCCTCTCTATGATGGTCAAACTTCTTGAATGGAATGAACTTAAGATTCTACTATCTTAAGACTTATTAACCTATTAAAATACATACAAAAATTAAAAACACTATGCTAATCACTAGACCAAAGAGAAAGAGAAACTCCAAATAAGTCAGTTTAAGAATAGGATTAGAATACTACTAGACAGGAAAGAAGAAAACGAATTAATAAATATGTAAGTTTGGCAATCAGAGAAATAAGAACAACAACCCCAACAATGGCCACACCCTATGAAATGCAGAATAAAGGAATACAATTAAAGCCAGAAATAGAAAACATACAAATAGGAACAATTAATCATTCAAGCATATTTTTGTTCATGTTGAGGGGGGAGGAGCTCACAAAACCGAAATGAAACACAGCAACAAATCAATCCTGAAGCAGACAAAATGTTAGCAAACCAGTCAAGACAGGGGGAAAAAGAAAAATGAGGAGTGAAAAGGGCAAGAGAACATTACATTCAACTCTATGCTAAAAAAGATGAAAAAGGAAATCAGTGTAGGACGGATTGTAGGACTGTACTACAAAAATTGACTCAAAATGAAAACTTTTATGCATACAAGCAATTGAAAAGGTTATTACACAATTTCCTCTTAAAAGACTCTACGTAAGAAAGCTTCTTAGCAGTCAACTCAACTTCTGAGAAACAGATAACCTCATGCTAGAGAAACAGATCCAGAGCATCGAAAAATACGGCGAATCTCCCCATTAGATTTTTAGGAAGTCAGTATTAGAATAATACGAAAAAGGAAGACGAAAGATGAGGTATCTTAACCTCAATACAGTGTAATATGTTGGATAAAAGGGCAGGTTCTGGAGCTGGAATCCCAGTCAGCCACTCACAGTTGACCCTTGAGCAGCACAGGCATTAGGAGTACTGACCCTCTGTGTAGTTGAAAATCCTTGAGTAACTTTAGTCTCTCCTCCACATCTGTGGTTCTGTGTCTGCAGAATCAACCAATTGTGAATTGTGCCGTACTGCAGGATGGATTTGTTGACGACAGAAGTGGGCCTGTGCAGCTTGAATGCGTGTTGTTTGAGCGTCAGCTGTGCTAGTTATGCCACTCTGAGTGAGTTATTTTCCTCTGTGATGCCCCAAACTGTGAGGATTAAAAAAATAATCCTCATAAAGCACTTAGTATAACGGCAGCCACAATATTTTAAGGGAATGACTGTGGACAGTCTTCCCTTGAAAATATGTAAAATTATGCATTTTGTCGGTATGTCAATTTTTCTGAGAGGAAAGTTAATGGTTTTCATGAGATTTTCAAATGAATCATGACTTCCTCCAAATTAAGACCCACTGTTACACATTAATCTTACTTTAGAGTACAGATGTAGAAAATCTGGATGCAATATAAGCAAAATAAATACAAAAGCACATTAGAAGAATCATTCATCGGTACCCCCAAAATTAATCTTTGAAATTGAAGGCTATACTTGGGTGAGAATGTACAGTGGTCAGCTTTTCTAGTAAACAGTTTCACAGTATCTATCAAGAACCCTTAACTGAGTAATATTTATACTCTTTAACCTAATAATTGTGCTTCCAGAAATACATTTACTGAAAATGGATATTGGGGCCAAAAAATGTGTGTTATATGATGCTTATTATGGGGTAATTTATAATACCAAAACATGAGAAACAATCTGAGTGTCAAACAATAGAGGAATAGCCAGCAAACTGATGCATCCATTCCAGGTTTAGTGTGTAGCCATTCCTGACTTCACGAACTTCAAAGACACAAATGATGTTCACAATGTAATTTTTAAAAATTAACCTGTATACAGAGTATAATGCCAGCATCATAAAATAAAGGAACATAAGCGAAAGGAAGTAAATACGCAAAAAAGTGCTAATGGTTAACTCTGGGTGGTGGGATTATGAGTGATTAATTCTCTTCCTTCCTTCCCTTCTTCCCTCCTTTACAGATACTCTAAAACAGTGTGGTACGGTCCTGATGATCACCTCAGGGGATCGGGCATGCTTTTAGGCACCTGATCAGACAAACGAAGCTTCGCTCGCATGCTCCACAGGCCAATAGCTACTCTCACTATTACTTTTGTTCTCTCACTGCTAAGGATGTGTTCATCTACATCCAGCAAAAGCTTGATGGCTTTTCTATTTTCTTTTTTTCCCTTCATCCTGTCTGACCAGGCCACCGAGGCTTAGGCTAGGTGTGATTCGAGGTCTCAGTGGGGACACTGGTGCACAACATTGGTGTCAACATTGCTGTCACTGGGTGGACTTGGTGAAACATTCTAATCTCATATATATTTTTAATGTCCAACTTGTAGACCATCTCATTTTGTTTCTTCATTGGGATAAAAACTGTCCTGTGTAGGCTCCTCCTTTCTCTAAATAAATAATTTATTGGCTCTCACGTGGATTTCTCACAAGTCCTCACTGATTCCGAACTCTGTCTTATAGCCCAAGAGATCTAGTCACATCACATCAGCTCTTGTCTCAGGTAGGAAAGAATACACTTACATGTTTATGTTTTGGGGAAGGAGGATATTTGTAAAGAGGAAAAAGGAATCTCTGAGAAAAAGACGAGAGAAAGAGAGAGAGGGACAAACAGGAATAGAAACTGAGATGGAAAGAGACAGAAAAAATACTGTAAGTGCTGTTGGTTTGGGGTTAAATATATTACCTAAAAGAAAGCTTGCTATTTACCTGGGCTATGGAGATATTAAAAATTGTTTCTATAGCTCTTTGAAATCACCCTGATTTTCGGAAAATTCCCTTTAGCCCTTAGAAACAGATGGTATGCATTTTATTTTGAAATTACTCCTATCAACGTTTCCCAACTGTGGTGTATTATATTCTGATTTGTAAGACAACAGCTTTGAGTCCATGGAAATGCACACTTACAAAAATGTCGTCGTGTGTAGCTCTGTCAATTAAGCATTAAAGGTTCTTCCCCAAAGTGACTCAAAACCGATCTCTCTGTAGCCTCCATGTGTTGCTTGTAGAGCATCTGCTCAAACGAGTTGTCTTCTAGGATGGTTGACACTTGACGACCCTGATCACGACCCCATCTTGCTTTACTCTCAAATGCCCTTCATAGGCATCGCTGATGAAGCAGCTTGAGTGCCCAGATGTTACCCACATGGAATTTGGTTCTTCACTAGGAGTAGAAAGTTGAGTTCAATGGTGTGAGAAGTTGTCTGTTATCTTCTCAAAGGATATACTGACTGACTTCATTTCACCTTCTGCTTCTGTTCTCAAGCCACTAGTCAGCATGCTTCCTTCGGTCACCTGTGGTCTGTGGCCACAGACGGGACACATCCCACACACACAGCCTGGGTAGACCCGCACCACGCCTCAGGCTTACTGTCAAGCACGAATGCGCCGCCAACTGTGCACAGCCATTTATAATCCAGCACACCGTCCAGGCTGTCTAGCGTCTATCACACATGACAGAGTCGAGAGTTTCAGAAGACAGCTGTAGAAGGCAATGTAAACAGGCCTCACAAACGCCCACATGTACTCTGACATCAGCTTGCAGGCCCTTGTGTCTCCTTGAGTAAGGCACATAATGCCTCATGGCAAATACAGTTTATTAAATTAAATCAAATAGAATCTCTAACAGTCCTGATTTACTTCAATGGCAGAGGAGTACATGTTAGATAAGGTCTGTCAACTGGCCATCCATGTAAACATACTCAGGAGTTTGGTCCTTTAATCAGTTTACAAGCTTTGCAGTGGTCATCTGAGATGGTACATTCACATGGTGTCAAAGGGAGGTCACAGAATACAGAGACCATAAAACTGTTGTGAGCAGTGCATATCCTTGGCCACAATGAGGCCTAAGATTGTTAAATAATTCTAGTGACCTAGGCAGAATGATAAAGTTGAGTGGCCATTGCTAGGTAAGATCGTCATGTCTATTATAAACTAGCTGCTGTCTTTGTTTCTAAGCTAATTAAATATTTTCTGGTATTTATTAAATAGCCCTTCCATGGTTCACATGAATTAGTTATGGTTACTTTTAGTGGCATTTTCATTACAAGTGATTAAGTCAATCAACTGTCAGCTCTGACACTGCATTTGGAAGAAATATTTTGGAAAAGCAATTCAAAAATTAAAATTGAACAGCATTACAACTCAAACTCCTACCCTGGCTCAAAAACTCCACAAAAACTCCACAGAAACTAAACCCAAATTCATAACAACCAGAGGACAAACAGCTTAAAATAGCCCATAGGAGATGGATAGCTTGACAAACCACAGCACCTCTGCTATTTTTCTGTTTCACATGACTCTCACCTACATTATCACATTTGTTTCTCATGACAACCATCTGAAGTTCAGATGGCCTTCTATATCTGTGGGTTCTGTATTAGCAGATTCAACCAACCGCAGGTCTGGAAAAAGAATTCCAGAAAGATCAAAAAAGCAAAACTTGAATTTTATGTATGCCTGGAAACTGTTAGATAGCATTTTCGTTGTATTTACAATTATTTGCATAGCACTTACATTGTATTAGGTCATTGTATTAGGTATTAAAATCTGGAGACCATTTAAAGTATACAGGAGGATGTATGTATTTTATATGAAAATACTATGCCTCTTTTATATAAGGGACTTGAGCACCCACAGATTTTGGTGTGGGTATTTTGTGTGTGTGTGTGTGTGTGTGTGTGTGTGCATGTGCGTGCGTGTGTATGCATTCTGGAATCCCCAAGGATACCAGGGCATGACCATATTATCTCCAGGAAACTGAAAAGGAAACCAAGTCTCTCAGAGGTTAAGGGATATGTTCACAGTCACCCAGGGCTTACCCAATGGCTCAGCAGTAAAGAATCTGCCTGCAAATGCAGGAGCCACAGGTTCGATCCCTGGGTCGAGAAGATTCCTTGGAGAAAGAACTGGCAACCCACTCCAGTATTCTTGCCTGGACAATTCCACTGACAGAGGAACCTGGCAGACTACAGTCGATGGGACTGCCAAGAGTCAGAGACGACTGAGCATGCACACATGCATAGGCAGTTGTATGGGTTTTATATATTACACCCTCATAATAGACTGGTACTGATGCAGACAATAAATAGATGTTTAGTAGCACAGAGTCGGACATGACTGAAGCCACTTGGCGGCAGCAGCAGCCACATATGAGATAGTCAAAGTATGGTATCCATGTATTTATTAGCTTCCGCTTCAAAATCACTGTAGGTAGTGATTGTAACCATGAAACTAAATGACACTTGGTCCTTGGAAGAAAAGCTATGACAGCTTTTCTAGACACCGTATTAAAAAGCAGAGACAAAGGTCCAGCAAAGCTTTGCCAACGAAGGTCCATCTAGTCAAAGCTATGGTTTTTCCACTAGCCAAGAATGGATGTGAGACTTGGATCATAAAGAAGGCTATGGTGTTTCCACTAGCCAAGAACGGATGTGAGACTTGGATCATAAAGAAGGCTGAGCACCAGAGAATGGATGCTTTCAACTGTGGCACTGGAGAAGAGTCTGCAGGAGAAGGGGACAATGATGGTTGGATGGCATCACTGACTCAATGGACATAAGTATGAGAAAACTCCAGGAGATGGTGAAGGACAAGGAAGCCTGGCACGCTACAGCCCATGGGGTGGCAAAGAGCTGAACATGACTTAGGACTCAACAACAACAACAATCTTCACTGAAGTTATTTAATTATTCCTCTATCTAAAAAATCCATAGTCCCAATAGTTCACAGCAGGTCTAAATTTTTCTTTTCCAGTAATTGAAAGCTAAGCCTTTGTCCATCTAAAGATTTTTCAATAGTTAAATTCGAAATGAGGACAATATACTTGTAGTAGTATTTGATGTGGCTGATGACTAGTGTATCAAAGGACGTGGCCCATCAAAAGGGATGAAAGCAATTAGCCTTTAACAAAACTTCCATGTGAGGAGTGGAGCACCCTCTCCTCTGCTGCTCCTGTGAGTCCACCCACCTGCTTGTCTGCCAGTCATACCATCTGCTTTAACATTATCCTCAATCTCCTTTTCCAGCCTTAAAACTGGCAGGAGGATATTCTTTACAAAGCCCAAACCCAGTCACCTAAAGCCTTTTAATAGGCGCCCCGCCACTTTATCCCAGAATAAAGTCCAAACCCCTCTGCTCGCACAGTAAAGAGAGCTCCCCTCTCTTTACTCTTATGTGTAGCACCTCCTTTGGGGGCAATACTGAAAAACTACACAAAATTCCCTGAGCTTCAGAGGCTCTCTCACACTTCGATACCCCCACATTGACTTCTTTTCCCTAATTCAACTGTCAGGTCAACTCCTAATAGTAGTTAAAGTTAGTTCCATGCCAGGCATTGTCCTAAGTGCTCAGCGAGTACAACATGAGTCATTTCAAATGTGTAACACTTAGAAAAAATTATAAGAGGTAAGGGCTACATTTACCTTCCATTTACTTATGAGAAAGCTATCAGCGCAGGCAGGTTAAGTTACTTTCTGAAGGTCACGCAGGTGGTAAATGGAAGCACTAGGGTATGAATCCGGGCAGTCTGCCTCCAGAATGTCCTCCTAAGCTCTGAACTAGACTTTAGGTTCAGCTCAGGTTTCTCTTCCCCTGTGAAATGTCCCTTCAGGCACCTGCCTGCCCCAGTCCTCAGGTAGCTAAGGCCCTCACTCTTCACAGCTATCACCCTGACAGCGTTCTACCCACTCTTCGGTAAGTGTCCTGTGATACGCAGTGCTGACCCCTACCAGCCTCCCTGTCTGGGACAGTGGCCCGTGTCCTCTTCACCCTTTCCTTGGTATCTGCCACAAGCTTTGGACACAGTCCATTCTGAAGAAATGCATTTTGCTTGAATAAAATGAAAAATGTTCTTACAATGAGAACAATATATCAACACAACAATTTATTGATCTAGTCTCTTCTGATGGTTTTCAAATCTGAGTGTTTTTTAGTAGTTCCTTCTCCATAAGGCAATATCAAGAAATTTTATATGAATATGAAAATAAAAAGAACCTACTAGCTTATTTATCCAGAGAAGGCAATGGCAACCCACTCCAGTACTCTTGCCTGGAAAATTCCAAGGGCAGAGGAGCCTGGTAGGCTGCAGTCCATGGGGTCGCAAAAAGTCGGACACAACTGAGCGACTTTCCTTTCACTTTTCACTTTCATGCATTGGAGAAGGAAATGGCAATCCACCCCAGTGTTCTTGCCTGGAGAATCCCAGGGACAGGGGAGCCTGGTGGGCTGCCTGTCTATGGGGTTGCACAGAGTCAGATACAACTGAAGCGACTTGGCGGCGGCAGCAGCAGCAGCTTATTTATCATGTCAGACCACTCAGAGCAAATAAAAGCAATTTGATATTTTGATTATCAATCAAGTATATTTTTGGCTCTTTTGTTTAGACCCCTAAACAATACTACTGATACTTTTTTTTACTTTCAGTTCAGTTCAGTCACTCAGTCGTGTCCAACTGTTGGCGACTTTTTTACTTTACCACCACACAAAAACTTGAGCACCAAATTTTAGGTGAGCTGGGCAACAAAGAAACTGATTTCAGGAGTGGAGTGATTGCTCAGACACTCTTAGAAGAGTTGAGTGATTTAAATAGGAACGAGGTGGCCCCACCCCTCATGAAAGAGAAAGTGGAAGGGAGGGAATGTAAGAAGTGTTCTTTGCTGCTGCCAAAGCTACCATTAGTAGCTTTGCAACAGGGTTTTAATCAGGAAGTTTGCTCCTCTGAAGGGTCACTTGGAGAAGGAAGAAAGAAAGTGCTTCCATCTGGCTTAGCCACATCTTAGCTGTCCGTTCCATTCGTTTCAGTTCAAAAAAATCTTCCGAGGGTGTGCAAAGGTCACAAAGCTGAAGAAGCCAGATTCCTTACCTTGTGGAACTTTCTAGCTTAGTGATGGTGACAGATGTAAAAAAAGATTATTTCTGATATAATGTGCCCATGCTCTTGAGGAAAGCAGTGAGCACAGGTGTGGAGCAGAGACAGGTACACTGATGGTGAGGCTGGCAGTCAAGTGTTAAGGATGAATAAAAATTCATCAGATTTCAACACTGCTAATTATTCAGTTCAGTTCAGTCGCTCAGTCGTGTCCGACTCTTTGCAACCCTATGAATCACAGCACACCAGGCCTCCCTGTCCATCACCAACTCCCGGAGTTCACCCAAACTCACGTGCATCAAGTCAGTGATGCCATCCAGCCATCTCATCCTCTGTCGTCCCCTTCTCCTCCTGCCCCCAATCCCTCCCAGCATCAGGGTCTTTTCTAATGAGTTAACTCTTCGCATCAGGTGGTCAAAGTCCTGGAATTTCAGCCTTAGCATCAGTCCTTCAGATGAACACCCAGGACTGGTCTCCTTTAGGATGGATTGGTTGGATCTCCTTACAGTCCAAGGGGCTCTCAAGAGTCTTCTCCAACACCACAGTTCAAAAGCATCAATTACAGAACTGCAAATCAAAACTACAATGAGGTTTCACCTGATGCTGGTCAGAATGGCCATCATCAGAAAGTCTACCAACAATAAATGCTGGAGAGGGTATGAAGAAAAAGGAACCCTCCTACACTATTGGTGGGAATGTAAATTGGTGTAGCCACTATGAAAAACAGTAATTCAATTAAAAAAAAATCAAACCTCCCCAAATTAATCAGGTTTACAAAGGTGGAAGAGCTGGTTCAAGCAGAAAAGAAGCCATAGAAGAGGAAAGGGCATTCTGATCTAGACTCAGGACTGAGAACTTTTTGACCCTGTGCTTATGAATATAAGTTTCTTGGTTATTATTATACCATCATTGATGTATTTTTCCCCAGCCAGAACTTTTAGGAATGAATGCCATCCAGCCAATTGAGTTCTGAGACAGGAAATGGTAGAGATGATGGAAAGTAGAGGGGGCCAGTTCAGGCCTTTGTGTGGTGGTGAAGCTTAGATACCAGTGGGTATTATCGGGTATTAGAGCAGGAATACTAGGAAAACTGGGGAAGGGGGCAGATGAAGCTTCTAAAAAACGAAAGAAAACCAGTTTGTTTATAAGGTTAACCGTTTGTTTTTTTTTACTTTACAAGGAGGGACATACTTTCATGAAGGTTTAATATTTATGATCATAATCATTTCAAAATAGGAAGGCATTTTAAAAAATATCTCTTCAACAATGATTTTAAATTTACTTTATTGTACTGTCCTTATGTTAGATTGGTGAAAACATCACCCTGGATCAGCACTGAAGGCTTAAGAGCACTGAGACAGACCATCCTGGGACTATAATTTAGACAGAGCTGTAGAGGTAAGACTGCGAGCCACAAGCCCAGATAATTAAAACCACAGAATCACTCTAAGGCCACAAAGTCTATGATCAGATTTGCTTGAGAACTCAATTCCATATGCCTTTTCCTGATATTCATCTAACAAATGTCTGTGGTTTATAACCCTCCATGGAGTAAGGATTTTGACATTTGGATGGAGAACCGTTAAGGGTTCAGAATGGTAGGGACTAAGGTGGAAGAGAAACAGGCAAGGAAAGAGCAAAAGGTGGTGACTTGAAATCAAGGGCTACTCTGTCCCCAAACCATACAGGGTTCCCTCCGTAGCTCCACGTGGTATTTGCTTCATGATATTGTGAAGACCAAGAAGCCAGGGTGCAGCTCAAAGAGGCGAGGAATGTGCGTGAGGCCTCTGCAGTGTTGAGGTGTGAGGTGGCACACGGTATTACAGAAGCTCCAGGAAGGAGCCAGACCCAGCCGGGGCCAAGAAACCACCATGTCAGCTTCTGCCACCTGGAGAGAAGTGTCTTTTTCACAAGGCGGGGCTAGTGAGGAGTAGAGAGGTGAAAAGGGCCATTTGCTGGCCCCCTACACCAGGCAGGAATTTAAGGCCAGACTCTGTGTGTTTCGTGAGACAGATGCCCTGACTTCACTCTGTGGGTGTGGTGAGTCCACCCTGATGGGCTCAGGTGTGACATAGGAAATGAGACATCAACAGTCTTATTCCAGGTCCGTGAGAACAGGTGGCATGGAAACTACAAATGTGATGCTCAGCCCGACTGATCCCTGCAGTTTTGTTTTTATTTTCAACGTAAGAGCAAAACCTCCATTAAAGAGAATTCTTCCAACTTAAATCCTGGGCCAGGGCTGGTTGTACGTAAAACAGTGGAATGAACTTCAGGGTTTTGAGTCCCGTTTACCCCCTTTCCATGAAAGCTTTTGGTTCCAGGGTCTCTTAAATTTTAAAATGTTGTCTCTCTTGGGGAAATATTTATTTTCATGACCCCAAAGAGATGCAGCTTTATGGGGAATGAGGAGTCTGTAAGGAGATAGGATGGGGGCTTCCCAGGTGGCTCAGTGGTAAAGAGTCTGCCTACATTCAATGCAGGAGACTCAGGTTTGATTCCTGGGTAGGGAAGATCCCCTGGAAGAGGAAATAAGCAACCCACTCCAGTATGCTTGCCTGGAAAGTTTCATGGACAGAGGAGCCTGGCAGGCTACAATCCATGGGGTCACAAAGAGTTGGACACAACTGAGCATATATGTGGAGAAGAAAATGGCAGCCCATTCCAGTATTCTTGCCTGGAGAATTCCGTGGACAGAGGAGCCTGATTGGCTGCTGTCCATGGGGTTGCACAGAGTTGGACAA
Source organism: Bos taurus (assembly GCF_002263795.3). Taxonomy (NCBI): domain Eukaryota; kingdom Metazoa; phylum Chordata; class Mammalia; order Artiodactyla; family Bovidae; genus Bos; species Bos taurus. Next base: position 36,886,561 of record NC_037350.1, read on the forward strand.
GACTGAAGAGCAGCAGCAGCAGAGCATACAAGACCACACGCAAGGAGACAGGACAGGACAGGACAGGAAGTATCACCTATCTGTTGCCCTGACAACCATGCCCCTAGGAAAGGCTTTTGGATGTTCTCTAGACTTCTGGGAGAAACTGTAAATTAAGGCTCATAATCAGAGAGGCAAAATTTCAAGGAATTTTGTGGGGACAGTAAAGTTCAAGACCTTACAATATCCACAGAGAGAATTTCAGTACCAGATATATTAATATTCAGGAAAAAAAAAAAAGTCCTAAAAAATCAAAGATACCATACTCACTGACACTCTTCAGACAGAATTTTTAAAAACCAAGGTTGAAACTGCAAGGACACACTGTTTAACCAGAGAAGGCTGTTCAGTCTTCCAAACCATTCCCGAACTCACGCTGCCGAGTCCTGGAGCTGTTTCAGTGTGTTTCTTGAGTCAATAATCAAATTGAAAACCTTTCTAAGATTTTAAATTGGTCTAGCAAATTAGTTGCTCACATTTTTGGAATTTGAAACCAATCTCTCCCTTCCTACCAAAGCACATCTCCATCTCCAATGACGACTTCCTGCAATTAACACTGTTTCAAGAAAAATATCAGCATAAATTAGGGAACTCAGGCAAGCAGTGTCTTATTACTTATTAAAAGCCTCATGCTAGGCACAATAGGCACTCGCATTCAAGTGCTGAATTAATGAAAATGGCACTATGTACTTTCCATTCAAACACATCTTTTCCCTTGCACCGTAGTTTAACTTCTTTCTAAATGCGGCTTTTAGCAGAAAATGACAACAATTATGAGCCCTTTGAGATTTAAAACCTGAAACTCAAATTATCCAGCCTTAATAAAAGCCTAATAAATTCCTTTATGTGTTATATTATGTCTGCTTAATTACTCCAATCCCATAATGGCAGCAACGGAGAAGCAGAGTTTATAGTCAGCTTTACAGAAGAGTGATTTTTGACACTTTTTCCTCTAAATTTAATTTTTATGTGTACAATGAAAAACATATATTCAGAAACATTATAAATCTGAAACTAAGATTGCTTCTATTAATATATTAAGTGGACAAATTCTCTTGAAAGGCAAAAAGTGATTAAAACCACCCCAAAATTCTGTATCACGAAGCAGTATATTCTTAGTTCGGTGGGCTTCTCTTCATTACTGCTAACGGTTTATCTTCTGCACTGATTGGAAAGAGCGATATTGGTCCAACTTGCTTGCTGGAACTACCATTTCAATCGTGTTTTTCTACAGAACATAAATAATCTTTTAATGAAGCAGGAAGTCACTGTTACTTAGAAAATGGCCTCTGCTTATCTGCTGCTGTTTAGGAAAAAAATAGCAAGCAACATTTTCATTCTGATAATGTCAATCTTATACAGTATCTTTGGAGGGGAGAAAAAAATGTAGCCTCGTCAAGTATGGGAGGAAGATGGGTCCATTTATATAAGCTTCCCATAATCTCTCAGCTCAGAGGAGTGGGGTAACTCATTATTCTGCACTTGTGACATGCAAATTGAGCTGGTGACACCAAAAGGTCATTCTCTGTCCACCTTGACCCCAACTTCACCACATCCCCTAAGCTTCCTGTATTACAATTGACTCCTATTTTTCCTAAACTTGCATTTTCTAATTAACAGCTATTTTGTTGACTGAATTAGCCACTGTTTAAGTAAAAATATATATGTATCCAAAAATTATAGTGAATAAAAAATCATTTTTTCCCCTCCTTGAAACTAAAAGATGAAACGAAAAGGTAGCATACTCAGATGTCATTTTAAAGCCAAAAGATTCTTCCTGATCTTTCCCTGGAACCCTCAAGCTTGGGTCTCAGTGTGGTTTAAAGTGGGTCTACAAAAGTATTTACAGACCACAAACATGCCACATATTGCCCAGCTCGGCAAAGCAATCCCCGAGAGAACGGCCACAAACGGACAAAAGCAAAAGGTAATCCAAAACCACAGGGACTGCCTGCACATCTGACGTCACAGTGTCTTTTTCTTTTTTAGCATGTCCTGTTCTGAAAACACACGATATGAAAATAATCAGGTCTCACTGGAAGGATCTTTTTCATGAGGTGCTAGGAAGTCAATAATCTCTCTCTCTTGTCTCTTATGGAAACATATCCTCAAACCCGATCCATGCTGCTTAAAACTAGAGGGAATTTTTTTGATTCCCTGGTGGCTCTGACAGTAAAGAGTCTGCCTGCAATGCGGGAGACCTGAGTTCGATCCCTGGGTTGGGAAGATCCCCTGGAGAAGGAAATGGCAACCCACTCCTGTATTCTTGCCTGGAAAATCCCATGGACAGAGGAGCCTGATGGGCTACAGTCCATAGGGTCGCAAAGAGTCGGACACAACTGAGTGACTTCACTTTCACTTTCTTTTTGAATTTCAAACCCTGCTTGGAGCAGGGATTTTAATTTTTAAAAGGCTAGTCTATACTGCGGACTACAAAACGAATATACAAGGGAAGCAAGTTCTCAACAGTGATAATTAAGTGAATTAGGCGTCACTGTTAAGAGTGATTATCTGTAAAGGACAGGTTTGTGGCTGTGAGGCGGGGAGGGAGGGACTGATGGGTTGGGAGTTTGGGGTTAGAAGATGCAAACTTATATACAGAATGGATAAACAACAAGGTCTTACTGTACAGCACAGGGAACTGTGATACATCCTGTGAGAAACCGTAATGGAAAAGAATATTACAAAATGTATACATATGTATAACTGAATCACTTTGCTGTACTGTAGAAATGAACACAACATCGTAAACCGACTAGACTTCAATTTATTAAAAAAAGAGTGGATATCTGTGAAAACTGTAAACCAGGGTGACTGAGGATATACTTTCATAAAACAGAAGATACTACAGATACAGTTGTCTTCATTCCATTCTCCTACAAGCTTACACTGAGCGTGTACCATATGCCAGGCTTTGGGCTGGGCTCTGCTGACACGGTGAGCAAAACCAGGTATGATCCCTGTCCTTATGGAACTCAGTCTAGTGAGGGAGATGAACCGTGATCAAACAAGGACACAAGTATAAAATGGTAACTCCGATGTGTGTTTAAGAGGCGTGTCACCTGTTATTAACAAGGATGGTGATCTGGCCTTGGCAGACAGGTCTGGGAAAGGTTCTCTAATGAAGCTCCGGGGTGAGATCACAAGGTAACCAGGAGCTAATGGGGTTTAAAAAAAAAGAGTGAGCAGAGCATTTAGGGCAGAGAAACAGCACAGAAAGAACAAGGTTTGCATGAAGGAGCAGAAGGCAGCGAGGTGTGCTCAGAGCAGAGAGCTGGGGGTGCATGGGGAGAGATGCAGCTTCATGTACAGGAGGGCTTTCCATGGAATGGAAAGTCCTCGTAAAGTTTCAAGCAGAGAAGTGATATGATCAAATTTATTGGTATGCAAGATCATTCTAGTTTCCCTTCAGTGAAAAGATCTAAGAGGGAAACAAGAATGAACACAGAGGGATGAGTGAGCAGGTGACTGCTGAAGCCCATGTGAGAGAAAAAGACTTGCCCTGGTCAAAGATTTTAAGGAGAAATATACAAATGTTTCCCTGAATCAGGGTGGCATTTTTCACTACTGGCAGATTTTCTCTTACCTGAACAAGAGAAGTTGCATTCTATCCTAGCAATGAAAGTATTTTTAGGAAGCACAAAACTTCATCCCAGAAAGACAAGTCATATATAATTACATGTATGATGACAGTCATGTAAAACCAAAAATACATAATTATGTAGACATGTGTCTAATTAAAAAAAAAAGAAAGTCTAGAAGTTGAAGATTTTAAACATCCAATGGGAAATTCATGTGCGTATTTAGCTATTCTAGACTGAGTTTTAAAGGATACACGGTTCCTATTTATCCAAATTAAATCACTCAGATTACAGATTGTATACTTGTAGTTAGTGATGAAACGCACATTGAATTTCTAGACTTAAACCGTCAATACTTTCCTGAAGGCTATCACACATGATTTGCTTGTGGTTATTCACTGCTCAAAAGAAGAGTGATGGAAATATGTAAGAAAGTACCAGACAGCCATAAAATAGACCATGCTTTCGCGGTCTGGTGAGGGAAACAGCGGGGCGGAAACCTGAGCTTCAGCAAAAGGGTTAACCAGCGCCTGCAGCCTTCATCTCATGCATTTAGAGTCCCCCCAGAGTAAAAGCAGGAACAGCATATCAGATCCCTGCAGATGCTGAGAGCTGAAGGTAACGGGAAAGAAAAGCTTTGACATTCTGTCACTGGAATGACAGGACAAACTGGACTGTAATAAACAACAGTTTGAGCACGATAATTTGATGCATTGGGACCTTAAGCTTCTTCAGATGCCGAACTCGGCTTGGGCTGTGAGATAAGAGGACAGCATTTACCCTCTTGGATAAAGCAAGGGTGGGTGAAACCAGAGAAAAGAAACCTCCCTGGGCAAACAGAAATCAGTTCCCCAACATGCACAGCTTCAGGTATTATATACTCCAACTGACGTACAGACCACATACAATATCCATACATGATGTTACCAACACATGTAAGCCCTCACACTCACACTTAGGTATAAAATATAACTTGTCCCTTGTCCTAATAGGAAATGAGTGTTAAGCCAGAAAGAAAAATAAATGCTCGTGAGGAATCTTCACATGGAAAGCGCACTATGCCACTATGCAGCTCACCCACTCTCATGGTGCTCCATAACTATTACAAATAAAATGTCTCTGAATAACATTTCTTTTCCAAATAAACAAGCACATGCAGACACAGACTTCGACTGTGAAGATTTAATTCACAACAGAAGGATGTTGCTTATGGAGTGAGAAATGGAATCACAGTCCCTGTGGGCACATCCAGGTGTCTGCCAGTTTTCCATAACAAGGCTGAGTGATGTGCTTGCATTTCTCAAAGACTGTTTTGTTCTGGGAAGGCCAGTTTAGGTGACTGCTAGATGTCAGAATGAAACAGAAGTATCACCACACTATTGATTTTGGTTAGGATCACTCAGAATCAACAAAGCAGCTTGCTTTGACTGGGGAAGATTTGAACTTTTTAAAGATTTTGACTGGCTTTTCTTTACTTGAGTAAAAAAAAAATTTTGAAAATGACAAACAAAACATCAACACAAGCATATGGTTTTGTAATTATAAGATACACTGTGCTTGTGTAAGCAAGAGCAATGAGAAAAGACAATCTTAAGGACAACAGCTAACATTTATTAGCTTTCTACAACTGTGAAAGGCATCGAGCCAGTGACTTTATATACATCTATCTTGCTTGAAACCCTGCAAGGTACTTGTTATTAGCCTCATTTTAATACTCTTGGCTCAGGGCATGGAAACAAAGTTGTCCAAGGTCATAGAGCTCAGAGTTGATAAAGCAGGGCTTGAGCTCCTGTCTGCTGAATTCGGCCAAGCCCAAAAGCCCATCTCTTTCCACTCTACCCACTGTTTCTCAAAATACCACTGCAGAAACAAAGAACACGGTGCAGAAAAAGAAAGCAAGAGCCAAAGGAATACATGGCTAATCCTATGCTGAAAATCCACCCAGGCAGAATACAGACCCTTCCTCTAGACACAACTTACCAGGGTTCTGTTTTCTACCTACTTCACATGGCTTAACATTCTTCGGAGGATTCCATGCCAAAGCAATGACAAAGGTGAGGCATACCAATCTTGCTCCTCAGGTTCCAGGGATCTCTCTGGACCAGGCCAGCTATCCGAGCTCTGCTGACCCCACCAGACAAACTCTTTGGTGGCTGCTCCTCTTGACCACTGAATCATCTGTATCTTGAGCACACACCATCTCCGCTCCTCACCATCCACTGCCCTTTCAATTACTTTCTCATGAGTTTGTCCCACAGAGTGACACTGGAAAAACTTCCTTTCTTCCCACCCTTCTACAAAAGTGCTGTGTGTTTGTTTTAAAAAATTTCAAAAAATTCAGAAAGGCCACCAAAGGAGAAAATGGAAACCACCCAGGATTCTGTCACTTAGAGATAACTACTATTAACGTTGTGGTATGTGTTACCAGTTTTTTTTTTTTTCCTAAGCAAATGTATAGTAATTATTATTTTAATAAAGTTGATATCAAAGATATTATTTCCATTTTTTACACATCAGTAAACATCCCCCCACCATTAAATATTCCTTTACAACATGATTTTTCAGTGACCTTATGGCCTTATCCTGTGAATGTAGAGTATCTATTAACTCATTACCTATTATTGGATATTTAGGTTTTTTTTTTTAACATTTTATTATTACAAACAGTTCTATAATGAACATTCTCATAGATTTATGTTTACTCAGATTCACGACTGTTTCTTTTAACATATTCCTCTACATACTTGGAAGGCCTTGATACGTACTGGCAGGCTGTCCTTCTCACAGATTTTATGAATTTAATTCCTTGCCAGACTAAGTACTAAGGCATGGGAAATGGGTCTTTTGAACACAGTGAATAATCACCAACTTGCGAAGTGACGTATAAGTGAATTCACTAATTCATTCAACACATACTCGTTAGCCTTCTAAATGCCCTAGGTACTGGGGATAAAGCAAGCAGACACAGTCCTTGTTCCTAGAGCTTTCATTGTATCAAGACAGAAAATGAAGGAAGCAATAAGATGTAAAAAGTGAAAAAATGGGAGGTCATGAGAACAGAGAAGAAAGACCAGATCGGAAAAGTGTCTGGAGGTAAAGGGGGAAGTACTGGGATTGGCCCGATGTCCTGAATGAGGTCGGATTTCTTCATGTTCTTCTCAAGTCAGGTCCCTCATCCTTTCTGCCGTCACAATTTCCCCTGTTCTCCCATGTTTTCTATTTCTAATTTGTGCTGAGCTAAAACAGAATATCTTGTTTCAAAAGTTCCCTCCCAGCTATAAAAGAAATCACTATTAAATAGTGTATCTTTTTAAAGTTGTGCGCCTACAACACCCTGCCACCCTACCTACACAATGATTAAAAGGCAGAATAATTCTGGAGAAAAATTAGGTAAAACAAACAGTTATTTAGGGGAAAAGGTTTTCTAGAAGATTACTTAGATATAAATTATAGTTTTTCATGGCTAAGTTTCTAGATATATTGGAATCAATATGGTAAAACAGTTTTTATGAACTTAAATGGCTACCAAAATTGGTCAGTAGTAAATGGCCTGAAGGTTTAAAAGGAAGCAATCAAAACACACAGTAATTACATTCTCAAAATAACATCACCATCCCTGTAGTTTAATATTTTACACAGGACAGCATTTAGTAACTGCTGAAGTTAATAACTTCTACAAAGTAAGCTGCTTTTCCATTTTATGCAGACAAGAGCCCAATGATTAAAGCTATAAAAGTTATGTATAATGAGTCCTAGTCACACCATTACTTTAGAAACAAAGCATTACTTCTGAAGAGCAAATATATGCGGATTGGAAAATATATCAAGACTTTGATACGATTTTCATCTTATAAAATATATAATGAAAAAAGAAAATAAATACAAGATGACATATGGAGCCAAATAATACATAGATAATATATATTGATATCTATATTTCAAGATATAGATCAATATGTAGATATCTATAGATATCAATATATATTCATTCATAGATATCAACATATATTTATATACAGATAATAAATTACTCATTTAAGTATAAAATACTTTTTTATATTTAAAAGAGAAATAAGGGTGTTAGAAAAAAATGGATTCTGAATCAATTTTAACTACTTAAAATGGGTTTTATAGACTTCCCCAATGGCACAGCAAGTAAAGAATCTGCCTGCAATGCAGGGGATACAGGAGACACAGGTTTGATCTCAGGGTCAGGAAGATCCCATGGAGGAGGAAAATGGCAACCCATTTCAGTATTCTTGCCTAAAAAACCCCATACAGAGAAGTCTGGCGGGCTACGGTCATAGGGGTCCCAAAAAGTTGGGCACAATTGAGCAACTAAGCACGAGCATGGCTTTTATATGTGTTACTTCTTTGGAACTCAGGTTTAAGGATATACATGAAAAGCAAACCAAAATGTTCTGACATATGCGTGCTTGCATGAGGATGGATGATGTATATGGCAACATTCAGTGCTTACTATGTACAGCACTTTCCTAACTTCTTCACAGGTATTAATTTATTTCATCAAGACAACCCAGTTTTTAAAAATATATATATATATACACATACACATACATACATATGTATGGGCTTCCCAGATGGCACTAGTGGTAAAGAACCCGCCTGCCACGGCAGGAGACACAGAAGACTCAGGTTTGATCCCTGGGTCGGGAAGATCCCCTAGAGCAGGGCAAGGCAACCCACTCCAGTATTCCTGCCTGGAGAATCCCCATGGACAGAGGAGCCTGGTGGGCTACGGTCCATAGGGTTGCAAAGAGTCAGATACAACTGAAGCGACTTAGCATGCATGCACGTACATATACATACACACACACACACACACACACACACGTATATACTTTTATTATTTCCGTTGTGTGAATGAGGAAACTAAGGCACAATGCACTTATGTACCTTTCCGAAAGGTACACAGCTGGTAAAAAAGGCAGAGCTGAGGATCAAAGCCAGGCATGACTGTATATGAAACACGGATGTCATCCGGGGTCTTCTTGCTCCTTTAGATATAGGCTCCAATGTCCCACATCTTGTCTTACCAAAAAAAGTACAGTTCCTTCTCCAAATGACTTTCAACATCTAGGGGTCCTGCATTCTCAAGGTCACATCTAATTCCCAATTTCTGGTCTTTTGACTCAGTTTTGTGATTAAGGGCACAAAGGGAAAAAAGTACAAATCACTTATTAATTATTTAATTGAACTGAATATTAATTATTTCCCTACTTCATTCCTCTCTTTAACTTTCTTCCATTTATACTGAGAGAAAAATTCATTCTATTTTTCTATTGCCAAGTGGTCAGTTCTATCTTTCACAGTCTTGTTTCCTTGTAATTCATGGCCTCAGGTTCTTTTTTCATCCATAAAACTGTTTCTCAAAATAGTTTCCTAGATAAAGCTATTTCCTTTCCTAAGAGAAATTCTTTTCCAAGCTAAGAGAGTGATACCCTCCCCACCTTGCCCTATATATGCCCACGAAGATAAAGGTGAGACATCTTATATTTTGATTAATATGAAATATTGCTATTGATGCTATATTGCTGCCGTAACAGAAGAAATCTGACATATGTTCACTGACATCAGAACAGAAGCAGAAGCAACTCAAGTTTAAATGACACTACGTTAATTCACTGAAGTCTTAAACCCATACAAGAGCAATCATTCTTCTTTGAGAATCCATGGTTAGAAACGACAACCCTCAATGATAAAAAGAAATCACATACCTCCACCCTTCCAATGAGGCTGTCAATATATATAACAAGTGTTACAAAGTCATGTCAAAACACCATTAGAAAACAACAGGTTAGGAATATAATTGGAGGCATACACAGATTACTAAATCATATGTATCTGATTCATAAGAAAACGAATTTTCAAAACATCACCTACTTCTGAACCAGTGAGTATGAATTATTTCCATGGCTCTATGTTCTAGAGGAAACTGAAGAGAGTAGGAGAAAGAAAGGATTTAAGGATACATTTTTGAAAACAAAACGATGTTTCATAAATTGCTGGCATCCTAAGAGTCAAACAGATATTTCTTGAGCACCAAGAGTCACTTAGATGGAGATGTGTTTGGTCCCCCTGGAACTGAACAGAGCACAGCTTGAGGGGCTGCAGAAGGTGGCCCTGTGGTTAGAGCCCCCTGTCAGGCAATGACCAAGAAAGATAAAAAGCAATTCAGTTTTGGAAAAACAGTCTTTGCCTTCAAAATGTTTCTACCAAAATTGAAGAAAAACCCCATGAAGCATTCTGGATACATATAAAATACACTTCAGAATTTGGGACAGGAAGCAAGTGCAAGTTCAAAATGAGCAATGAGGCTGGTGTGGGCTCACGGAATTGCAAACACTGTGCAATCCCTGAGCAAGGAGTGTCATTAGCCATCACTGTGTCACTTGGATTTGACTCAGGAAATGTTTGCTGAATGATTGTTTGTGGGGGTGATATGTAGAACAGGTTACCTGTTGAATTGGTTTGACAGCTGTCAGCTACTGAAAAGAAGAGATTCTACCTTATTCGAAGGTATATCATATACCCACATGGATTACTTGGCCCAATGTCTGGGACCCACTGAGTATGCATTCATGTTTAGTATTTAATGGTCATTAAAGAAGGTGGGCTTCCCAGGTGGCGCTAGTGGTAAAGAAGCCACGTGCCAATGCAGGAGATGCAAAGGTTCGATCCCTGGGTCAGAAATATCCCTTGGAGTAGGAAATGGCACCGCACTTCAGTATTGTCGCCTGGAAAATTCCATGGGCAGAGGAGCCTGGTGGGCTACCATCCATGAGGCCACAAAGAGTCAGATATGACTAAGCGACTAAGCACACAGAGAAGGCAGGTAAACCGGGGATTATTACTAGGCCCATCAGAAAGCAAAAAGACTCCTGGGGACAAGTGAGAACATTCCAGGAAAGCTGGCAGAGACCTGATTGAGAGTCGAGGGGAAGGAAGAGAGGAATCTATTTGGGACAGGAAGGAAAGGAAAGATCATGAACGAAGTCCAGGGTTACTTCCGAAGAGGAAAGGCGAGAATATTTAGAAAGTCACAGCGGTCTCCATCTTCTCAGTTAATGAGATACTGATACTTATTTTAAAAGTGCATAGGTCATGGTCAGCGAAGATGACATTATTACCTGACCAGGAATAAAGGTGGACTGAGTAGAATCTGAGCCTTGAAAATGGAGCCTGAAAGTCACTGTGTGTATGGGGAGGTGTGGCATGCTAGCGAGAACTAAAACACTGACAAATTAGATACGGACCGTATTTCTCAAACCAGTGCTGTAACTGCTCAATAATTTTATCAAGAACTGTGCTAGGCACTGTGGGGAATTCAGAGAAATGTAAGATATGGCTCTTGTCCCTGAGAAGTTAAATAACAACCTGGAGATATTTCATGGTAGAATGGGAACAGATGCCCAAAAAAAAAAAAAAAAAGTGAGAGAGATAAGGGCAAGAAGTTCCATAACAAGAACTACATTCATGCTATTTCTTTTTACATTAAATTCTAATAATTATCTCTTCTGCCCGTTTTTTTTTTCTTTTTTGCTGCTGCACATTTTGTTGTTCACAGTCAATAAATACAGTCATTTTCTGGCTTTCATTTTGGAGTAGTTATTTTAGTATGTATTTGAGTTCTTTTGTTTGTGAAGAATCTGCTTCTCCTCAAGGTTCACTGAACAAAACAAATGACAAAGCTTTGGTTGGACACAGGGTCATTTCTTAAGTAGACAGAACAGATTCTTTTAAGAAACATTCTGTGCAAATACAGACCTGTTTCTAAGCTGTACACCAAACAAAAACTGTCATTAACGTCGGTCCACACTGAGGCTGGGTCTGAGAGGGTTAAGGTAAAAATCAAGTTACTGTTACTTCTCTTTCAGTTCAGTGCGGCTTTTCTGTAATTCTCTAGAGCTAGGCAGCTGACAGCATGGATTTTTATTGAAGAAATGCTATGACATTTGTTCTAAATGTCACAATTCTCCCCCACAACCTAAAAATAGCATGTCACCATACCCCTACCCCTAATAAAATTGTTGGCTTGGAAATGACATTGATAAGCAAAATGAAGCATATAACCTTTTCTCCCCTTTTCTATAAATGTTTTATTTATTCCTGAGTAACATTTGGTATCTTTTGTAGGCTGAGATCAAAGGGACAACTCAGTAAATTTTACTGCTGAAGTAGTCTTTATGGTACGGGGCTGTCATTTCTAAAGCCTGTTTCAGGCTGGCAATGCTGTCATCTGAGTAGTGATCTAGTGACTGACAGAAAATATCTGTAGAAATAATGTGTGCTCTCATAGTAGTGTGACATTTTATGAGCAGTTTGTTTTCATTACTCTGATTTCAGTCTGGTGAAGAGTGAGTTAGAAAGCCAGCAATGGAATATGGAAAGCCAGTCAGGATGAAGTTGACAGGATAACCTTGAAATCGGGCTGCTGTATTTAATAAGGCTCAGTGGCAATTATCTGAAAGCGTTTTACATATTAAGTTAGCTGGAGTATGTAATCTGATCAGTTCCAAGGTTACTGGTTTTATTGATAAGAATGTTTGGCTAGCTGACATTTGAGCCAGGTTTCAAGAAACTTTATGGAGGCTTTGACTATACTTGCCCTCATCATCTTAACTAGGTTTTAAGGGTGACGATTTGGTTATATAGGAAAATGTGCATTACAACAAAATTCCTGTCTGAACCATTCCCTTCAGTGGTGGGATTCTGTTAAAAAGAACATATTGCTAGAAAACACGGTCCTGGACCAAAGCCATGTAAACAAGCTTCCACCAGACGCTTTCAAAGGCATCATTGGAAGTTTTGACTTTTAGTACTGCAAATAAGGGATACCTGCGTACCTTGTTTATGAATACCCAACAGCCACTGTCTCTCACTCCTCAAAGTGTATGCTGTTTGATAAACGTGCAATTAGTGCAAGAACTCCTCATCCTCAAAGGAGTGTGAGATACTTACTACTCCTCTGAACTGGGATGTTCAGGGCAAGTATCTCTTGGCTTTTTTGGTGACACACAATCTAGAATTCCCAACTTCAAGACTGGTGGATGGGACGGACTTGCTTAAAGAGTGAAGACAGCCAGCTTCCCAGTGTTTACATCTTTACATGGCTTCCTTACTGCCAGTGTACACAGTCTATTTCAGAAAGCCCCGAAGCTGCCATGCCTTAATAAATTTTCAAATACTTTTATTAGCATAATGTAGTGTGGTAATGATAAGCTGTAAGGTTGTTGGGGAGTCTGGAGTTTCACAAAGGCGCTAGGATATATAGCTGGCAGAATGCCAAAAGGCCATTGTATATACAAATTACTGCAACCAGATCAGTGCTATTTTCATTGTATACTACCAAGATCATTTTATTATATAAATTCTCCTTAGAATGGTTTTTTTTTTGTATACAAATTACTACAATTTCTATTTTGCTTTAACTCCGAGTTCCTCAAATGTTGACTGACACCATAAGCTCCTTGAAGGAGGCTATCTTTATCCCCTGTATCCCTAAGCACACAGCAGATACTAGGCATACAACAGACACTGATGTTTCCTACACAGAATGAATGCTAATGTCTCTTCTGCTTCCAGATATAAAATTTCATCCGAGTATTCTAGGACTTAACTAAAAATTCAGTCTTCATGTAGTTTTTAAGATTTTAGTCATGAGTGGCCATCTTTTCCATCTGCAAAGAATGTAGCCTTGGTTTTCGACAACAGTCTGCAGCTCCAATTGTGTCTCATCTCTTCCCCCACCCTTCAACTTTATCCTCTATTCCTGTGGACATTTGATCAGTATACTACCATTCTCTGAAATTATAATCAGATGCTTTAAAAACCTCTGATCATTCTCTGTAGCTGTGAAAACATAATCAAAATGTTTGAAAAAAGACTGCTGTGGTAGTTGCTAGCTAAAAAAGGAAATCATGCCCAGAAAATCTGTAATTTTTTCAAAAAAGGATAAAATAATTTATTGGGGGCTCAAAAGTATAGCACTGTGATTCTGTGCTTTGCTCAGAATATACAAAACACTGAAAAAATCAATGCTTCTGAGTTTCATAAAACAAAGATCTATTCTTCTGTATATGTTCTGAATGAGGTTTTCTAGGGTATTATTATTATTATTGTTATTAGATGGTGATAATCTATGAGATCAGATTTTTTTTGAAGGATGAATTATGACTATTTCCCAATGTAAACATTAGCAATAATGTGAAGCACAGAAGGGCAACACCAAAACCTCAGTTGTACATGCCTAGCATTTAACTTCATAACCCCTCAGTTAAGACACAGTCTCTTCCTTTGGTTCATTCATAAACATTCCCATCTTCTTGTCTGCCTCCCCATCCCCTTCCAAAACAAAACATTTATTAACTGAGGCTTCCAACTGTGACAGAAATTACAGTCGTGTTAATGGTACAGATGGTGTACAAAATGCAATCTAAAAACATGATTAAAAAACTCAGGAGTTAGGTAACCCAAGTTCATCTCGGATATGGCTGACCAGACAGCTCTCAGGAAGGAAATACACGTTTTTGGTTAATTAGTTTGCTTTTATCCATCCCTGTAATTAGAACATGCTTTCCCCCTACTTAATCCTCAAACAGTCATTAGATTTAATAAACCTTTCTCGATTGCCACAAATGAGAAAATGAATTAGTTAAAAAGTAAGCATTAAGCTGGTATTAGCAATATGATTGTAACATTATGTGAATAAAAATGTTTTTGTTTAATTATTCAAGATTAAATATATCATTTTATAGCTTGTTGCAAAAAAGTGTACCAGGCTTCCTGTTTCTCTTCTTTCTTCCTTATGTTGCTTTTCAAGGGAGTAAAAGCATTAATACTGCCTCCACAGATTACATTCCACCAAATGGAAGTGATTATTAATCATTCTTTCCAAAAAAAAAAAATCAATCCATAATTAACTTCTTCTCAAGTCAAAGTAGAGTCAGGATCCCACATGACTAAGGAGAGAGGGTGGTCCTGGTTTCAGGGCACGAGCCAGGGAGCTCGGCTCAAATAACTTGCAAGGCTCCTGGGAACTGACACGGGAAGAGGAGATGCAGGTTAGGCTTCTTTATTCCTACTAGTTTAGGCTCTAAGCCCTTGTGTGATGGTCTGACCTTTCCTAGATCCAGACCAGTCCAGAAAGGCCTCCTAACTCCACAGGTCCCATTAGTCCCCACCTGGCTCTACTGGCCAGTTTGGTAAGAAAGTTACTCACACGGTGCTGCCTTTCAGACGACTAAAGGTGAAAGCCATTTTTTAAAGTGAAAAACAAAACACCATGAAGTCGAGGACCTAAGCTTTCCAGACTTTCATCCTGCTGAGCGTTCTCTGTACTAAATGAAGTCACTCTGTGTTTATGTCAAGGAGCATCTCAATAAAAATGACTTACTGTATGAAAAAGAAGCCAAGTTGGTCCTCACCTGTATCGTGTGATACAGTCATAGCAAAAACTTATCTGCTGGGTGGCAGGTTCTAGGGTGTCGACAGTCAACTCTCTGCCTGTGCTGGCTGAAGAGCCTTTCGTCATGGCACCCACAACCATGACGGCTGATGGGCATGGGCAATTGCAGGCTCCCCCAAATGTAGTTATGGATCTAGATCAGGTAGGAGAGTGCAGGAGAAAGGAGGTTTATTTTGATCACAGGGAAACAGCAAAGATTTGAAGGTAGGCACCAGGTAGGGACCTGGGTAGGAAGGTGAGTTCAAGAATGTCTTAGTGGGACCAGTCTCTCCCAGGAACAATGCTAGACTCTCTAGAAATACATCCACGTATTTTCCTTCTCACTTCAAAACTCATAAGGTTAAGAGAGAGGCAACTCTCTCTTTACTGGGTTGAACCTACCTTCAAATTTGTAGGATAGATTGGAGAGGTTAGGGTCCAAAATAAAAACCATTTGTTCTCTGGGCTATGGGACAACAACTGCAGTATTTTGGGGTAATCTTAAAGGACGAGTGGTATGCCGTGGAGCTGAAAGCTGGACATGTCAGCCACCTTATCATTCTAATTTCAGAGCAGGGGAAAAAACTCAAGACCCGGAAAGTACATGCCGGCACTCAGGCAGCTGCCTGGTCCCTGATTCCCAGAGCCATACTTGAGGATACATTTTCTTTTACTGGGCAATTGTATTGCACACAGTCCAGACCCAATAAGGACAGCAGGAAGATGTAATACTGAATACTAGTTTGGAAGTGTGAAGTCTCCAAGCCAGTTTTCACATGTATTTATTTTAATAAAAAACATTACATTTTAGTCCACCATAACCTTTAGGAAATATCACTCTTTATGTTGCCTAGTGTATCAAATTATAGAATCAGTCAGAAACCAGCCATGTGATTTTAGACAGACACTCAGCTTCTCTGGGCTATGGCAGCCTCAGTGCAAAATGAAGTGGTTAGATAAGATGATGTCTATGGCTCTTCTAATGCTAAACTTACTTGATTTCACCTATTCCCTAATACCACAGACTGCAAATCCAAATTACTATTCTTTGTTGAGATTAACTTGGAATGCTCCCTAAAAAGAGGTGAGGAATCAAGTTAAGAAAAAAATGCTCCTTTACAAATGAGGAAGAATAAGAGAGATGCGTGTCAAGGTGGATGCTTGACCTAGGGGTTAATAGAGAATTCCAGTTTTCTGGGATGTCACTAACACAGGAGGGAAAAAAAAAATCTCTTCTCATAATAATGTTACAAGCTCTCAGAATCTTTTTTTCTTTTTAAGGAGTTACTACAAAGGAGATATTTATTCTGAACGTGAAAAGTTCAGTTCAGTAAATGAAGACATTGACATTATTACTTTAAAATTTTTACAGACTTTCTGCCCTTCATTGTTAAAAACAAATACGAAAGTCTGCACACTTTTAACAGTCAAGACAATGTTCTGAGAAGGGCAAACGTAATGGCCTGGGAAGAGAGGCTGTGACTCCAATATGTGTACAGGAGTCCTGCACACTTAGCTCTGCAGACCTCAGAGAAACACGTGGAAGATATTAAAGTCTTCAAGGCTCCAGGCAACTGAAGGGGACGTGACCATCTAGTGCTCAAGCCTACGGAGAGTGAAGAACTAATGTTGGTCACTTCATGAGGTTGAAGCCACTGTGTGTAAATCTCTGATTGAGAGTAAGTAAGAATACTTGATTGGAATCAAGATTGCTGGGAGAAATATCAATAACCTCAGATATGCAGATGACATCATCCTTATGGCAGAAAGTGAAGAGGAACTAAAAATCCTCTTGATGAAAGTGAAAGAGGAGAGTGAAAAGTTGGGTTAAAGCTCAATATTCAGAAAATGAAGATCATGGCATCTGGTCCCATCACTTCATGGGAAATAGATGGGCAAACAGTAGAAACAGTGTCAGACTTTATTTTTTTGGGCTCCAAAATCACTGCAGATGGTGACTGCAGCTGTGAAATTAAAAGACACTTACTCCTTGGAAGGAAAGTTATGACCAACCTAGACAGCATATTAAAAAGCAGAGATATTATTTTGCCAACAAAGATCCATCTAGTCAAGGCTATGGTTTTTCCAGTGGTCATGTATAGATGTGAGAGTTGGACTGTGAAGAAAGCTGAGTGCTAAAGAATTGATGCTTTTGAACTGTGGTGTTGGAGAAGACTCTTGAGAATCCCTTGAACTGCAAGGAGATCCAACCAGTCCATCTTAAAGGAGACCAGTCCTGGGTGTTCATTGGAAGGACTGATGCTGAGGCTGAAACTCCAATACTTTGGCCACCTCGTGCGAAGAGTTGACTCATTAGAAAAGACCCTGATGCTGGGAGGGATTGGGGGCAGGAGGAGAAGGAGACGATGGAGGATGAGATGGCTGGATGGCCTCACCGACTCGATGCACATGAGTTTGGGTGAACTCCGGGAGTTGGTGATGGATGGAGAGGCCTGGCGTGCTGCGATTCATGGGTCGCAAAGAGTCGGACATGACTGAGCGACTGAACTGAACTGAACTGAAGAATACTTGAAACAGAAAAGTCTCAGAAAATATGTGAAGTGATGGCAGGCATTCTCCTGGGTTGCCTGCTCACTGGGGTCCCAGCTTGCCTGCACCCATTTCCTTCATTTTGAAGAACTGACAGGTGATTCAGAGTGACCCACCCCATCACAGAATCCATTCCTAGAGCCTGTGAGACACTGGGCTCTCCGCTCATGACTCAGACCTTACCAGCAGGTGGTTGCTTAAAAACAGTTGTTAATGGATGTAGGCAACTTCACTCGAGCCAAGGGGAAGATACCTGACACTTGCTTGACCAAACTCTACATCATTTGACCTTCACAGTTCGGTGGGGTTAAGAGGACCATTTACAACTTTATGCCCATTCTTTTTTTCCCCCCACGGATCAAAAAACTGAGGCTCAAGGAAGTGAAATTAACTGATTCAAGAGAACAGGGCTTGGTGGTGCCTTGTGTAAAGTACTATACAAATGAAAGTAATTACTAGGATGATTCTGGCACATCTCTATAAATGAAGGCAAAATTAAAACTTCACATAGAAGGGTATGCTATTCTTTTCTGAATATGCCTACTAAAATGTTGGTGTTTCCCACCTTCAAATTTCCTCTTCACTTAGCCACCCATGAAGAGGTGTGCCTCCTCTGTGGTAGACAGCAGGCCGGTCAGCATGGGGAAATGCACACTTCTATGACCTGAGCTATTCCAGACGGCCTGTCCCTGGGCGTTCAACAGAAAGCAGCAAGACACACAATTACCCTCCCGACGAGGGCCCCTGGGGACACGGGCCTGGAGAATTACGGCGTTAAGAAACGGGGCTTGGTACAATCAATAGTCTTTCAGGTTGACTCTGTGTGGAAAGAAAACAGTATTAAACAATTACGCTGCACATGAGCCTTCTCTAGAAGAGTGCATAGTTGATCATTTTTATGGTTTAATAAAAATGTATCTGCTTTCACTTATTACAACTGCACCAGGAAACTGAAACACCTAGCAAGACACCGGCTGAAAAAAAAAAATGAAAGGCTGACAAAGTTAAGAGGCAGAATATCAATTTCTAATTTAAATAACATCAAGCCGATTTTGTTTAAAAACAAACACAAAGCTTTTGTGTGAGCTGTTAGTCACCCTCGTTTTTCTGCCACTGAAAAATGAACAGCAGCGCTTTAGGGAGGAAACGCTAATATTAAAGGCTGACACGGTCCTGCCTTGCACTCATGAGACATGGGCCATCCTTACAGACGCACTTGCTTTGATGACACACACGAAAATACAAAAAAAAAAAAAAACCCTATAAAACAGAGATATATTCAAAGAAAAACAAACTTCTGGAAATTTATTACTGTGTGTGTTTTTAACGTCCCCAACTAAGGGTATACTGACCTATCCTGGTTGCTCTTATTTTTGATGTCCTGGCAAAACTGTTTTGAGCTTCTAAAAAATAAAATATGACTAAATGAAATATGAACTTACAGATTAGTGTTTCTTCATTGGAAAATAAGGATTAGGTCAAATCAGCAAATTAATTATGTTCCCAACATTTTCGGCCTGATGGAATGATTATTTGGTTGGCTACAGGCTGCCGGATCATGCATTCTTCTCTGTAACAAGGCAAATTAGATATTTATGCTGCTATTCCAAACAAAGCAGACATGCTGTCTGGCAGGAATTTTTTTTTTCCTACACTAGTTAGAACTCCTGTGAGTAAAGCTTACGAGTTTTGTCATGTGGCGCTTCTGCCCCGTCACACATAAACAATCTTTATGAGGGTCATACTGCTTCCCATTTAACAGTCATTAAATGTACCACTACCATTCCTGTCTCTGACTTTTTGTAAGAATTTTGTCACACAAACTAGTTCATGTTTATTCATTACGAATATCTTACTATAATTTGTACTTCCTGTTTCTCTGAGAGCATTCTATCTGTGTTCTGGCCTATGCTTTGGCTCAAATTGTCAACACAACTGTTCACTTCTGACTCTTCGTAATACCTGGCACAGTGCTCCTCATATCCTAGGCATGTCAGCTTCCGCCTCCCGTAACCCACTCAGTTGCTGCCAAGAGAGTTCTCAGCTGATGAATCCAGCCAGTCCCGCTTAGTTCTTGAGCTAAATCATTGTCAGGGTGGAGGGTACATTGGTGGCCACTAGCTCACTAGGAGGTAGGAGCTGAAATTAGGTGTGCTAAACCCCGCTGCTTGAAGCGAAAATGTAGTATCCCAATTTCTGTGGAGTCTCAGCTCTCCTGAAACTCCTGACAGGTTGACTTGATCCACACCAATTCTTTTCTTTCTTTCTTTTCTGTTGGTTTTCTGCTTGATGACCCCATGGACTATAGCCTACCATGCTCCTCTGTCCATGGGATTCTCCAGGCAAGAATACTGGAGTGGGTTGCCATGACCTTCTCCAGGGGATCTTCCCCACCCAGGGATTGAACTTGTGTCTCCTAAATTGCAGGCAGATTCTTTACCAACTGGGTTATGAGGAAAGCCCTAGGTACTCAGAGAGGCCCCTAATTCTAACCCCTTGGCTCTGTCTCAAGTTCACTAGTCCCTTGCCAGGAGGGGAGGAAAGGAAGGTGAGAATTAGCAGGAAGATCCTGCTTTGGCATCACCCAACTTGAAGTCTTGTGTGAAACAAATTCATCACAATTCTGGGATTGCCTGGACCAATGGTGCTCAAATATCTGAGGTGAAGAACAGCTTAAAAAATTTTCCCCTCTTTCCTTTCCTTTCTGAAAAGTATTTCAGATGCATCAGGAACGAATTGACTTATAAATTACTTTGTCAAATTCTTAAATGCTTACTCCCACCTCTGTACATAGCTCCTCTGAGATCAAAACGTTTGAGGACCTGCTGGATCTGATGATCTCACTTAGAACAGCATGGGCTAGGCTTCTTATGCTCTTGGGTCCCACGCACAGTCTCAGAGCTACCGAGTGAGTCAAACCTGAGCTGGCCCCATTGGAAGGATAATTTTCCATCCTTTATCCTGACCTCATCCCTTCCCTCGCCGTCCACGATGCCAACGGTGCTGATACCCATGTATGCCTCATGGCAAACGCGCTTCCTAGTTATGAAAGGTACACAATAAATATTTGCTGAATGAACTAATTCCTGTGTGAAAATTGCACTGATTGATTCACTCACTCAAAAAATTATTTATGAAGTGCTCAGTACGTGTCAGGCACTCGGTGAGATCCTGGGACATCCAACTTGTTCTTAAGTAGATTTCAGTCTATAAGAGAGACAGGAAACAAACCCATAACCACAGTTTCATGGGGATACACGTCACGACAGAAGGATGAAACTGTCACTTAGGCCAGTCTGGGTTTGAAACAAGCAAAGGCTTCCTGGAAGAGCTGGTGCCTGAACTGAGTTCCAGTGGGTTAGAACATTTGCCAGAGGAGAATGCAGGACAAGAGCAGAAGAAACAGAACCTGCAAAAATAACGAAGCAGATGGAGCTTGGCATGATTGAGAGTCAAGTAGGGGAGTAAAGCTTAGACACAGCGGATAAGCAGCAAGGCGTGAACACAAGGTGTGAGTAGGAGGAAGGGAAAAGTAGGGAATGCAGTGCTTCCTATGAGCTCATGACCACAAGTTTATGCTGTGTAGGACTGTGCTGAGCAATACTCAGGATGTTGAGCATTCCTGAACCCTGGTACCACATGTCAAGACACCATCATAGTATGACAACAACCCTGGTTGAGAGCTTTGGGTAGACACATTATTTGGTCAAGAAGTGGCTAAGTCTCTTAAGAAGATGCAGTGGAACCAATTAGTCTGAATTAAAAGGGTGATCCTAAACCATGTGTTCAAGGAAAATCACATCAGTCACATCCAGGTTTTTCCCAAGAAAAATCACATTAGATCCCTCCAGTGTTTACATCTGGCCTCTACATGGGGGTGAATCCATAAGTAACTTTACCATAAATCCGATTCCACTCATCAAGTATCTACTTAGAACCTATTAAATGTCAACTTCTGGCCTAGTTTCCTTTAAAGCACTTGAAAATGTAAGACATGGCCTCTACCCATGAGAAATGTATAATCTAGTTGCCAAGACATAATTAAGCATACACACAGGGCGGAATATAATCCAGTGCTTGACAAGAGTATTATTCATATGTTTCATGGGAACATTTAGCAGTTAAGTGGATTCCTCTTTACTCCTTCTCCTTGATCTTTCATATCTGACCACATCCTCTATCAGAGAAGTGCAACAAAACAGAGAGTCAGCAGAAAGCAGAGATTACCAACAACTCCCTACCAGTCTGCCCAGTCTCTCCTTTATTAGGGATTTTGGAGAAGATGCAATTTTAATTTACCTAAGAGGAAATAAAGTTATTCTTGCCTGTAACATATATCTTAACAATTAACATGATTTTCCTATATTCTCCATAAGTGATGATTTTAAGAAAAGACACACTACTACTGATTTTGTGCTGAAGGTGGAAGTTGTTTTTCTCTGCCTTCTCCAGTGCTGTTATGTCCTTCTTAGGATATGCTGGTGACCAGAAATGACTCCTTCTGGTCATTGTGCTGCTGCTGCCATGCTCTCTTCACCCCAGTTCTCTTTCTCGATGACACTACCTTTTCCTGAACTACATGGTCACAGTGTTATGGGCTTTGCCTGAAAGGGATAGCTGCCAGTGATGTGTGGATCTCTTTGCGGGGATCATAGTCATCAAAAGTAACCTCCCGCTGGAGAGAAGGCTAATTTCAAGTTATCATTTTCATTGATTGGATAATTGATCAGTTCCAGAAAGTTTGTTAGAAAGTAAGAAGGTTCATTAACACAGGTGAGTCAACAATTAGTTATGAATACTTGGGCTTGAGTCCTTGTCTCTTCTATTAAAATGAAAGTAGCCAGGGAGATTGTCACATTGACCCTTTTTAATCATTTATACCTGGTAATGGACATGTATAGCATAGTCTTTCCTGCAAGTGGCTTGACTGTGAGAGGTGGGGAGGAGCTTGGGAGCAATGAGCAGGTCAGGCAGAGAGGAAAGGGGGAAGGTAACTGCCAGAAGAGGCAAACTTGACTTCACAACCTTCTCCAGGTCTGGGCTGGACTTTGAATTTATGTATAAAAATGGCCCTGACTGGGTCAAGCCATGATGTGTGTGTATTTTCATTACGATCTATTTTTCTCAACTGTCATGGAAAGGCGTGAGAAATACAACATGAAAATATTCAATAATTCAGTATTTCTAAGTGTCTAGACTCCTGAGTATATTAAATAGTAATTGTTTAGCAGGAAGGGAAAGGAAATGGATAAGAGACTTTAGGAGCACTTATGTACAATGAATCGGCTGTTTTGAAAGGTTCATTTCTCACAACAATTAGACACGGTGCTCCCCTAGTTTATAGATGACCAATGAGAGGGTCAAACAGACTAGGAAACGTGCCCAACGTGTCACAGCTAGTAGAGGAGAAAAGGCACTTTCTAAGCTAGGTTCACCTAACCTTCTTATTACTTGCTCTTTCTCCTATTCGCTATGCCGCCCAGATGTTTTGCCAAATTTCGATTACAGAAATGGGAAAAAAATTATGTTCACTAAAGGATGGGCATTTAAAAAGCTTTGGGTGTGGTTGCTGAGTTGAAATGTTACATAATGGTTTCCTCCAAACTCACACACCCGCTGATAATGTTGGTTACTATGGCTGAGCTACTGACTTTGGAGAAATTGTTTTCTTTTGCATGACAAAATTGAGATAGCAATAAAGTATCTACGCAGATCTTCCGGGGTTAAGGGCATCAAGCATCATTTGAAATAAAAATATGGCCCTAGTAACACATTTGAAAGTGAATTGTGAGGAGAACAGGGCACACGTGTATGTTAACACGGAGCTGTTCTAGGAATGTTTATAAACAATAGATGTGGAATGAAGAGCCGAAGAGCTGTGATATTAAGACTTTCCACTCTTAGGGACAATAGGGACACCTTGGCCTATATATTATTTGATTCTGACAAGCATCTTCCCATCTTGTCTAACCTTTCTATTAACCATACAAGAAGCTTTCCTTTCAGTATTTTGTTTTTCTGCCATCTGAAAAAAATGAGCTTTAACAGCCATCATGCTGTCATCGTGCCCTGTGAATAGGTTCTTTTAATGAAGAATTCTAGTGAAATTATTGTTTAGGAAAAGAAAACCAATTTACATTTTTATGTGTTTTATCTTTTAAAAAAGCCTACATCATAAAAATGAAGACACTTTCAATAGATAAATATCTCGTATATTTAGAAGACTTCAGTCTATTTACCATTTCAAGACTTTTTCATGCTTAAACTACCTTTTGAAAATAGTTTGAAAATAGGTAACAGATTGAAAAAGAAGGTAAGTTAAGAGTAGTTCCTTTCTTTAATATTACAAATCCACCTTTGGCAGTGAAGGTCAAGTGCAGGTTATAAATAATTGAAATAACTCATAACTAATACACAGGTTGATCAACTACTATCGAAAACAGCTAGCTTTTTTTTTTTAATAGAAAGAATGGGTATCTTCAATGTGAAACTAAATAATTACAGCAAACTGGGTTAACTCTGACATGTAGAATTCTACAGAGCCAATCAATGTTCGTTCCCTATTGTAAATGAGCCTTGATGACCTTTTGTTCACATTAATGCTGACAAACTCTGCATGATACATGACTGTCCCACTCTCTAGCTCCTCCCAATAGAGTTTTCGGCTTTTATTCCAGTCAGTGCACTTACTCCACGTCTATGGATGTGGCGCAGGGCACACATTAGTCGGGGGTGGGGGTGAGGGCGTGGAAATGGCAGACACCGGTCTATACTGTCAATAACCTTGGAGACCTTGGGGAAGATACAAGGGCAAATAATCTACTGTGGTAGAGAAAAGACAGCTAGGAAGCAATCCCTCAGTATTATCTTTATGATTTGAGATAGCGTCAAAAGACGTAATACATGAGAGTATTTCCTCCATCAAGGAAAAAGCACTGGGAAGTTACCTGCACAGGTAGGTGTTGCTTCTTTGGTTACAATTTAAGCTGGATGTAGAAACCCAAAGAGGTACACTGGGACCATTACCTTCTTGGTGAATGAACACAAGGGCCATGACAATTTTAGATAAACTTCTAAATACGAGTTTTAGGGGGGAAATGTGGGTAATTTTAGGACTTAGGAGAATGAGGAATACACTCAGTTTAGTTCAGTTCAGTTGCTCAGTCGTGTCCGACTCTTTGCGACCTCATGAATCGCAGCACGCCAGGCCTCCCTGTCCATCACCATCTCCCAGAGTTCACTCAAACTCACGTCCATCGAGTAGGTGATGCCATCCAGCCATCTCATCCTCTGTCGTCCCCTTCTCCTCCTGCCCCTAATCCCTCCCAGTATCAGGGTCTTTTCCAATGAGTCAATTCTTCGCATGAGGTGGCCAAAGTATTGGAGCTTCAGCTTCAGCATCAGTCCTTCCAATGAACAACCAGGAATACATTGACCTGAATCAAATAATGAATGAGTCTTGATCCCCTCAACTGTCTTCAGGTATGAAGCTGGTACAGCATTCCTTGTGCTTTCAAAATTTCATACAATGTGGGTCCTTTGAACTGTATCTGTAGCTTGCTATGAACAATATTCGGAGAAGGCAATGGCACCCCACTCCAGTAATCTTGCCTGGAAAGTCCCATGGACGGAGGAGCCTGGTAGGCTGCAGTCCACGGGGTCGCTAAGAGTTAGACATGACTGAGCGTCTTCACTTTCATTTTTCACTTTCATGCACTGGAGAAGGAAATGGCAACCCACTCCAGTGTTCTTGCCTGGAGAATCCCAGGGATGGGGGAGCCTGGTGGGCTGCCATCTATGGGGTCGCACAGAGTCGGACACAACTAAAGTGACTTAGCAGCAGCAGCAGCATGAACAATATTACTATAACAGAGTCACTGATAACAGTGGTGTGAGTGGCACTTGGTGTGGCCGTTAGAATTAAAATTAGGTGCTCACCTCTCTCCTCCTAAGCACACCACGTGTTGAGACCTTGGCCTACACGATTCTTTGTTTCCAGTGCCTTGCTTACAGTGACTGAATGAACAAATGCAAATTTATAAAATTTCACATAATGATTTCTGAGTCTTGAGCTAAATGGGGACAAAGCTGGCATCAGGGCAAGACTTAGTTTACAGACATTAAAATTCACCCTGTGATACTAGGCTCAGCGCACAGAGGCACCTGATTTCATCCAAAGTCAGAGCAAACACAAAATCAAGCCTTGAATGGAATTTATTTTTTCCTTATTTGCAGAACCATACACATCCCTCCAACAAGCTGGCATGTGAAAAAGTGTCTAAAATTCAATAACAAATAAATGTTTATATATTCATGATAATGCCAAAACACAATAGTGTAGATTCATTAAAAAGGTACAGATTTAAAAGTCACTTGTGTTCTTGTATTTACTATTTGAAAGAGGTTTATTTGGCGCTCTGGGACTTCATTGCCTTTTGAATCAAAGTCTAATGATGAGTCATGGAGGAAGGGGAAAGCTCTCTAGTTTGTAACTTGTACATCTGTTCATGCCCTCCCTCTGCCTGGCCCCAGTTCTCCAATAGAGAAGTGAAGCACTGGGCTTAGAAAGCTGTCTTTCTGGCACTGCCTTCCTGAACGAATGAAATGTTTTGCTCAAAAGCCCTACCGTTTCAGTCCTGTTCAAGCTTCAGGATGAATGTCCTTAATTTTAAAGAAGCACAGTCCAATAGTTTAGATATTCCTTGAAGAAGGCATTAAATTCTGTTTTATTTCACTAGCATATGGTCCTTTACAGGCAAAGAAAAGTTTTCAACCTCTGCTGTAAACTCTAAAGGAATTTTATACAAGAGAAGGAACCCAGGCACCAGGAAACACATGTATTCATCATTTCACTGGCTTTTTAATTAACTGTGATGTAGGACGGGTATGTATCACTGTGCAAACTCTCATGAATATAACAGATGAAATCCAGGGAAGTTTCATCGACACAAATTATAACACATATATTTCTCATGTATTTAAAAGTTAACACGTGTACATTATACCATTTGGTCCTCACCAACCATGTTCAAGATAATAAATCAGGTTTGAATTAAAGATATTTCTTTTTTAGATAAAAAGCTCAGTGAGACTATTATGTATGAGAAGGATGATTATGTATTTTCTACTCTCTAGTTTTTCAATGCAGTGTTCTTAGTAGTTGAGTGTATTTTTAAAAATCAATTAATAGAATGAATTAAGTAATAATAGGATGTAAATTACTGGAAATAGGCTGGCCAGTTTGAACCCATTTTCAATACTGTTCAGCTAGCTGAGTGGCACTGTCAAGATATGAACCCTGCCTCCCCTTAGCAAAATAAGAGTTTTTCACAAATTCCTAGAACTACATTGGTGTTCTCATGGTCATAGTCCTGTTTATCATAGATTTTCTACTCTCTAGTTTTTCAATGCAGTGTTGTTGGCAGTTGAGTGTATCTTTTGAAATCAATTAATGGAATGAATTAAGTAATAATGGGATGTAAATTGCTGGAAGAAATAGCTTAAAATAGCTTTAAAATAAGAAACAGATGAGATGAATATTTTATGTTACTGTTTTAAGTCTTAAAAACTACTTTTTTCTAGCTTTATAGATAATGTTACCTTAATATCATAAACTCTTCGGATGTCCATTTGGACCCATGGATTACATTTTATACAATTTTCTATTGGTATTGCTCATAGTGCTCATGTGACACATTAAACCTCAAAGAAATGACATTTCAAACAGAAACTGCAGTTCACGTTTTTCTCATCAAAAAAACACAGTATCAGCCTTGTGTCCCATGCATTCTTCCAGGACTGAGCCCTGATAAGAGTTTGGCTTGTCTTTTGCATACAACCCAAGTTGTATGCAAGGTTAAAGTGAAGCTTTAACCTTCACTCTTTCTTCAGGAGTAGGAGTCATTAAAATACATCCTTAGAATTTAAGGCACACATTAAGAAGATGTAACCACTGAGGAATATGGTGTGGTGCTGTTAGGATAAAATTTAATTAATAAAACACAAAATGTGTTTTACGAAGTTATGGTTTTAATTTGCTACCTTAAGAAATATGCTCTTGCAATTGTGTACAAGGGAACTTCCCAAGAGAATTTAAATCCTCTTTTACCCTCCCTCTTCGAGGTGCTGAAACGATTATGATTAATGCACACTAAATCCCTCTTTACTGGAAAGGGCCTAGCAAATTTCTAAAACCAAATTTAAGCTACTGAGAAGTACGGCAGTCCAGAATCTGGAACAACTTCCTGAGACTTGAGAATTTCTATCCTCTCTCTTTTTCCCTTCGGTGTTATGACACAGCAGGAGGCAGAGTGTGTGAAAGGTGGGCCCAGCCGGAGGCAGCACAAAAGAGCAGGCGGTGTACAACCCCAGCGACCCCAGCAAGCGGATGACCGACATGGGACGCAAGCAGTTCACAGGAGAAAAAGTGCATCTGTGTTGCGGCCTGCATTTACCCTGCATCTTAAGAAGCAGTTAGAGAGAGATACAAAGTAAATATGGGCAAGGTAAGTATTATAAGCATGCAGCGCTCTAAATTCATAGGCGACATCGGCAAAACCATATATGTGCATGTAAATGTGCATATGGCCTTCTTTCTCTTAATTCCTCAGTCTTCACAAACAAATGCACTAGTGGGAGGTTAGCACAAGTAAAAACAGCATTAATGGGTCGCATATTAATATTTATGCTTTACTATATAAAGACCTTGCATACATTATGACTCTGTTTTGCAAGCTGAATGAATAACTAATGTTACATTATGTATGGGTACATATTAAACAGACGTGTCTACACTTTCTTAGTTCAGGATATGATTAATGCAGCCTATCAGAAGCCAGATGGTGCAGAACTAGAACCATCAATCAAAATGAAAAGACCACTGCGTGCTCTCCACAATGAGGTTCTCACAAATGGAGATGCTGTTCACAGACCCTAACTGGTAATAGGCAGAAAATGCCAAGAACATAGCTGCACTGTCCCACTGGGATAAAAAGTCGCAGCTCAGGCTTGGCGGGATACAAAATCTGGCGTGGGCATTCGTCGCTGGAGCCCTTGAGCATAAGAGCTGGGAAAACCCCAACAACCAGTCTGTCCTTAAGGTTAACAAAAAAGAAATTCAGAAGCTTTTTCATTATTTTAATAATGTTTGCACTGATGACAGTATGTGTCAAACAGCATCCATTTCCCATTTGATTTGGGATGGGACAGTGCCACGTAGCAACACAGCAGCTGCCACTGTCTGCCTGACGCGTGGGCTGGCGTCTTGCTTCTCTCGCACAGGCTTTATTATAAATAACCCCAAATGCTTTAGTATTACTTTGCAGCCTTTCTCCATGGATCTATGGGAAACAATTTTAGTCTCTGTTATGTTTAATACTAACGACTATTTTGGGGGCAGTTGTAGGCAGAAAGGTGGTTGAAAGATGTTTCCTGTTCCTTTAATAGCTTTACATAAAAATAACTACAGAAACACAAGGTGCTTTGTTTTTGTAAATGGATCATGTGTGCTTAGAAAATGTTAAATAATCCCCATGCATTGCAGGACTAGGAAAAAAAAATTAAAACGAATATATATAATAGCCACTGAAATACCATCTCGGAATTCTAATTTTCTAGAATTTAGAGGAGGGAGACAGATGTACACGCAAGAAGAAAATTCCAGGAAATGTATACTCCCTCCAGGACAGTTATGCAGCAAAATGAGGTATTTAAATACGTTGAAAACCACACATTTAAAAGGCTAATGGAAATAAAAATATTTGGAAAACTTAAATGTGTTATCTAAAGATATTTCCATCTAAAGATAAAAATTATATTATGACCTTCATAGCTTGACATGTGAAATAATTTGGAAAGAGAACAGCCTACTTTAACTTTTGTAGCAATGATGGAAAAAGAAGTGATCATGCATATTTACATAATTAAGACCTTAAATAGAACTGCAGTACTTAGGAGATTTTTAAATTTTTTATATTTCTATTTTCAATATTTTGTTGCAAAGTTACGTAAAATTCTGTTACCATCTCCCTTAGTAATATGAGCATTTCTTACATTGCTATAAATTCCGTGTAAATAATCGTTATCAGCTGGGCATTATTCCACCGCACTTATATATTACGATTTACTTACATAATTAATTTCCTTAATGGCAAACGTTTGAGCTTTTTTCTCTCTCTTTCCTATCATCATTAATAATACAGTGAACATTTTCGTGAAAAGTGGTGTTTCTGTCTTATGAAATATTTCCTTGGAATAGATTTTCAGATGCAGAATTGCTGAGCTAAATGGGACAAATTTTAGGGCTCTAAAATTTATATTCTCATCCAGCACTTGGTAGTCTCTATTTAAAAGTCTTCATAATTTTATAGGTGAAAATAATACTTTATTATAATTTAAATTTGTACTACTTTAATTACTGGCTAGGTTAAGAATTGTTCTATGGTTAAATAACCACATTTCCTTTTTAAAGTCTTACTGATGTCTTAGAAAATGTGTCACTCTTATCTACTCATAATATGAATCAAAGATACTCCTCCTTGGAATACTGAATTTGTCTAATTCTTTGAAATCAGTTGAGATTACTTGAAGGTAATAGCTTTTAAGTTTATGTATTTATTATCCATTATTATTTTAGTATAAACTAAATATTCCCTTATTTAAAAATAAATATTGTTCACTAATTTGGACCTTGCATACATTATGACTGTTTTGCAGGCTGAATTAGTAACTAATGTAGCATTATGTATGAGTACAGGTTAAACATATGTGTCTATACTTTCTTAGTTCAGTTTAGTTGCTCAGTCGTGTCTGACTCTTTGCGACCCCATGAATCACAGCACGCCAGGCCTCCCTGTCCATCACCAACTCTTGGAGTTCACTCAGACTCACGTCCATCGAGTCAGTGATGCCATCCAGCCATCTCATCCTCTGTTGTCCCCTTCTTCTCCTGCCCGCAATCCCTCCCAGCATCAGAGTCTTTTCCAGTCAGTCAACTCTTCGCATGAGGTGGCCAAAGTATTGGAGTTTCAGCGTTAGCATTATTCCTTCCAAAGAAATCCCAGGACTGATCTCCTTCAGAATGGACTGGTTGGATCTCCTTGCAGTCCAAGGGACTCTCAAGAGTCTTCTCCAACACCACAGATCAAAAGCATCAATTCTTCGGTGCTCAGCCTTCTTCACAGTCCAACTCTCACATCCATACATGACCATAGGAAAAACCACAGCCTTGACTAGACGGACCTTTGGTGGCAAAGTAATGTCTCTGCTTTTGAATATGCTATCTAGGTTGGTCATAACTTTCCTTCCAAGGAGTAAGCGTCTTTTAATTTCATGGCTGCAGTCACCATCTGCAGTGATTTTGGAGACCAGAAAAAATGAAGTCTGACACTGTTTCCACTGTTTCCCCGTCTATTTCCCATGAAGTGATGGGATCTGATGCCATGATCTTTGTTTCTGAATGTTGAGTTTTAAGCCAACTTTTTCACTCTCCTCTTTCACTTTCATCAAGAGGCTTCTGAGTTCCTCTTCACTTTCTGCCATAAGGATGGTGTCATCTGCATATCTGAGGTTATTGATATTTCTCCCAGCAATCTTGATTCCAGCTTGTGCTTCTTCCAGTCCAGCATTTCTCATGATGTATTCTGCGTATAAGTTAAATAAGCAGGGTGACAATATACAGCCTTGACGTACTCCTTTTCCTATTTGGAACCAGTCTGTTGTTCCATGTCCAGTTCTAACTGTTGCTTCCTGACCTGCATACAGATTTCTCAAGAGGCAGGTCAGGTGGTCTGCTATTCCCATCTCTTACAGAATTTTCCACAGTTGATTGTGATCCACACAGTCAAAGGCTTTGGCATACTCAATAAAGCATAAATAGATGTTTTTCTGGAACTCTCTTGCTTTTTCCATGATCCAGCGGATGTTGGCAATTTGATCTCTGGTTCCTCTGCCTTTTCTAAAACCAGCTTGAACATCAGGAATTTCATGGTTCACATATTGCTGAAGCCTGGCTTGGAGAATTTTGAGCATTAGTTTACTAGCATGTGAGATGAGTGCAATTGTGTGGTAGTATGAGCATTCTTTGGCATTGCCTTTCTTTGGAATTGGAATGAAAACTGACCTTTTCCAGTCCTGTGGCCACTGCTGAGTTTTCCAAATTTGCTGGCATATTGAGTGCAGTACTTTCACAGCATCATCTTTCAGGATTTGAAATAGCTCAACTGGAATTCCATCACCTCCACTAGCTTTGTTCGTAGTTCAGGATATGACTAATGCAGTATCAAGTCTCCCTGGAAACTACCTCAAATCAGTGAAACTTTAATGTAAAGAACTAAACAGTCTGAACTGATCAAAAACATTTTAGAGTAGCCATCTAGTTTTCATTTAAATTTTTCAGTGTCAGGAAAGTTGAACAACATTTACCTTTCTGAGTAATTCCCTTCCGTGAAATGTTTCTCTGTTTGATGTCTACTAAAACTTGAATATTGGGTGGTTTGTCAAGCTCCTTTTGACTTACTTATGGTGACTTTCTGTTCTACACAGAACAGCATGGACCACACCAAAGTAATGAAGATGCATGGTGATAGCTGAATAGAAAATAGTTGTGACCTTTTTTTAAGGTTAACTTATGCATATAGTGAATAAATTGCTCTCCATTAGGGAAAAAAAGAGTAAAAAGTTGTGATCCACACATACAACATCATACCATCAAAAAGGGCCAAGAATAAAGTAGAAATTAAACTGATACAGAAACGGTATATCCTTCTAGAACTACATGTTATTGAGATAAACACCCCCAAACACAGTGTCTGTCCTCCATTGGTAGTTCCAAAATTCAGTGGTATTTATATTTAAAGCACATAACACAGATTTAAAATATCAGAGTCTGAAAAATCTAGAGGCATCCAAATTTTCTCCAGCCCAGTCAAAGACTTCTGAAAGGAAAGGAATATTTACTCCTTTTACTCCTCTTAGAGAAATCATATTATATAAAAGGTAGACAATTCAGAAGCACCAATACCTAACATTGCATCATACTGAATACGCTATTTTGTAACCACTTTTTGAACTCTGTACAGTCATAAGCGTGACTCTGTATGGTTAGGTAGTCTTTGAGAACACATTCTTTTTCAGTCCACTGTGGCAGGTAGCTATTGCAGAGGGCAAACCAGAGAGAAGAGGACTGATGGCTTATAATAGAGAAATCAAGTTTACTTCTAAGTGGCAGGTCCTTGCTGTCTTGGCACTGGTGATTTCTGTCACACCATTCTCTCTCAGCCCTAACCACTGTATTCTCTGGGCTATGGAGAGGTCTTCCAGGGAACCGAAGGCTTACCAACTAGCCTGGCCAATTCTGTGACCTTCTACCAGAAGAAAAGCCAAGAGGGCCACAACTGTTGCTTCCTTCCATACAAATCCCAGAGGCCTGGGTAACCTGAGAACAGCGGGTGTGTTATGATACTGCACCACTTAACTGATCAGAGGCTGAGTCACCTGCAAAGTCACATTCACAAGTCAACCGCACATCAACCTGAAGGGGTTAGATTGTTAAGTGCTGGTCGTGGTTTAGTCACCAAGTTGTGTCTGACTCTTGTGACCCCATGGACTGTAGCCCGCCAGGCTCCTCTGTCCATGGGGTTTTCCAGGCAAGAGTACTGGAGTGGGTTGCCATTTCCTTCTCCAGGGGATCTTCCAGACCCAGGAATTGAACCCAGGTCTCCTGCACTGCAGGCAGATTCTTTACCGACTGAGTTATGAGGGAAGTCCAAACTGTTAAGTCCAGTTTGCTAAAATGTGGAGTTCACTGAAGGTCTGAATTCCGGAGTAATTAGAAATAATAAGGAAGCTCTTATTCTGTAGAATGCAAATATTGAAAATCAGTAATAGCTACAAACAAAAGTATACAACGATGCCCCCAAATCTCCAAAGCACCTTGTGGTGAGGTGAAAGGCCTCTCAGATGAAGAGTTGGCAAATCTCACTGCAAGGTATAGTTTTATCATTAATTAGCTAACTACCAGGGCATGTAACCCCTGTGGGCCACAGTTTTCATATCTAAATTAAAAAGAAAGAAAAAAGAAGGAGCTGCTTATTAATTTGACCTTAACAATTCCTCTCAGTGCTAACATTAATGCTTCTAAATATATACCCTGTTACTTTGACTATTTAAGGGATAAAGGTAAAAACCATCTACTGCCAATGTATTAGTATGTAAAATAATCTAAGTAATCTTATTTTGGATTATATCCACAGTTATCAGTACAATTTATTTTTTTCTCCTTGTTCTTTTTTGGGGGGTGGGGTGGGGGAAATGGTAAACTAGAGTTAGCATCCTGCAAGACAATATTGATTATACAAAGGAATGGCTGGGCCACAAGAACCAGGCTGCGATATGCTAATATGGCAACACACATCTGAGCAGCATTCTAAGGCAGGTACTGTCAGTCAAAGTGTGAATTATGAGGTCTACTTTGGGTTCACACATGTTAGTTAGCTTTTTGACCCTTCACAGCACAGGCTTTCCACTGTTATGCTACCCTGGAGTGTCTCAGTGCTATACTAAAATGACTTACTTCAGAAATATACATATAGCAGAAACAATCAGTTCACAAAGAGAACGTGAACAATTTTCACTTCTCTCCTTTAGATTTCAAACCGGTTAGATTTTTATCTAGTTGAAGGGCCCTAGTGATACTTTCTAGTATCCAATCACACGGATGCTTTAACTGCCATAAAATCACCTCATTGTTGATATTCTTTAACAGATATCTAATTATAGCAATACAAGTTTACTGGTGGATTTATTTTTTAACATTTATTAAGTACAACATTCAGAGCACTGTACCAATCTCTTCAACATATATTCTCTTCTTATTCCTTATAATAACCCCATGGGGTAGGTATTATTTTTTAATCTCCATTTCAGAGATGAGAAAGTTGAGGCTCAGAGAAGTTTAGCAAACTGCTTATGTCACACAGCTAATAAATGGCCTATTAAAACTCAGGCTTCAGTACTCTCTTTTGAAAACTGTCCAAAATAGTTTGAAAGCTTACTGGGTTTTATAAATTTGATGGTACAATAGCCCATTATGCTGTTCAATGCCCCTTAACAGGAAGATTGATGGGGTATATTCTATTTAGAGATTTGCCCTAAGAAAAGGTTGTCACTCCTCCTGAGTGATATACTTTCCGTTATTACAAAATGAAAGCTGTGCATTTAGCTGTTTATCTATTTGCCTTTGCTTCCCAGAAGCCCAGGCTTTTATTCTCAACTGTAACAATGACTCAGATTTTATGGGTAAACAACACAGCTCTTCTTATTTTATTCTAAAATGTATTATGTACTTTTTATATAAGCCACCCTGAGGCTTTAGATAAAGCCAAAAAATAAAAAGAAAACAGGTTTTAAGTAATGAAGGCAATGTGTCAGTAAAAGAGAATCACATTTTAATTATAATGATACTTTCTTTGGTCAAGTAAACTCAACCTGATGAAATACTGAAATAAATAACAATTAACTTTGTTTTTCATTATATGCTTTAACATGTATCACTTCATTTGGTACAGTAACTCTGTGAGATAAATAAGTATCTGCATCTAGCAGATAACAAAATTAGTGATCAGACAAAATAATTTATCCAACATCAAGTCATGAAGCACTGATCTGAAGTTGGTTCTTCAGATTGAGAGCAGAAGGAGAAGGGGATTTCAGAGGATGAGATGGTTGGATGACTCAATGAACATGAGTTTGAGCAAGCTCCAGGAGACGGTGAAGGACAGGGAAGCCTGGCGTGCTGCAGTTCATGGGGTGGCAAAGAGTCAGAGATGACTGAGTGACTGAACAACAACAACTTCAGACTCTGTTTTACCATAACTCTAATACTTAGTGGAGCAATTTCATTATTTGTAAAAAAATTAAATTCATAAATTCAAATGACAGAGAATGATTTCCTACATTGCTTATAACAACAGAGCATATTATAACTATGTTTTGGCATTCACTTCACTAGAAAATCAAAATGGTCCAATATGACCCAGCAATTTTACTATATCCACATGCATGACACTTCAAATTAAATATACATTGCTGAAATGTGGATGGAATCCTCATAGACAGACTATGTTATGGTAGCGTAGGGGCTGTGAACATTTGTTGTTTGCCCTAGCTGTGCTCATTCTTTACTCCTTGGGGAATTCATTGCCCCTTCATCTCTCATGCTGCAGCCAATGTGGTCTGAGTGAGTTAACCACATCCTTTGCCTCCTGGGGTGAGAACGCTGACTGGCTTCAGTCAATAAGCACACTGATCCCCACGTCAGGGAAGTACATACAATTCAAACTGATCAGGTTTGGTGGAACTTCAGCTGGATATTTCAGGATAGTGGCTTTCTCTCTTCTTTATGTTTGGTGGTGTGAGGAGAGGGGCTGCCACAGCCACTTTGCTAACTCTAAGGTGGGGGGAGCTTGAGGATGGCTGATACATCAAATCCTGCCAAGTGACACAGCAGAGATTGCTACTGGTGACTCCGTGTGAGTTCTGAATCAAACCTGGCTTAATGCAAAAATCTACCTTGACAGTTCAATTAAGGAAGACGATAAATTATACATATAAATTGTCTCTTCGTTTAAGTCAGCATGAGTTGAGTTATTCACAACATTACTTTAAATAAAATATCCAATAAGTCAATTAGGATCCTGAGGGATATGTCACATTATCAAATTAAGTACAATATGGGTAAAACTAGCAAATGAAAACTGTAGACTTGGGTCTTCTGTTTGAGCAATATTAAGAGAAGACCAGTTCACGACTGGGCTGTGGGGGGTGTGTGTGTGCACGTATGTGCATGCTACAGGGAGAAGTGAGACAGGAAGGCTCAGAAAAGTGATAAAGGTTTAGGATAAGTGCCAAGAGAAATGAGAAAGGGAGCTGACTGCCGAAGTAGAAAAGGATAAGACTGAGGGCTCAGTTGAGATGGGAATGCATAACTTTATAAAGAAGCCGATTACGCTCATATAGAACATTTGGAAGCAATGTAACACACACACACGTTGTGCAGACACGTGGGATGCAAGTACCAGTACCTTTTAAAGCACCCCCATTATTATAATTTGCCATCAAATTTGTAAACCTTGGGTGTGGAAGAGGCAACATACCCTTGTACACTCCACTCAACCACAGAAGAAAGCATACCCTGCTTTCAAACCATTCTCCTTAATTTTATATAAAGGTAACATAACTGGGAACAGAAAAGATAAATTTTAAATATGAAATCCAGAAATCCAGTGGGATCACTGCTTGTCCGTACAAGCTTATAATTCTCATGCGTGCACAGATATAGATGCTTCAGAGATACACAGCCAAGAGTATGAGACAATCAGACCTTGAAAAAACATTATGTTCATCTCTTAAATTACCATTTATTAAACATATTCTGTGTGTCAGCCATCTCTAATCCTTCGGAGCTGCAGACCTTACAGACACAAACTCTGTCCTCAAAAACTTCATCCAGGGGAGACAGAAGGACCAAGAGGTTGGGGGAACAGGGGGAGAGGAAAGAAGACAAGGATGGCTTCCTGGAGGAGGTGACTGGATTTGAGTTTGGAGGAGGAAAGATGAAATAGGGAAATGAAAGAGCAGCAGCTCCCAGAAATTGAAAACAGGGAGTACATAGACATGAGGGGCAGAAGGAGCATGGGGTACCTGGGAGAGGCATGCAATTCTGTTGGACCTGGGAAGGCTGGAGAATGAGGTAAAAGGAAGGCGCAACCAGCCAGAAAGGGCCTTAGCTATCTCTCTGGGGCTTTATTCTGTAAATGACTCAGGGCTGTGGAAGTATTTCATGCACGGGATTAACACAATCTGAATTGTATTTTATAAATATCCCCATCAAACTGGGAATGACATACATACACTGTGTGTGTGTGTATGCTCAGTCGTGTCTGACTTTTTGGGATCCAATGGATGTAACCCGCTAGGTTCCTCTGCCCATGGGATTTCCCAGGCAAGAACACTAGAGTGGGTTGCCATTTCCTTCTCCAGGGGATCTTCCTGACACAGGGATCAAACCCGTATCTCCTGTGTCTTCTGCACTGGCAGGCGGATTCTTTACCACTGAGCCACCTGGGAAGCCCCATATATACACTAAGCTAAGCTAAGCTAAGTCGCTTCAGTCGTGTCCGACTCTGTGCAACCCCATAGATGGGGCAGCCCACCAGGCTGCCCCGTCCCTGGGATTCTCCAGGCACGAACACTGGAGTGGGTTGCCGTTTCCTTCTCCAATGCATGAAAGTGAAAAGTGAAAGGGAAGTCACTCAGTTGTATCCGACTCCTAGCGACCCCATGGACTGCAGCCTACCAGGCCCCTCCATCCATGGGATTTTCCAGGCAAGAGTACTGGAGTGGGTTGCCATTGCCTTCTCCAAAATATACACTACTACTATATATAAAATAGATAAATAAGGACCTACTGTACAGCACAGGGAATTCTACTCAGTACTTTGTAATGAAATGACCTATATGGGAAAAGAATCTTAAAAAAAAAGTGTATATATAACTGTTTCACTTTGCTATACAGCAGAAACTAATATAACAACTATACAGCTATACAACTACAATTACACAACCATAGTTGTAAACAACTATACTACAATAAAAAAATAAACAATCTACTATTAAATGTTAAAAAACACAATCAACCAGGTAAAAAAAGAAAGCAGCAGGAGAACAGATTAGAGTTTGGGAGCACAGTGAGAATGCAAACAGGGAAATCAATCTGAGGCAGGTGAAGAAACTCAGGAGAGCACTGTCAGAGACCCCCATGAGGGGGTCTGTAATGAAGACCATGGTCAGATCTAGATAAAGCACAGGAGGAGAGCTGGGAGAATCTGACCAGGCAAAGGTGGCGGGTAAAGGGAGAGGGAAGAGGCCAGGGATGCCATCCTGGACTGTGGCTGAGAAGCCAGGATGATCTGTTGGTATTTGTCAAGGTGGTAAACACAGAGCAGGTGTGCTGGGTGTGGAGTGGAGGGAGGGGGTGAATCCAGTCCAGGATGTGGTGAGGTTAAGGGATGATTCCAGAGGAGATGCCCTGGAGCCTGCTGCATGGATGCTCAGGTTCCTGGGCGCATCCACGGGCACGCGAGGACTAGAACACTACTGTGAACAGGCGAGAGCTACCTTTGTCAGAGACACAGAGGAGAAGCCTGGAGGGGAGACCGCAGAGCTGGGGGAAACCCTTGAAGAGATCAACAAACTAACGTGCGTGTATTACACTAGGAACCTATTACCTGGAAATCAGCAAATTATATCCTTAGATCAGGGTTTTGCAATCCTTAAGGGATGTTTTAAAATACTCATATGTGCCACCTTCAGAATTTGAAAGAGCTTTCTCTTTCAATCTGAAGAGCTTTCTCATCCCTGAACTAAAACCATTTGTCTTTATTTTAAAATGAGTACATTTGCACATTACAACTGAAGTGAAGACTGGGGGATGTTTCCACCTACCAAGTCCAGAAAGAGAGAGTGAACTCGGTCATCAGGTGGAGAGGCATCACCGGCAGACCCGAAGCCTCGGCAGCTGCTGGCCTTCGGCGGCGCGAGCTTAGTGACAGCTTGGTAGCAGTTCTCTTCTGTTGTTCTAACCTCACTACAGATTGTGACAGCATTTCAGCAGGAGACACCAGGTTTGCCTCCATTTTTCAGAGCAAACTTTCAAGTTTTGACCTAATCTTCTTCAAGTAAGTGAAAGGTAAGTGACTGTAAAGTCAGATAAACCCATCAGCAAATGGGGCTGTGATAAAAGGGGACTTTCATAACCCGTGGATTGACCTCCATCTACACTGAGATGCTCATACAAGAGCAAGAGGCCCTCTTTCCTCTACCAAGGACCCGAGAGCAGGGCCAGGCTCTGCTGATTTAAGAGATAGCTGATTTTTCAACCGAACTGTCACTCAAACACTCAACTAAATTTAAGGTAAAAACATCCACATTTAATTTTTGAGTATGGGTGAAGCCATTCAAAGAATTTTAGGGTGACTTTTAAGGTGGGAACAACTACCCAGAAATTGGCTATTTGCAGAGAATTAAGTTA
Source organism: Bos taurus (assembly GCF_002263795.3). NCBI lineage: Eukaryota > Metazoa > Chordata > Mammalia > Artiodactyla > Bovidae > Bos > Bos taurus. The sequence continues at coordinate 36,926,285 of NC_037350.1, forward strand.
TTCAAGCTAACCTTGATATTGCTTGCATGCTCAGTTGCGTCTGACACTTTGTGACCCCATGGACTATAGCCCACCAGGCTGCTCTGTTCATGGGATTTTCCAGGCAAGGACACTGGAGGGGGCCACCATTTCTTTCTCTGGGGATCTTCCCGACCCAGGGATCGAACCCATGTCTCTTTGCATCTCCTACATTGGCAGGCAGATTCTTAACCATTGTGCCACCTGGGAAGCCCAACCTTGATATTAGCCAGAGCTTATACTTTAGTCATATCACACATGCACCGCTCTCTACACACTTAAATACACATACCCCACAAATATTTATAAGACATATACACACACTTGAAGTCTATATTTCATATCTCCTATATTTCATAGGTGGTGCTAGTGGTAAAGAACCTGCATGCCAATGTAAGAGATGTAAAAGATGAGGATTCAATCCCTGGGTCAGGAAGATCACTGGAGAAGGAAATGCTCCAGTATCCTTGCTTGGAAAATTCCATAGATGGAGGAGCCTGGTAGGATACAGTCCATGGGGTCGCAAAGAGTTGGGCATAACTGAGCTCACACACACACACAGAGCAACTATTTACATAGAATTTACATGCAGAGTACAGCATGTGAAATGCCAGGCTGCATGACTCACAAGTTGGAATTAAGATGCCAGGAGAAATACCAATAATCTTACATAGCAAACAATATTACTTCAATGGCAGAAAGTCAAGAGGAACTAAAGAGCCACTTGATGAAGGTGAAAGAGGACAGGGAAAAAGCTGGCTTAAAACTCAACATTCAAAAAACAAAGATCATGGCATCTGGTCCCATCACTTTAGGGCAAATATGCCGGGGACCAGCCCCGGCTGATCCAGGGTATTCGAAGGAGAGACGGCATAGGCGAGGATCAGGATACAATAGCTTCAATTAGATATTAATTAAAGATATAAAGAGTAATAGAATAAGGATAGCTCAGTAGGAAAATTCAGTGGAGAAAAGAGGCTGAGTAGCTTGGTTTACGCGGGAGACCAATAAAACTTCAAGACAAGAAGTTTGCACCACTTACGTAGGCCGCAGGCGTCCTTCCGTTCTCCCGAAGGAGAGGAGACACTGAGGCCTCCCCGGTCGGATCTTAGAAGCCCAGGCATAATTAGTAAGCATGGTGGGTTCCACGCTCCAGATGGAGACTCAGCCAGAGTGAGAGAGAGAGCGACATGGGGAGACCAGTATTTCGAGAAACTGATCCCAATTCTTTATTTTCCAGAGTCTGTTTTTATACACTGAGATGTTATACAAAAGTCACGTGGGGACAGCAGTCCTGACTTTTATTAAAGTCAGGTGCTTCACACAAATGTATACAGAGGTCTTAGGGGTGTTACATCATCTTCTGGCCAGGGGGGCCTGCTGACAATTTACGACCCTCTCCTTGTGACAGCGGTCAGTCAGTCAGGACACTTATTTCTCCAGGGCTGATTAGTCTCAAAACAGATGCCACCCAAATAAAGTTACATTCCTACAGGGTGAGGGTGTAGTGGGTTTTAGTTAAGGAAAGAATTTACTTAGCCTAAGGTCTAACGTGATTAATATCAAAGGTTAATTCTATATATTCATTAATGTGTATAAGGGCAGGGGATATGGAGACTTAGCAACAAACATTGGCTCAACAAATGAAAAACCCTTCACCAACACAATTTCTAATTAGCCCATTATACTTATACTAATAGTTTTCTAACTTTTCTAAGGAACCTGTTTTTAGAAGGTTTAAAGCATCTTGTGCCTCTCATGGTTGGGAGGCTGTGAGTGATCACATGTGGCCGGACAAGCCTGTCAGGCAGGCCAGAGAACCTTCAGAGGAGTTTGTAGGTTAAAACAGTCTTATCACGCCCAGGAATTATTATTAACTGGATCTCTAGGTTAACTCCTTCTCCGAAAGAGGTCGTGGGGGACAGCCCCCCGTAAAGTCAGAGGTGTAGGTAAGAGCACAAAGTAGTAAAGTAGGCAGGCTCTGGTTATGGGGGTAGACGCTCGAGGATTTCCAGGGGGACTCCTGAGGCTCGATCCCGCCTTTGCGTATGTCGAGCCTCCTTCCTCATGACCTTTGTCACAGGCGGAGTACCTCACTCTGGCCCCCAACACAAATAGATGGGGAAAAAGTGGAAACAGTGACAGATTTTATTTTCTTGGGCTCCAGAATCACTGCAGACAGTGACTACAGCCATGAAATTAAAAGATGCTTGCTCCTTGGAAGAAAAGCTATGACAAACCTAGACAGGGTATTAAAAAGCAGAGGCATTACTTTGCCAACAAAGGTCCATGTAGTCAAAGCTATGGTTTTTCCAGTAGTCATGTACAGATATGAGAGTTGGAGTGAGAAGGCTGAGTGCTGAGGAATTGATAGTTTTGAACTCTAGTGCTGAAGAAGACTCTTGAAAGTCCCTTAGGCAGCAAGATCAAACCAGTCAATCCTAAAGGAAATCAAACCTGAATATTCATTGGAAGAAAACGATGCTTCAATACTTTGGCCACCTAATTGCAAAGAGCTGACTCATTGGAAAAGACCCTGATGCTGGGAAAGATTGAAGGCAAGAGGAAAAGGGGGCAACAGAGGATGAGATGATTGGATGGCGTCACTGACTCAATGGACTTGACTTTGAGCAAACTCCAGAAAACAGTGAAGGACAGGGAAGCCTGGCATGCTGCAGTTCATGGGGTCGCAAAGAGTTGGACATGACTTAGCAACTGAACATCAAGGTATTATAAGCAACCTAGAGATAATTTAAAGTACGTGGGAGGATGTGTGTAGGTTACATACAAATACTATTATCATCTTGTATCAGGGACTTGAGCATCTGTGAATTTTGGTACCCTTGGGCGAGGGGTTTGTCCTGGAATCAGTCCCCTATGGAAACTGAAGTATGACTATACTGTGCTTTGACAATGCAAACTCTAAAAATGTAGGACTTACACAAACCTTATTAGTTCTTATTAGAATCATGTATGTGCTAAGTTGCTTCAGTTGTGTTTGACTCTTGCAACTCCATGGACTAGAGCCCACCAGGCTCCTCTGTCCATGGGATTCTCCAGGCAAGAATATTGGAGTGGGTTGCCATTTCCTTCTCCAGGGGATCTTCCTGACCCAGAGATCGAACCCACATCTCTTATGTCTCCTGCATTGGCAGGCAGGTTCTTTACCACTAGCGCCACCTCGGAAGCCCTAGAATCATGTACAGATTATATAAAACTATTTTTTTTTTTTCAACCGACCAATAGTCTGACTACTGTTTGGAAAAAAAATTATACCAACAATATCCTGAAGAATTCTTTCAAAGTTTTTAGCTTTATAAATATAGGCTTTTAAGTGTTTACACTGAGCTCCATCAGATCAGATCAGATCAGATCAGTCGCTGAGTCGTGTCCGACTCTTTGCGACCCCATGAATCGCAGCACGCCAGGCCTCCCTGTCCATCACCAACTCCCGGAGTTCACTGAGACTCACGTCCATCGAGTTGGTGACGCCATCCAGCCATCTCATCCTCTGTCGTTCCCTTCTCCTCCTGCCCCCAATCCCTCCCAGCATCAGAGTCTCCACAGGGCTCCACAGAGCTCCATAGGGCTCTGCTATTTCTGGAACTAAAGCAGGTGTTTTTTAATAAGGTCTAGAAGTTTCAGTGAATATGGAAGTGGCGGGGGTGGGGAGAGAAGAGCCCAAGACCACAGACTCCTAAGATCCCCAAACCCTGCTACTCAGAAAAAAATGAAGATTTCTACATACAATTCTGCTGAAGCTTTGGAGGAGGCAGTAGATTAATTTCTTCAATCAACACGCATTTATAGAGCAGTTGCCATAGGCCAGCACTGTTTCCAGTGGTGGAGAAACAGCATTGAACAAAATGGACAAAACTCCTGATTACATTCTAACAATAAATTTTGCATTAATAATAAAAATAATTACAGCAGCGGTTATTTATTGAGAATGTACTATATGCTTAGTACTAGTGGTGGAGTTGACATTCTACTAATTATGATTTTACTGCAAGAACAATAAGCAGACATTTTTTTGAGCACTTATTATGTGCCTGCTGGGTGCTATTCCAAATGCTTTTCATTTCATCCTCAGGACAACCCTACGAATCAGGTGTGAGCAAATTTCACTGATTCTTAACTGCACATTTCTCCTTTACATTTTAGCGTTTCTCAGTTTGAGATGCATCTTCTAATGAATGGTGTCTCACTATTATAATAGCTAGAGCTTTTTCTTTTCTTAGGGTTATATACATTTTTATTTTGCATAGGAGAAAATGGAGATAAATACAGCTTCAGTTGCTTGGCAAAGGTACACAGCTGGTACATACTGGGTTGGCCAAAACACTCTTTCAGGTTTTTCTATAAGATGGTACAAAACCTGAATGAACTTTTCTTTGCCGAGCCAATCTATGGGTCAGAATTTTAAGTTTTAAATGTGGAGATACCTACATAAAATCAAAGATTCAATTATTCTATTTTTTGTGGCTATTTCTGACAACTGAGTCGCTACACTCAGAAAAGAAATACAAATGAAAACTATAAGAAGATGTCTTTCTCTAACAGCAAAGGATTTTAAAAGTCAGTTGACAAAGTATGTCAGAGAGGGTGTGGGGGAACGACCATGTTGATGAGCATGTACGTTGCAACATCTTGTCTAGTGGGTATTTCACAATTCCTATCGTGATTTAAAAGGCACACACCTATGATCCCGTCATTCCACTTGTATAAATTTATCCTACAGTTAATATTTATACATGAGTGAAGTGACATGTGAGATTACAGACTACAGCAATGAGTATAAGATCAAAAGATCAGAAGCCATCTGAAGATCAGTAAGTCTACTTAAATAAATACAGTGCACATCTGGAGCTGTGCATATACATCTATTGTTTTATAAAAAGGAAAAAGGCAGCTCTTTATTTATGGATTGAAATTATCTTCAAGACATACTATAAAGTGAAAAGGAGAAGCATTTGAGGTGGGTAGGAAGGCGGTTCAAAAGGGTGGGAATATATGTATACCTATGGCTGATTCATGTTGAGGTTTGACAGAAAACACAATTCTGTAAAGCAATTATCCTTCAATTAAAAAATAAATAAATTAAAAAAAAGAATATAAATGTCTATAAAGACACATAGAAAGGTATGTGCTTTTATATGCAGAAAACAACTTGAGGTCTACACAAAGAACTTAAAACAGTGGTTGCCTCTGGAGGGGAACAGGGATCTCTAATATTGGGTCAGGAGGGAGACTTTCTTTGAATATGGTATTAAGTGCACGTATTACCTATTTTATGATTAAAAACCAAGAACAAACTTAGTGCATCCCCCCGCAGCGGTGGTCATTACTACTGGAACATTCCAACCACACAGTCACATGGCCGGAGCACCAAACTGGCAATGAGAAGGCTGAATTTTCACCCTGTACTTGCTGTGGGATAACGGGTAAGGGCTTGGTACAGTTATGGTATGCAGAGCAAAAGAAGAACAAGATACAGTTCATACATATAACACATTCGATTCTAGTCCATCATTCAGGGTCTTCCCCTGGAGGGGAAAGAAAAAGACATGATCTTTGTCCTGTTGACACTCATGGTGTAATAGGAAGAAACAGCCATGTCAACAATAAATACAGAACAGAACAAAATGACTCTAATGCAGCATTTGTTGCCACCTCCTCCTCTTGCCCCACTGGATTCTAGGCATTTTATCCCAGGTATGGTACCAGTTCCCTAAAAAACAAACAAGCAAGCAAACCTCATGGTTGCTGAATTCTAAGAGCATGACAACTCAAATAATAAAGACATACGCTCGTCATAGAGGCAGCATGAGAACAATTTACCAGGTACATCAGAAAAGATGAAAAGATGGTAAAATGAAACTGAGTCTTGAAGTAAGAGGAAGAATTCAACAGGACCAGAGAGACTTCTTTATGTGTACAAGACGTGGAACGGGGAGGGTGGCGGGATTATAGGCGCTCTCTAGTTTAAGAAGGGGGAAGGGACAGACACAGTGTTGAGTTTTCGTGTTTCTGTCTCCAAGGGACGGGAAGCAAGTCCCAGAATACGTCACCAGGTTGAAGATCCCAAGAACTATAACCCATACAACTCCAAGCAGGAACACGTTAGAGGGTAAAAAGCAAAAACATCTAAGAAACTGTGTGGAGAGATGTAAAAGTGGAAACAGTAAGGAAATACAGTACAAACAATGGATGGGGAAGACACTCAGCTCACGGGGAGGGACAAGCTGAAGAATAATCAAAGGAAGCCCCCAGGCGCTAGAGGCGCGGGTGTATGTGCGTGCTTGGTCACTCAGTCGTGTCCGACTCTTTGCCACCCCGTGGACTGTTGCCTGCCAGGTTCCTCTGTCCCTGGGACTTTCTGAGCAAGAATGGAGTGGGTTGCCATTTCCTTCTCCAGGGAGGCAACCAACCCAGGGATCAAACCCGAGTCTCTGTGTCTCCTGCACTGGCAGGTGTGCTATTCACTATTGTGCTACCTGGGAAGCCCCTAGAGGTCAGGGGAGGGAGGCGAATGCAAAAGTGTTAACTACATCACGGTTTTAAATTAAATTAGAAAAATAAAGTGTTGATATGAAATAAGAAGTGAGGGATATAGACAAACAAGCAACTTTAAAATTACCCCCTCAAAAAAAAGGGGGGGAGCCTAAGTTGAACTAGAGATCTATGTCAGATGATAATAGTTTACAGTAATTAAAAAGGGAATAATCTCCTTACTCATGTGTGTGCCATATAATGACAGAGCTACATTACAAAAACTTGAGTTTTCAAAACTCCTTCATTTTTATTTGACACACATGCATTTAAAATACTTCTGGAAATCTGAAAAGCATCCAAAGCTAGAACGCTGAATAATGAAAAGTATTAACAATCATGAGAAGAAGCTGGTTAAGTCATTTTTTTCTCAGATGCTAAAATTCTCTACATTTACAATTTCAAGAGAAGAGTATTAATGTATACATTTAAACAATGCCACCGATGCTAACCATAATTATGTCTTCTTAACCTTGCACAGAAACCATAGAGAGCATGAATTACTGGCCCACGGAAATACTTTCATTTCACTACTCTTTGTCAAGAGAATTCTGGAAAATGTGGAAGTCACAATCTGTATTGAAGGTTGGTGATCATAGGAGTGGTACACAGAATGAGGTCTGTAGCTGTTGTTAATTATGTGCTGAGGAAGATAGAGGCCAGGTCTGGGAAGAAAACTCTGCAAAGAGCATCAACCGTCACACCACCAGTGAAAAGACTGTCATCTAGCTGAAAACTTCAGCAGCAGAGCTATAGATGGGAAAAAAAAAATTAGGAGTAGCTTCCTCATTTCTCTAGTGGATGCCTGCATTACTTGCTTTAAGCATCACTGGCATTAATGCTTTTTAGTGTCAAAACATCTCAATAAAAAGAACTTCAGATGGAGAGAAGTCATTAACATATTTTACAACAAAATGTATTGCTGGAGAAACAAAGTGTACTTTTCAGGGGGGATCTGAACACTCTTCCTTGAAAATAAGCTACGAGCACTTTTTAATTTTAACTTCTGTGTCTTCCAAGCAATTTTCCAAACAGGTTCCCCAGGTTAAAAAACACAGTCACAAGATTTTAGAGAACAAAAGTTAAATGAGTAACTTGTTTCATCTTCTTCATTAAAACAGTAAATGTTTGAAAAACCATCTGACACTGGTGTCAGTCTTTGACAGGGAGGCCAGGCACATTATTATACAAGGATGGGGTTAGGAACAGGAAGAAACTTGCGCATATCCTTCATGTTATATATAGGGGAGGTTTTAAACTCATTTTTTATTTCATTCTCTCTGGGATATTCTTTTCCCTTTCATCTTTCTATCTCGATTTGCCAAAATGAAAAGTGTAATGCACATACAACTGGGGTTGCCAGATAAAAACAAAACATCCACTTACATGTGAATTTCACATGAACGAATAAATTTTTAGTATAAGTGTATCATCCAAATATTGCGTGAGACATACTTACACTAAAAAAATAGAAAAGAAAAAGAAACAAACAACAACTTGGTGTTTATCTGAAGTTCAAGTGTAACTGGTGTCCTGTTTTGATTTGCTAACTGGCAACCTGACATGTTGGAAGGACTGATGCCGAAGTTGAAACTCCAGTATTTTGGTCATCTGATGCAAACAGCTGACTCATTGGAAAAGTCCATGATACTGGGCAAGATTGAGGGCAGGAGGAGAAGAGGGCGGAGGATGAGAGGGCTGGACCGCATCACCAATGCAATGGACATGAACTTGGGCAAACTTCCGGAGATGGTGGGGGATAGAGAGGCCTGGCGTGCTGCAGTCCATGGGGTTGGAAAGGGTCAGACGTGACTGGGAGACTGAATAACACTGACAACCCAACATGCAACAGGCCTAATATGTCAAGTGGAGGGTGTGCTAGCTAAGTATGTTGTTGGGGAAGGCTGGTAAGTGATAGCAGTGCCCACTGGTGGTCAGACACAGAAAAAAAGGTTGGGCAGGGTGTGTACCAAGACAGAAAGAGGCTGGTGATGCGTTTTAACTGCATGCAGAGGCTGATGGTAGAAGACCAGCCTGGGGGGTGACTGGTGGAGCAGAGGGAGTTAAGCAGCTGAGGACTGAGGGGTACACCACACACTCTGGCTCTTGATACTATGCAGTTCCTCTTCCCTCCTCTGCTGATTTCTTCCTCACGCTAGTGAATTTCATATAATAACGACAGTAGAAAATGAGATACCTTTAGACTTGATAAATAATTTAGAATATAGTAACTGCCACTTCTATGTAGATTTTTTTTTTTACTTGAGATATGATTGAAACACATTATGTTAGTTTCAGGTGTATAACATAACGATTCAATTTTTGTATATACTGCAAAATGATCAGAGTGGGTCCAGTTAACATATGTCCCCATACATGTAAGATATTTTTCTTTTAATGAGAACTTTAAAGATTTACTCTTTTAGCGATTTTCAAATACACACTACAAAATTATTAACTCTAGTTGTCATACTGTACATTGCATCTCCATGGATTATTTATGTTATAATCAAAAGTCCTATCTTTTGACTCCCTTCATTCATTTCTCCCACCTGCCACCACCACCTGACTCCGGAAATCATCAATCTGTTTTTTTGTTTGTTTTTTAATTTGAGTTTATTTTGCTTTGTTTTAGATTTCACATTTAAGTGAGATCATGCAGTATTTCTTTCTCTGCCTGACTTATTTCACTTAGCATAATGCCCTCAAGGTCCATTAGCAAGACTTCCCTTTTATCGCTAAATAATATTCCACCGTGTGTGTGTACATACACGTTTTCCTTATCTGTTCACCTATCCATGAACGCTCATGTTGTTTTCATGTCTTGACTATTGTAAATAAGGTGCAATGAACAATGGGGTGTATATCTCTTGTAGAGTTAGTGTTCTTGTTTTCTTTGAATAAATAACCAAAAGTGGAATTGTTGGATCACTTGGTAGTTCTGTAGTTCTGTTTTTAATTTTTTGAGGAACTACCATACTGTTTTCCATAGTGGCTGACAATAGAATGCAAGGATTCTTTTTCTCCTCGTCCTCACCAACACTTATTTCTTGATTTTTTGATAATGGCCATTCTAACAGTTTGAGTTAATGTCTCACCGTGGTTTTGATTTGCATTTCCCTGATGATGAGTGACGGATGATTAGTGATAAGGGCTTCCCTTATGGCTCAGCTGGTAAAGAATCTACCTGCAGTGCAGGAGACCCCAGTTCAATTCTTGGGTCAGGAAGATCCACTGGAAAAGGGATAGGCTATCCCTCTCCAGTATTCTTGGGCTTCCCTTGTGGCTCAGCTGGTAAAGAATCCACCTGCGATGCGGGAGACCCCGGTTCGATCCCTGGGTTGGGAAGATCCCCTGGAGAAGGGATAGGCTACCCACTCTAGTATTCTGGCCTAGAGAATTCCATGGACTGTATAGTTCATGGGGTCCCAAAGAGCTGGACACAACTGAGCAACTTTCACTTTGATTCCTTTGACTTCGATGATCAGTGATGCTGAGCATCTTTGCAGGTGCTTGTTGGCCATCTGTATACCTTCTGTAAAATGTCTATTCAGATTCTCTGCCCACTTTTTATTTATTTATTTTTTTATATTTTAGTTGACCTTTTTTTAAAATTTTATTTTATTTTTAAACTTTACATAATTGTATTAGTTTTGCCAAATATCAAAATGAATCCATCACAGGTATACATGTGCTCCCCATCCTAAACCCTCCTCCCTCCCCATACCATCCCTCTGGGTCGTCCCAGTGCACTAGCCCCAAGCATCCAGTATCGTGCATTGAACCTGGACTGGCATCTCGTTTCATACATGATATTTTACATGTTTCAATGCCATTCTCCCAAATCTTCCCACCCTCTTCCTCTCCCACAGATTCCATAAGACTGTTCACTTTTTAATTGAACTGTTTGTGAGTTACTTTGCTACTGAGTTGTATGAACTCTTTATATATTTCAGATGTTAATCTCTCATGAGATATAAGATTTGCAAATATCTTCTTCCACTTCATAGGCTGCCTTTTCATTTTGTTGATGGTTTCCTTTGCTGTGCAGAAGCTTTTTAGTTTGATGTATCCCACTTGTTTATTTTTGCTTCTGTTGCCTTTTAGATTTTCTTTTGATTAATTTTTATCAATACTTTTACATTAAATGCTAGCAAAATATTTGATCATGAAGTTCATTTCTCCTTATTCCTGATATTTCCTGGGTGCAGCTGGGCAGAGAGGTATGAGGTAAGAGAGCATGCTACTAAATAAAACATTCTTAAATGAGGACCTGGGGAACTTTCTGATTTCTGATTTAGAACCCCAAATGCTAGCTGGGGTCCTGATAAATGGAACAGGTTTCCAAACTGTCCTGCTGGCATTTTCCCATCTCCACATGACTTCAGTTCATTCTCTCCTCAACCTTTTTCTGGGCTCTAGGCTTATAGGCGGGCTTGTCCTATTTCTCTGGCTTGGATATCCCCTGCTGTTTTGGCCCTAAACACTCCAACCTTTAGTTGCAGCTTGTCCCGTCCCTACCCTCACAGATGCAAGCTGAGAGGAGAGCAAGGTGAACAGGTGCTGCAAACAGAGTGCCCAACAGTGCTTAATAGTCGTCTGTTAGTCTCTGATGGTGGAAGTCCAGCTTAAAGGAAGTTTCCCTTGCCCCAGGCTGACGGTGGATTTATCAGATGGGGGAAGAGTGGAGGTGACGGTGGTAGTTCTCGCTGCTCTACTGGGTGCTTTGTGGGGAAGCAGTCTATGGAACCCCTGATGCTTTTCCCCTGGACTATTTGTGTCCTCTCTCTCTCCTTATTTCTTCTCCTACCTCTGTGTCTACATGGAGTTTGCCTATTTAGATTTAGATTTGCAGGTGGAGGGCAAGAAGGCCCGTTTTGACCTGGCACTTGAGTCGCGCTCATCAATCCACCTTTATTAGAGCCTCTTCATCTGCAGATCTGCTGCTACTTGTGGCGCAGGGGTGATGAGCATGGCCTCTGGAGCTAAACTGCTCGGTAACTTACAGCTGTGTGACCTTGAGCAGTTTCTTAACCTATGCCTCAGTTTCATCATTTGTAAAACAAGGGATAATACTGAGTTGGCCAGAAAACTTCTTTGGGTTTTCAGTAAGATGTTACAGAAAACCCTGAACGGACTTTTTGGCCAATCCAATGACAGTACGGATAGAGTTGGTATGAAGGTTAAATGTGTATATGCAAAGCTCTGAGAACAGTACCAGTTACACAGTGTGCTTTAAGTAGTGTAATGATAGTGATGATGATAATAATTCAATCAGACTCCAGTCTCCTTGCCAATCCTCAGGGAAACTGCCAGAGCAGAATTCTGACATCTATGGGTCCCTGGATATATCATTTTAACATACCACTAAAATCTTCATTATTTATATATACTTCGATACAACCTATCCCTGAAGTTACAGTAACAAAATAAATCAATGTGTTTAAAAAAAAAAAAGTTTAATTTTTAGAACAATGCCATGTTAGAAGGAAAAGAGAAAAATACAATGGTACAATATCAAAGTTAGGCCCCAGGAAACATGACCCATTATTCAACTTGAATCACAAGCTGAGAAAAGTTAAAAATAAAGAAAATGCTTTTGGATCAGGTTGGCATGGATCAGGAAGCAAAAGGGTGTCTAGAGATACCTATTCTTGAAGCCAGAAATAGCAGAACTATATCTGCCTCTTTGGTAACAATCGTATGGTTACCTTGAGCAGGAAGCACAGATTTTACACCAAAAGAGCTCTTTAGAATGTCCATTATTTTGAGACTGAGTTACTCATACGACTTTAGTGTAGAGTTCCTGAGGCCAATGAAATGAGTTTAGTATTTACTGAAGTGCTCACTTCCCTGTGTTCCAAGGCCATAACCTGAGCATGGTTTTAGTATGCTGTATGCTCTTTAGTTTACTACAACTAAAACTATGGTTTTAGTATGAATGTGACAAAGGTAACAATAAGGGAACTCAATCAGACATTTATCCAATTGTTCCTGCTATTTAGCAACATCCCCCAAATTACTTTTTAAACAACTTTTAGTCTTTGCCAAAGATGGGGACTAGAGTTAAGTGCACAAATAGCTTTGCCCAACCTGCTGCAGAGAACCATTTTAAGCATGGCATAAACATGGCAAATCAATAACTTGTCTCTTCCTCTGCATGTGCCATGAAAATCTGGCTATCAAAGAGAGCTGGATCCATTAAGAACTGAAGTTGCTATTTCCAGAGAGCAGATAGCTCAAAGCCCAATAGGGCCAGCAGGCAATAATCCAAACCCGCATCTCCTTCTCTAAATGTACAACCCAAGGCACTCTGATGCTACTTCACTCCAAGCACAGGGCATGATGAAGGTTTGACAGTTCTGTAGCTGCCTCAGGATTGAGTCAAATGGCAGTGACTCTTCAAACATAAAGAACTGGATAAAGTAACTTCCATTTTAAATTACTAGACAGATGTGATTAATGGAAAAATGTAAATCAGTAGATGATTTTCTGAAATGAAACTGTTCCTTTGGCTTAAGTTGTGTTATGTGGATTTATGAAACTTGATGCCATAGAGATTACTAGTCTCTTAGGGAAGAAAGGACGGTATATAACCAAAGACTTCTTTTACCCAAGACTTCTGAAATAGATTGGGCTTCTGTCCAAATGAAGCTGCAAAAAATATAATTTTACACTTTCTATTACATAGTTCACTGTACACTAGTAGGTATGAATTCCAAGAAGTATTTGTATCCACAACAGTTCTTAAGGTAATCTTAGGAAGTGTGGATCAGGAAAACACACGTCAATTATTTTCGTATATTTAATACTGCAGGTAAGAATGCACTGTCCTGGACTTCCCTGGTAGCCCAGTGGTTGAGAATCTGCCTACCATGCAGGGCACACAGGTTCAATTCCTGGTCTGGGAAGACTCCACATAGATGCCTCTGGGCAACTATGCCCATGTGCCACAAATAGAGAGTAGCCCCGGTCACTGCAACTAGAGAAGGTCTGTGCACAGTAACGAAGACCCACTGCAGCCAAAACCAACTCAGAAATTTGAAAAAATGCATTGTACTGATTCACTACTTACAAGTATTCACTCAAGTTATACCTAGAATAAGCTTTAGGATAAAAGTATAACAATTCTCAAAGGCTTTAATAATTTTAGACTATCTACTAAATAAATAATTGGGGGGAAGACAGATTCTACCCTTCTCATCTCTTAGGTTCTCATACATTTTCTGTCCCACCTGGTTAATTTTTTACCCAATTACCAATACATGTTCAACCACTCTTTGACTATTTCTCATTTATTAAACCACTCTCTATAGTAATACATACTTCATTTATCCAACGTTATTAACAACCAGCTCTTCCTAAGAGAGTTTTCAGGATAAAGACGATTTATTCTGAAAAGATCAATGTTTGTAAAAATAGATTATACACATCTCTACAATTTTTTAAAGAAAACTTCTGCTTCCTGAGGTAATTTAGGTCCAATTATTTTACTCTGGGACTACAAAAACTGTATTATAGGGATATTTGGACGCACATTCAGTGGCCTTGGGCGGCTGCACATTTAGAAGCCCTCTGTTAATGACTTAGAGCTTTTACGGCCAACCTCGGCCTTGCATTCATTTGCATGCGGCCACTTAATGCAGCTCTGACTTCTTGAAGCAATAACCACCCTCTTTTTAACTGCTGCTAGAGTTGACTGTGGTACACATCTATGTTTGTTAGAACTATTTTTTTTTTTTTTAAGTGGACTATTTATGGATGGAGAACTGAAGAACTAATGAGGCAGGGAGAGAGAGAATTAGATGATTGTGACAGTCTGGGCCTAGGCTGGCTTACTTTCAGGTTCTGGGTTGTGTTTTTGATGGCTAAGATCGCTACACAAAAGACCTCCGGTTGAGTGATTTTCTGTCTATTCATATGCTAACTTCTCAAGTGTATTCAATTCACAGGCAGCTGTTTTTTTGGACACACATGAGTCTGTTTACAGTTCAAGCGATACATGTCTACATGTGCAGGAAAAAATCATTAAAATAACACTGGTCACCAAAAGACAAAGAAAAGTTTACTTCACCAACACAAGTATGTTTCTACTCATGTGTGTCCACTGATTTATGTCGAAAATTATTCAAACAACAACAGTCACTAAAAGAAAATGAGAAGCCCGCTTCACAAAACACAGAAACTTTAACAGTGACAACCTGTTAAAAAGACTCCCTTTTAATGGTCGAGTATATATTAATTCATATAGATTATCTATGTTGAGGAAGTATTGAATTGTGCAGATGTAAAAACCACTACAGACCTAAACAGATTGTGTACCTTTTCCTTTCCAAGTATGTTCATATTTTATAGTAGCATTTTATGATAGCAAATTATAAACATCTGTGTTTAGCTGATAAACCTAGATTTCTCCCACACATAATTCTGATAGTATGTAACAAGAAAGAAAGGAAGGCAACAGGAAAGAGGGAGACATCTTATATATGCATGGCAATATTTTCTTCAGGTCAGAGACAAAAAGCATTAAAGCTAATCTGCATAGCTTTAATAACAACATTCTAATGATAACCTATTCCACCTATCCTTGACTTATCCAAAGCAGAAATGCAACTCCAGGTTGGCTGTCCTTGGCCTGGGAGACCTTTGGTCATATAAGTTTGTGGTTAGCTGTGATGTGGTTTCAGAAATTCCAAGCTCTGTTTATTATGTGTTTATTAAAACAACAAGGAAAGAATATAACGTACAAAACACAATCAGATTACCTGCGGCTACTGGATTTCCTTTACCAATGTTCCCTTTTTATTAGGATAGAGAAATGAGACTCAGGGTTTGGTCAAGCCTTTCTGTGTATGTTTACGAGAATTCCTAAAAACAATTTTTAAAAAAGATGAACATAGGACTAGAGATAACAATCCAAAGCGAAATTCTTCCAGGCTCCAGCAAAATTTGACTTAGAGTATTAAAAAAAACAAATCGAGTATTTTCCTCAAGACTCATCCTGCGTGCTCATTTTGCCCTAAGCTCTATTTGCTTTTTGCCACAGCACTTACAGAGAACCAACTGACCATTTACAACCTAAACAATGGCTTTCAAGTCTGATTAAGAAACTGCACCTGGCTTCACTCAAACAACAAATTTGTTTAACCTGGTGACTTTCCTGTGTCTGGGGTCAGGCAGGCACAGTCTCAGTTTGGCGGAGAAAAGGAGAGCAAACTTAAGTGACTCAGTGAGAACAAAACGGTGGGGCCGACGCCCCTTTTTCAATACAACGGTTTTAACGGTTTCTTGGAGGCAAGACTATCATTTCAGTGACCCACTATAATTTGGGATGAACCCCCAGAAAGTTATGCCAACTTTAGAACAGGATTTGCATTTCTGGGTTTACTCAGCATTATGAACCTTCTGAAATGCTAAGTATTCCTTCTTGGGTACAAATTTACATCAAGGGGAAAATGAACAATTAAAAAAAATCTAGCTAGAGAAGAATAGAATACCATAACACTCACTCCCATGAGTAGACCATAGTGCTTTTTTTTTTTTTTTTTACTTCTGGCATAATTTTTACTATGGAAAATTTCAATCATATAAAAAAATACACAGAAGGATGAACCCCTACAAACCAATAATTTAGTTTTGATAATCATCAACGCAAGGCCAACCTTATTTTTACTGTGCCCTACCCATGTCCCCCTTTTAATTCTTTTTTAAAGCAAATCCAAGACAGCCTATATTTTATTTTTTATAAGCTTTCATTTACGACATATATATATATATAACCTGAAAGATCTCTCCAGAAAGCTCATTGAGCATGAGATGTTTAAACCAATTTTAACCACATCTTACAAAACATTTTACACTAAAATCTATCTGTCTAGAAAACTAATTTGAATATAATTGGGGAATTAAAATGACAAGGTAACTCAAATCACAATCTTCTATTATTTTACTTACGGAGAAAAAAGGAACATTCTAACATTGAGAAAACACTGCACGTCACTCAATGCCCATGATTCAAGAGACATGGTTAAGAGTAAAACGGTTAAACTTGCCTGAAAGGAGTTTAGAAAAACATGAAAAGGTGAGTAAGGGGGAAGGAGAAATTTTTCTAGAAAATTTCATCCTTTTAACCGCATATATAGAAAAAAACAATGCCATCAGGCTAAACCTTGGGTGCTTCAAAAATCACTCATCAAGCCGTCCAGCTACTTAACAGTAATTTATGACCGACCTAAAGCAAAGATCAAAGGGAGCTCCATCCAGCATTTATGTTCAGTTCCTCACTGCCTGATGACTAATTTGTAGAGGAATGAAGTCTTCACAGAGGAAGCCAAAATCATCTGAGGTGACTTTGATACAATGCCACAAAGGATATGAAGAGGAAGCCAGGAGAAGCTGTGAGTGGCTAAGCTCCATTAAGAGTTCTAATAAAAGAATAATGGAATTTCCCTTAACAGTGAATTCAAAAAATGTTAGAAGTGGACAAAATTAGACAAGTCAGGCACAACCTCTGATTTGTCACAGCCTATTGTTGCTGCTGCTGTTAAATATTAACTTCAGCCACTGTTGCATTTATGTTAATTAAATGACACTGTCTAAAAAAAAAAAAGGCGACTTTCCCATCGGACATCTGGCCAATCTCATTCCGCTGGCTGTCCTGTTACTTATCAGTCTGCACCTTCCGCCTGCACTGTCAGACACTCCTGGCTTGCTCAAGCTCTTTCCAACAAATTGCTATTCTTCCGTGATCGATTTCACTTGAAAAATTTAACTTGAAATGATAAATGTTTAGTCTTGTACATCGCTGTGGTCACATGGAATACAACATCTCTTTTGACAGATTTTTGACGCTTAAGTCAACTGGTTACTATAGAAAAACCAGAAGCTATTCAAATTCTTTCAACTTCTATGAACAATTGGCACAATTTTTTTCCTCCTGAATCCAGACATCTCTGTATTCTCAAATGAAGAAAGTAGTTTTCACACTCCTTATTTTGGCTAGTTAAAAAATCCCTACCACATGTCTCTTTGTAAATTCATAGATAAAGATTTAAGTTTATATCAGCATTTCAACCGTGCAAATGTTTTTTGTTTGCTTCTGAAATCACCTCAAATTAACAGGTTTATCGGAACCTTACATGATATAGAAGATTTGAACAAGTCTCAGGATACTTTCATATATTTCCCTATGAAGATGCTGTATTGTGCATTTTCGTTAAAAAATTAGTGGGCTTCTTTTTTTTTTTTTTTTTTAAGAATTTATGTTTTACAAATATATAGTAAAATACTTATCAGTGAGAAGAGGCTTAAGAATTTTTCAAAGACAGGGAGTGGAGAGTGTGGGGCATACATACAAGACGACTGGCTGTGGATCTATGAAGTTACTGGACGGATGGAGGGCCAAGGTCATTAACTATGTGGTCTTCGATACAGCAAAGCTCTCGGGAGTGAGTATTTCAGGTATAATTCTAGGCACTGCTTCCTGTTAGAGTGTTTTTTTTTTTCTTAAGAAATAGAACTTTCTGTCAGGAGCAACGGTGAACCGAGAGTTGGCAGATAATATTCTATCTTCATCAATTCAAAAGCCAAGTTCATTTACTACACTGTTTGGAAAGGAAAAAACCCACTAATCAAGAAACACCCCCAAATCTGTCTTTTCACAGTCTTTGAGGCTTCAGTGACAATATGTAACCAGATTTTAATGTGAATACAGAAGAATATTTTAGTTCAGAAATACAAATTTTCTCTCTTCTTTACAAGAGATAAAGAGTTAAAAATTAAAACTGAAATATAAATGTAGTTGGTAGAAGTGTACTTCCAAATCACTGTGTACTGGCGAACACGGTGCTCTACGTTCAGAAGCACTTCTATTACCCAATCACACTGATAACACGCTGCTCTTACCTTGTGATCGTATGGATTGTACGAATGAAATATCCGAGAGAGCTCTTTTGTTCTTTGTTTTTTCTGTGGGAGAAAACACAAACCTTTGAGTTGACAGGTGGCAAAAATACACACATGTGTATATATCTAAATGTAGATCTCTAGCTCTATCTCTCTATCTACTTTATGACATTATTTTGAGATTTTTTTCCTTTGTGCAGGCCGAGGACCTACACGGTTAATTTGGGATGAATGGATACAACCAGAAACCAAGGCCACTTGACGGTCATGTGGATCACTGTCACAGGCCAGCCAGGCAGTCTCTTTATGCAAAGTTTCATAATTACAGCTCTACTTATTACAAATGCATATATTCAGACACTAAAAAAAATATATATGAGAAGAAAGAAAATACATTTAGAACACTTTCGGTTTCACAGCAACACCAACTTCTGTTACTCTGAGTTGGGCACGAGCAAGGCTTCCCTGGAGGCTCAGTGGTAAAAGAATCCACCTGTAATGTGGAAGCTGAAGGAGACACAGGTTGGAGCCCTGGATCGAGAAGATCCCCTGGAGGAGGGAGTAGCAACCCACTCCAGTATTCTTGCCTGGAGAATGCCATGCACAGAGAAGCCTGGTGGGCTAGAGTCCACAGGGTCACAAAGAGTTGGACACAACTCAAGTGACTTAGCACGCATGCATGCATACATATATATGACTGCTATAGATAGAATGGTATCTCACACACAGTAGGCACTCAATAAATATTTGCTGAACTAATGAATAAATGAATATACCTGAGTTAGACAGGCATATACCAACTGTATCAGTAATGACAACACGTGACTCTCATACACAGTTACGAGAAGAAAAGCCCCCTTCACTTCTCATGATGTCTTCTTCATTACAAGAAGTGAGTCTTCTCCATCTCCTTACCCCCAGCATCTGTGATAATGAAGGGTGCTATTCTCTTAGGAGAGGTGACTGTAAGAATCAGCTTGTTTATTTTTGTTTTACTGATTGTTTTGTTTACTAATTGTTTAATCAGCGTGTTAATCCACCTTCCCGTAACCACTGTGAGAAATTTTGTGGATGGTTTCAGACTTTCTGTGCATGTATCTTCACACACAACTGATAACTTTTACTTTCAAAGAAAAAGGATCATTCTGTATACATTCTTCTGAAATTTACTTTTTTTCCACTTCACTATTTATCCTTGCCAAACTTAAGTGCCTGTATATCCAGCACTGTGATCCCTTAAGAGTTCTAAAATCCCAAAACTCCTGAAATCTGAACTTTCTTCCTTCAATGCATTTCAATTTATAAATATAACGATAATCTTTGCACAAACATCTAGGCCAGCTTGAGAGTGTGCGTTTTTTAAAAGGATAAATTATGGAAGTCCAGTTGCAGAATCAAGGAGTAGGCATGTTTATTACCTTGATAGGAACAGCCAGGCAGCCCCCTCCTCCAGAGAGTAGACCAACCTTCCCCTCACCAAGAGTGAATGAAAAAAGGGATTATGGCTTAGCTTGGAAATTCTTAATTTCTCTTTTCTGTTTAAAGGTTAGAACATTTATAAATTTAGTGAAAAGATAAGACATTTTAAAAAACAGGTATTAAACACCATCCCAGCTGCTGATTATAGAATGCATTTCTTGTATTTAGATTTTGTGTATCATAGAGTTAGCCCACTTCAGTTCAATTCAGTTGCTCAGTTGTGTCCGACTCTGTGACCCCATGGACTGCAGCATGCCAGGCTTTCTTGTCCATCACCAACTCCCAGAGTTTGCTCAAACTCATGTCCATCGAGTCGGTGATGCCATCCGAACATCTCATATACCACATCTTAAAATTCTGTCATGAGAGTGGCCAGTCTGTCCTTAAGACTGCTCCCATCTGGCTTCTGGGTCTACTCTGATGTTGTTGATCCTTGGCCAGTACCCATGTTTCCTTTCTTTAAACTCCAGTCTCCTCCTGAGCACACCCATTGCACCTCCCCAGGGTGAAATCCACAAAGATCTCCAGCATAGGTCCTACATGACCTTTGGCATCTACCTGGTTGCAGAGTCAGAGCTATTATCACTGAGGCGCTTGTGTTAGAGTCATTTGTACACACTCACGGGTTTCCTACAGATTAGTTCTCTACTTTGGAACTATCTTTGGAGCCCAATTCAAGTAAGCAGTCCTTCAAATCACTTGGCCTGTTTCCACATTCTGACACCCACTAGCCGACATCCCTCCCTGCAGCTCAGCCAAAATCCCCACTTCCCCTGTCTACCTCTGAGCCATGTTGCTGACCACCTGGCTGCCCTAACTCCATTTCTCTGGAGAGCAGAGATGTATGTCTAACTGTATGGAAACAGTTTCATGGCTCTCCAAGCCCTGGCATCTGTTCTGAACAGGTCACCTGCCCACCAGAGTTTTCATTAGCTTCTAATTTTCTCTTTCCTCTCCATACACCCACTTAGCTGGTTTAACAGTTCTTGGCTTATACTTCAATCAGAAGAGAAATGACGGATATTAACACTTCCTTTGGTAGGAGACAATATAAAACACTGGGGAAAAAAATTTTTTTTTTCAGAAAGGAAATTATGCTAGAGAAGATAAAATAGGTGGCATATCAGTATTCAGCCTACGGGGTCTCCCAGGACTGATCAGTCCAAAAATGGTAGAGCTCCCAGCTTGAGTCAGCAAGTGGATAAGGGATAGGCAGAGGCAGTTTGGTGCGGCCTTTTATGTGGGTTTGGGTTTTAAAACCTAAATATACCTTCTATTATTTGGGGAAGAAAGTAGGGTATAAATAAATAGCAAGTAACACTATTCAGATTAAACCCAAAAAGCAGACAGTGAAGAAAGAATGCCCTTTTGTCCGACAACAAATTTACTATATACAACTACAGTGAAGTCTTGGCTGTGACTATGGAAGGCTACATATTATTAGTCCAGTTAACTGAAGACCACTGCTGTTTTTCCTGTGAGGTCAGAGTCATGTAGCCCAGAGCTGCATCTTCTGGGATCTAGAATAGGGGTTGACAAATGAGGGCCCCTGGGTCAATTCAGCCTGTTGTCTGTTTCTGCAAATAAAATGTTAATGAAAAATAATAGTCACACTCACTTGCTTATGTATCATCTATGGCTGACTTCACTCCATAACAGCAGAATTTGAGTGGTTGCAACAGAGACTCTATAGTTCATAAATGCTATCTGACCCTTTACAAAAAAAGTTATACAAATAGCCATCTCTGATCTATTCACAGAATCTCTATCTTTGACCACGTCCACTTCTGGCAATAGTCCTGTGACCCCCAAATTAAATGAACAACTATTTGTCCAGCAAAATTCCTTGTTCCTTTTGCTCACTGAATGAAGACAGTTCAAGAATCAATCATAACCTATATTGACACATCAGGATGAACATATCAAGGAAAATATCAATTAGCTGTTTTTTCAGGATTTTGCATTCTGAGCATTCTATACTCAGAGAATGTTACAAGTTGTTTTTGAGAGCATGCTGAAATAGATAAAGGGCTTTTGGAGCTTTCTGTAGTCACATTATAACTGCTGGTGACAGAAACTTTGAGAAGAGACCCTTTACTAAGTTCTAGCACTAAAGCCAAGTAGCAGGTTTTGTGTACAAGTAACTAAAGTAAGCCAGTTGCTAGTGAGCCAGTTTCTCACACACAGACCATGTTAACAATACGAAGCTACAAGACTTGTTGAGCCTTGCTATCAGCAGTTTTAACTGAAACTAAAAGCTGAGCCAAAAATGGAATAATTAGGTATTTTCCTATTGCATCACAGTGTGTGTCTAAATTACCTCCCACTTTTTCGCCTGTTAAAACAAACATCTCAGTCATGCAACCACCTGTTAATTCTCCAAGTGTTTAAAAAGTAAACATGTTAAACAAGTTGTGTGATGAACTTGGAATGAGGGTGGCCAAAGTACAATAAGTATGGCAAACACCTCCCCAAGAACTGTGTAAGGTGCCTTCAAGTCCACCTCATCACTAAGCTCAAGGTCCAGGTCACAGAGATGTGCGTGCATGCTCAGTCGTGTCCGACTCTTTGCAACCCCATAGACTGCAGCCCACTAGGCTCCTCTGTCTGTGGGATTCTCCAGGCAAGAATACTGGAGTGGGTTGCCATGCCCTCCTCCAGGGGAAGTCAGAATCTCACTCTGCAAGGACAGAAAACACGAATGACCCCTTTTATGTTCATGTTTAAATTCCCTTTCAGACAAAACCAAACAAAATTAAAGGTCCTAGGGGAGAATTTTTTTTAACAGTTCAGGTTTGCAGATAATGTAATTATTTCAGTTTTCATCAAAGATAACAATAGAGCTCAGATCTGAAAGGCATTACACATGTGATGAGAACCTGTATTTCGAACAAGATCAAAATATAATCAATTGAGTTTTAACAATATCCACCAATTTTACTTCTCCTGGTTCCCCAAATGAATTCAATGCTTTCTGGGCCCATTCTCTATTTATAGGTTAACGTTTTCTAAAATAAAATAGTGCTGAGTATAAGGTGAAACTGCAATAACTCTACATATGGATTCTCAAAAACAGGAAAACCTACAAGCTTTCAAGGAGTTTGATGTGTTTAAGGTATGTTCTAATAAAACTCAAGTGTTTCAGCAGGTCTTCATCATACTTTGTGGTAAGAAGACAAAAGAACAAGTTTGAGTTTCAATGGACTGACTGCTGGTTTCTGGTTCTGTCTATAAGGAACTTGGAAGTTACTATTCTGAAACACCAGCAACGTGTCTTGGACCCAGACGAGAGCAAAGGACACGAGGAACACTGCCCCCCCTCCCCCGCTCCCCCCCACCCTCAACTGGAGAGACCAACAAGCAACCGAGCAGAGCAGGGCCTTTCTGGGACCAGAGTTGGGGCAGGGAAACCCGAACAATAATTATTGGAAGCTCAGTGCTGACAACTTTGGGAGTTAAGGACTCCAATGGGATCCAGTTGTAGGGACCCCCACAAGGCTGTGAGATTTACCAGCAGAAGCCCCATAGAAAAATCAGAGAAAAATCCCCTTGGGCTTCTGGCAGGAGGAGGGGGAAAATGAATCATTTTGGAATACACCAGTGCATTTTGCTCTTCACAAGGTCTGCCCCCAAGAGAAGCTAGCTAATCAGAGCCTAACCTGCTAGGGTTATTACCTAACTGACCTCGGAAGGGAACACACAGCTCCAGCCCACCTCACCGTCCAATCCCACCTAAAGAGAGAGAAAAACATTGAGAAACACTTGTGAAGATCACAGTGCAGAGGCCTAGGCTGACTGAGAGACTGAGACACAATCACAGGAATACATAACACTTGCCCCCACACACATCTTGCCATATTATTAAAGGCAGTTCCTTTTAACCAGGACACTATATCTGATGATCAAGAAACATCACAAGGTATGTCAAAGGAAAAAATCACCCACAATTTGAAGAGACAGAGCAAATGTCACAACCAGACATGGCAGAGATGTTAGAATTATCATAAAGCAATTATGATTAATACACTAACATCTCTAATGGGTGAAGCAAACAGCATGCAAGAACAAATGGACATTGGAAGCAGAGAGAGAGAAATGCTAAGAAAAAAAAAACAAATGTTAGAGATCAAAAATAATGTAACAGAAATGAAGAATGCCTTTATGGGCTTATTAATAGAGTGAACACAGCTGAGGAAAGAATCTCTGAGCTAGGGGATATTTTGATAGAAACCTCTAAACTGCAAAGCAGAGAATAAACACTAAAAGAAATGAGAATATCCAAAGATTGTGAGATAAAAGGTATAACATATATGCTATTGGACTTATAGCAGGAGAAAAAAGAGAGGGGAGAAGACAAAATAACTTGAAGTAAGAATGACCAAGAATTTCCCCAAACTAAGGTCAAATTCTGGAAAATTCTGGAACTAAACCACAGATTTAGGAAGCTCAGAGAACATCAAGCAGGACACATGCCAAGAAAACTACACCTTGCTATATCATCTTCAAATTACAGTAAATCAAAGATAAGAAAAAATCTTGAAAAATGCCAGAAAGGAAAAAACACATTACCTGCAGAGGAGCAAAGGTAAGAGTTATATTAAACTTCTCTTCAGGAACCTTGCAGGCAAGGAGAGAGTAGAATGAAGTATTTGAAGTGTTGAGAGACAAAAATCCACCAACCTAGAATTCTGTACCTTGAATAACGATCCTTCAAAAATAAAGGAGCAATTAAGACCCATATCACGTATGCGTGTGAGAGTTGGACCATTAAGAAAGCTGAGCACTGAAGAATCGATGCTTTTGAACTGTGGTGTTGGAGAAGACTCTTGAGAGTCCCTTGGACTGCAAGGAGATCCAACCAGTCAATCTTAAAGGAGGTCAGTCCTGAATATTCATTGGAAGGACTGATGTTGAAGCTGAAACTCTGATACTTTGGCCACCTGATACGAAAAACTGACTCACTGGAAAAGACTCTGATGCTGGGAAAGAGTGAAGGCAGGAGGAGAAGGGGATGACAGAGGATGAGATGGTTGGATGGCATCACCTCCTCAATGTACATGAGTTTGAGTAGGCTCCGGGAGTTGATGATGGACAGGGAAGCCTGGCATGCTGCAGTCCATGGGGGTCGCAAAAAGTCAGACAAGACTGAGCGACTGAACTGAACTGGAGACTCTTTCAGACAAAGAAAAATTGAGGGAATTGGTTAAAAGAAGCTCTTTAGAGAAAAAGAAAATAATATAGGTCAGAAATGTGAGCCTTATTCTTAATTGATCTAATAGGCAATTGTTTGTTCAAAATACATATAACAACAACAATGTATTTGATTATACATGCTCATGTATATGTGAAATAAGCCCTTACTCCTCCTGTAAGGCCACCATACAAGGGATGGGAAGAAGGAATGAGGATTATTTTGTTATTACAAAGTATTCACACTGCCTGGAGAAGGCGATGGCACGCCACTCCAGTACTCTTGCCTGGAAAATCCCATGGATGGAGGAGCTTGGTGGGCTGCAGTCCACGGGGTCGCTGAGGGTGGGACACGACTAAGCGACTTCACTTTGACTTTTTACTTTCATGCATTGGAGAAGGAAATGACAACCCACTCCAGTGTCCTCGCCTGGAGAATCCCAGGGACGGTGGGGCCTGGTGGGCTGCCATCTATGGGGTTGCACAGAGTCTGACACAACTGAAGTGACTTGGCAGCAGCAGCAGCAGCAGCAAAGTCAGAGTGAGAGGACGGGAGCCAAGCAAGCTCACCCTCTGGACGGTCAGTTCTGAACAGCTGCCCTTTGTGCTGTGCAGGGGCAGCGGTGACTATCAGGCAGTGATGGTGCCCAGGGGACTAGAAGAGCGTGGCTCTAAGTTGAACCCACGGGGCTGGAGTCAAAACTCCAGGTAGGAAGGGCTAGGGAACAAGGGCTGGTCAGTCACTGCATGACCTAGAAGAGGCAGGTGCTCCACAGGAGAGCCAGAGAACCATGTCCTGAGACAAAAGGGTGGAGAAAGCCAGAGCCAAGAGTTGCAAGGTAACAACCAAGGACTGAGAATCCGAAGGGTTGTTGGTGAAGGACTAGGAACTGGGAGAACCACCGTGAGAACAAGGACTAAGCACAGAGTAGTTACAGACATTGAAGTCAGGAAGAGAAAGGACACCTTCAGAGGTCAGTGAAGGCCGTGACTCCCAGGGATGTGGCCTGGGGCTGAGGCAGGTCTGATGTTGACCGTGGGATCCTCTATTATACTTACTGCATCGGCAGGTTCCTCTAGTCAGGCTGTAGGCAAAGCGCGGCCCATTAAACTCAGCTGAAATAGGACAACGTTTGGTTGAAGAGGGAAAATCGTCTCGCCTACTGGGGGGAGGTCAGTTTTTGATAAAAGCAGAAAGAAAAGAATTGAGTCTATAGATAGATCGTGCCATTTATAAACCATAAGAAAGTAGGTCGAGCACAGGCACGCAGAGACAGAGAAAAAAGGACATGCTTTGTTGAACCAAAGAAACGGCTAAATGATTCGAGCCTGTGGTGTAGGAATTGTGAAAAACCATCAGATGTGTCTCAGAGTTTTGTGACGGCGTTACATGTGGAGCATGGGAGCAAGGCTAGAGGCTGAAGACTGAGAGAGGCGGGTGCAGTGGCTCCAAAAAGTGACACCGTCCCACAGGAAGCGAGGGGCAAGGAGAGGAGGCGAGATGAATGTGAGCAACAGCCCAGAGGCAGGACAGGGGGCACTTGGGTGAGACAGGAATACAAGACGGGGGAGGGCAGAGGAAGACACCATGATTGTTGGCACAGACAGCTGAGGGGAGAGGGGTGCCCTACACTGAGATGAGGAACCTAGACTGACAACACCTCTCTGACCACTGGGCGGGGCATCTGCTCTGGACCTCAGTGTGAAATGAAGGAGTCGGGTTAGGTTCCACCCTGCTTGCAGGTCAGAATCACTGCGGACCCTTTCAGGTAAATCTGCGCTTCAATCTTCATCCCCGGAGATGCTGATTTCATTGGCGTGGTGCGACCCATGCAAGTGTGTGAATTAAATGCTCTTGAGTTTTCCAGTGGGCAGCCAAAGCTGAGAGCCACTATCCCAGACGATCTCTAAGGTCTCCTCCAACTGGTAACCTCTGTTCCTCTATTTCAGTTCCCCACTGTCTTTCAGCTGCTGCCATCCTGGGTTGTGATTCCTACCAGACATTCCCATTCTTAATCCCCATATTATGTCTGTGGCTTTGCCTTATTTCCTGACCTTTTCCTTTCCTTAAAAATGGATTCCATGCAGGAATTCCTCTGGGGCACATTGAGGCTTTGACTGCAGAGAACAGGCTGCTGTTATATATTTAGTTCCCTATGTGGTAAGAGCTTTTGAAAAAACAAGTTGAAAGCTAATTTAATAAACCTGAACCTTTATTTTGTTATCGACGTATAAAACGTCAGAAGCTTAATTAAAAGCACTTGACATTATCAGTGTTCAATCACAACTTCACTTTTACGTTGTATGTTTTTGGCTGGTGTCCCTAAAATGATGATAATCATTCAAGGTCACTGCAGAGAAGGAAAAACAAGTCTTTGGAATTTAAACAATGGACCCCCACATTTAGAAATTGGTGGGGAAAAAAATTAGTGATGTGAAGTATGTTTGGTGATCAAAAACACCCCAAAACATTCAGGAAAACAAACAGATTCTTCAGAATATCATCTGTTTTTCCTTTATATGGTATGTTCACTACTTCTGTGTTCTCTGAGAAATAACTCTACTGTGAGGATGGTAGGAAAAATTAAAAAAAAAAAAAGAAAACTGCTCTAACTTTATAGATTTTTTTGACCTCTTATTTTCTAGTAAGATTTGCAAGAAAATGGAAATGACCATGAACGCTGCTCGCTGTAGTCTTAAATCTCCTTCTCTCCCTCCTGTAAGAGCAAATCCAAGGAGAGACAGTGTGTTCTTTAGTTTCCCCAGTCTTCACAGTCAGGAAAAGGGTCAGGATAGATATTTCTCAGAGAACACTGAGATAGCAGACTTCTAAGAGTGGAAGTCAGAAAACAGATAAGTGAATGTGTTCACTCAATGTAATGGTGCTCAAATAAAATAACCAGGCCATCATGGAAATGCACCACTGATTTTAAAGCACAGTGGGTATCAGTGGGAAACTTTCACCAGTCTCACGTTTCCTAAAACAGTGGAAAGAAGGAGCAGCGATCAGCCTCTGGGTCTCACGGTTAGGGTGGTGGACGAGCAGGGGCACCATTTGCCCTGGCAAGTCCTTAACAAGGCAACAAATGCTGGAAGAAAACGCAGAGGGAATTCTGCATAAATTCAGTGGTATCTGATAAAATAAAATATAAGTAGCCCTATCTCCTTATATCAGGCTCACCTTACTTTCTAAAGAGAACATTTGTGTGCAAGGAAAGGTCATTCTTTGAAAACAAAGTCATGGCTGGCACGTAAGAAAGGAAGGAGACTTGGCTGTTTGGTGGTGATGGGTGCTGCTGAATGAAAAGCCATCACAAGCAGCGGGAAAAGAAACAGCCTTTCAACGTAAAACAAATCCCCGCAAAGAGAACAAAGTCAAAGGGGAACTAAGCTCTACACACCACGAACAATGGTTCCTCCTTCCAGGCTCCTTTGTACAGTAACCTCTGGGTGCTCGAAAGTAGTGTATGAGAACGTGAGTCGCTATAAATATCGACTCAGTATCACTTATCTTCACTCTGCCCTTGCAATGAACCACAAAAGAGTTAACCTTACCTCTTATCTGAACTGCTGTAGAAATGTTTTCTTTCCTGGCCTACCTGAGGCCAATTTTCACCCTCTAAAATCGAGAACTGGCAAAATAGACTCTGCGGGCCAAATAATGACTGGCTGCTAGTTTTGTACAGTCTGCACTGTGCTTTTATATTTGTGAACGGCTATTAAAAAAAAAAAAATCCAGAGAACAAGAATACTGGTGACCTGTGAACATTATATGAAATTCAGACTTCCATAAAGTTTTATTAGCACACAGCCACACTCGTTCATTCACATATTGTGTGTGGCTGCTTTTGTGGACCAAGGCGGCCTGGGATGGCTCCAACAGAAAGCCTGTGGCCCGTAAAGCCAAAAATACTATCTGGCCTTTGACAGGAAGAGTCTGCCAAGCCCTGTTCAAAGTCACTGGTGTGCAGTCCTCATTGCACACTAGAATCACTGGGGGATTTATAGAATACTGACGTCTGGGTGCCACTGTTAGAGACTCTGGTGACTCAGACAGTAAAGGGTCTGCCTGCAATGCCGGAGACCTGGGTTGGGTCCCTGAGTTGGGAAGATCCCCTGGAGGAGGGATTGGCAACCCACCCCAGGATTCTTGCCTGGAAAGTCCCATGGACAGAGGAGGCTGGCGAGCTGCAGTCAATTGGGTTGCAAATGACTGAGCGACTAAGCACACACAACTGATTTAATTGATCTGGGGTTCAGCTTGGAATTTGGAATTTTAAATCTTTGCAGGTGAGGCTAACGTGAAACCAAGGTTGAGAACCATTGCTTAACCCAAGTCTGTCCTGAGGCTGGAGTGAATTTTCTAAGACATGATCATCTGTCACTCTCCTCTTTCAGAACCTGCAAGGGCTCCCATCACTCAGAGAATCAAGTTTCAAGTATCACATCAGGGCTTCGTCCCACTTTCCCCACTAACACCAAAGACAATGTACTGTTCCTGGTAGACCCTGCCTTTTCCTGAGTCCATATCTTGCTAACGCTATGTCGTTTGCCTGGAATGCTTTCCCTACCACCTCCACATATTATATCCATTTGAAAATCCCAGTTCAAATTCGTTCTGGATCCCCGCGCCTCCCTAGAAAAACAGAAAGAAACTTTTAAACCATGGGCTTCCACAGATCTCTTCACCACCCTCCCTGTGTGTCACTGCCTCCTTGGGGCAGAAGCCATGTCCTGGTCATCACTTTTGTACACAATGTTTTACTAAAGAAAGTGACTTGCATGTGGGATCTGCCCAACAAATGCTGCCACCCCCATAATCCCACATCATTTTGGTTTAATTTTCACTGATCCTTTGAAATTGAGCCTCAAACAACTAACCCAGGTCATCTTTTCCCCCAGGCTCTTGATTCATGAACACAACACTCAACCTGGTAACCTTGGCTTCTGCATATTCCTTTGTCCTTCATTTTCCCTGTGACGCCTGCTCCCCTGTGTCACATTAATCCAATCACTTGCCCCCTGGGTAATTTGGGTACTATCTCTGAACCAAAGCCACTGCAGCATTCCTTGGTCATTCCTCAGAGCTTCCTCAAGTCTTTCTGCCTTCACTCTCTTCCTCTGTACCTAAAATATCCTCTCTAAGCTTTAAAATTTAGTTACTAAACCCCTATGTGCATAGCAGCATTATTTACAAAAGCCAAGACAAGGAAGAAGCCTAAATGTCCATTGACAGATAAATGGATAAAGAAGATGTGGTGCATATACACAATGGAATACTGCTCAGCCATAAAAACGAATGAAATGATGCCATTTGCAGCAACATGGATGAGCCTAGAAATTATCATACTAAGTGAAGTAAATGAGAAAGAGAACAAATACCATATCACTTATATGTGGAATCTAAAATATGACACGAACTTATCTACAAAGCAGACTCCCAAATCTAGAGAACAGACTTGTGGTTGCCAAGGGGGCTGGGGGCAGGACGGAGTGGGAGTTTGAGATTAGCAGATGCACACTGTGATATACAGAGTGGCTAAACAACAATGTCGTAACTGTATAGCGCAGGGAAGTATATTCAATGTCTTGTGATAAATCATAATGGAAAAGAGTATGAAAAACAATGTATATATACACAACCGAATCACTTGGCTGTACAGCAGAAATTAATACAACATTGTAAATCAACTATACTCCAATAAAATAAAATTTTAAAAAACCTTCAGCTATTAATAGAATCTATGATTCATTCAGTTGATGCATTGACTGTGTACCCAGGGGGTCATACTCATCACTGTTGAGCTGGAAAGCAAGTCAGATGAGGCCACTGGACTCAACAGAACTTACAAACTAGCAGGGAGAAATAATCACATTTAACCACAACCAGGCACACAGACAGCAAGTACTTAAATGTTTGCTAAATGAATCGCAAAAATTCTGGCTATTAACATTGTGGCATTAACACTGTTTATTAAGTGACTGTGCTAACGAATGGCCTGTTTATGGTTTGTATACAGATTACTAAGTCAATGCAAATTAATTTTATGCCTGATAGTTATTTTTATAACCGTAAAATGTTGCTTCAAGATGATAATCATAAAAACTCCAGAATTTGAAACTTATTTCCACGGGACTTTGCTTTTGAGTCAAGTTATATGTACACAACATTTTTTGTTAGCATGTCTACACCCTCACGAAAACTGCTCCTCTCCCTGACAAGTTACACACAGGATGGGGAAGGACAGCACCGGTTTCTTTTGCCAAGCAGAAAAAATACTAGGAAAGGACAAAATCAACAGCTGTAAGTCATGCATTACCCACAAGGGCTTCCCTAGTGGCTCAGATGGTAAAGTTTGTCTGCAATGTGAGAGACTCGGGTTCGATCCCTGGGTTGGGAAAATCCCATGGGGAAGGAAATGGCAACCCACTCCAGTAGTCTTGCCTGGAGAATCCCAGGCATGGAGGGGCCTGGCGGGCTACAGTCCATGGAGTTGTAAAGAGTGAGACACGACTTGAGCTACTAACATTTAAAATAAACAAGTAAATAAAGTAACCAATAACAGTTCAGAATAGAGCCAGATAACTGATTCGCTATCCATACATTCAGTACTAGCTTTTACAACATAACCCAAACACTTGCTGAGCAAGAATAAATATTACCTCCGCACGGAGGTTTTTCCATTCCCACACTCCATCCCTTTGGGTACTCTTTACCTGAGCAGTTTGGCAAAGGAAAGGAAACTGGGCTTAATCTAATTCCTATAAAATTTGCTTTCACACAATTTGAGAATTTCTAGACCAATTCATACATATAAATATTACCAATACAAGAAGAGGTTTCACTGTCACTTAAAAAATTTTTTAAATCCCTTTAACACGTCACAACTGTTCTCACCGTGGTATTTTAGAACGGCCAGTTAACGGTGCTAAAACCCTCTGGATGTCTGGCCCATCAACACAACCCAGTGAACAGCATCAGGCAACAAATCCGCTGCCATCTACGCACTTCATGGCCTTTATTTTTGTCTCCAAAGTTTGACTATGCTATGACCTGCTTGAAATTAGGGAGAGGACAGGGACAAGTGATTTTATTAAACTTTTTGTCTACTTGCTTAATAACAACATCTGATGTCTGTAAACCATTTTAGTAAGGACAAATTATATAACTGAAAAAAGGTAAAAATAGGAAGTTGTATCAGAGATGTAACTATGAGAGAATACTGTTTTGCAAGTGGATAAAAATAAATGCAGGTTGGCTTTTTCTAATTAGTGCCCTGGAGTCCTATGTCTTTCTGTATTGGCATTAAATACTTTCCTTCCTGTCCTTTACAGAGAGGTAGTAACATGCTTTTACTGTATCTAACATTTGGTGGGTTTGGAGCCCAACATAGTGAAATGCACAGGGTTGTACAGTCTGGATCTGCACAAACTCTATTAAGGCTCAGAGCCTCATCATGGCTTCCAGAGGCTAACCCCCCTCGCACCCAAGGGGAAAAACGATGACATGAGAATGAAGGAAACTAAATTTCTCTGACCCACAAATAAGCTGCTCTATGGTTCTAAAAACTGATCAAAACCAATGTATCTCCTTCATGACCCCAAAGAACCCCTGGTATCACTCTATTCAAAGAGCTCAAAAATTGTTCTGCGCCAGTTATTGCTGCATCTCGAGATAAGCCCACAACTCGTTTTTATTATGATTCCACGACTGGGACCTGGAAGGTCAGACATGACAATGTAGTTTTGATAACTCTTCTGCTTTCTACATCTAATTCAGCATCTACTGTTAAAAAATCACTTTTATCAGCAACGCGACCATCACCCATATCTCTCTCTGCCCCATCACATCAATAATAAGAGTCTAAAATTCATTTCAGGGACGGTTGGGCTTTTTGACCTATTTTCTCCTCCAGTCCTACATCAAAAATAGACTTATTTTTGTTCTATGTATTAAACATACACATTTTCTTTTTTTATCTTTGGCCTTTATGACAGAGGACTCTTTATTTGATAACCAGAAGACAATTTAATATATAGCTCAATCTTCTCCATTCTCTTGTCCTCGTCACTTCAGAAATCAGTCGATTCTTTTTCACGTTGCAGAACAAGGTTACTAGGCATCCAGCCAGTGGATGGAAATTTCTGAGGTTGGCTCTAAGACAAACAATATTTTCAGCCACTGTCAAGAAAGATGCAGGTGGAGGTGGGTAGGTGGTTGAGGCCTGGGAAGTTAGACCAAGGGCAAGATAGGAGGAACATAAAGCGGCTGTGGTTTGCGCTGTGCCCATTCCAACACGAGACAACTCCAGCTAAATGTAATTCATGTTACATAATAGCTTTTGGAGAAATTAACCCATGTTCACACAAGCAGGAAAAAAAAAAATGCCCAGAGAGGGTAGGTTTCTGTACCAAATGACAGGCCTGACTAGTAAGTAATGAGAAGACGGGCATGCTTCTACCAAGTCCAGGATTACAAACTTCCTTGGAGGTTGTACAACTGTTGTCACTTCAGCCAGGCTCCTGGTTCTTAGGGAGTTATCCCCTAAGGCATATCCTCGGGGCTCAGGGAAGGACTCCTTCCTCAGCCTCTTCAAACCACTCTCACACCCTCATCAATCTCTCATCTCTCACCTATCTTTCTGTCTCCAAAGAGGAAGAGCTAAGTGAGAAGACCCTGATAGCTACTTATTGTGAATATTGTGTGCTTTCTGCTTTTTTCGGACTGGGAGATGATCCTAAGGTGAAAAAAAAAAGAAGGAGAAAAGGCCTTTAGGTAAACATACATGCACGTTTACAATGCAAAATCACAAGAGTATCTTAGAAAAAGCTGGATATACCTGACTACGATGATTTTAAGAGTAATGCTTAAAGTACCTTTAATAAATGTCAAAGTCCAAACACTATTTTTTGACATTTATACAGTGCTTTATATGTTTTCAAAGTGCTCATAACTATACAATGGTAAGTATTTATCCATTTACTCAAAGATTTACTGAATGCTCCATGCATTTTATCAGCAATTGGGCTTCCCTGGTGGCTCAGCTGGTAAAGAATCCACCTGCAATGCGGGAAACCTGGGTTCGATTCCTGGGTTGGGAAGATCACCTGGAGAAGGGAACAGCTACCCACCCCAGTATTCTGGCCTGGAGAATTCCACGGATTGTATAGTCCATGGGGTCACAAAGAGTCAGACACGACTAAGCAACTTTCAACCTCCATCTTGTCACCCAGTGACTGGATAAACTGGTTTCCTCTATTACAAACAGCAGATGACCATAAGCTTCATTATTATTTTTTTTAAATTTCAGAGCAATGTTGGAAGTTCTTTATGAACCTATTAGCCGTATAGGTTATAGCTCATATAAAGAGCTATGCATTCTTTATAACTCTTTTTCTCCTTCAACACCGCTGGCCTCTTCTTTGGCTTTTATGTGCACCTCGACAAGTTCTGGAGAAGGCAATGGCACCCCACTCCAGTACTCTTGCCTGGAAAATCCAATGGATGCAGGAGCCTGGTAGGCTGCAGTTCATGGGGTCGCTAAGAGTCGGACACAACTGAGCGACTTCACTTTCACTTTTCCCTTTCATGCATTGGAGAAGGAAATGGCAACCCACTCCAGTGTTCTTGCTTGGAGAATCCCAGGGACAGGGGAGCCTGGTGAGCTGCCGTCTATGCGGTCGCACAGAGTCGGACACGACTGAAGCGATTTAGCAGCAGCAGCAGCAGCAGCAGCAGCAGCAGCGACAAATTCCTAGGTTGGAGAGTTTGCAGTGATGGGGTAATCTCTTTTTTCTGTGTGTTGTTTGGTTTTAGCAACTCTCTTAATCCTAATCTCCCCATCATTTGCTTTTCTTTTCAGTTGTTTTCCAAAATCATTTATACCTGCATCTAATCTGACAGAGTCAACCTCAACATCCTTCCCAGCTGCCCTTTCCCAATTCTGCTTCCTCAGTAGTATTTAGTCTATTTATCACCATATTGCTAAGTAAACATGTCTTTATTGCTATCCTTACTTTTTAGTCTTAAATACTACACATTGATCTTTCACTATAGGACATGAGCTTTCACACCTTCCCCTCCCCCTGTTCACTTGTATGTTTCCTAGCTCCACTTCCTGATATGATGACATCATACACATGCCATGCAGCATCTGGCTGTGTAACAACTATGATCACATTTCCTATTATGTATATTTTCTTTTTCTGGAGTTAAAGTCATTTTTCTCACTTACTTAATCTTCTATGCATTTGCTAATTCAATCCCCAATTCCCTTCCACTTATCTAAGACTTTGTTCAAGAAATTCATTCACATGAAGTAGTCTATCCTTTTAATCTTCTTGAAGTCTTTCCCTCAGACTAAATGTTTAGTCTGGTTGTTCTCCAAGCTCTTCTGATTCATGGCTCTCTCTTTAACCATGGTCTTGGAGATTCTGCTTGCCTCTCATCTGTGTTGAGTCTTCTGTTTCTTTTGTCTTAAATCCTTTCTCAGTATACTCCTTTGTTTTGATGATGCTCAGAAATTCTCTAAAAGCTTTCTGAAAAAGAGGTATGTTGGAACCTGATTGATACTTTGGTGAGATATTAAATTCTAGGACGGGAAGCATTTTACTTCAGAATTGAGATGGCATCATTCATTTTCTGGGTGCCATTAAAAAGTCTGAAGCCATTCTGATTACAGATCCTTTTAATGTGACTTGGATCGTGTCTCTTGTCTTAGTAGAGGTCTAGTCTTCATACATACTGCTGGTCTCGGGGTGATGGCTTTCTGTTGGCAATTCATGTCCTATAGTCACAGGAAACATCCCTGACTCATTTCATTGATAATTGCATCCTTCTCTGTTTACTTATTTTGGAATTCCTATTATTTGAATGTTAGCCTGTTCTGGATTGGTTCTTTAATTTTCCTTTCTTTCCCTAGTGAATTTGCTATCTCATTTCCTTTTGTTCTACTTTCTGGAGATTTCCTCTACTTTATTTTCTAACTCTCCTGAATTTTTCACTTTGTTACCATGCTTTTAATGTCCAAGAATTATTCTTATTCTCTAAATCTTTACTTTTGGCAGTCTGATCTTGTTTCAGGAATATAATACTTTCTCTCATTTCTCTGAGAATATCAAGGTCTTTTTTTTTTTTTTAAAGCTTTTTTCCTTCTGTATAGTCCTGTGTCTATTTTTTCCCCCTTTCTCTCATCCCACTTCTCTTTGTTTGCTTTGGCCCTATTCTTCATGTTAGTTGTGTTCCTCAGCTGTTTAGTAATCTTTGATTGCCTAAGCATAAAGTACATGAACTGAACTGTCTCTCCCCCAAAATGCAGATGATGAAGTAAACTGGTTGTTTGGAATCAGGCTGCACTGTTTTCATTATAAATAATGATTACATTCTGATAGAACATCCACATCCCCTAAACCCCAAAGAACAAAAAATCCAACCAATCATTTAACCTACAGAGCACGCGCGTTGTTTCAGTTTCATTTAAATGCCATTTATAAACTGCTTCAGTCATATTTTATGACTCTTAGAGCGGTCTCTTTCTCATTCTATCTCAGACCTCTATAAGTCCAGTTTCTAGAAATGCTGTACTATCTTTGTTCTTGACTTGGTTTTCTTTGTTAGGTTTATACGAAGCATATTCACTAATCATATGTTCAAGTATGTCTTCCTCATGAAAGAATCTATTTATCAAAGTTAGTGTTTTTATGAGACTTCTTCTGCAATTATGTGGTTAGTCTACACTTAATCTTTTATTCCATTCAGCAAGCATTCACTGTTGGCACCTGCCATCTCTGAGGAAATGTCCAACTGTGGACAGGAAGTCAACAGAGACAACAGAGGCCAGTCAGGTGACACAAATCAGTCTGCACACTGTTCCTTACCATGCGTGGCCTAAGGACACCTATACACTCTAAAAACATTAACATTTTTAGGAAAATTTGCCTTTTTTCTGGAAACAATGCACATGTATGGATATATATGCATGTATATATGTGTAGTAAATATTATATATATATATTTATATATGTCATCAAATTCTCAAAAAATGCTAAGACCCACTGACCTAGAATTAGAGACCTGGACTAACACTTTGACTTTTTGACACTAACTATAGTTTTAACTATATTTTTAACAACAGCAGATCCAATTTCCAAAGGGATCAAGAGACTTAAACCCCTCCCCAGCACCATGTTTTTGGTCATTAGGGCACTCTGACTGCTGTGGTTACGTCATACTGGTGTGAGGTGCCAGCAGAGAGCCTCTTTCCATCTTCCAATCTGTCCCTGTATAATTCTGGCCGCTAATAGAAGATGAAATCAAATTAAACTACTTCAAAGTGGTCTTTAAATTCTCTAATGGAATAGGATTTCAGGTACCTGACAAATTATCCATTTGGATAACCTTTCTAGACCCTTGAAGAACACTCTGATTTTCATTTTAATAGCATCTGAATAAAGAGGGCTGCTCCCTAGGGGGGTCTTGGAGCTCCTGGGCTCTCTAAGACTTAATATCAAGTTAGTTGGGAAGAGATCCATCAATTACTGAATCTTTTCATTAACTCTGTAATGTCCCCAGTGATCTCAATCAAGTTTCTGTGCTTGATTCCAAGTAGAACCAACAGTAACTGGATTCCGCCATAGAATTTACATACAGAATTTGCCCTCCACCTTTTTATATTTGTTTGTCCTAAAATAATAAGTTAAAATGACTCAGAAAGCAGTTTGAGAGGATGCCTTTTCATTTCACCAATAACAAAGTTCAAGAGGAAAGACTAAAGGAATAAAAGATACATGGAAAACATTTCTTATTCCAGCAGTATGACTTTGACACTGGGTATATTCCAACAGAGTTGGTAAGTATCACAGTATTTCAGGAGAAATATCTCACTCATGACCTATGAATTCCCTCCAAATGTTAAAGATCCATGAATTTTCCTAGCTCCTCTCGACCCACACAAGTTTTTGATATGCACAATTTTTAAGAATGAAAGTTCTACATGTGCTTATTTGCTGTGTAAATATACAGGCACGTCAATGAAACAATTTTTCTGCCTTTCCAATTTTAGTTTCCCCTCTCTGTCCCTGCACACCCAATTTAAACTGTCATGTTCAGGGGTGGGGAAGGATAAATTAGGAATTTGGGATTAACAGATATACACTACATTAAATAAAAAAACAGATGGACACTAGGATTTGCTGCATAACACACATAACTATATTCAGTTTCTTGCAATAACCTACAATGAATATAATCTGAGAAAATACACAAATATACACATTCACAAAACTGAATCACTCTGCTGTACACCTAAAACATTATAAAGCAACTATGCTTCAATTAAAAGATGGGAAAAGTATCTTGTTTAAAACAATTGTACTCTAAGGATTAAAAACTGATAGAAAAAATCTAAAGATTTAGAATATATTAAAACTAAGAAAGGAAAAATTGTTTCAATTACATCATTATGGCAGTTCAAGCTATCATAAAATTGAAAGTGTGAATTAAATCACTAAAATTTTTGAGTTTTCAAGGCCTTTTTTTTTCTTATCCCTGTCTATGATCCTATTAAATACTTGAGATTAAACATTCTTTTGCTAAAAATAGATAAGTATTCAGTGGAGAAAACCAGACTCCACCTTAACCGCATGATCACCAGCAAGGGACAGAAAGGCATTATGTGTCTCCGGATGTGATATGCTGAGAAGGATATAACATCATTTGTTTACTTAAACAGGGCCAAATATGTGACATGAATCTAAACAGGAGGAAAATTCACACCCCAATTGAGGGACATTCCATAAAATAACTGGCCATTATTCTTAAAAAGTGTCAACACACCACAAAATATAAAGAAAATCTGAGAAACTATCTTGATTAAAGAGGACTAAACAGCTTAAATGTAAGATTCTGAACTGAGTCCCATATCAGAAAAATGACAGTTATGAAGGACAATGTCAGGATCCTTGACAAAATTGGAATCTGAACTGTAAATTAGAGAAAGCACTGTATCACTGTTAAGCTTCCTGAATTTGATAACAATATTGTGATTAAGAAACTGTTTTTGGGAAATGCACACTAGATATTAAGCGGCAAAGCAGCATGATGTCAGTTTTGTGTGTGTGTGTGTGTGTGTGTGTGTGCATTTTCTCAGATTATATTCCACTGCAGGTTAGGGGGAAAAGTCAATGTCTAAGTGTCTGTTTCTTGAGAAAAAGCAAATGTAGGGAAATGTTAAAATCTGGTAACTCTGGGTAAAGGGTATACTGGAGGTATACAACTTTTCTATCAGTTTACAATCATTTTTAAGAAATAAAAATTTTTAGAAATCACTGCTATGATAGAAAAACAACTTTGGAAACCAACACTTTTTGGTCAAAATATCCTTAAATTATTTTGACTCTGTGGGATAAATACTTATTTTACTGTTTATAAGAGTATGGCGCCAAGAGTCAGAAAAGAACGGGGTCTCAGACACGTCACTTATGTGCACGCGCATGCTCAGTCGTGTGCTCTTTGTAACCCGTGGGCTGCAGCCCGCCAGGTTCCTCTGTCCATGGGACATTTCAGGCAAGAATAGTGGAGTGGGTTGTCATTTTCTTTTCCAGGGTATCTTCCTGACCCAGGGATTGAAACTGTATCTCCTGCACTGGCAGGTGGATTCTTTACCATTCAGCCATCAGGGAAGTCCATGGATGAGTTTATTTAACTTCTCTGAGTCTCACCTAACTCACCCCTAAAGTATGAAACAATACCGAAAAGTTTTGTTGGAGGAATAATATAGGACAAAGTACATGAAAAATACAGACTATATGATTCAGGCACACATTAATATTCAAACAATGGAAGGTTATTTTCCCTGCCAATATATCTTCTAATCTTACATACCACTTTGATAAAAGTATCTTATTATGAGTAGCAAAAATAAAGATAGTCCTTAATCATGAAATAAACATGATCCTAAGAGGCAGAAGTTAGAAAAGAGTGTCATATTAAATTACCAAATATATTCTGTTGACCTAAACACACATTTAACATTAGCTCTAATACTTGGAACTACACATATAAATCCCTTGGAAGGTTATAAATATGGAGTTATTAATGAACCATAGTTATCACAGAAAAAATAATATAAGATCAAAAAACAGGATAGATCTTAAGGTTCTTTATCTTTAGAAGTTACTCCGAAGAGTCTACTCAGTTCTAAAATTGTTATTAAGGTAATAAAAGTGAGTTCAAATTGAATATTACAATTTTAATAAATCAAATTCATATAAAAGGCATAAAAGAATTATGTAGATCTTTCCAACTTTTCTGAAACTTGTATGAATCAAAGCATGTAATCATCACTGAAAAAAAGTTAGACTAAAATATAATAAAGATGACTTTGCAAAGGATAGAGTTTATATTCTCTTTATTTAATACAAAATCACTGAGTCCTTCTCAACCCGAATACCCACAATTATTTAGCATCTGATAGAAAACTTATAACCACATACCTTCCCACTATTTGGTAATTATAAATTCATAAAATAAGCAGGCTAAAAATAAATGCCAAAATGAAAGCAAAAAATCTAAAAAAATCATATGAAGCAAATTTTTTTCTAAGAAAGGTTAAAAAAAAAAAGCAACTTTCTATGAGGTCACCATAAAGTACGAACTCAGACTGCTATCACTGAACTCAAGGCTCTCAAATCATATCTGACTTTTCACTGTCCTAAAATTGGATTATCTTAGAAAACTTGAAATACTAAGGTTTTCAAGACAAACCATGGTTCTAAACTATAGCCATCTCTAATTTTTTCTTACAATAGCTTGTATTTAATAGAAGAGTCATATGAAAGGGTTTCAGGTACCAACAAAAATCTGTGCTTTTTCTTATCTTTACCATCCTGAGCAAAACACGGCTCCATCCTGGAGTTACAGTCTGCATATGTCTAGTCCTGTGGGCTTGACTACATGAGAACTGATTTACATGACAATGGAATTAGTTCATTACCATCACATCAGGACTTAATAAAAAGGTAAGTGGCAGGCAGGCAGGCAAAAGGTCAGATTCAGAGTGCAGAAATCAAGGCAGGGGCAGTGAGGATTCATGGAGGGAGCGATGGGATTTTTTGAAGAATGATTCAGGCTGAGAGGAATCAGGAGCAATCACCTTAAAAAACAAACAAAAACCCACCTATGGCAGTAAAGATGAACAGTGGTCTCAATGATGCTACCTCTTTCCTAGTTTTGGAGGTGAGAAGCCTACAACCATGTCTCATGGGCTAAAGTCAAGGTGTTGGCAATGCTGTGTTCCTTCTGGAATATCTAAGGGAGAATCTGTTCCTGGCCTTTTCCAGTTTCTAGAGGCCACAAGTATCCCTTAGCTCATGGTCCTGTCCTTGATCTTCAAAGCATATTA
Organism: Bos taurus; assembly: GCF_002263795.3. Taxonomy (NCBI): domain Eukaryota; kingdom Metazoa; phylum Chordata; class Mammalia; order Artiodactyla; family Bovidae; genus Bos; species Bos taurus. The sequence continues at coordinate 36,967,828 of NC_037350.1, forward strand.
CTTGATCTCTACTTCTGATCTTACATCTCCTCTCTGTAGGTTTAACCTTCTTGCCTTCCTCTTAGAAGAATTCTTGAGATTACACTGAGCCCACCCATTTAACATGCTTTCACTTACTCACATCTTAAAAGCCCTTTTTATTCTGTAAGGCAATGCATTCACAGGTGTGAGGACTAGCCTGTGGACATTTTGGGGAGTCATTTATTCTCTCTACCACAGTTGGTCTTACTGCCCCCATTACAAGTCCCCACAAAAAACAAATTATTATGTTTACTATTAGTAGTTTATAGTCAAGAAAAGGCCATTTAATTAACTGATTACACAAACAAAAAGTCATCAGATTTATAATAAAGGAAAAGGTGAAAGAATAGGGAAATGCAGAAAACATATTTAAGTGGATGATCTAGGAAGCTAAAGCACCCAAAGTTTCTAAATATTGGTTTGAATGGTGGCCTTAAGACCAAATGATAGAGAATCAAAGACAATTAAGAGTTTCAAGGGGCCTTACAGACCATTCAAGTTGCTTCTCCATTTGTTAAATGAATACCATCTGTATTAAAATTCATACAAGGTAGGTGATTCCCAACCACCTATATGGATGAAAACCCAGCTCATACTTCTCACTGTTACTATAGAGTCATCATAAAAGATTCTAAGTAATCTGCTGAAATCTATAAAAACAAAACTATTGTCAGGCTAAAAACTCTATCAAAAATGGAAGTAAAAAGAGATATGACATGTCCAGAAAAAAGAAACTTAAAAGACCCACTATAGGAACCAAATGCAATTAACTGCTTAAGAAACCCAAAATATTCCTTCTGAAAAGATAAATCAAATGAAAAAGATCATGAGAAAAAGGGCTTGCCTTGAGGTATGATTGGAAATTGGTTTAGAATAAAATACAATGAACAATCTAGAGTATAAAAACTCTGGAAAATACTTTTCCCTCTCCTCCCAAAGAAAAAAGTTTAATTTGAAAATCAGAAACTGTGTAAATAATGTAATTATGCTATCAAGCAAGGTAAAAATATCAGAATTCCTTCCATTAAGGCAACTTGAGATTCTCTAAAATATTAAGCTGTTAAACTTTTACATCATACTCAGAAACAACAGTAAGTTTTAAAAACATTTAGAGAAAAGTGACAAAGTTCTTATCTATCTGCTTTATTTCTCCATTCTGCTTTTTTAAAGAATTCATAGGCAGCTAGATTTGGGAGAGCAGTTATATGTCACTGTTCTTAAATCTGCATATGATTTAAGAACATTTCTTATTTGACATCTATTCCAAGTGGTCACCTAGCCCTGATCCGAAATACCTCCAGCAGAAATTCACTCCCTCAGTGAAATCCACTGGGCACAGTTTCAGCGAAGCTACCTTCATCTACCCTAAGGATGGCCCTGCAGCTGTCTCAGAAACAAGCACCTACACTCTTCAGAGCTGAGGAAGAAGCATCATCCCTAGGATAAATGCACTAGAAACTGCATGTTAGTGAGTTATGAGTATTTTATGCTAACATAGATCTAAACACATTATCTCTATCTCTGGTTCCAAGATGTAAGACAAGCAAGCAGGTGGGTTTAATATTACAAGGTAATGTTTTAAACCAACATGAACATTCCAAAGCTAGTCTTGTCACCTAAAAATTATTTTTTTTCAAGTCATAGGCCTCTTAAAACACAGACTTCATTACAGTTTCATTATTTATTCTTCATCAAAATTTTCTTAAAAAGAAAGTCTGGAAATGATAGCTAAGAATCAAAGGACTTTTTAAACTTATGTTACCTTTTCTAGTTAGACTAAGAACCTCAGCCACAATTTTTAAAATACTAATAGAATTACTTAAGATTAATGAAGACTAAGAAAGGAAGACTCAATGAAATAGAAAATATAAGCATGCAAATTTGACCTTTTGAAAGAACATCTGGGGAGTCTGATTTTAATGGAAATAAAATATATTCAAGGCAACAACATATTTTCACTAAGAGGCATTCTAAAGACAGGATAAAAAGTGTTGTTTGAAAGTAACTGTTATTTTGTTTTTCTTTCAGTATGGGTTAGAGCCTATTGTTATCACTGATTTTTTTAGATAAGGAAACAACTTAGAGAAAATTTTCCTATCTAAGTATTTGGTCAGATCAGATCAGATCAGATCAGTTGCTCAGTTGTGTCCGACTCTGCGACCCCATGAATCGCAGCACGCCAAGCCTCCCTGTCCATCACCAACTCCCGGAGTTCACTCAGACTCACGTCCATCGAGTCAGTGATGCCATCCAGCCATCTCATCCTCTGTCGTCCCCTTCTCCTCTTGCCCCCAATCCCTCCCAGCATCAGAGTCTTTTCCAATGAGTATTTGGTAGCAGTGTTTTACTTTAGTGAAGTCTAGTTACTAAGGAGTTTCAAAAGTACCTACTTTAAAGTAGACAATTGTTAACTTTTGATAAATTTAAGAAAACCAATGAGATTCAAGGCACATGATACATCCTCTCTTTGATGGAAAGCCTCTAAAGTTTCATCACTAATACTTATTTCCCTTTATTAAAGATTCTGAATTTTATAAAGATCAAAGTCTTTCAGGCTACACTTTTCACCTAGAGCACAATTACAGACATTTAGAGAAGTGCTGTGGATTGTGTTGTATGATGAAGTCATAACCCCTTAACCTCAGAACACAACCTTATTTGAAAAGGGGGTTACTGCAGATGTAAGAAGTTGAGGTGAGAAGTACAGTGGGTCCCAAACCTGTTCTGACTGGAGCCCTTACAGGAAGACAGCCATATGAAGACAAGAGACACATAGGGACATCATGTGACCATGAAGGCAGATATAAGCAAGGGGAAGACGATCAGGAAACCACCCAAAGCCAGGAAGAGGCAAAGAAGGATTCTCCTGTGTCGTCCAGAGAAGCAGGGGCCTGCCTCTGGGCTTTAGTATCCAGAATTGTCAGACAATGAATTTCTGTTGTTTTAAAATGAAATGAGCTATTAAGCCATAAAAGGACATGGAGAAACTTTAACTGCATACTACTAAGTGAAATAAGGCAATCTGAAAAGGCTACAATACTCTAGGATCCTGACTATATGACATAGTTGAAAAGGCAAAATTATGAAGACAGTAAAAATAATCAGGAGCATTGAAGGGCATGGGAACAATGAAAAGGGAGAGTACAGAGGATTTTTATTGAAGATAAACTATTCTGTACGATACTATAACGGTAGTTGCATGTCTTTACACATTTGCCCAAACCCACAGAATGTGGAGTGAAATGAAATATAAGCTACTGACTTTGGGTGATAATGATGTAACCAACATACCACTCTGGCAAGCGATGCTGGTATCAGGGGAAGCTGCATGTGTATGTGGCAGACCATAAGGGACCTCTATGTTCCTTCTACTCAATTTTGCTTTGAATCTAAAACTGCTCTAAAATATATAAAGTCATTTTTTAAAAAAAAGGTTCTGCTATGCCAGGGCTGGATGACTGAAGTCTAAAAATGTAAGGAAGATGCTAAGGGGTTATGTGTAAAAGATGAAAGAACAAAATAAAAAGCATCTGAAAGCTGATTTTATGCAGAGTTCTGCTTCTGGCTAAGGCAAACCAGCTTGTATCAGACCAGTGATCTTTCCAACAACAGTTAGAAAAGGTAAATAAAATTTATAAGATGTACTGTTTCAACATCAAAAAGCTATCAAGGCAGTGAGAACCTGAGAAATGAAGATCCTAGAGAAAAGCTCAATATTTGAATCTACTTTTCCCCTCTGGGTATTTATCAATTTGTAAGCAGTGGATGGCAGCTTGAGAAGCCAAGTAAAAGCTAAGAGACTGAGTAACTATGCAGAGCCTTAAGCGTTTTCATGAGCTTACAGAGACAAAAATTAAAAGTTGAAAACCTCCTATAAAGAAAAGGCCCTGGTAACCACCACAGAATTTTGGTTTGCTCAGGCTTTTTACCAGTTCCAAGAGTTGATTATGTGTTTCTTTTTCCAATTTGATGTTGAGTGATATCACACTGGTGATTTGAAATTGGCAACAGTGAAAGTATTTACACTATGGAAATCGGGAAAAGCTACAAGTCAGAACCCATCCCACTGAATGTCAGCTGTTAAATACCAACACGCCACTGTCCGCCTTCAAAAAGTTAGGGCAAGCTAGAAATAACCCAATCCTCAGAAAGACTAAAAAATAGTTTCAAAAATCAATCTCAGATCAGTTGCAATAATTAGTTCTTACCTTAGAGTCTAACAAAACCAAAGTCCTCCCAGAGGAAGATATATTACAATCTAGAACCCATAGCCGTTTTTTAAAAATTAATAGACAAAGGTAATCATAGAATGAAAATGATCATATATATGGAAAGAGAAGACAAGTCATCAAAATCAAGGGAAAAAAGTCAATACAAACAAACTGACATTAGATTCAGATATTAGAGAATTCAGTATGGGCATTAAGGTAACTGATTAAACATGTTAAAAAAAAATACAGAAGAAAGTATGGGGAACTTCATCAGAACACTGGAATCTACAAAAAAAAAAAAAAAAAAGAATATTTTAACTCTAGAAGTAAAAAATAGATTAATTAAAGAAAGTTAGAAATTCCTTAGGTGGATTTGAAGACAGATTAAAAACCGATGAGTAAAGCAATGGTAAACTAGGATCAGTTCAGTTCAGTCGCTCAGTCGTGTCCAACTCTTTGTGACCCCATGGACTGCAGCACGCCAGGCTTCCCTGTCCATCACCAACTTCCGGAGTTTACTCAAACTCATGTCCATCACGTTGGTGATGCCATCCATCCATCTCATCCTCTGTCGTCCCCTTCTCCTCCCACCCTCAATCTTTCCCAGCATCAGGGTCTTTTCCAGTGAGTCAGTTCTCGGCATTAGGTGGCCAAACCACTGGAGTTTCAGCTTCAGCATCAGTCCTTCCAATGAATATTCAGGACTGATTTCCTTTAGGATGGACTGGTTGGATCTCCTTGCAGTCCAAGGGACTCTCAAGAGTATTCTCCAAGACCACAATTTTAATGTACACACAAATCACTTGGAGAAGAAGACTGAATGGGGAGGTCTGGGGTGGGGTGGGGCTTCAGAGCCTGTATTTCCAGCAGCCCCATGGGTGGACAGCAGCTCTACTTCTGTAGGGACCAAACACGTCACTGCTGCTGTTCACCTCGCTCCTCGCTATAGCAAACAGCAAGAAACCAGAAAAGAGATGAAGAGAAAACATCTAGAAACACACTTTTCTGCATGTATGTCATAGCTCAAAAAAAATTTTTTTATTAAAGAAGTTTAAAAAAGAATGAATTAGACTATTTAAGGACAACAGAACAGTAGTTGCCAGGAGCTGGGGATGGAGAGAGTAGATGACTACAAAAAAGTAAAAGGGAATTTGAGGGGATCTGATGGAACTGTTCCAGATTTTGATGGTAGGTGCAGTTACACTAGTGAATGCATTTATCAAAATTTGAAAAACCACATGCTGGAAAGAGGTAATTTCGTTGTATGCATATTATATGTCAAAAAAATTATAATTTAGATATAAAAAGCAAGGAATTCATTTGATTTCTTTTTATGTTTATGAAAAATTAATGGTGGCACACAATTTGTTTTAGTTATCAGAAACAAAGCAGAAATTTTTCATTGAAAAAATTCTACTTCCTCTTAAGGCTTACTAATATTTTTTCATCTTGAGCCAATGAATTTAACTGAAATTGGCTATTGTGTGAGAAATTGTGTGAGGCTATTAATTTCTGGGGCATTCTGGGAAACAGTTTGCCTTTCCTGGATCTCAAACTCTTTCACATTTATTTCATGTCATCTTATTCTAATATATTAATGAACGTGTAAGGATGAAATTGAGGTTCCTTGTGAAAGCAATACCACATCCGAAATAGAGAGACAGCATCAAATCTATCCCATGGAAAGGGAAGAAAACCAGGGGACTCCCCAGTAAGCAACAAATTATGAAAAGCAGCTCTTATGAAGTAGGGAAGCCTCCTTCACTCACAGATTTTTAAATTTTGCCTTATTTTCAAACATTCAAGGACTTATCTTGTAAATACAGTTAGTACTAAACATAAGTTTTAAAAAAATTTTCCCAGTGTTATCTGACCCTCATTCCCCAAGAGGAAAAAAAAAAAAAGGTAACATTTTAGTCGCCTAAGGTCATTTAGTGTACTAAGGTCTCTCTGCCCTTAACCCTAACTGGGAACAAACACTCCATAATTTGTAACTTAAGGGTCATACCACGAGCTGGTTGCGTGAAGGTAGGCAACACAGCTGCACTGTTATAGCTACTGGCTAAAGTTTATATCTTACAAGAAAAATGTCTTACAACTTGTGCTGGAACTTGTTCCATTTTTGCAGCAGGAGTTCCTGGTCTTGGGTAAAACTGGTTAATAAAGAGACTTGGAAATTTGTACTCTTCAACAAGTTTCACTGTTTCTTGAAAATCTTGGTCTGTTTCTCCAGGAAAACCACAGATAATATCTGTAGCAATAGTTATTCCAGGAACTCTAGAAAATAATGAGACAAAAATGTACAAAGTTAACTACAATCCATAATTATTCTACTTCCTTGACAATTTAAACACCATTATTCCTTTAAAAATTAAATTTTATTTTTAGGAGAGACATTTGCAAAGAGTTTTAAAATACCCTAAATTGTAAAAGTTTATGAAAAACATGGCCCCCTACCATTCCCCAAAAGTACCTATTTTTTAAATAATTCAGATGTTTGTCTTTTCTTTTACATTTTAGTACTGATGCTTATTCTGCTATTTCTAGATTTACTGATTGTTACGAAGATCATGGCATCTGGTCCCATCACGTCATGGGAAATAGATGGGGAAACAGCGGAAACAGTGTCAGACTTTATTTTTGGGGACTCAAAAATCACTGCAGATGGTGACTGCAGCCATGAAATTAAAAGACGCTTACTCCTTGGAAGGAAAGTTATGACCAACCTAGATAGCATATTCAAAAGCAGAGACATTACTTTGCCAACAAAGGTCCGTCTAGTCAAGGCTATGGTTTTTCTACTGGTCATGTATGGATGTGAGAGTTGGACTGTGAAGAAGGCTGAGCACCAAAGAATTGATGCTTTTGAACTGTGGTGTTGGAGAAGACTCTTGATAGTCCCTTGGACTGCAAGGAGATCCAACCAGTCCATTCTAAAGGAGATCAGCCCTGGGTGTTCTTTGGAAGGACTGATACTAAAGCTGAAACTCCAGTACTTTGGCCACCTCATGTGAAGAGTTGACTCATTGGAAAAGACTCTGATGCTGGGAGGGACTGGGGGCAGGAGGAAGAGGGGACGACAGAGGATGAAATGTCTGGATGGCATCACTGACTCGATGGACATGAGTCTGAGTGAACTCTGGGAGATGGTGACAGACAGGGAGGCCTGGCATGCTGCGATTCATGGGGTTGCAGAGTCGGACACGATTGAGTGACTGAACTGAATTGAGGCAACATTTGCTGACTTCAACAAGGATTTAGCTCTTTAAACTACTTTATCCTCCTCCCAACATAATCAGTGCTCAACTTTTAGTTAAATTAACAGTATTAATTGTATTTCCATTGGTATAATTGCTATGATATTGTTCACTCTATGGTCAACTGGTATACTATCAATAGGGTTTCTTCTGCACATTTAGTTTTTTGTAGAATTAATAACTGCCTGATTTTCTAAAAAATGTTTAATATTCTATGTAGTTAATTAATGTTTTCCAGATCCATCAGTTCTGTCAAAATCCAATATTATTTTCTAAATTCTCCAAGTACCATATAATTCACCGGTTCCATTTTTCTCTGGAAATGCCATTCCTAACTTTCTTCAAACATGAGTTGCTTTCATAATGGACCAGCTCTCATTCTTGAATATGGCTCCTTGGTCTTTTCTTCAATCACCTTTTTTTCCTGGATCCTATGTTGTCCTTACTCCGGGAGTTGGTGATGGACAGGGAGGCCTGGCGTGCTGCAATTCATGGGGTCGCAAAGAGTCAGACACGACTGAGCGACCGAATCAACTGATGTTGTCTTAATTCTTGACTATTCTGTTCTCCTTAATTCTGCTGGAGTATTCTTTCAAAAGCTTCATCAAAAAGAGTGGCAGGGAAATTTTGTTGTTATTGTCTTAGCATCTCTGAACATCTTAATCCACACAACTGACCAATAGTGTGGCCATGCACAGTACTCCAGAATAAAAAGTATTAGCCATCAGAATGTTGTGTTGTTCCTCTTTTTTTTTTTAAACTAGGCAAGGATGCTGATGAGATTTCCAGATTGACTATGATGCAAACTTTTTACATGTGCCCCCCCTAACTTTTTGTACGTTTTTAGGGTGTTAATTTTTTTTTGAAAGTTTTAAAAATTTCATGTTAGCATCTTGGCAGTCATTTCTCTTTGGCTATTGAGTTTCTCCATAAGTATGCCACAATATTGTGTGAAAGAATGACAAATTCATTTTTAAAAATATTTCTTGCTTTCTGCTTAGTCTCACCCAGCTATTAATTTGGCTGAACTTTAATTAGTAAAAGTTCCAAGGTCTGGAACTTTTCTATATGCTGCTAAACAGAAAAAGAGACAAAATGCACAGAGAAAAATGACACAGCATATTTGGAAAAAACTTTTTTTATTTTTTATTGTGATATAAAAATATTTTTTCTTTTAAGGGTAAGTATCAAAATTATTTTTAAATATCATAAAAACATATGCTTTAATAGTAAGTTTTAAATAAAAAGATGCTTTTCTAGACTTACTAAAGCACGTGAAATAAAATTATGTCAGTAACTTCAATTAGGAAGTTTTTTTTTTACAGTTGACATAAACTACTTCTGAACAAAAGAAATCCACAACTAAAAATAAAAGTAATAGATCACAGCAGAAATGAGAGAGACGAGTCCATCTCCCCTAGGAAATTAGAGGGAAAAAAATCTGAGAAACTGCCTGTGAAACACTGCAGTGACAAAGACAATTGGCTATTATGCTTGGCTATGAATTGGAATGAACTTGGCACTAGATGGTGGGGCATTCCCAAAGGAAAGTACCTTACTGCTCCTCCCCCTCACCCAGCATCCTTCTTGATCCCGTGTAATTGGGTTCAGCATGATGCAACACCTGCTTACTTTGGCCTTCAAGTCCAGAGCAAAAAAGAAAAGACAAACCTTTACAGTAGTCATCATAAATGTTAAGGAAGAGGGTGTTCAATGCATAAACATTTGATCATCTACAGAAAAGCTGACCAATAACAGAGGTGAGGGTAGGACACTGATTTAGTGAAAGACCTAAGTTAGTATTTAAAAGTAAATGCAATTTAAGTTTCAAAGTATATAACAACATAAACTGACTACCCATGAGATGTTTCAAACTAGAGACTACACCTTAATGTTGAAACTTATCTATACATTGATTTTGTATATGCAAATCATTCTACTTAGGTTCTTCAAAATAATTGGGCTCCCTAGGTGAACCAAATAAAAAAAATCTCATATTTACACTGTTAATTGCTTAGTAAATAATTCTCTTCAGTACACGAGAAAAATCAAACAAGTCTGAAGTGGACCAAATTCTAAATTAACTGCATATGATTTCAGAGTCTGTGAGAAAATTTTAGGGGCGTAAACCAGAATATTAATGCAGATATTTAATGCTAACTGTGAGTAAATGCTGCTTTTTGAGACGGTGTAAGTTTTCAAAATACTAATATTTTTAAATGACCATTTCCACAAATTTATTGAAACTGTGAGTCTAATAAATGTAATTACTAGCTGTTAAGCCTTTTTAAAATCTAGAAGACCTTCTGTATTTACATTTTCATAGTAGTATTATTTCTGAAAGAATGGTGAAAATGTTCAATTAGCTTAAATAAGAGAAATTTTGATGCATTTTCCCCAACTTACACTAGTTATTTACTTGCAAAAAGGTTCATTAAATAACTTGGGAATGGAATTAATGAGAATGTTTCCAACTATGCCTCTGCTCTGATCTTATGATTAGTTCTGAGAAATTAGTCAGGGACATGTGAAGAGAATACTACCTATGTAATAGGTAGGCCAGCATTTAAGAAAACTCCAAATATTTTAAAATACTTATTATTCAGACTGACTAAAAATATGTACAAATATACACTCCATACTATATCTGAAATGCTACAAAAAATGTGGTGCTTTAATTCACTTCAATATTTTCACTTGCAATTTGGTGTTTTATTGGCAAAAGTATAAGAAGGATGATTCTATATAATTCTTTAGGTCTCAATAAATTATGAGCTTTAAATTCCACATGTGAAAAAATTAAGACTAACACACATGCTATCTCAAAGCAGTAAAAATGATCAAAAAAAGGATATCAGACCTATTAAAATTATTAGGCATAAGCAAAATACATAATTAAAAGAATTATTTTTTAGTCTTACAGAGATTAATTTTAGGACAATCAGTCCACACTTTCAGGAAACACTAAATTAGAAGTAGAAAGAGAAAAAAAATCTTGAATGAAAATAAAAATATAACATATCTAAATATATGGGATGCAGCTAAAGGAGTGCTCAGAAAGAAATTAATAAATTTAAATGTCTGTGTTAGAAAGAGGTTAACAGTAATCTAACCTTCCATCTTAAATGGTTTAAAAAGGAGCAAATCAAGCCCAAAGTAAGACAAATAAACTAATAAAGGTAAAAGAAGGAAACAAAAAAATAGAAAATAGAGAAAAAACAACAAAAGTAAGGCCGTATCTTTAAAAATAATAAAGTTACTAAACTAGTAGTAGACTGAGAAGATAACACACAAATAACCAACTTCAGACATGATGAAGGAGACAGCACTATAGATGCGATCAATATTCAAAGGACACTAAGGGAATATTATAAGCAATTTGTGTCAATGAACTAAACACTTAGATGAAATGGACAAATTCTTTGAAAGATGTAAGTTATAAAAATGGACTGAAAAAGACAGGAAAATCTGGATAGCCTTTTATCTATTATAAAAATCCAACTTGTAATTTAAAATAGTCAAAGAAAACAACACAAAACAACCCAGTCCAGATGACTTTATATTTAAGAGGGAATACAACCAATTCTACAGAGATTATTTCTTTTTTTTGGCCAGTTGGCATGCCATATCTTAGTTTCCTGACCAGGGATCAAACCTGGAACCGTAGCAGTGAGAGCACTGAGTTCTAACCACTGGATAATCAGGAATTCCTAGACATGATTTTAAAAACAGATGAGAAATAAACTCATTTTACAAGTTCAGCAAAAGTGGTCTATATGCAAAAACAGAAAAAGAGATGGAAATATTAATATTTTCAGACCAATAATCCTCATGAACTCAGAGACAAAAATCCTTAACAAAATATAAACATTTTGAATACTGAAATACATTAAAAGCATTCTATGTCATGACTATGTTTTTAATCAGAAAGGCAAGAGTTGGTATGACATGCAAATATTAATGAAATAAGCCATATGAAAAGAAAACAGGATAAAATCCCCATGGTGATCTTAGTACTTGCAGAAAACTCAGTTTACAAAACCAACCCTGATTCATGATAAAAATTCTCAGCAAAGAAAGAACAGAAGGAAACTCCTGCAACCTGATAAAAGGTCTAGAGCTATGATCATCTTTATTGGTAGAATACTAAATGCTGTTCCATTAAGAATACCAACAAGGCAAAGAATTCTGTTCTTCAATTCAGCATTTTAGTGGAGCAGAACATATATTCAGGCCAGGAAAGTAAGAGAAAGAAATTAAAAGCATATAGATTGAAAAGGAAAAGTTTTTTCGGGGGCAAGTGCCATAGCCTCCTATGTAGAAAATTTAAGGAATCTAATGAATCCACTAGAAAAAATGAGTTCACTAATGCTAAAGATCAACTTAGAAAAATCAATGGTATTTTTATATATTAAATGAATAATGAGAAAATTAAATCAAGAAAAGAATTTCATTCCTATTAGCATAAAAATACTTAAGAAAACATTTGAGCATAAAAACAGATAAAGAGAGTTTCTTAAAATTTGCTGCAATATTAAAGAATAGCTAAATAAACTGAAAAATATTTTCATGGGTTGGAAGATTTTAATGTTGTTGAGATTGCTGGTCTCTTCAAATTGATGCAAGATTCAATCCACCCACCATCAAAATATTTCAGCATGTTTTCCAATAGAAAACATCAGCAAGCTGATTCTAAAATCTATATGAAAATGCAAAGGACTTAAGATAGCCAAAACAATTTTGAAAAGGAACAAAGTTAATGGAATGGATAAACCCAACTTTAGTTCAGTTCAGTTGCTTAGTCGTGTTTGATTCTTTGTGACCCCATGAATCGCAACACGCCAGGCCTCCCTGTCCATCACCAACTCCTGGAGTTCACCCAAACTCATGTCCATGGAGTCGGTGATGCCATCCAACCATCTCATCCTCTGTCGTCCCCTTGTCCTCTTGACCCCAATCCCTCCCAGCATCAGGGTCTTTTCCAATGAGTCAACTCTTCGCATGAGGTGGCCAAAGTATTGGAGTTTCAGCTTCAACATCAGTCCTTCCAATGAGCACCCAGGACTGATCTCCTTTAGGATGGACTGGTTGTATCTCCTTGCAGTCCAAGAGACTCTCGAGAGTCTTCTCCAACACCACAGTTCAAAAGCATCAATTCTTTTGGTGCTCAGCCTTTTTCACAGTCCAACTCTCACATCCATACATGACCACTGGAAAAACCATAGCCTTGACTAGACGGACCTTTGTTGGCAAAGTAATGTCTCTGCTTTTGAATATGCTATCTAGGTGGGTCATAACTTTCCTTCCAAGGAGTAATCATCCTTTAAATCCATGGCTGCCATCACCATTTGCAGTGATTTTGGAGCCCCCCAAAATAAAGTCTGACACTGTTTCCACTGTTTCCCCATCTATTTCCCATGAAGTGATGGGATCAGATGCCATGACCTTTGTTTTCTGAATGTTGAGCTTCAAGCCAACTTTTTCACTTTCCTCTTTCACTTTCAGCAAGAGGCTTTTTAGTTGTTCTTCACTTTCTGCCATAAGAAACCCAACTTAAAGACCTATTCAGAGAAGGCAATGGCACCCCACTCCAGTACTCTTGCTTGGAAAATCCCATGGACGGAGGAGCCTGGTAGGCTGCAGTCCATGGGGTCACTAAGAGTTGGACATGACTGAGCGACTTCACTTTCACTTTTCACTTTCATGCATTGGAGAAGGAAATTGCAACCTACTCCAGTGTTCTTGCCTGGAGAATCCCAGGGACGGGGAGCCTGGTGGGCTGCCATCTATGGGGTTGCACAGAGTTGGACACGACTGAAGCGACTTAGCAACAAGCAACAAAGACCTACTACAAAAGCTACAGTAATCAAGACAGCATGGTAGCAGTATAAGGACAGACCAGTGAGAGAAACAACACAGAGAATCCAAAAGTACACCCATATATTTATAGTTCATTTTCAACAAAACAGCCAAGGAAATTCAACAAGGGCAAGAGACAGTGTTTTCAGGAAATGGTGCTGGAGCAATTACATACCATATGCCAAAAAAGAAAAAAAAAAAGAACTTATTAGACCCTTATCTTGCATTAAACATAAAAAGTACTTCTATATGAATCATAGATATAAATCTAATAGCTAGAATTACTAAATTTCCAGAAGAAACTCTTTGAGACTTGAGTAAGGCAAAGATTTATTAGCTATAACACCAATACCAAAAGCACAATCTATTAAAAAAAGTTGGATAAACTGATAAATTGGGCTTACTGAAAAACACACCATTAAGGAAACAAAAAGAGAAGCTACAGACTGGGAACAGCTTTACAAATCATATATCTGATAAAAAGATTAGTACAGTTTGTACACAAAATATATTAAGAACACTTTTGGCTCATCAACACAGGAAGACAACACAACTGCATACTGGGCAAAGGATTTTTAACACTTCACTAAAGAAGATACCAGTTCAGTTCAGTCGCTCAGTCGTGTCCGACTCTTTGTGACCCCATGAATCACAGCACGCCAGGCCTCCCTGTCCATCACCAACTCCCGGAGTTCACTCAGACTCACGTCCATCGAGTCAGTGATGCCATCCAGCCATCTCATCCTCTGGCGTCCCCTTCTCCTCCTGCCCCCAATCCCTCCCAGCATCAGAGTCTTTTCCAATGAGTCACCTCTTCGCATGAGGTGGCCAAAGTACTGGAGTTTCAGCTTTAGCATCATTCCTTCCAAAGAACACCCAGGGCTGATCACTGGGCAAAGGATTTTTAACACTTCACTAAAGAAGATATGCAGACAGTATGAAAAAGTGCATAAAAAGTTGCCTACATTATTAGTCATCTGGACAACCCCAGGTAAAACCACGTAAGACACCACATGCTCAGGAGCACGGCTATGCTGAAAACACTGGGAACAGCAGCCATCAGCGCGCATATTCAGAGATGGAAACCCTTATCCCATAGCAGGTGGGAATTTAAAGTGGCGCACTTTGGAAAATGGTTCGGCAATTGTTTAAAAAGTTAAAAACTCACTCAGTGTTACTAAGAAAGTCTATTTCTAGTTATGCACCAAGAGAAATGAAAACATATGTCCACACAAAGACTTGCACGTAGATTTTTACAGTAGCTTTCTTCATAATGGTTCAAACCTGGAAACAGTCCAAATGTCTATCAGCTGGTGAATGAATAAACAAATGGATATCCATCTAATGGAAATTTAGAAATAAGAGAGAACCAACTAATGATAGATGCATCAACATGGATGAACCTTGAAAACATTCCTAAATAAAAGAAGGGAGACACAAAGGATTACTTATTGTTTCCACTTGTGTGAAATTTCTACAAGAAGCAAAACTATAGAGACAGAAAACAGATCAGTGGTTGCCTGGGGCTGGGAGCAGGGATTCACTCCAAGTAGTCATTAAGAGAATCTTTGTCATAACGAAAGCATTCTAAAACTGAGTTGTGATGACGGTTGCACAAATGTATACATTTACTAAAAATCTCCAAACACACACTTACGTTGGGTGCATACTGGATGGCATCCAAATTATACCCACAACAAACCTCTTAAAAGTGAAAAAACAACACCCAAACAAAAATTATCTGTCTGAAGATAGACAGTTAATGGAATTCTCCATAATATACTTTATTCTAAGAAGTCCTTAGCCAAGCTCCTGACAGAGCATAGCCTAAGAGTTAAATATGGTCAAATAGGGGAGAAAAGGCAAAGATAATAAAAGGTAAAGTTAAGGTTGAAAGGGAGTTATGTTCAGAGCCTGCTTTCATGAAGGACTAGAAGGAAGAAAATGTGCACTTATTTCCCAACTACTGATTTATGACAACAAGGAGTCATTCTCTTCATACTGAAGGAGGAAATTTAGGGAGAAACAGTATGACATCTTCAAATAAAGTTAAAAAAATTTTCAGCAGCTTTAAATTTATTTTCATAAGTTTGCAAAAAAGTTCTCAAAGGACCTGGACTGAAAACAGAAACACCCCTGATCTATTTAGCTAAGGGCTGAAAAGCCAAAATGGGTCACTAGGACAAAGAAAGACCAGAAGGCTTGGGAGTCCATTCCTAATCTTTTAACATGGGTGACTAGGAGGAAAATCTTCCCTGAGGGGCTCTGCTACTAACTAGCTGCAAGGTTTTGGGCAAGTTACTTATTTAGCACCAGGATGCTTCAGTTTCCTTTTCTATAAAATGAGGATAGCGAAAGTATTCACAGATAAGAGGATCAATGAGTTAGTACCTATACTAGCTGCTTAGGATGGTGCATGCTACATACTACCTGATGTTTTAACCAGTGTTATTCTAATCCTGTCAGAGAGATGTTAACAGTGACCATCACTTATCATATGATACTAAGTAACAGGCAATACGTGAACTTAAATATCTTGTTTAATATAACCTCCATGTAAGGTAGAGTCTATTTAGTCTCTGTGAGAAGGAAAGTAACATTTCCGACTCTTTGCGACCCTGTGGACTGTAGCCCACCAGGCTCCTCCGTCCATGGGATTCTCCAGGCAAGAATATTGGACTGGGTTGCCATTTCCTTCTCCAGGGGATCTTCCCAACCCAGGGATCGAACCTAGGTCTCCTGCATTGCAGGCAGACGCTTTAACCTCTGCGCCACCAGGGAAGCCCCAAAGTAACATTAGAGAAATAAAATTCAGAAAGGTAGAAGAAATTGCCAATAATCACAGAATCACTAAATGGTAGGACTTCCCTGGTAGCTCAGCTGGTAAAGAATCTGTCTACAATGCAGGAGACCCGAGTTTGATTCCTGGGTCAGGAACATCCACTGAAGAAGGGATAGGCTACCCACTCCAGTATTGTTGGGCTTCTCTGGTGGCTCAGCTGATAAAGAATCTGCCTGCAAAGAGGGAGACCTGGGTTCAATCCCTGGGCTGGGAAGATCCCCTGGAGAAGGGAATAACTACCCACTCCACTACATGGTAAAGGAAGGGTCAGTCTTATCACTTATCTGTGTCACTTAGGTACTGATCACATTTATGTACATATGGAAACCTTACCAAACAGAAAATTGTGTACAGAACTACTGGTTAAGTTACATTCTAAGTAGAAACTTGGCTCAGATATTTTAAGTTCTACTTATTTAATTTTAGTTATCAACTTCTATTGACCAGTTTTTATTTGTACAATAGGTTTTAACATAATTAACTTACAGAAACAAACTCAGTGCTGGTATAATTCCTGTGTTGGATATTTTTGGACTTTTGTCAGGTTGCACTGAGGCCAGAAATTGTTAGTATTAAGAGTATTTTAGAATTTCGTATACTTTACACATCAGTTCACTTGCTCAGTCGTGTCTGACTTTTTGCGACCCCATGGACTGCAGCACGCCAGGCCTCCCTGTCCATCATCAACTCCTAGAGTTTACTCAAGCTCATGTCCATTGAGTTGGTGATGCCATTCAACCATCTCATCCTCTGTTGTCCCCTTCCTCCCACCTTCAATCTTTCCCAGCATCAGGGTCTTTTCAAATGGGCCAGTTCTTGGCATCAGGTGGCCAAAGTATTGGAGTTGCAGCTTCAACATCAGTCCTTCCAATGAACACCCAGGACTGATCTCCTTTAGGATGGACTGGTTGTATCTCCTTGCAGTCCAAGGGACTCGCAAGAGTCTTCTCCAACACCACAGTTCAAAAGCATCAATTCTTTGGCACTCAGCTTTCTTTATAGTCCAACTCTCACATCCATACAGGACTACTGGAAAAACCATAACCTTGACTAGACGGACCTTTGTTGGCAAAGTAATGTCTTTGTTTTTTAATATGCTGTCTAAGTTGGTCATATATTTTCTTCCAACTTTACACATATTCATACATATTTATACTTTAATCACATCACCATGTCAGTATCTTCTAATATTTTGTGTGATGAAGAGTATTAAACTAATCATGGCATGTCAACTTTTAGTGTCTTTTATATTCTCATCATATACTACTGCTGTAATTTTTTACTAACACTTACCCACACTATCCTGATAGCTCAGTTGGTAAAGAATCCGCCTGCAATGCAGTAGACCCCGGTTCAATTCTTGGGTTGGGAAGATCCACTAGAGAAGGGATAGGTTACCCACTCCAGTATTCTTGGGCTTCCCTTGTGGCTCAGCTGGTAAAGAATCTGCCCTCAATGCAGGAGACCTGGGTTCGATCCTTGGGTTGGGAAGATCCCCTGGAGAAGGGAAAGGCTATCCATTCTAGTATTCTGGCCTGGAGAACTCCAGGGACTGTATAGTCTATGGGGTCGCAAAGAGTTGGACACGACTGAGCTCCTTTCACTTTCACTACCCACACTACCAGATACAGAAGAAACACGAGCAGAAGCAGGGGCCATAAGTGCAGCAGAAGGAGGCGAGTCCACGTTCAAGGGAGTTGGCATGGTCTTGTTCCCCATTTCTGTTAGTCTCTTAAGGAACCTAAAAGCAAGCTGGCCTCTATTAAGCACATACTGTACAACAGCCGGTATTATAAATGCTTCATATTCATCACTTTACTTGGTCATCACAGCAGTCCAGGAAGGAATGTGTTGTCACCTCTATTTTGTGAAAGAGGGACCCGAGGCTCAGAAAACTAAGATAATCTGTGATTGAGTGGCTAGAAACTGGGGCTAGAAACCCAAAACTGTTTGGATTTAAAATCTGATTTCTTTCTAGGGATATTATTACTGCTTCCTTTCTTGGAACCATCTGTTAATAGGAATAATTATACCTACCTATTTCTTGATGAGTGATGATAAACATAAAAAAGTATATATTATCAGGTAACCATTTAGGCTTTAAATGCCTCTATAATCACCAGAGAAGAGCAGTGGAAAGAGCACTGATCAGGCTGAACTGTTTGGGTTTATTAAATATCTTCTGTTAGAAAAAGCTTGCAAAATTTTTCCTCATGAAAGGACACTGATCAAAATAATCAAATTCATCAAAGTTCATATTCTACTACCTTAATGAGATCACACTTACACAGATCACATTCTCTGAGGATAAAATTACACATAAATGGTAAAAACATAGGTTTAGAAAAACTTCAAGACTATTTTTTAAGAACCTGAATACAGTAAGAACATAAATATATCCCTACAAATAAATAGCTGTGATCTTTTTCAAAACAGAACATATAAAATTCCTGACCTTCAGAGAGCAGTTTAATCTACTTGTTTGAAGAAATTACTTTCAATAGTAGCCAAAATCTACATGCTAATATATAATTCACATAGTAATTTTAAGTGATATTTATAATCAGGGATAGACTTTCAAGGTCTCTCTCTGAGAAAGAGCAGCTAGCAGTAATTAGTTTTTAAAATTATTTCTTCTCTTTGAAAGTAACAAAATCTTTTGATAAGCTTAAAAAAATTCAGATGTTTACTGTTTAAATTTGGTACAATCTTAACTTTTTTGAAGTAAAAAAGTAATATACATGAGACAAGCAAAGGAAGATGGATAAAATGACAGATGATCTGTTGAAGCTTTGCAAATTTCCAGAAATTCTAAGAAATCAGGATCTAAAATGGATTAAAAATTTTAAATCAGGATTTAAAAAGAAATGGGTTGGCGGAGGGATGGCATGGGAGGTTGGGGTTAGGAGATGTAAGCTTTTATATAAAGAGAGAGAATGGATAAACAACAAGGTCCTACTGGATAGCACAGAGAACTATATTCAATATCTACGGTAAACCACAAAGTATATATGTATAACTGAATCACTCTGATGTACAGCATAAATTAACAACACTGTAAATCACTATACTTCAATTTAAAAATATTACAAACTGAAAGAAACAAAATAAAATAATAAAAACAAAAAAGACTATTAAATGTCTGTGTAAAAACTAATCAGGTTCATGGGCAGAAGTGTTTGTGAAACTCATAAAGAAAAGTAGCTGGTAAACAGGGGGAAAAAAAAAAAGATGGGGCTGTGCATATGCATAACACCAAAGAATTTAGTGTCATCCATTACATTTCTAAACCTGGTTTAAATCCAGAATATGCAGTTTGGCCTCAAGCAAAAAATCAAATGAATCATCACAGTTAACTAAAAACTAAATAAATACCATGTTAAGTAAGTTTTTTATCCTGTAACACCGTGTTTGCTTTCCTCAGCAAATATGTAGGAGTAAGCACAAAGCCCTACGTAAGACCAAAGATATTGCTTTAAAAATTAAAAGTAAGCAAACTGGATAATATTGTTATAATAGTTAAAGGAACCATATTAAATTTCACAGAAGTTTTACACATCTTTTATTAAAATCATTTTATGATATTGCTGGTTAAAGTGAAGGTATTTACTATCTATGCTACTGTTAACACAATTCTTATATGAGTTTTCCTGTTTCTATGGTAACATGAATTATAAGGTTCAATGAAGCCAGATTCTGTAATGTGTATTTTTCTGTTACTCAAGGTGAAAAGGAAATGAAACATTTCTAACATTCATAAACTGCTGCAAATGTCTGAATTCCATTTAGAGATAAGACGATAATTACTGAAGTAATTAGAATTCTTCCTGGATGGAATTATTTTGCACACAGTGGAAATTTAGATTTGGGAATGAAAGCAGGGGCCAGGGTATATTCAGCATCGGTAATTAATTACAACCATAACCAATACACTATTCTGATACCTTGGAACAGACTAAACCTTCTGTCTGCTTCTGACTACAGTATGAAAGAAAACTGGTCCCCCACCCCCATCCCTTAAGTCAGAAAGATAAAGTGGGTAAAATCATTTTATTCAAGAGAAAATCCAATTACAGAAATAATCAACTTTTCTC
The DNA here is from genome assembly GCF_002263795.3 of Bos taurus. Lineage (NCBI taxonomy): Eukaryota > Metazoa > Chordata > Mammalia > Artiodactyla > Bovidae > Bos > Bos taurus. The sequence goes on from NC_037350.1 coordinate 36,988,112, forward strand.
TCTTGCTTTATTTTTTTCATATTTGAAAGGGTTTTCACATTAGCAGAACCAATTAAATGAATATCAGGACAGGGCAAAAACTACAAAGTTGGGCAAGTTGCTTAATTTTTTTTTAAATTAATGTTTGAAAAAAAAAATCACTTACTGAAATTTTAGAGACTCAGAGCCATATCACAGCATTCTCTAATAGGAAAGCATCACTGGAAGGTGACTGAACACTGGGTTCAGGAAGAATAATTTATAAAATGCTATAGTGATAACTATGTTATCACTATGCTATCCAGTCAACTACAAATAAGAAATTAGGCAAATTTCTACTTTTAATAGAGGTGTTGTTATCATCAAGAACTCAGAGATATCACATTTCAAGTCTATACCATCCTAAAGTGCAACCTGTACAGCATCTTAAGTAATACTGGAAAAATAAAGACAGAGGGGGCATCCAAAAGCCATCAAACCTAAACACAGAAGCAGTATTCACACTTTCTTTATCCCTCACTGGTTGAATTCCTGTTTTGTTTTGCTTACTCTCAAAATCAGATCAAGGGTTGGCAAACTATGGCCCGTGGGGCAAAATTAGCCACTGCCTATTTTTATAAATAAAGCTTTATTGGAACTTGGCCACACTCCTTCATTTCCATGTCAACTATGGCTGCTTTGGCTACAAGAAAAGAGTAACTGTGACGGTTGCAATCACAAAGCCAAAAATATTTATCACTTGTATCGTAAACAACCAAACAAACTGATGAGTCTAATTGTAGGTAAGTACTCCCAGGGACACTCCAGGGTAACTGGCGTGGGGTGGGGGGGGAGGTGTCAGTGGGCATATGATGCTCTGCAAAATGCAGCCCAAATCAATCTTTTCATTATCACCAAAGTCCTCTTGATACAGTTCAAATCAGAATACTCTCTCCCTGAGGAATCCTGGTGCACAATCTATTAGCACCTATCTCTACAATTCATCCCTCATGACACATCTCTCTGACAAAATATTTTCTGATTTTCTCTCAGCATCTCGACTCCCTGGTTCCTACTTTGTACATCTGTGAAGGCCAGATTATGATGGCACCTGGCACCTCTCACATTTTTCTTGTCTTATGTGTCCTAGTAAATCATAAGCACTTGGTGGAACTAGGATGGGGTCAGAGCCACATTCTCATACTCTTTGGCAAGGCTGCAGCAGCTTTACTGATAGCTGAGGCTCAACAAAGGTGCCCATTGAATTAAAGGTGATGGGAAAGGGAGAATTGGGAAAAAAGACAGGGGTGATGAACAAAAAATCTCAATAAAGTAACAGGCTTTATTCATATGTGTGTGTGTGTGAGCATGCTCAGTCACCCAGTTGTGTTCGACTCTTTGTGACCCCACGGGTGTAGCCTACCAGGCCCCTCTGTCCAGTGGAATATTCCAGGCAACAACATTGGAGCAGGTTGCCATTTCCTACTCCAAGGGATGTTTCCAACCCAGGGATCAAACACGTGTCTCTTGTGTCTCTTGCACTGGCAGACGAATTCTTTACCACTGCGCCACCTGGGAACCCCCTTACTCATATGCACTAATGAGTAATCCTGTTCTGACTAATATCAATCTCAGCATTCTCCTTCAAAGTCCTAGAAGCTCACTTCTGGCCTTTATCTATCTGGCAGGGGAAGAGAAGGGGCGATTTTCAGGGCTTTTACATGACAATCTTCTCTTTGGAGTAAAGGCTTCATAGATGCTGCCCAGACACTGGCCACTGGAGTTGATCTGTCCTGCTTACAATGAGGGCAGTGATTCTCCAGTGAGCACTTTTAAAAATATGTATTAGTTCACTAACAGTTGCTTCACTCTCAATTCTTATTTCTAGAAATAAGTAGAAGATTTACGAGGGGTCAAAGCTTATTTTAAATGACCTGAGTTTATTTGTAACTTTCAGTTTAAAATTTGGTGAAATGGGGTTTGAGCTGGAATGTTTGAAGTTGAAGCCAGGTTTATGAGACTTGGGAGAGGAGTTTTCATTCTAATTCTGCATTAGAGTTGCTTCCTTGTGTTTTTGAGGGTGGTAAGTCCCACCATTCAAAACCTGCTGATTAACTGGATGGTACATTCTCAGTAAAGTGTGTGTGTGCTCAGTCGCTTCGGTTGCGTCCGACTCTTTGAGACCTCACGGACTGTAGCCCATCAGGCTCCTCCGTCCATGGGATTCTCCAGGCAAGAATACTGCAGTGGGTTGCCTTGCCCTCCTCCAGGGGATCTTCCTGACCCACGGATCAAACCCGCATCTCCTGCGTCGAACACATTGAAGGCAGGTTCTTTACCCAGTGAGCCTCTGGGGAAGCCCCTCTCCGCAGATGGATAGAGAACGTCTCAAGGGCTGCTGTGCCAGAGAGGCAGCAGGGACCGAGATCCCTTTCCACACAGATATCACATGAAATGGGCCTGTTCATGAGACATTATAGACTTTACATGAAGGGCCCATCACTCTATATGACACTGCCTTCCGCATCCCCGGTTTGGTCCACATCTTTACCTCCAAAAGAGCAATTCTGCTCTGTCTCACACCACGCTAGACTGGTCTGTCAGCAGGGGGGTCCCCCAGCCCTCTACAGCATGACTTAAGACACGCTTCTCCAAGCCTTAAGATGCTTGAGGCTCTCCCCAACGGCGAGTAACCCGGTTCCACTCTGACCACAGCAGCTGTGTGCAGGCAGCCTGTGCCCCATACGCTGGGTTTAGTGGGGCTGGGATGCTGGGCCTTGCTCTGAGGCTGGTGGAAGCTGATCGTAAGTCAAGAAACATTCTAAAAGCCAGGAGCAAAGCATAAGGGAACATCAGGACATTATAACAAACTCCAAAGTCACAATTAGGCAAGAAGACAGATACAACTAGTCACACTTGATTTAGCTCAGTGCCAGGCTGACTGCGTGGTGCTTTCTGAGGCCAGCCTCTCTGAACCTTCTTGAACACTTACCCTATTTCAGGCATTCTTCAAGTATTTTTCATATACTGACTCATTTAATCCTCAGAGCAGTTAATGAGATAGGTAATATTTTGTCCATTTCATAGATGTGGCAGCAGAAGCACAGAGAGATTAAGTCTCTTGCCTAATGTCATGCAGCAATAAGCAGCACAGCCTGGGTCTGTCTGTTTTCAGAGTCTGTGACTTTAAATGACAAACTGCCTCCCTGCAATGGTGGGCAGCGCATCTCCAGTAGTGCTAGATACAATCATCCCCAAAGACTTCCATTTTCAGAAATACCAAACTGCTGGACGTCACTGTAGAGTGACTTGACTGAGACGTTCATCCAGAAACACAAGTGCCATCTGACGAGACCACAACCATGAAATAACAAAAATACCCACTTAACATCATCTGCTCAGTCTCTCCTCAGTTATGCAATTATTACTTTCATGCTAAAAACCAAGGTCACTGAGGACAAGGTCGCTTGTCCATGGTCACACAGAGTGACTTAGCAGGACAGCAGACCTGGGATTACAGTTTCTGACTCCCAGTCCTTTCAGCCAAGGAAAAGAAATGTAGAAAGGAAAGAAAGAGAGAAAGAAAAAAAAAAAATCCTTACCAGATAGCCTATCTGTGCCAGTAGCTAGCAAAAAGATATTCATGAAAGTTGAGATTTTATCACACACATTTTCAGCAGTGCCCAAATGAGAAGGAGAGAGAGGTTCCCAGGAGATTGGAAACATTAGCAGACAGAACTAGCCCTTGGCTCAGAGAGCCAGTGAGAAAACAAAAAATCTTGTTAATTTTTAACACTTCACAGCACGTCCCAGGTTATGCAAGGTCTAGAACGTAGCCCTGATTGTATCCTTTTTTGGTGAAATAATCTAAGGAATAGTTAGAAGATAACGATGGTGATGCTGAATTCCAAGTCCTGGACAGTTCACAGCCTGGTACAAAAACCACAGTGTCTCTGTCTCTCATACAGTTCAGACACTACTAACAGCTCTAAAGAACCACAGTGTGGTACACGCTGATACTGCTTTCTCTGTGCTGTTTCACAGACATCAAAACAACCATCTCAGAAGATTTACAGAGGTTCTGAGAGGCAAAGCCTCTGCATAGAGGAACATTACTACCTCTCAAACCTACTCAACTGAACCATTCTCAGGAACACAGTCCATCTAAAAGGTTTCTGTACTGTGATGTAAGACCACCAAAAATTTTTGTGTGTGAGCACCAATGTAAATAGAGATGTGTAGTCTATCAGAAAGGCACTGGGGTGGTAAGAGCTACCAGATGAAAGCCTGATTTAAAGGCAATTTGATTCAATCCAAAATACAACTGAAAGGTGCAGGTGTGCCCAGTCATGTCCAATGCTGGGACTCGATGGACTGTAGCCCACCAAGTACCTCTGTCCATGGGACTCTCCAGGCAAGAATACTGGACTGGGTTGCCCTTTCCTCCTCCAGGGGATCTTCCTGACCCAGGGATTCAACCCAGGTCTCCTGAGTCTCCTGCATCAGCAGGCAGATTTTTTATCGCTGAGACGCCTGGGAAGCCCACGATAACTGAATTTCACCTACAAACCAAAGGACTGAGCAAACAGGATCAGAGTCCACTGGAGGGCTGTGCACCCATGGGGGTGAACAGTAGCGTGGCCGACAGGGCCAGATTCCATACAAGGAGAAGGTGGTGAAATAAATGGGAGTATGAACTACAGAGAACATGAAATTAGGAATAACACGGGTTTGGAGATAGGGAGAGAAAGGACACAGGGAAAAACTGCAGAGGCTTGTTGGCATGATAACAGCATGGCGTGACAGGGTGCACAGGGCCCCAGACTGTCACCTTCTAACATACAATCTCCTGAAAGGAACAAAGTGTGACATCACTAGAATCTACATTCCACTTCAGTCTATGTATGTAGCGCCAATCATAAAGAATACTTCCAAACAGCTTTAACAAATCAATTTCTGATCAAAAAAATAAAAGAAGAAACTCAAGGTGGTAAAACACAACCAATGGCTATTACATCATACCTAAAGAGTAGATCTTTTTTAAAAGTCCTCATTGGATACACATGCAAATTTGTAACTCTGCATGAAGACAGATGTCAACTAGACCTATTGTGGCCATCATTTCATGATACATACAAATATCGAATCGTTATGTTGTACACCTGAAACTAATATAATGTCATATGTCAATTTTAGAAAGTGTTTGTTAGCACAGGAGCAGGGATGGGGTGGATGGCAGTAGTGGTGGGAGAGTATATAGCAGGAAAGTTAAAAGATAACGTTGAAAGGTAAGCATAATGACCGCACTATATGAAGCGCTGGAAAGGCAGGCGCACTCTCTCAAAATGGACTAAGACTTGACTCTACATTTCCCATGTAGTTCAGAACATTAAGGGAATAAAAACAGAGCCAAAGGAGAAGGAAAAAAAAAACAACAACACTTTTATCAGAAAGCAAATTGTACTCTAGTATTATAGATGACTATTCCTTTATACAAAGCTAAAACTGTTTTGCATGTAATTTATTGTATTAAAACAAATTGTGCTGATGAACATGAAATAACAAGAAAATGAAAAAAAGAAAGAAAATGAATCTTTGTACATCAATTATAATAAAGAGATGTTTACACATCTTTATGCTACTCACCATAAAAATTACAACCAAGAGAGACATTAAACATTAAATCCCTAGTAGTCAAATATTAGAAATTCTACAAAAACCATTATCCTATTATGCAAAGGACACATCACATATGATAGGCAATAACTGTATATTGTGTGTTAAAGTATTTTCAAGGAGAAAATATGAAATACCCAGAAGTATGAATTTCAGAATAATAGTGAAAAACCTAAGATAAAAGGTAATTTGATGCAGGAACTCTATTTTATTAAATTGGAAATTCATTTTAAAGGAGTTACATGATTTTAAGCCTGAGTTTTTTATTCAAACTTGGTCCAATTACTTTTTACAAATTTAAATCTGTTGATGGTGTGCATATTTCCAATAAATACAACAGCATGAGATTCCATACTAGCAGGACACCTGCTAACATCTTTTATTCATGTGCGTGTTCCCAGTGCAAAGCAATTATATTATTTCAAATATTTTAAAATGTTTTCTATTAATGCCTAACATAACTGCAGGTTACCTTACACATCATGACTTTCTTTTTGCACTCCCTCTGTCTAAATCTCTGGGGTTGGGGGGAGAGGGGGAGACTTATTTGTGGTATTATTTGTAGAAGTCAGTAATAGCTCAAAAAATAATCTCAGTCTAGTTTACCTGCATCTGATTACAGATGTGAGAATATAGCTTCCCATCAAATGCAGGGAAAAGGCATGCATATATAGATTTTGTTTCTTATCCTTGATTCAGCTCTTTGGAACTGGTTCCCAACATTATAAATTCTGGGACAGGAAATAAGTTCTAAAAACTAATTATAGCCCTGAAAACCTCTCAGTCCTCACTGTTCTCAAGGCTCATCATCTCATGGGCCACTGCAGTCTTGTCGGCTTCTCATCCACAGGAGTGGGCGTAGAGATATACGTGGGGGCACGACGCTTCAAAGAGTGAGGGGTGCAAGGAGTTAAGGAATGCACAATGTGTGTTCATGTGGTATTTTTCAATGTTTGTTGAAATGACAATCGTTTAGGCGTATTTCACAACTGAAAATGGTAAATCTGAAAGGCAGTGAGTTTCTTTATATTAATTTTAGATCATCCTTTTAAAGATTATGATGTTAAATTATATTAAATTAAGTTACATTAATTTTAGATCATCCTTTATAGATCATAATAATATTATTATAAAAATAATCTGGAATAGATTATTATTAATAAATAATATTATTATAAATGACATTATATTATGTCATTTATTTTAGTACAAGTAGTTGTACTAAAAGTTACAAAGGTTGGCTTTGAAGATTAATACAGAAATCTCACTTTTAGCACTGAAGTAAGGACCCCAAAATATTAATGTAACAATATTTTGAATAAATCTGAAACTCTTCATTGACATATGCCTAAAGTGATAAAGATTTTTCAAGAAGCTATTCAATCTATTTAAATCCATTATGTATATGGCTTATAAAGTGTTAATGGGAGCTAGTATCTAATTTTTAACAGCCTACTATTTACTTTATCCCTTTTTTATCTAACTTTCTCAGCAATGGTGAGCACTCAACAAAAATATTTTTAATCTTGACTTGACAAAGAGACATTCATCTAAAACAGAACAGGCTCACACAAAGCTTTATCACAGGGGCACAGGACTTCAGACCATTATTGTTTTATGACTAAAAAATGAATGACTTAAGACAAAAAGCTCAACATCCTTAAACTTCATTTCTATTCATTCTCTAATAAATGCCATCTGTTGTGTACTTTAGGGATATAATACCCGTCAAGAACTCCATCGTATTATGAGAACCGGCACCAAGTTGATCTGAAATGCATATTTGAACAGATGTGTTTAAATTACATCTCCGTCAATCCACATGCATAAATTCAGAGCAAGCGTGTGTTGATTTAAAATGCATAAAAAAAGGGATTTGGAGATGCATCAAAAGTGAAGAGCATCTCAATGGATCAAGGCTCACATTACGAAAGGTCATTACTAAAAATAAAGTTTGCATTTATTAAGGGTTGCACCAAGGGGCTGTTCATGGGAACTGATTTAATGTTTGTTGCACAAAATCAGCCACTGAAACTACACTAATTTTTTATATAACTCCTCCATGTAAAACATTAAAACCTTCATGCATGAACAGAAAAAAAAGGTAATGGAAGACATCAAAATAGAGAAAATTATACGACAAGTCTACTGACTGACATTGGTTCATATTGCTCAGTTCCCTACATTTCAACCATACTTTGCAGTTGTTCAAGGGGAAATAGCTGAGTGATTTCTATAGGCGTAATACTGCTCTGATTTCATTTTTTACAGACATGCTTCCAAAAGTTACAATTAATTAAATCCTCTTGGAATTATGAAGATTATGAAGTTCATCAATATTTAGCATGATATTAAACATACTAAAATACAAGTATGAAGGTAGAGACCCTAATTAAATGGTCCCTATATTCTACAAGGTACTAATTTCTAAACAGGTTTTTCACATGTTTAGAGCAGGCGTGTATCAATGTAAAGCTTAATGGTGAGCTGTTGAAAATCGTGCCCACTTCTCATTAGGTTAGTGGTGTAAGAAGACAAGTATGCTGACTGAAATTCCTAGTTATCAATATCATCAGACAGTGAATTAATGTATACCATTTTACATGATATATATGTACAAGCAGATCCCATATATTCCGCCCTGAAGGAAGACACTGAATATGAGAGTAAATATAGTCATGCATGAGGTTCATTCTTAGGCAGTGCTACTACCTACACCAATGCTAAATATACTGGGCAACTAATATTTTCTTTATTCATAGATGAGGAAAGTAAAGATTAAGCATAAAACTGATACGGGAGGGAGGAGAGATAAATTGGGAGATTGGGATTTATTGACATATACATACTACTATGTATAAAATAGATAATTATAATGAGAATCTACTATATAGCACAGGGAACTCTACTCAATACTCTGTGATGACCTACATGGAAATAGAATTTAAAAAAGAGTGGATACATGTATACGATTCACTTTGCTGTACAGGAGAAACTAATACTGTAAATCAACTATACTGCATCAAAAATTGATTTAAAAACTGATAATGGAAAAGCTTTATATACTGGCCATCTTTCAAGTGAAGCCTCTCAGGTGGCACAGTGGTAAACAATCTACCTGCCAAAGCAGGAGATGCAGGTTTGATCCCTGGGTCCGAAAGATCCCTTGGAGAAGGAAATGGCAATCCACTCCCATGTTCTTGCCCAGAAAATCCCATGGACAGAGAATTTTGGTGGGCTACAGTCTATGCGGTTGCAAAGAGCTGGACATGACTGAGCACACACACATGTATCTTTTGAACAAGCTTTTAAGGTACTATAATATGTTAGGTCAGTTTAAGAAAAATGACCATTTCAAGAGGAATTTCAGATTTGTATAAAAAGGATATTTCTGACGTGTAAGAGGAGAATCATCCTTCTAAAAGTGTAGATTTACAGTTCTTCTTACTGAGTGATCCCCCAAATTCTCTCAAGCTAGAATTAATTTACAAAGGGATGGTAATGAAAGTAAGCATGACTAGTAAGTGCAGTAATAACCACTATGAAAAAAACCTGCTTTTTATTAAACTTCAAAATACCATCTAGGTTTTATAATTTGTGCTAATTATTCTGTTTCCTGCCAGCCATTCCTAGCCTCTGTGCCCTGCTATGTGCCCCCAGAGAACTGAGCTGTGTAGGATACACCATCTAAACTTCGTATCCTGTGTTACAGTCCATCCCTTCTTTGCAGTCCCTGCTCTCTAGCTGAAGACGTCACAAACAACAGTCTCCTTACTGCTCCTCCACGTCTTCTTGGAAAAGCTAACCCTGCCTCATTATTCAGGCCTCAAACTAAAGGGCATTTCCTCTAGGAAAACTTTTCTGCACTTTGACTCATTCACTCCTTTTCCGAGCGGCCAAGTCCTCCATATTTTCTAAGGTTCCAATGCAACTGCTTGTTATGTCTATGTTTTCTCCACGGGGACTGGGAAGTTTCCTGACGACACTGACTGTCCTGCTACCACCGCATTCCCAGGGTCCAGCTCAGTGCCTGGCACAAAGTGGGTGCTGAGTAAACATTAATCAACCAGTTAAAGACCTAGTCCTCCTTTTAAGGAGGAAAAATCAAATCCCATAAACGCTTTTTATTGAGGCATGATTGTCAGCTTTTTAGTTTAAATAAGTGAAATTAAACATTTATGTGATACACAAAACAGTCTAAGATAAATATAAAGCACGTAATAATCTTTCCAAGTAAATGAAAGTAAGAGGATCATTGGAGAACAAATCAGTTTGAATGAGACTGTTACCTAGAGCTGAATTTTCACATATAGGAGATGCTATCTATCTATTTAAATGAAAGTGAATTAAAAGCAAATAAATTTAAGATTCAGTTCCTCGGTTATACCAGCCACCTTTCAGGTGTATGTGGTTCGGTAGCCACTGTTTCTGAGAGCTGAGAGTCTATAGATAGTTAAAAACAACAACAACAACAAAACCTCTAACCATGAATTTGAAGTTTCTTTTTCCTCGTTTCATAAATTGGTGATATCTACTCATTATATTGCCATGAGGATTGAGATGTTTTAAAAGAGTTACTAGCTCAGTGTCTAATACATAACAGGATTGGTTAAGTTTCTTCCCTCTTGCTCTGGTAATGCAAAGGCACTTTGTTCAAAGGACATTTTATCACATGTCCCCAGTCAAGCTAAAAACAGTGGTTTCAAATTGTTCTGCACAAAAGGCTAAGGGAATAGGGCTTGAGTGGCACTTTAGGACCACGGGCTCTAGGTCTCCCACTTTCTGACTTTTCAACCAAAACAACTTCAGATTTAACTTCCAGGTTGGGTTTACCCTGGAGATATTTTTTTTCTTCTCAATAAAGGCCTGTGAGACCAAGCAAACTAACAAACAAAAAATCCTAAAACTTTCAATGTCCTGTAAGATACATCTCTAGCATTATAAATAGCAAGCAGGTAAGGCCTGTAATAACCTAACTCCTCTGGCCCCATCTCTCCCCACAACCTCCTTCTTTTCAATGTTCTATCCACACAGAGTTGAGGATATTAGGACCAATGTCAACAATCAACTAGAAAACAAAGCAAATGATTTTGACATGTAATCCTTGGCTCTGATAAATAAAGAGATATTACAAGTACTGCAAAGTTATTTTCATTTATGAGTTAGGTAGAAGATGTGTGTGTTCTCAGGTGTGTTCAACTCTTTGCAACCCATGGAGCCCACCAGGCTCCTCCGTCCATGGGATTTCCCAGGCAAGAATACTGGAGTGGGTTGCCATTTCCTTCTCCAGGGGATCTTTCCAAACCAGGGATTGAATTATGTCTCCTGTGGCTCCTCCATCGGCAGGCAGATTCTTTACCACTGAGCCACCTGGGAAGCATATTTATGAGTGAAGTCCATGCCAAAATTGAAGTAACTGAAAATGAGCCTCTGTGAATAATCTGCATGGCACACCTACAGGCAAGAATATTTTCAAAGGAGTTGAGAAAACAGTAATTCATTACCATCTGAAGTGGAATCTGCTATGACATAACTGATGGCAGGTAAAAATAAAGAATGAAACACAAAGAAAGCCTTAGGTGAACAAATTTACAAGTTTGTGAGAATGAAAGCCGATGATACTGATGAGCAGGTACTCTGTGGAAATATTTGAATCTTATGTTATTGAGTCAGGAATACCAACAATTTCATTCACTCTTGTGGACTTAACTTTCATCAATTCCTTGAATTTTTGTTAGAGACAAAGAAGTTGAATATTTGGCCTCACCCTACCACAAACCACTTCAAAGATTTAGCAGTGGTAAAGTCATATAGTAATTTTTTTGAGATCGAGGTCGATAATTGAAACTTTTCTTGACAAGAAAAATCAGCTTCAACCAATATTATCAAAAGGGCTTGAAGATCATATTTTGTTATAGATGTGATAATGTTTCTTAATGAATTCAACCTAATTATTCAATTTCTTAATGAATCAACCTATTAAACAGTAAGTTTTGCTTTTATGCAAAATTTATTATACTGCAGTAAAGTCATTTACAGGCTTCCCTGGTGGCTCAGGTGGTAAAGAATCTGTCTGCAATGTGGGAGACCCAGTTTGATCCCTGGGTTGGAAAGATCCCCTGGAGAAGGGAATGGCAACCCACTCCAGTATTCTTGCCTGAAGAATTCCATGGACAGAGGAGCCTGAGGCCTGGTGGGCTACAGTCCATGGGGTCGGAAAGAGGCTGACACGACTGAGCAACTAACACACACACATACAAAGTCATTTATGACGACAACTAAGTTGTTTAAATCACAAGTGTTTAAATCACAGTGCTCATCTGCTTTGTATATTTACTGTGCTGTCAGAAGTGCAGCATGCTCTCCATTCGTACACAAATTTCCAGCAGATTTATTTTCTGAGTTCAAACTACAGTATAAGCAGCATTTTTTCTGATCTTAATACCGGTGCTTGGGAAACATCCACATTTAAAAGTCATTTAATTGTATGACTAAGAGGAATTTCCACTCAACCTTCAATTGGAAGTGACAGATTTGATAAAAGGAAAATATATATATAAAAAAAGGATCTAACAGAATTCTACAAATGCCAAGTGATAGAAATACTGAATTAAAACCATGAAACACTGATATCATGAAGTGATACCAATATTCAGCATTATGGTTCTGTGTGAAAAAATATTTTCAAAAAAAGAAATACAAAAAAATCTCATTAGATATCAACACTGACAAATGAATATTAGTGACTGAGTGATGACAGTCAGTGATGACAGGGAACATTAATTTTTGTACTCCAAAAAGTGAAATGTTATTCAAATAAATTAATTCTATCCTTCTTACTAGCAGGCCAATATTTTAAATATTGTAGTAATTATTATATTTTTAAGTTAAACAATAACAATTTATGAAGGTTGGTTTTCTTTAGAGATGCATGGTACATAAATCATCCTTGATTTTGTTTCTTGATCTACGAAGTCTTAAAACACTATTCAGCCCTTTATCAAAAAATCTTGCCGAGCCCTGTAATAGATGCTTCTCTAAATACTCTGAATAGTTTAAAATATATATATAAGTAAAGCATTCCTCTCAGATATGTTATGCTGAAAACAAAATCTATGGCAGCTATATCATTTAATAGTAAAGATAAGCACCAGAATACAGGAGATTCCCAAGAAGGTACTAGGCAGTTGTACCTTGTCTCAGATATTGCCTGCTCTTTAGTCTGAATAATTCTATAAAGAAAATTTCAATAGATTTGAAACAAGCCCAGTCTCCAATTGAGGGTCTCAAAACCTTGCTTACTGAGAACTTAACTCTTTAGGCAATATTTGATGTTAATTAAATCTTATATGTTCCTGTGATATGTTCCTAAGACTGCCTAAGACTGCTGTTGATAAGAAGAGAAAGATGCTGAAATAAAATTTGTACTGAATCTCAAGCATAAACACCAACAAGCATAAACATTAACAGAATAAATATTTCAATATGAAAAGTTCTTAGCATCCTGTAAAAAATGAGCACCAGTAAAACACATTGTATCTTTACACATGCCATGCAGACAAATCCACTACACTGCAAAATTTATAGATTAAAAGATTTCAAAAGTAATTGAGTTTACAACTCACAAATAAAATTTTTAAAATGGAATTTTGTACCCTTGTCTCTTTTGTTTGCATAGGGAAAATGTCATACATGAATTGCTCATGTTTTATTTCTTCATATTTATCTTGAACCAAAATTGGTTCTTTAAAAAAATAGCAAAAATAATATGCTGAGATTAGATTATCCATTTTTTGGTTGGATGAACAAACAGCTGCATTAAACTAACCCTATGTTCACATGAGCACGTCTTTTATGCATTGAACTTGTAGGCAGTTTGTGTTGGCCTGATAACAAAACAGATGTTTTCCTCAGTGATTTGGCTAACTTTACTAGGTACAGGCCAGCCTTGAGATCAAACTACATGTGTGCTTTAAAAGATTGCATTCATCTCTGTGACATAAAGCCTATCGAACTAGCTCATCTATGAGCTGCTTTAACTGGCTGCTTTAACTTACTTAAAATTAAATAGGTGGAATTCCATACAGTTGTTTACTTTACTTTTTTTTTTTAATTAATTAAAGATGGTAACAATAACCCTGTGTACGAGACAGCAAAAGAGACACTGATGTATAGATCAGTCTTATGGACTCTGGGAGAGGGAGAGGGTGGGGAGATTTGGGAGAATGGCATTAAAACATGTATAATATCATGTATGAAATGAGTCACCAGTCCAGGTTTGATGCACGATACTGGATGCTTGGGGCTGGTGCACTGGGATGACCCAGAGGGAGGGTATGGGGAGGGAGGAGGGAGGAGGGTTCAGGATGGGGAACACAGGTATACCTGTGGCGGATTCATTCTGATATTTGGCAAAACTAATACAATATTGTAAAGTTTAAAAATAAAATAAAATTTAAAAAAATAATAAAAATAAAGATACTTAGAGGATGTTAGAATCTCCAGAGATAAGACAACGATGGCTCAAAGGTGAAGAGTGGGAAACTAATAAAAGGACAAGCTGCAAAGCCAACATGGTGACAGAAAATAACGCTGGCTGCTTGAGGGAGAGGATGGGGACCACCTGGCAGGACCACCATTTTGTCTTCATCCACATGTATCAATATGGCTTGGTATCATTTTCTGTATCTTCCTTCCAGGTTCCTAAAAACACACTTGCTTTTTCTTTGTGCTCTGGATTCTATTTTGCTAGAGACCCTGATGGGCTTTCTTGTTCTTTATGCTTGCTCTTTCCTCTAGCAGCACCAAGCTCTTCTCTATACTATGGCTTGCCTACACTAAGTACAAAATCCATCCAGCTGGTCTTGCCTGGGTCTTCCATCCCTTTCCCCTAACTGGTTCCAAATATTTCCGCTTCCTTTCCCTTCGTTGCTGCTTCCACTTCCTCATGATTAACTTCCTGGTAAACCTGCTATAACCTGGCTCCTGCCCTAGCACAGTGATGAAATGATCTCATCTCTGGCAAATTCACAGATGTTATTTTCTGCCCTGATTCCACTTGACCTACTTACCGTGTTTGACGCTGTTCAAAATCCTTTCCTTAATTGTGCATATGACAAATGATGCAATGGGGTGAGCTTTAAGGTTGGTGGGTTGTCAGTATATAAAACAGTATCAGGCTGGTAGAAACAAGAGGCTGAAAAAGATGCATTTTGTGGGAGCTAAATGATACAGATTATGTATCTAAGCTATTTATCCTCCATACAAGCACAGGCACTATGGAGTGAAATCATGGTGTTATTAATAAATATGCCAGGACAACAGTCATAAACCAGGAAGGTCCTAGGCAAACAAAGGAAAAAAAAAAGTCACCAGAGGTAATGCAGGAATAAAGGCCTAGATGACTCCACACTTTGGGGAAACTTGGGACATTGAAACATTTTCCTAATAATATTCAAAGGTCATGCAAATAACACACTGAAAGAGACTAGGCTTTGAGATGTCGTAATCTATCACTCAGTAATAAGAAATGAAGACAGTAAGAGTGAACTAAGGCCAAGTCCCAGACTTTTACTATAACCCCTGTCAGCTTCAATGAAAAGAGAGGATGGAACAAGAGAGTAATTAAATCAACTCCCTTCAATTAAAAATACCCCAGAAAAAGAGAAACTGACTGGCTGGAGTGAGAGACTTATTTTTGACTGCATCCCCTTTGTACTTTTTTTGAACTTTTCTCTATTACAAAAAAAACAAGAATGAAATTCATCATGACATATCTGCAGGTGATTTCAAGAAAGCATCAGAAGATGGGATTTATGGAAACTGATGTTCCTGTATGGATCACAATAAACTGGAAAATTCTGAAAGAGATGGGAATGCCAGACCACCTGACCTGCCTCTTGAGAAAAGTGTATGCAGGTCAGGAAGCAACAGTTAGAACTGGACATGGAACAACAGACTGGTTCCAAAGAGGAAAAGGAGTACGTCAAGGCTGTATATTGTCACCCTGCTTATTTAGCTTATATGCAGAGTACATCATGAGAAACGCTAGACTGGAAGAAGTACAAGCTGGAATCAAGATTGCCGGGAGAAATATCAATAACCTCAGATATGCAGATGACACCACCCTTATGGCAGAAAGTGAAGAAAACTAAAGATCCTCTGGATGTAAGCGAGAGAGGAGAGTGAAAAAGTTGGCTTAAAGCTCAACATTCAGAAAACAAAGATCATGGCATCTGGTCCCATCACTTCATGGCAAATAGATGGGGAAACAGTGGAAACAGTGGCTGACTTTATTTTGGGGGGCTCCAAAATCACTGCAGATGGTGATTGCAGCCATGAAATTAAAAGATGCTTACTCCTTGGAAGAAAAGTTATGACCAATGTAGATAGCATATTCAAAAGCAAAGACATTACTTTGCCAACAAAGTTCCATCTAGTCAAAGCTATGGTTTTTCCAGTGGTCATGTATGGATGTGAGAGTTGGACTATAAAGAAAGCTGAGCGCCGAAGAATTGATGCTTTTGAACTGTGGTGTTGGAGAAGACTCTTGAGAGTCCCTTGGACTGCAAGGAGATCCAACCAGTCCTTCCTAAAGGAGATCAGTCCTGGGTGTTCATTGGAAGGACTGATGTTGAAGCTGGAACTCCAATACTTTGGCCACCTGATGTGAAGAGCTGACTCATTGGAAAAGACCCTGATGCTGGGGAAAATGGAGGGCAGGAGGAGAAGGGGACGACAGAGGATGAGATGGTTGGATGGCATCACCGACTCAGTGGACATGGGTTTGGGTGGACTCCAGGAGTTGGTGATGGACAGCGAGGCCTTGCGTGCTGCAGTTCATGAGGTTGCCAAGAGTCAGACACGACTTAGTGATGGAACTCAACTGGACTGATGCTCATATATACCTACAAACCTTAAAGTTAGAGCACTTAATCCACATATCAAAACGTACTTATCCTACAGAGAAGCTCTAAGTTTTATAGGAAATTTTATAGGAAAACAGGGCTTCTCCACGACCACCTCCATCACTCTGACTTCCAATGATCTCCACTCTGACTTTCATCTAATTTTTTTCTCTTGTTCATTCAGAGATTTAAAACATTTGACTCCTTTAGTAAGGTTTAAGGCAGACTTCTATAGGCATATTTAGCAATCCGGAGGGTGGAGAAGTGAATGCTAGTGGTAGAGGCAAGGCCAGTGGTAGGGTGGGATTAGAAGTAAATGAATGTCAAAGCTGTTACCAAAGAATGTCACTAAGAGAGGACAGTGGGGTCCAGGCCAGGTGGGAACCAGGAGATCAGAGAATTAGGAGAGATCAAATGATGAGAGTTCATGACAAGGATGAAGAACAGGAAAGAGAGAGCACAGGGAGGCTGAAGTTCACCCTCTGGCAGCCACTCATTATTGTAAATGGACAACAAAATACATAAAATCATGCCCAATAAGAGATAAAGAAGCGTCTAGAAATGAGGCCATTTTTTCTGATAACATCTTAGTTAAGACCACACATTTGTTTGTTTTCACACATGAGTAGTTTCCACTTTTCCCCAAAATAAATTCCTGGAAAAAAACATCATTGAAAGTCTGCCTTTTCTCAAAGGAATAATAAAGATATTGGTTGCTGCCCTCCTGGTTGTGACTCAACATTAAGTAAATCAGAGATGAGACCAAGAATACATCATAAAAAGCAAAGATATAATAATAATCATGTATAACAATTTAAAACAGCAAAACTGTGTTTCAAGTTTTAGAATGGTAGAGTTTTTAGAGCAAAGGTGAACTTCAGAGCATGTTGAATCTACTCTCTGTATGCAAAAGCTGAGACTCAAATTGAAATTACAACGATTAAATCAATTTTTCCAATTCAACAAAGCTATTTTTTTGATTTCAAATAAATGTCTTCACAGCCTATTTCAAAAGAATCCCATAATATGAGCAAAACTATACTGTTTATTTTGAATATATATGGATATATAATCTACTTACAGTGAATCTACAGAAATGAAAAATGCACCTGTATAGTATCATAATTTTGGACTATCTAACATTAATACATCAGCTGTACCTACAGTCGCCCATCTGTATCCAGGGGTATGGAATCCACGGGAGCCGAAAGTACTAAGCCACTTTATGTAAGGGACTTGAGCCAATGTGAATATGGAAAGCAGACTGAAAAAGAAAACCCATGGATTCTGACATCTACTGGGGCTCGGGAACCAATTCCCCAGGGATACCAAGAAACAACTGTACAAGGAATTTTAACTTGTTTCTATAGTCTCCACTTCATAAAAAATGAAAAGGAATTCTTAGCCAACTCTTTACATGATAGTTGGAAGTTGGACACAATTCATATGTTCAACAATGAGGAATAACTAAGGAAAGAAGTGAATGTTAACTTTCTAAAATGTTATATAACCTCTAAAAATGGACAACACTGAATCATGGAAATGTGTATTCAAAAGAATGATGTGAGAGAAATGGATACAAACTGATAGATATTCAGCAGTAAATTCAGCGAACAATAATAGTTGAAAATTAACTGACATTATATTTTTTTTCTATAAAGTTCTTCCATGTCCATAACATAAACCAATGAAAAGCAAGCAGATGAATGAGCAAGCTGTCAGGCAAGTTTGGGATGAAGCTTTCTCTCTCTTGATATTAAGTTCCTTGGCAGCTAGAAAGAGTAGCAAGGGTTCACAAAATCAGTTTACTATTTATTTCAAAGAGAATGATTACAGCACATATATATTCAAAGAATTCCCTTAAAGCTTTCATTTCCAAGGCCCAGAGAAAACAATAGTTTGAATTCTTTTCATTCATCTCCATTTCACTGCTCATTTAACAGACCCAAATCTCTGTCTCCAAATGCAATAAGGAAGAAGTCAGAGGGGTGGCCTGTAAGTTCTGGAGGGAGAGGGGAGACAAGAACACTCATCCTCCTTTGCATTTCTTTAAAACTTGATTGAATTTATAACAAATATAAACAAGCAAAACCAAGTCAAGACAAAAAACTAGAGCAGACAAGTAAGTCTTTGGGGGAAAAAAAAAAAAACTGAAAGCATACAGAAAAGCAACTAGATAAGAGCATGCTTAATCAGAAAAAGTGTGTCTGAGTGATAAATACTATCTTATAAATACTGATACATACCATCTTAGCCCATCTTAACAATCCACAAAGCAGAAGGAATTTGGGGGAAGAAAAAGGATGGGGTGACAAATGTACAAGTGCCAATTACCCAGAACCAACTTGAAAGTGCTCGACACTGGAGGATGCATATTCTTCATAACCTGACCACTGGCATCACCTTATCTTGCCTACAGTAATTTTCTCCTTTTTCTTGATTTCTTCAACTGCATTAAAAAAAATACATTTCACATTTCTCTATGAAATACTCAATTCCTGAGAGTAGGTATAAATGAATACATTTTGTTAATATGTTAAAATTATATAAGCTCATGTCATATATCAAACTGTTTCATACCTTGTCCCCTCAAAAATTTATTTCTAATATTGATGTTTTTTATCAAGTCATCTCTGTAAAGTAAAACCTAGCAGATTTAAGCATAATATGCATATTATTTTGTTGGCTAAAATGGAACTGCCATGTCTTGTTATTTTACTATCTCTGTATTTATTTACAAATTAATATAAAAGGAAATGCCACATACTAAAATTCATGATACATTCTTTGAGGACAGTTTCCTCTCATGTGAAGACATTATGTAAACTAAAGGAAAACAATTGTAACTTTCCTTTCCCATGTCACACCATGTGAGTAACTAACGTACCCCATTAAAGTGAATGACACAGAAAATGATGAAAGAGCCATGATGGATTTGTCCCCATTTTGCCAGGGAAAAGTGAAATGGCCATGATCAATGGTAAATAAAAATATATCATGCCATTCCATTGCTTCTATTCTCATGAAAATTCACACTCTAAGATAAATGAAAAGCAAACAGAAAAGTAAAACAAAAACCAAGGGAAATTTGTAGCAGATATTCTCTAAAAGGGGGGCTTCCCAGAAGGCACTAGTCGGAAAGAAGCTGCCTGCTAATGCACGAGAGAGATGCTGGTTCAACCCTGAGTCAGGAAGATGCCCCGGAGGAAGAAATGGCAACTCACTCCAGCATGCTTGCCTGGAGAATCCCATGGACAGAGGAACCTGGAGGGCTACAATCCATGAGGTCACAAAGAGTCAGACACGACTGAAGCAACTTAACACACACACATTCTCCAAAAGATAAAATACTAGTCATTAGAAAATGGAATCATTTATGATTGAGAAGCATATCTTTTAAATGATTTGGAGACTTCCAAAATTGTAACAGGAAAGTGATAGAGAATAAAGCATGATAAGGCAATGGAAGAAGAAAATCACTTGACTTATGTACTTAAAGAGCTGCAGCTTTTTGGTTTTCCAGACCAAAAACTAATTTATAGAAAGAATATGAAGATAATCCATATCAAAGCATGGTCCTCAAGGGTTCCTGAGACTCAAGAGTCAGGCACTAACAGGAGGGTGTGAGGTCACAGATACCTTGGCTCACCCTCTGGGGTCCAGTTCCTCACAGAACCTCCCCATGAAATAAAAGTACCCTTTAAGAGGATCTACTGAAACAAACATACCTAGGGATGGACATTCAGTCACCTCAGAGTAAATAAATTTAAACATATATCAAAGGGCTAACAAGTTTCCATTTGTCTGTGTGTCTCAATTTCAAATCACTACTTATCTTCAAAGACTAATGGTAGAAAAAAATTGAATACCAATTGAGAAACATTTACCTTCAAACTTAAAAAAAAAAATCATACTGAACTGCTAATGTTTTGCCCACATTCATCCTCATGCTTTCAACCTTAGATCACTCTTTCAACCAGTATTTAACCCGAGTGATCTAATCCTAAGGTAACAAGGATGAGTAATGCTGATGCAATAGACTTCTTGCCCTGCCCTAGCCTAAAATATATTGGACAGATATGATTCCCTATGAAAATCATGAAGTGCAATATAGATGTGGCACATGATAAAGTGAATATGAATGGACTTCTTATTAAACATCACTAACAAGACAGAAATAAATAGAAATCAGACAAAGCACACAGGACACTGGCTCAGCTACTTAGTGACTGAAACACAACAGAGTCAGACACGACTTACAGCAACTACACGCCACCACCACACTGGCATCTCCCTTGGGCTGTGAGAGGATAACCAGTGGTGGGAACAAGTGGTCTGAAGAAGCCAAAGCCTGGGCAGATGAAAAGTCACTGAAAGAGCCTTGTGGCCAGGCTGTGAAGGCCACTGAGAGCGGGAGGAGGGGTAACATGACCAGAGGTCATCCCCTCCCTCCTCACACACAAAAGCAGCCTCCTTTACTGGTAATGGTTTACAGATAAGTCAGCTGATCCAAGCTGGTGTCAGGTCTAAGTATGAGTCAAGCTCTCTTGACAACTTAAATCAACAGTTTGGGCGCAGTCAACCCGCCACTTACTGGAGTTCCCGCCACAATCTATTGTTTAGAATTAACTGAAACTGATTACATCTCCCAGGACTCTGGGCAGTAGCCAGGCCATGAGAGTTTTGAAGATAATCTACCCTCTTTCAATAATGCTCTGGCCCAAATTAACTCTTGGGCTAGGCAGAAACCTGTGCAACAACTCAGGAGAATACTTTTCTGTATTTATTTTAAAACAGTGGAACAAGGTAATGTGTTACACCACCCAGAGATGACAGAACTAATTCTGCTTTTAAATGAAACTACATTTTGTACCTGGGGGCAGAAAAGGAAGAGGCAGTGCTAGCAGCCTGTACTATTCCACATACTGGTAGCGCTTCTAAAATGGGTAGGTGGGTTCATTTAAAAACATGCAACTTCTGACATTTTTTTCTGGACAAAATTATCTTGCACATTGGCTCTTCAGAGTTCTTAACCTATTCTCTATTATTTCTTCTTTTCCTTAAGTCAATAAAGACCCCAACCAAATGTAAATTTTATTGAGGAAAGAAATTTTCAGGCATTATCAATCAATGACATTTCAACAAGAATAACTTCATGCAAAATTAACTGCCAGTGACGAAGATTTCAAGGTGTTCCAGGAAAGCAAAGGTTTACAGTGAAGAGGCAATTTGATTTCTGGTTCCTCTGCCTTTTCTAAAACCAGCCTGTACATCTGGAAGTTCTCAGTTCATGTACTGCTGAAGCCTAGCTTGGAGAATTTGGAGCATTCCTTGACAGCATGTGAAATGAGCACAATTGTATGGTAGTTTGAATATTCTTTGGCACAGCCTTTCTTTGGGATTGGAATGAAAATTAACCTTTTCCAGTCCTCTGGACACTCCTGAGTTTTCCAAATTTGCTGACATATTGAGTGCAGCACTTTCACAGCATCATCTTTCAGGATTTGAAATAGCTCAGCTGGAATTCCATCACCTTCACTAGCTTTGTTCCCAATAAGGACAGGGGAGCCTGGTGTGTGGGAGTCCATGGGGTCACAAAGGGTCAGACATAACCTAAAGTATATCTTGCTGCATATAAGCTCATCAAAGTCTCAGAACCTTAAAGAAAGGGTATTGCTATCCTCATTTTAGAGGTAAGAAAACCAAAGTCAAAAAGGTTAAGCAATTGGGTCAATATTACAAAGATAGGACTTAAACCTAGCTTATCTGGTCTCTGCTCCAATATTCTCACTTTAACTATTTCCACACAAAAAAGTTCTTGTTCAGAATGAGGATATGGGGCCATCTCCAATAAGCCAACTTACAGATTTCTGACATTTTCAGAAACGAGCCTTTTTTATGGCAGTCAAGAGGTGCCACAGAAAACCAGAGATTGACTTGGCCATTTGTTGGTGTTTAGTTGCTAAGTCATATCCGACTCTTTTGCAACCCTGTTAAATATATATAAAACAGAAAAAACAAAAACAAAGAAACCCCAAAACTTCTCTAGGCTTTGGTTGAAAATAAGGAAAAACAGACTATGTTTCTAAGCTTCCTTCTCATTCTTTACGTTCATGATCATACTAATTAAACTGGCAAAACCACATATCTTTTCTTTCTTTTTTTGGAGTAAAGAATAAAAGAAAAAGAGGAAGAAACATGTGTTTCTAATAAGGTTACCACCATAGCTCCTAAAACTTCTTAACAGTATCATTTAGGATGCTGGTGTTAAAGAAGCATTTTTACTTTGGAGATAAAATATTTGCGGGGTGAAGAAGGAAAGAGAAAATGACCACTGCATAAATAAAATGATTTGAAAAAAGGTAAAGCGGGGCAGGGGGATATATATATATATATACAGCCAGAAGCAACATTTCAGGTTCCTTCCTTCATGCTAGCTGACATAAGTAAATTAAATGGCCATATTGTTATTTAGCATCTCCTAGTGGCCTACCGGCATATGAAACATTTTGAAGGATAGACTTAAATAGGTTATATTTTGCTTAATGCTGTATGGATGATGATCCCTATGTACATCGAGTTAAGTAAGGAACATTTGTAAAAGACGCATGCCACACAGGACAGTGGTCCGCTGTGTGACAGCTGAGCGCAGGCCGCTCACTGCTATATGAGTGAGCTTCAAGGCTCTGGCAAAGGCATTATTTACATTTCATATATCCCATTCATACCCAAAACCACTAAGATGCATGCCATCTAGACTCCAGTCTGTTTTTTTTAATGCAAAAAACAACCCCCTTAGAAACTCTAATTCTGTACACAGCACCTGACACAGCAGTAGAAAGAGTAACACATGGGATCTCAATTAGGAAAAAAATAATAATACATCTGCAGTATTGTAAATAATGGGCACCCAGAAATAGTTTCTCTTTAAGCTGAGAGAGAAAAGAAAAAAGGAATAACTCGATGTTGAGCACAATAGAAATCAATTCTTATACTTAAAAATGAAAACCAAACCAAAATAAGAAAACACCTAACAAATGAGACATATGACAAAGCAACAGAAATAAAATAAGGTAGGTGAGGTATAACCTCCCTTTTGCCACTAAGAAAACACCTAGTGTATATATGGATAAACAACATGTGCGGGAATGCAGACCAAAAAGAGTTCACTTCCTACTTTCACCAAAGACACCCTGACCACTATAAGGAACGAAAAGCAGTGACTGGAAACGATAAAATAATGTAGAAACTTGTATTATTTCATTTTAGGCCATTAAAGGTTTGCTTGACTTTAGAGTTCACCTTCACCAAAAGCACTCAAAGTCACAATATTTGCAAAAGGGTAGACAATCCTATTTTATATCTAAGTATAACTTCTATTACTTAGACACAAGCTTATTCCAATATTTCAATGACATTTTTATAAGAATACATTCCATTAAACCAATATGAAATAAACAGACCCGATGAAAAATTGTAACATATACATTTTCATACTTGAAGGATCAACTTTGGTTTCTGCATTTTCTTTTAGGGAATTAGCACCAAATTAGTTCCTCTGAAATCAGTGTTTCTTTAGTTTTTCTCAACTGCTTTTACAGCAGAAACAGAAATACAAAATCCTGTCTTGAAACATACAGTATGGACCAAACAGAGCCTGTCTGTATATACGTGCCTGCATTGTTAGATTTATTTCTCTTGGCTTGGTATTATTTCTAGAAAAATAATCTTGAGCCCTGCGTTTAGCTAAGTAAGAAGTTCTATTAATCCACACCTATCTTAAGCAGTGAATATTCTAGCAATTTGTTTGAAGGAAGGCATAAATTCACTCTGCCCTTTCTGCTGGTGCAGTGAACGCTGCACTGGCTTACCCAAGGGAGAATGCGCGGGGCCAGGAGAGACTCCTGTTTGACCCCTGCTGGCAATCAATTTATGGCCGCAAGCACAGAGCCTGAGAGTCCTTGCAATTCTTTATTAACTTTTGTAACTCTTGGTATTATTCTTATTCATATAAATGTCAAATTCCTATTGGTAACCTGACCTGAAAGTGTTCACAAGCTCAGCTTACACCCTTTGAACACCTCAGAAATGGAAAAATTAAATTAAACTTTATATATTTTAAATTAAACACCCAAGAAAGGAAATTAAAAAGAACCGTTTCTGCCGCTAACCAGAGAATACCGTGCTGTATGAAGGTTGATCATTTAGGAAATAAAAAACAGTTTGGAAGAGTCAGCTCTCTCACAGTAGCAATAATGAAATCACTGTCTTTCAGTGAAGGGGGTCGGCAGTGAAGAATGAGACAAAATGGACAGAGGAAGGGAGCTGAATTTCCAAGGCTATTTTCTAGAGAATACAATTATTTTACCTTAAAATATGGTGCATGTCGGCATGAGGCTGCTAGTAGCAGGCTGTATGCACTGAATCAAAGCATAAAGACAATCGTTTTCACCCTTTCTGGGACCTGCGACAACCAGGTGATGATGAAAGAGGCAGGGGCGCTGGGTTACAGAGCCTCTGGCTCCCTGAGCTGAGACAAGTATTCCGTCCTCACTAGCAAAGCCTTTGTTGTCCTTACTGTAGGCTTTTCTACTAAAGGTTTCTGAAATCTCCACATCCCACAACTCAAGTTAGTCCTATGTCAACAACAACAGAAATCCTTCATTCAGCAGAAATACAATGGGTTTATGTTTCAGGCACTATAGTAGGTGCTGGAGAGAAATACATGAAGAGACTCATGAAGTTAAAGAGGGTTGGGGGGAGTGTCTGCGGAGGGAAACACAAGCACAGAACCATGTGGGAAACACCATAATGGAGATAAACTATAAGGAGATTATGCAGGTGAAATCCTTTGCAGAATTTCTGGCATACACATCAGTAACTAGTAGTTGGTATAATGGCTACTGTTGTCATTTCTGGTACTGAAGGCCAGAAATGGGGATCTAAGGATGATTTTTTTTTTACTGGAATATAATTTTGATTAAAAAATACAAGGTCAGTACATATTTTAGAAACAACAATCTGGCAACGAAGAGAAGAATGGGTTGGAGGGAATGAGCCTGGAGTTTGGGAAGGGGTTTACGAGGCAACGCAATTCAAAGAACCTCCACAATGAAGGCAGTGACAGTGGGGATGAGGCGTGGGACACGAGCTGAGTGGAAGATCAAACTCATGAGACCTGGTGGCAGATGAGACTGAGTGGGAAAAGGTGAGAGGGAAGTTCAAAAAAACTGTGCTTCTGACTTGGATGGATGAATGCGGGGCTTCATACTAAGATGACTCGAAGGGCAGGAAGAGTAAGCGTGAAAGGTGAGCACTGAGCACCTGAGGGACAGGCAAAAGGCTCTCATTGAAAAGCAGTCTGCAGATGCATGCACCTGTGTGAGGGCCGGGGAGGGAGGGGACAAGCCTAGACTGAACCTGACTCACAGAGGAGGGAGCTGGCCAATGTAAGAGGAGAAAATAAAGGCTGAAGACGACTGCCTGCTGGAGTCTGCAATGAGGAACTTGACAGGAGTGAAGGAGAGTGGGCAGAAACCAGACCCTAGAGGATTGAGAAGCGGACAGAAAGCTGAGACAGTGGAGGCATGCAGTGGAAGCAGCTACTCTTCAAGAGAAAGCCACTTTCTTCAACAGAAAGTGGGCATGAGGAGGAATGAGTCACAGGTAAATGCAAGCTCCATGAAGGGTTTCTGGAGAATGGGAGTAACTGGAAAGAAGAAAAGACTAACACTCATCAGAAGAAAGCTAAGAAAAGGGGGGGAAATGACACAAATCTTCAGTAAGACTCGAATTCAAAATAACTTAGCTCATGCTTTTGAAAGTTAAATTAAAAAAAAAATTTTTTTTGGCAATACGGCATAAGCATGTGGGATCTTAGTTCCCCAACCAGGGATCAAACCCGCACCCCCTGCAGGAGAAGCGCCACTACACCGCCGGGCAAGTCCCCCATCCTTTTCATTTTATAGATGAGGAAGCTGAGAACACGCTACCTTATGCTCTGCTGTTACCATAAGATCTGAAGTCCTCATTCTAAGCAATATTTACTAGTAAGTGGAAGGAGCTAGGGTGGCCAATAAATATCTGAAGAACTGCCTCTAAAAAATAAAAATAATGTCTTACCAAAGAATTAATAAATGACCAGGTTGTATTATTCTCTGTTAGAGTTCAAGAATCTTTACATTTAAAAAAAATTCTTACTTCCTCAAAGTTCTCTTTTATGAAGATAACCAACAGAAGAAAAAAAATGTCTTGAAAGGCTTCAACAAATTTATATGTTTCAATATGAATGTCACCAGGGACAGGAGAATATGATTTCTGTATTTTATAGAATAAAGAACAGGCTTTGAATTGTAGATCTATCACATATATATATATATATATGTATATATATATATATATCTTCTCTAATCTTTAGTTTTTCAACCTAAAAAATATGTGAATAGCACCATAAACTTCCAAGGTTATTGTGAGAACTAAATGAAATTATGAATTTAAAAGCACCTAACAGCCATAAAAGGCACTTTATTCAGAACAGTGCTTCTTGAACTATTTGTGGAGAATAACCAGTTTTCCTTCCAATTCATTATGGACCAATACATTTCTAAAATGGAAGTAAGATGAATTACTAAAAATACATATCATAAATTTGATGTCCTGGAAATGTTAAATTACTAGAAAATCTACGTGCTTGCTTTCAATTTCAGTAATAATCTTGTGCATCGATGACAAAGAATTTGCAAAGAGGCACTGGTCTATGAGCCAGTTTTTGAGCAGTACTTATTCAGAGGACAGCACGTTCAATAGTAGAGCACAATAAATAGTTAAAAAGAACTAGCTCTGGTACCCGGCAACAAGGGCTCAAAGTTCTGTCACTTACTATCTGTGTGACCTTAAGCTCTCCTGTGCTTCAGTTTTCTTCATCTCTAAAATGTGATGGTCAAAGATACCTGTTTCAAAAGGTTGTTTTAAGAATTAAATCAGTTCATACATATAAACCAATCTGAAGAGTGACTGAGACATTTTTAAGTACTAAGTATTAGCTATTAATATAATTATTCAGTAATACATATACAAAAGGTCATGGCACTAAGTGTAAATATTTTTATGCAAATATATTTCTATTTGCATATTTCTGTTGTTTATTTATGTGGGGAAAAATAGAGATTTATTTTCGCTTACAGAAAGGGAAAACACATCTTTTATGCATGAAAATATTACTCAAAAATGTTTTAAAATTTAACAGCTTTCTTAAGTTTCCTATGTACAAGGATTCTTAATGTTGTAAAGTGTTTCTCATTAAATTTAGTCTCTTTTATCACTAGAAGAAAAATTCAGGGACTTACACTGCTATAAAAGTTAAGATGAATTCTGACTTTCTTATAAGCAGAAAAACACTCTGCAAAATTTAATTATATCATGATTCTTGAAAGCACAAATTATTTAAAAGAAGGAAAAAGAATGAAACCAATTATAACTGTTCAAAGAGTCAGAACTAGACAATGAAGCAACTTTTTTCAAGGAAAAACTGAAAAGAATAGAAATTTTTTCAAATGATACAATTAAAACACTGAATCACAATAAATTAGGGGAAAATATATGAGAATCATCGAAAAAGCAAGAGAGTTCCAGAAAAACATCTACCTCTGCTTTATTGACCATGCCAAAGCCTTTGACTGTGTGGATCACAATAAACTGTGGAAAATTCTGAAAGAGATGGGAATACCAGACCACTTGACCTGCCTCTTGAGAAACCTATATGCAGGTCAGGAAGCAACAGTTAGAACTGGACATGAAACAACAGACTAGTTCCAAATAGGCAAAGGAGTATGTCAAGGCTGTATATTGTCACCCTGCTTATTTAACTTATATGCAGAGTACATCATGAGAAATGCTGGGCTGGATGAAGCACAAGCTGGAATCAAGATTGCTGGGAGAAATATCAGTAACCTCAGATATGCAGATGACACCACCCTTATGGCAGAAAGTGAAGAGGAACTCAAAAGCCTCTTGATGAAAGTGAAAGAGGAGAGTGAAAAAGTTGGCTGAAAGCTCAACATTCAGAAAACGAAGATCATGGCATCCGGTCCCATCACTTCATGGGAAATAGATGGGGAAACAGTGGAAACAGTGTCAGACTTTATTTTTTGGGGCTCCAAAATCACTGCAGATGATGACTGCAGCCATGAAATTAAAAGACGCTTACTCCTTGGAAGAAAAGTTATGACCAACCTAGATAGCATATTCAAAAGCAGAGACATTCCTTTGCCAACAAAGGTCCGTCTAGTCAAGGCTATGGTTTTTCCTGTGGTCATGTATGGATGTGAGAGTTGGACTGTGAAGAAAGCTGAGCACCAAAGAATTGATGCTTTTGAACTGTGGTGTTGGAGAAGACTCTTGAGAGTCCCTTGGACTGCAAGGAGATCCAACCAGTCCATCCTAAAGGAGATCAGCCCTGGGTGTTCTTTAGAAAGAATGATGCTAAAGCTGAAACTCCAGTACTTTGGCCACCTCATGCGAAGAGTTGACTCATTGGAAAAGACTCTGATGCTGGGAAGGATTGGGGACAGGAGGAGAAGGGGATGACAGAGGATGAGATGGCTGGATGGCATCACTGACTCGATGGACGTGAGTCTGAGTGAACTCCAGGAGTTGGTGATAGACAGGGAGGCCTGGAGTGCTGCAATTCATGGGGTCACAAAGAGTCGGACACAACTGAGCGAGCGACTGAACTGAACTGAACCTTGGGAGACAGACCAAATGTTAACAAAGTCTGCAGCAGTAGAATTGTTACAAATGATTCAGAATGTTAAATACTACTTGGCTTCTCCTTGCTGTTCTTTGCCACAAGGAACAGACTTCGGCTATCCAGCTGCAAGCTGAGATCGAAGAAAACAGAGCTTTCCTAAGAAAATCTTTGTGAATTACAGTCTAATTGGACTGAGAATCCTGTGATTTTGAGGTTTGCAGGTTTGCAAAAGCCAAGGAAGGCTCTGGTACAATACCATGGAAGAGGAACCGGGGCCCTGTCATACACTAGCCCCAGTTTACCAGCAGTGATGGGATTGAGAGAGGTTTAGGTGGTCTGAAAGGAGTCATCAGTAAATTCAGAGGAGGGAGATAAAGAGGCCAGAGGTCAATAAATAAGACAGCCTTCAGGTTCAAAACTATGTCCAGACATGACTTTTGACTACACTTGTTCATGGAACTGACAAGAAACAAACAGACAAAGCATACTAAATTTTTGAGGAGATGGAATTGCTAAAGATACACCAGGATGCCATGGATAGACTGGACAGCTCTTAAAGCAATTTCCACGTCTCTAATCAGCACCAGAAGGAAGCAGGCACGGGAGTGTTTGCACCCAGCAGAAGATCACATTGCTTACTGCCTTTCTCAGATATGGCCACGAAGGCCTGTCAACTGGGGAGCTGCCCTCACAGAAGGAAACCAGGGCTTATCAGACGGGACAACTAAAGAATGTCCCTCAGTACTAGGGCAGAAAATGTTCATGATTTCTACCAAGCAGGGTTTGTTAATTCCCACCAAATGGTAGCTGAAATGTGTTTCCCATTCTCCCGTTCTTCAAATGGGACGCCAGTCAGAATGGCTGTGATCCAAAAGTTTACAAGCAATAAATGCTGGAGAGGGTGTGGAGAAAAGGGAACCCTCTTACACTGTTGGTGGGAATGCTAACTAGTACAGCCACTATGGAGAACAGTGTGGAGATTCCTTAAAAAACTGGAAATAGAACTGCTTTATGACCCAGCAATCCCACTGCTAGGCATACACACTGAGGAAACCAGAATTGAAAGAGACACGTGTACCCCAATGTTCATCGCAGCACTGTTTATAGTAGCCAGGACATGGAAGCAACCTAGATGTCCATCAGCAGATGAATGGATAAGAAAGCCATGGTACATATACACGATGGAGTATTACTCAGCCATTAAAAAGAATACATTTGAATCAGTTCTAATGAGGTGGATGAAACTGGAGCCTATTATACAGAGTGAAGTAAGCCAGAAAGAAAAACACCAATACAGTATACTAACGCATATATATGGAATTTAGAAAGATGGTAACGATAACCCTGTATGCGAGACAGCAAAAGAGACATAGATGTATAGAACAGTCTTTTGGACTCTGTGGGAGAGGGAGAGGGTGGGATGATTTGGGGGAATGGCATGGAAACATGTATAATATAAGAAACGAATCGCCAGTCCAGGTTCGATACAGGATCCTTGGGGCTGGTGCACTGGGATGACCCGGAGGGATGGTACGGGGAGGGAGGTGGGAGAGGGGTTCAGGATGGGGAACACGTGTACACCCATGGCGGATTCATACTGATGTGTGCCAGAACCAATACAATATTGTTAAGTAATTAGCCTCCAATTAAAATAAATAAATTTAAATTAAAAAAATAATAAAATAAAAGTTATAATACTCATCTTATTTTTAATCCATTTTAAACAAAGACTTTACACCAGTCTTTAGTTTATAGCATCAGTCCACAGAAAGCCACATCTGGACCTTCTAAAAAGGAAGGAGCATCAGCGATAAATCATGGTACAGTAGGATAGGGTACCTAGATGGGGCTTGGGTTCTCTCTCTCAGATAAGGGATGAGCTCTGTATGTAGCAAGAAGAGTGATCAAATGGGACAAACTGAGACAGAGACTACTAGCTGTTCCCCACTATCTCACTCTTATTTGCAACAGAGCTCTTCATTTACAAATGGGGACAAAGCCACTCAAAATAAAGGTTACCTTTCTTAGCCTTTCTTTCTGCCAAGTGCAGACACATGACTAGGTTCTGACCAACTGGATATAAACAAAGTAACATGTGTGACTTTCAGAAAGCATTTAAAGAGAAGGAACACATACTCTTCTTTGCCTCTCACATTCCTACAGACTAGAATGCAAATCTGATGGCTGGAGCTCAATCTTGGACCATGAGATGAAAGCTTTATCCTGCCTGCATCCCTGATATGCCAGAGACTTATAAAGACCTATTTCCTAGCTCTGGACTTCATTTACCTGACTGAAAAATAAACTACTTTGTTTATGGCCATTTTTTTTTTTCTGTCACTCACAGACAAGCTGAACCATGACTTTTATATACATAAATATACGTGTTGTTTTTGTTCCAGGTATTATAGTGTTAGGCACAAAAAAGATAAATAAAAAACTGAACCATTTAATTAACATTATTAGAATCAGTTGGAAGACTGAAAAACAGTAGAAACTGAAGATCTAGTCCTATAATGAATTAAGTCACTATGGGATTTCAACAAATCTTTTTAAGCGTGTGAACCTTGACTTCCATCCTATAGTGCAGATTGAAAACACCTATCCTACACACGTGCCGAGGTTTCTGTAACACTGTGACAGTGTGTGAGCCTTACGAAATGAAGCAGCACTCTGAAAGGAAAAATACTTACTATTGGTATATGACTTTACAGCCTCTAATGTTTACAAGAAAACACTTAGGCAGAGAAAACATACAAAGGATTGGAGGAAGATAACATCTCAGTTTCTACCAGAAATATTACATTACAATCATATTACAAAAGAAGGTGGGAAGAGGTTAGGGGTGATGAGACTTTTCTCTTAACTGGTCTAGAAGGAAAATAGCTAAATCAATAGAAAATTTAATTACCTTCAAACCAATGAATCAAGTTTGGGGTAATCCACAAGTAAAATGGTATGTACTATATGATGTCAAAATCTTCCAAATATAAATATAATACCATGTTCAAAAAGAAAAAAGTAATTGCTTTTTGACTAAGTAACTGTTCCAATGATATGCATTCATTCTCTTGAAAAAATTTAAAGGCAGCAAAGGAGAGAAGGGAGAAGAGCAGAACTTTACTACCTCTGAAAAAAATCTGACAAAAGATAAAAGTGTGAAAAAGACCCTAGGGTCTCCCCAAAATAACAATCGAGTTAAAGATATTAAAGATGATGATAAAGAGACAGAAAATATATTTGAGGAAAGTGTTTTCCCTAAGTTATTTTGGAGGTGGGTATTCAGTGAACAGAAACACATCTGGGAAGGCATCTGGAGGAAAACTTAATTACCGAATCCTTCTTGAATCACTCTTTTTTTTTTTTTTTTTTTGCAATTTTCTTTTCTTCAAGATGGAGGTGGGAGGGGATGGAATAAAATACAAGTTTAATAATATTTTGCCTTTTATCAGATTGTGCTCCAGTATGGGCACATGAAAGGAAGAAAAAGAACTCAGCATGCTAAAAAGAGAGCATTACTTTTTTGCAGATAGATGGATAAAATAGGGCCTAGGACAGACTGGACATGGTACATCCATGACTCACTTAGAGAAATCAGCCTGCCCGGGTGACTCCGGCTTCGTGCCCTTGTGACCCTTCACTGTCTGAGTGTAGAGTGGAGAGATCAGAGGTCAGAACTTTCTCTGCAAAGCTGCCACTTCACCTCTACTTTGCTTTCGCCACTAGAAGATGCCTCTTTACCCCTGAGTGCTCACTAGTTATTGGTTATTGGCATTCTCTGGGAAATCTGAGTATAGTAAACTTAGGGGTGTGTGAATGGATATCACGGACAAAAGGGACAAGGTAAATTCTGAGATAGCAAATATCATAAAATTACAAGGCAACACAAAGATGCTATCATACGGTGTGACTTACTTTAGATCCATGCAACTTGCAAGTAAAAATAAACTGGTCATTAATTCACTCAAATTTTATTTACTGAGTAAGGGAGATGAACCCTTTAATTTTTTTTTAAGTCCACTGTGTATCTATAGGACTTCACTGGTGGCTCAGATGGTAAAACAATCCACCTGCAATAGGGGAGACCTAGGTTCAATCCCTGAGTTGGGAAGACCCTCTCAGGGAGGGTGTCATATCACATCTTCTTTTTTAGATTAATTAATTTATTTTAATTGGAGGATAATTACAATATTGTGATGGTTTCTGCCATACATCGACATGTGTTCCCCTGTCCTGAACTCCCCTCCCACCTTCCTGCCTACCCCATCTCTCTGGGTTGTCCCAGGGTACTGACTTTGGGTGCCGTGCTTCATGCATCGAACTTGCACTGGTCATCTATTTTACATATGGTAATACACATTTCAATGCTATTCTCTGAAACCATCCCACCCTTGCCTAGGAGATGGATCTTGTCTCCCATGTTTAAGGTCTACTTAACATAAACCACAAGGCCACTGGACTTTTAACAAAATAATTTGTGTAAACAGTTAGGTCTTTTAATTCATAAACAATTTCATTTCTGAAGATGCAGCTATCAATAGGACATTCTTGCTTGTTCCGTTCACACATTCATGTGTGAATCTGAGGACTAAGCAGTTGTTTTACTTAGCATCAGAACACATGATTGAGAGGAGAACTCTGCATGTTATCATTTTTTAAACATGTATGACAATATACAGTTTTCATTGGGGAGTGACTGTAAATTCAACACAGCTCAAATGGGGAAGGACTCAAAGTTTATATCTAAGGCCCCAAGGTCCTGGGAACCCTAATTACAATCTCCTCATATATCATGGTGAAAAATTCTCTCATTGAGAGGTAACTCTTTAAAATTACACGAGAAAATAAAAGTAAATAATTCAAACATTCTGCTTTCTTAAATCCCAGTATTATGTTAAAAAGACAACAGAGAAACCAGTAAAGTGACAGGGAATGAAAGTAAATTTACAAGGTATTTACTAAAAATTATTAAAACACAAATCTCTTGAAAACCCGAGTTGCATCTCATGCTTTGTTCTATATAGTTTCCTTCCATATCCCTATATATCCCATCACATCTTTCAAGAAATCATCTTATTCATTTAAATAAAAACATCAAAGGACTATAGTTAATTGTCCAACTAGATTAATAAATTTGAATAGAATAATTTTAGTCAGTGTCTGCTCATGAACAGCTGTTTTAAATTAGTATATTAAGTAATTCAGACACTTTTCTTTGCAAAGGTTGCATGATTTAATAAAGTCCCATATGCCGCCACACGTGCCAACACTTCCAGCTTATCTTCAATCCAGCTGCTGTTATGATAGTAGCTGCCAACTTTCAACCAACTGAAGAGAATAATGAATCAGCTTCAAGTTGGCTCACATGTAAACTTCTACTGCTCCTAGCTAAAACACGGGCCAATTTCAACTGTAAAGAAAATTAATTAAAAAGATTTCACCTCTGCTGTTTGAGAAACATGGCACCACAAATACTGCTGAATGGGGAGTTTAAAAGCGTGCAGCTTCAGGTAAAATCCCAAAGTGTGGATTTCACTCTTAAATGCAGTAGGTTGTTTTAAAGACTGGATTTTTTGAAGAAACAGATTGGGAAATGCCTCGTCCCTAATTCATAACATGATTATTTGAGAACCCTCACACTGCTGGAGAAAAAAATGAATTAACATGACTCTTCATTTGTTAAAGGTTCATTACAGAAAACGCTTCAGAGGAAACAGGATGCAAATAAAAAGGGCCACATTTATACAGAAGCTAAAAAGCAAAAGAAGCGAGCACCAGACCTACTATTTTAAGTGAACACCGTTGTCAAGTATTTAGTAAGAGGCACAAAATAGGGCTGCCTGGTGGCTCAGAGGTTAAAGCGTCTGCCTGCAATGTGGAAGACCTGGGTTCGATCCCTGGGTCAGGAAGATCCCCTGGAGAAGGAAATGGCAACCCATTCCAGTACTCTCACCTGGAGAATCCCACGGACGGAGGAGCCTGGTGGGCTACGGTCCACGGGGTCACAAAGAGTCGGACACGACTGAGCGACTTCACTCACTCACAAAATAGGGCAACACAGCATCTGGTCCCATCACTTCATGGCAAACAGAAGTGAAGTATTTTCCTGGGTTCCAAAATCACAGCAAACAGTGGCTGCAACCATGAAATTAAAAGATGCTTCCTTCTTGGAAGGAAAGCTATGACAAATCACAACAGCATATTAAAAAGCAAAGACATCACTTTGCTGACAAAAGGCCATATAGTGAACACTATGGTTTTTCCAGTAGTCATGTACAGATGTGAGAGTTGGATCATAAAGAAGGCTGATCGCTGAAGAATTGATGCTTTAGAACTGTGGTGCTAGAGAGGATTTGAGAGTCTCTTGGACTGCAAGGAAATCAAACCAGTCAATCAATCCTAAAGGAAATCAACCCTGAAAATTTACTGGAAGGACTGAAGCTGAAGCTGAAGCTCCAATACTTTGGCCACTGGATGCGAAGAGCTGACTCATTGGAAAAGACCCTGATGCTGGAAAAGATTGAAGGCGGGAGGAGAAGCGGGTGACAGAGGATGAGATGGTTGGATGGCATCACTGACAAAATGGACAAGAGTGTGGGCAAACTCTGGGAGACAGTGGAGGACACGGGAACCCAGTGTGCCCCAGTCCATGGGATTGCAGAGTCAGACATGACTTCCAGACTGAACGACAACACAGGAGCAACATGGTAATATCAGCCCTTCTCCTAAGAATGACAAGACTGTATTAAAGTTCAGTAAACACTGGATGAAACAACTATGTGCTGGATCAGTTGCCCAGACGAGTGTTCCACGGAAATCCATGAAATGTTGCTGTTTCCAAATGCTAGATTTTCGTAGGGAAAAATAAGCAAATGTCAGAGCTTAAAATATTTCATTTATTCCTATATGTCCATCATCACTGGAAATGATTCACTGGATAGGTGGACTTCCTTGAGAGGACAGGAAAAGTTTTCTACTAAAGAGTAAAGTTAGAGTCTGCACAAGAGTGAGCCTGTACTAGTCCAAGCAAGAAGACAAACTGGACAAAACACACAATTTTTTGGTTCTGATGAACTGTCTAAAACTAGAAATAGTACAAGACTTAATTAAAAAAAAAATTTAGATCCTAACTGGCTAGACTTGTATTTTCCAATTCCAGTGATTCACAGCACCTGAAACCGAAACTGTGGCTGGATGGGTGGGATGGGCTATCTTCTCCAGCAATCTCTAATTCCCTGTTGCAGGGACCTCTGATATTTCTAGTGCTGGAAATCCTGGAGATCCCTGGGTAGGTTCTGGAGTCTTCCAGACAGTTTGGGTAATTCTAGAAAAGCTCTGTGGATGCCTCAGAGTAATTCAGAATCCAAAGAAAGAAAAATGAGCTCAGCACTATTTTCTAATTCCTTGACGTGATCCATCTTTTGACCCCTATTTAGCTTATGGATGCTGCTGAAAGTGTTCAAGAGGCAACAGACTTAAAAGGTCCATCTTCGGAGTAGCATAAACGGCTATAACTTGTCAGGAGATTGTTGTCCAGTTAAGCAGCCACAGTAATTCCCCAAATGACTGAGTTAGCACTTGCCCAAATGGAGGCAAAGGAAGCTGTTGATTCCTTTACCTCACTGAATCACATTAATAAAACTATTTGGAAAGTGCTCTTGTCTATTTTGCACAACAGGCTACGTGTCTGCTCTCAGCAAAATCTTGTGCAAATGTATGAACCACGTGCTTATCTGCTATTGCTACCGCATTACCTGCTACTGCTCTGGTAAGCAAGAGGCAAGAAATTTCACAGGTGTAACAATTCATTTGAGGCTTCCTAGATGGGGTCGCAAAGAGTTGGACATGACTGAGCGACTGAACTGAACTGAACTGAAGGTGGCCCAGTGGTAAAGAATCCTCCTGCCAAAGCAGCAGACTCTGGTTCGATCCCTAGGTCAAGAAGATAACCTTCAAAGAAGAAATGGCAACCCACTTTAGTATTCTTGCCTAGAGAATTCCATGGACAGAGGAGCCTGACGAGCTACAGTCCTTGGGGTCTCAAAAGAGTCAGACACGACCGAGCAACTGAGCACAGCACATATCACAACAATTTATTTGTAATTCTGAAAACAAGACATTCACCAATACT
Source organism: Bos taurus (assembly GCF_002263795.3). NCBI lineage: Eukaryota > Metazoa > Chordata > Mammalia > Artiodactyla > Bovidae > Bos > Bos taurus. The sequence continues at coordinate 37,025,532 of NC_037350.1, forward strand.
GGTGTGTCCAAACTTGTCTGTACATGAGACAACTTTATGTAGAATAAGCTAGAACAGATGCAAAGGAGGGACACAGGCCAACAACAGACATCTAACATAAAAATTCTTATTCTTTAGCTTTGCCCTCCGTTCTCAAGATCAGGAAGTATTAGAGATCCATCATTATTCTGTTTTCTACTTTGAAAGTTGTATATACTTAATGATTATAATTATGAAATCCTAGAATAAGTATACTTTCCATTCACTGATTTGAATATTTGAACAATTAGCTGGATTTGCTTGAATGCAAACCAAGTGTCTTTATTTCTGGTGGTTAGGATAATCAAGAAACGCCTAGAGGTGAAAAAAAAAATTAGACACATAAAGGGAAGATGAGGAAGGAAGGAGAAAGTAAACAGAGGAAAAAGATTCGTATGTAGTCAGGATAAGTGACTAATTGAAGGTGGAAAAAATAATTGCTTACAATTTGTATAAAGCAATCATATCCACGTAGTACTTGGTACAAAGGTACATAATTATAAACAAGATGGAAATAAAGAGTTGTATTTTAATTAAGAAAAACAACAGAGGAAAAAATTATGGGAAAAAAATTATGGAAAGTAGAAAGACCCATGCCACAAATATGCCAAGATAAATGACATATTCCCCAAGGGGACGATAGTGCCCCGGACTTGAGAACATTCCGAATGACCTTGGCCGGCACTATTTCCTGCCTTGTATAATCATAGAAGGCATTCAACCCTTGGTGATGATGAGAAGTAGGATTTTTAAGAATATAATTATAGGCTGCAAGTGTTTTCTGTGGAAGCAAAATTATCATTCATGTCTGAGATTGTGTAAATATGCCTTAATTTTGGTCAATGGCAATTTGAACTTTAAAAAAACAGAATCTCAAAACCTCCTTATAAAGCTCCATTCTTCAAGAAAACTACAGGGGTAAGTGTGTAAAAGCAAAGATGTTCCCAGATACTCTTCCAAAAATGCTATTTCGTAGAAAATTATCTCTTTTGTAGTGACATGATTTGACCTATCTCCATGTCAGAAACAGTTGACAGCTTCAAAAAGCCACATGAAAGGAGATGTAAGCAGAGCAAAGCTAAAGCAGTTTTCATCTACTAGGTCAGGTACAGAGATGATCACAATGCACATTACCTTAGGAAGACTGGCAACCCTACACAAATTAATGGTGTGTGATGCACAGATGGAAGGTGGATAAAACTGAGAGGAAAGAAGAAACCACATCAAGGGTGTCTAAGGAAAACTCAAGGCTTTGAAAGCTTCAAAAGCCTCACCTCTCTGGCCTTTAATTGTGGCTACCACAAGTGCATTTTTGCCACATGCTTTTAAAAGAAAAAAGAAACGGTGATTTTCTTAAGTGCTAACAGACTTACTTGTCTTTCAGAAAATCCACCACTCTTTTGAAGTCAGCCACGCAGTATTCTCTTTTCATTTCCATGAGCACAGTGTCAGAGGCAGACTGAACTGGTATGTGCAGAAAAGCATAGACTCGGGGGTGATGAAGGATTTTTGCCATTTCCTTGGGAAAGATGGAAGGAGAAAACATTAATCATTTTAACAAATCAGATCAACTCTCACAAGTGCAAGTGAATAAACATAGCTAAAAACAGACCAATCCTCTAGGCTCCTCAAGTGAAGGCCACTGACTACACTCTAGGATGACATCTGGGAATTTAACCTGACTTCCCGAGGATTTAACAGAAAAGCTACTTCCTCATGGTCATTGCCTCTCTTAGGTGACGAAACAGAGATAAACTCATGTAAATCCTAGAGACTAAAAAGATTTCTGAGTTCTTCAAAATAAGCACCACTCATCCCTTGCCTCAAGGCAATGTTATATTCTGGCCTGTTACATTAGCAGCAGAAACAGCAATATTTAAGGCAAACAGTTGAAGCTGTAGAATCCTGAGTACTTGAATAAAGTTCCCAAATTTACAGAAAGTCAATACTTTTTTTTTAATACTAAAGCAGAAAAAGAAATCTGTGACTCACTTGTTTCTTTTTCAGATAGTTAGCAAACACTTATTTTTGAGCATGCAAAAGGCACAGTATCAGACAACGAAGCCAATCAGTTCACCTCTGGTCACCTACTGGTATCTACCTATAAGCTGCTGCTGCTGCTAAGTCACTTCAGTCGTGTCCGACTCTGCGACCCCAGAGATGGCAGCCCACCAGGCTTCCCCGTCCCTGGGATTCTCCAGGCAAGAACACTGGAGTGGGTTGCCATCTCCTTCTCCAATGCATGAAAGTGAAAAGTGAAAGTGAAGTCGCTCAGTCGTGTCCGACTCTAGTGACCCCATGGACTGCAGCCTACCAGGCTCCTCCGTCCATGGGATTTTCTAGGCATAAGTACTGGAGTGGGGTGCCATTGCCTTCTCCACCTATAAGCTGCAGAGTTTCAAAGAGGAGAAAGAAGGGAAGAGCAGGAAGAAGAATCTGTCTGGTAAAGTTAAAGAGAGCAGGTCTGAGTGAAATAATTAGGAAATACATAGATTGTTCTAAATTCCTCCAAGGATATGAAATGGACAGGAAAAAGAATGGTAAAAGGAAAACTGAGGTAAGGAAACCATTTATGTGAGCAGTAAGAAAAATGTGCCGAACTATGGCCCATCAGTGGTGGGGGAGGGGAGGGGGGGAAAGAGGGAGTTGAGGGACAGGGTGGACACTAAGCGTCCGAAAGAGGTAACAGTGTCAAGAAAGGAACTGCTCTTCAGTACCTTGCATGTGTCCAGTGATTTTACTTTTCAAAGTACTATACTGTACTCTCACATCTGCTATCTAATTTTATCATTAGAAAAGCATTTTGAGGGATCTTGTGGACTCAAAGAGCCACCTAATTCCATAGAGGTGACCGCCTCTTTGCTATTCAGGGCTCAGTCATGTATACTTATCACCCGTGACCTTTGTCCCTTCCTTTTCTTTGCATTGACTATGAATACTAGTATTTTGACCAAAGTGGAAGAAAAGAATGACAAACTCAAGCTCCTTATTTGCTTCAGAGCAGCTTAGTTGGTTTAAAAAAAATCCTTCTGATTAAGAAATTCAAATAACCAAATGATATTACTCATGGATGTCCTTTATCGACCTTCTCTTGCAGGAATTAATTGGGATATGCGACCGAGCGACTAACACACACAGACACACTGTGTTAAACATAGATCACTCAACTGGGACTGAAGTTCAAGGATTGATTTGGCAGCAAACGACTGGCTAACACATGACCTGAAGTTCTCCTTCACAGAATTGGCATTTCTTGGCTGCGTATTTAGTCAGAAGGCTCTTCACCTCCTTACTCAAGACTACTATGTATAAGGCTTTGGGAGGCAGGCCTGAACATTCATCATCACTACCGACTCTGAGTAAATACACTGGCCTCCTGCTATGACTCTCCATCTTTCAGGTTTTTTACACCTGAGCATCACCATTCTTGAACAGTGTGAGAAAAACAATTATACAAAAATCTCTGTTTTCTAAAGGGGCAGGACTCAGCTTTAGCTAACCTGCAACATACATACTGTGGCAAAAAAAAAATGACACCTTTACAAGTAACACAATTTGTGAATTGAAATTCTACTTTCAATCTCTGTGCACTGGTTTTCTTATCTGAAGAATGAAGACAGTGGTAATTCCCACCTCATAGGGTTACTGGGCTACGGTAAGAATAAGACAACCCAGTAAAGTGCTTATGTGTTAGCATTTAAGACATAAATTATCTAACATGCTTCGTCTTTGGAGAATGTTTAAAATTCATACTAACACATTTTCATACACGTTAATGAAAGCATCAATAGACAGAATTGCTTTTCAACAAGGTAGCTTCCTTAACTAGTAAGTGAAGGAGTGATAACTTGTACTGATTCGCAAAAAATAAATTTGGAAAGGGTTCCCAGTGAACATGACCTGGGGGCCAGAAGGGGTGCAGTCTCTATTGGAAACACTCAGGGTGGCCCTTCTACTATAAACAGGATATTTCACTAGATGAAACATCACCCTATTATAGTATGACAATTTTCAAATTACAATGTTAATAGAAAACAAGCAGGATAAATTTGGTGGGTTTTCCCCTCTTTGGCTCTCAAAGTAAGATTTCCCAACAGTAATTATCTCCAGCTTCATACTACAGACTTTGCAACTTCATAAAAGTAGGTACCAAAACACAAAAATAAGCTCACCCCTTGCATAAAGTCTGTACTTCTTTCACTAGAAGAACCACAACTTAACGTATATTAACATAACCCAACGGAGAAAGCAATGGCACCCCACTCCAGTACTCTTGCCTGGAAAATCCCATGGACAGAGGAGCCTGGTAGGCTGCAGTCCATGGGGTCGCTAAGAGTCAGACATGACTGAGCGACTTCACTTTCACTTTTCACTTTCATGCATTGGAGAAGGAAATGGCAACCCACTCCAGTGTTCTTGCCTGGAGAATCCCAGGGACGGGGAAGTCTGGTGGGCTGCCGTCTATGGGGTCGCACAGTCGGACACGACTGAAGCGACTTAGCAGCAGCAGCAGCAACATAACCCAAAGAGACAAAGTAGATATTTTTTGTATTGTTTTCCCTTCTATCCCTCTTCTCACTTAACACTGTTGGTTACATATAACCTCCAATACTTTGGCCACCTGATGCGAAGAGACGACTCATTGGAAAAGACCCTGATGCTGGGAAAGATTGAGGGCAGGAGGAGAAGGGGACGACAGTGGATGAGATGGTTGGATGGCATCATCAACTCAATGGACATGAGTTTGAGCAAACTCCAGGAGATAGTGAAGGACAAGGAAGCCTTGTGTGCTACAGTCCATCGGGTCACAAAGAATTGGACACAACTGAGTGACTGAACAACAAATGAATAACCTTTGGGCTACTTCCCCTTTCAAAATTCTTCTCTATTTTTAAGGTTTAGTTTGGAGTTCCAGATTCTCTGGTATAAGGGATGACTTTTTATTCTGTGATGCCTCAGCAATCTGTTCCTGCTATCACCAACATATTTCCTTAAATCTACCATGCAACGTGGCCGTGCATCTCCTAAACAGGTCTCCAAGGATAGTACTCATGTCTTACTCCATTCTCTGGATTCTACAATGACTAGGACTATGCCAAGTATACACCACCAAATATATAAACAGAGATTTAAGTCAAAACCACATCCACATACAACAAGAAAGATTTAAAATATAATTGCTATTTGACAGTAAAACAAACTTTCCATTAGTTCCACTTGGCTAAAGCAGGTAGATAAGCACATATTCAGGCAGGTATACAAGCAGATAATTGGCCTGCCTTAACTGTAGAACTTTGGCCACCTGATACAAGCAGTCGAGTCACTGGAAAAGACCCTGAGGCTGGGAAAGATTGAAGGCAAAAGGAGAAGAGGGCGGCAGAGGATTAGAGGAGACTGTGAGGGACAGGGAGTCCCTGCCTGCTACAGTCCACAGGTCGCAGAGTCAGACACAACCTAGCAACTGAACAGCAACAAACAATTTTAGAAGCCAAGATCAGATACTTTCTAGGTAGCCCCACCATGGGTTATAGCTCTAAAAATCTGCTGGAGCTTTGGATTAAAATCACAATGTATACTCTTATGGAAGTAATTTACAAATGTGTGCTCAAGAACAGCAGTCAAGAGCAACCCTAAGCTCTGAGGTGGGTAACAGAGACTGAAAGCAAGTGACATCACTCTGCCGACAAAGGTCTGTACATTCAAGGCTATGGTCTCCCCAGTGGTCACATATGGTTGTGAGAGCTGGACTATAAAGGCAGAACGCCTCCAAACTGTGGCGCTGGAGAAGACTTCTGAAAGTCCCTTGGAGAGCAAGATCAAATCAGTCAATCTTAAGGGAGATCAACCCTGAATATGCACTGGAAGGACTGATGCTGAGGCTGAAGCTCCAGTACTCGGGTCATCTGATGCAAACAGATGATTCATTGGAAAAGTCCCTGATGCTGGGAAAGACTGAGGGCAGAGGAAGAAGAGGGCATCAGAAGATGAGATGGTTAAATGGCATCACCAACTCAATGGACATGAATTTGGGCAAACTCCAGAGATGGTGAAGGACAGTGAGGCCTGGCGTGCTGCAGTTCATGGAATCACAAAGAGTGGGACACGACTGGGTGACTGAACAACAACAACAAAACAGGCAGGTGTGTGTGCAGGCATGTGCGCACACAGGTGTGTGTGCACATGCCTGGGTGTGTTTTGAGGAGCCCTTGTAGCAACTAGCATAGAAACAGTATCTGCTACTGCTACTGCTACTGCTAAGTCCCTTCAGTCCTGTCCGACTCTGTGTGACCCCATGGACGGCAGCGCACTAGGCTGCCCTGTCCCTGGGATTCTCCAGGCAAGAACACTGGAGTGGGTTGCCATTTCCTTCTCCAATGTGTGAAAGTGAAAAGTGAAAGTGAAGTTGCTCAGTCGTGTCCGACTCTTAGCGACCCCATGGACTGCAGCCCACCAGGCTCCTCCATCCGTGGGATTTTCCAGGCAAGAGTACTGGAGTGGGGTGCCATTGCCTTCTCCGAGAAACAGTATCTATTAATATTTTAATACCAGTTCATTTTTAATGTAAGGGTTGAAGTATCAAGGCTGCTTAAAATATAAATGTTGACTACTTTGTAGGTAAGGACCAGAATGCCTAACAGATCAAGAAAATAGTATTTCTATCTGTTGTTTTCATATGGAGTTTTCCTATTACAAGCTGGTAATCATCTCAGTGTTTGTGATTTTTTAATGAACTTAAAAAGCAAAGAAAAAAAAAAAATGAAAACAGGTTTAATTTTGAAAAGTTATTTATATATGGTATATTTTTAAAAGCAATGTTAAGTCTCACTTTTATTGCCCTGCAATTATCATATCAGTCATCATTTTCCACCTGGTATTGACTATATATACACTAGGAGCCAGCACAGTCGATCAGTGTGTAGGAGTGTGTAATACACATTAATACTTGCATTCAGACGTCCCTGCAACTCACTCACAGTGAAAGCCCTCTCAGATTATAACTCTGTTGGCAAGAATATGCATACTTACAATGCAAAATTTAACACTGCTATTTTTTTTTAGCTAACCTAAGATACCTGAGCTAATCTAAGAAGCAAGCATACATAATATACATAAGCTAACCTAAGAATACGCTAAAAAAAAAAAAAAAAAAAAGGTAAGAAACTATGCCATTTACCCTTAGGAATTTAAAAATAGCTTATTTGATATATAAATACATAGCATACCACTCACTCATAAAAAGTAAGCAATTATTAATAAATGTTTTTTAGCATATTCACAGGATGGTGAAATGTGCCTGGAAAATTCTTATCACTCAAAAGTAAACTTCACCCAGCAATCCCACTCCTAGATATACACCCCGAGGAAACCAAAATTGGAAACAACACATGTATCCCATCATTCATTGCAGCACTATTTACAATAGCTAGAACACGGAAGCAACCTAGATGCCTACAGACAGATGAGTGGATAAAGAAGTTGTGGTACATATACACAATGGAAAATTACTCAGCCATAAAAAAACACATTTGAGTCAGTTCTAATGAGGTGGATGAACCTAGAGCCTATAATACACAGTGAAGTAAGTCAGAAAGAGAAAGATAAATATCATATACTAACACATATACATGGAATCCAGAAAAATAGTACTGAAGAACTTATTTGCATGGCAGCAATGGAGAAACAGACATAGAGAACAGACTTATGGACATGGGGAGAGGGGAGGAGAGCGTGAGATGTATGGAGAGAGTAACGTGGAAACCTATATTACCATATGTAAAATAGATAGCCAACGGGAATTTGCTGTATGACTAAGGAAACTCAAACAGGGGCTCTGTATCAACCCAGAGGGGTGGAATGGGGAGCGAGATGGGAGGGAGGTTCAAGAGGGAGGGGACATATGTATACCTATAGCTGATTCATGTTGAGGTTTGACAGAAAACAACAAAATTCTGTAAAGCAATTATCCTTTGATTAAAAAAACAAATAAATTTAAAATATAAGTAAACTCCATTTGGGGTGGAACTTTCTGTGGCCCATAAAACTACATTTCTCTGTCCTGTGTTCTAGTTTTGTAACTGATATACATTTTCATTCCAATATGTATTGAAAAGTGGTTAAGAGAAAGGACTCAGCAGTCTGGACAGGCTTAGGCTCTAAATCTAGTTATTCTATTTACTGTTCTTCACTGCAGACACATTACTTAAATGTTTCTGAATGTTTGTTTTCTTCATTCATAAAATGACAGTGTATCAGTAGGATGCATCAGGTGATACTGTATATAATCTCAAAACTCTTGGTGGCTTATAACAACAAAAATGTAACTCTTCCTCACATTACAGGAATGTCATGGATTGGTTGAAGCTTTGCTTAAGTCGCTTTCACTTGCAAATTTAAAATGTGGAAGAGGGGGAAGCAAAGAGAGACATAGAATCATCAACTTGAACCATATGCCCAGAAATTGTGCCTGTCACTTCTGCATGCATTTCACTGGCCACTGTAGGTCTCACAGCTACTCTCAGGTTTAATAGGCAGAGATTCTAACACGGAGGAGGGAGAGGCAGAGATTCCCATCACGGAGAGGGAAACCAGAATGTCTGGTAAGCAATGATACAATCTACCAGAGAAATAATAAAAAATACCTACACCGAAGAGGGAGGGGTCAGATGAGATATCCATAAAGTACTCAGTGGAGTGCCTTACACACGTGAGCGTGCCTTCATCAAAGGAGGCTGTTGTGTGTTCACATGTTTAGAAAACGCAAAGGAGGTTACTGCCTTCTTTGCATCCCTATCCGAGAGACACAGCTTGCTGTTTAATAAACACTTGTTTTGCTGCATCATTTTATATACCAAGCATCCGTAACTAGAGCAGAGTAATCACCAGAACATACTTTCCACTCTATTCCATGTGACACATGAAACAAAAGTTATCTGAAATTAGCATCATTGGGGATAATGAGATCATAAATAAAGGAGAGCTGAATATTTCTAGATAGATGTTTAACATCTGCCTTCTGACTGGATTCTTTAATTGGGGATTCCAGGGTGGAACCCACCAGTCAATGCTAATTATTTATTTACTTCATATTAAAGAGAAGCCAACTGAATTGTCTGAGTTGAATGCTCAGTCTAACTAGGTTGAATGTATCAATACTATCCCCATTAAATTGATCAGGTATTGATTTGTTCTTTTAGTGTTTGGTAGACATGGTCTTTTTTTAAGGGAAAAGTATATATACTTTTTAAAGTGTATACACACACACACACACATATATATATATATGTGTGTGTGTATATATATATATATATTTGTTTTTTACCATATACTTGTTCATGTTATACAGTGTTTGAATCACAACAGATTTTGTTGTTAGTTTTCTTCTGTTTTATCTTATTTTAAAATTAGTACAGTAAACCTGACTTTTTTTCTATGTGTTCAGTTTCATGAATTTTAGTATATGTGTAGGTTTATGCAACAATCACCACAATCCAGATATAAGAGCTCTCTTTTGATTTCTTGGCCTTAGCAGAGTAGAATAATTTAAAAATAACACAAGCCATTGATAATATCAGTTGAAAATAAATGTGTGTATAATTACAACTCTTAGTGTTTTGACATTTAGTATTAACATATATTATCATCTTCATAATGTAAAGTCTGATTGTTGACTCTGACACTGAACTGAGAATGACACTGAGGTGAAGCAGTAATGGTAATTGGGCACTAAAGTCCTTTTACCATTTCTATGAAAGCTAATTAGGACAGACATTTTGTCTTCACTTATTTTAATGCAAATACTGAAAATGTTAACTCTGCAGTTTAGAAGTGAATTTCCTATTATAATTAAGTTATAGACAAAGTGTAAATTAGAATCTGTTCACAATATCGACTCCTTTTCATTTGGGATATAAGGATGGGAAATGTTCTCTTTTTATGCTCCCTAGTTCACTTTCTAATGCTATTAATGATAATTTATCTTTGGATGGCTGAGAAGAAGTTTGAATGTGGATGTGCTAAGTTGTCTCAGTCGTGTCCAACTCTCTGCGACTCCATGGATTGTAGCTCGCCAGGCCCCTCTGTCCATGGGCTTCTCCAGGTAAGAATACTAGAGTCAGTTGCCATGCCCTCCTCCAGGGGATCCTCCCGACCCAGGGATGGAACCCGAGTCCCCTAAAGCTCCTGCACTGAAGGCAGATCTCTACCACTGAGCCCCAGGAATCAGTGTAGATGCAGGGAAATGACTTAGTGGCTGATACAGTGTCATTACCGAAGGAATGCGTGAAATACAACTCTGGTCTTATTTTACCTTGACCTATATGACTTTAAGAGTGTTGAAGGTGACTCCGGAAATAGGATCTCCTAGAACACAGGCACGGATTTTGTCTTTAATGCAAAACTGCAAAGAGTTAACATTTTCAGTGTATGCATTAAAATAAGTGAAGACAAATGTCTGTCCCAATCAGACATTTTACCTTTACCTAGAAACCTTTGTAGGACTTACTCCAAAATAGCCATGTTGATTATTCAACTGAATCATTCCATCATCCATTCATTCAACTATACATTAATTTTTTAAGTGCCAGGAAGCAAGGAAATGAGGAGATACAGAAAAACACAGTATGCTCTTGGGGTATGAGCATGGATGGTAAAATTGTAGGACAGAAGAGCTAAATGAAGTCTGTACAGAGTGCTCTGGCGGTGAGAATAAAACTACCCAAAAAAGAGATATTTAAAATGACATAATACTGCTGCAACAGGGATGAACTTTGCAAACATTATGTTAAGTGAAATCAGCCAGACCAAAATGAAAAATATTGCATGAGCTCACTTACATGCTGCTGCTACTGCTAAGTCACTTCAATTGTATCTAAGTCTGTGCGACCCCATAGACGGCAGGAAGCCCACTAGGCTCCCCCCGTCCCTGGGATTCTCCAGGCAAGAACACTGGAGTGGGTTGCCATTTCCTTCTCCAATGCATGAAAGTGAAAAGTGAAAGTGAAGTTTACATGAGGTACCTACAACAGGCACACTCAAGAGAGACAAGGGGGAGAGAGGTACAGGGAGTGTATTGTTTAATGGGCACAGAATTTCAGTTTAGGAAAAGGAAAGGTTCCAGAGATGGACTGTGGTTATGGGTACAAAATACTGTGAATGTACTTAATGTCAGTGAACTGTACACTCAAAAACAGTCAACAGGTATAACAACACATAAGATACAAGGCGGTATATCTTATAAAGTGATCCAGTGACCTGTCATATCAGTTCTGCTTTTTTAAATCTAATAATATCAATTCTATCTTTAAAAGTACATTTGGGAAAAGTAATAAGTACTCTTGGAGACCACTTAATGATTCTCTACCTATTTACTCTTTTATCAAATACACTGACTGTAAAATTATTTGTTGAAATTAGAAAAAGAATTGTTTGAGGGTTGGACTCATAGATTTTACAGGCTAAACATGTTACTCACTTCTAAAATAAAGATGTACATGGTAATTAGTGAACATAATGAAAAAAAACATTATTCTGTTTTAAAAAATGAATGTCTTTATTTTATACAAAGGTAATAGATACTCGTTTTTAAGGTTTTGGAAAAACAGAAAAAACAGAGAAAAACAAATCATAGTTAAAGCAATGTTGTTACTATCATCATGAAACAATTATAAAATTATACTTGATACGATCTAGTAGGCTTGCTGCTGCTGCTGCTGCTGCTAACTCACTTCAGTCAGGTCCGACTCTAAGCCACCCCATAGACGGCAGCCCACGAGGCTCCCCCGTCCCTGGGATTCTCCAGGCAAGAAGACTGGAGTGGGTTGCCATTTCCTTCTCCAATGCATGAAAGTGAAAAGTAAAAGTGAAGTCGCTCAGTCATGTCCCACTTTTAGCAACCCCATGGACTGCAGCCTACCAGGCTCCTCCGCCCATGGGATTTTCCAGGCAAGAGTGCTGGAGTGGGTTGCCAGTGCTTAGAAAATCTAAAATGATTTTCAAAGACCAAATATCAAGTTAATAATATTTCTTGATAATATATCATTCTGTGAGAGCTCTATTTCTTCAGAAATGAAAGAAGCAAAACTTTCTTCTAAGCAGGGTCCAAATCACCCAGATTCTTATATTCAAGGGACCCCTAATGCTCCCACATTAGTATAGCAGGAGAGAGAAACTGGAATATGAAAACAATAAACGAAGGAGAATCAGAGATAAGAATCAGCAAAACAGCTCAGAATCATTCCTGAAGAAGTTGTTACCATTCGAGCGGTGTTGTCCCTGGTGTTATGATCAGAGAGTAGGAAAAAAACAGACATGGAAGAAATTTATTTGTTTGAAAAGAAGACAAAAATGAGAATGAAAGCAGAAGGAGAAGAGGGAGGGGCAATTCTTTCCCCACTCTCAAATTTATTGTAAGGGAATTCTTGCCTGGAGAATCCCACTGACAGAGTAGCCTGGCAGGCTATAGTCCATGGGATCCCAAAGAATTGGATAAGACTGAAGCCAATTAGCACAAGGGAATTTCGGGGGGGGGGGGGAAGGACCATAAGCAGTCATTTAATTGGAATGATTATTAGAGGAAAGGAGAAAGATCTCAGCAGTTTCTGAATCACGTACCATTAAGTGGTACAGTAGTAGTAAAAGTGAAAGTTGCTCAGTCATGTCCAACTCTTTTTGATCCCATGGAAAGAGGCTGCTCTGTCCATGGAATGCCAGGCTCCTCTGTTCATGGAATTCTCCAGGCCAGGATTCTGGAGTGGGTAGCCTTTCCCTTCTCCAGGGGATCTTCGCAACCCAGGGATTGAACCTAAGTCTCACGCATTGCTGGCAGATTCTTTACCATCTGAGCCACCAGGGAAGCCCAACAGTAGTAGCTGTCATAGTAATAACAACAATGATGACAGATAGCCTCCTTAGGTGCCAGGGGATACCATTTGCTGATTCACGCTGAAACCTGCAGAGCTGGGGGGCAGGGGCTTTCAGGGGAGTGCCTCCCCCAAGTTCCAAAGAGCAGACTCAAGTCTAATTATCCAAGTTAGAAAACGCAGACACAAAGAAAAAGTAGTGTAGCAAGAAAAGCACTAAAAGCTGAAGCAATAGTTTAGGGATAAAAGAGAGTCCAAGTTCCTCCTCAAGGGATATACATAACAATCTGACACACACCTTTGAAACGTTCTACAGAAACTAAGACCCACACCCAGGTGGAAATGGCAATTACATACTGACCACAAGCTCTAGACTTCTGACTGTGGTACAGTCCCAGGTCTGTGAAACATAAGGTGGATGATTAAGATTTCCAGAACATCACCCTGTTACCTCACCACCAAGCTGCAACCCTCACCCCAAATTCTGTCTTTAAAAATCCTTCCCTGAAAGTCATCAGGAACCTCAGGTCTTTGGAGTGGGAGGAGCCCATTCTCCTTACAAGGCACCCTGCAATGAACGCTATACTTTCCTTCGTACAACTTAGTGCCAGCAGACTGGCTTTGGTGAGTCATGAAAGCAGACCCAAGTTTACTGTGATAACAACACTCATTATCTCATTTAAATTTCTGCACAAACCTAGAAAGTAGTTTCACTGAATCTAAGACTCAGGGAAGTTAAAACCTTGTTTAAGGTCAATGGTACAGCTGTAGTGTAAACACAGTCACCCTGACTAAAGTTACAATAGACCAACTCTCAAATATGCCTCTTTCACATATACATTATTTTGAGCTAAAGGTGACTGAGAACCAGCAGACCCAGGAAAAGCTCAAAAAATGGCACCTTCCTTTTCCTTTGGTAAAAGGAATTTCTACATATAAAATTTCCATTTTTAAAGGTAGAAATTTTGGGGAAAAAAAGATGTAAACATGGAAATTCCACACTGAGAACAAAATTTTAACAATTCCTATCAACAGTGGTGACAGAAGACTCTCGAGAGTCCCTTGACAGCAAGGAGATCAAACCAGTCAATCCTAAAGGAAATCAGTCCGGAATATTCATTGGAAGGACTGATACTGAGGCTGAAGCTTCAATACCTTGGCTGAAGCTCCAATACTCTGGCCACCTGATGCAAAGAGCCAACTCACTGGAAAAGACCCTGATGCTGGGAAAGATGGAAGGCAAAAGAAGGGGCTGGCAGAGGATAAAATGGTTAGATAGTATCACTGACTCAACAGATATGAATCTGAGCAAATTCCAGGAGACGGTGAAGGACAGGGAAGCCTGGCGTGCTGCAGTCCACGGGGTCACAAAGAGTCAGACATGACTGAGTGAATGAAAAACAACAACAAATCAATGGTGAAGACAAGACTTAAATATGCATAAGAAACCTTTCTAAACAATCCCTGTTCACTATACATTTCTTAGTCACTTTCCCATAACTAGTTTTCTACACCCCAAAGCTACAAATACATTTTCTTTAATTTTAGCATAAGATGGTAAGTAAACCCAAGTTCTAAACACCCTTTAGGGTTACTGACTACTGGGTGCTTCCATGCACATAGGCAGGAAGCACATGTCAATAACCTTTTTTCTATTACTAATCTATCTTTGGCTAGTCTAACTTACAGAAACCACCTGGAGATCCTTAGATAGGTAGAGGAAAAGATTTTTTACTCTCCTACACTCGGCTCCACCAAAATGTGTCTCACAAATGTGTCCTCACTAAATCTAAAATATTTTTTGAGGACCAGCATTAATAAATTCACATGACAATGTAAACAGTAAATCATTTCTAGAAGCAGAGCTGCAAATAAACAGTGAAGAGTTTTCACTCCAAAACAATACCAAAAACACAAAGACAATTACAAATTTTCAGTTTGCAAAATTCTCCTTACATTTATTAAAATGTGAATTTTCCCCAAATGTCTCAAAATGCATGAATTAAATGGCTCTTACAACAGTACTTGAAATTAAAAGGTAACAAATTAATAGACTCTTTTTACTCTTTTGCTATTGAATAATATGGAATTTGAGTTGAAACTGATAAATGGGTATATGATTTTTATAAAGGAACAAAGAGGAGCCTATTTCTTTTTTGTTCTACTTTAATTGTTTTCACTTTGGTAAAACTGGCTTCACATGTCAGTTCCTTAATTGGACCTGAAATGAAAGCATTTCCAGTTACTGCATGGTAGGCTAGCTTGTCTAAGAACACCTTAACAGAGTATTTTGATATTTGAATCTGCTTTTTTATTTTGATATTTGAATCTGCTTTTTTAATCACTGTGGTTCCAAAGTTATAGGATCAGATAGCTTGTCTAGAATGTAAAGAAATATCAGGAAAAAATTTCATTTGATGAGCCAAATTTACCAGTTAAGACTTGAGCTACTAGGTTGGTGCAAACATAATTGCGGTTTTTGCATTATTGAAATCTTCCCTTTTATATTGGAATAAACAATTGTGGTTATGTTAAACATCATTTGAATGGGAACTTCTCCTTTATGTTTTTTTGCTAAAAATTTATTACTTACTGCTTATTTTATATTTACTTTAGACTAGGGAAATTATGTTAGACAAAAAGCAAATTTGAGTGATTTTCTTATTTGGGTTCAAAATGGGTCATGAAGCAGCAGAAACAACTCACAACATCAACAATGCATTTGGCCCAGGAACTGCTAATGAACGTGCAGCATGGTGGTGGTTCAAGAAGTTTTGCAAAGAAGACGAGAGCCTTAAAGACGAAGAGTGAAGTGGCTGGCCATTGGAAGCTGACAATGACCGATTGAGAGCAATCACTGAAACTCATTCTCTTACAACTACAAGAGAAGTGGCTGAAGAATTCAACATCAACCATCCTGTAGCAGTTCAGCATTTGAAGCAAACTGGAAAGGTCAGAAAGCTCATAAGTGGGTGCCTCGTAAACTAACCAAAAACAAAACAAGTCGTTGTTTTGAAGGGTCGTCTTCTCTTACTCTATGCAACAACGATCATGTCTTGATTGGGTTGTCATGTGCGATGAAAAGTGGATTTTATATGATAGCCGGCGATAACCATCTCAGTGGTGGGACCGAGAAGAAGCTCCAAAGCACTTCCCAAAGCCAAACTAGCACCCCCAAAAAGGTCATGGTCACTCTTTGTTGGTCTGCTGCCCATCTGATCCACTACAGCTTTCTGAATCCTGGCAAAATCATTATATCTGAGAAATATGCTCAGCAAATCAATGAGATGCTTCAAAAACTGCAACACCTGCAGTCAGCATCAGTCAACAGAAAGGCCCCAATTCTCCACAATACCACCCAACCACATGTCACACAGCCCATGCTTCACAAGTTGAACGGACTGGGCTACAAAGTTTTGCCTCATCTGCCATGTTCACCTGACTTCTTGCCAGCGGACCACCACTTCAAGCACCTCGACAACTTTTTGCAGGGAAAAATCCATCCACAATCAACAGCAGCAGAAAATGCTTTCCAAGAGTTTGCTGAATCCTAAAGTTTGGATTTTTATGCTACAGGAATAACCAAACTCATTGCTTGCTGGCAAAAATATGTTGACTGTAATGGTTCCAATTTTGATTTAAAAAGATGTGCTTGAGCCTAGTTATAATGATTTAAAATTCATAGTCCCAAACTGAAATTACTTTTGCACCAACCTAATATTTTTTAAGTGTTTTTTAAATCAAACTGAAGTTAAAATCCTATGCAATTAAAATTGATTTCCTCAGATTAGAGGGGAAAATGAAGATTTTTATTTTCCTTCTTTCTGTCAAAGTCTGTGGCCTTTAAAAATATGAAAAACTGATGCACCTTTTTTGAAAGGATCTGCCTAATAAGACAAGTGATCATTTGATACAAAAGTATTTTCAGATCTTACATGTTGCCATTTTTAGAGGATTTACCTATTTAGAAAATAAAGATAGTAGAGTAGGACTTGAACTTCATCTTCCCAATGATCAAATGTTATAAATATACATTATTCACATATTATGCTTACTTGGCTTCAAAACTGGATAAATATAGGTCTAAATAACAATCATTAAGGGCTTCCCTGGTAGCTCAGCTGGTAAAGAATCTGCCTGCAATACAGGATACCCTGGTTCAATTCCTGGGTTGGGAAGATTCTCCTGGGTTGGGAAGATTCTCTAGAGAAGGGATAGGCTACCCACTCCAGTATTCCTGGGCTTCCCTGGTGGCTTATCTGGTAAAGAATCCACCTGCAATGTGGATTACAATGTGGATTAACAATCATTAAGGAGATGTAAGACACCATATTATGTGCTATGTATTTCCTCCTGTCTTAGGTGAGAAAAAGAATTTCCAAGTCAATTATTTTGTCTTTTTTAATATTTCAAAATTATCTAGAGATTGGTAATCTAGAAGACAGGAAAACAGAGTGTCCAAGAGAGGCTAACAAAATGTGTAATACGTTGAAATGAACCCTATGGAGAGCGACGGTGCCACCCACAGTTGTCCATAGCATGTTCAGTTCATTTCCTTTGTCCCATCCTCACAGGACTCTAAATAACCTCTCCACAGAACTAACTAGACGGGCACAGTTCATACAGGCAATCTATAAAAACCTGGGATTATTCTGAAATAAGAATAATAATTTATTCTGAATAAATAATACTCAGTGTCCCTGAAGAAATGGTGTCAAGAAGTAGGAGAACAAGGTCCAGACAAAGAAATTTCTCTGCAGAGGCTGTCCTGAGAACAATGAACACTCTGAAATGTTTTCAGCTGAGTGAAATGAAGACAGGAAAATCCAACCCCTTAGAGGTTTAAAGATTAGACATTAAAACTACTCATTAAAAATCAAAAACAAATGGGATACTCCCATCTTGGTGTTTATTTTCCCGTTAATAAACTATTGAAAGACCTTCCCAAGGACTGATTATATATATGACGTTTAAAAATGAACTCCCTGTGGATGAATGGACAAAGGAAATGGGGTGTATGTATACAACAGTATACGTATTATTCAGACCAAAAAAAGAAGGAAATCCTGTCATTTGTGACAACTTGGATGGACCTTGAGGGTGTTATGCTACATGAAATAAATAAATCAGACAGAAAAGACAAATGCTGTATGATCTCACATTCGAAATTTAAAAAAAGAAAGAATTCATAAGACACAGAGAGCAGACTGGTGGCTGCCCAGCCTTATCACCTACTCTGATCACTTCAGAATACATACAAATAACAAATTTTTATGTTGTACATCTGACACTAGTAAGTAATATGACAATTATAGCTCAGTTTTAAAAAATGAACTCAGCACATCTTTGTCAAAGAATTGCAAACTTTTCCTGATTAGTTTCAAACTCTCTGCATTTCTCACCTTCACCCATTATATCCCATTAACTTCTGTGTGTTTCTTCTTCCACTCAACCCTCAGAAGTCTCTGATATTTGGCCAAATCCACCTTCTGACCATGACTTTGCATTGTCTAGGTCACATACTTCTTTCTTACAAAGCATAGTGTAAGTGCGGCCCTTCAAACGGGCACAGAGTATTCCTAGAGCGAAGCAACCAGCAAAACAAACCAGTAGGTGAGGGTCATTTAAAAATGAATCCATGTCCAGCTCTTTAATTTCCATTTGTACATTTTCATAAAACCCATTTGTCTGTGGTCAAGGCTTCATTCGGAGTTCTCCTGTCACACCTCCCTCTCACTTTTGCTGAACACCTTCAGGTCACCACACAGGGACTTATGAAGCTGCCTTCTTCAAAGCAACGTAGAGAGTTACCGTGCCTGCCACCCTCAACATCCATTTCATTCAAGGCAGAACTTATAATGCATTTCTATATTAATGCTTACTAAGTATTTTTAGTTTCTGATGAATTGTATACTACCACTAATGACTTAATAAAATAGGCTTCTTTAAAAAATACGTAGATCCTTGTGGTCACAAATCTTTTAATTTATATACACATTTAAAAAATCTTTTTGCTTACTCCTTGGAAGGAAAGTAAGATGACTTTCAAGCTTAAAAATATTAGGCTTCTATAGAGAAAATGGAGATTTAAATCCAGGGGAAAAAAGGATGATGTAAATTTTTCTAATTTTTAATATTTATTTGAAAAATGAGTGATAATTTTATTTGACTATAATTCTTTGTTTAAAACATAGCAAAGATTACATCCTTTGCAACTATTTAAACTTACCATGAAAAAACTACAATATCAATCAAAAATGTATGAGGTGGCACATGATTTAAAAAATTATTTTGGAGTAATAACAAGCAAATAGGAAAAGGAGTACGTCAAGGCTGTATATTGTCACCCTACTTATTTAACTTATATGCAGAGTACGTCATGATAAATGCTGGGCTGGAGGAAGCAGAAGCTGGAATCAAGATTGCCGGGAGAAATATCAATAACCTAGATATGCAGATGACACCATCCTTATAGCAGAAAGTGAAGAAGAACTAAAGATCCTCTTGATGAAAGTGAAAGAGGAGAGTGAAAAAGTTGGCTTAAAGCTCAACATTCAGAAAACTAAGATCACGGCATCTGGTCCCATCACTTCATGACAGATAGATGGGGAAACAGTGGAAACAGTGGCTGAATTTATTTTTCTGGGCTCCAAAATCTTCAGATGGTGATTGCAGCCATGAAATTAAAAGACGCTTACTCCTTGGAAGGAAAGTTATGACCAACCAAGACAGCATATTAAAAAGCAGAGACATTACTTTGCCAACAAAGGTCCGTCTAGTCAAGGCTATGGTTTTTCCTGTGGTCATGTATGGATGTGAGAGTTGGACTGTGAAGAAAGCTGAGAGCTGAAGAATTGATGCTTTTGAATTGTGGTGTTGGAGAAGACTCTTGAGAGTCCCTTGGACTGCGAGGAGATCCAACCAGTCCATCCTAAAGGAGATCAGTCCTGGGTGTTCATTGGAAGGATTGATGTTGAAGCTGAAACTCCAATACTTTGGCCACCTTATGTGAAGAGTTGACTCATTGGAAAAGACTCTGATGCTGGGAGGGATTGGGGGCAGGAGGAGAAGGGGATGACCGAGGATGAGATGGTTGGATGGCATCACCGTCTCAATGGAAATGGGTTTGGGTGGACTCCAGAAGTTGGTGATGGACAGGGAGGCCCAGTGTGCTGTGGTTCATGGGGTTGCAAAGAGTTGGACACAACTGAGTGACTGAACTGAACTGAATATCAGGCAAAAGTTTCAACACCACTCATGGGCTTCCCAGGGGGCACAGTGGTAAGAATCTGCCTGCAATGCAGGAGATGCAAGAGATGCAGGTTTGATCACTGGGTCAGGAAGAGTCCCTGGAGTAGGAAATGGCAACCCATGCCAGTATTCTTGCCTGGGAAGTTCCATGGACAGAGGAGTCTGGTGGGCTACAGTCCATGGGGTCACAAAGAGCCAGACAAGACTGAGTAACTGAACATGCACGGGTCTGCAAAACCAAGTCCCAACATCTTAGTCGGGCATTCTGCTCTATTACAATCTCATTTCCCTGATGGCTTTCTTTTCTCTTTCCAACATATACCAACTCCCTGGGAAGCCATTTCCACTCAGAAAAGATCTATAGCATTTTGCCTGGAACGTTCTCTAGATTTTTCACCCTTGTTCATATGTCAGTCTCACCCTAGAATGCAACTCCCTACTTACGTGCCTATGAAAAACTATGCACATCTCATATATCAACTCTTTTTGTGTTTCACAAGGTACACAAAGGATCATTTCTTTTCAATTCTCATTTAAAGCACTTTATATTTTAAGCCCCCCAGCACAGCACACCCCCCTACCACATCATAAGTAAAAAAATATTTGGTACCTTTTTGTTTGAGTTGAATAGCAGTTAATTTCATCATGAGTCAATGTGTTTAAGTGAGACAAATTATAGACTCAGTATTTCATTCCAATCCCAAAGAAAGGCAATGCCAAAGAATGCTCAAACTACCACACAATTGCACTCATCTCACACGCTAGTAAAGTAATGCTCAAAATTCTCCAAGCCAGGCTTCAGCAATACATGAGCCGTGAACTTTCAGATGTTCAAGCTGGTTTTAGAAAAGGCAGAGGAACCAGAGATCAAATTGCTAACATCCGCTGGATCATGGAAAAAGCAAGAGAGTTCCAGAGAAACATCTATTTCTGCTTTATTGACTATGCCAAAGCCTTTGACTATGTGGATCACAATAAACTGTGGAAAATTCTAAAAGATATGGGAATACCAGACCACCTGACCTGCCTCTTGAGAAATTTGTATGCAGGTCAGGAAGCAACAGTTAGAACAGGACAAGGAACAACAGACTGGTTCCAAAGAGGAAAAGGAGTATGTCAAGGCTGTATATTGTCACCCTGCTTATTTAACTTATATGCAGAGTACATCATGAAAAACGCTGGGCTGGAGGAAGCACAAGCTGGAATCAAGATTGCCGGGAGAAATATCAATAACCTCAGATATGCAGATGACACCACCCTTAAGGCAGAAAGTGAGGAGGAACTAAAGAGCCTCTTGATGAAAGTGAAAGAGGAGAGTGAAAAAGTTGGCTTAAAGCTCAACATTCAGAAAACTCAGATCATGGCATCCGGTCCCATCACTTCATGGGAAATAGACGGGGAAACAGTGGAAACAGTGTCAGACTTTATTTTTTTGGGCTCCAAAATCACTGCAGATGGTGATTGCAGCCATGAAATTAAAAGACGCTTACTCCTTGGAAGGAAAGTTATGACCAACCTAGACAGCATATTAAAAAGCAGAGACATTACTTTGCCAACAAAGGTCCGTCTAGTCAAGGCTATGGTTTTTCCTGTGGTCATGTATGGATGTGAGAGTTGGATTGTGAAGAAAGCTGAGAGCTGAAGAATTGATGCTTTTGAACTGTGGTGTTGGAGAAAACTCTTGAGAGTCTCTTGGACTGCAAGGAGATCCAACCAGTCCATTCTGAAGGAGATCAGCCCTGGGATTTCTTTGGAGGGAATGATGCTGAAGCTGAAAGTCCAGTACTTTGGCCACCTCATGCGAAGAGTTGACTCATTGGAAAAGACTGATGCTGGAAGGGATTGGGACAGGAGGAGAAGGGGACAACAGAGGATGAGATGGCTGGATGGCATCACTGACTCAATGGATGTGAGTCTGAGTGAACTCTGGGAGTTGGTGATGGACAGGGAGGCCTGGTGTGCTGTGATTCATGGGGTCGCGAAGAGTCAGACACAACTGAGCGACTGAACTGAACTGATTCACAATTCTCATTTTGGCTTTTTCAATGATTCTGCATGTGCCTCCAAGGGAATCCTCAACTTTATAGGTAGCATATACCTAACTAAATTTCTGCACTTTAAGCTGGAAGATTATAGTGCTGCTTTTTTGTACAGTTTGAGTAACTTTGTACAGTGGTACAACCAAAAGCAAAATTGGCATTCACTTTTAAAAACTGAAATAAAATTGATATATAACATTGTATTAGTCTCAGGTGTACTCATGATTTGACATATATATATATATATATATATATATATATATATATATATACACACACACACGTTGCAAAACAATCACCACAATAAGTCAGGGTAACATCCCTCATGATCTAAAATTTCTTTTTCTTGTGAAGATACCTTTTAAGAGGGACTTTCTCAGCAACTTTCTAATATACAATATTATAACTATAGTCACCATGCTGCACACCACATTCCCAGGACTTGTTTATTTTATAACTGGAAGTTTGTACCTTTTGAATACCTTTACCCATTTTCTTCACTCTCCTACCCCTGGCGGCCACCAATCTGTTCTCTTTGTATAAGGGCTCTTTTTTCTTTTAATTTCACACGTAAGTGAGATCATACAGTATTTGTCTTTCTCTGCCTATTTCACTTAACATAATGTCCTCAAGGTCCATTCAGGTTGTTGTTTTCTTTATGGTTCATTTCGTCAATGGACATCTTACATTTTTTATACAGTAGAATTTTTAATGAAGTTAATAAAAAATAATTTGTCACCATTTGCAAGCATGAGACCAATTGTAAGTATTACTAAATTATAGGAACCTAAAATTAAAGCCATTTTTAAGATACAAGGTGGTCACATGACAAGGCCAATCAGTTGAAAAGCAGACAATACTGCTTCAATGCTAAAATACTCAAACATATCTTAAAATATTCCTCTTCAAAATATGAAATTTTCTAAGCAGACAAACTACAATCTCAAAAAACAAAAAATTTCATATTCACTAGCCATTTTACTGTTTATGTCTCTCAAATAATAACAAAATGATAATTAAACATTTTAATTTTTTTACTCAACATTAAAATGTGCAGTGATAAATTCCCATGTCTATTTCAAACAGAATATATAACATGTTATCACTCAGTAATATAATTATTAACTTATAGCCCAAAGAGAATATGAAAACATGGTACTCTTCATATACAGCTCAACTTTATAGTTATCTGTATGTCTAACTTAACATCTGTTTCCTGTTTATATTTTCACAAAGTATTCTGCATTGCTCAGTGTAATTATATATTCTTCAGTAAGAAAAAGTACAATATAAGGCTTCCTTTAGTCCCATCTGGATGTAATAGAAGAATCAAATTCTGAAATGGCAAGACTGTGAAAGGAAATTTCTACCTTTAATCAGAACAGAAACAGCTATTGCCCTTTTCCGTACACTATGGCACTTACTAGTAACTGTAAGAAAAACACTAGCCACATATGAAACTCAGAATCTGTGTAGGTAGGATCTGAAGGGCCACAGACGGTTTGAATCTGTTTTAAGCTGACTTTACAAAACCCATTCCAAAGCTGAACCTCTGCAATGTTATATGTGGAAATTCCTTTAGGATTCTGATTATGTAGTAGCGAAGTAGACACATCTGTGACATATTACAAAACCAATGTATTTGCCAGAAAAGTTGCTAGCATTTTATTTTTTAAGAACTTAACATTTTTGGTTTACTAAATCCTACAGTCTCAGCAGTCGAAAATTTGTGAGTCACTTCCCATGTCTTTGAGTCTGTAACCACTTTTATTCTTTGAGTTAATGAAAACTAATCTGTTAGGTATTAATTTATTATTTAGATATTAATTAGAATATAATATTAGCTTTAAGTGACATATTAAACAAATCATAGAATGAGGAAACTAAGTGATAAATAAATCAAACTCCCATTCTACCTCTACTACTTCTATAGGAAGATTTAAAGGGGTTACATGACTTGCCTAAGGTCAAACAGATACATAGTGCTAGAATTAGGGTTAGAACTAAGATCTTCAGATTTTCAGAGCAGTGTCCTCTCAAATATAAATCTAAATTGTATTATATGATAGGAAGTTTAAACTAAATTATATCAAAAGGCATTCTAGAATATTTGGTTCAATTATTGAATCTGCTATCATATAAACACATTTAACATAAAAAAACCTGCACATTTAAATTTTTAAAAATTCTCTTGAATAGGCATTACATCAAGTACCTATTGCAGAAAACCAACTCACAACCAATTCCAAACTACTAGCCTTACAGGGGTAATATTATACTAGGCCACCTGTTGAAGGGTCTTCTCATTCAGAAGTCTATTTAAGCGAATAGTGACAACTCTCACACAAGGCTGGCAATTTTATCAAAGCCAAACATTTGTCTACCCGATGGCCCAGCAATACCACTCCTAGGTATATTCCTCAGAGAAATGAATACATTGGTTCAGTAAAGGACGCATATGATAATGTTCATGTAAGCTTTCTTCACCATAATTGAAATCTGGAAATCACACTAGTGTTCACCAGGAAAATGGCTGAACAAACTATGATATACTCACACTATGGAACACTTCACACAATGGAATAGTAACAAATTCCCAATACAGAGAATAACATGGGAGACTCTTGTAGGCATTCTGGTGGGCAACGACAGATAGCAGCATCACTGCAGAGCCCAGGTGACCAAAGGCATCCCTCCATCTCTGCTCATACTTACCAGTTACCTACAAGCCACTCCTCCCCAGAGCCCTCGGAAAGTCTCTCACTTCCCAAATGAATCCTGCTTCACTCCCTCACTAGATCTCTTTCTCCTTCCCCATGAAGACCTTGTACTTCAGTTTATTCTATTAATTGTGAGATTTCTGATAAGCAAATACATGTGTGATCCAAAAGATACCTTTATACAGAAAAAGAACAAGTTAAGTACTTTCTGATGTGATGCATCGGTTTAAGGTAAAGTTCCAAAACTCTGATATAATAATGGTAATACTAATAGCTAAAAACTATTAAGTACTTCTATATGTTAGATACTATTCTAAGATGTTCGTTGTTCTGCCAATGTTACTCTAATCCAACTAAAACCAAACTTTTGCATTTATATAGCATCCTACAGAGCACTGGTGACACACTGTTTAATACTCTTTGTATGGGTAACTGCTATTATGCCCTCAAGACCCAGAGAAATGTGAAAAATTCCCTCAGTGCCCCACACAAATCAGCAGCACATCCAGGATTATATCAAAATAGGGAAGTTCAGGACTTCCCTGGTGGTCCAGTGGTTAAGACTCAGCATTTCCACTGTAGGGGGTGCAGGTTTTGACCCCTTGGTTGGGGAACTGAGATCCCACATGCCACACAGCACAGCCTCCCATCACCTGGTAAAAAAAGGACTGGAAGTATAGAAGAACAGAGAAACAGAAGTAGGTTATTGGTTTTCCTGCTCTATTTTGACAACTTCTTTTCAGAAATAGTAAGGACTCTGGGATTTCTTTGGAAGGAATGATGCTAAAGCTGAAACTCCAGTACTTTGGCCACCTCATGCGAAGAGTTGACTCATTGGAAAAGACTCTGATGCTGGGAGGGACAGGGGGCAGGAGGAGAAGGGGACGACAGAGGACGAGATGGCTGGATAGCATTACCGACTCGATGGACGTGAGTCTGGGTGAACTCCGGGAGGTGGTGATGGACAGGGAGGCCTGGCGTGCTGCAATTCATGGGGTCGCAAAGAGTCAGACACGACTGTGCGACTGAACTGAACTGAACTGAGGAATTAAGTTCTAGGAATCTAATGCACAGCATGGCAATTATAGTTAACAATACTGTACTGTATCATGGAAATCTGCTCTGAGAACAGAGCTTTAATATTTTCACCATAACAAGAACAACAACAAAGTCGTAACTACGTGATGTAAAGGCTGTGTCAATTCACCTTGTGAATTTCACAACACGTATTTGAATCAAATCATCATACTGTACATCTTAAACTTATACAATATGATGTGTCAATTATAACTCAAAGTTGGGGAAAAAAGGGAAAAAAGGGTGGGAAAAGTTATGTTTATATTTTACTGTAGTCTATTAAGTGAGCAGTAGCATTATGTCTAAAAAGTGTATATACTTTAGTTAAAAAATACTGCTAAAAAATGCTAATCAATCATCTGAGCCTACAGCAAGTCATAATCTTTTTGAAATAGATTTATCAAAGATCACAGATCACCATAACAAATATAATGATGAAAAAGCTTTAAATATTGCAAGAATTACAACAATGTGACAGAGAGACATGAAGTGACCAAATGATGTCGGAAAAATGGCACTGACAGGCGCTCAATGCAGGGTTGCCGCAAACCTTTAAACCTGTATAAAGCACCATATTTGGTAAATGCAATTAACTGAGATAGGTTTGTATACAAAAGAAGAGTGGCTGGTGCCCTGGGAGACTTGTAAAAGAACACTAAGAGAAAAGAGAAAAGAGTGAAAGTGAAAGTCACTCAGTCAGGTCCAACTCTGTGCAACCCCATGGGCTTCCGTGGTGGCTCAGCTGGTAAAGAATCCGCCTGCAATATGGGAGACCTAGATTCAATCCCTGGGTTGGGAAGATCCCCTGGAGAAGGGACAGGCTACCCACTCTAGTCTTCTGGCCTGGAGAATTCCATGGACTGTATAGCCCATGGGGTCAAGTGCCTCAAACCCAGGAAGACTGGGAGTGAATGCTGGCAGTATTCCCGAGGGCTTATGGCTCCAGCCCCCTAAATGATCCCCAATTCCTCTCCAGGGATGTAAGTGGGGAACCAGAATGGTCTATGGAACGATTATTCCTTCAATAAGAGAGAGATCTCCTTGATATGGTTTTCTACAGATTCCATTTTTCTACTGTATCATTTGCAGCATGAAAAGCACTTGCAAATGAGGAGCTCCATGTTTCTTTCTCAGGTGTTGGACAGAGGATACAAATTAAGTGATTCCCCACACTTAACGACAGAATCAGAAAGCTTTTGTGATCCAGGCCTCTCATTCACAGGCTTATATAAACATGATACAACCGTCAAAGAAAGTATTAGGATGATTATTTCATACCAAATATGGAATGATGAAATGACACATTTCTTTGGCGTTTTTTGTTTGTTTGTTTGTTTTTTTGTGGGTTTCTTTCTTTCGTTCTTTTTTTTTTGGCTGCACCACACAGCTTGTGGGATCTTCGTTTTCTGACCTGGGATTGACCCTGTGCCCTCAGCAATAAAAGCACGGAGTGCTAAACACTGGACCACCAGGGAATTCCAACAATTCTCTGAAATGCTATATTTTTAAGTTCTAGGTCACATCAAGTAAAATGAGTTTGCCAAGATTTTAGAAGGCTCAGAATTAAAGAGATCAAATGGAAAAATATCAATCTATCTCATTCATCTCAATCCCTTCAAAATGATGTTCCCTTTTCAAAAAGACTGAAATGTAAATAGAGTGATCAAGATTCAACTAATTCCCCAGATTAATGACAAACTGATTCAGATTCAGGTCTCCTACTTCTGTGAACATTTCAATTCAGTCATGTCCCTTTCAGCTAGAAGGATAATAAAAAAAAACATCATAAAAATATTTTAAGAAAAATTTTGGTAAATTTTAAAACCTATGTTTATTTTCATGACAGTAAAACAATGTACTGCAAATTTCAAAATGACTCTTTAATTTCAGGAGTTACACATCTGCAAATTACCAATATTTTCCAGTGCTTCACTGCAAATTCTATGGTGTACAGCTTAATTCTAAGTTTGATATCTTCCTACTTCAGTAAAGCAGCATCAACAGCAAACCTCTTTTGAATTAACAAATACCTAGTCAACTGATGCACAAAGCTTTCTGGAAGATGATCCAGAGGATGGAACATATATGGAAATACCACGTATTAGAAAATGAAGCATTTTCATGACAAGAGATTTACAATAGCTTCAACAATACAGGAAAGTGATTTGGAGGCTGATCTATTAGAATATATATAGCAGAGTAATATTTCATATGGTTTTGAGAAAAAGAATCAATAAAAAAAGACAGGGGAGCAACCATGTCTCAAGCAAGGTTCCGTAGATGTAAGCGACATTTTCCTGTTTGATGCCCACAGCTATGAGTATCTAATGAGGGATGCATTTTAGTTGCTAAAATGCCTTCTATGAGGCTGTTATTTGTTACAGGCCACTGAGAGACTCAATTAATAGTGATCTTTTGCAGTCAATAACCTACTAATAACATGAGTTCCTCCTCACAAGCTTCACAAGGGCAGATGGAACCATAAGTGGCTGATGGCACCTTTGACGTGGAACACAAAAATTGAGGAAGAATATTGAGCCAACCCCATACACTCCTGGCCTGAGAGACACAGAGGCAGCCCATTTCAAGGTGTAAGCAGTATTTATTGACATCAGCAGGGATGGCAAGGTAAAGACCCCTGAAAAGCCTCTCCTCCATAAAAAACAATGAGGACAGTGACAAAAATGGTCAGAATTAATTTTTTCCAGAACTCTGGAAATTAACTGAAAGTTACAGCAACCTGAGGAGTGTTTATTCAGGAAAAGTGGAGCAGTCATGGTAAGAACACAGAGTTACGTGGCATTTTAAACCGGCTCTTTTCTCACCTCCCACTCCTCAGTTCTGTGGTGGCCTTAAAAACCAAGTATCTTTAATCATGGTGAAAACCAGCAGCTGTGGCAGCCACTGGAGGGGGCAGAAGAGGGTTGGAGCTTCTTCAAAACTCCATTCCCAGAAAAACTGTTGCTATTTGACCTGTGTCGTGGTTTCATGGAAGACTCCACTCACATGGATTTCTTATTTAACCTGACCTGGCACTCACCCAGTGAGAAAAGCCTTTTTCCCAGGGGCATTTGTCAAAAATAATCAGCTGCAATTGCTTAACATCATGGCTGCCTGGGGCTGCAAATAACAGAGCAAATAATAAGCAAATCAAAAAGCTTAAAAAGGAAAAGCTAGGGAATGTGATGTCCAGAAGGGGTTTTGAAACACACTGACATATTCCTGGGACTCTTGAAGGCCGTGTGCATGCACAAGGCCGTGTGCATGTCTGGCTATGCACCTACTCAGCAGACATGAGAAGGCCTTTAGCTCTCACCTCTGGCTAAGTCTGAGATTTTACACAAACAGGAATTGTAAGCAACCTGAGCGCTGAAGGATGCTCCAATATGCATAAAGGGCTCTTCTGCAAAGACAGAAACTTATTGGTTTTAGGCATTTAAGGGAATTTCTGTCCAATCGTTAGTTGACTATTAACCTTTTAATTTGACAGAGACTTCACTGGCCACATATAATAAAGTACTGACTTGACTGAATTTTAAAAAGTCACTAAACCACCACCAACAATAATAAATCCTGGGGAGTAAAGAGTATCTGACTTCCAGAGCTGCCACATTATATTTAAAAGTCTAGTTTTCAAAAAAAAATTACAAAGCATGAAAAACACACAGAAAAAAAAGCAATCAACAGTAACTCACCCAGAAAAAGCCCACAGAGTGGACTTCCTAGACAATGACCTTAAATCATTATTTTAACTATGGTGGCTCAGGTGGTAAAGAATCTGCCTACAATGCAGGAGACGTGGGTTCAATATTTGAGGCGGGACAAATCCCTGGAGAAAGGAATGGCTACCCACTCCAGTATTCTTGTCTGGAGAATTCCATGGACAGAGCAGCCTGATGGGCTATAGTCCATGGGGTCACAAAGAGAAACTCGATCAACTGATTAAGACTTTCAAAGAAGTAAGAAAATCATGCTTAAGAATTAAAGAAAAGCATGGGAATGATGTTTCACTGAATAAAGAATACCAATAATGAGAAGACATTCTGGTATGAAAAGTAAAAGAAATTTAAAAATTCACTGTAGGATCTCAGCAGATTTGAGCTAGCATAAGAAACAATCAGCAAACTTGAAGACAGGTTAATTGATATTACTTGGTCTGAGGAACAGAAAGAAAAAACAATGAGTAAAAATTAATAGTGTCTCAAATCTGTGAGATACCATCAAACATATGAATATATACATAATATAAATTTTAGAAGGGAAGAAAAAAGTAGAAAAATATCTGAAATAATTATATCCCCAAACTCAGAAATTTGAGGAAAACCATTAATCTGCATAACCTTGAAGCTGTACAAATTCTAAATAGGATAAACTCAAAGAGATCTATACCTAATGATCTCACAAACCACTGAAAAGACAAAAAGGGAGTACTGATAACAGCAAGAGACAAGTATCTGATCGTGAATAAGCGATCCTCAATATGATTAACAGTTGATATCAGAAATCAGAGGCCAGAAGGTCGTGTAAAGACAAATATAAAGTGCTGAAAGACTGCTAACCAAGAATTCTCTCTCCAGAGAAGCCATCTTTCAAAAATAAAGAAAAGGCTAAGCTATCCCAGGTGGCGATAGTGGTAAAGAACCCATCTGCCAAGGCAGGAGACACAAGAGATGCGGGTTTGATTCCTGGGTCAGGAAGATGCCCTAGAGGAGTGCATGGCAACCCGCTCCAGTATTCTTGCCTGGAGAATCCCATAGACAAAGGAGCCTGGTCAGCTACAGTCCACAGGGCTGCAAAGAGTCGGACATGACTGAGGCAACTTAGCACATGCCTAGATAAACAAAAACTGAGAGAATACTTTGCTAAGAACCCCAATTCAGAAATACTAAACAGAGTCCACCAAGGCCAAAATGAAACGACACTACATAGTAGTAAACTCCAATCCACACAAAGAAATAAAGAACACGGGTAAAGGTGAATATACAAGATGATGTAACTGTGGTTTCTGTTTGTAACTCTTATTTTTGTCTTTCTAACTTAAACAACTGCTGCTGCTAAGTCACTTCAGTTGTGTCTGACTCAGTGCAACCCCAGAGATGGCAGCCCACCAAGCTCCCCCGTCCCTGGGATTCTCCAGGCAAGAACACTGGAGTGGGTTGCCATTTCCTTCTCCAATGCATGAAAGTGAAAAGTCAAAGTGAAGTCGCTCAGTTGTGTCTGACTCTTAGGCACCCCATGGACTGCAGCCTACCAGGCTCCTCCGTCCATGGGATTTTCCAGGCAAGAGTGCTGGAGTGGGGTGCCATTGCCTTCTCCAATGCATGAAAGTGAAAAGTGAAAGTGAAGTCGCTCAGTTGTGTCCAACTCGTAGCGACCCCATGGACTGTAGCCTACCAGGCTCCTCCGTCCATGGATTTTCCAGGCAAGAGTACTGGAGTGGGGTGCCATTGCCTTCTCTGTAAATAAATGCATGAAGTATTAATTATGAATATGTAGATATATGTACAGTTTATAAAGATATGCTTGTGTATGATAACATCAGTGTAAAGAAGGGGAAAGAGAATTGAGCTACATATAGAAGCAAAAATTGTGCATCCTATTGCAAAGTTGATATTAGCCTAAACTCTTGCCTGGAAAATCCCATGGACAGAGGAGCCTGGTGGGCTGCAGTCCATGGGGTCGCTAAGAGTCGGACAAGACTGAGCGACTTCACTTTCACTTTTCACTTTCATGCATTGGAGAAGGAAATGGCAACCCACTCCAGTATTCTTGCCTGGAGAATCCCAGGGACGGGGGAGCCTGGTAGGCTGCTGTCTATGGGGTCGCACAGAGTCGGACACGACTGAAGCGACTTAGCAGCAGTAGCAGCAGACTACTATAGGTTAAGATACCAAAGTAAGCACTGAGAAAGTAATTTTAAAGATTATAATATATAAATTCAAATGGCACATAGAGGATATGTATTTACCACAAAAGAATGCTATTGTAGGCTGAACTGTGACTCACAAAAAGACATTTTTGACATCATCATCCCCAGAACCTATGAAAATGAGCTTCTTTGGAAACAGGGTCTTTGCAGATGTGATCAAGTTTAAATGAAGTCACAGTGAGTTAGCGTGGGCTCTTAATCCAATGATTGGTGCCCTTATAAAGGAGAGGCGGTTTAGTCACAGAGAACACCATGTTACAGTGGAAACAGAGACTGCAGTGATATGTCCACCCACCAAGGCATGCCAAGGACTGTGAGCAACCAGCAGAAGCCGGGAGAGAGAACAGGTCAGAAGGAACTAACCCTGACAACACTTTGATTCAGGAACCTCTAGGCTCCCAAACTGTGAGCAGAGCTTTCTGTTATTGTAAGCCACCCGATTTGTGGTACTTTGTTACGGTGACCTTAGGAAGCTAATACAAAGACAGTAATAGAGGAACAAAAGACAACAAGATCTACTGAGGTGGAAAAAAGAAGCATGAATATAGAGCAGACAATGAAGGAAAAGATGAATGTCTGAGACTTCAACTGAGTAGCATTTAGGCTGCTATTTCATATGACTATGTAATAAAAAGTTGATGTAAAGCTTGCTTTTTAGACATATTTTAACACATAACTATGAAAGTTACTTCTTTGTTGCCACATATTAGAGATAGATTTATCAACAATATTTTCTCTAATCAAACAAGGCTTTACGAGGAGCAAACTTCTCACAGCAATTTGAAAAAGAGAAAAATACAAGCTATAAAGAGACAGAATGGATTTCTGCCCCCTTAAACTAATGAACAACTGGAGAACTTTCAATATTATTCTAAACAGTTTGACTTACCTGGCCCACGTGCAGCACCCACTAATGCTAACAATAATGTAATATTATACATATACCCCTCATGCTCATTATCTACTTGATAGTTCTGTTCAACACATTCAAATAAAGGCATTCTCAATAGTTTAAGACCCCTTACATTTCCAATTTAGGACACAATCATCATTTACTGTTAAATGACATTAAAGAATTTTGGACTTAAAATGTGACAGCCTAACATTTTCATGTGGATTATTTTTGTGATAGGCAAAGGAAGATAAGGGAAAAAGGACAGAGGCACACTGGATCTAAAAACAACAAACAATTTAGTAGATTAAAAATAAATAGAAGCTAACCAAGAACTATTTCTGGAAAATATGCAGAATGTCTCTCAATTCTTCTATGAACCATTAACTTCATTACCAACCTTTCTGTTCTACACCATGAATCACGTGAAAATTCCATTACCCACCTGATATAAAATATGAAGATTTCATTTTACTAAGTGCTGAATTAGCAATGGTAGCCTTCCGCAGGCTATCAGAGCAAAGAAATCAATACAGAAATGATCCTAGTATTCAAAGAAAGGTGTAAAGAAAAAATGACATCAAATACCTTATGTGTTAGCCATGTTCTGTGCTGCTGAAGGAAAAGTCAGAGGCAGCTTTTCTCAATGGTTTGAGCATAACTGACTTCCTAAATTAATGAGGAAGATAAAGCCCACAGATGGTGTATTGTGGAGTTTGAACTATACAAATTTTGACAGGTGACATGGAAGCCTTCTCAGCTACTCCTGTGAAATTAAGGATTCAGGGAAATGGCAAAGTGAAATGCCTTTTAAGATGCAAATTAAAGCATATACATATCTAATGCCTTTCTTTAGAAACTGAGATGTACACCAGAATACTAAAAGATGAAACAGGAATATTTTGTATGCCACAATCAAAATATGTAAATTTCCAGGCTTCTTGTATCCTAGAATTATATTTACAATTCTGACCTATTAAAGTGTTCTGCTTTGTTAAAGGATATATAAATATATATCCCATGTTTTATCTCTATGTTTTTTCCTCTCAGGAAAACGATCATCTCTCTGGGGAATGACTGTCAATAAGTCACTAGATTTCATGAGCAATATGTAAAAATTTAGGCCAATGGCAAGAGAAAAATGTTATCAGTGGTTGCAAAGTTCAGATGATATTATCACCAAGTGGATTAAACCATATTATGATAACCAAAACCAATCTATTTATATTTGTTTGCTGAGTCTACACTCCCACCCATTCTATCTGGTCATTTAGAAACTGGGGGCGGCAGGGAGGCCCACAGGGTGAGTCGCTGTATAAATTACCACCACATAAACAGAATCTTAAAACATGGATTTTCCATTGTTTTCCCCAAGAAGACAGAGATAATATTTTCAACATGAGAAACAGTCATGCACAAAATAGTTCATTCTCCCCCTGGGAAAAACATACCTGGGATGATAAACATAAGATTCCTGATGAAACTGATGAGTCTGTGGCTGTGAGGAGAGCAACGGTTATTTATTGAGATAAAGTCTAACTTTTTATGAGCTTGTTTCTTTTCTGGGTCCTCTGACCTGCGTGCTGTTACGAGACTTAGTCACTCAAACACTATTATATGCAAAATAGATAACTAATAGCCTACTGTATAACACAGGGAACTCTACTCAGTACTCTGTAATGACTTATATGCGAGCAGAATCTAAGAAAGAGTGGGTGTATGGATAACTGATTGACTCTGCTGTACAGAAGAAACAACACAATATTGTATAGCAGCTATATTTCAATAAAAATTAATTTAAAAAATACAAGCAGTGCCTTAATAAATAAATGAATTTATTTTGTGGTTTTACCAGGATTCAAGTCATTCAGCAAACAGGACTGGGGTAAAAGCCCCATTTATCTTCCTTTCTGGCGGGCTGCTCTCAGCTCTCAGAATTAGGCTTGACAAGCTTTTTATCAAGGATATAGAAATCCTTTTAATAATTGATGAAGGCCTCTTCCCCCTAAATTTTCAGAGGCACAAACTCTGGTTTCCAGTTTCAGAAGTTTCACTGATCTCTTGAAATCCAGTCACAAATCAATGGCAGGTTAAGAATGAAGTAAGGTGCTGGTAATTCTAATTAGTAGAAAGCTGGGTGCCAACAGTCACATCAAACCCCTCTGACAAGACTCAAAAGCTATAGTGGACTGCAGAAATAAAAGACTTCTCCTTTTCATGTCCTTGCCCTTCTATTCACGGAAAGGGTGAAACGGTTTGCATACAACAGCACAAAATCTATTTGCATATTTTTCTATTATGCTGCAAAGTATAAATCTCAAGGAAAAATCCAAAGGTTTAAAGACACATGTGAACTGTTCACTTCAATCTGGAAATTCTGTACTGCTTTGATAAAACATAAGCACAGCAGGTACTGAGTTTGCTATTAGTTTGAAACTATGAGGCATTTTTCAGAAGTCGACCAAGCCAAACATACTGTTAATGTTTATAAATTACCATGCAGTGAAAGTCCTTGACAGATATCTACTGTTTTTTACCAGATAAATTAACTTTGCTAAATCAACAATTAGATTAAAATGTAAGGTCTTTTAAATAGAAGTTAGTAAATAAAATATACAAAAATCAAGAGTAGCAGGAAACTGTCTTGTAGTACCTACAAGATTTCTCAATCAAAAATGGATGGAATACTTAAAATATCACTATGATTAAACTTACATAATATCATATATGTAACAAATATACTAAATATAAATCTTGTAAAAAAAACTATACATTTTAAATCAAGCTGATTAAAATGTAATCAATGTAAATATGGGTGGCAATACTTTTCAGCAACGTTTTGCAGAGTAACATAAATTTAAATGTAACCAATTTGCTTTATTCATAATCCAAACATAAGAAAAGTCCTTAATAAAAAGCATATGTCCTTCAGATTAATCAACTTGCTCTCTCTGGACCAGGCTGAAAGTGGTACACCAAAATTCTGATAGGACTCTAGGACATACAGGCATCTTCAAGGAAGATAAAAGTTATTTTAAATTATTCGTAACAAAAGGAGAACAAGGATAGGTTAGATAAATCAAATTCACAGATAATCCTCATATCCCCTACTGGTCAACAGCTTTCATATCTTTTCCCTACCAGCCAACCCATAAAATAAAGAGCAAGACAATCTGCCTGGTTTTAATTTCTCCTCCTTGACCATCCACTGTTGACTTCTCTGATGGAGTTGACAAAAAGCAGTGAAAGCTAAGAGGCAGGAAAGAGAAGAAAGAAGCTAAAAACCTAAATAATCGACAAGTTCAGTAATCATATAATGAACTCATTGGCTCTAGGTAGTTCAAAAGAGACGATCTGTCACCGTGATACGTTAGCAGGGCAAATAACTAAAGCATACCGCGTAGGTGGGTTTTTCCCCACCACCTAGTGCCTCCTCACACTAGGGTGACCCACGGTGAGAAGCATGTATGACAACTATCCACAAACTTTTCCAAGACCAGATGCTCAGCCCAGATATGAAAGAGCCTCAATATGTGTAAGACACGCAGTCAAACAGCAGGTAAAGTGAGAGCCAGCACATCATTCCATACACACTTATCAAGCACAAGTTTTCCATGGCGCTGAAACACAAAGATAAACGATACAGCCTCTCCCTAAAGATGAGAACACTTTTGTTGGATTTATGTGTAAATAAGGAATCATGTTGCCCCAGGACGAATGCCGACACAGACATGTTGGACAGAGTCTGACAAAACAAGGAAAGAAACTGGAAATTATTGGGGAAGGTTTATGGAAGATGGAGGATTGTAGAATATATTTTAGAATCAGAGGACACTAGAGACCAGGCAGCTGCTAATCACTTATGTAATGTAGTCAATTATTAAAGCTTTCTAAGACTTGGCTTCTCTGTCAATAAAATGAAGATGATGTTAACTCACCCAGTTGTGTCCAACTCTTTTGCAACCCCACGGACTAGCCCACCAGCCTCCTTTGCCCATGGAATTTACCAGGCAAGAATACTGGAATAGGGTGCCATTTCCTACTCCAGGGGATCTTCCCAACTCAGGGATTGAACCCACATCTCTTGCATCTCCTGCATTGGCAGGAAGATTCTTTACCACTAGCACCAACTGGTTAGTCTGAAGTAACATAATACCTTACCTGTGGGCTACCCACAACCCAGAGGGCAAAACTAAGCAATGCAGTTTCAAGAGTATCAAATTCACAAGCCACTCCATCTAGAAGGTCAGAGTTCATTGAAGAGGAATATGCTAGCATAATTATCTTAGCGATATCAACAGGAAAGCAAAAATAGAGGGAAAATATCTCTTTACTAGATGTTATAGGAGCACATATTAGGGGAATATATTAGTCAATATATGCAGTAGCAAACATTAGTAATTCTGCTTAACTGATTACTACCCACTGTCATCATATGGTAAGTATGAAATGTAAAAAAAAACATTAAAGTAAAAATAGCAGGAGTATAAAATGGGTTAAAAAAATTCAGGCTATACAGGAGGCAGCATAAGGGGAGCAAAGGGAAGAGCAAACAGGAATGTAATGAAAGAAGCATCTTAAGGACCCTATCAGTCAGTTCAGTCACTCAGTCCTGTCCAACTCTTTGCAACCCCATGGACTGCAGCAGGCCAGGCTTCCCTGGCCATCTCCCAGAGCTTACTCAAACTCATGTCTATTGTGTTGGTGATGACATCCAACCATCTCATCCTCTGTCATTCCCTTCTCCTCCTGCCTTCAATCTTTCCCAGCATCAGCGTCTTTTCCAATGAGTCAGTTCTTCGCATTAGGTGGCCAACGTATTAGAGTTTCAACTTTAGCATCAGTCCTTCCAATGAATATTCAGGATTGACTTCCTTAGGATTGACTGTTGGATCTTCTTGCAGTCCAAGGGACTCTCAGTGTGTTGTTTTTGGTGTTTCCAACACCACAGTCCAAAAGCATCAACTCTTCAGCACTCAATTTTCTTTACAGTCCAACTCTCACATCCATACATGACTACTGGAAAAACCATAGCTTTGACTAGATGGACCTTTGTTGGCAAAGTAATGTCTCTGCTTTTTAATATGCTGTCTAGATTGGTCATAGCTTTTCTTCCAAGGGGCAAGCATCTTTTCATTTCATGACTGCACTCACTATCTGCAGTGATTTTGGAAGCCCCCAAAATAAAGTCTTTCACTGTTTCCATTGTTTCCCCATCTATTTGCCATGAAGTGATGGGACCGGATGCCATGATCTTCATTTTCTGAATGTTGAGTTTTAAGCCAACTTTTTCACTCTCCTCTTTCACTTTCATCAAGAGGCTCTTCAGTTCTTCACTTTCTGCCATAAGGGTGGTATCACCTGTGTATCTGAGGTTATTGATATTTCTCCTGGCAATCTTGTGCTTCATCCAGCCCAACATTTCTCATAATGTACTCTGCATATAAGCTAAATAAGCCAGGTGACAATATACAGCTTTGACATACTCCTTTCCTGATTTGGAACCAGTCTGTTGTTCCATGTCCAGTTCTAACTGTTGCTTCTTGGCCTGTATACAGATTTCTCAAGAAGCAGGTCAGGTGGTCTGGTATTCCCATCTCTTTCAGAATTTCACACAGTTTGTTGCCATCCATACAGTCAACAGCTTTGGCATAGTCAATAAAGCAGATGTTTTTCTGGAACTCTCTTGTTTTTTCAATGATTCAACGAAGGTTGGCAATTTGATCTCTGGTTCCTCTGCCTTTTCTAAATCCAGCTTGAACATCTGGAAGTTCACGGTTCATGTATTGTTGAATTGGAGAATTTTGGCTTGGAGAATTTTGAGCATTACTTTGCTAGTGTGTGAGATGAGTGCAATTATGCAGTAGTTTGAACATTCTTTGGCATTGCCTTTCTTTGGGATTGGAATGAAAACCGACCTTTTCCAGTCCTGTGGCCACTGCTGAGTTTTCCAAATTTGCTGGCAGGACCCTATAGGTCATTATAAAGAGCTTATCTTTACATGGTGAGTAATGAAGAGGCATCACAGATCTAATATGAAGTAAAATGCTTTTTAATCTATTATTTTATCAACAGTTTCTACTTCATATTCAAATTAATGATTATTACATAGATCAATTTTAGGGTGTTTTCCCACCAAGCATTTTATACACACACACACACACACACACACACACGCATATATAGATTGTATATACATATATGTGTGTGTGTGTATAAATAAGATATCTTTGTCAGTTATGTCATCATTTAAAATGAATCCCCTATGGTTTTTTACAGCATCGATAAGTTAAAAATAGGGTTTGTAGGTGTTCCAATCAGATACTCAACTTTGACTGCCTGTTAGGGATTAAGAATTCTCCCTCCTTTCCTTTTATTCATTACACATTTATGCAATATCTGCTATATAAAGTGCCATACATAATGCTAGACTCTCAATAGAAACTTAAACCTACATCCTATGTTAAGTGTGATATCTTCTGTTCCTGGGAAGACTTAATAATATGTATTTTCAACAGACCCATTCTTCCACACCATACATTTAAATAATGATAGAAACTTTGGTATTTTCCTTTAAATGACTTTTCCTTTAAACTGCTCAATTAAAAAAAAAAAAACTGTTAAAAGAGTTTAAGAAAAATCTCAAGAGTCAGGTAATGTGAAGTGAACAGAACCAAGAGAAAGGAAACCCACCTAGTGAAGTGCTCTGTAATTAAAGTCTGTAGCATGAAGCGTCTTCCAGAAACACAAAAAGGCTGGGTCCTCCCAGCATAATTTGCCAGGAATGCCCACCATAAAGGTATTAAAGCATCAGAGAAGTTATTCAAGAGTGGCTTCCTTCTATCCTGATGGTTTAAAAAAAAAATCACCTGTCATTCACTGGGATTTTTTTTTTCCCCCTCTGTTTTCAGCTTTTCTTCTGTTTTCTTTTTTTCCTTATTGATGAGTTCTCTTCAGCACTTTAGATAAATCAAGTAATTTCTTCAGAGTGGTCTAAGCTTAGTAAGAGGAAAAGGGGTAAATACAATGCACTGTGGGTATGGGCTGAGACTCCCTCGGGTCGGCTCCCTTCCCTAATGTCCTTTTTCACACATGGAAGCCCTTGAAGCTCATTTACTTTGTCATCTTGTGCTGCCTCTTCTGGCCAGAATGTTAACACTTTGAAATTCAAAACGATAGCGTGGGCTCTATAATCTATTTTATGAAGAAAGGTCTTCTTTTTTCACCCTTTGATTCACTCATTCATTCAGTCACTACTGGGTGGGGTATCAAGAGGTAGACAATGACAATGCCCTCGTGAAGATGAGAATGTAGGAGGGAAGGCCAACATTATAGATATCTTAGAGCAAGCATTTTTAAAAGGTAATGTTTGGTCATCTGATGCAAACAGCCGACTCATTGGAAAAGACCCTGATGCTGGGAAACATTGAAGGCAGAAGGAGAAGAGGCCGACAGAGGATGAGATGGCTGAATGGCATCACCGATGCAATGGACATGAACTTGGGCAATCTCCAGGAGATAGTGAGGAACAGGGAGGCCTGGCGTGCTGCAGTCCATGAGATTGTGAGGTCAGACACAACTGGGTGACTGAATAACAACAACATCATGACAATTGGAAATTATTTCACTCTAACTACAATCTATGAACTAAACACCTATTGTTTTTCCAGGTAAAGTATAAAGCTATATTTGGCATCTCCTATTGATTAGCAGCTCTTCTGGAGCATCTATTCGGAGGTCAACAAGTCTAGCACCATGCCAGGTGCTGAGCGTTAGGGTTTGCTATCACTGCAATATTAGCTTCTGCAGTTTTGCAATTAATTAAAGGACTGAAATTTTTCCAAGAGATATTAGGTTACTCATCTCAGAGCCAATACATTATTTTTTTCCCCTTGTGTTTACTCCCCACCTGAACTTCTCTGTAGCTACTAATGTTCCCTTGATCTTTAATGAGTTGTTTTTTTTTTTTTTAATCCAAAGAAACTGGCCTGTTATACTGGCAGGGCTTACTTCTATTCCTACCCACCAAAGACCCAATACATCTCCTGGTCTTCATGATGCCTCACATTTACTGCAAACACCCCAAGACCGCTCTTAGCAGAGTTGATTTTTTACAGAGAATCATCTTGGTTTTTCAAGTTAAAAGTCAAAGAGTTAAGTAAAAACAGACATGCCTGCAACTTATTTTTAAATAGTAAATCATAATTGTCCCACATTGCCCAAAGTACCACACTTAACACATAAATCACACACAGTTACTAAAAAGATCTTGCTGGGAAAATGTAACAAAATTGCTAAATCTCTTCATTATATATTTATATTTAACAACCAGATTGCAATCAACTGTTTTCAGAATTTCTAAAATAAGTTGTTCATAGTAGCATGACTTTTCAGCAACAACCTCATGGTAAATGCCTCTAAACCAAATCAACAGAAACAATTCAGGGATATTTATTTGCATTTACACATTTAATTTCAGCCACTATACTGGCTTTTAAAATTTTGCAATGTCATTTTTCTGTGCAAACTTATTGCAAAGAACACAACTCTTTAAAAATATAAGTGACTAAAAAATATATATATATATAAGTGACTGCATGATTTTCCAAGAGTACTTGTCCTCAACTATGAGATTAATAGCATAATTTATTTCTTAAATAAAAATCATGGATCCCAGCACATACTTTTTCATTTAAATGGTTGCTCCCTTGTCCATATTCTTTGCTCATACTTATTGTACCATTTGTCATCAAGTACCATAGTTACTTGGGCTTCCCTGGAGTCTCAGTGGTAAAGAATCCACCTACAATGTAGGAGACCTGGGTTCAATCCCCGGGTTGGGAAGAGTTTGGAGGAGGAAATGGCAACCCATTCCAGTATTCTTGCTTGGGAAATCCCATGGACAGAGGAGCCTGGCAGGCAACAGTCCACTGGGTCACAAGAGAGTTGGAGATAACTGAGTGACTAAATGATAACAACAACCATAGTTACTTGTACAAATGTACATTTTCCTAATTTAACAGTAGGCTACTTGAGGGTAAGCAACCTGATCCATGGAAGTTATAAAAATAAGACTCTGGATCTTGCATTATCATAACTCCTTTTTTCACAGTGGTCACAAGAGAACCAAGTTGAAGAATATGAAGGTCTGTGTCTCTTTGATCTCATTTCACCCCTAACTATCGCCAGACAAAGGGATGGAGTTTAAAACATCCTTAAATTCTGCAGCACAGTATCCTTACTGGTAGGGCTATCAGCAGTTCAGATAATGCAATGTTCACAGTTGGTTGCA
Organism: Bos taurus; assembly: GCF_002263795.3. Taxonomy (NCBI): domain Eukaryota; kingdom Metazoa; phylum Chordata; class Mammalia; order Artiodactyla; family Bovidae; genus Bos; species Bos taurus. The sequence goes on from NC_037350.1 coordinate 37,067,607, forward strand.
AAATCAATGCACCATATTATCTGTCCTGAAATAGACAAGGGTTAAAAATGGAGGGATTGAGGCAAATTTACACATTGGAAAACTGAAGGGCTGTAAGCAAGATACAAAGAACTGGGACAAGATGGCAAATGCTAGAAAACCTAGGCAACATTAACTAAGGGTGAGGAAACAGAAACAAGATGTGCAGAATGACAAAAGAGGGGGCTTGAAATTCCCAATTCATTCTTGGTAACGTGCGACCACAAAAGAAATGTGAAAGTGGTCTTAAAGGAAACTCGTGGGATGGTGCTGAGGCTGCCACCACGCTGTCTGGGTTGGTTCAGGTCTCTGTCAGCATGGAAATGAGCTGCTTTTCCTTACCTCCAGGTGCTCTAAAATATAGGGTGGATTGGTCATGCCCAGCCTCAGCATCGCTCCCTCAGGAATCACTTCAACCAGCTTCCACAGCAGGGCCGGGAGGCTGGAGCCAATATCTCTGCCGTAAGCCCCCGTGTCTTCACTGGTCAACCATATCTCACAAACACCCTCTGCAAATCAAAGAAGATAATTAACAAATCTGTTGCAGAGCCGTTTCCTTCATCATACAGCTGCTCACTCTTTTTAATGCAGGTTTTTTCAACACTATTATGCAGGCAAGTCTGGGTATTCAATTGCAGAGAAAAAGCAGCTTATCCCATGGTGGCACTGGGTTATTAAGTTCATTTTACGAACACCAGAGAGTTACAACAATGCTGTAAATTATCAGTGCGTCCTATGGAGTGATTAACATTCACAGCCAATCAGTTCAACCAATGCTTCCTCCAAAGCCCTTTGATCAAGACTGAGGCTTTAGTCCCATCACAGAGGATACCTAGTTGATTGAACAGCATAAGCCCCAGAACTGAAAGAGTCCCTCCACAGAATAGGTACCATCAGCAGTTAACTCACTAATCAGTCTGTCAGCGACCTAAGGAAAAATGTCAAGTGTAGTTAAAGTTGGACTCACAAATTATTCATCATGAGGTACCCACTTCTCCTGCAGTAACTATGCCAATTTGTTTTCTTTATTCAATTAAGAATAGAATGCATTGTATTGCTGCATTCAAAGAAGCTGGTCGCTGTAGGAACTAAGCATCTGCGTTGGAAAACCTGTTTACTAAACTAGGACAGATCGCATCCTATTTTCCATCCGTTGGACTTCAGGACAAGGCATCTGCGTTTCTTCTCCATCCGTTGGACTTCAGGAAAAGGCATCTGCGTTTCCTTTCCATCCGTTGGACTTCAGGACAAGGCATCTGCGTTTCTTTGCTACTGTTGTTCTAAAGGTCCTGACTTCCAACATTACCGCTTGCAAGAACAGTCTTCCAAAAATTGAAAGGAAATACTTGGGGATCACCTAGTATTATTTAAAATAAATAAAGCAGAGTTAGCAAGAGCCACCCAAGTTTGTAGGGTGCACAGAATGTTTCTGAAGGCATATTCAATTAAAGGATTAGCCTGTTTTATAAGCCAAATGATTCACAAGGCAAAAACAAACAGTGACGAGGGACTGTGAAATTTGCTCAGGCTAATGTGGTTTGTTGCTTCTGAAGAAACTCGACACACGCACAAGGCACACAAACAAATACGACAGCCTGAACCAAAAGCAGACGTTTCTAGGAAGACACTTAAAAATAAAAATTTTAAATTGTCTTTGGTTGACAGAAGAATCTAAAAAATACACTTAAATATTCCTAGCCAAGAGAGACAACAAATAAAACATACGGTTTCTATGTGAATGTGAACTTTAACAGAAAAAAGAAGCAAAAGAGAAAGATCTTCACTCTCTTTAATGTGTTACACAGAGGTGGAAAAATATACATGAAGTTACGGTCTCCAGTCAGAGCTCTTTCCATTAGAAGAAGAGATATATTTACTTTATCAACAAACTAATCAACTGACATAAAAACATATTAACTCTTCCCCACTTGATTCTCTTTCTCAGACAAGCACATCCTCACCCACATCCAGACAACATGGAAAACACAAGGACAGAAATAAAATTTAGTTTCCCCAAATTAAAGAAGACATTAAAAAAAAAGTTCCATTTTAAAAGTTAGAGATGTTTTTTAAACATTTCTAACACCTCATATTTGAAAATCTGTAATGTTATGAATACATCTTTTCTTAATTTAAATATGTTGTTTCAGAAATTAATAAACATTTGCTTAGTTTTAATCATTTAATAAAAAGTTTTATCCTCAAAGTAAATAATCTGGCATATCCACAGGCTATCTTTGTGGCTCTATAATTTTATAAATATCCTCTGTACATAGAGTGTTTTTCTGTTGAAAAAAACTGGTTGTAATTAGTGGTATCATCTGTATTTTAACATGACATATGCCATCAGACACTGGACTCATACAATCATTTTTTTTTTAAATCTTATCACAAAATCCACTCCAGGAAAAGAGATGGCTAAGTAACAACATAAACGGATTTTAAAACACTCTGAAAGAGGTTATAAAAACAGGACATTATCCATGATTTTCCAGTTACTGGCATTTGAGCAACACAATATGAATATTTTAAAATGAACAGAATAATTTTAATTTATAATTTTTCCACCCAAATGGTTCCATGTTATGCCTTATGTAGAGAGAGCAAGTTCCTGGAACAGTGCCTTGCTGTTTGCTAGATGAATATAGAAGGGGAAAAATCGCTGTGAATAGGGTGGAAATAATAGCCATGTGGAAACAGCAGCCAGCTCTTCAGTCTGCATAGGTGGGGACCAACAGCCCCCTGGTGGGCTGAAGCTTCAAATTAAATCACAGAAAGAGGAAGCAGCTGTAGCACTAAGTCAGCAACAACAGGAATAATGGTCTCCATGCCTCCAAGATCAAGGCTGCTAAAATGCTTGATATAATAGCAACCTGGTGTAAAACACAATGAAATGAGAAAACATGTGCAAAATGTGAAGTCCTTGGACTTGAGGAGAACTGTGCCTTGCTCATTCAATTCCCAACTTTGTCAAAGATGATTTTGCTCTTTATATCAGAAAGTTCAGGTTTTGGAAGGCGACCTTTCAAGCATTCATTCTAATGAGAGTGCCTCCCGCCGTTAGGACACACAAAGCCATTTCATAGCAAAGGTGAAGCTCTGTGGTGCGGAATCCCCGCCACTGAAACCCTGCCCTCTGGGAACCTTGTGATTATTCATAGTGCAAGCGGTTCCTGCCAGGTCAGCTTGCATATGAATCTACCAGGGAAACCCAAGGCTGCAGTCTGTAATCACTAATGGACACTGGGACGCATGCATGCTTCGAGCTGCATACGTAATTGGCTATACTTACGGACAGAAGTGCTTGCCTAAACAGCTTCATTCCTCAAGGACTTCAGTTATGAGCTCTATTCCTTTGCACATTCATTCCTTTATTCGTACATCAAACAGTTATTAGGCCCTTACCTACTATGTGCCCTGCAGCTCTTCCAGCTCATGACAGATATGGATTCATCGTTAGACTTCTGTGACCTCAGACTGGCTATTACAGGCGTTGGTGAGGGGACACTGACAGACGCCCTGGGAACTTCACATACATCCCTATCAGTGGTGATGGTGGACAGGGGTGGATGCTGGCGGAACACAGCCTGAGAAACGGAAATCAAGGGCAATCTGAGGGGACTGAAGTGCATATGAGGTAACCCCAGTGACACAGAGCCAGTTTACACTGCAACATAGATTTTAATTAATACCGATACATGTCAGAAAAACAAACACATGGAAATGAGAGAGAGTCGGAGGCAGGAAGAACTGAGACAAGAGAAGTGAATCACCAATAAATCCTTCCATATTTATAATAAAAAATACATGCATAAAAGAAAGTGGTGGGTAGAAACTCAGGATACAGGAATGAGTCTTTTTAAGCATCCATGGAGATATCTTACTTTTTTCCTAAAAATGACTTTTGTTCATGTTCCTTACTGTCTATCTGACTTTTCTAATAAACACTAGGTTCATAAGATTATCTATCATCCTTTGGTTGTGTTAATTTTGGTTTAAAAAAAAGCAGATACCAGGAAGAAAGGAAATGCATCTTATAAAGGAAAATTCTTTAAAAAGTTTAGTTATTGGAATTTATTATCATTTTACCCAAATAATTACAGAACAGCTTATAGCTGAAATGCTCTTTCCCCTGAAGACAGAGCAATATCAACAGTTGGATTTTGATCTCTGCTCCACAGTAATTTGAGATGACAGAGGATGGAAAAAGTAAAAGACATAAAAAGTTAATAGTAAAAGAAAGATAATATTCTCAGTAACACAGTCTGAAAATAAAGAAAACCCTTTCGGAAAAACCAAACTTTGCCAAAATTGAATTCCAAAAGACATGACTCACTATAAATTTTCCTGTGTATGAGCTTCATTGTAATAAATTAAAATATGGGTGATGATTGATTTCATCTGATCAGAGAAGTGATATTTCTCTGGTAGCTCATGCTTTATCACTGGGAAAAATTTCCACGATCATGAGTTGTTTCAGTTATTCTATATGAGTAGTCTCTAAAAATATAGACTATACCAATATAAAAACTGCAAATTGTGATGTTTTCTTAGCACTATATGGTAAGAAAATCAACATCAACTAAACATAACATCAAAAAACCCACCTCATGTGCAGAAAAGAGACTCCTCCTACACTGTTGGTAGGGATGCAGACTGGTACAAAAACAAAGTTGCCACATGACCCAGCAATTTCACTTCTGGGCATATACATCCAGAAAAAACCATAACTTGAAAGATTCACGCACCCTTGTGTTCACTGCAGCACTATTTACCACAGCCAAGACACGGAAGCAACCTTTGCGTGTTCATCGGCAGGTGAACGGATAAAGACGGGGCACGTATATACAATGGAATATTAACCATAAAAAAGAGCAGAAAGCCATCTGCAGTAACACGTATGGACCTAGAGATTATCACACTAAGTGAAGGAAGACAGAGGAAGACAAATACCATATGATATCACTTATACCTGGAATCTAAAGACACAAACGGACTTGTTTACAAAACAGACTCACAGACATAGAAAACAAATGTACATTTTCCAAAGGAGAAAGATGCTGGAGGGAGGGATAAAGCAGAAAGTTGGGACTAGCAGATACAAACTACTATACATAAAATAAACAACAAGGGCTTACTGTATAGCACAGGGAACGATGTTCAATATACTGCTATGAACCACAGTGGAAAAGAATATGAAAAGGAACACACACACATAGGTCTAACTGAATCACTTTGCTGTGCACCAGTAACTAACACAACATTGTAAATCAACTATACTTTTATACTAAAAAAAAATCACCTCAAAATCTGCTACACCTTTCTTCCTCAGAAGACGCATTCTGTCTCCCCGTGTCTTGTGCTTTCCACTACCAGCCTTGCCCTTCCCTTTTTCCTACAGTTCCATTCCCCAGTCTTTTCTCACCGTCCATCCCAGCCTTCATGCTCCATTTTCTTCTCCATATAGGGAATATAGGCCAGTAGGGAATATGAATTAAATATACATTATTTGTTAGCTTTATTTGGATTCCCTGATGGCTCAGCTGGTAAAGAATCAGCCTGCAATGCATGAGACACAGGAGACACAGGTTTGATCCCTGGATCGGGAAGATCCCCGGATCGGGAAGATCCCCTGGAGAAGGAAATGACAATCCACTCTACCACTTTTGTCTGAAAAATCCCATAGACAGAAGAGTCTGTACTGCATTCTCTGCTCTTAATTCCCCATTCTCTCTTTTAAGGGTCACAGTGTATATGAACTAGACTTTTATGGGCTCTTTCTTCTTAAAAAATTATCTTAAAGAAAATTCAGAATTGAATATGACCCTCTGTTTTATCATATGAAAGGTCATGAAAATTGCTTCAATGGCAACATTTCTAAGTAATAATATACACAGGTAGCCTTCTACCTATTTAGCTAATTCATTTAAGAGTGAATTGGGCAATATAACTCCTTTGGTCCTTTCTAATCCTACTATTAGACACTCAGGGATCTTAAGTTTCCATTGAGATAAAAAGGGCTTAAGTAACACTTTTATTAAAGAAGCATCACAGCAGATCCAATCAAGGCTATCTTTTATAGAACAATGATTCATCATGGACAAATACCCAAACAGGCCGCCAAAGAAGATAGTTATCGATGAGCTAATTCTTCAATTATGTCTATACTGTTTTCGTAAACTTAAAAAAAAGTTTATTAGTGGCCTGAAGGTTTTTGCCCTGTTTTTATTTTGAACAGTGTTGAATTTCAAGAAAATTTTCAAGAGCAGAACAACAAATGCATGTACCTCTTTCACCCAGACTCAGGAATGACATCTTGTCACATTTGTGAACACTCTCTCCACATCCACAAATACAACTTTCTTTTTTTTTTTCCTGAACCATCTGAGAATTAGCTGCAGACATTAGGGTACTTTACCTCTAAATATGTCAGCACATAGCTTCTAAGATCAAGAACATTCTCCCTCACATTCTCACAATACAAGCACTATGCCAGGCAAGGGGAACACTGGGGAACACTGCGGTCAGAACTGAATGCTTTGGCACACGCTGTTCTCTCTGTCTAAAACACACCTCACTCTTCTTGCATAATGAACACCTCTTCCAGGAAACTTTGCTGACCAACCAGGCTAATTGAGATCCTCCTCTCCTGTGCTTCCCAGCATCTTGTACAAAATCCCATACCACAATGCATTATAATTACAGGTTTAACTGCTTGTCTCTCCTGAGAGGATGGAAGAATCTTCTGGACAGAGATGCAAAATCTTCCTAAATACATTTATGCCGAGGACCTATTACGGTGCCTTAGCACACAGGAAGCCCTCAATAAACTTTGGTTCCAATCAATTTAATTAATAAGATTGTGTTCAATAAAAATGAGTAATTAAGTAGAATTCAGCTTACATTTGAAAGTACCTCTTCCTTGTCCCCACATAGGTATATATAAACATATATGTATACACATGGATACACGCAGAGTGAACGCAGTAACGTACCAGGTTCTGCACTAGGCAATGAGAAAATATCAAAATCAATTTTCTCTGGACACTATGAAAATGCAACTTGAATACTTCACATTTGTTGCATAGTTTAACTTCTAAGCAATCCTTAGAAGTTCTTAGAGTTCTTAGAATTACTTAGAGTTCTTTATTACTGGATAGTGACTACAGGATACCATAGAAAGTGAATACAAATCATCTTTTTACTTAGAGGTGAAACTTCCCGTGTACATGTAAATTCAGATGGACCAATTGTCCATAAATTTACTAAACTTTAAAATGATCTTTTTAAGTGCTTTAACAATAAGATTTAACAAAGAGACAGTATTTCCAGAGTACACTGACATCTGACTGCAGTCATACACAGAAAAAAAAGAATTGTTTGAATAGGTTGACAATGTTGCTGCTAAATAAAAAAAAAAAAAACCTACTTAATTCCTTTTGAAAGGTCATAATCATATAAAAATTGTTTATTTCCACACTTTCGTAAGAATTTGGAAATAATGGAAAGCTAAAACCAAACTAAACACCACAAAAGGATGACACGTTTTCTAAAAATAAGGCATCTGACTCCCCAGTCTCCGAAAATCTGCAATAAGCCTCAATGAGGCAGATTAAGTTTATCCTCTTAATACTAGTGTGTTCTGCTCCATACACGGGCTTTTTAAATACCCCTAGAGAGAATACAGACAGCCATGTCTATGAAAGGACCCTCTGGTGTTTCAATAGGATGTAGGGAGATGTTATTTTGTTTTTGTTTCTTTTTTAAATTACAGCAGGCTCCACTCCCAGCAGTCCAAACAGTATAGATAAAAAAGGAAGGAGGAGGAGGAAAGAATAGACACCTGTAATGCAGGACCTAGTCTCAGAGAAGATTCATATGAGCTGATCACAGTAATGGCAGAAATTTATCTGGATTCCAAGACAAACCAGAAGACCTACAGAAGAGTTTAGAGGGTAAAGGAAACTAAAAAGATTTGGTGTTATTTTGGCTACTGAACTCAATTACAGAATGAGGAACAAAGAGAACTTAAATTATTACACAATAATTTTATGTAATTATTACATATAATCATTACAAAAATATTTATAAACAGAATGTTTTTATGACTAACATTTTTTTAATTCTAAATGTCTTTCTCATAAGTGAACTCCACCAAACATCTGTAGTTAGAATCAGGGAACTTTGACTTTAAATATAAAGCTTACTGATATTTCAAGTATTTAAACAGCAAACAGAGTTTTCTATTTTCTAGAGTTTCTTATATTCAGCCTGAAGGTACATCGAGCAGGTGTCTTAATACAAATACATCATTCATTCATTCAAACATTCTTTCACTCATCCTTCTTCTAGCAAATATCTTTTGAGTATCACTATGTGCCAGACACTGTTTCAGACCTATCTAGAGATAGGTCTCTGCCCTTAAGAAATGTATTCAAGTGAGAGTCAATAAACTGAGATAAAGAATATGTTGTCAAGTAAAAATAACTGCTAATAAAATGTCTGAAAGCAGGAACGGAGGAACAAGTGATACAGTGGTTGGGAAAGGATGCTGTCATTGTCGACAAGGAAAAGTGAGGACAACTCAGGATGACGTGAAATCTGAATGAACCAAGTAGCAAGCCCGGGAGACCAGCGATCTGAAGGAAGAGTGCTTGCAGCAAACGCACTGTAAGTGCAAAGACCCAGCACAAGCACTTTCACAGTTCCCAAGGGGGCACAAAGCTGTCAGTGTGGTTGGGGCACAATGGGGAAGGGATGTGTGCTGGGAAAAAAAAAAAATTGTAAAATGGGAGCCACTTGTGACAACAGTTGCTGCAAGAGGCTCAAGCTCACTGGGCGGAGCTAAGAGAGTAAATATGATACATCCATAACCTACTAACTATTGTATGCAATGGATATGCAAGCTGGATATTATAATTACTAGTGAAAGCTCTCAATATCTCCAGGTTTTAAGATACTCTCAAACCTATGATCAAAAATATTCCAAAAAGTTTGGGAATCCTCAAATCACTAGATTTGGCACATAAGAAGGGCCAGGACAAGAAGTAACAGGAAATGCCACTGTCCAGTCTTTGTCAAATTGCTTTCTTTCACTGTTTTTTTTTTTTTTTTGAAGAAGGAATTTATTACAATTGACCAAAATGCATGAAACAAGACTCATGTATTTAAATAGAAACAAGCAAAAAACCCAAGACCAGAAACACATTTATGCTTTCTAGTTGGGAGCACTAGAAAGAGAAAAAGAAAGTGGTATCATCCTTATATATCTGCTCCTTTTTCTTCTTCTTCCCATCCAACAGAGCCTAAGCACTACTACCCCATCACTGAGCATCACTTAGGCTGACATCCAACTAACCAACAACTGCCACAGACTCAGAGAGTCTTCAAAGATGCTCGACCACTACAATGACTTCAGGAAGAAGGATAGATAAGAATAAGTAAAACAGAATCCTCTCTTGTGTGGCAGGGAAAAAGAAAGGACAAAGAGGCTCGTGCTCAAAAATCTATTATCCACACACCAATTAACTATTATGATAAATAAGAATAGCTGAGGTCAGTTTTACTCTTTTTTACTATAACTGGCAACTGACAAAAAAATGGGCTAGTTAGAACAGTCGGGAAGCATTACTTGTGCACTTTCCAGGTGTAATATCAAAGAGATCAGAAGATATTTATGCTTTCTGCTGAGTAAAACTAAAAAAATGCGGGGGGAAGAGTGAGTGCTATTTTTATATAATGAAATGTTACAGTACAATTTTAGGACAAAAACATATCTAAACGTTTGGAAGTTGTATGGAGAAGTTGGTGGTTGGGCCTGGAAAAGAAGACCTATCAGAATAGGAAGGTCTGATTTTCATAATCAACTACTCTTCAATTTAAAATTTCTAAGAACAAAGCACTATAAACATTTGCACATGATATTAATAAAAGTTTTTAATATATATTATAATAGAATAACATATATGCCAAAGCCTAGCTCTGTAGCTTGACCAGTAATCAAAATTATATCCACCAACAATCTGCTTCTGTAGAGGAACGTATAATATCCAGTATGAATTGTGGACTCTGGCCATGTTAATGACAGCAAATAATTTTAATTAAAAAGAAATGTTGTGAGGACTTCCATTTTTACACATGAAGGATTAACTGTAACAAGAATTGCCTTAATGTTATAAACAACTAGAAATTTTGACAAAATATATAAAACAACAATCATCAGACGAGGAGCAGAAGGCAGTGCAGGGCTATGATTTTTGAGAGAAGCACGTAAGGTGAGTCCTCTAACTGTCCATCTTACTGCCTGGCAGCATTTTCTAGGCCACAGCACAGAAAAAGAGAAGCAAATAGAGCCTGGTCATCTTTCCAAATTGAGGAGATGGAAACTGGAGTTCAGAGAGCTACCTTTACAGGCACAAATATCATCGACGAGAAAGATGTACAGAGATAGAGTTCCAAAGAACAGCAGATGGCTCCTCTCAAGTTTCTCACTGAGAATGCACGGGAGGAAAAACTAAACCCCAAAGTTGTGTTAAGAGTCACAGAAAAGCATAAGACTAACAATTCCTGGAACTCACAAAGGACCAGGAACAGTTTGTTCCTACAAGCCAAAAGAAAGACTTCAGAATATACAAATCACTGGATAGAGTCCTTACAAGGTTAACCAACTTAGGGGTAGAGAAAAAATTTGTGTTAAACTAAAAGCTGCTCTATGTGCGTTAGTTGCTCCGTTGTGTCCAACTCTGCGACCCTGTGAGCTATAGCCCACCAGGCTCCTCTGTCCATGGGATTCTTCTGGGAAGAATACTGGAGAGGGTTGCCAGTTCCTTCTCCAGGGAATCTTCCTGACCCAAGGATAAAACCCAGATCTCCCACATTGGAGGCATATTCTCTACTTACTGAGCCACCAGGGAAGCCCCATAGCTGCTCTGCTGCTAAGTCACTTCGGTCATGTCCAACTCTTTGCCACCCCATGGACTGCAGCCCACCAGGCTCCTCTGTCCATGGGATTTTCCAGGCAAGAGTACTGGAGTGGGTGGCCATTGCCTTCTCCAATAGCTGCTCTAGACCTATACTAATAGACTTGAAAAAAGACAGCCTCAAAAAATAAATAAAGCTAATTTCAAACTGCTGCTGCTGCTGCTGCTGCTAAGTCGCTTCAGTCGTGTCCGACTCTGTGCAACCCCATAGACAGTGGCCCACCAGGATCCCCCGTCCCTGGGATTCTCCAGGCAAGAACACTGGAATGGGTTGCCATTTCCTTCTCCAATGCATGAAAAAGAAAAGTGAAAGTGAAGTTGCTCAGTCGTGTCCGACTCTTCATGACCCCATGGTCTGCAGCCTACCAGGCTCCTCCGTCCATGGGATTTTCCAGGCAAGAGTACTGGAGTGGGCTGCCATTGCCTTCTCCAAACTATTTAACTCTAAAACAGGACAAAGTCCAAAAAGAACACAACAAAATTCAAAATAATTTTCAAAATGCCTGGCATCTGAACAAAAATTACCAGGCATGCATATAACAAAATACTAACTATGGTATGATGTGGTGAAAAACATTAATCAAATGAAACAGAGTCACAAATGACAGAGATGACAAAGTTAGCAGACAAGGACATTAAAATAGCTACTGTAGATGTCATTCACATGTTCGAAAAATATGAACATGATGAAAAAATAACCGGAAAATTTTAAAAGACTGTACTGGAACTTCCGGAGAAAAAGATCTAGTAACAGACACTAATCAAAATGAAGCAAAGAGGCACAGAGAACCCTGAGTATGAGCGTGAACAGAAAAACAGTAAGCTGATTAATACATGCATAGAGTCCCTAAAGTAACAGCTGAATTTTTTTCCAAATTTGATAAAAACTATAAAATGTTAGAAACTCAATCAGCCTCAGTAGAATAAAGAACCACACCAAAGGATATTATAAATTAATTGCTTTTTAAAAATAAAGAGGAACTTTTAAAAGCAATTGAGGATGAGGATGATATTATACGCAGGCATAGATATAAAAATCACAGAAAACTTGTTAGAACCATGCAATCCAGAATGTAATGGAGAAACATCCTCAAAATACTCAAACACTGAACTAGAATTTTGTATTCAAAGAAAACAGAAAAATATTTTTCCAATGATAAATAAAGACTTCAGACAAACAAAGCTGAGAAAATTCATTGTAAAGAATACTATGCATATTTAAAGCCTAGAGCAACCATGGGCTTCCCTGGTGGCTCAAATAGTAAAGAATCTTGCCTACAATGCAGAAGACCTGGGTTCAACCCCTGGGTTGGGACGATCTCCTGGAAGAGGGCAAGGCTACCTACCCAGTATTCTTGCCTGGAGATTCCCCATGGACAGAGGAGCCTGACAGGCTACAGTCCATGGGGTAGCAAAGAGTCAGACATTCCAAGTGGAGCTAATGGTAAACAACCCGCCTGGGAATGCAGGTGACACGAGAGACGTGAACTCGATCCCCAGGTTGGGAAGATCCTCTGGAAAAGGAAACTTGAAAAGTATCAACTAAAACTCAAAAGAAAGAAAGCTATAGTAACATTAGAAATAAGAACTGACTGAAGAAAATCAAAACACGGTACAGATAACCCATGAGATGCATTAAGAGTATAAGCATGCACCATTCAATATGACAGCTACCAACCACATTTGGATACTGAATATTTAAAATGTGGTTAGTTCAAATTGAGATATGCAGTAAGTACACAGATTCTGAAGACTTAGTATGAAAAAAGACTGCAAATATCTCAATAAGAACTTTTATGTTGATTACAAGTTGAAATACTCCGGATATATTGGGTTAATTAAAACATTTGATAAAATTTAACCTGTAGTTTTTTCTTTTACTTTTCTTAATGTGACGACTAGAAACTTTTAAATCACATACTTGGTTTACATTGTATTTGTACTGGACAGCACCGTTATATAGACTATAAAATTGTCTACATTGCAGAACTAAAAGAACACGAAGTTTCATTAATAAAAAGTACTTTCTTCTAAATAATCAAGAGAAACTGAAAAATTTCAGTTAAATAACAACAGATATAAGATGTTATCCCTTATACATTTTATACTTCATTTACTTATATCTGTTTTTATTTGATTGTGTTGCTATATTGTAGTAAAATCTCACAAAGTATTAAAGTTAATAAAAATGCCATTAGCAAACTCCCAATTCTACTACAACCATTTTGTGTATTATGTTTAAGTCATCTTTGACATGCACATTTCATATAGTTCACAATTTTTAAAAAAAGCAAGATTATTATTCTATATAAAACTATACTTAAAAATTCCTTGAATACTTAACCTCACACTTTGTATTACTACAAATAGTATTCCCAAACTTTGATACAAAGATCTACCAATTGTCTCTAATTGTAAGCCATTATTTATCTCATAATTTAAAAATGAGGAAACACATAATATGAGTGAGGTAAGTGACTCACTTGTTATTAACCAACATATCAGTTGAGAAGAAATCCTTTAAAAAGCTAATTTTCGAGGCTGATATACACAACTTTTCTTCTTTGTGAAAAAATGAAATATCACCCATTCATTTGTGTTTGAAATATCAAACATTCATGTTAACTTAATAATAATTTTGCCTTCCCTCAATTCCCCTGCATAAAACCATTACAAGGAACTCTCTACCTTCTCCTCCTCCATTCCTGCAGTCAATACATTATTATAATATTTTCTAACTATGCAGAAATGATTTAAAAAGAAATTAGAGTACTTGTAGTACTGCACCAGACCAAACTCAGCCAACTGCAGCAAAGTCATTTTGTTAATTTTTTTTAAAATAAGTAAGTTGGTTACATTTTTTAAATGCATTAACTTACCTCTATTAAGTCTGCAAAATCTCTTCCAGGAAATCCAATCTCAATATTTCAAATGGGTTTACTTAAATATTCTTTAAAAAATAAAAAACCCTTTGTGTGTGTGGTGGGGGAGGGATTTATCCTGTATTCTGAAATTTCCTAGTTCTTCTGTGTTATCTCATGTGACTTCAACTGGCTGAGGATTAAGCTGAGGTCCTAGAGAGGGTCTCTTTCACTCTCTATTTATTCTTAAGATCTCCAAAAGTATCCCTGGTAACTCGGTGAATAGCACAGGAGGGAGAAGCCAGCAGAAGGAAATATGGAAAAAAATGTCTAACACACAATAGCTTACTTCTAATTATGTTTATAGTGTATTTTCACTCTTCCCCACCAACTAGGATGAAAACTACAATAAGACTGAGATTTTCACCTGGTTTCTTCACTAATGTATCTCCTGTAATATAGACTACTGCCTGAGACTTGATGAGCATCCAATGTATATTTGTTGATTTAGTTACTCAATTAATAAAAGGACAGGAAGAAAGGAACACACAAAGCGCTAGAGAAGGAGACGACGCCTCGGGGGCGAGAACGTGGAGACTAAACTAGGAGCCTGCAAGTGCAGACCTCAGGTTTAAGTGGCAGGAACAGAAGAAAGACATGGTATTTCAAACAGAATACAAAATATAACTATGGGGAGGGGGGCTGGGGGGGAAGCTTCTAGAAGGAGGAAGTATATATAGTTATGACTGATTTGAGATGCTGTATGGCAGAAACCAACACAATACTGTAAAGCAATTATCCTCCAATTAAAAATTTTTAAAATGTAAAAAAATGCTTTTCTCATTATAGTAGAAAACTGCACAATCAAAAAATACTTAAAATACACATTTAACAGAAAAAAAGCAAAGACTATAAAATAATCATAATAAATTATTTGAGCTTCAGTTAATACATGTTTTCTATTTAGGAATTAATCTGTCATCTTTCATATATCCAGCCAAGTAAAGGCTAGACATCAAAACAATGAGGAAAAGTTCTCTGAAAAATACTGACAACTGAGATACTTCTATGAATTAAGTTAATATTTTCCTTTTGAAATGAAGAAAGCAGCATTATTTCAATGGTAAAAAAGAGTTCCACTAGAGAATTATTTGAAGATCATCACTTTATACAGAAGTGCACTTTATTCAGTTCCATAGAACTCCACGCACTTGAAATGTCAAAGATCAAGCCAGAAGATGATAAGTCAGAAGCAGTCAGCACAACTAGTGACCTTGGGTTTAAATACCATTCTCCCATAAAAACAATGCAAATCAAGAACCCATTTCCCTTAGCAAAGAGTACAACTTCCTGATTTAAAGTAGCTAATGTCAGGATGCTTCTAAAAATTATCACCTTTTTTTTTTTTTTAATACCATCAAATGAACCAAATTTGAAGAATTTTGTCTTCAAATTAAAAGCTTCACACATAACATAAAGAAGAAAAATGTTATGTACTTATTTGCTATTAAAAGTGAAAAGTCTGGCTTTTGAAACAGGTATTATTATTGCCATTAACCTCACAGAGTAGTACTTATTAAGAAGTCATCACTGAGTCCTACGTGACGTTTGCCAGTTATAGGGCACTTAGAAACAAAATGGATGACACGTTTATCAAAGAGAATTTAGAAGTAAATGCACAGAATATTTTTAAGTTACATATTTATAAGATATTATCTATCTTGTAGATAATCCTAAGGAGTAGCCCAGGGAGATGTGAAAATGATAATGTCAACATGCAATGGAAAGAATATTCCATGTTTCTGAGATATTAAACTGAGATATACCTGGGTTCGATCCCTGGGTTGAGGACCTGGCAACCCATTCCAGTATTCTTGCCTAAAGAATCCCATGGGCAGAGGAGGAGCCTGGCAGGCTACAGTCCATGGGGTGGCAAAGAGTCGGACATGACTAAGCAACCGCACAGCACATAACAAAGAAAATATATTACATCTATATTTATTATTATATAAGCACTAATACAGAGGAGAATCTAGCGGACAAGAAACTGGTGTAAAGGAATCAACATAAGACTTATGACTGATAAGGAGCAGATCCCATCACTGGGAAGCTGCAGACACTCTCTTCCATAGAGAGGGCAGGGGAGGGTCTGCTGTGCAGCAGCAGGAGTCCAATTCCACATGCTCACAGGGCGACTTGAACTACTGGAGGAAAAACAGTGGGAAGGACAAGGGCTTTTTATCAAATAGATTACATTTCATCTTGAAACCATGACTTGCACAACAGTTACCAGAAGAGACCAAAGGTAAAGAATATTTATTATAAAGTACAAGGCTATTAATAGTCATTAGCAATAAAAAGGGGCTTTCCTCGATGATGGCTCAGCAGGTAAAGAATCTGCCTGCAATGCAGGAGACCTGGGTTCAATCCCTGGGTCAAGACGATCTCACAGAGGAGGAAATGCCAACCCACTCCAGTATAATTGCCTGGAGAATCCCATGAACAGAGAAGCCTAGTGGGCTACAGACCATGGGGTCGCAAAGATCAGACAGAACTCAGCGACCAAACAACAACATACAAGAGATATGACTCCATCTTCTGTAAATCAGATATTCATGGGAAATCATTCTCTCAGTTAACTTCCATCCTTCTGAGATTTTCCATTTTACATCCTCTAGTTCCATTTTTGACTAAAATTCTTTCACACCACGCACTGACCCTTGGTCTTTTCAAACGATTGTGATCAGCACCACAGTGCGCATGATGCTTTGAACATTACCAGTTTCAGCAAATAACAAACCACCTTTACTATTAAAAGAAATAAAAATGAACAATGAACCTAGATTGCAGAAATCTCTGTTGACCACAGAATTGCCATCAGTGACCCTAACAGCTATTTTATTATAAAAGGCCCTCAAAGGACAAAATATGCAAATTATCTTTATGCAAGAAATGTACCAAATATAGTCTAAGATTCAGTGCTTAAAAATATTCATCCAACTGGGATGATTTCAGATTAAAGAAAATAAGGACTGTGTAATTATATACACTTACCTTGACAAATAGAAAGCAATCTGTGATTAGAACATAGCAATTAGTTACAAAATGCTTCACATGGATTTAATTACCCATCAGTCTACATGTAGCTTAATTACTTTTATCTCATTGCATCAGTAAAAGGTTTCTGCCTAAGGCAACTGCCAGTCATATATTTGTAAGGCTTCTAGACTTTACAGTGAATACATTATAACATTCAGTCAAATGTGCTAAAGTTACAGTTGCAGAGACAGTCTTAATTTTGAGACTCTAGTTTTAGTTCAGAAACGTCTCATCACTGTCTTAGATTCAACTCTCATCCAACTTTCACAAGGACAGTGTCACCTATTTGGCTGTATAATATTGTTTACTAAAACATAACTTCTGTTTATTCTAATAAAAGGAAAGACCTCTAAAACCAAAACAATTATCTTACTGTCCTGAGGCAAAGGACACTATGACACTATAGTCTCATGAGTAAGGTAAATAGTTAAATTCAGAAAGAGGGTGACTCTCTTTCAGGGGAGATGAAGAAAGTCCTTTCACTCAGTACTAATCTGCTGCGAAGCTCGGAAAAATGTTGGCTTCATCGTATGGGAATTTCTGTGTGTGGGGCTCAGAATGGGAAGCCCTATCTTCCATTGTTCTTGCCTTAGCAAGAGGGTTGTGCAATTCAGCCAACCACGGTTTCATTCCTAAAATCTTTGCTGATTAACTTGGTATCTTTGGGCTAGTTATTTAACTAGGATGTAAATGGCACCCCACTCCAGTACTCTTGCCTGGAGATTCCCATGGACGGAGGAGCCTGGTAGGCTGCAGTCCATGGAGTCGCTAGGAGTCGGACACGACTGAGCGACTTCACTTTCTCTTTTCACTTTCATGCATTGGACAGGGAAATGGCAACCCTCTCCAGTGTTCTTGCCTGGAGAATCCCAGGGACGGGGGAGCCTGGTGGGCTGCCATCTATGGGGTCGCACAGAGTCGGACACGACTGAAGTGACTTAGCATAGCATAAGGATAAATAATAACCATCTCACTTAACTGTTCAATAACACAAAAATATCTATCTAGTAGATAGTCTAGATATCTGTAGCAAGGATATACCAAAGTTAACACTGTTTTCTGGGAGGGATCTGTGAGGATTACATGAATTCATCAGAAAAAGAGGTCTCTTTGGAAATAAGTAGGGGAAAAAAAAAATCCTCCTTCCATTTTTTTTTTAAGGGAATATTTTTGGTGTTGGTTAGGAAATTAGATCCTTTGAGAAGTGGGAGTTTTCAAAGCTCTGGAATCTGGTGTTACGGAATTCTGGCCTCACCCTACTTAGAACCTTTGAAGAAACAACCATCTGTTAAGGAAGGCACATCTTTGGGCCAGAAGGCATACGGACATCTAGTAAGGCTTTCTTTAGGGCTCACAAGTCACTAAGTATCCCTCTGTGATTTCTGTTTTACTCAAACCAGAGTTGCTTCTGCTATTTAAATACATACAAAATCAACAAGAAAAGAGATTTCAAGTGCTACTGTGCT
This sequence comes from Bos taurus, assembly GCF_002263795.3. Lineage (NCBI taxonomy): Eukaryota > Metazoa > Chordata > Mammalia > Artiodactyla > Bovidae > Bos > Bos taurus. The sequence continues at coordinate 37,086,030 of NC_037350.1, forward strand.
TAAGGATCACTTACAAAGCATCTTAAAAATTCAAGCAGGGTGGATAAAATTCCACTGAAGTACATCTGGGTGATGTCTATCTAAGTCTAGGTATTCTGCTGATATTGATAACCACACCTAGAGAAACACCAGGGGTTAGGCTTCATGGGAGTATACAGCAACAACAATTTCTATTATCAAAAGTCTTTAAAAACAATCTTTTCAAGACTTAAAATTTCCTCCCTGAAATCAATTAACACACTGTGATTTCATACTTCCCAATTATTGATCCCCAAAAGGATTATAGGCTCTCGATTCTTAACAAGAGTTTGCAAATAGTTCTTGTGTCGCCATGATGAACAGGTTTCCCACTACAGTTAAAAGAAACACAGAACAGAGGAAGATAAGACAATGGCCAGATTTTATGGTTAGGTGTGGGAGCCAAAATACAGAATAAGATCTCAGTGTTCTGAGATGCATATTAAATATGTAAAGATAACCTACACTGTAAAATCAATCCCCTGAAGACCTTAGGGAGTTTTACTCTACTTGTAAACCTCAAAGTGAGCAGTACACAGTAGTTGCTCAAAAAGCACCTGGAAGTTCTTACAGGTCACAGTGGTTTCACTCACCTAGGTGCTCTCAGCCCTTCATACAAGGACCATAGCACATAATAACTACTTAACTAATATTTGCTAAAGGAGGAAAAGCAATGGGGCAGAAAGCAGGGACATGATTCAAATATTTAACCTTTGTAGAAAGGATGCATTTTTTTAAATAACAAAATATTCCAATATTTCTGTAGTTAGGAAACAATTTTTTAGAAAGTGTTCTGAAGATGATTAGGTCCCACAGAGACAAATAACCACCACACACTAAAACAAAACAAACAAACAAAACCCCCCACCTCTGTACTTTAATCCTTTTGTGTGGCTTGTCCAATAGTACAGAAATAGAAAATAGTTTTTCTATTGTCTAAATAGAAAACCCAGAAATAGAAAAATAATTTTATTTGGAGAAAGGTTCTTTTTCTTTTTTAATTTTTACTTATATTGTAGCATAGTTGATTAACAATGCTGTGTTAGTTTCAGGTGTAGACAGAAGTGATTCAGTTATACATATACATGTATCTATTCATTTTCAAACTCTTTTCCAATTTAGATTATAGATTATTAAGCAGAGTTGCCTGTGCTATACAGTATAGGTCCTTGCTGACTACAAATTCTAATTATAGCAGTGTAGACATGTCAATCCCAAACTCCCAACCTCCCCTTTCTCCCTACGCCTCCCTCCTGGTAACCATAAGTTCGTTCTCTAAGTCTAAGTCTGTATGTGGAATCTAAAAAAAAAAAAAAAGAACTTATTTACAATTTTTCTTTTCTTTTTTTTTAGATCCCACATACAAGTGACATCATATGATATTTGTAAGAAAGACCAGGTTCTAATGTCCTCGGATGGCCTCTTATTAGTCGGTGACAATGACCGACCACATTAAAATCTTCTGTATTGTTTGTAAAGTGGGCACAGTAACATTGGACTGTGACAATTCAATGATGGCAAATTTTCCAGTAAAGAACTCAGCACAGGACCTAAAGCCAACAAGGCCAACTACTTTGTATAGATACTTCCCTAAATTGAAGAGGCTTCAAAGATGAATTATCACTAGAAACACACACACAAATATACATCCCTGGGTATCAGTACAGCACAGATGCTCATGTTACAGGAGCTTTAGAGTCAACCTGGTTTAGAATTCTGGCTCTCCCATTGCCAGCTGGGTAGGAGACGCAGGTTTGATCCCTGGGTTGGGAAGATTCCCTGGAGAAGGAAATGGCAACCCACTCCAGTATTCATGCCTGGAGAAGCCCATGGACAAGAAGGAGCCTGGTGGGCTACAGTCGACAGGGTCACAAAGGAGTTGGACATGACTTAGCAACTAAACAACAAGCAAGCCTTGGGTAAAGTCGATTCTATAACTCAGAGCACAAGTTTCCTCAGGTGTGAGATGGAGATAATTATACCCACACCTCACAGGGGAGATGTAAAGATAAATGAAATAATCCATACAAAGCAATTCCCACGCTGGCTGCCACAGAGTAGACAACAAATACTAGGAACGTTACTATTATGCGGAATACCAAAGTAACAAGGCAGTCTGGGTCCATTTCAGGTCTCAATGCAGGTTTTGTTTGCTGGATCAGGGGCCATTGCCTTTGGAAATTGGAAATGACAATACGTTTACGAAGGCATTTGAGTTACTCTGAATTTCCATTTGGAGAAGGAAACTACTTGTTTGACAGTCAAGTTACAATAAAAAGGATAATTGTGGCACAGTCTGTTCAGACCTATATGCAGAAATGGCCCCATTTGCAAATGGGAACTACCCAAGCACAGAAATAGAGCTTGATGCTGGGCTTTAAAAACAATAAAGTTAATTAAAAGAAAAAAAAAATACTTTTTATAGAGTTCAAAAACAAGTTAATTTTTCTCAAATTCACGTTTATAGTGTTAACAGTCAAGGAGTTAAGAAAGCAATGAAATAAGTGCTTAGAACCACTTCAACTGACTTCTCTTAAATAGCTTTCATTAGTTTGGTTTGAGTCTGCTTTTTAACACATGAAGTGTTCTTAAAATTAGATTTGTTGTTTTAATGCAGCTTTTCTTGGCACTTTTTGGTCAAGAAAGAAGTCCAGAAATTACTAACACTTTTGATCTGGAAAATCCAAACCACCTTGATAAATTTTTTTGAAAGACTTTATGAAGACGAGTTAAAATTAGAGAAGAAAAAGAAAATACAGTTTTAGAATATTTAAACAAGTACTTACATCACAAGCCAGGAGCTGACACTTTAAAAAAATAAAATAAAAGTGCACTAAATCTCTAGCCTTTTTTCCTTGTATATTGTCTGGTCCAAATGGGATGGGAGACACTGACGTGAGTTGGTCCTTGAATGATGTGCGGGAAGGGGCCATCAGCAGCCTACCTGCCCATGCAGAAGACAGGTGCCAGCGACTGCTGAGGTGGACAGGGGTAGATTTTCAGTGAGGGCTGGTGTGAGCCAGCAAAAATTAAAAATAATAAATCTAGCCCATGCCCTGCCTGCTACAAATCAAACCCCCCAAAACCCTATTTTGATGATTATGAATGTTAAAGAAAGGCCAAATACAAAGCAAAAATCACGGCTGCTGACATAAAAATATACAGAAAGACTATTAAAAAACAGGATTAAGATTAAACAGGAAACATCCAGTCTGCTATCATTCCTTCCTTGTGAGTAGCTGCCCTTGTCAGAACATCCCCATCCCACTGCCTTCTTGACTGTATCATACCTTCCCTACTGTGGCTCTGAATGGAGACCATCTCTGCTCCTTGGGAGTCTCTCCTCCACCTTCTCCTACACTGTGCTGCACTGGTAACTAGTATCCTTGCCCTCAAGTGAGCCTTTAATACCAGAAAGAATGGGATAATATCTCTATGTACCCTCGCCCCAAGAACACCAGGAGTATCCCCAAAGAAAACCCAACAAATGAGTGGTTGCAGGTATTAAAACCACATGCTGTCACCATCCTCACAGAAAGGCCATCTCACTAAGCTGGGGCCTTTAAGTGAGGATCCTTCCAGGGTCTACTGGGAATCCTTCTTATTATCTGGGAACTATCAAGATTTATTCAATAAATGTCAGAAGGAGAAGCTAAATTTCCACTGTATAAGGTTAAAATTAGGCAGGGGAGGAGGCATTACTTCCTCTTACAAAATGGAATCAATACTGGCTGTCTTCTGCAAATAATAACTTAAAGCTCAGATTCAATTCAAAACAGTATCATAGAAGTATTATAAGTCCAGGTCTCTAGCTCATATGTATCGTGGGTTGAATAGATTTTTGTATGGAAAAGGTCCATAATTTTTTTTTAATTCCAGGTTTTGCACATGTAACTTTTAAAATAGGGAAACCTCAGGGACAGTCTAGGTGGGAGAAAGGATTTTAAATGAGGCTCCTTCAATACTGTCTACCTTTAAATAAGTCACTTGACTTTGCTGGCTCTTACTGTAGCTCAAATCTTCTGGGTTAGAGATTGCCTTTGACATGGTGGAAGTTATGGATCCCTTTCCAGAAATAAGCCACATACAATATTTAGCTTGCTATTTCAGGGGACTCAAAGATGCCTGAAAGCACATGTGTGGAAGAATTCTTCAATTATATATTAAAAATGTGATGCTAGAGACCATACACATAATAAACCATTTAAAAAAATTAAGACACAATTTTTCTTAGTTGCCTAACATCCACACTAAATGTCAATTAACTACTTGAAGATATAAATTTAAAAGAACTCTGAAATTACCAGACTGTCCAAGGTACCCACACACACCCATACTTTCTACTAGTTTAAATAATCACTTTATCAACCAAGGATGGCCATTAAGGATTAGGAAGTGACTTAAGTAGTACAAGAGTCATAATTTCTCTCCAGCTAGAAACTTTCAAAGCTCTCACCAAACATTAATGAAGTAGTTGGATGAACTAAAATAACTTGTTTTCAGAAACAGTCATTACCCTTTTACATCAAACACAGGCTGTTCACTTAGAAAGAGAGAGTAAGAGTGGTTAAAGAGACAGCATCTCAATTATCAACAGTCAGATGAGACAGTTAATAAATAACATTCTAAGATTTTCATAAAAATTCACAGAATTCGTTTTTATATTCAGCAAAGCTCTTATTAAAGAGAACAGATTTTATCATGACTACTAAAGACAGTAATGTAATTAAAGATAGATAGTTCTTCCAAGTTTAACCTAGAGGACATCATTCTCGAAGGCAAAAAAAAAAAAAAAAAAAAGTGTTATTCCTGGTTAAGTGTTATTGGATGGTTTCCAATAAATAATCATCATTCAGGCTTATCAGCTACCAAGGCAAATAGAAAATAGTAAAGCAAAAAGGCACATCCCTCCTTCTGGAAACCAAGGACAAGACTCCCAGAATATTCTTTAAGCTGCAGAATTCTAGAGTTTAGGACATATCTTCTTGTCCAACATAGGTCAAAAATTTGATTTTCCACTTATCTTTGTTACTGTGGATAAAAATCAATGAAAAAGTAATATTAATGCAAAATAGGTGTACTCCTATTGAATTATTAATAGGCAATACAACTGTAAATGTTTTTGTTCATCATTCTTCACTGCCCTTGCAAACAATTTCAAAATGGAAGGTGCTGAAGCATGAAGATTGTTTGCAGCCATTGCTTTTTGAAATCACAGTGCTGGGAATTGGTGGAATTCTAGCTTCCTTGGGTTATTATCAGACATTGTGAACTTTTCTTTGAAAGCAAACTATAAATTCACAAGGGGGTCGCTTGCCTTCAATCAAGGAAATGTTTAAAACAACCCCCACCTGCCATTTTAATGTATTCTTCTCAAAGACTGCCATAAATATTTAATATAAGAAAGGCACTGTTTAAACACAATGAATAGCTTATGAAATTAAAGTTGGCTGACAGATTACACTATGTACATAATACACTGTAAATAATGACAAAGAAAATATAAGCCACATTACTAACCTTCTCTTGCTTCTCTTGACATTTCTTAAGGAATATGCAAAAGACACTTCAGTATGAAGGTCAGTTTAATTGACATCAAAGAGTGACGAACTCTATAAAACCATTCTATTCTTCTTGACTGTATGTAACACTGATACATCACCTCATGGAATAGATACCGCACACGTTTTTCCATTTCTCAAGAAGTCTCATGTAGCCTGCTAACCACTTTCATGAAAGAGAACTAGGAAGGGTACTGTATATCTAGTCCTTAGCTTCTTGGCTTCAAACAGGAAACAATACCTAACATTAGACCTTCCTCTGGAAGACATTCAATATTTATGAAATGAGTACACAGTCATTACCAGGTGCAATTATGTACTGTATTCAAAATTCCTAAGAATAGGTTCCTCTTTTTCTTTCTGGTACTAATACAATGAGCAACCTGCTTCCACTCTCACTGATACTCATTTATTCTTACTATCTGTTCACAGAAATGGGAGACAGCTGGGACCTCTTCTTATAACTCAATCGCTTGGTTCTTCTGTTTAAATCAAACCATTTCAATTTTTAAAAATTTTTCTCAGAGCTCTATTTTTCTAACCCATTTTCCCCAAATTTCCCCAGAGACTAACAGAAGAATTATTTCTCAATACTTATATATCAACAGTTTACCCCAAAGTAATATTAACTCTTATAAGAACAACATATCCTTGGCATAATCTATATGAGCTGCCCAGACCCTCACACCCCCAGCACCCCAAGCAGGGTGAGCACTAAACCTCAATTCTTTATAGAAACAATTATACAAGTTCAACATACTAATATACTTATTGATGTTACAGACCAAATCTTCTACAGTTAATTCAGAGTCTTCCATTCTGTTAACACCACCAATTTCTCCCATACTGATGTCATGAATCAATACCTTCTGTAAGCTTTTCGTTCTATTTACTAAAGTGCAATAATGTTTCAGTTTAATCATATCATCTGTAGGAAACCATCCACAGGCTAAATATTACTAGAGCATTGTAGAATATCTTTTAATACGTTTGAGTTCATCTTCCTAATATTCTAATGGAAAATATATACTGGAATTTGTCAAAATTTTCATTGATGTCTGGATAATTAACATTAATTTTTTCCCACATTTTCAGCTGGGCCATCCCTATCATAAAAGAGATAAAATTAATTGGAAGTATTATTCAAGATGCCATAGTACTTACCAACCCATATCACTGGCTTAACATTAGAACCTCAAAATTGGTTGAGGTTCTAGTATCTTTACAATTCTTATGTATTGATATGTAGGCCTTACAAATAGCTCTGAAAAGAAGAGAAGCGAAAAGCAAAGGAGAAAAGAAAAGATATAAGCATCTGAATGCAGAGTTCCAAAGAATAGCAAGGAGAGATAAGAAAGCCTTCCTCAGCAATCAATGCAAAGAAATAGAAGAAAACAACAGAATGGGAAAGACTAGAGATCTCTTCAAGAAAATTAGAGATACCAAGGGAACATTTCATGAAAAGATAGGCTTGATAAAGGACAGAAATGGGATGCACCTAACAGAAGTAGACGATATTAAGAAGAGGTGGCAAGAATACACAGAAGAACTGTACAAAAAAGATCTTCACGACCAAGATAATCACGATGGTGTGATCACTGACCTAGAGCCAGAGCCAGACATCCTGGAATGTGAAGTCAAGTACAAAGCTAGTGGAGGTGATGGAATTCCAGTTGAGCTATTTCAAATCCTGAAATATGATGCTGTGAAAGTGCTGCACTCAATATGCCAGCAAATTTGGAAAACTCAGCAGTGGCCACAGGACTGGAAAAGGTCTGTTTTATTCCAATCCCAGAGAAAGGCAATGCCAAAGAATGCTCAAACTACCGCACAACTGCACTCATCTCACACACTAGTAAAGTTAATGCTCAAAATTCTCCAAGCCAGGCTTCAGCAGTATGTGAACCGTGAACTTCCAGATGTTCAAGGTGGTGTTAGAAAAGGCAGAGGAACCAGAGATCAAATTGCCAACATCCACTGGATCATGGAAAAAGCAAGAGAGTTCCAGAAAAACATCTATTTCTGCTTTATTGACTATGCCAAAGCCTTTGACTGTGTGGAACACAATAAACTGTGGAAACTTCTGAAAGAGATGGGAATACCAGACCACCTGATCTGCCTCTTGAGAAATCTGTATGCAGGTCAGGAAGCAACAGTTCGAACTGGACATGGAACAACAGACTGGTTCCAAATAGGAAAAGGAGTACATCAAGACTGTATATTGTCACCCTGCTTATTTAACTTATATGCAGAGTACATCATGAGAAATGCTGGGCTGGAAGAAGCACAAGCTGAAATCAAGAATGCCGGGAGAAATATCAATAACCTCAGATATGCAGATGACACCACCCTTATGGCAGAAAGTGAGGAGGAACTAAAAAGCCTCTTGATGAAAGTGAAAGAGAGTGAAAAAGTTAGCTTAAAGCTCAACACTCAGAAAACTAAGATCATGGCATCTGGTCCCATCACTTCATGGGAAATAGATGGAGAAACAGTGGAAACAGTGTCAGACTTTATTTTTGGGGGCTCCAAAATCACTGCAGATGGTGATTGCAGCCATGAAATTAAAAGACGCTTACTCTTTAGAAGGAAAGTTATGACCAACTTAGATAGCATATTCAAAAGCAGAGACATTACTTTGCCATCAAAGGTCCGTCTAGTCAAGGCTATGGTTTTTCCACTGGTCATGTATGGATGTGAGAGTTGGACTGTGAAGAAGGCTGAGTGCCGAAGAATTGATGCTTTTGAACTGTGGTGTTGGAGAAGACTCTTGAGAGTCCCTTGGACTGCAAGGAGATCCAACCAGTCCATTCTGAAGGAGATCAGCCCTGGGTGTTCTTTAGAAGGACTGATGCTAAAGCTGAAACTCCAGTACTTTGGCCACTTCATGCGAAGAGATGACTTATTGGAAAAGACTCTGATGCTGGGAGGGATTGGGGGCTGGAGAAGAAGGGGACGACAGAGGTTGAGATGGCTGGATGGCGTCACCAACTCGATGGACGTGAGTTTGAGTGAACTCCGGGAGTTGGTGATGGATAGGGAGGCTTGGCATGCTGCGATTCATGGGGTCGCAAAGAGTTGGACATGAATGAGCAACTGAAGTGAACTGATACTTAAAAGATATATACTACATATAATGGAATGTAAGATACCAACAATATAAAATACACTGTTTTTGTTATATGTCAATTCTGTATCAATAAAGCTGAGAAAAAATAAAATACACTTTGTAAAACGTGGTTCTAAGGGAAAAAACTACCATAAAATGTTTCCAAATAATTACAAAATTTCCTCATTTATAAAATATATCTTTATTTACGTATATAAATGCATCCTCACTTCAAAGTAAAAATCAATGTACTCTAAAATTTACTAAACAGGGTACTGTGGATTTTTGCTCTTGCAACACTGTATTCTATAGCAAATATATCTTAGAATATCACTAATGTAGTACTTATAATGTAAGCTAGAGAGTTAACTATCTAACAAGTCAGGGTGCTAATAACCAATTTTCTCTATTAGAATTTTGAATACCTTAAATACCTAAGTTTATATGTTCATGCTTTTCCCCTCTAAATACATTTTAAAAATGACAGTATCATTTTTAGAAGTGCTACTTTGCATAACAGAACATTTTTGAGTCAAATACCACCCCACCTAATAAATACTCTGGTTCCTAATGCTTAAGACCTATACCTTAAAAGATAAGTTATGCTATTCATTATTTTTAATACATCAGCTCAAATGTATGCAGATGTAGCTGAACTTACAAACCATTTGATAAATGATGGAAATTTCTGTGCATTATTTAGACTTACTGAAATAACCTATTTTTGTAATGAACAAAAGCTTCCAAAGGCATAGTTATTGGGTGAATAAAGTGAAGCCATAAAATTCAACTCCCGTTTCTCTATTCTCATCCCAGTCTTCAGCCAGATCTTGCAGACTGCAGACTATTTTTCTGGGTGAAAAAGCTTGGAGCTGTTTGACTCAAACAATTAAAAAATAATACTGAATGCAACGCACAGGGAAATGAAGGAACCCTCAGTTTAATCTCGCCACTTTTTCACTATAGCAGTTTGGCTGTCATCCTTCCCAAAAGAGTACATACACACACACGACTAGATGTTACTAGATTAATATGTAAGACTGAAAATCTTCATTTCCATACTGTCTCCTCTCTCTGACTCCAGTATTTCTCAGGTGAGACCATCACTTTGTTAAGTTCTTCCTTCACTCCTACTCAGACATCCCAGAAATAAGAATACTAAAGAGGGTCAAGAGAGAAAAACTTCAAAACCACAATTTCTTTAAAGCTGAAAACACACAAAAAAATTTATAGTGCTTCCTTTTATGTCTGTATTTTGAGTATGTGATTCATTATGGAACATGAAGCAGACCCTTTGAATGTTGATGGGGTGAAGATCTATTGAAATATAAAGTTTGTTCTCCAAATAGCACAGGAGGATTCACAAAAGTTTGATGTGACTCTTCTCTCTGCATTGGCTCAGAATGCATGCCCTCATCGCAAAACCAAGCTGAATTTTGTTCAAATATCCTGTTACTTTTTATTCAAAATATCCTATGCTTTTAAGTACCACAGCTCTGGAAAATCTATCTGAGGTACTTCATTCACAGTTAACAGCATACAAACAATATATTAAGGCTTCTAAAGTAAGTGCAAATCAGGCCTGGCATCTCTCAGGATAAGAGGAAACGTTTGACTTATTCTTCCTTCTTAGAACAAGAAAAGAGTGGAGGTATCCGCAGTTGTTGAGAAACAAGTCAGAGGGTTTACAAGTCAACACAGCACTCTCTCAACTCATTTTACTGTTTTGGCCCTGCGTGAAGAATGGAAACTAGACAAAGTGAAGCTGAAATCTATGAGGAGTTACTTCAAGAGGGAGTGAAATGAAGTCATTCTCAGTAGTCACTGCTGGTTGTTACAAGACAGTAACCTGTGACATCAAGACACAGATCTGGTCCACAGAGTAAGGACAACTCTTGTCTGAATATCAAAGCTAGGCTGGGCCACAGGGCCACTATACTTAACACTCTGAGATCAGGTTCAGGGTTAAGCAACAAGTAAAGATCCCTAAGAGAAGCATGTTTGTCTACTTTTGTTTAATCTTAAATTACTCTGAGAACTTCCCTAGCAGTCCAGTGGGTAAGACCCCGCACTCCTGCTTCAGGGGGCACAGGTTCCATCCACGGTTGGGGTGGATCCTTCCTGCCGCATGGCATGGCCAAAAACAAACAAACAAAACATTACTCTGAAACAGCAACTTTAAACAGACCTGGAGAGCTATGAGCAAGTCACTCAAGCTGTCTGAGCCTTATATTCTTGGTATTAATATGACAGGGATAACAACTTGTCTTGCTGGGTGTTGTTTAGAGATCATTTATGTGAAACATATAACACAGAGACTGGATCCAATCACCACTAAATAAATGGAGGCTATTTTTATTATTATCATTATATTTTTTTAAATTATTTATTTTACTTTACAATATTGTATTGGTTTTGCCATACATTGACTTGAATCCACCATGAGTGTATATGTGTTCCCCATCCTGAACCTCCCTCCCATCTCCCTCCCCATCCCATCCCTCTGGGTCATCCCAGTGCACCAGCCGCGAGCACCCTGTATCATGCATCAAACCTGGACTGGCGATTCATTTCACATATGATATTTTACATGTTTCAATTCCATTCTCCCATATCATCTCGCCCTTGCCCTCTCCCACAGAGTCCAAAAGACTGTTCAATACATCTGTGTCTCTTTTGCTGTCTCACATACAGGGTTATCGTTACCTTCTTTCTAAATTCCACATATATATGTGTTAGTATACTGTATTGATGTTTTTCTTTCTGGCTTACTTCACTCTGTAAAATAGGCTCCAGTTTCATCCACTTCATTAGAACTGATTCAAATGTAGTCTTTTTAATGGCTGAGTAATATTCCATTGTGTATATGTACCACAGCTTTCTTCTGCTGCTGATGGACATCTGCTGATTGGACATCTAGGTTGTTTCCATGTCCTGGCTATTATAAACAGTGCTGTGATGAACATTGGGGTACACGTGTCTCTTTTGATTCTGGTTTCCTCCATGTGTATGCCCAGCAGTGGGATTGCTGGGTCATATGAAGTTCTATTTCCAGTTTTTTAGGGAATCTCCATACTGTTCTCCATAGTGGCTGTACTAGTTTGCAATAAGAAAATTTTAAGAAGGAAACCTTCAGTTGTATGGGTATGAGAAGGACTTTAAGATAATCATCTGAATCTCAAGGAAGAGAGGCACTTAGTATTTGGTCTGTATTATTAAAATAACATTACCTCCTGATTGTCATATTCTCAAATTAAGAGTTAGTATTCATTTTAAGTAAAACTCACAATATTGGGATAAGTCTACTAAACTCAGAGTATCCAAATAATAAATTCACAGGTCCACAATTTTTGAAGCATATTTTCATTGTAAGTGCTGTCTTGGGCATACTGTTCACTAAAAATTGAAAATTTAGCATCAAAATTTGAAAATCAACTAAACAAAAGTGTGGATGATAAGACATAATCCTAAAGATAAAAATAATTTAGGCTTAGTCACTTCTGTATATAGTAGACAAAGAACCCAATTCTTTGAAACTTTTTAAGACTTAATATCTTGGAAATATGACAAAGGAAAGTCAAAATGAAAATTTGGTACTGAGATCTAAAACTGTCTAAAACCAATACAAAAATTACCAGTATTTCAACATGCCTATCCAGAGAAGGCAATGGCACCCCACTCCAGTACTCTTGCCTGGAAAATCCCATGGACGGAGGAGCCTGGTAGGCTGCAGTCCATGGGGTCGCGAAGAGTCGGACATGACTGAGCAACTGCACTTTCACTTTTCACTTTCATGCACTGGAGAAGGACATGGCAACCCACTCCAGTGTTCTTGCCTGGAGAATCCCAGGGATGGGGGAGCCTGGTGGGCTGCCGTCTATGGGGTCGCACAGAGTCAGACATGACTGAAGTGACTTAGCAGCGGCAGCAATATGCCTATCAAGCATGAATATAACGTATTCCATTCACTTTCCTGACTTTGATATCTACTGTCACCTCATGCTGGAGTTGTCTTTTCCCAGAGTGAACTCAAACCTTTACCTTGAATCCAGGCATCACTTCTCATTGACAGGCCTATCGTTCTAGGTCTAGTCCTAAAAACGGTATCATTCTTCAAGTTTTAAGCCTACACCCTGCTTTCCGCCTTTATCTGTCACTGAAATACAGGCATTCTAAGTTTAGTTTGGCACCCTAATGAGATGCTTCACAGTGTTGAGAATTGATACTATTCAAGTTCTTAGTTGTAAGTAACAGCAGCTGATTTCTGAATAATCGCAGAAAAGGGGAGTTTATTAACAAGATACCGAGAATGAGGCTCAGTCCTAAGCTTCCGGGAAAAATATATGACACAATACAACACAGGCTGAAGGAGAACGTCAGTGCTTCCACTGCACCAAGAATCCAAGCCTGCAAACATGGCCACCCCCAAGAGCAGGCGGCTGCTCTGCCTCTCTGGCTAGCAAAAACGGATTACAGGTGGGGCCTCTATCCTCAAGTTGCTCACTTCGGAATTTAGATTTCTTAGCGGAATCTAGGTCATGCTCTAGTGCCCTAGGGCACAGGAGGTTGGTTTTCTGAGCTCCATCCTGGGGAAGTGGTTCTCCAAGGTTGGAAACATCCCAGATTACACCCAAGAAAGTTCAAAAGGTACTGGGTGGCCAGCAAACTCAACTAATGCCAACAGGATGAAGTTATAAATTGCTAAAACCAAATAAACAGCCTCACAAAGAAGAAAGTGAATAGCTTTCCTCCCTACATCATGGAAAAGAGAATGTTTTAAAACAAATAATTATATCAAATACAGCAAACAAATATGGTCTGGCTCAAGCAGTATCGTTAAGCATGATTTAAGTCCATTACAGAGAGGAAGAAACTCTGCAGTGTTTCTAGTTGTCTGGTGCCAACATTTCCGATACATATTAGTCACCCTCAGCCTTTTCAAGGAGAAGGCAATGGCAACCCACTCCAGTACTCCTGCCTGGGAAATCCCATGGACGGAGGAGCCTGGTAGGCTACAGTCCATGGGTTCGCAAAGAGTCAGACTCGACTGAGCGACATCACTTTCACTTTTCACTTTCATGCACTGGAGAAGAAAATGGCAACCCACCCCAGTATTGTTGCCTGGAGAATCCCAGGGACGGGAGCCAGGTGGGCTGCCGTCTATGGGGTCGCACAGAGTCGGACACGACTGATGTGACTTAGCAGTAGCCTTTTCAAACTGTATAGGCACAGCTGATGCTTCACGCCCTTTACTGATTTGTGTCCCACTTGGTGAATTCTGTTTCCTTTAACCCTCCTTTTCCTCTTTCCTTTTGCCTTTTACCTTTAGTAACTCAATGACTACTGACATACTAGTTTTTGCTAAGTTCTCACAAAAAATCACTTTCATCATTAAACACCTGTATTCACCTCTGTAACATGGACACTTTGTTCTGACTCATAAAGTGAAGGATTTCAGGATATGATACGTACAAAACTGCTACTGGTCAATCCTAGAGGGTAGGAGCGTCCAGGAAAGCCAAGTGCTGGTGGCATTCTTGCTCACCTCAGCATCATGCATGGATGAACACAACAAAGATGGGTGGATCTCTGTTTCTTAATCCTCCATAAGACAGCATCACTTTATGGAGCCTCCCGTGTGAAAAACTGTATTTAGGGATAGGAATATAAGTGAGTAGACTGAGAAGTAGATGTAAGAGGATTATCAGCTCCAGGCTGAAGTCCTAAAACAAACACTGCATTTGCAGTGGGCCTTCTCTGCATCTGTGGACTCTGCATCTTGGAATTCTAACAATCACTGGTCAAAACCAACCTACCATTGGTTGAATCAGTGAATGTAGAACCATGGATACAGAAGGCCAACTGTACTGTTCAAATTTATATAAAGGACTTGGGCAATCTAGATTTTTGTGTCTCCAACAGTCCTGGAATCCTTTCCTGCAGTCAAGTAGAATGACTGTGTAAGCCTTAAAAATAATTAGAAGCACACACAAAACTTCACAGTACTTATATGTGGGCAGAATTATAGAATGAGCATGATTTACTCTTCTCTGTGGCTTTTCTCTGATGTGCAAGAAAGACCATGTGTCACAATTCTCCCACTAGGGAAAACAGGCAGATTCATTTACTGAGTAAATAGTTCGCAAATCTAACTAACCTACAATGCTATCTTCTAGGAAAATTCAAGATTATTATGATTTTCATTTTCATTTTTTAAAATAACATTAGAAAATACTTTTAACAGATACAGTTTTGTGTGAAACACGGACTTTTTAAAAGTGAGCGACCTCGCACAAGGCAACGTGGAAAGTGAGATCCGCAGAAATTTTCCTGAGTTACAGTTGATTCTTAGATCAACTGTTTGACCGTGTGTGCCTCCAACTTAATCCTGCTTGCTGAGCTATCTGGTTTTTCATAAGGTGCCTCTGATTTCACTTCTGATTACCTGCCTCATTCAGCTATTCCTAAATTAGATCACCCCATTCCTCATGTATCTAGACTCCTGAACGCCTTACCCGTGGTAAGGAACTGAAGGCCAAAGTAACACACCACTTCCCTGATAAAACTATTCATCAGCAGAATCTAGGAGGCCAACTTCACCTCAAGAGAAGGTGAAGCTAGTCTCCGAGTTGTTGCCAGAACCCAATCCAGGAAAGTCTGCTGCTTCCTCACCCAGACAGGGAGTCAAATAGGTTTCACTGAACTCCACTTTAGGGGAAGGGAAAACAAACAAATAGTAGCTAAGAGAAGCTGGAGGGGTGGCTGGAGGGAAAAGAACATGGGAAATTTTTATGAATTTGAATGAAACAATAATAAAAACAATAAAAGCACCCAGTAGTTTTCTGGCAAAAATCACGAGCAGAAAGAGGGGCTTCTTCATACGCTTTCACTCCAAACAAAGTGACAGTGGATCATGGGAACATCAGTCACCGAGAGGTTAAAAAAAAACAAAACAAGAACTATCAAACCACTGGGTGGTCCCTCTCAGAGGAAAGTTGTCAGATCCATCTGACTTTGATCTCTCATTCACAGAAATAGCCTGGAGAAACTTCTCCACCCCATAAAAATAATAAAGCTCAGAAGCCACACACTCTGCGTGCCAGAAATCACCTCTGGTGAGAAATCCTCCTTTCCAGTGTTACTAGGCAAACATTAACTGTTAAAACGCTGGGCTAGACACACTGCAGTGAAAACTCAAAGGAATAAATCCACACCACAAATCTCAGATGCTGGGGAAGGCACAGGAGGAAGAAGACAGAAGTAAAATCTTAACATTTCCCTCATCAGAAAGATTTTATCAACAGCAATCCTATAGGGAAACTGCTGAGCATTAATAGGAATTTAACACCCAGAAATTAACTTTGACAACATCTAAAGCAGAGACATTACTTTGCCAACAAAGGTCCATCTAGTCAAGGCTATGGTTCTTCCTGTGGTCATGTATAGATGTGAGAGTTGGACTGTGAAGAAGGCTGAGTGCCAAAGAATTGATGCTTTTGAACTGTGGTGTTGGAGAAGACTCTTGAGAGTCCCTTGGATTGCAAGGAGATCCAACCAGTCCATTCTGAAGGAGATCAGCCCTGGGATTTCTTTGGAAGGAATGATGCTAAAGCTGAAACTCCAGTACTTTGGCCACCTCATGCGAAGAGTTGACTCATTGGAAAAGACTCTGATGCTGGGAGGGATTGGGGGCAGGAGGAGAAGGGGACGACAGAGGTTGAGATGGCTGGATGGCATCACGGACTTGATGGACATTAGTCTGAGTGAACTCCGGGAGTTGGTGATGGACAGGGAGGCCTGCCGTGCTGCAATTCATGGGGTCGCAAAGAGTCGGACACGACTGAGCAACTGAACTGAACTGAACTGATTCTGGTCTAAAGGCAAAACAGAAAGAGCATGAATAAAAGTGCCTGTAATAACACTAAAACTTTACTTTTATCACATTCTTCTAGTTCTGGTAAAAACTCATGGATGAAGGCACTGTGGGTGATCTTGCCCACATCAAAGATTACTGATTCATGTGCATGTATGCAAAATGAGAATGTGAAGCAAAATACACACTTCTAGAGCAAAAAAAAAAAAAAAATCCAACTAAATAAATAACCTATTTTTCTTTCATCTATTCCTTTACAGAGCTACACAACTGGTGAGCATCTTCCTTGTCTAGAAGTAGTACAGAATAGAGCTTGGAACCAGAGGACTTGAACTTGATTCCTGGCTCCTCCTCTTGGAGGAATACTCCTTGACTGTGCCCAAACCCTTCATCTTCCTCAGCTTTGATTTTCATCCATAAAATGAAGTTAATGAACAATCCCTAATCACTGGTTATCTTGAAGATTATATAGATAATGTATATGAAGTGTTTGGCATAAGACAGTCACTCAACAAAGGTTATTACCTTTTACTTTACTGGCAATAAATATGATTCTGCTTATATGTTAATAAATGTTGGTAAATATGAAACACCGTGATCAATGGCTTGCTGTGTAAGCTTGTGTAAGTCATTTAACTGCTTTGTGCTTCAGCTCTCACATTTCTAAAATGGAGATCATGCTAGTAGTCAAGCCCACATTCCACAGATTTTCCACACCAAAGCGAGAAAAAAAGCTCATCAGCCCAAGTTTTGTACCACGTGTTGATTAGCTTGCTAGGGCTGCCCTAACAAAGCACCACAAGCTGAGTGCCTTAAACAGCAGAATTTCCTACTCTGGAAGCTAGAGTCTAAGACCACAGAGTTGGAACAGCTAATTCCTTACAATGGCTGAATCTGACGCCTGTCTCCCAGCCTCCTGAGGTCTCTGGCCATCTTTGGAGTTCCGTGGTATCACCCTCATGATGCCTTCATCTTCACACTGCATTTTCCCTGTGTGAGTGCTGGCCAACAAGATTTCCCCTTTTGATAGGGACACCGGTCATATTGGGCTAAGGCCCACCTTAATGATTTCATTTAAACCTGATTATCTCTGTAACAACACTATCACCAAAAAAGGTGAGGTACTGGGGCTTACGACTTCAACATATGAATTTGGGGGAGGGAACACATTGAGGGTTTGAAGCGGCGCCTCCATTTTATGTCCGAGAGACTTCTAACTCTGACTAGAATTTATCTGGCCCCCAGGCTATATGAGTTCAAATAGGTGCATTTAGAGTAGAGATCTGTTTTTTTCCCAAAGGTAGGATTACCAGATAAAACACCCAGTTAAATTTGAACTTCAGATATACAATGAATAACCTGGGGCATAAGTATGTTCCATAAGTCACCAGTATTTTTATTTGCTAAAGCTGGCATCCTACCCGCATATGGATTTGCTAATGGCAACCCACTCCAGTGTTCTTGCCTGGAGAATCCCAGGGACGGCAGAGCCTGGTGGGCTGCCGTCTATGGGGTCGCACAGAGTCGGACATGACTGAAGCGACTTAGCAGCAGCAGCAGCGCACTGCCACACTGAGGTCAAGGTCAGGCAGCGCTGCCTAAACCCTAAGTATCCCCTGAGGTACTTGTTATACACGTGCATTCCCAGGCTCCACCCAGAATCACAGAAGCAGACCCTCCATGGGAAAAGGCTAGAAAACTAGAAGCTTAACCAGTAGCCAAGATGATTCCTACCAAAGACATCTGGGAAACAGTGGGCTAGCTGAGGACAAAGAACAGCTATTAGAATAAGAACAAAGAAGAATGATCAAGTGAAAACATCTAGAAATAAAACAGTTGAGAATAACAAGCCTTTTCTCATTTAAAGCATGAGAATAGAGGAAAGAGGACTTGATAACCACAAATAATTAATGCTTATCTTCTGGAGAGATGGGAGTGGGTGTGATGACTCTATGAGTTACACTGTTCCCCACTGGGCTCAATCCACCAGGTTCAAGTTGTAAACTCAGACTGCTCCACCACCAAGGGCCCCTCCTGGTGGAAAACAAGCACTTGCTGTCTGCCTCTCTGGGCACCACAGCTTTGCTCTGCCTGAGGCCTGCCCAGGAATCTGTTCTTCCCGCCTCCTTCTCACGAGGGCAACATTTTCCTCCCTGTAAATGGAGAAGAAGGGCAGAGTTGCACCTAGTTGGTGGGTGGTCTGGGTGAAATGTACTCATGTATGTTTCAAACATTGGAAAACAAAACAAAACCAGGGCAAATACCACATGAAAACAAAATCTGTGCTTTAAGTTGATTTTAAATGAAGCACCTAAAACATTTAGATAAATCTTACTGACTGCCTATGGAATAATAGTCTAGATGTGACTAGTGGCCTTTTAAGCAAAGTATCAATGGTTTACAAAACTAAGTTATAGTGAATGAGTCAAGACTTGTTGGATTAATTCTAAGAGGTGCTGATCCGTGACATATTCTTGGGAAAATCTGACCCATTTTTGGTCCCTTCATTAATTCTGATTACCTAACCTCAATTTTCTTCTTGTATGAGATATTTAGAAAGATTCCTCAGCCCTGTGTAATTTGAACTCTGTCCTAGAGAGGCATAAATTCAACAAAACCATTGTATGCATCGCATCATACACAAATCACAGAGAGAAAAGCATACATGGTTTTATCACATTACTGGTTATTGTAGCTTTGGGGTTTTAACATATAGTGCTTGATCTTTTATTGAATATAGTTTTGTATATGAGGAAAGGAGACAGCACCAAAGAGGAAACCACCACAAACTCTGACAAATCATTGGAATAGATCAATGCCTAGTGCTCCTTCAGATGTACTGTGGCAACAGGGCAAACAAGGATATAATTTCTAGGATGCAAATGAGTAATTTTCTTATTATTAAAGCTAACCCAGTACTTTCACTGAAAATACAGGTGAAGAATCCTCTTAGAACAACAACCAAGAAATATGAATACCTAAATTTTAATAAAAATATTCTGTCACATTACAACTGCTTGAAGAGAGACTTCACTGGAGTCAGTCTTACTAGGTATTGCACACGGTCTATTCGTTAAAAGGTTGTTACTTCAAATTAAAATGTCTGTAAGTTAACCTCTTGTCAATTGGAGGGAACCTTTCCCTAAAGACATGGTAATATCTGAAGACTGTATACTGCCTCTTAGTTTTCAAATACATTATTATTTTTTTTTTAATTTTATTTTATTTTTAAACTTTACAATATTGTATTGGTTTTGCCAAATATCGAAATGAATCCGCCACAGGTATACATGTGTTCCCCATCCTGAACCCTCCACCCTCCTCCCTCCCCATACCATCCCTCTGCGTTGTCCCGTGCACCAGCCCCAAGCATCCAGTATCGTGCATCGAACCTGGACTGGCGACTCGTTTCATATATGATATTATACGTATTTCAATGCCATTCTCCCAAATCATCCCACCCTCTCCCTCTCCCACAGAGTCCATAAGACTGTTCTATACATCAGTGTCTCTTTTGCTGTCTCGTATACAGGGTTATTGTTACCATCTTTCTAAATTCCATATATATGCGTTAGTATACTGTATTGGTGTTTTTCTTTCTGGCTTACTTCACTCTGTATAATAGGCTCCAGTTTCATCCACCTCATTAGAACTGATTCAAATGTATTCTTTTTAATGGCTGGGTAATACTCCATTGTGTATATGTACCACAGCTTTCTTATCCATTCATCTGCTGATGGACATCTAGGTTGCTTCCATGTCCTGGTTTAATCTCCATAAATAAAGAAGGTAAAGATGAAAGACATTAAATATTCATGCCAAGTCACAGAGCTGGTTTGTAACACAGCTACTATTAAAATCGAGAGAGAGTTATGCCTGGCCCCGTGTGTCTTTGTATTTGCCTACCAAGGAAGATTCAGGACAGAATTCACTGTATTCACTCAATTAAATCTGAACTCATAATTCCTATCATTTTTTTAATCAATACTAAATATTTTCAAGCAATTACACTTAGGCCCATCTAAATCTGATAAACATTGGCAGTGCGTAATTTTAATAAGCTGACCTTACATATTCAAGACTTTTGTTTTCTAGTGAAAAATACATTAACGTTTCTTTTATCTCCATTCGATACTTCTGGTATTTAAAGTGGCTGAAAGCAAACATCAACTTTCAGGAGCCCTGTTGCTCAGATTCTGCACTGTGGCCGTCTGTTTCTACTCTGCTCTGTCCTGAGCGTAAGCCACCCAAGGAGGACCTTACATGAGGCTTGTAAGCCGAAGTGAGGCAGCAGCCACAACTCTGAATGAAACTCATTGTAATTAGAAGTGCTGACAGCACAGAAATGCCAGCAGATTCGAACTTATCATTCTCCTCCATTTTGTTTCCAGCACGTGTGTCTGACCTGACCCTGTGGATCAGCAGCAGCCTGAGGCCCACGGCCGATCTCCAGCCTGGACATCCTGTTTCTGCCCCACTGTGGAAGCTCAACCTCCTATCAGTTCAGTTCAGTTCAGTTGCTCAGTTGTGTCCAACTCTTTGTGACCCCATGGACTGTAGCACGCCAGACTTCCCTATCCATCACCAACTCCAGGAGCTTGTTCAAATTCATGTCCATTGGGTCGCTGATGCCATCCAACTGTCTCATCCTCTGTCGTCCCCTTCTCCTCCTGCCTTTAACATTTCCCAGCATTAGGATCTTTTCCAATGAGTCAGTTCTTTGCATCACGTGGCCAAACTATTGGAGCTTCAGCTTAGCATCACTCCTTCCAATGAATATTCAGGATTGATTTCCTTCAGGATTGACTGTTTTGACCTCCTTGCAGTAAAAAGGACTCTCAAGAGTCTTCTCCAACAGCACAGTTCAAAAGCATCAAGTCTTCGGTGCTCAGCCTTCTTTATGGTCCAACTCTCACATCCATAAATGACTACTGGAAAAACCATAGCTCTGAATAGATGGACCTTTGTTGACAAAGTAATGTCTCTGCTTTTTAATATGCTATGTAGGTTGGTCGTAACTTTCCTTCCAAGGAGCATATCTTTTAATTTCATGGCTGCAGTCACCATCTGCAGTCATTTTGGAGCCCAAGAAAATAAAGTCTGTCACTGTTTCCATTGTTTCCCCATCTATTTGCCATGAAGTGATGGGACAAGATGCCATGATCTTCATTTTCTGAATGTTGAGTTTTAAGCCAGCTTTTTCACTCTCCTCTTTCACTTTCATCAAGAGGCTCTTCAGTTCTTCTTCGCTTTCTGCCATAAAGGTGGTGTCATCTGCGTATCTGAGGTTATTGATAGTCCTCCCAGCCATCTTGATTCCAGTTTGTGCTTCATCCAACCCGGTGTTTCTCATGATGTATTCTGCAAATAAGTTAAATAAGCAGGGTGACAATATACAGCCTCGACGTAGTCCTTTCCCGATGTGGAACCTGTCTGTTGTTCCATGTCCAGCTCTAACTGTTCCTTCTTGATCTACATACAGATTTCTCAGGAGGCAGATCAGGTGGTCTGGTATTCCAATCTCTTGAAGAATTTTCCACAGTTTGTCATGATCTACACAGTCAAAGGCTTTGGCATAGTCAATAAAGCAGATGTTTTTCTGGAACTCTCTTGCTTTTTTAATGATCCAACGGATGTTGGCAATTTGATCTCTGGTTCCTCTGCCTTTTCTAAATCCAGCTTGAACATCTGGAAGTTCTCAGTTCCTGTACTGTTGAAGCCTCACTTGGAGGATTTGTCGCTTCCCCCACCCCCTATAGGGAATCCTTTATCGCATAGCTCCCAGTGGCCCTGCTTCCCCTGACAGACCTAACTGATCCATATACCTCCTAGACCACAGTGGGGAGATGATCAGCTCACGGTTGTCAGTTTCCCTAATTACTAGTTTTTCTTCATAGTCACTTTTGAGACTACAATTTCTAATCCTAAAAGGATTTATGTCTACCATGACAAAATAAAGCAAGCCCAGCTCTGTTCTATGACAGGACTGCATAGAGATTTGAGTTTCATTTACTCCTTAGGGTTGGTTATATGCACCTCCAAATAAAACACTTTCTATTTAAAAATAGCACGTTCATTTCCAGAATTCTTTTGTCTTCTATGTTACTATATGCACTCCATAGAAAATACAATTGTGACTGAACAATTGAACTGAAGCATGCAGGAGCAGAAAATCATCTAGTCTTTTCCAATAAACATATAAGGGCACGTAAGAGCAGCAACGCTAAGAGAGGGAACATCAAGATTGATCTCTGCAGACTTCTAAAATGATGCATATTACTAATGCTCAATTACAAAGTCTCAAAGGAACTTGGCTGAGTCAAGTAATGAACATACACATTTACTAATTCCAGCAGCACTTTATTCAAGAACACATCTCCAAATAATGATGCTTGGGAAGATTAAAGGAGCTAGTGTTTCAAAGACTAACATTCTCAGAAAAGCTTTGATATCAAAAATTAAGATATTCAGCATTAAAGGTATGTGTGTGTGTGCCTGTGTATAAAGGGGAGGGGGGAAGGGAAGACTGCAGTTAAGCTTGGTTGTTCAGATACAGAAATTAGGCATAGACGTTTTGTAAGCAGGACTGGCAAATATAGATTAAAAAATATGTGGCTTTTCCATCCACAACTTCAAACTTGCCCATTTTCCCTCAAAAACCACCACTTACACTAATGCTGAAGCTCCAATACTTTGGCTACCTGATGTGAAGAACTGACTCATTGGAAAAGACGCTGATGCTGGGAAAGATTGAAGGCAGGAGGAGAAGGGGACGACAGAGGATGAGATGGTTGGATGGCATCACCAACTCAATGGACATGAGGTTGAGCAAGCTCCAGGAGTTGGTGATGGACAGGTAAGCCTGGCATGCTGCAGTCCATGGGGTCGCAAAGAGTTGGAAATGACTGACTGAACTGACTAACTTTTATAAGCTAAGTGCTACTTAGCCTATAAGAATACGGTGATAGCCACAGTTTGACAGATGGATGACTTGTGGGCAAAAGCCCCAGGGTCACAGCCAAGCATATCACTACTTTCCTGGGCTCCCAGGAGGGCTTTACCTCAACAGGCTCTTCATTCATCATCCATGTGGCCTGCCTGCCTTAATGACCTGCTGCCATCTACAACCAATGGCCATTCTTCAGTTATTGCCTTTGGGATCACATCTTCATTTCTCTGTCTCCCTTTTATGGTATTCCATGCCTTCTTAAATAATTTCTTTTAGCGATTCTCAAATTCAGATCTCCAGCTCAGACTCTTTTTCTCAAACTTCAGATATTGCTATATATTTAACCACCTCCTTGATCACCCCCCTTTGACAGCTCATTTATTTCAAAATAACATGCCCCACATGGACCTCCAGAGCTTCTGAGACAAATTCGTGCCTCTTCTGGTCCTTCTCATTCAGTACATTATATCACAACCATAAACCTGGGAAATATTAGTGCCTCCCTTGCTTCTTCCTCACACCTTACATCTAAATTCTGCTTACTTGCCCTAGCCAGCTGTGCAGCCAAGGTGTGTGTGTGTGTGTGTGTGTTTTCAATCTGCCCAGTTCTTCCCATCTGCACTGCCAGGGCACCAGGTCAAACCACCAGGTGATGTCATCAAACAGCCTCTTCCTGGTCGCTCCACTTCAATTCTGGGCCTCTACTACTTGTTCTCTACACTGCAGCTACCGATCTTTTATGAATACAAATCAGATGATGTCACCTCTCTTCCTCCAAACTTTTGCTGTGACTTCTTTCCATTGTCCTTAAATACAGTTCAAACCTATAATCTGGCCATTTACAAAGGCAAAACTAATCAATGTATTCGAAGTCAGGGAAGCAGTTACTCTGGGTGGATGCCTGCAAGATGAGAAACTGGTTTCTGAGTTGCTGGGAATGTTCTGGTTCTTAGTCTGGGTGCCATTAGATATTACATTTTGTGGTTTCGGTTTCCAAAAATCAAACTATACACTTAACATTCATATAATGTTTTGTATATATGTTATACTTGAATAGTGATACTGACTCTCAGAGCACAGAACTGGGAGTGGAATAGAAGAAGGATCCTAGGATACCATGTTTTGTTGTGCTGACTTCACTAGGACTAGTTAATTATATAACATGGGCAAGTCACTTATCCCCTTTTGCTCTCAATTTCCATACAAATAAAACACAGAATTTAGTAAGATGATGTCCAAAATACTCATTAGCAATAAAATATTTTATATAGAGGGAACCTCTGGAAGTCATCAATCTTAGCAATAAGCTAGTTTGAGCAAACATAAATTAGGAGGGAACTGTTTTGCAAAAAGCTCCATCATAAGATTACCTACAGAATCTGTTTGAGAATGAGATAATATATATGATTGACTTCACAGAACATTATTTTATTTAATAATTTTCATGGTGATAGTATTTAAATGTTGGTCCATTTATCAGTACTCTCAATAAGTATTCCCAATCCTACTGAATTCATAGTATTTGGAAAAGAGAATTGGTTTGGTTTTCTGTTGGATTTCAGATGCCAAGAAAAATAGCCATTAGTCAAGAGTAGGCCACTTTAGAATAATGACAGCATTCCTATAAAAATGTGTTCACTTCTGAGAAGAAGCTAAAGAAAACTAAGCATGAAGCCACTCTTTGGATGATAGTCACATTTAGTGAGTCTGCTCTAGTCATTAAGGTCTAGCCTTTCTAAATATCTCATCAGAATGCCCCAACTAGAGAGGGCTACAAATTGATCAGGAACGAGAAGAGAGACAAAAGGAGGGTGTGGGGCAGAAAAATGGCACCTCTAAGGACCAAGAGAAGATCTAGAGGTATGGAGAAAGACACACGGGACAGGACGAGTATGCGGAGATAAGCAGAGGCGAGTGACAAAACAGACCGAGCAATAACAGCAAAAAGAGCCCAAGGAGTCCCCCATTACAGAACCCAGCTGTTATAAACTGTCACAAGCTGAAATATACCCAAGAGTCACTGCGATCTCCTTCTCCACCCAGGAGTGAATGAGTAAAAGTCTGTTGATTAACAAGACTATACCCTGAGGAGTAACTACATTCTTCATGGACTTCCTACAGATTTCATCAATTCATCAGACCTTGACTGAGTCATTCATATAATCCAATCTTTTTTTTTCCCCATATAATCCAATCTTAAGCAGATTGATTTATTAGTTGTGAAGCCATTTAACTTAAAAAAAAAAAAGAATAAATGACACAAAAATCACAGCTGCCATATATCCTCCTACTTTCTGTGCAGTATTAAAACCATTAAGTGCTTTAGCTATGCATTTTTAATTACTTTATAATGGGGGGGTGTGTGATTCACATTAATTGTGTGAAAAAAGATTTTGCACACTCACTATAAAAATTCTATATAATATAAAGTTAAAATAAGTTCCATTACTAAGAGATAACTACTTATTTCAATCCTCACCCACCCTTTATATTTCAGTTGTTTTTGGTCTAAGAAGGTCATCTTTTCCATAAAGATAATCATGTCTCTAGCAGAACACTGGCTATTGAACACATTAAGATAATTATCTAGGACAATTTTGAATCTACATTACTAGCACAGGAGTCCTGGAAACAATAAAACTTAACAATTAGTTTCCAAATTATTAAGTACATTTAGCCAAGATTGCCACACTTTTCAACGCTCTACCTGGTAGCTCTTCATTTAAATGTAAGTTTCATACAAATTCTTTTAAGATTTCACTTTTACCAACAGAAGTTTCAAGTCCTTTTCATTTACTGTTGGAGACAGCAGGTCTAAGTAAAAAATAATTTCTGAGACCATCCTCTGAACTCAAGAACATTTTAACCCAACTGAGTTCTATGAACTACAGGGTTCCAACGCCACAGCTCTCTTTGAGAAGACAGATTTATTTTGAGAAAGGCAGGGAGAGCAGAGGGATGGAGTTTTCATCCTGGTGGTTCCTGCTGCACTCCACACCTAACGTGTAACACCTAGCAGTCGCAGTCTCAAACAGTGGGGAGCAGAAACCTAATCAACATTGAAATGTTAACCGAAAAACGAAAGAACCACATTAATTTGATGAGTTCACAAATTAAACACAACTATACATACATGGAGAAGGAAATGGCAACCCACTCCAGTGTTCTTGCCTGGAGAATCCCAGGGACAGAGGAGCCTGGTGGGCTTCCATGTATGGGGTCACACAGAGTCGGACACGACTGACGTGACTTAGCAGCAGCATACATACTTATTTCCTAAACCACAAAACCCAATCCTGGCTTTCATTATTGATTTAAAATATTTTTTACCTTTTCATTTCCATTCTCACATGAGCAGAAAACACTCATATAAGCAATTTTCAAAATATGCATTTTTATATCAACTGGATGTAGGTGGCTCAGTGAGTAAAGAATCTGCTCACAATGCAGGAGATACAGGAAAAGTGGGTTCGATCCCCAGGTAGCAAAGGTCCTCTGGAGAAGGAGACAGCAATCCATTCCAGTATTCTTGCTTGAAGAATTACAAGGACAGAGGAGCCTCATGGGCTACAGTCCATGGGGTCACAAAGAGTCGGACACAACTGAGCATACATACATAGAGGACATAATATATATGTCTTACTTAATATGCTTTTACCAAGACTTTTTTATCCATCCTCCTGAATCTCATTTCTAAATTTCATAAAGTGATTTCAAAAGAAAAAAAGCCATTTCTAAATCCAAATCTCTTAATTTTTATCTGTCAGTGTTCTCTTTTAGGCCATGTCCAGAATGCTAAGTTATTTTTGACACACTGCTGTGGAGCATGGGAAATCAGACTTTGAGCTTCTTCAAAAGGGGGAAAGAAAGCTGAGAAACAGAATTTTAAGAAGTGATTAAAGAGGAGAGTGAAAAAGTTGGCTTAAAGCTCAACATTCAGAAAACGAAGATCATGGCATCTGGTCCCATCACTTCATGGCAAATAGACGGGGAAACAGTGGAAACAGTGTCAGACTTTATTTATTTGGGCTCCAAAATCACTCCAGATGGTGACTGCAGCCATGAAATTAAAAGACTCTTACTCCTGGGAAGGAACATTATGACCAACTTAGATAGCATATTCAAAAGCAGAGACATTACTTTGCCAACAAAGGTCCGTCTAGTCAAGGCTATGGTTTTTCCTGTGGTCATGTATGGATGTGAGAGTTGGACTGTGAAGAAAGCTGAGCGCTGAAGAATTGATGCTTTTGAACTGTGGTGTTGGAGAAGACTCTTGAGAGTCCCTTGGACTGCAAGGAGATCCAACCAGTCCATTCTGAAGGAGATCAGTCCTGAGATTTTTTTGGAAGGAATGATGCTGAAGCTGAAACTCCAATACTTTGGCCACCTCATGCAAAGAGTTGACTCATTGGAAAAGACTCTTATGCTGGGAGGGATTGGGGGCAGGAGGAGAAGGGGACGACAGAGGATGAGATGGCTGGATGGCATCACTGACTCGATGGACGTGAGTTTGAGTGAACTCCGGGAGTTGGTGATGGACAGGGAGGCCTGGCGTGCTGCAAGTCATGGGGTTGCAAAGAGTTGGACATGACTGAGTGACTGAACTGAACTGAACTGAAGAAACATGCATATTTCTACAGGGTAATCATGCACCTGAGTGCGGTTTGGACAGAGAGGTGCTCACAATAGGGCAGATTATCACGGGAAGCCATTCCTGTTCTTTCTAGGAATGATTATAAACAGTGGAAGTTAAACAAAGCTAAAGAGACAGGAGACTTATCTGACCTTCTCACAACAGCCAATGTTAGATGTAACCTGCAAATTCTGAAATCTCCTAATGAAAATTATCAACACAATGATGGTAAATACCCTACTGAACAAACACACCTCTGTCTGTTCACTGATCTATGTATCTGTCAGCTTACATCATTTTTCAGACAGAAATTTTAGATTCTGAATTCTAAAAAATGAATTGTATGGATGTGGGGAAACAGAAATACTTATATCCTTCTGGAAGGATTATATGAGAGCAGTAAGGTAATATCCAGTAAAGCTGAAAATAAACACATCCATTAACCCAAGATTTCACTTAGAGGTAATATACCCTGAAGCAACTACCACACATGTATGCAGGGAAATAAGCATAAGGATGTTCATTGTATTTCATTATTTGTAACTGTGGTTTAGTTGCTAAGTCACGTCCGACTCTTACGATCCCATGGACTGTATAACCTGCCAGGCTCCCCTGTCCATGGGATTCTCCAGGCAAGAATACTGGAGTTGGTTGCCATTTCCTTCTCCAGAGGATCTTCCCGACCCAGAAAGAATCCAAACGTTCATCACCAAATACATGAATAAACTGTAAACTCATAGGATGAAATACTATAGAGCTGTTAAATGAGTGAAACAGATATACGGACGAATATGGAGAGCCCTGTGAAAGAACATGTTGAGTGAAAAGAGAAAAGTTAAAAAATATTTTAGAGTATGAAACCATTTTTCAATGTTATAAACTTACAAAACATACACACATGATAAATACCAAATTCATGACAGCAGTTACTTTTGGTAGAAAAGTAGGAGAATAAAACCTGGTGGGAGATGATAGGGTATTTCAACTTTATAGTATTTTATTTCTTAAAAAAACTAAAGAACATGTGACAATACCAACATCTATTCATTCTCTTTGAAAAATTCAGTTTTTGCTACAACAGCTATGTATCTCATGTGTTATTTTTGTTTGTCAAAACTAAAGTTAGAAAGTACATAGCTTAGTGAAAAATAAAAATAATGGTTATCTCTAAAAATCTGTGGTTCAGCTCTATAAATGTAGGGTCAATTATTATACCTGAAACACTCAAACATGAAATAAAAGACCTTCTTCCAACTTTCCCAAATGGAAAATCTCTTATTTAGAAGAGCAGCCTTTACAAACAAGATTATCATTCAAAATTATTTTTAAAAACAGCTTAAATTTAAGGCTTTTAAAAAATTTAATGTGTTAATGTGCTTTCCCCTTGATACCACTTGAAGAATTATTTCCTATATGATTGAAAACACAGCAAAATAGTGCACAATGCAAGATCAGAGGTTAATTCTCCCAAGTTCTAACATTAGTATTTTTATTACTGTCGATTTATTAAGACCATCTGAATGGTATGGTAAAAAAAAAAAGATTTTTGTTGAATATGTATACTAATTTACCATGTCTGACTCAAAAAATAGTTAAGCTGAATTTTTAAAAACCAAATAGTTGAGGTCAATAATACACTGAATTGAAAACTCATGTATTAGACTGACTCCAAAATGACAGTTTAAATATTTATTTGTGTTTATTTGGCCGTGCCAGGTCTTAGTTGTGGCATGTGGGATTTTAGTTCCCTGACCAGGGATCCAATCCTGGTCCCCTGCATTGGGAACACAGAGTCTTAGCCACTGGACCACCAGGGACGTTCCCAAAATGACATTTTTAGATACTAAGTATGGAGCCAATAAGCAAATGAACTACCAGTATCCTTGGCAGTAATTCCATTCTTGCCTTGATTAAAATGGGCTTAGTACACAATTATATGTCAAAAAGCTTGCAACATTTTTTTATGTATTTATATTTCATTTATAATCGCACCACTTGAATGCTTGAGCAAAGTCTGTTTTGTTAGCATAAAATAATGTTAATTTCTAAAAACGTCCAAAGTTCTATACCCAATCTCTTTGTTCACACACTACTATACTACTACTCCTACTCACTTCACCATCACCACCACCGTGAGTATTAGTACCATCATCACCATCACTTAAGCACCTATTCAAGCCCGATCCCTACCAAGCCCTTTGCATACATTTTTTCATTTGATTGTCACTGCAACTCATGAGGTTAGTTCTATCATTTTCCTCACTTGATAGACAAGTAACTGAGGATAATTATGTTAAATAAGTTATTTAAAGTCATGGAGATTCAACAAATAGAAGAAGAGCAATTCATTTAACTGTGGAAGTCAATTACTTAACCATTATACATTCTATACTCTACCAGACAGAAAACCTTGAAAATTGTATAGATAAGTGCAACTCTGTCTACAAATAAAAATCATGTAATGAGACAAATACACCTTAAAATTTACATTAAGTGCCCTGCTGAGTGGGGCCCTCCCCAAACAGTCAGCCTTAACACATCATGTAACATGCCTTCATACACGCAGGCTAAGTCACTTCAGTCGTGTCTGACTCTCTATGACTCCTTGGACTGTAGCCCTCCAGGCTCCTCTGTCCATGGGATTCTCCAGACAAGAATCCTGGAGTGGGTTGCCATGACCCCCTCCAGGGGATATTCCTGACCCAGGGATCAAACCTGCATTCCTATATCTCCTGCATTGGCAGGCAGGTTCTTTAGCACTAGAAACATCCTTGCACTTTACTGCAATTATTAAACACTTGCCACAGGCTTGAGATCTAAAATGAATATGCCAAGAACCATTAAGCCATACAGCAGGAAGGCAGGTGCACAGAACCCTACTATCCTGAGGCTCTGAGGCAAGGAAAAGGCCAGCAAACGCCTCATGAAAGTAAGCTCTAAACTGCATTCAGGGCAGGCAGTGGAATGAAACATGATTACTTGACTCCAGTCAAAATCCCAAAGAATTTAGTACCTTATTCAGATGTCCTAATGTGTTTCTTCTGTGATGCCAAGTTAAAGCTATCAGCTATTAAAAATGAGGCTGCAAGGAGAGCTGCCTATTTGATATCATTCCAGACCCACCTCCTACAGAGTAATGCTATTCTGCTTTCCACAGCTGTTTCTCCTTACCTGAGGTGAGGCAGGTGCAGGACAAAAGAAGCCAAGGACTCTGCACCTGCTCCCTCAAATGCAGCTTAGGTAAAGCAGGTAGCCTGACCTTTTCCAGCCCATCACCAGGAGCAGATGTTCGGTGGAGACCAGGAGGTTCTCATGCACTTGACTTTGCCGCATTTGAATTCATTTAATTTAACCAATCTGATCAGACTCTACTGACAGATGCTGAGGGGAACTGCTTTCTAAAGGCTTGGTTAATCTTGAAAGATCTTGTCAGAAAATACTGGAACAAAATCTTAGCAGTTCAAGGTAGAAGTGGATAGTTACTATAAGGTAAATGAAAACTCCTGATAAAGAATCCATTTTAAAGTAAGAACTGCTTCATTAATTCTGGAGGTTGATGCAGATAAAGGAGTATAAGCATATATTTCATTTTAACTATTTATAATGAAAAACTGCAAACGCACATACAAGTAGATAGCATAGTATAATGAACCTTCATATACTTACCAATCAGCTTCAACGAATAGAACCCATAGAGACCCAAGCCTCCCATTCCTACATGCCCTCCCTTCCGACCCCACCCAGAGATTTTTGTGGCAAATTGCAGATACATCACTTCACTACAGATATTTCATCACCACATTTAAAAAGGTTTAAAATATTTTTTAACTCATCAGTATTCAATTTTATAAGTGTCCATCTTTTAAAAGTTTGTTTGAATAAGGACCCACGCGCACTCCACACCCCACAATTTTCTTTTAAAATCCTTTCATCTACATGGTTCCCTTTCCACCTCTCTTCCTATCACTCCTTTTTTGATGGAGACACGTATCTTTGATCCCATAAAGTTCCTCAGGCTGCAGCACTCAAGTACAGTTTCCCAGGTCCCCATGTCTTTGGCGTTGCCTTCATCAAATTTGCATTCAACTTTTAGGTACTGATTCTTCATGGGGGTGGTGTGGAAACACATATTTTAACAGAGATACACAATAAGCAAAAGTCACAAAATGCTAAAGGAGAGGAGAGATACAAAACCAGAGTAGCTCTAAGGAAGCTACAGGAACTGAAAGAGTTAAGGAGAAAACTCCATGGAGATTAGACAAAAGACCCTAGTGGTAAAGAACCCACCTGCCAATGCAGGAGATGTAAGAGACTCGGATTTGACTTCTGGGTTAAGAAGATCCCCTGGAGAAGGGCATTCCAGTATGCTTGACTGGAAAAATCCCATCAACAGAGGAGCTGGTGGGCTACAATCCATGGGGTCACAAAGAGTTGGACATGACTCAGTGACTAAAGAGTAATAGCTAAAAAGAAAAACAGGCAACCAGCAAGAAAAGTGGATGAGCCCCATATACATAAAAGAGCAGGAAGGTCAGCAAAGGGCGAAACAGCACAGGAGTAGAGGGTGAGTGACATACCCCTCGCATCCCCTGCCATGATCCAGCCAACACAGGAAGCACTGTGAACTCAAGGTAAGGAAGGCTGCAACACACCCACCACCCTGCTGCTAATAAGTGATCCTGCACAGGTCAAGCCAAAGCCTTCCAACCCCTATGTGCTTCAAGGTCAAGAGTCTAGAGTCAGTAAGGAGATACGAGAGGAAGGGTCCAGGCACTGGAACATCATTCTGTCTCATCACACTCATGGAGAAAAGTTCCTTCCAACCTTCCAAAGAAGATATTCTCAGGACTTCCCTGGTGGTCCAGTGGCTAAGACTCTGAGCGCCGACTGCAAGGGTCCTGGGTTCGATCCCTGGTCGGGGAACTAGATCCCACATGTGGAGACTAGGAGGTCGAATGCCCCAATGAAGATGGAAGATGCCATGATGTGCCAAAACTAAGATCCAAGGTAGGCAAATAAATAAGTATTTTTTACAAAGTTTTTTAAAGGTTAAAAAAAAATTTTTTTTTTTCCAAGAGGTTCTTTTCACAACCTATTTTTGTGGCCAAGCAAAGTGCTAGGTAAGGGATGAAATCTGCAGCCAGAATATCTAGGTTTAAAGCCTGATCCTGTCAACTTCTATCCTCGTGACCAAGAGCAAATTAAATATTTGTCCTCTCTGGGCCTATTTCCTCATTTGTAATATGAGATAATAATAGCACCTTCTTCTTGTGTGGAGGATTAAACAAGGCCTTCAGATGAGTGATTGGATTACATTAACAGTGCCATATTCAATAATATTATTGTATAATTGTTATTACTGTCCTACTGAATAATTAAGCTATTATTGGTCACCACTAAGAATTACCAGAGTACTTCATGTCTGCTGTTTTTACATACAATCGGAAAGCAGTGTCTCCCAAAGAATTTGACATGAACTGCCTTATGTACTTGTTCAAAAGACATGTACCAACCATGATTCCCATTCAGACACACTGGGGCAGAATGTCCAGGAGGGGAGTATAGAAAACGTATTTTGAACTCACACTCCAGGTGATTCTTATTTTAAGCAATGTTAAAGAAACACTTGGAGAAGGAAATGGCAACTCACTCCAGTATTCTTGCCTGGAACATCACATGGAAAGAGGAGCCTGGCGGGTTACAGGCCAGAGGGCTGCAAAGAGTTGCACATGACTGAGCAACTGTGCACAAAGAAATTAGGAGGGAAAAATCTGGATGTCACCAGAAGGTTCTTTGCCATCAGACTGAAATTACAAGGGGCACAAACAGAAAAAGATGATTTTATAAATACTCTGTTATCCTTGAAAATATATCAAATTACCTACTGTACACTTCCTCCACTTTCATTGTTGAGCACTTTTTTTTTTTTTTTTACAACTTTGCACAGTGTTTAAATCTGGGCCCCAATGACTTTATCACTAGACAGGAAGTTCTTGAGAAAGGAAAGCTTCCATAAACAGCATTTGTGCATCCTGCTCAGAGTATACAAATTGATAATTAAGCAGTCAGAAACACCAAGATGCAGCTTAGAGTGTTCATTGTTAAGATGTAAGGTGAGTGCATTGTAAAACAGCAGGCTCTCGCTGCCCAATGCCAGCGGTAACAGCCCCATAAGACATGCAGTTGGTTTATGCTACTGAGGAACTGACTTCAAAGCTTAGAATTATTTTCCTCTTATAACACGAACTAGAGTGTTTTTTTCATTTGATGCAAAATTTACATAAAAGGAAATGCACAAATCTTAAGCGAGCTTTGACAAATATTAACATTTGTGGAACCTAAATGACTCTCAAGATGCCATCAGCACTCCTCTGGAAAGTGATCCCAACTCACCTGATCAATAAACCTCCACTACCTCCTCCCGAGCCACACTCCAGAGGAAGCAACACACTGAACGTTTTCCACCCTAAGTTAGTTTCGCCTGTTCTACTGCTACTGCTAAGTCACTTCAGTCGTGTCCGACTCTGTGCAACCCCATAGACGGTAGCCACCGGCTCCCCTGTCCCTGGGATTCTCCAGGCAAGAACACTGGAGTGGGTTGCCATTTCCTTCTCCAATGCATGCAAGTGAAAAGTGAAAGTGAAGTCGCTCAGTCATGTCTGACTCTAGCGACGCCATGGACTGCAGCCCACCAGGCTCCTCCATCCATGGGATTTTCCAGGCAAGAGTACTGGAGTGGGGTGCCATTGCCTTCTCCGCGCCTGTTCTACAGACTCAGGTAAATGGAAAACATACCTCGAGTGCTTTTTGTGTAGTGCCTCTTTGACTTAGCACGTTTTGAGACAAATCCATTTTTGCTTCTATCAGTGGTTTCTTTTAATCTATAAATAATACTTTCCTGTGTGAATAAACTATCCTTTGGTTATCCATTTTCAACTGATGGACGCAAGAGATGTCTCCAATTTTTTTTTGGCTACTGTCAACAAAATGGCTATGAACATTCCCGTACAAATCTTTTCTGACCATTTGCTTTTCTTTCTCTTCAATAAATGAGTAGACTATCTGGATCATTAGAAAAGTGTACATTCACTTTTGGGTTTCCCTGATAGCTCAGTTGGTAAAGAATCGCCTGCAATGCAAGAGACCCTGGTTCAATTCCTGGGTCAGGACAAAACGCTGGAAAAGGGACAGGCTACCCAGTATTCTGGCCTGGAGAATTCCATGGGCTATATGGTCCATGAGGTTGCAAAGAGTTGGACACAACTGAGCGATTTTCATTTTCACTTTTATAAGAAACTATAAGACCTTTTCCTAAGTGGTTCAGTTCAGTTCTGTCACTCAGTCGTGTCCGACTCTTTGCGACCGCATGAGCTGCAGCACGCCAGGCCTCCCTGTCCATCACCAACTCCTGGAGCCAAACTCATGTCCATTGAGTCGGTGATGCCCTCCAGCCATCTGATCCTCTGTTGTTCCCTTCTTCTCCTGCCCTCAATCTTCCCTAGCATCAGGGTCTTTTCCAATGAGTCAGCTCTTCAGGTGGCCAAAGTATTGGAGTTTCAGCTTCAACATCAGACCTTCCAATGAACACCCAGGACTGATCTCCTTTAGGATGGACTGGTTGGATCTCCTTGCAGTCATCCAAGGGACTCTCAAGAGTCTTCTCCAACAGCACAATTCAAAAGCATCAATTCTTCGACGCTCAGCTTTCTTTATAGTCCAACTCTTACATCCATACATGACTACTGGAAAAACCATAGCCTTGACTAGACAGACCTTTGTTGGCAAAGTAATGTCTCTGCTTTTTAATATGCTGTCTAGGTTGGTCATAACTTTCCTTCCCAGGAGTAAGGGTCTTTTAATTTCATGGCTGCAATCACCATCTGCAGTGATTTTGGAGCCCAGAAAAATAAAGTCTGACACTGTTTCTATATCTATTTCCCATGAAGTGATGGGACCAGATGCCATGATCTTCGTTTTCTGAATGTTGAGCTTTAAGCCAACCTTTTCACTCTCCTCTTTCACATTCATCAAGAGGCTCTTTAGTTCCTCTTCACTTTCTGCCATAAGGGTGGTGTCATCTGCATATCTGAGGTTATTGATATTTCTCCCAGCAATCTTGTTTCCAGCTTGTGTTTCTTCCAGTCCAGCATTTCTCATGATGTACTCTGCGTACAAGTCAGCAGGGTGACAATATACAGCCTTGAAGTACTCCTTTTCCTATTTGGAACCAGTCTGTTGTTCCATGTCCAGTTCTAACTGTTGCTTCCTAACCTGCATACAGATTTCTCAAGAAGCAGGTCAGATGGTCTAGTGGTCTGGAAACCAAAGTGGTTAGAAACTTCAATTCCCAACAACGAGTGAAATTCCAGTCACTCAACATTCTTGCCAACATTTAGTGTTGTCAACCTTTTAAATGTTGATTATATTGACTGTACACCAGTGTTGGTGTACACTGCAGATGAGATGGCTGAATGGCATCACTCACTCAGGGAGGCCCGGAGTGCTGCAGTTCATGGGGTCACAAAGAGTCGGACACGACTGAGCGACTCAACTGAACTGAAACTTTTGCTAGTGGAAAGGAGTGGGCTCCCATATGTTAGCTAGGAACCAAGAGCAGCAAGATTGAAAGTCCTTCTTACCTTTTACCTAATGAGCTTCTCCCTGTTTCCCCAAAGACTTTGATCCCCAGCACCCCTTTCTGTGCTAACCTCCCCTGCCCTCATTCCGACATAGAGCAGCTCTGCACTGTTGTCCTGCACTCATTCAATTGTTGAGTAAGTCAATGAACCTTTGAAGCCAACCATAACAACCCTATGTTTTAAATAAATCTCTCTCATCAGAGAGCGCTCCAGTACTAAGGGAACAGAGAAGTATTTACAGTGTTAAGGCTGACGGTCATCCGGGCCTTCTTTCTATTTCTTTAGACCCAGAAAGCCCATTAGTACCACTGACAAAGCTGAACTGGCAGTGAACACTTTAGAAGTGAGAGGGAAGTGCAGTAAGAATCTCTACTCAGTTTTAAAGTACAGTATTGGTACACCCTGGTTAAGAGGAGCAGAATACACCTCTTGGTTTAAAACAGCTCATATACACTTTAAAAAGCTCTCAATAAATAGTATTTCCTGTCCATTATGTACAAGGTTTTTGAACATTTCTTATGTCGTTTAATCTTCAAAACAACTTGTTTGGGTAATTACTATTCCTGCTTTTATAGATGAAAAGCCTGAGATTCCAAGATACAGGAAGCAAAAATGTATGTCCCGGTGTCAGGCTTACTGCTGTCTCTGCCTGGTGTTCTGAAATTAATTTAAACTTCATTTTCCTTTCTATCAGCTAATTCCTTCTTATCCTTGCTGAATTTCTACACTTTTTGCCCCTGACCTCCTCTAATTATTCTTACCTCTCTCGTTTTAGAAGTGATCCCTGATTTTCTGAACTTCTGGGTCCTTGTCTGTGCAACTATCCCTGCTATTAGCTGCCTGCATCCTGTAGTGATATTTAGTGAGAGAATCCAACCCATTAAAACCAAGCAGTTGACCATGTTTCTTAAACAGAGGTTTTTCCTCTCTGTCAATTAAAAGGTTTCCCACAACTGTCCATCTCTCAATTACAGGCAGAATCGTGGTGCTGATGATCCTCTTGCTACTCCCAGCCTTCTTGCAATTTTTGTCTTACTGTGTTTTACATCTGCTTGCTTCTTTCTTCTTCCATCTCAGGCCTCCTTGGCTGTTATGAGCAGGGATGTCTGCCATGTTCTTGCCATTGTTTTTCAGTGTTTGGTTCACCAAGAGAGTCATTTTAATTTTCTCAGAGGTTGTGACTTTTAATAGTTCAATTATTATTTTTTTTTATTTTTATAAGTAAATTCCATGTCTTCTTAACAGGCAGAGAAGCACTCAGGACTATTTTATTATATTGGAATTGTTGTAAGTAATTTTCTTATGCATGAATGCGAAGAAGTTTTGCCAAGGGCTCCAGAATATTTAGAATGGGAATGTGAGGTAAGGGTAAGAAGTTCTACATATTTTATGTTATGGGCTTCCCGCGCCCCCCCGCCCCACCCCAATCAGAGAAATGAAATTCTTTCAGTTTTTACAATATTTTAATGTAAAATATGTAAATTTACATTTAAATTTACATTACATCTTTAATGTAAAAGACACTATGTCATAATAGGTATTTCTGTTATTTATATAGTTCCCTGGTGGCTCAGATGGTAAAGCATCTACCTGCAATGCGGGAGACCTAGGTTTGATCCCCGGACTGGGAAGATCCCCTGGAGAAGGAAATGGCAACCCATTCCAGTATTCTTGCTGGAAAATTCCATGGACAGAGGAGCCTGGTCAGCTATAGTCCATGGGGTCGCAAAGAGTCTGACGCGACTAAGCACTGCTTCACTTCACTATGACCTATATATCTTATATGATCTACAGAAAGCCTCCTGAATTTATAATGTAGATCTGAAAATATATTGGAAGGTCGACTATCTAGAAATTTGAGTTATATATTATATAACTATATATATATTGAGTTAAATGTTATAAAGGGCAGAAGTTTGCAAATTAAGTCCCCATAAGAAGGTTATGAAATTTGTTATTACTAGTTCTTGTGACACCCAAGCAGTTCAGCAGGTGGAAGAACATCTACAGGTGACTTGGCTGGATGGGTGTGGGTGTTTCCTCAGCAGGGGGTCACCAGCTCTCTGAGGATGGGGAGTTACCCAGGCATTGCCCTTAGCTACTCTTTTTCCATCTGGAGCTTATGCAGGATAAAATCTATTAATATATATATATATATGCATATATATGTGTGTGTGTGCTCAGTCACTCAGTCATGTCTGAATCTTTGTGACCCCTTGAACTGTAGCTCCTGAACGAGGCTCCTCTATCCACGGAATTTTCCAGGCAAGAATACTGAAGCAGGTTGCCATTTCCTCCTCCAGGGGATCTTCCCGGCTCAGGGATCGAATCCACGTTTCTTCCATCTCCTGCACTGGCAGGCGGATTCTTTACCACTGCCCCACTTGGTACCCTTAAGTATAAACTGTGTATATGTAATGAGGAATTAACGTGGTGTCCTTCTGGATATCTGCTAAGTCTTTGCCCCATCACTATTCCGTAAATAAACTACCAGTTCTCCAAGTATGATCCTAAAACCAGCATCAGCATCTTGGTTCTCAAACTTTGAGGAACATCACAGTCACCTGGAAGCCTTATTAAACACAGATCTCTGGGCCTCATCCCCAGAGTTTATGATTCAGTGGATCTAGAGTACAGTGTGAGCACTTGCATTTCTTTCAAGTTTGAAGATGCTGCTGCTGGTGGTGGTCTGGGACTGTACTTCAAGGATCACTGTAAAGAGACCTTCCTTTCTCCATTGTATTATTCTTTCTTCACTATGCTGACTTCAAGTGCTCAGTCGTGTCTGACTCTTTGCAACCCCATGGACTGTAGCCCACCAGACTCCTCCATCCATGGGATTTTCCAGGTAAGAATATGGGAGTGGGTTGCATTTCCTTCTCCAGGAGATCTTCCTGACCCAGGGATTGAATCCAGGTCTCCTGAGTTGCTGCATTGGCAGGGATTCCTTACCACGAGCACCACCTGGGAAGCCCCTTCTTTAAATATTTATAAACATACATTCTGTATATTTGATATGTAACTCTAAAAACCTTAATTTTTTTCTTTATTTGTTATGATTTTATTTTTAGCTTATTCTTGTGAATAGATTTTCTTATTTGGTTATGTCTTCTGACTTTATCAACCTACAGATGGGCAAGCTATTGATTTTGCTATATTTATCCAGACATTTGATTGACCTTTCTTATTAATTATTAATCCTGTAGATTTTTAGTTGCTTCTTTTGGGCTTTCTAGGTAAACACCTATATTTTCTCTGTTTTCCTCTTTGAACTCTGCTTATTCCAGAAATGGCTCTCTGCGAAATGCTTTTCCTATCTGCTAGCATGTTGCTGTTATTTGTTTGTTAAGGTTTTATTTTTTTAAGTCTGTCCTTATTTATTTTTATGCAATCTCAAGTCTCCTATTTCTGCCTTCAAATTAAAATTTTTTAAAAATTTACATAGTTTAAAATTCATTCTGTTTGGAAATTGTAACTGTCATTACAATCAAGATATTAAACAGATGTGCATGCTCAGTCACTTAGTCATGTCAGATTTTGGGGACCCTATAGACTATAGCCCGCCAGGCTTCTCTGTCCATGGAATTTTCCATATGAGAATACTAGAGCAAGTTGGCATTTCCTTTACCAGGGGATCTTCCCAACCCAGAGATTGAACCTGCATCTTCTGCACTGGCAGGCAGATTTATCAGCACTGAGCCACCTGGTAAACCCATTAAATAGCTGTACCACCCATAAAAAATGTCCTCTTTGTTCCTTTGCTGTCCAACCCTCTTCTCACTGCAAGCCCTGGAAACCACAGATTTGTTTTTTGTCCCAGTAGTTTTGCCTTTTCCAGAATGTCCTGTGAATAGAATCATATAGTATATA
Organism: Bos taurus; assembly: GCF_002263795.3. Taxonomy (NCBI): domain Eukaryota; kingdom Metazoa; phylum Chordata; class Mammalia; order Artiodactyla; family Bovidae; genus Bos; species Bos taurus. The sequence continues at coordinate 37,126,682 of NC_037350.1, forward strand.
TGGAATGTAGACCTTTCAGACTGGCTTCTTTCACTTAGCGTAGAGTATTTAAGATTTATCCGTATTGTTGCATATTGATTTCTTTTTATTGCTGAGCAGTACTCCATTGTATGAACATTCTATAAGTTGTTTATCAGTTCACCAATTGGAGTACCTTTGCACTGTTTCCAAATTTTGGCAATTATCTATAAAGCCACTATAAAAATTTACGTATAGATTTTTGTGAAATAGCATCCTAGGCAGTTTCTGACTTTCCTCACCAGTTTTTCATGTAGTCTTCACTTCCTGTAATGTCTTCTCTTCTCACAGTGGCTTCCTCTGATTTCTGGATTCGGTGTCCTTTAGTGTGTTAAGAACAAGCTTCCAAAACTGAAAGAAATCTTCTTATATTTACATTTTGAAATGATGGAAACTTGTCTGTCTTTAGTACTTGATTTTTTTATTTTCTGTTTTTCTGCTGAAATTTTTGTTCAGTGTGAGTTTTTTTTTAATTCATCCTTTTTAAGAGAGTGGTCTAAAGACATTTGTGAGTATTACCATGAGTTCTGTTATAGATTGGCCTAGGGCCCCAATTATTCTTTCAACAGGAGCTTCTCAGATCTACACTGAAGCATAATAAAACCCAATTCTTAATAGGTGACTGGATGGGAAACAGAGTATGAGGAACTGAACTTGAGCTCTTCTTACCTTCTCTGGCATGCTTTCTTTTCCCAGTTGTTGCACTGTCGTCAAGATCAGGATGTCTAATTCCAGGCAGCTACCACTTTCCCACATGTGGTAAGCAGAACTGAAATACGGTCCCTGAGATTCTCGCCCTCTGCTGTACATGCCTTACATAACTCCCTCCCTTTGAATGTGGGTGGAATCTACGAGCGTGATGGGGTATTGCTCCAGTGCTTTTGTAGCCAATAGGCACAGTGGCAATTTAACACTGAAATGTGGTTAATACAACTGAGCAATTGAATGTTTGTATTTATTTAATGTTAATAAATAGCCATATGTGCTTGATGAAGTATTTAGAATGAATTGACTGATGTCTGCATCTTACTTTGAAATGCATAAGAACATTAACATGGAGAGTTCAGTTCAGTTGCTCAGTCATGTCAGACTCTTTGAGACCCCATGAATCACAGCACGTCAGGGCTCCCTGTCCATCACCAACTCCCGAGTTAACCCAAACTCATGTCCAATGAGTCAGTGATGCCATCCAACTATCTCATCCTCTGTTGTCCCCTTCTCCTCCTGCCCTCAATCGTTCCCAGCACCAGGGTCTTTTCAAATGAGTCGGTTCTTCATATCAGGTGGCCAAAGTATTGGAGTTTCAGCTTCAACATCAGTCCTTCCAATGAACACCCAGGACTGATCTCATTTAGGATGGACTGGTTGGATCTCCTTGCAGTCCAAGGGACTCTCAAGAGTCTTCTCCAACAGCACAATTCAAAGGCATCAATTCTTTGGCGCTCAGCTTTCTTTATAGTCCAACTCTCACATCCACACATGACTACTGGGAAAGCCATAGCCTTGACTAAATGGACCTTTGGTGACAAAGTAATGTCTCTGGCTTTTAATATGCTGTCTAGTTTGGTCATACCTATCCTTCCAAGGAACAAGCATCTTTCAATTTCATGGCTACAGTCACCATCTGCAGTGATTTTGGAGCCCAGAAAAATAAAGTCAGCCACTGTTTCCCCATCTATTTTCCATAAAGTGATGGGACTTTCATCAAGAGGCTCTTTAGTTCTTCTTCACTTTCTGCCATAAGGGTGGTGTCATCTGCATATATGAGGTTATTGATATTTCTCCCAGCAATCTTGATTCCAGCTTGTGCTTCTTCCAGCCCAGTGTTTCTCATGATGTACTCTGCATATAAGTTAAATAAGCAGGGTGACAATATACAGCCTTGACAGACTCCTTTGCCTATTTGGAACCAGTCTGTTCCATGTCCAGTTCTAACTGTTGCTTCCTGACCTGCATACAGGTTTCTCAAGAGGCAGGTCAAGTGGTCTGGTATTCCCATCTCTTTCAGAAGTTTCCACAGTTTATTGTGATCCACACAATCAAAGGCTTTGGTGTAGTCAATAAAGCAGAAATAGATGTTTTTCTGGAACTCTCTTGCTTTTTCCATGATCCAGCAGATGTTGGCAATTTGATCTCTGGTTCCTCTGTCTTTTCTAAAACCAGCTTGAACATCTGGAAGTTCATGGTTCACGTATTGCTGAAGCCTGGCGTGGAGAATTTTAAGCATTACTTTACTAGCGTGTGAGATGAGTGCAATTGTGTGGTAGTTTAAGCATTCTTTGGCATTGCCTTTCTTTGGGATTGGAATGAAAACTGACCTTTTCCAGTCCTGTGGCCACTGCTGAGTTTTCCAGATTTGCTGACATATTGAGTGCAGTCTTTCCACAGTATCATCTTTTAGGATTTGAAATAGCTCAACTGGAATTCCTTCACCTCCACTAGCTTTGTGCGTAGTGATGCTTTCTAAGGCCCTTGATTTCACATTCCAGGATATCTGTCTCTAGGTGAGTGATCACACCATCATGATTATCTTGGTTGTGAAGATCTTTTTTGTACAGTTCTTCTGTGTATTCTTGCCACCTCTTCTTAACATCTTCTGCTTCTGTTAGGTCCATACTGTTTCTGTCCTTTATTGAGCCCATCTTTGCATGAAATGTTCCCTTGGTATCTCTAATTTTCTTGAAGAGATCTCCAGTCTTTCCCATTCTACTGTTTCCTTCTATTTCTTTGCACTGATCGCTGAGGAAGGCCTTCTTGTCTCTCTTTGCTTTTCTTTGAAACTCTGCATTCAAATGGGTATATCTTTCCTTTTTCCTTTGCTTTTCACGTCTCTTCTTTTCACAGGTATTTGTAAGGCCTCCTCAGATAACCATTTTGCTTTTTGGCATTTTTTTGTGGGAGAGGATGGTCTCGATCCCTGTCTCCTGTACAATGTCACAAACCTCCATCCATAGTTCATCAGGCAGTCTATCAGATCTAGTCCCTTAAATCTATTTCTCTCTTCCACTGTATAATCATAAGCGATTTGATTTAGGTCATACTGAATGGTCTAGTGGTTTTCCCCACTTTCTTCAATTTAAGCAAAATTTTACTTAGAACCTATATGAAGGAGACAATACATGTGTACTCAGTCACTCAATCACATCCAACTCTTTGTGATCCCATGGACTGTGGCCCACCAGACTCCTCTTTATTCATGAGATTCTCCAGGCAAGAATACCGGAGTGGGTTGCTGTTTCCTTCTCCATGGTACACAGACAAAAACATTTTATACTCTAGTAGAGGGGACAAGGCATAATACGAATAAACTACAACGCAAAGTAGAAAAAGGCAAGTATTACTGGTATTACTAAATACAAGACACTTTCGAACAGGGAGAAATTATTTCTGGTAGGAGAAATCACCTCAAATTTCAAAACCAATGTGGCAACTTTGAGCTTGACTTGAAAGAATGAAACCAGGTCAGCCAAGATCCATCATCTTGGTGGCAAAGCTTGAAACACATGTGGAAAAGTCTAAGTAGGTGAGCTTGACAGGAGCAGCAGGAAGTGGGGTGGTTAGGCCACCGCTGGAAATAGAGACCACAAGTAGCCTGAATTTCCAGGCTACGGAGCTAGGATTATAACCATACAAAGCCAAACAGACACTTCAAACGTTCGAGGGCTGAGTCAACACAGGATAAGTATGAGATTCTGCTTCTAAGAGAAGGAAGGCTCAATTAAGAGTGACCCCAGTGCACACGTTTAAAGTGAGAGCCGAGCCATGAGTCATGCGTGGATGAGTAACGGTGAGAAATGCACACAGAACTAATTTAGGGTCACAAAGAGGTTCTGAGTTCACACTGAACTCCTGCTGAGGAGGCAGCCAGGGCCAGGCAGAGTGACACAAGGTGAGTCACCAGTCCATCGACGACACAGGTCTTCACCCTTGGGCAGTGAGCTCAGGCAGCCCTGTACGACGGCCTGATGGGCACTCTCAGTGCTGGCCAACCCGGAAGGACACCTGAAGGTTCTGTGACAGTGGGAACATGACAGAAACTTTAGACAAAGGAAGATCTGAAGACTCCCAGGATGTTTTCACTGTATTTACCTAAAAACTCTCTAAATTGCGGTCAGGTCTTAGACCACACAGGTTTGTACATGGCCTGCACAAATCTGTCAGAATCAGAATCACTATGTGTATCGAACAATGGAGGCATTTCCACATCCCTGAGTCCTAACTGCTATGACATACATTTTTAGGTAAAGTGTTGCAGATTTTGTACCACTGGCTACAGGAAAGCTCCTCTCACCACGCTAGTCTTCCCCATCACAGCACTCACCAGATCACAGTACAAATATTTGTCTTTTCTCAGACATTTGCAGCCATCCAAACCATCACCCCCCCACTCCCATTAGAAGGTCAGCTATGTGAGGCCAGGACTGTAACAGTCACAGCTAGGTCTTCCCATACCTAGCACACACAGTACACTAAAAATATTGTGTGTTGACTGAATAAATATTGACTTTGAGCTGTTTCTGGCTAGCATGTAAATTCTAGAAGACTTACAGTATCTTATAATATCTAGAAGACTTCTTACAATATCTAGAAGGCTAACTGGTACGAAGGTTGACAGTCAAGAGGTAAGAGGGAAACACAGAGATGTGTGTGTAGTGTATGTAGCACACTGGGAACTGGTCAATCTGTTACATAACTGTTTTCATTACCTAAAGGTGCTAAAAGTGAAACACTTAAAAGTGACTGTCCTCTTCAAAATGAAGAAAGACAACAAAATGTTTAATGATCACACACTGAATTCGAAATCTGTTCTAGAAGCAGAATGCATTGAGTTCGCATGATACTGCCAACGTAAGGATGTAGGACTCTGACGTTTCAATTCTGAAGCAAACAAACTTTTACTAAGCATTTGTCCTTTTGGTAAGTCTACAACCAGGAATTGAAGAATCGAACCAGGGTCTCCTGCATTGCAGGTGGACTCTTTACCAGCTGAGCCTCCAATGTAATCTCCTATCTGTGAAATGAATATAGTACGGTTTTGGCACATTTTTATTCAGTGAACCTTCACATCTGTGTCTTGGTTACTATTCATAGTATCACAGATCTTAACATGGTGGAGGAGATCAACAGATGACTGAGCTGGGCCTTATCTCTCAGAAAGGCGTTAATGACCAAACACAAGCTACCGTTGTTTTTCTCCCTCGATTTACATATGTTCTGGACTATAGAAACAGTTATCAGAGTGAGGTGGCTTTCCAAGGTGTCAGAATTGTCCTGACAATTTCACCAGATAGATATCATCATTCTTTTACAGATGGAGAAACTGAGGCACAGAAGGTTTAAGCAACTTCTTTGACAAGATCACACACCTAGAAACAACAGAGTCTGAATTTACTTCTAGGTAAGATTGCCGAGAGAAATATCAATAACCTCAGATATGCAGATGACACCACCCTTACAGAAGAAAGTGAAGAGGAACTAAAAAGCCTCTTGATGAAAGTGAAAGTGGAGAGTGAAAAAGTTGGCTTAAAGCTCAACATTCAGAAAACGAAGATCATGGCATCTGGTCCCATCACTTCATGGCAAATAGATGGGGAAACAGTGGCTGACTTTATTTTTGGGGGCTCCAAAATCACTGCAGATGGTGACTGCAGCCATGAAATTAAAAGACGCTTACTCCTTGGAAGGAAAGTTATGACCAACCTAGATAGCATATTGAAAAGCAGAGACATATTTGCCAACAAAGGTTCGTATAGTCAAGGCTATGGTTTTTCCTGTGGTCATGTATGGATGTGAGAGGTGGACTGTGAAGAAGGCTGAGCGCCGAAGAATTGATGCTTTTGAACTGTGGTGTTGAAGAAGACTCTTGAGAGTCCCTTGGACTGCAAGGAGATCCAACCAGTCCATTCTGAAGGAGATCAGTCCTGGGTGTTCTTTGGAAGGAATGATACTAAAGCTGAAACTCCAGTACTTTGGCCACCTCATGCAAAGAGTTGACTCATTGGAAAAGACTGATGCTGGGAGGGATTGGGGGCAGGAGGAGAAGGGGACGACAGAGGATGAGATGGCTGGATGGCATCACTGACTCAATGGACATGAGTCTGAGTGAACTCCAGGAGTTGGTGATGGACAGGGAGGCCTGGTGTGCTATGATTCATGGGGTCACAAAGAGTCGGACACGACTGAGTGACTGAACTGAACTGATGCCTACTTCAAAGTTCAAATTCTTTCCAAGAAAGCATTCTCTCTTCTAAGCTCAGAATAAAAGCTTTGGAAATAAAATGCAAGAAGAAAAAAAAATTGAATTTCATGGCAATATACAAATACTGCCATTTTAGCCTAAAATGTACCTACTATAAGGGCTGAAGCTCCAGTACTTTGGCCACCTGATGCGAAGAATGACTCATTGGAAAAAACCCTGATACTGGGAAAGATTGAAGGCAGGAGGAAAAGTGGACGACAGAGGATGAGATAGTTGGATGGCATCACCAACTTGATGGATGTGAGGTTGAGAAAGCTTCAGGAGTTGGTGATGGTCAGGGAAGTCTGGCATGCTGCAGTCCATGGGGTCGCAAGGAGTCGGACAGGACTGAGTGACTGAACTGAGATAAAAGACAGGTGCCATTTTTTCTTTTTTCCCCCTGCAAGGACAATTACTTGCTCAAACACTACTGCTGAGTAGTCAGAACAACATCCTGAATGTTCTGACCACTTAGTAGCAGGTAATGGTACCCATCTTCCTCCTTTGTATTTAACTTCTATACATAAAGTGTACCCTTATTTCCTGCCTCAAATGGAAGAATCTCCAATGCTTAAAACTGCAGTGACTTCTCCAATCACTGGTGCAGCCCTCCCTCAGTCTAAACTACAGGTTCTTATATCAGTAGCAACCAATCCACCAGTGTGTTCAGATCCTGAGTTAGCTTCCAAACCCCAGCAACAGCTGGTAAAATGGAATGCTAATTCATTACAGATGGCAAAACACTGCCTAACATTTTAATTTATTTGTATTTTCAGAAATTTTGAATCTGCACTTAGATTGCCAAATTATTTTAACATGGAAGTTTAGCCTTTTTCAATTCAGACTGTGCTCAATAAAAATTAATGTTTATATGTTAAAATCTCTTTCAACAAGCACAATTAGGCCTATATTCCCACAGTTTACATTTTAAAAGCCATTTAAGCTGGTGAGCTTTTTTTTTTTTTTTTAATTTCTTATTATACAAGCTGCACATAGAGATGAGGCAAAATTAGGCCAATCTCAAATTAAAATTTTTCAAATCAAACTATTACATATAAGGATAATTCTTAGTGCTTTCCACAATTGCTATGCTTAGTAGTGTGAGACAAATTAACTAATTGTAAAACAATTAAGTGCCTTTATAGACTCTATTTTTTTCATTAGTTAAGGTAATAGGGACAGAAAACACATTATTACTCAATTTTTAAAAGCCAAGTGAACAGAAGAAAGAAATATGTACCCAAATTAAATGATTATAGCACTGCTGCCCCCTCCTGGAATCAGTCTTCCAACCCCCACCCCAACACATCTCAGAAACAACAGTAAAGATGAAACATTTTAAATACTGAAACATCTAAGAGCTTCTATTGCTTTTTTCTCTTACAAATCTTAAAAGTCTACAGAAACATATAATTATCAGGTGATATACAACCATTCTCCTCAAATCCCCAGTGAGTCCTGGGAGCCAACGACCTTGCTACCTACTTCTTAAAAAAACTGGAGAACATTCATCTTGAAAGTCTCTAACCTTCCTTCCATCACTTCAAAATGTTTTTTTTTTTGACATGAACTCTCCTTTTTCCTTTTTGTGTCACAGTAATGAGTGTTCCTAGTTTTCTGCTTGTCTAACATGCTATCCTTTCCCATTTCCTTTGAAATTGCTCTCCCATTATGCAAGATTTGTCTCTCCAGTAAGACCAAAAACTTTATCTCTACTTTCTTTTTCCTTGTCATACCAACACATGCATAAGTAGCCCCTAATGTAAAAATAGCGGTCCCTCCATACAATTTCATCATCTACCACATCATTTTTGTTCTTCTGTCCATAGTTGGGGACACTGAAGGGTAGTTTTCAATGGGGCTTTAGCAATCTCTCCCTGACCCCAACTCCCAACCTCAATTATTTCCTTCTGTATCCGTGGCCCAATGCCCTAACCAAGTAGTACAAGTTAACATAACTCGAAGTGGACTCAGTGTGTTTGCTTGAAAGCCACAGCTTCCCCACCTCAGATGGCCTCCCTAAGTCCCTTCTACATAGACTTCTGGGCCAGGAGCTACTCCTTAACCCCCAAACCCCAGCTACTTTTGATTTCTCTGCCTCCCCTCAGCTACTAATTTCACTGCAATCCAACTCTCCCTGCAATCACTTGCCCAGGGCCTCTGGAAAGTGAAAAGAAACCTAGTCACTTACATTTTTTAAGGCTCAAATAATATTAAAAATTAAGCAAGATCAAAACAGGGTTACAAGAATTCTAACAGGAAACAAAGCAATGCCTTTTAAGACACCCACAGAAATAAATAAATACGATGACTAAGGGCCTTGGTAGATGAAAGGTTGAGTCAATGGTCTCCCTTTGGCTGCCTTTGATCCCCGGTGTGCTAAGTTACTGATTCTCAGCACTCGCCGGAAGCAGTGCTGTGGTCAAGATCACAGGCTGTGGAGTCATCATTTATTGGCTGTGTAAATTGGGGCAAGTTATTTAATCTCTTTGTGATTCAGTTTTCTCATTTGTAAAACAGAGCAATTATGGTACATACTCCATAGAGTTCTTATGAGACTATGCTTATAATCAAAACAGTGTCTGGTATATAATAAATCAGGTATATATGTGTTTGTATATATGTATGTGTGTGTGTGTGTGTGTGTGTATCAGCAACTTATAATCATCACCATCATCACTGTCATCACCATCATCTGAGTGATTTTCAAAGCAGACTTCTAGGCCCTGCCCTAGTCCTAGAGACCGGTGATAACGATTTAATAAACCTACATTTTAGACAAGCTTTCTATGGCCATTCGAAAGTCTAGGGCCAGCTACTACAATAGAATTGTTCTCTTCAGGAAATCAATGAGTTCCTAATTTTCACATCAATGATATTTTCTTAAATCTCATCCTAGTTAACCTCTCCAAAACAGATGGCACCTCTTCAGCTTTCTCCTTCAAAGTTTGACTCCCCAGGCTTCTTTAAACTTGAACTTCTTCGGAGAGCATCAGATAAGAATTTAAAATAGGCACTATATTTTTCTATGAAGAAAAGCTTCCAACACTACACTGAACCTAAGCCTAAACTTGCCTTTTCCTCTAAAACAAGCTCTTTTTTCGATTTCCAATTCCTTTTCCAATCACGCAGGCTAAAATGTCAGGTTATTTGAGACTGTGTGTGTTTTTTCCCATCCTCTAATTTTTAAAAATCTGTATTCTAAGGTATCCCTTGGTTCTAACGCATCATTTTCAAAATTCCCAATGCTAAATATAAGTCTCTTACCTCAAACATTCGAACAGCCTTTGACAATCTCATTCTCCAATGTTTTCCGTTTTCTCATCATCCTTCATAATACAACCTGAATTATTTCCCTAAAACGTAGATTTGTTCCTATGTTTTTTCTTATTAAAAAAAGAAAAGTTTATTTCCTTCCAATAATTACAAAATACTGGTTAAGCTTCTTAGCTGTGGCTATAAATCTTCAATAATTGGGCTTCTATAGAGTCCATATTCGCACTGCTCCTAAGGAAAATATATGTCACTCTTCTTCAGTATTGGGTCGTATTCTTTCTCCAGCCTATGTCTTCCCTGGTGACTCAGACAGTAAAGAATCCGCCTGCAGTGCAGGGGGCTAGGGTTCAATCACTTGGTCGGGAAGATCCCCTGGAGAAGGGAATGGCCACTCAGTCTAGTATTCTTGCCTGGAGAAGCCCATGGACAGAGGAGCCTGGCAGGCTACAGTCCAGTAACTAACACCTTCACTTTTACTTTTCATTACTTCCTCCAGCCTAGAAAGGTCCTTTACCACATGAAAGTGAAAGTGAACTCGTTCACTCATGTCCGACTCTTTGCGACCCCATGGACTGTAGTCTACCAGGCTCCTCCGTCCATGGGGTTTTCCAGGCAAGAATACTGGAGTGGGCTGCCATTTCCTTCTCCAGCAGATCTTGCCAATCCAGGGATTGAACCCCAGTCTCGCACATTGTAGGCAGATGCTTTACCATCTGAGCCACCAGCGAAGTCCCTCATGACCATCTATCAAATCCTGTATGTCCTTGAAACTCAGCTTACAGGTACCTCCTAGATAATCCTGCATCCATCTTGAAAGCCAAAATTCAAATTTCTCTGAACTCTGATGACTCTCATTAAATTATTTTTACTTAGCTCAGAGTACAATTTTGATAATCAAAACCCTAATCAGAAAAGCCCATATTAGGAAAAGTAAGCTTTTCAGAGTTAAAAAAAAAAAAAAAAGGAAGTATTGCTGCTTTAATGAATGTACTTTAAATGAAAATGTTTTCAATAATATAAGTTGCTGAATATGTTTTTAAAAACATGGCATATTTTTGTGGCTACAATCTTCTATAATTAAAGATACACAAAACTACACAACTACAATTTCTAAGAAATATGCTTGGATCTTTCCTGTTGCTCCATGTTTGGACAAAATAATTTGAAGATTTCAATTTAGGTATCTACTCAACCTAAGGTCCCATGGTTTGGGAACTCCAAGTCTATTGTGTTCCTGAATAATCTTGCTCAAAGGTAAAGGGATAGATATTTTCTTGTAAACTAAGTGAATGTTATAGACCTATGACACAGATCTAACAAGAAGTTTTATCAGTTTCATGGAAAGTTTGTACTCTAGTTCAAATAAAATACTTGTATTATACACTTGTATTTGCAAACATAATCAAATAACAAGGAACTATTGAGTATAAAACTGTGAAGGGATGGACAGAGATAGTATTGAAGAGTCCATTTATCAGGGATCTTGGTCAAGGGCAAATACAACAGAAAACCAGCTAGTCTGAATCATTTTTGGATTGCTATGTTGATGTTGAGAAGTGTGTGTATTCGATTCTGTCATTGTTCTCTACATCTCTTCCTTCACTAAGAAAGCTAGTTGAAAGTTACCTATACTCCACCTGGGGGACAAAAATCTGAAGCCATGACAGACTTGAGCGATGCAGGAAAGAATGATACCTGAACTTCAATGAGAGGGAAAAAAAATATATCACAACTCTGCTTTCACTAATCTTTTGCCAAATTTTTGCATTTCTAGAATTATAGTACCAAGTTACAGGTATTTACAGTACCTGTAAATTTGTATATAGTTTTATCTATTATAGTTATTCCAGATATTTTGATATATCACTATTAGGAAATTATTAAAATTATTAGATATATAGCTGCATCTTGCTATTTAATATATTAATTAAAAACACGTACCACAAAAATGTCCTTTCTGCACATTGATAGTATTTCAATATAATTTGTTTCTTTTAATTCTTATGTATTTTATGTATTTAAAAATAATACATACATACATATATAACACCACAATGAGAAGGGATATACATGTATTTCTCCTAATTGATCAATACACACCAGCAGACATTTCTGATCTACTAAATATCTTGGACAGAGAAGGCAATGGCAACCCACTCCAGTACTCTTGCCTGGAAAATCCCATGGGCGGAGGAGCCTGGTGGGCTGCAGCCCATGGGGTCGCTAAGAGTCAGGCACGACTGAGCGACTTCACTTTCACTTTTCACTTTCATGCACTGGAGAAGGAAATGGCAACCCACTCCAGTGTTCTTGCCTGGAGAATCCCAGGGACGGAGGAGCCTAGTGGGCTGCTGTCTATGGGGTCGCACAGGGTCGGACACGACTGAAGCGCCTTAGCAGCAGCAAATATCTTGGAACTATGTAGGTAAAGGTCCACCTTTGCCTTTGAGAAACGTGTGGTGCTGGTCAGTATAGGATGACTTATTCTTGTATTTTCCTGTGTAATGGTTTCTTTGAAGATAATCTAAACACTGGAGTACAGGTTCTTAATCACACTTGTTAGTAAAAAAAAAACTGTAACAGCAGCAACCATCCACTGAGTGCCCATTCACAGGCCCTCTGCTAGGAATACATTATCAAGAATTCTCATGATTTGTATAAAGGATTCTTATTTCCAGGATTTAGATGAGGAGGCTTGGGAAGGTGCAATCACTAGCTCAGTTACATACCTGGTTAGTGGCCAAGTCAGGATTCAAATGATTTGACCTCTTGTCCAGACTTGGGCTAAGTTCAGAGCCTAGTAAATAGGTGATTTAGCTAATATCCATTGAATGTATGAGGAAAAAAAAATCCTATTTAAATGCTCTGAACACAAATGAGTGAACTTTGAGAGAATAAAGTACTGCTGACATGTTTTCTGTACACCACCACACTACTTAGTAAGTAATAATCAAATAATTTCCCAAGAGATAACTTATAAGGAGTTTTCAACCTCTTCTCATCTGCTGCCTTAAATGAATTTATATAAATAGAAAGGTGGGGAAATGAGATACATTTTATTAATGTTTTAGGAGCCTTATTCAAGACAAATATGGGGGAAAAAATAGTTGGGTATTTTAAAGCAGTAAATTGCTTTTAACTCTCTCCTTCCATGCAGATGGGGGTATCTGGGTAGCAGGCTGGATCCACTGAAGTGATGTTCAGATGGCAGCGTTGCTGCGACTAGAAATGTCCACCAAGCCTCTGTGCAAGGCCACTGACAGACCTTGGGGGCATCAGGGGGCGTTCCTATAGTTCTTGACATATCTTTCTTTCATTTTCCATTTTAGGAAAATTCATGGAAATGCAATGACAAAACGATGGGGATTCCCTTAGTGGAAAATTTCAATAGGGGTATTTTTATTATTTGTAAAAAGCTCTTAGAGAACCACACAAACCATACAAATATTATATTTGTATTTATTAAAGATTGTGAAATCACTAATCTCATGTCAGTTAAATGGAACCACAGACTCCAGAAGATTGTCCACATTATTATGATATATCGAACTTTGATATAAAATATATGGTATAAAAAAGTCATCCAGTAGCTGTTACTTTGCTATTTTTTGTATTTATATGAATGTGTACTACAGATTTCACTAAAATGATTTAAGATATTAATATTTATATCAATAAATAAAGCAGTCATGAGAACTACCTACAAATGCTATGCTAGATGCCTTATATTATGTGAAAATATTTATAGAATTCATTTAGTAAATTTCAAGCATTTTACTTCCCTACAAAACAAACGTAACTTCAAATATCACTTTCTTATTCTTTTTTTAAGAACCATTTTAATAATTCTTAAATGTACAGCTCAGGGGCATTAAGTATATTTATATCATTGTGCAAATAATTTATCCCTAAGCCTGGCTGTAAAGTAAGTTTTTGTTATTATCTAAGACAAAAATTATATCACCCTGTAGAAATAAGACATATAATTTTTATAATTACCAAAGAAAATGCACTTTTGTAATTTTTATAAATAAAATAATCTTGTGTTTTATAAAACGTTTTGGAGAACCATGTACATTTATTTAGCCAATGTGAACAGCTATTCTACTTATGTTATTAAAAAATAACTACAAAAGTGGTGAATCGTTTATAATTAGCCATGTGGATGTTATCAAAGACAGTAAGCTTTACTGCAAAAACAAAACAAAACAAAACAATCACCTTGATGATTTGCTCTAATATATTTCACATAGCTGAGACTGTGAATTACATCATATCAATACCACTGCTGAAAGCAAGTCCCAACTAAGATGAGATGAGATACTGAACAGATGAAGCGCTGTTCCAAGTCAATGTAGCCCAGACTTAGGGGACAGAAGAATTAATGAGAAAATGAGAATCTACCAGATGGTTGCTGCAGGGTCCCTCGCTGCACATCCGCCACCTCAAGCAGCGTCTATACATGCAAAGCCCCAGGGCCCCACCTGGTAGCAGCATAATTACCCTAAATGTGCACTTATGTTTCATTACACCTTGGCCGTGACTATGTGCACTGATTACAAGTATCAATCCCTTTCATTTTCATACACCTCTGCAGTTCCGTAGCATTCAACTGTGAAAACCCAGCACTCTGGCTGCTTCTGACATGCGGCCCATGCTGATAAAACCGCAGAGGGTAAATTATTTGTCACTCTACAGGGTGCCAATTCAGTCTGATAAGGATGACATCATCCCCATTTTACCAATAACAATGGCACTAACAAGAACGTGTAATCAACAAACCTCAGTCCTCCACTAGCCCTGGCAGGTGCAACTCTTTTTATGCTAAAAATAAGCCAACATTAGCTTCCAGCTCAAAACTATTTCTTTTATCACAATGCTAAGCAGAAGTTGGCTTCCATAAGGCACTGCAGCTGCTGCCGCCGCCGCCGCTTCTGCAGATGCCTGCATTAATTGTATCAAGGACATACTGAAATAAGTGCTTATTCAGCACAATGGCTATTGGGGAGCAGCTGGAGGCACAAGACAAACTGTCTTGAAGAGAATGTACCAGCCCAGTGTGTAAATTACAATGATGAAGCACAAAGAGAGTCTCTAAGTTTAAGGGTCTACTATAACTGCAGAACAGCATGAAAATGTAGTGTTATCAACGGAGTCTGAACCCAAGTATTTTCGAAAGAACAGATCCTTTTGGATTTCACTAAAACTACTTTCAGAAAGGGGGTGATATTGAGTACCCCTTCAACAGAGCAGAAACAGAAAAGTTACCATTAAAAATATCAAACTGCGATACTGGTCTCCTTACATGTATAAGTCATAATATAATTCCCCTCAGGTGTGTGTGTTTGCAGTGTGTATATTTCAAAGAAACAGTAATTTAATAATAACATTGTCTATTACACAGAAGCAACCTGTAACTGAAAAGGACTGACTTGTCTTTCTTCCTCATCCTCTTATTACATACTCATGCCCCCTTTATACATCAGTTTTATGTTCTTTAGTCATTTCCCTCCCACTTTCTAACCCTTACATTAGAGGGCAAAAATAAATTAATGGTGATTAAAGGCTATTTCAGGTGATAGGGTATTATGGAGCTTTCAGTTGTGCCAGTTTGGGTGGGGATAGGGGAAATGGGTCCATAAAAGTACTGCTGGAGAGGAATGGAACGTGAAGTCAGAGAAGTCTAGGGCCAGATCACGGCATCCCATGATCCTTTGTCAGCCTGGTCCCCGCTTTCTAGAATGGACTGAGGATGTGAGGATGGCCACACTCCTGCACTGGTTATGAAACTGGCCTGAAAATAAACAGTGGGCCTAAGAATCCATCAGTATATCTGATCTGACTTGTAGTTGAGATCACGACCAAGTTGCTCTATATTTATATCACAGACATCACACCCATACAGGCTACACTTCAACCACTGACATGTTTTATGAACTTTCACAAAATGAGCTGTACTCCTGGTAAAGAATCACACTTTTACAAAATCAGAAATGACCTCAAATCAAAATAACTAAGTTTTTCAAACTTTTCAAATATTCAATTATTAATACAGTAGCTCCTTATCATCTACAGACCTCCAAATCCACAAAGGTTACACCACTAGTACTGGCTTTCCTTTAGGTGACATCTTGGACACAGAAACAAAGATTTAGTCATTTACAACTAAAAAATTACAAGAGACTTACTCTACATCACATGAGACAAACGCTGAGCTGCTATCTAAACTCACTCATCAGATAAATGACTTGTTCTTCCACTTTAGCCTCAGAACACAGCTACTCAAATACAAATTCAAGCTTCAGAAAATTCAAACTGCTCCTCTCCACACTTTCAAAGAACCAAAAATAATTAGAAACATGAATGGTAAGTCTTGAACTCCAAAGATATGTACGTAAGTCATTAACGTATGGCAGGTATAGTTTCTTTTATTTTAGCTAAGCACACAAAGAATATTTTACCTAAATAGACTAGGGTGCATTTGTAGAAACACTGCTCAAAGCACACAGAGACAATAATAACTGTACTTGTAATCAGTGTGGGGAACCAACACCTCACTGCGTCAGTAACAATTTCCATCTCTATGTAGCATTTTCTAGCACAACTGCCACGATGCTAAAATGTTATTAGTCATATTCAAACCATTATGTCATCTGCAATCCCATAAAATAAAAATTAATAGTATGTCTTCATTCAAATGACAGACAGCTGAATTTTAAAGTTCCTAACCAATTTAATCACAATGGATACCATTCAAATGATTTCATTCACTTACCCATAACCTTACACTCTATAAAACAGCATCCCTAAGAATATTTGAGGGGTTAGAAAAGATACATTTAAAAAAGAATAAAAATAAAATTCCACTGTAAACCACAAAGCAGGATAGCCATGCTCCAAAGAGTCTTAATAGTTTTTTGTTTTTCTGAAAGTGTTTTTTTTTCTTTGAATGTATTTGATATTTGACAGATACATAAGCTCTCAAGCATCATTTATCATGTTTATTTTTAATAGGGTTCCCTTAGAACAGCTGCCTAAGATGTTAATCTTTTCTTTTTTCTTGGGCCTTTTGTAAATATTTGAAATAGCTATTCATTAACAGTTGCACGTTTATTCAGTCCTGTTGTATGGCTTATGAACTGGAATTAGCTTTTATTTTATTTTTTCTATCTGTTGGCCAGACTAGAGAAACCCTGCTGTTTGGGTTCAATCTGTCAAGGTTCAAATTATCCTCCAACTGAGAGCTAATCAAGGGCGTCTGACCTGGTTTGCAAATAAACTAGGAACAAAAGTGGGTTTATTTTTTCTTTCTTTGGAGCACTGGTTCTCAAAAAGTAAAGCCAAACAAGAGTGGGTCACAAATGCAATTGCCTAAAATTAAAAACAGACACAACTGGCAACTGAAGATGAACTGGATTTACTTGGCATTTCTGAGGTACCCAGTTTTCAAGCTATAAATCCATTTTTTTAAATAGAAATTGGTTTCCAAATACATTTCAAATTAAAATTCACAGTTCATGTAGTGCCAGTCTGTGGCGTGAGGAGAACATAGATTTTAGGCAATCAAGCAACTCTGATGGGTACACTAGAAACTAAGGATCTTCACAGATCCAAAGTCTCAAGTTAATAGTTACATATAGAACTAATCTTTCTGCATCATTAACATCATTTCTATATTCATTTCATGTACACTGAAATACACATTTAAACATTTTTAAATCTCCAAACTTGAAAAGAACAGGTAATTTTACAATAAGGCAGAGTTTTAAATGTACCTTAATGAACAGACTTAAATGTAGTCTATTTACTGACACACAAATGAAAATACTTTCTCCTGGTGTATTAAGGTACCTAGAACCTAAAATTTCTGTGTGGGCCTGATTTTTCAGCATTCTGTTATTTTTTTAGGTATCTAATCTTTTGAAAGAGTGATGACCAAAGAAGCTGGAAACCTGTGAAACGTGTCAGTGCCACCATTCAAGAACATGATGATTGCAATTCCACGAGGGGCGTCTCTCAAAATGCTCCCAACTGATGAAATGACCCCAGTTATCATAATAGATTAAACTGCACGACAGCAACCAATGCATTTGCAATATTCTCCCTAAGGAGCAGCGTGCTACAGTGCAAAGCACACTGGCTCATCCATCAGGAAATCTCTACCTTCACATTCTTCTTCAGACCTTCAGAGGAACCTGTGCTGCAGTAAAACAGGGCCAATGCACCAGCAGCTATAATTCACTCAACGAACATAAGGGTGAAGTGAAACACTAGATGCATTAGTACAAAGAACATGACTTGACACCCACTGCTTACACAGTTTTATTAACTGTCTGATCTAGATTTACGATCGTACCTATATTTATCACACACAAAAACTCAGTGTCACTAATATGAACAAAATAAAGCAAGGAAGAAAATCAGTGATGTGCAAAAAGTCTATGTTGCTTGGTGGTAGAATACAATAAATACTATGCAGCATACAAAATAATTTTTCTTTGCTTAGGGATGGCAATTTGGCTTCCTGAAGTCCATGTTTAAAAATAATTAGCACTGTAGGGGCTGAATATGTGATTAGATGTCAAGAGTTAGCTGAAACCCAACTTGAGAAATAAGCTGTCTTACCTAAAATACACCGATCCAAGTTTCCATTTACTTTTCCTTTGATATGAATTATTCTGAACAAGTCAGTCATTTTTAAGTAGCTACTTTCATTTTATCAAATTCTGTATTTTAGTGAAGAAAAATATATATTTGTTTCATAACCTGCTATCATGTCATACTTAAAAATCACAAATTGTTTCTTCTAGATGTCCCAAGATTCACTACAGAAAATGTAGAATGTAAGCAGGATTTCACTATCACATATCCCCACTTACTAGGTACTTGACAAATGTTTGTTAAATAAACAAATAATAACAATTAAGATTAAATCCAACACTAATCTTGGCAAAGGTGCTTAAAAAATGAAACAACATACATTTCCCCGTATGTACTCATTTCAAATCAAGAACTATTCAGCAAAATGACAATCAGAGCAAAAAAATTTACAGATTTTCAAAATTCACAGGGAGAAGTATATTTTCATGTGATTACAATATTTATGAATTTATAAAAAGCACATACTATTTGAACATTTAGGTGCAGAAATAATCCTGCTGGAAATATTCAAATACAGAGCTAATACAGTTAGAGAAATTATTTTTAAAATCTTTATTCAATTATTCTCCACTTAACATAGTCCCAGGCTTCTCCTACTCACCGCCCCTTATTATTATTTTTTTTACTAAAACTAATTACACAGTGAATTATATCTGAAAGTCAGTAAAACTGTAAATGAAGGTCAGACCACTGCATATAAATTATTTCTAGTTTAAAAAATAAAGCACAGATGTAGCCGGAGTGAACAAATATAGATATAAAAGCAGAAATGAATTCACTTCTACGTAATATGTAGCAACCCAATTTTTCAAAGAAAACAGACATTATCTTTTTAAATACAAGCTTTCTTCAACATTTCCTACCTAGAACATTAAATTTGCTTCAAATATTTTAATTTTCTACTATTTGTTTATATGATATAGTATGGGTGTACATTAATATTCACAAAAAGAAACAGTCTGAACTGTGCCCAATCCCCATTATCCTCCCAAAATTATTCACATCTGTGAACAATCCACTCTTCTCTCATTCCCAAGCAAGGACACTAGCTGACTATTCCTTCAAACTCCAGGATTCACAGCCAGATATTGAGAAGGTTTATTCTCTGAACATTTACTATTTCTGAGTAGTAAAATGGAAGATGAAGTTCCCAGTTCAGTTATGAGAATCTTAAGGGCATGCATCAAAAGACATTTATTGAACATTAATTGTGATATCAAGAAAAGTGAAACCCAAGCAGTTTTTATCAGAGAGATCACAGAGGAGGCAAAGTTGAAAAATATAAATATTTAAACGGATCACTTTAACTACACCTGGCAATGCTATCACAGACGTATGAAGAAAAAATTCTGAGTGAGTGAAGAACAAATTATGAATGGTGAAAGATGATGACTGAAGAGGGGATTCCAAACTAAAATATGAAAGGTCATGAGGACCAGCAGTATCAGTATCAATAGAGAACCTAAAATGCAAATTCTCAGGCCCCACTCAAGACCCATCGGAAGCAGAATTTGCATGCTAACAAAATCTCCAGATGATCTGTCTGCCCTTTAAAGTGTGAGAAGCACATCTACCAGCCAATGTTTCCTCTTAGCCTACCAGGCTCCTCAGTCCCTGGGATTCTCCAGGTATGAATACTGGAGTGGGTTGCCATTTCCTTCTCCAGTGAATCTTCCCGACCCAGGGATCGAACCCGGGTCTCCTGCTTTGTAGGCAGACACTTTACTGTCTGAGCTACCAGGGAAGCTCAAAAAATAGCCAGGCTAGGGCATGTGCCTGTATGTACTAATACACACAGGACAGATTTAGAAAGAAAAATAAAATGGCAACAATCTTTTCTCTTTTCTGTTCCCCTTCCTCCTCCTTGTCCTTTTACTAAAATCATTAAGAATAAACACAATAATAGTAAGCACCCATTTATTAGAAGGGGAAAAAGTGGAAGCAGTGGACAGATTTTATTTTCTTGGATTCCAAAATCAATGCAGACAGTGACTGTAGCCACGAGGTTAAGAGACTTCTTTGGAAGGAAGGGAATGACAAACATAGAGAGCATATTAAGCAGCAAAGACATCACTTTGCCGACAAAAGTCCATGTAGTCAAAGCTATGGTTTTTCCAGTAGTTATGTATAGATGTGAGAGCTGGACCATAAAGAAGACTGAGCATAGAAGAACTGATGCTTTCGAATTGTGCTGGAGAAGACTCAAAAGTCCCTTGGACAACAAGAAGCTCAATCTTAAAGGAAATCAACCCTGAGTATTCACTTGAAGGACTGATGCTGAAGTTGAAGTTCCAGTACTTTGGTCACTTGAGCGAAGAGCTGACTCATTGGAAAAGATCTTGATGCTAGGAAAGACTGAAATCAGAAGGAGAAGGGGATGACAGAGGATGAGATGGTTGGATGGCATCACTGACTCAATGGATATGAGTCTGAGCAAGCTCTGGGAGTTGGTGATGGACAGGGAAGCCTGGCATGCTGCCATCCATGGGGTCACAAGGAGTCGAACATGACTTAGTGACTGAACAAAAACAACAGTTTTTAAGTATTCTCAAAGTATCATAGATTTAGTATTACAGCATCTTGCTTAAAATCCATGCTGATTATCTAATGAGTATACTTTATTTCTACTGTTCAGATGAAAAAACTGAACCTGAGAGAGAAGAAACACCTTTCTTAAGGTCACAGAATTTAACCTTTCTGTTCATAACCCAAATGCAATCCTGAATCCATTTGGCTAAAATGAACAGGTACTGTAAATATAATGATAGCATTATGACATTTTAATTTTAAATACATTTTTAAAATAGCTAACACAATATACTTAATGCTGCAAAACAACTACACAAAAAGTTAGTGGCATAAAACAATAATTTATTATCGCTCATAGTTCTGCAATGTGGATTGGGTTTTGGTTTTTTTGACCAGTGTGATAGTGGGAGAATTAAAGATGGCTTCCTCATTCACATCTAGAGTCTCAGCTGGTACATCTGTGGGCTGACTATGTCCCTGCAATAACTGCAGTAGGTTAGCTGGACCACTTTCAAGGAGACTCAGGGATCCAAGCAACATTCCATAAGAACAAGCCCCAGTATACAAGTGTTTATAAAACTGCTTGCATCAGGCTTTCTCATGCTCCAATGGCCAAAGCAAGACACATGCCAAGCAGACGGCTAATGTAGAAGGGCCCTGTCTATACAAAGCATGACTACCAGGGGAGTGAGTCAGTGGTGGCCACTGAGTAGTAGATTTTTCACTGTTCATCCACATGATATTTAGAGAGAAGAAAACAGGGATTATGATTTGCTGGGTTTGTTAAATCTTAGATTCTAAAATGCATTTATAAAATATGTAATTAATTATGAAACAAAATCAACTAAGCTTATGGGACTTCTTTGGTGGTCCAGTGGTTAGGACTTCATGTGTTCACTGCAGGGAGCACAGGTTAGTTCCCTAGTGAGAGAACTAAGATGCCACATGTCACGCAGCACAGCCTAAACAAAAAAATAAAAAGCCTAAGCTTAAATATTTCAAACAGTTTATAATGCCAAAAGTGGGTTTTGTCCATTGCACACATTGCCTTTAAATCCTGAATTAAGTTCTTCACTCTGCAAGTGGCAAGCAAGCAATATGGCCCATGCTAATTAATTAGGACTTTCATCTATTTATTCTCCAGGCACTTGGATTTTATCTTCTATCTTTTTGGTTTCAGACTCTAGTTTTAATCTCTATTCAGATCTCTGTTTTGATGCTTTCCAGGCTACTTTTTTTGAGTTTGACCATATTTCTGGGCTCTAATCATGCCATATCAAATGTGCACGCGTGCACACACACATTCTGTATCAGCCTGACTCATGAAACACTGCTAGTGTCCCACACCCACCATGAAAGCCTGTCACTTCACATCCATTGACAAAGGCATTTAGAGAATTGCAAGACCTATTTCCCGATAAGATGAACATGTAGAAGACCATTTGTGTAGCTTACGTTGTTTATGCTGATATTCTTGACATAAACAGTACATTACTTCATCCCTTCAATATCCTGATCAAATGACTTGGTGTATTTAATCAAGAAAATTCTCTAGACAAGTTTCTGGAAGTGTTTCCCACAACACCTGCATCTAGGTCATTAGAAGCGATTCATTTGAAATTGTACATTCCTGGGCCTACGGCAGACCTACTGAATCGCAAATCTGGCCAGATCTGTTCAAGCTTGTTCAAACTCGTGTCCATCAAGTCAGTGATGCCATCCAACCATCTCGTCTTCTGTCGTCCCCTTCTCCTCCCGCTTTCAATCTTTCCCAGCATCAGGGTCTTTTCCAATGAGTTGGTTCAACCCATCACGTGGCCAAAGTATTAGAGTTTCAGCTTCAGCATCAGTTTTTCCAATGAACATTCAGGACTGATTTCCTTTAGGATTGACTGGTTGGATCTCTGTGCAGTCCAAGGGGCTCTCAAGAGTCTTCTCCAACACCACAGTTCAAAAACATCAATTCTTTAGCACTCAGCTTTCTTTACAGTCCAACTCTCACATACATACATGACTACTGGAAAAAAGCATAGCTTTGACTAGACAGACCTTTCTCGACAAAGTAATGTCTCTGCTTTTTAATATGCTGTCTAGGTTGGGCATAGCTTTTCTTCCAAGGAGCAAGTGTCTTTTAATTTCACGGCTACAGTCACCATCTGCAGTCATTTTGGAGCCCAAGAAAAAAACCTCTCAATGTTTCCATTTTTCCCCATCTATCTTCCATGAAGTGATGGGACCAGACACCATGATCTTCATTTTTTTAATGTTGAGTTTTAAGCCAGCTTTTTCACTTGCCTCTTTCACTTTCATCAAGAGGCTCTTTAGTTCTTCTTCGCTTTCTGCCATAAGGGTGGTATCTGGCCTGATACTTGCATTTTAAACATACACCTCCAACGTCCATAAGTTAGTCTCAGAGACAGGAAAGTTTAAGAACAACTTCACTACCTCACCATCATTCACCTTCCTTACCTAGAATTCTGCAATACAAAAGGATCTATGTGTTATGTACGATCATCGATGGTGTGATCACTCACCTGGAGCCAGACATCCTGGAATATGAAGTCAAGTGGGCCTTAGAAAGAATCACTATGAACAAAGCTAGTGGAGGTGATGGAATTCCAGTTGAGCTATTTCAAATCCTAAAAGATGATGCTGTGAAACTCCTGCACTCAATATGTCAGCAAGTCTGGAAAACTCAGCAGTGGCCATAGGACTGGAAAAGGTCAGTTTTCACTCCAATCCCAAAGAAAGGCAATGCCAAAGAATGCTCAAACTACCGCACAATTGCACTCATCTCACACACTAGTAAAGTAATGCTCAAAATTCTCCAAGCCAGGCTTCAGCAGTACATGAACCATGAACTTCAAGATGTTCAAGCTCATTTTAGAAAAGGCAGAGGAACCAGAGATCAAATTGCTAACATCTGCTGGATCATTGAAAAAGCAAGAGAGTTTCGACAACATCTATTTCTGCTTTATTGACTATGTCAAAGCCTTTGACTGGGTGGATCACAATAAACTGTAGAAAATTCTGAAAGAGATGGGAATACCAGACCACCTGACCTGTCTCTTGAGAAACCCACATGCAGGTTAGGAAGCACAGTTACAACGTGACATGGAACAACAGGCTGGTTCCAATTAGGAAAAGGAGTCCGTCAAGGCTGTATGTTGTCACCCTGCTTATTTAACTTCTATGCAGAGTACCTCATGAGAAACTCTGGGCTGGAAGAAGTACAAGTTGGAATCAAGATTGCCAGAAGAAATATCAATAAACTCAGATATGCAGATGACACCACCCTTATGGCAGAAAGTGGAGAACTAAAGAGCCTGTTGATGAAAGGGAAAGAGGAGAGTGAAAAAGTTGGCTTAAAGCTCAACACTCAGAAAAGTAAGATCATGGCATCTGGTCCCATCACTTCCTGGCAAATGGATGGGGAAACAGTGGAAACAGTGGCTGACTTTATTTTGGGGGGTCCAAAATCACTGCAGATTGTGACCACAGCCATGAAATTAAAAGACACTTGCTCCTTGGAAGAAAAGTTATGACCAACCTCGGCAGCATATTAAAAAGAAGAGACATTACTTTGTCACCAAAGGTCCATCCAGTCAAGGCTATGGTTTTTCCAGTGGTCATGTATGGATGTGAGAGTTGGACTATAAAGAAAGCTGAGTGCCGAAGAACTGATGCTTTTGAACTGTGGTGTTGGAGAAGACTCTTCAGAGTCCCTTGGACTGCAAGGAGATCCAACCAGTCCACCCTAAGGGAGATCATTCCTGGGTGTTCATTGGAAGGAGTGATGTTGAAGCTGAAACTCCAATACTCTGGCCACCTGATGTGAAGAGCTGACTCATTGGAAAAGACCCTGATGCTGGGAAAGATTGAGGGCAGGAGGAGAGGGAACGACATAGGATGAGATGGCTGGATGGCATCACCGACTCAATGGCCATGAGTTTGGGTGAACTACGGGAGTTGGTGATGGACAGGGAGGCCTGGCCTGCTGTGGTTCATGAGGTTGCAAAGAGTCGGACACGACTGAGCAACTGAACTGAATTGATGATCATCGAATTATTTTATTTATCCCTTCCCTTTTTCATTCAATTCATTCTTTTATCAGATCTTTCTCATTCTGTTCCAATTATATTTTTACTGGTTAAATCCTCTTACTGCCATCTTTTTCTTTTGACAAGACCAGAAATGAACTAAAGGGCATAGTTTTTAAAGTCAGCAGTCTAAATCAAACTTTTCTTTCTTATATTACAAATAACAAGGAACTTACCAAGAGAAATAAAAACCATAACTGAGAGCAATAAATAAGAAGAAATACAGAAATTTATAACCTCTGCTGAACCGCCAAGGTCCCACTAACAAACATTTTTTTCACGCAGAAAATTGTGCTTGCTGTACCTGACACTGTGCAAGTATGTTTACTGCAATTTAATATCCACACAAGCAGGAGAAGAAATTTAATAATTTTTCAGCTGGAATGAATTGACAGCCAGTGTTAGAAAACTGCAGACTCTGCAGAATCAATAAAAGCTGCTGGCATCACAAAATAGTACTTTTGCCCAGAAAACATCTCACAAAGGTCAGGTTTACAAACCACCAGGTAGCAGTATCAGTTTCGCATCTTTCCAGGGCTATTAAAATTCCATTAAAAAACCTTCCAAAACTAACTTGCAGCCTTTAAAGTTCACCAAAATGATCCCAGAGACAGATTACCTTCAGTTCAAACTTCCGAAAGCAAACCCTCAGTTAACTTTGGTCCCCTTGTCACCACAAATTGTTTGCTGTATTCTGTTTTGCAGAAGAGAAATGTCAAAGCAAATGTTTATTAATAACTAGAAACATGGGACCTACATGGATATACTCATTTGGTAAAATGACAGGTACTGTTAACTACCAGAAGATACTTTCCAAAAGTAAATTAATTCTCTTCTGCAAATCTTAGAAAGCCACTGCCACCAAATGTCTGGTGTCAAAAAATCAAGCCTGTGTTATGAGACACAGTACTCAACTGTGATGGAAGAGCGGCTGAAACTAAGCAATATCCCTTGCACACTTTAGAAATATAGCTTTTCCACGCTATATTTTCATTGCAGGTTCCAAGTCGCATATGGAATTTCATCGAGCATAATCAATTCAGGATAGCCACCGATTCAACATTTACTGAGCACCTACTAAACCCAAATATGGACTGTCACCCAGGCCCGACCCGACCCAACACCCTCCTGGCTCAGTCTTCCAGTGATCTGAAACCCAGATGGAAGCAGAGTGGAAACACGTGTTGCCGAGGACTAAGAGCCTGCCTCTGAGCAGATGCTCGGCAAGAGTCTTCATTAAGTACTACAGGTTTCCTCCAAAGGTCATCAACGTTATCCTTTGCTTATTTGATCTCAAAAGCAGACGGATTTGCCCTCAATCAAAACAGAATATGGGCACCTTAGGACCCTGACAGAGAGCAAACCCTACTCAAACCAGATGCCTGGTGCAAAGAATTGGGTTTCTAGTGGTAAACGGGCAGGCTATTTGTTCCTCTGAATCAGTGGTCTCCATATTTTAGAAAATCACTCTCCTGAATGAATTAAAAAAAAGGTTTAATGAATCCCAATGGAGATATATTTACTAATTATACTCAAGCACAACTGTGCTATTATATACAATATAAAACATATACCAAGAAAGCTTTTAAGGAAGAGAAAATACAAATCAATACAAATCCTTGTATCTTCTTCCTGTACTCTGATGTATCATCTCGCAAAACAACCTTGGGTGTGCAAACCCTAAGCTATTAGCCTCTACAGCAGGATTTCTTTGTAGTACCCAAGGACCGTGGGAGTGCAGCCAGATCACTAGCAAGTCCCAAACACTTGGAATGTATTCTCTTAGGCTCCCAAGAAATCCTGTCAGAGTGTTATGCTTTACAGGGCATGGCTACAAGTTCTAACAAGGAATGCCAAAACATACAACTGTAAGAAACTCGGTATGTGGATCTGAGTGTTAAGGGGATGCTGTTGAGACCTAATGCATCTTTCCCATTCCCTACAAGAGATCACAAGTGAAAATTTTCTCTCAAATCTAATGCCAAGCTGGTTTTTTCATTCTTACAGAAAATAAGCTTTTAAGACAAGTTCAGAGTCGAAACAGCATATGTGACTATGGCCTACTTTCCCAAGTTCCAATTCCACACCAAGTCTTGACTTTTCCCATCTGTTTTGCAAAGGTTTTATGTTATATATAATTTTTCATAACTAATTGCATACTTGCAGGTTGTTTTGTAGAACAAAACAGAGTGAAAAAGGTAAAACTCACCAGTAACAGTGGGGGATTGATTACACTCTAGTTTTCCTAGGGACAGACTTAAAACGATATTCCCAGAAGCTCCAAATTTTCTGTACTTTTGGGTTATATGTACTCTGATCTATGAAAGCTTACAGAATTATAAACAGATGCCATTTTGTAAAACAGCCCTGGAACTGCATCTTTCTTTCCCACAGCAGGGATAAGCAAACCTCACCACTGGTCTCCCTATCTTACTGGCAGAAGTAATCAAAGGCTGATTATAATAATGTATTGTTATCACCACATTTCTAAAGCACATACCTATCAGTAGAACTAGGAACAGTTTCTAATCACTGTTCAATAAATATTTGTTGAATGAATGTCAAAACAACAACCATACAGTTCCAATAGTTACTGTGGTTTCTTCCGTCTACCTCCAGCATAACACAGACTTTAAGATTCAGAATGGCAAGTAGAGTTCATCTAGAATACTAAGCGGTGGAGAATAGCACTCAGGATAGAGAGGGATTCTGAGAGGAAAGCTTGGCTGATCAGTGAAGGATGCCTGGAGCTGGGAAGGTGGGGGAGGAGCACAAAGGCCGTCAATTTGCTGACACCACCTGGACAGATCATGGATCAAAATCCAAAGTTAAAAAAGCTCAATGTTTTTTGCCATCTGAACACTGTCTTTCCTGGCTCGGTGTACTTTACTTTTCATTAGTCCAACTGGCTACTCTGTCCCCCTGAATTAGGAGGAGCTCCTTGGAGACAAGCCTTTTCCATCTTTCTGATTTCCACAGAGCCCAGGAAACACTTGTAAAATGCCAGCTGACCCTTCTGTGATACCTAGTGAAAACCAAAATCACTGAGCCTCTTCACATAAGAAAGCACCATTAGGGGATTCTGAAACCAGCCATTAACCAGCAGAGTGGGTATCTACAAATGAACAGTACTATGGGAGAAGGAAATGGCAACCCACTCCAGTATTCTTGCCTGGAAAATCCCATGGACAGAGGAGGCTGGTAGGCTACAAGTCCATGGGGTCGCAAGGAGTCAGACAGGACTGAGCGACTTCACTTTCTCTTTTCATTCTGCCCCACCATCCTCTCTAGCCTGGCTCATTCTTTACTAACCAAACAGGGTTTCCTCCTCACAGTCCCTCTCAGTAGAGATTGAGAGGGTCAGTTCACTTAGTAACTTCAACCAAAAAATCATCTAAATTAGTGGATCTCAATTCAAGTTCTCAACTCTCGCTTATACGTTAGAACCATCTGTATTTTAGAAAATGCAGGGTCTCCCAATCCACAGAAATGATGATGCAGTTGTCAGCAAGGGGACACAGACATCAGTGTGGTTTTGGTTTTCCAAAATTTCCAACTGACTAAAATGAACAGCCAGACTGATAATGTTAATCGATGCCAGAGGAACATTAGTTCCTAAAGACTACATCCTTCTCTTATGAATTTATGTGTATTAGCTAACATATCAGAGACCATAAGACAGTTCTCAATAATATCTTATTTAAGTTACCTTTCCCCAAAGCTGACCACTAAACCCTTATTCGAACACAGCCACACCCACTCATTCATGTCTACAGGTAGCTGATTTTATGCTACAAGGACAAAAATGAACAGATGGGACAGACACCTTGTAGCCCATAGAGCCTAAAACATTTATGATGTGGCCCTTTAAGAAAACATCTGCCAGCCCTGGAGTGGTGGATTTAAGGAATAGAGCAGAGAAACATTAATCAATACCAGCCAGTTCAGGCTGAATCCTAAATGTTCTGAGGAAAGAAAGGGCTCAGCAGCAAAGGACTCGTATTAAACAGGGCCCCACCTCTTACCTTCAATCCTGGCAGTTCTGCTTTTACTTTTCAAATTTCATTTGAAAAAAGAGTTGCTTTATTGCTAAGAAAACTTTATTGCTAAGAACACCACTGACTTAGAAACTCAAAGGTCTGAAGAGGCAAGAACCAAGTCAGTTATACTCTGGTCTGCTGTAGGTAACCTTTACTAACATTCTCTGACACCAAAGTAATTAATCTCAGCTTATTTAAACCAAATATCTGACAAACAGCTATTTAGGTATCAGATCCTCCTATCAAGTTATACATATTACATAAATTTATTTAGCTCTGCCATTAAAATTTCTTTTAAAAGTTATAGTTTAATGTTATATCGTGGGGGGGGTTGTAACAGTCAACAGAAGAAAAGGCCATGGAGAGACTATCTCGAAATTCTGTACATCACCATGCCAAATCACTCAGTCATGTCTGACTCTTTGTGACCCCATGGACTGTAGCCCAACAGACTCTTCTGTCCAAGGTATTCGCCAGGCAAGAATACTAGAGTGGGTTGCCATTTCCTTCCCCATACATTACAGGCTAAAGGCATTTCTATTATATTTGTCAATGTCTCTTAGAAAAGGATGTAAGCAAATAACTCTTCTTAGTATTTACAGTCTACAGACATGTGGATTTGTCATTAAAAACTAATTATCAAATTATATACATCACCCTAACTCCCTATTCTTTGGGAGAGCCAAGATTCACAAGTTGGTAAAATTATCTTTCCTCTTTTGAAACTCAATACAGTATTTCAGATAGCCTTTATTTTGTTATGGTCTATTACATATAATCCTTTAATGTAAGCTGCCTAAAATCCTTTGGTGGAAGTTGACAATGTATAAGAAATATATATATTAACATTATTAATCCTACGGAAGAAATAGATTTCTCAGTTTGAACACAGCACAAATGAAAAGATAAAAGAATAAAAGAGACATTTAAACAACTGCCATATAAATTAATAGGATGCAATTATTGGTCTCTTTTTCATCTTAGATGAAAATCAATATTCAGTATTAATTACTAAAGGTTATAAGTCAAATGCAACTTCATGTAAACCATACAACTCAACAATTTCAAGTTTATATACCAGAAAATCAAATATTGCTCATATCCTCTCTTATCCAAAAGGGCAGGAAGTAATGTTTTCCAGCTGCATTGCATAATTAATCTCATACACACTAGACAGTGTCTTTGCAAGTCTTCAAATAAAACTGAATTCATCAAATCCCAACATAAATCTCTAAATCACTAAGCATCAAGAAATTTTCTCCTTGCTCTGAATATTTCATCTTAATTTATTCACCTTTCCATAACCAGTTTATGCCACTTATCTTGTGGTGGGGGGGGGGGTGTTCATATTTATGAGGAAGAAAAAAAAAGTAACAACACAGAAATGAGATCTAGAAAAGCACACGAGAGCTATGAAAACAGCCCATCCATCATCTCTACATTTTGATTCCAGAGACAGCAGAGAAAGGTGCTGTTTCCACACCACTCACCCAGCACACTTAAAAAGGTTTGCTCCATCACTTATACAACTGAAACTGATTGATTAGCTGCTGGAGAAAAATCAATACAAATATCCTAGAAAACACTAGCTTGTAAATTCATTCTGGCCCCAACAAAGTCCTGGTCATTGCTTGACATGTTTTTCTAGATATCTAAAATGCAACTATGTCAAACCCCAGTCCTCAAAGACTATGTCATGGCTAGGAAGTTTTAAAACCTAAAGCTCAGCACAGGTGAAGTGAGGGTGGGAGGTTTCCCAGAGGTCTGTTAGAACAAAGAGATGATACCCAGAAATTAACCTGGTAAATATCACACTCATATGCAGAACTGCCACGAAAACGACAAACACATGAGAAGGTTAAAATAGTCAATGAAAATGTAAAAAAAAAAAAAAAAAGCTAGGAAACCAACAAAATGTAAACTATATATATTGTTCATAAAAAGTAAACTAAAGTTTCTATTAAAAATATAAAGTTTGTTTAATGATATCCATTCAAAAGTTAATGGGCTCCTTTTCTCATTCTTGGCAGCTGAATGCATAGTCAGTATATTTTTAGTACTTTAGGAAGCCACTTTATATTCAGAATGATTTCATGATTATTTCAGAATCTCTTCTGAATGCTCCCTTGCCTATGGGCTAGCACTAGTCTCTTCACTCATTAGATGTCTAAGAAATAAATGTTTATGAATATAAAATGTTCCATGAATATGCTATTCAGAAAGAAATTGTTACCTTATTGTATAGTCTATCACATGACAGGCAACCAGGGATATACTCCCTATCCTACAATTGGTACAGAGATTTATTAAAAAACATTTTGTGTTTGTGACACATAGTCATTTAAAAATTTAAGAAAAAGTAAGAAAAGGAATGCAATTTTCAGTTGGGAAATTTAACTTGCATTGACCTAACAGGTTTAAACCCTAAAATTTAGCAACAGCATGTTTAGATTTTTCTTCTTAAAATTCTCAAAGAACCATGTTTATTACTGATTATGGGAAAATTTAATAATGGTATAATGTAGAATTTAAGGGGCTCTGATCCTCTAAATATTCCTAATTTCTTAATGATTAAAGAATGAGATACACAAGAGTCACCAAAGAAGAAAAACAGGCTATTTCTACTATTACATTTAACTTCATAAATTATTCTTTGCAATTTAAAAACTTATCATGTATGAAACGAGTTGCCAGTCCAGGTTCGATGCACGATACTGGATGCTTGGGGCTGGTGCACTGGGACGACCCAGAGGGATGGTATGGGGAGGGAGGAGGGAGGAGGGTTCAGGAGGGGGAACACAGGTATACCTGTGGGGGATCCATTTTGATATTTGGCAAAACTAATACAATATTGTAAAGTTTAAAAATAAAATAAAATTTTAAAAAATTACAAAAAATAAAATAAATAAAACTCATAGGAACTCTACACAACCATTATGATACCAAGGTTTGCTGCAGAACAAAAGACAATGCTGCTAACTCAATGTCTTTAAAATGTGAGCTTATAGATTGCTATTTCCTATTGTGAAATTATAAGGCCATCCTTAACATAATTTTGCATTTGTCAAACTGAGAAAACAAAAGGTGACTGTCATACTCAATAGTTCCTATCTGTAAAGACATTCTTCATAAAATATATTTTAAAAGCAAAAGAAAATGTCACATGGTTCTAATAATTAATGTTACAGATATTACAATATTCTCACTCAAAACTGGACTTCTCAAAAAACATTAGACTTCTCTTCTTTGATTTATTTTAAATTCCTCCAGTTTAAGTCACATGCCTTCTTTATCATAAGGGCACAACCAATGACTTCATGTAAGTTATCTCAAATTCAAACAATAAGCAACACTACATGTCATACTAATGAGAAAACCATGATTTGTATACATCAAGTACCTTTGTCAGATCATGTGGCTGGAACCCAGCAGAGCACTGTTGTGAACTCAAACTCTCTTATGGCAAAGAGCATCAGATACTCACAACTTAAAATTCCCTAAACACACTGGCTTACCTAGAAAGTTAAGACCTCGGTATTTTAGTAATAGTTCCACGTATCAACCCAATGAGCCCATCAGTCCAAAAATTAGCCTTCAATCAACAAGACAATAGAAAAACATTGCACTGCACACATTTCATGGTGGGGGGACTAACCAAGCATATATGTATCTATTGATGATGATGAAAGTAATATTAAATAAATCTCTTTTAATACTTTCTCTAGAAATAGCCACTAAGTCACTGTTAACCTCTGATATATTCTCTAAGTCACTCATTTTAATCAGCAAACCCACTTGTAATTTGTATGGCTTCTAAATCAGAGTTAGTGGATAGATCATATATCTATGATCACAGTCCTAATACCTCTGTTATCCAATAGATATAGAGGAAAACAAACACCAAGTAAGAATGCCAGCAAAGGATCATTTTTCAAACAAAGTAGGCTTCTGTACAAATTCATTCCCTTTCTAAAGTATCCTTAAAGTAACCATATTGCAGAAAAGACAACCACTCAGACTTCTCTGATTAGCCAATTCACCTGGTTCTGAAACAGAACGACAAGAGTCACTGAGTTTCTATTTATTCCTTTCAGTACAAGTTGAATGTGAACAGAAGAGGGGACTCTGCTAAGAATATATAAGGAAAAAAAAATGTCCAGAAGTGTTGAATTAATCAAGAGTATTTTTCTCTTTGTTTTAAAGAGCAGTTCAAATTCATGTTGATAAAAGCCTCTCACTAAATACGTGAGTTTGTAAAACATACTTTCTGAGATTCAGGGTGTTAAGTACTGGAAGTAGCACTCTAAGTTACTTGCTAAAAGCAAAAGCACATCGCCAATAAGTATTAACCCACAAGACTATGAGACAATAGATTATCTCATGTTGGTTATAAAAACACACCAATGTTACATTAACATACAACAAACAAAGACAAAAGAGGAAATTTATGGTCATGTGTCAACACAATTGTGATTCATGTTACAAATGTCTTACTATATGCTGAGAGACATTGAGGCAATCACATTTTCCAGCAAGTGATGAATCCAAAGTAGCTGGCCACCCACACAAAGAATTACTCTCTTTAGGACTCGATACCATTACCAATCTTCACAGCTCCAACAATCCTATGGACGAGTGGGGGTTATCTTTACTTGCTCAAAGTAAAATTTACCTTCTCTTTCCAAGATTCTTGATAATCTTTATTAGTTCCGTTTTCTAAATGGCCCAAACATTAACAAAGAGGCAGAAATCTTTAAAAAATATTTCACTCAGTCTACAAAAGTCTAATTAACACACACCAGAAGGTCATGGCTTTCATTTTTATTTTTTTGTCTTTCCCATGAAATATAAAGACAGGTGATAAATTTCAAAGTATGTCAGTTACCTTAGAGTCATAAGAAAACAGAAGAGCGGTGAAATAAAAGTTATTCAAATATCATAACCTGAATCTGATAACACCTTCTATTAGATAAGCTGAAACATTTGTAAACTCTTCAGAAAACTAAATAGGCATACACCTAAAGTGAAGTTTTACTTAGAAGACTATTAAAATTTATTAAAGAGACTGAAATCACACAGAATTCTAGAAACTCTTACCTTGAAAAGATTGTTTGGCTCTATCTACTAATTCATCAATTGGGTAACTGGCCAAATTTCCTCTGGCATGTTTAGTTTTGCAGTAGGTACAAGCATTGAGACACCTGTTCAAATGATAGTGATAAATACAGTTAAAACTTTTAAAGACACTTAACACAGGGGAAAATATCCAAAATGTACACCAAAGTGCTGTTCTAGTATCATTTGCCAGTTCATATAAGAGATGTGGAAAATGAGTATCTACCAAGCTTCATATTTATTTCCACTAGGCACAGAAATCTGCAATTTGTAATTCTTTTAAGTTTCAACTATTCAAGTATGGTTGTACAAACCACATAATACTAATTTCAAATGCACACATTAATACAGAACAAAGTTTATAAGTGCTTAAAATGGCTAATCTAAAAGAAAAAACATTCATAATTTTTAAACCAATGGAATTTGTCTATTATAAAACTAAAATTTATATATCACTTATATAAACTGCATTATTCATAAATGAAAAAGTTTTAACTTTTAACTAATGATATACGAATAAATCGGCAACATAAAATTCTCATAAGAAAATACATTCTTAATAATCTTCAGATAATATCTTTAACTCTTGGAAATCAGAAAGAAATATTAAAACAGGTCCAATGAATGCTCTTTGGGATTATATTCAACAAAGAAACCAAATGACAATATTAGTTTCAAAAAATTAAAAATAGAATTATCTCCCAAAAAACCTAAGAGATAATAAAGAATTGTCTTTTAATAACGAAAATGTTGGTTCTACTCTTATAATTTAAAAAGTTTAAATATTTTATTATAAAATTTAAAAAAAAAACATTACACATAATAAAATATACTTTTGCCAAAAAGATAAGTCTCAGCAACACTGAACGGAACAAAGAATAACATCTCTTCAAAGATTCAACTGCTATAATAAATAGCAAGGTTTTTAAAGACCATCACTAAGCGAATGTTTGAAAATTTCAAACTGAGAAAAATTAAACTTCTAAAAATTACAAGTAGCCAATGTGTCATTCTGTTAATATATAATTTAAAAATATATATAAATCATATAAATCATGAGGCAACAATGTAATGCTTAATTTATAATCATTTTTGCATGGAACTCTTGAGTAAAACAACACATTTGTTTTGGCAAGGATTTTTAACTTTTTAACAGACTACATTCTCTTAAAAAACTAACATCACTTTCTTCCTAAGCCATTTACACACACACAAATTGTGGTCTCTCATATGAATAGAGGTTCTGGTCCCCTAACTGTTACATGTCTTCTCTTTTGAACTTTCATCTGTTCCCTAATAAGGAAAAAAAGTAACTTTTTTTTAAACTTCTGCTTGGAAGACTAGGGCTTCACTTGTGGCTCAGCTGGTAAAAAATCTGCCTGCAATGCCGAAGGCTACCCACTCCAGTATTCTGGCCTGGAGAATTCCATGGACTGTATAGTCCATGGGATCGCAAAGAGTCGGACACGACTGAGCGACTTTCACTTTCACACTGTGGAATACTAACTTCCTTTTGCTTAGCCCTGACTGAACACCAGGCATTTTTCTTGACGTTGTACATACATTGTCCCATTTAACTCTTCTCAAATTGGGTGTTAGTGTCTCCATCTTATAGATGCTTCGAAAAAGTTAGATAACACAGTTTATTCCACAGAAATACAAAGGGGCGTAAGATATTACTGTGGTAACAACTACACACCAACTAGACAACCTAGAGTAAATAAAACCTCCTAGAAACAAACAGCCCACCAGGACTAAATCATGATCCCATTTACAACAGCACTGAAAACAATGAAATGCCGAGGAATACATTTAACCAAGAAGGTTAAAGATCTGCAGAATGAAAAGTTTAACACATTGATGAAACAAAATTTTTTTAAAAGAGCAAAGCCAAAGGCAGCTCAATTCCTAATTTCAAACGATATTACACCCCACTCCAGTACTCTTGCCTGGAAAATCCCATGGACGGAGGAGCCTGGTAGGCAGCAGTCCATGGGTTCGCACAGAGTCGGACATGACTAAGCAACTTCATTTTCACTTTTCACTTTGATGCATTGGAGAAGGAAATGGCAACCCATTCCAGTGTTCTTGCCTGGAGAATCCCAGAGATGGGGAACCCTGGTGGGCTGCTGTCTATCGGGTCGCACAGAGTCGGAAACGACTAAAGTGACTTAGCACCAGCAGCAGTGAAAAAACAGGCATATAGGCTAATGTAAAAGAACTGAGAGTCCAGGAATAAACTCATGAATATACAGTCAACTAACATTTGACAAAAGAGCCAAGAATACTCAATACAGAAAAGACAGTCTATTCAACAAATGGTGCTGGGAAAATTGAATATTCACTTGCAAAAGCACTTACTTTTATCAGTGAGAAGAATTAATAGAAAATGAATTAAAGACTTAGATGTAAAACCATAAACCATGTAAATTACAATTACAATTAAATGTAAAAACAGAAACCCCTAGAAGAAAACACAGGGAAAAAGTTCCTTGACATTGTTCTTAGCAATGATTTAATTTTGGATGACACCCAAAGCACAAATAACAGAAGCAAAAATAAACAAGCTGGACTACATCAAACGAAAAAGCTTCTGCACAGCAAAGGAAAACAATCAATGAAATGAAAAGGCAAACAACAGAATGGGGGAAATATCTGCAAGCCACATATCTGATTCAAAATATATGATTGAATTTTTGATTCATAATATATGATTATTCCATGTTTCCCTTCCGTTTAGTCACTCAGTCGTGTCAGATTCTTTGCGACCCCATGGACTACAGCACGCCAGGCCTTCCTGTCCATCACCAACTCCAGGAGTTCACCCAAACTCATGTCCTGTGAGTCACTGATGCCATTCAACCATCTCATCCTCTGTCATCCCCTTCTCCTCCTGACCTCAATCTTTCCCAACATCAGGATCTTTTCCAATGGGTCAGCTCTTTGCATCAGGTGGCCAAAGTACTGGAGTCTCAGCTTCAGCATCAGTCCTTCCAAAGAACACTCAGGAATGATCTCCTTTAGAATGGACTCGTTGGATCCCCTTCCAGTCCAAGGGACTCTCAAGAGTCTTCTCCAACACCACAGTTCAAAGCATCACTTCTTCTGTGCTTAGCTTTCTTTATAGTCCAACTCTCACATCCATACATGATTACTGGAAAAACCAGAGCTTTGACTGGATGGACCTTTGTTGGCAAAGTAATGTCTCTGCTTTTTAATATGCTGTCTAGGTTGGTCATAACTTTTCTTCCAAGGAGCAAGCATCTTTAAATTTCATGGCTGCAATCACCATCTGTAGTGATTTTGGAGCCCAAAAAATAGTCGGACACTGTTTCCCCATCTGTTTGCCATGAAGTGATGGGACCGGATGCCACGATCTTAACTTTTCTGAATGTTGAGCTTTTAGCCAACTTTTCACTCTCCTCTTTCCCTTTCATCAACAGGCTCTTTAGTTCTTCTCCACTTTCTACCATAAGGGTGGTGTCATCTGCGTATCTGAGGTTATTGATATTTCTTCTGGCAATCTTGATTACAGCTTGTGCTTCTTCCAGCCCAGAGTTTCTCATAAGGTACTCTGCATATAAGTTAAATAAGCAGGGTGATAATATACAGCCTTGATGTACTCCTTTTCCTATTTGGAACCAGTCTGTTGTTCCATGTCAAGTTCTAACTGTTGCTTCCTGACCTGCATATGGGTTTCTCAAGAGGCAGGTCAGGTGGTCTGGTATTCCCATCTCTTTCGGAATTTTCCACAGTATGTTGTGATAAGTCAAAGTCAAAGGCTTTGGCATAGCCAATAAAGCAGAAATAGATGTTTTTCTGGAACTTTCTTGCTTTTTTTGATGATCCAGCAGATGTTGACAATTTGATCTCTGGTTCCTCTGCCTTTTCTAAAATGAGCTTGAACATCTGGAAATTCACTATTCACGTATTGTTGAAGCCTAGCTTGGAGAATTTTGAGCATTACTTTACTAGCATGTGAGATGAGTGCAAATGTACGGTAGTTTGAGCATTCTTTGGCATTGCCTTTCTTTGGGATTGGAATGAAAACTGACCTTTTCCATAATAAGAGATTCATAATATCTGATTTGGGGTTAATATTCTAGATATAAAAATCCTCATACAGTTCAATAAATGATAATCGAATATTAAGATGGCCAAACACTATGACTAGACGTTTCTCTAAATACAATACTCAAGTGGTCAACAGTTGCAGGAAAAGATACTCAAGATTACTAATCATCAAGGAAATGTAAATGAAAACCACAATGAGATATCACCTCACCCTTGTTAGAATGGCTCTTATCAAAAAAACAAGAGTTGACAGCACCTGACAAAAAGTAACTTGTGCACTACTGGCAGGAATATAAATTGGTATTGCTAGCATGAAAAACATTACAGAGGTTCCTCAGAAAACTAAAAATAGAATTATCATATGATCCAGCAATTCCATTTCTGGGTGTATCTCCAAAGGAGATGAAATCACTGTCTCAAAGAGGTACGCGCAACCTCATTTTCACGGCAGAATCACCTACGAGAGCCAAACATGGAAAACAACCTGTTTCTTCAACAAAGACACGAATGAAGAAAATATGATACATTTGTATAAGGGATACTACTCAGTCATTAAAAAACATGGAAAAACTGCCATTTACACCAATGTGAATGGCTCTTGAGGGCATTATGTGAAGTGAAATAAGTCAGTCAGAAAATGAAAAATACTGTATGATCTAATTTTTGTGAAATTCAAAACCAGACAAACAAAAGCAAAACAAAAAAACAAATTCATAGAAACAAAAGACTGTTGGTGGCCAGAGGGTGGGATTTGTGAGAGGTGGGGGAAAAGAGTGAAGGTGGCCTAAAGGTACAAAATTCTAGTTATAAAATAAATTCTGGGGGTGTAATGTAGAGCATGATGACTATAGTTACCAATACTCTATTGTATATCTGAACAGCAGTAAGAAAAGAGAATTGAGAAGTTCTCATTACAAGAAAAATCTGTAATTATATAAAAGGAGGAATATTAACTTAATGTGGCAAACATCTCACAATATATACATGTATCAATTATTTATGCTTTCTATCTTAAGCTCATAAAATGTTATATGTCAATTATATCTCAGTGAAACTGTGGCAGCAGTGTTGGGGGGAGCGGAATCAGGTAAGTGGCTTGTTCAAGACATCTAACAACTAAAATTCAAAACACAAGTCCATCAAATTTCAAATTCCCTCCTACTGCCATACCAAGCTGCCTCCCCAGAATAAATGCATATCAAATATCCTCTGTGTGCATGCTAAGTTTCTTTAGTCATGTCCAACTCTTCGCAACCCTATGGACTGCAGCCCCCCAGGCACCTCTGTTCATGGGATTCTCCAGCCAAGAATACAGGAATGGATTGCCATGACCTCCTCCAGGGGATCTTCCTGACGCAGGAATCAAACCCGCATCTGTTACATCTCCCACCTTGGCGGGTGGGTTCTACCATTAGTGCCACCTGGGAAGTCCATCAAATACCTAGCTACAGATAAATGCAGATAAGATATAATAAGACAAGCAATCATCTGACATGAGATGTACAGTGATGCAGCACAGATATTCAAAGACACAGCTTTGCTCTTCATCTTGTGTATGGAAAAATGAAAGTGAAGTCACTCAGTCGTGTCTGACTCTTTGCGACCCTGTGGACTGTAGCCTGCCAGGCTCCTCCGTCCATGGGATTTTCATAGCAAGAGGACTGAAGTGGGTTGCCATTTCCTTCTCCAGTGGATCGTCCCAACCCAGGGATCAAACCCAGGTCTCCCACATTGTAGCAGACTCTTTACCATCTGAGCCACTAGGGAAGTCCTCTTGTGTGTGGAATTGTCTGAAACCTGTTTCTCGTTCATTCTTTGGAAATCTCAGGCTAGTCTTCCTGTCTGTCCACTGGCCCAAACTTGTTATTTCACCCTTGTTGTTTACAAGAGTTCTATTTGCACCCTACAGCTGCTCTGTAGCAGAATGTGTCACTTTAGCAGAATGTGTCACTTTAGCAGAATGTGTCACTTTCTTGGTTTTGCTGTGGTTTTTAAATTCTACAGCTAAGGTCTCTCTGCCCCTCTCCTCAGTGGCTCCATGATGGGCTTGATGCTGCACACTCCACATTTATTTATCCAGGATCCCTCTGCCATTCACTCAAGTTGAACCAGGGAAAATGCTCTCTCTACCCCCTGATACTACTTCCCCTGATCTATTTCTCCAGACCCATTCTCTTATTTCTCCTACCCCCAATGCAGAGCTCTGTAAATTAAGTAGACAATCTCGATAAAAGCTGATACTATTTCTAACTTGGGCTATTTCTTGGAAGTAACTTTCTTAAGGGGTACTAGCCTAGGGGAGGGAAAGGAAAACAGAAGAGAAAAATGCATTTTAAGTATTTATTATATAAATGAATTAACACACATAAAACACTTAGAGTACTGCTGGCACCTAGTTAAGTGATCAGTAAGTACTGGTCAGTGGTTGTTCACTGTGACCATCCTCAACAATTCTGTAAGGAAAGCATTATGCACCATCATGTTCCAGGAATACCTGACCTTCTGGAACTGATGCGTTGCTGATACGTTGACTTCAATCAACTATGGAAACCACATCATGTTTTCCTACTGGCTCACTTAATAAAGGTGGGAATGTACTCCCCATGGAAAACCAATTAGAAAAATGGACTAAAACGTTTAAATAAAACAAGGTGACTGATACTCAGAAACATTTATAATAATCAAAACGAGGCAGTAAGTATAAATGTTACATTAAGAATTCAAAATATTCTTTACTAAACTGCTCCCTCCAGAGTTAATCAGAGTTGTTGACGTGATGTATTTTTGAAGTTCTACACTCTCCATTGTATGATAGGTTCATCCCTATCTGCAGTTACCATGATAATACCTATTATTATTTAAATAAAGTGAAAATTTCTATGGAGAGTATTTCTTAAGCATGTTAAAACAGCACTAATCAAGCACTAAGTCTGCTATGTCTTACATTTAAAAAGGAGAGAGGTTTGTTACAACACACAGGAAAAATAGCCAATGCAAAATCAGAAAACAGTGAGCTATTTGATGCTCTTTGGTTTAAAAACAATCTTCTCAATCACCAGGAATTATGATGACCGATCATTTCCACACGACAAGCCTCCAACAAAATAGATTCATCACAGAAACCTTTCGTAGTTTCAGTTATCTGTAAACAATTAAGTAATTGTTTAAGAGTAAGAACACTGAGCCTGTTTCTTTAACTGTGAGAAAACAAAAGATCTTTGAGGGTTGACTGTTGAAAGCCAAAACCAGAAAGAGATGGCTGTTGAACTGTAAGGAAGAAGCAAAATCCTGAACAGACATACCCTGTTATCACAGAAGGGTAAAGCTAGCACACTCCACCTACCCATCTTTGTACAGGTTGTTAGATGGCCACACGCCAAGAAATAACTGAAAACCTCAAAAGCAGAGGTAGACCAGGCATTTAATTCAGCAGTATAACTCAAGTCTTGAAAAACATCTGTGGTGTAATAGTTTTACATTATAGAAATGAAACAAATAAAATAATGAATTTCCACAATTAAAATTTTAAAATTATCAAAAAAATATTTCAAAGGGTTCAAATGCATAACATGCTAATTTGATACCTAAACCACATACAGTGAATGAAAATTAAAAGTTTTAATACATTAGGCTTTTTCTTTTAAAGAGCATCTTCTGATATCACAAGCTTTAGAATGACTTAAAAATCAGAGTTATATTTTTAAAAATCCACCTATACTGATATCTCTTTTTTTAAGGGGAGAAAAAATTATGTGACTTAGGATTCTGTTTCTGCTTCAGGACAAAGATGATTTTAAACATGGAAAAATGAGTATTTTTAACAATAACATTAACACTTCAAACTAACATTCTGTGTCATTCACATACTCTAATTCTTATTTATTTTTAATCAGTTGACAGAGCATCATCTTTCTCAAAGCTTCAAATTTTACAAAATAAGTCCTTTGTAAA
The DNA here is from genome assembly GCF_002263795.3 of Bos taurus. Lineage (NCBI taxonomy): Eukaryota > Metazoa > Chordata > Mammalia > Artiodactyla > Bovidae > Bos > Bos taurus. The sequence continues at coordinate 37,168,684 of NC_037350.1, forward strand.
CCAAAACCTTGGAAAAATCACATTGTGCCTTTCCATATGGAACCCTCATGAAGCAAAGAAAAAACAAAAACTCAAGAAACAAAAAGATTCACACACTGCAGGCTGTGCCAGACTTGATAGTTAAATATAGTCTATTGTGAACCCTCATCATGGGTTTTAAAGTTTTCAAGAGTACTTTCAGGAAAATTACGAACTTTTTGATCTTTTAAACAAATCCAAAGATACTCTTTAGCAGCAAAATCTGATTGGAGCTTCAAATGATAATTCCTGTTTGCCAAGAACAAAATCCTGAACAAGCAAAGGAAAAATATCATACCTGAAAAACTAGAATATATCCTAAATTCGGACACAACTGAGCGACTGATCTGATCTGATCTGATCCTAAATTCTTTAAGCTTCCTATGGACATGGAACAACAGACTGGTTCCAGATCGGGAAAGGAGTACATCAAGGCTATATATTGTCACCCTGCTTATTTAACTTACATGCAGAGTACATCATGTGAAATGCTGGGCTGGATGAAGCACAAGCTGGAATCAAGATTGCCAGGAGAAATATCAATAACTTCAGATACACAGATGACACCACCCTTATGACAGAAGGTGAAGAAGAACTAAAGAGCCTCTTGATGAAAGTGAAAGAGGAAGAGTGAAAAAGCCGGCTTAAAGCTCAACATTCAGAAAACTACCATCATTTCATGGAAAATAGATGGGGAAAAAATGGAAACAGAGATAAGACTTAATTTTTTGGGCCTCCAAAATCACTGCAGATGGTGACTGTAGCCATGAAATTAAAAGATACTTGCTCCTTGGAAAAGCTATGACCAACCTATACAGCATATTAAAAAGCAGAGACATTACTTTACCAACAAAGGTCCATCTAGTCAAAGATATGGTTTTTCCAGCAGTCAGGTATGGATGTGAGAGTTGGACTATAAAGGAAGGTGAGTGCCGAAGAATTGATGCTTTTGAACTGTGGTGTTAGAGAAGGTTCTTGAGAGTCCCTTGAACTGCAAGGAGATCAAACCATTCAATCCCAAAGGAAATCAGTCCTGAATATTCATTGGAAGGACTGATGCTGAAAGCTGAAACTCCAATACTTTGGCCACCTGATGCAAAGAACCAACTCATTGGAAAAGACCCTGATGCTGGGAAAAGAGTGAAGGAGGGAGGAGAAGGGGACGACAGAGGATGAGATGGTTGGATGGCATCACTGACACAATGGGCATGAAGTTTGAGTAGGTCTGGGAGTTGGTGATGGACAGGGAGGTCTGGATGAAAGAAGGCCTGCAGTCCATGGGCTCACAAAGATTTGGACATGACTAAGCGAATGAACTGAACTGATGGCCAGGGCTCCTCCCATGGAACAAATCTCTCCACTTGAGTTCCTGCCTCCATATCCAGTCCGACTCCAAAATTTCATTGTACTGCTGCTTCTGTCTTTAACTGTAATTGTACCCTTTGCTGGAGAAGGCACTGGCGACCCACTCCAGTACTCTTGCCTGGAAAATCCCATGGGTGGAGGAGCCTGGTAAGCTGCATTCCATGGGGTTGCTAAGAGTTGGGCATGACTGAGCAACTTCACTTTCACTTTTCACTTTCACTTTTCACTTTCATGCATTGGAGAAGGAAATGGCAACCCACTCCAGTGTTCTTGCCTGGAGAATCCCAGGGACGGGAGCCTCGTCGGCTGCCGTCTATGGGGTCGCACAGAGTTGGACAGGACTGAAGTGACTTAGCAGCAGCAGCAGTACCCTTTGCAATTACAGGGCTTGGGATAGAAGGGTCTGGGAGCACAACTGCTAACCTTTCTTCTATTTGTACTAAATTAAAAAACAACTGCAACTACATGTTTTCCTTATCCTACTCCCATTAGCTGCTGTGCTACATCTTTTGCTTCAAGGAGTTGTGTCAATGTATGTAAACTCTGTACCCTTATTTCTCATTTCTTTTACCTGAAAGGTATCTTTATCATCATCGTCAATCAATCTCCATAAAAGTCAACACAAGCTTTAAAATCTTCTGGGGTGGGGAAGTGCTAGTAAGAGTAAAAGATGGTTGTGGAATGCTTGCCAGGCATCAGCCATACAATAATTTTATACTAATTGTTTCATTTATCTTTGCAACAATCTTGGTATAAGTATCATTATTCCTAACTTTCATACAGGAAACTGAGGTTGAAAAAGATTAAAAAATTTGTCCAAATTAGCACAGATGGCCAAGTGGAAGATGCAATCGATCTTATCGGAAATTCCTGTATCATGGATTGTACTCTACTTCTCATGAGATACAATAAATTAGGTAAGAATACATGATTGTTGGAGAGGATTAAGATGAGACGGCAGAGTGGGAAGCTCTAGGAATCTGTCTCCCCACCTAGACAACAACTGCACTGGCAGAATCTGCCTGATGTAACTATTTTGGAATTCTGGAGTCTGCTGAAGGCTAGCAACTTACAGGGGAAGATCTGAATGCAAACTGCCCAACAACAACAGAATAAACATGGGACATTCTCCAGGACAGACCGGATGTTAGACTGAAATTTAAGACTCCAAATATTTTAAAAGATAGGTATCACACAGAGTTTCTCCTCAGACCACAAGAGAATGAAGTCAGAAGTAAGTAACAAAAAAGGAGAGGAAAATTCACAATATTGTGGAAATCAAACAACACATTTGTAAACAACCTATGAATCAAAAAAGAAACCACGAAAGAGAAATCAGAAAACAATTAGATATGAACAAGAACAACCACTGCACACCAAAAGTTATGGGGTGCAGATAAAGGAGTGTTATGGGGAATTTCATAGCTAGCTAAAAACACTTAAAAAAAACCACTCATATTGATACTCAACTTTACAATGTAAGTAAACAGAAAAAGAAGAATAAAGTCAAGACTAGCAGAAGGAAGGAAATAAAGATTTGAGAAAAGATAGAGAATAGAAAAACAAAAGAGAAAATCAATAAAACCAAAAGTTGATTCCTCAAAAAGATTAATAAAAATGACAAACCTTTAGCTAAAGAAAAAAAAAAAAGAGGAGACTAATTAGTATAATCAGAAATGAAAGTGGGCCATTATTACTAACTCTACAGATATTAAAAGGATTATAAGAGTGACATGAACAATTGTACACCAACAAATTGAATTACCCAGTTGCTATGAACAGATATCTGAAAATAAAAAAACTATTCAGACTAAATAGGCTTCCCTGGTGGCTCAGACAGTGAAGATCTGCCTGCAATGCAGGAAACTTGGGATCGATCCCTGGGTTGGGAAGATCCCCTGGCAGAGGATATGGCAAACCACTCCAGGATTCTTGCCTAGAGAATCCCACGGATAGAGAAGCCTGGCAGGTTACAGTCTGCAGGGTGCAAAAAGTCAGACATGACTAAGTGACTAAGCACATACATATCCAGACTAAATCAGGAAGAAATAGAAAATGTGAATATACCTGTAACTAGTCCAGAGCTTGGATCAGTAATCAAAAATCTCTCAACACATAAAAGCTTTGAAGCTGATTACTTCGCTGGTGAATTCTATCAAACATTTAGAGAAGAACTAATAACAATTCCTCTCTAGCTTTTTTGAAAAATGAAGAAAAGGGAATATTTTCCAACTCATTCTCTGAGAGCAAAATTACCCTAACACTCAAATCATACAAAACCACTGAAAGAGAAGGAAATCACAGAAAAGGAGAAGGAAATCCCTTGTGAACATCCTCAATAAACAAGCTGCTAGCAAACAGAATTCAGCAGCACATTACAAGAATTATATAGTACGGCCAACTGGGATTTACTGCTGAAATGCAAGGAAGTTTCCGCAATGTGAATTGATCAACATAATATGCTATATCAACAGAATGAAAGAGGAAAAAAAAACATGATGTCAGTTGATGAAGAGAAAGCATTTGACAGAATTCAACATCTTTTCACTATAAAAACAATCAACACATTAGAAACAGAAACTTGCTCAACATAAAAAAAAAAAAACCCATGTATGAAAAACTCACAAAGAACATCATATGCAGTGATTAAACCGAAAGTTTTTCCTCTAAGACGAGCAACAAGTCATGGATGCCTACTTTCACCACTTCAAATCAACATAATACTTAAAGTTTTAGCCTGATCAATTAGGCAACTAAAAGAAAGAAGGGACATCGAAATTAGGAAAAAGAAGTAAAATCATCTCTGCATATGATTCCATTTACAATAACATCAAAAAGAATAAAATACCTACAAATTAACTGAACCAAAGTGCTGTAAAGTCTTTTGCATTGAAAACTACAACACTGCTGTAAGAAATTGAAGACAGAAAAATACAAATACACATCAATTTAGATTAGAAAACTTAGTATCATTAAACTGTCAATGTTACCCATAGATGACAAATAAAACATAAATAAATGCGAATAGACCTCATGTTAGATTAGAAAACCTAGTATCATTAAAATGTCAATATTATCCATAATGATCTAAAGATTCAATGCAATCCATTAAAAAAAAAAAAGACTCCAATGACATTTTTTGTAGGAATAGAAAAGCCTATCCCAAAATTTATATAAAATATCAAGGTAGCCCAAACAGCCAAAACAATCTTGAACAAAACGGAAAGACTAGAGGATTCACAGTTCCTGATTTCAAAACTTTCTATAAAGCTACATTAAAACAGTGTGGTACTGACATAAACACAGACATGTCAACTAGTGGACTAAAATAGAGAGCCCCAAAATAAACCCTCATGTATTCGGTCAAAGGATTTTCACAAAAGAGTAAAGATCACTTTTTCAACAAATGATGCTGGGAAAACTAGATATCCATACACAAAAGTGAAGTTGGACCCTTACCTGAAATGATATACAAAACTTAACTCAAATGGATCAAGGACCTATATGCAAGACCTAAAACAATAAACTTCTTAGAAAAAAACAAAGGACAAAAGCTTCACAACATTGGATTTGGCAATAATTTCTTGGATCCGACATCAAAGTCACAGACAATGTAAGAAAACAGACAGGACTTCAGGAAAAGTTCTTAATTTTTTGCATCAAAAGACATTGTCAACAGAGTAAAAGAGCAACCCACAGAATTGGAGATAATATCTGCCAACTAAATACCTGATAAAAGATAATGTCCAGAATATACAGAGAACTTCAAAATCTCAGTAAGAACAAAAACAACCACCCAATTCAAAAATGTGCAAAGGACTTGAACAGACATTTCTCCAAGAAGATATATGAATGACTAATGTCTGTGCTTAGTCACTGAGCTGTGTTCAACTCTTTGCAACCCCATGGACTGTAAAAAGTATCCCCTGCCAAGGGGATTCTCCAGGCAAGAATACTGAAGTGGACCACCATGCTCTGCCCCAGGGGATCTTCCCAACTGAGGGATTGAAACCCAGCTTTCCTGCATTGCAGGTGGATTCTTTACCGCCTGAGCCACCAGGGAAGCCCAAGAACACCACAGTGGGTAGCCTATCCCTTCTCCAGGGGAACTCCCCGATCCAGGAATCAAACCAGGGTCTTCCGCATTGGAGGCGGATTCTTTACCAGCTGAGCTACCAAGGAAGCCCTACAAATGACCAAAAGAAGGACATGACAAGATACTCAAACCACTAAAGAAATAAAAGTCAAAACTCCAATGAAATACTAATTCACACTAATTAGGATGGCTATTACCAAAATAACAAAACAAAACCAAAAAACAAGTGTTGAAGTATTTGTGGAGAAACCAGGATCCTTGGGCACTGGTGGAAGTGTAAAATGCTACAGCCACTGTAGAAAACAGCATGGTGCTTCCTCAGAAAAGCAGAAGTACATTACCATATGATCCAGCAATTCCACTTCGAGAGCTATATTGGAAAGAATTGGTAGTTCTATTTTTAGTTTTTTGAGGAACATAGATACTTTTCTCCATAGTAGAGGTAACAATTTACATTCCCAAAAACAGTATAGGAGGGTTCCCTTTTCTCCACACCCTCTCCAGCTCTGCCTGTAGACTTTTTGATGATGGCCATTCTGATCGGTGTTAGGTGATATCACATTATAGTTTTGACTCACATTTCTCTGATAATTAGTGATGCTGAGCATCTTTTCATGTGCTTTTTGGCCATGTGCAAGCCTTCTTTGGTCAATGACAACCTTTAGAATTGAAGATGGATAAATGAAAAAAGCAGAAAAAAAAAAAGATTTTTACTGAATATTAGCCTAAATCAAGTAAAATGCCAACTGATACAAACATAGAATATAATTAATAAGCAACAATAAAAATCACCAGCTGGATTTCCAAATGTGTTCTATTTGTAGCTAGTGGCTTACTCCCTGGGGGATATACTTCCACACCCATAACAGCAACAACTGTTTTCTGAATGTGTTTACCAAAACATATGGTGAAAGATGAGGAAATCCTGACAATCATAAAGCACATACTTTTCCAAATTTTTCTTTTATTCCATCTACATTGTTATTTTTAATTTTATAAAACAATGACAGCAGTACAAACAACTAAGTTAAGCTTATTAACTCTCTCTCAGTGGAGACAGCTATAGTCATCAAGTCATATTGACTAGTGAAGCAAAAACAACTGATTGGCCGAAGTGACTATGTGCAGCAGATGTGAATTAACTTATATATGTCCAAGCTGAAAAAGAAACAGGGACTCTGATGGCAACTATTTATCTGCTAACAGAGTAATAAGGCACTTGACTTACAAAGTGTGTGTAAATCAGATATATACATATATATATGTATATATATGATAAGGTCAAAAAAGCAGTAATGAATACTCTTGTAAGGTAATGTAATCAAGTACATACACACCTGTATGTAAAGCACAGATGTGCAAGTACACAGACATACACACAGAGAATTCTGCCACTGTCACTCCTAAATACTCACTGCATCTCTGAGTTTGTTTGGGGGTTTGATTTTTTTTTTTTTAGATACAGACAACTGGTTGCTTTCCAAACATACTGTATCAGAATCTACAAGAACGGAAACAAGGCATACGCATTTGTAAAAAGTGGTACTATTTTTATATGCCTGAATTGAGGCCAAATTTACTTGGTGACATTAGAAATAACAATTTACTTCTTGTGGCTAAATAGTTAACATATTTGCTAACGTTATCTGCTATTAAGGAAGACTGAAGCTTCACTTCTAAATATTCTAATGGATAACATATGAGAAGTAATCTCCAGCAACACTTATCTAAGGGTTAATCTCCTCAAAGTTTGATGAACCACACACTAATTACACCAAGAGAATAAAAACCTGAATAATTGACCCCCAAATCTATTAAAAAGTAAAGGAGTATCAGTGAAGAGCTGTTGTTTTTGCTTCCTCAGTGGCTCTGGAGACAGATGTCTGCCAGGGTGAAATCTGGAATGAATTCTATAACATATAACAGGTACCATATTTTGGTGCCTAGGATAAAAGGTATTGCTCCAACATGGGTCAAAACATCCTGGGGAAAAAAATATATCTTATATTTCAACTGTGTTAAAACTAGTAAGCTAAACTCAGATAATTTTCTAACCTGTGTAGGAAAACAGTTTGGGCCAAATAATAGTGAAATTACATAATGAAGAGAGAGGAGGTGTTTTAAATTGAAATGTAAAAGTAACACCTAAGCATTTATGCAATTACCCACCATTTTAACTTCAACAAAACCTCCAAATTTGAGAAGTACAATTCTAATTAGAATTAAAATAACTGAATAAGTAAAATCCATATAACTATTTCTTCCGTTTGGCAATTATACTAAAGCAGGGCCAAGACAAAATACCACATATCAACAATAAAATGAGGGGACCAGCAGATCCCCAATGTAAAGTTGCTGCCCATGAAGCAAGCTACCAAAACCTCCAAAACGTTGTCTGCACTCAAGTTTCAGCTGCACAAAAGTTTGTTTTGTGTACAGTGTTCTCCTCCTTCATACATATTACATCTATTTCCTTGAACAATTCCAAAAACCCCTATTGATCCCAAAAAAACTCTTTTTCTTCCCTTTTTTTGGAGACAGGGAGAGGAGTGATAAAAGCTACCCCAATTAAATACAGATTTTAATCCTTTCTAAAGACTCATGCTTGGGTAAAAGCGTTTACCCAAATTTTAGAGATCAGACCAGGTAGCTGAGTGCCCACAACTGCCAAAGAATATAAAACAAATGATGGGAAATGCTATTTATTAGTCTCTTCCAGAGTAGATGTCTTACCGTTTTTTTTGGGGGGGGGGGGGCTTTCAACAGATCCTACTGGAAAATTCCAGTATTTCCTGTTCTATATAACTTTTCTTCTAGATAAAATAGGGGATATCGGTTCATTTTCAGATTTTTCAAGATAAAATCATTCTAATTTGTCTTGGTAATTCCATTTCCAGGGTTCTCAAAGGTTGCTGATAAGGGTGCAAATTGGTCTAACTTTTCCAAATCTGCTAATATGTGTTAAAAGACTCACAATAACCTCAATATCTCAATTTCCAACCTAATACATATTTTATTGCATTTTAAAACTGTACAATTTGTATACAGTTTATAAAGAAATAATCTTTCAACTACAGATTCTTAAAAACAAAACACTACTGCTGGCGTAATAATAAATAGTAAGCTAATAGCAGGACAATGTTTACTGTGTGCAAGGTACTATTTTAAGCACTTTCCATGTATTAAATCACTTTTGTGGTCTTCCCTGGTGGCTCAGTGTTAAAGAATCTGCCTGCCAATGCAGGAGATGTGGGTTTAACCCCTAGTTTGGGAAGATCCCCTGGAGAAGGAAATGGCAACCCATTCTTGCCTGGGAAATCCCATGGATAGAGGAGCCTGGTGGGCTACAGTCCACGGGCTCAGACAAAACCTAGTGACTAAACAGCAACAACAAATCACTTTCAGTCCTTACAGCAACCTAGTGAGGTTCACGTTTTTATCGACCTTCTTTCACACATGAAAAAACAGGTTGAATGAGCCTAAGTACGTATAAAATGGATAGCTAATGAGAATCAAGCACAGGGAACGCTACTCAGTGTTCTGTGGTGACCCACATGGGAAGGAAATCCAAGAGAGAAGGGATACCTATGTATACGTATACCTGACTCACTTTGCCGTACAGCAGAAACTAACAACTTTATAAAGCAACTACAGTCCCGTGAGTTCTTCTTTTTTTAAAAAAAGGCTGCTAACCAAGCCAGGCTTCAGCAATATGTGAACCATGAACTTCCAGATGTTCAAGCTGGTTTTAGAAAACGCAGAGGAACCAGAGATCAAATTGCCAACATCCGCTGGATCATGGAAAAAGGAAGAGAGTTCCAGAAAAACATCTATTTCTGCTTTATTGACCATGCCAAAGCCTTTGACTGTGTGGATCACAATAAACTGTGGAAAATTCTGAGAGAGATGGGAATACCAGACCACCTGACCTGCCTCTTGAGAAACCTGTATGCAGGTCAGTTAGAACTGGACATGGAACAACAGACTGGTTCCAAATAGGCAAAGGAGTATGTCAAGGCTGTATATTGTCACCCTGCTTATTTAACTTCTATGCAGAGTACATCATGAGAAACGCTGGGCTGGAAGAAGCACAAGCTGGAATCAAGATTGCCAGAAGAAATATCAATAACCTCATATATGCAGATGACACCACCCTTATGGCAGAAAGTGAAGAGGAACTAAAAAGCCTCTTGATGAAAGTGAAAGAGGAGAGTGAAAAAGTTGGCTTAAAGCTCAACATTCAGAAAACTCAGATCATGGCATCTGGTCCCATCACTTCATGGCAAAAAGATGGGGAAACAGTGGAAACAGCATCAGACTTTATTTTTGGGGGCTCCAAAATCACTGCAGATGGTAACTGCAGCCATGAAATTAAAAAACCCTTACTCCTTGGAAGGAAAGTTATGACCAACCTAGATAGCATATTCAAAAGCACAGACATTACTTTGCCCACAAAGGTCCATCTAGTCAAGGCTATGGTTTTTCCAATGGTCATGTATGGATGTGAGAGTTGGACTGTGAAGAAGGCTGAGCACCAAAGAATTGATGCTTTTGAACTGTGGTGTTGGAGAAGACTCTTGGGAGTCCCTTGGACTGCAAGGAGATTCAACCAGTCCATTCTAAAGGAAATCAGTCCTGGGTGTTCTTTGGAAGGACTGATGCTAAAGCTGAAACTCCAGTACTTTGGCCACCTCATGCGAAGAGTTGACTCATTGGAAAAGACTTTGATGCTGGGACGGATTGGGGGCAGGAGGAGAAGGGGATGACAGAGGATGAGATGGCTGGATGGCATCATCGACTCGATGGACATGAGTTTGGATGAACTACAGGAGTTGGTGATGGACAGGGAGGCCTGGCGTGCTGCGATTCATGGTGTTGCAAAGAGTCGGACACAACTGAGCAACTGAACTGAACTGAATGAGTGGTGAGGCTGGGACTTGAACTTAAGAAGCCCTAGGTCATCTGACTTCAAGATACAAAGTCAAAATTAGCTAGATTAACAGACAAGATTCCACTGATATTCTGATATCCATGACCAAATATCATATCCTAAGGTATTTAAATTTCAAGAAAAATAGCTTGTAAGTTACACTAATGTTAAGCTAGAACAGCTGCAGACCCTGCAAAGTCACTACTCCTTAGCATGCCAGGCATCCCCCACTGCAATGTGCTACAAGAGCAGGAGTGTCTATTTCTTTCTTAGTGTAAAGTCTTTTAATTCACCACAGAAGGTAAGTTTAAGCTGAGTTTCTAGCTATGATTGCCTTGGTGGTGCTGCCTTTTTATTTCTAAGAGAAAATATTTTCATAACATGCAAATTAATTATAGGTACAGTGAGCTAACAAGCAAAATTCAGCAAATTAAACAGCCTATGAAACACAAGCGAAATTACTTTGTCAACAAAGGTCTGTCTAGTCAAAGCTATGGTTTTTCCAGTAGTCATGTAGGGATGTGAGAGTTGGACTATAAAGAATGCTGAGCACTGAAGAATTGATGCTTTTGAACTGCAGTGTTGGAGAAGACTCTTGGGAGTCCCTTGGACTGCAAGGAGATCCAACCAGTCCATCCTAAAGGAAATCGGTCCTGAATATTCATTGGAAGGAATGGTTCTGAAGCTGAAACTCCAATGGTTTGGCCACCTGATGTGAAGAACTGACTCATTTGAAAAGACCCTGATCCTGGGAAAGACTGAAGGCGGGAGGAGAAGGGGATGACAGAGGATGAGATGGTTGGATGGCATCACCAACTCAATGGACATGAGTTGAGTAAACTCTGGGAGTAGGTGATGGACAGGGAGGCCTGGATGAAAGAAGGCCTGCAGTCCATAGGGCTGCAAAGAGACAGACATGAATGAGTGACCGAACTGAACTGAAACACAATCTTCAGTTTGATTCACTTCAAGCCTTTTCTTTTCCCACTGCCATTTCTTGAGGGCATCTCCAAACAAATGACACAGGTACTCAGTCAATTCACAACTTAATAGTGCATGTGTGGGCGATATTACCTTTCCATTACACAGGAGGAAAAGGAGGTCAAAGCTGGAACCCACGGGCTATTGTTTCAATGCTCAGAAGAAGGAAGGAGGGCGAGGAAGAGGGTTAATTTGAAGGACACAAGCATTCTTTCTCTCAGCCTTTTTGGGGAGGCATCCCCAAAATGATGAAATGATGATGAATGATACAAAAAAAATGATGAAGAATGATGAAATGTGTTGCCTGCTTAAGATAAACTGAGGCTAAAAGCAGAGAGGAGAGAAAACAGATCTTTGCTACAAGAGACTCTCTCTGCCTCTATAACCCAAATAACCTAAAAGTCTGGCCTTATGTGGACTCCAGCAGGGTTAAAACAAAAACCAAGCAAACAAAAAGCTAAGTTGTGAAAGCCAAACTATGGTTTGTGAAACAGAGTCTGGGAAGTTAGATTCCACAGGACAGGAGACTGCAGCCTAGAAGACACCTAACTCCCGCCCCCACAGCTGTCCTTTCCAGAGCACCTCCAGCTAATAGGCCTTGCCCTAGCCTAACAAAGAAGACAATACACTTCATTGTGAAAATGGATTTGAAATGCAGCCTAAGGGTAAGGAGCAAGCAGAGGCCAAGATAGGCCAATGGCCTTTAAATTAAGGTCCCAGAGCCTGGGTGGAGGCTTCAGGTTCTAACAGGCTCAAGAAGAACAAGTCTGGGTACCCAGAATGGGAAATGACCACAAATCGACCAGTAGTCTACTTGGGTTTTATGGGAGCTAACCTGCCAAAGAAACCACAAAACTTGCTAAAGGTCTATGTCAACGGCTCGGAAACTTGAGAGTAGGTCCAGAGCTCTAGAAAGTGCTGTCAACAGATGGGTTGCTGGTGGCCCTATTCTGACTCAGTAGGTCTGGGGTGACACCTAAGAACTTGCTCTCTAGGTCATACTTGTGCTGCTGGTCCAGAGACCACACTGAAAACCACTGCTCGGAGGCAGCCTCCCATCCACTGTGGGAGAGTTACTAGAAGCTGTAGTTCCAATGGACAATCCTTCCCAAAGGCCACCCCAGATATGCCATGGAAGACAAGAAACAGGAAACATTTTCAGAGGTAAAACTTGCTTGCTGTCAAGTACACTGACTAAGAAATTAACTTCCTGCTGGTACAGGGAGTACTCATCGTTCCTGGACCATGAAAGAGTGGCCAATGTGGGTAGTTTCCCATTATTCTCCTTTAAAAGTGGGAATTTTTACCGCCATCATCCTGCTCTTGCTCCAGCATTATGAGCAGACACAAAGAAGTGATTCCCCAGCCTTACGCTGAAAGACTGAGAGGGGTTCCATCAGACCAGAGAAAGAGGACCTGGTCTTGGAACTGAATGAGACATTGAAATATCCCCGTTTGGGGAGGTGATGAGGGTGTTTTGTTGAAGAGCAAATTTTAGTTAAGAACATGTATGAGAGGAGTCTGGGAGTGAAAAGTGAACTATAGGGCATGGTGTTAGGTTCCTGCCCTGGACTTAGTCCCATTCCCTTTCCTAAAAGAATATTGGCTTTGTTCAGGAATTGATTCCTCCCTCATGTCATCCATAAAGCTCAAGAAAAACCGGCTCCAGCACCAGTTCTAGAGTAGGGCATGATTACAGAGAAACCCCTTTTCCTTTTCCAATAAATTATTTGAGGAACTCAGAACTAAGCCAAACAGCACATGGCATTCTTATGGAAACTGGAATTAGTTTAGAAGTGCGCAAGAATAAAATTCTTATCAACAAAATGCACTGAGACTTTGGGGGAAATATTTTGCTCTTAAAATATAGTCCCTCTCCTTTAGAGATTATGAAGTACAGATTTGCACTCAAGACCACTTGATGTTCTGAAAGTCAGAGGAAGGTTGCCAAAAATATCACAGAAAAGTGCAAACAAAGCCATTGAAGTAAGGTATATCTCTTAACTTAGCATTATATAAATTATTATATTTCATTATCATTAGGTTATTGATGATCTGTAGTTGAAATCTGTGAATGCTAACAAGCAATATATGCAGCAAAATCTATTAAGAACGTCTAAGAACCAATTAAATACTGTCTGCCACAATAATTTTATACCTTCCTTAACTCGAACAGGGCTTCCCTGGTGGCTCAGATGGTAAAGAATCTACCTGCAATGTGGTAAACATGGGTTCCTTCCCTGGGTCTGGAAGATTTCCTGGAGGAGGGCATGGCAACCCACTCCAGTATTCTTGCCTGGAAAATCTCATGGACAGAGGAGCTTGGCAGGCTACATTCCGTGGGGTCACAGAGTCGGACACGACTGAGTGACTTCCACTTTCACTTTAACCTGAACAACGTTCTTTGCACCTGCATTCTTTCTAGGTGCCAACTTTGAAAAATGCCTTATATTGGGAGATATGAGGTTTACAAGATAGATAGACCCTTCAAATTAGGAAGAATTATAGCATAGACATATTATCAAGACTCCATAAAGATTATTTGGGTAATATGCTAGGTTTCAGAATTTGGTGTGTTTCTGAGTCTGGCATCATACTCCTTTCCCACACAAACACACACACACACACAAAAAGAAGAAAACCAGAGTTAGAAAAAACATCAGAAAGTACATCCTTCTAGTTCAATCCTCTCATTTTACCAATAAGAAATGGAGACCCAGTGATTCAGCTAATTAATTTGAAGAAGAAAAGAAAAAAGCACGTTTTCTAAAATGCAGTTTAATGGTACTGCTTGTTGTCCACCTTTTCTCCTGACCAAAGACAGTGCTGAGACAGGCCCCTGTCCCATCAACAAGAGGGATCCTTGACAAAAGAGGAGAGAAGAGGTGGAGTGAGATAGCATCACCTGCTTCTTTTAAAGCTTAAAGTAGAGAATAAAAAACCTACTGCTAAAATACTTCAGAAAATTCATTATCATATTCACATTGAAAACAGCTAACCCAAGTAGTAAGAGGTACACGATACAGTCTCTTCTGTGAATCTGAGAAATCAAAACGATAAATGTTAGATCATGGCCATACTATCAGGACAGAAGGACCTGAGATAAAATATCTGAAGCTACTTTTTGTGTTTTGTCATCTCAGTCTTTGGTAAGCTTGAAAAAAAATTGTTTTTCAGGATGACTTGAACACAAGATTCTACTTAATCCTACAGCTACCTATTTTGATGTTAAGTCATAAGACTAAACCTGAAAGGTAATGCTGTGCATTTCACCTTCCCAGGGAAGTTTCGGTAGAACAAGGAAACAAGTGGGTGGCTTAATAAAACTAATGTCTGGAATACAGTATTCACTGTATTAGGTATGTAGGCATTATAATGAATCTGATAAGGACTAAATACTAGAACTATAGCTCACTTTGAGACTTTGACCAAATCTCATGATTGATTCCCAAGAAAAATGTACACAACACAGAATTCTACAGACAGTAGAATATAGCCCCTGTGGCTAACAGTAATCTGGTTCATGAAAAAATGAAACAGAGAATCACAATATGATCCAGCAATTCCACGTCTAGGTACACACACAAAAGAATTGAAAGGAGAAACTTAAACAGCACATCAGTGTTTATAGCAGAATTATTCACAATAGTCAAAACGCAGAACAACACAAATGTGTGTCAACAGTTTAATCTGTAAACAAAATGTGGCCTATACATAAAACAGAATATCATTCAGCCTTAAAAAAATAAAACTCTTAAAAAAACTCTTAAAAAAAATAAAACCCATGTTGCAACGTGGATTAGCCAGGAGGACAAATGTATAATTCTACTTATTTGAGGTATCTAGAGTAGTCAAGTTCCTAAAGACAGAAATTTGAATGGTGGTTGCCAGGGGCCTGGGGTGGGGCAGAGGATGGAGAGTCACTGATTGATGGGCACAGAGTTTCGGCTTGGGATGACGAAAAGTTCTAAGAGATGAACAGTGCTGATGATTACACAAAAATATGAATGTATTTAATACCAATGAACTAACTGTACACTTAAAAATGGGTAAAATGGTTGTTATATATATATATATATCTATCTTACTACTATGTAAAAAAGAAAGTAAAAATTGATTAGTGAAAACAGATACCACAAAATCTTCAAAAACAAAGTAAACTCTATAGATAATTTTCAGAGTTCACAGATCACCTAAAGATCCACAAAGAGTCCCAAGTTATAAACTCCTGCTAAATTTCAACACAAATACAATGAAACAGGCACCATAGGACTTTTTACAGAAATTAACTTTTCATGATCCCTATAATGATTGCCAAGAAAATCCCATGCCTAAATATAATAAAAATTTATTAAAACAGCAGAAAGTTTTCTCCTTCTCTGAAGTTGTCTTTCCCACACAAAAATAGAGCACCAGCAATTCCACATTTGTTGTTTGTGTTTCATCACTGTTTTCAGACAGAACAAGAGATCTGCAGCCTACACACCATTTCTCAGCATCAACACCCATTTTCTTATGCAATTTTAAGTTCTCTTGGCAGGTTAAAGACATTTTTTCCAACCACAAACAAAAACTTCTTTTGATACTTTAAGTGAATGTTCAAGGAAATGTTCCCAATTAAAAAAAAAAAAAAAAGACTATTTAAAACAATAATGTGGAAGTGTATCAACAGTCAAGAAAACTTAAGTGGTAGCTCAATGAAAACTTAAGTTTTAGATAGAAGACATAGAAGATTTGGTGTCTACTTTCTGTAGAAAATCAGATGTTTATGTCTTGAACTAGGAACTTGAGTAAATCTTAAAAGAACAAACAATGCTAAAAATGGTAGAACCACATTCTTTGGTCTTTCATACAACTCCAGGTATATATTTTTTTTTAATGTTTAAAACACTATTTTGCAATTGTCTTTGGTAGTGAAAAGTGTTTTGCTTCAATTGTTCACTTCTTAAAGAGTTATGGATAAAAAAATGGTTTCTACAGGAAATTTTTAGCTTTAAAAACTTAAGTCCTAGTACATTTAATATAGAATAAATTCTTGTTATTAACAGTTTTGTTTGTTAGTAACACTAGACAATCACAAAGATGATTAATGATAGCTAAGACTTACATAAACCTACCTGTTGTAAGCACTTTATATATATTAAGTTAATCCTGAAAACAACCCTCTGAGGTAGGTACTATTATTGTTCCCTATTTTTCTGAGGCACATAGAGACAAAGTGATTTGACAAATACCACAAACATCACAGAACCAGTTAAGTGGTAGAGCTAGTATATAAGCCCAGACAGGGCAGGTTCCACATCCATTCTCTTAACCATTACACATACTATATTTGGGAAATAAAAGTGACCTTGATCATGCTGAACAGGTTTTTCAATAATATATGAAGTATTTCAGTTGTCTTTTTGATTATTAGTATTGCTTGCTTTTTAAAACTATGAGCCAGCCACTCAACTAGAGAGTGTAACTCACAGGATTCTATACACAAATGAAATCTAGATTTTTGGTACTGCCCATGACTAAGAAGGATGTCAGTCACAGAGATTGAGTGATATTTTTTTAACAAAGTTGGTGCCAACAGGACTGGTAGATACTCAACCAAGACAAAATTGCAGTAACCTATGAAGGAATAAAAAGTGTAAATGACTCAGCTATCCTTTATAAACAGACACACAGTTGAAAATTTTAACCTATTAGCTTCTAAATGCTTAGGTAAGTTGTTCAAAATAATTAGAGGTTTGGAAGAAGGACACAGTTCATGATAAGTATGACTCACATGTGTCTCATAGAAAAACAAAAACCACCAGACGTTTATCTCTTAAAAACAAAAGGCACAGCATCTGGCACCAGCCGGCCAAGCAAGAAACACCACGTGCGAGTCAGACACTCGTGTGCCGTTTAAAAATAAAAAAGGGAGATAGGCATGTGATGACTGATGACCTTCTCCAAAATACACAATTCCATTTATAACTTCCCTCCAAATCAAAACACCTGAAAATAGCAAGTTTCACCAAAGAAGCAAGCAAGAAAGACAAAAAAGAAACACTATAAATCAGAGGATGAAATATGTCACAGTAAGAAATTACTATATTTAGGGAGAAAATAGTCATAGCTTTTTGTCATAAAGACTTAATTTAGCAGACCCCCCTCCTTTCTGCATTTACATGAAGCCCATGAGGACAACCATTCTCTCCTCAAGCCAACAGGCTGAGTCCACCAGGATGGGGGACTGGCTTCCCCTGAGAGCAATTTTCACTCAAAACTCTACTTCTATCTCAAAAGAGAAAGGCTGCAGGTAGACTGTAAGTTGCTGCTGCTGCTGCTAAGTCACTTCAGTCGTGTCTGACTCTGTGTGACCCCACAGACGTCAGCTCACCAGGCTCTCCTGCCCCTGGGATTCTCCAGGCAAGAACACTGGAGTGGGTTGCCATTTCCTTCTCCAATATATGAAAGTGAAAAAGTGAAAGTGAAGTCGCTCAGTCGTGTCTGACTCTTAGCGACCCCATGGACTGCAGCCTACCAGGCTCCTCCATCCATGGGATTTTCCAGGCAAGAGTACACCTACTTAAATGTGGATCCTATATAAAGAGGACATTAAATAATTACATGTTGCAAGAACCTCTCTTCCAGGACCAAATTTACTCTGTGAATAAAAAGAAATTAATTTTTCCCTCAAATATAATGTAACATAGTAATCTCTCAAATTTTATTAAAAAAAAAATAGAATGGAGAGGAGATATAAATCCAAAAGAAATAACAAACCATAGGAGGTTTAGGGGCCTATGGAGCCTGCCCATATTTGGAATCTGGCAATATCTTCATTAAGGCATTTACAAATAACCAACTTGGGTCAGTATCTGTAAACTGGGATCATTTAAAAATTCATTTATTAGACTTATATTATCCGCAAAAATTCATAAAAGTCTTTACATTGAATACAGTGTGTCACTAAGGGATATGCCTTCGTGTCACAAGTACTGCCAAGAAGAATCACGTCATCCTCTAAAAGTTTACAAAAGCTGTCATAAAAGCACAGGGTGTGACACAGTGAAATATTACTTATATCTAAAATGACCAAAAAACAAAACAAATTTTAAAACCTGATGCAAAATTTCTCAACACTGACTATTTCTGTATGGACCTTGTCTTACACCAGTAACATATTCTTTACAAGATTCATATTTTGGGCATCTAAGTACATAGAGCTAGAGCGCCATACTGTTTTCCACAGTGGCTACCAATTCATACTCTCACCAACAAACAGAGCACAAGGGTTCCCCCTCCTCCTCCTCCATGGCCACCACCATCACCACCATTAAAGAAGAGACTGGCTTCCAGACATGAAAACTTGACTCCAGCAAGACTAAACATGTTGGTGCAACCACAGGCAGCAAAAGGAGCTGAAATCGAGTCAGAAGCCTACACTCTCTTCTGCCCGCACTATTACAATCCTTGTCTCTAAGGAGCTGTGAGCAGTGACAATATTGCCGACACATTTTAGGCATAAGCACTTCTGCTTACTTTCAGGATTTCTGAGGAGCACCAACAGAAAGCAAGCACAGACTTCTTGGAGGGAATCCACTGGCGCCCAGGGCAGGCTACACCCTAGACTTCAGCCCTTTGGTGTTCTCGGAGTAGAGGAAGCCGGGGCAACCACGGGAACTAGGCAGCCTCCACCTCAGCTCACAGCGTCAAAGGCAGGAGTGAGCAAGGTCCTTGAGAGATCCTCTAAAATTTTCACTCAGAACACTGAATGAAAGCTAACATTTTCTGACATGAGATTTACTGCTATCTTCCTATCTCTGTAATAAAAATCCATTTGTAATGCAGAATGTAAGAAAAATATTCATACACTGTAAATAAATCTTTCAACTTAGCACTGTTTTCAAGTATAGAAAAGTCTCATGTGCTTAGTGATCAAAGATTTCAATGCGTCAGAAGATGAATACTTAGATCTGTCACCACAGGACAGTATCTAGATAGTTGGTATTTTCTGTCATCAAAGGGGTGAAGCAGAGTTCAGGTATCAGTGTGACCATCAGGAATATAGGAGATAGAGTTCTCAGTTCAGTTCAGTCACTCAGTCGTGTCCGACTCTTTGCAACCCCATGAACTGCAGCACACCAGGCATCCCTGTCCATCACCAACTCCCGGAGTCCACCCAAACCCATGTTCATTGAGTCGGTGATGCCGTCCAGCCATCTCAAGATAGAGTTCTAAATGAACCCCAAAGAAATACATTTGCCAGCAACAATGAAATATTCCGCCACTTCTTCAAAAAAACTCCAAATCATTGTATCTATAGAGGCCTGGAGTCAGAAGAAATCTACCAGGCACGCCTATCACATTCTCATTCTTTTCCCAAGAAAATTTAAAAAGATGTTTGCTTATAACCCACATGAAATGTTCTGGACAGCCCAGCAGACTGTCATCTTTGCCAAACAATCCATCAACATAGGTAAGAAAAATATATGCAGATTCTTTGCCAGCTGAGCCATCAGGGAAGCCCACTGAAGTGGGTGGTCTATCCCTTCTCCAGTGCATCTTCCCAACCTGGGAATCAAACCCGGGTCTCTTGCATTACAGGTGGCTTCTTTATCAGATGAGCTACCAAGGAATCTCTATACTCTAAATCTTTTCCTGAGCAAAGTAAAAAATATGTTTGCTTATAACCCACCTGAAACGTTTTTGGACAGCCCAGCAGACTGCCATCTTTGCCAAACAATCCATCAATATAGATAAAAAAATACATACTCAAGATAAACAGTTGAGCATACAAAACACGGGGAAATAAAACAGCAAACAGATAAATCAAAGTTCTGCAACAAGATACGCTGACCACACAAGGGCCAAAAATATAGAAAACACCCCTGAAAATGGCACTATGAGAAAGTGTGCAACAGCCAGATCAACTGAGTAACTTGCAAACACAATTAAGCCAAATGATTGTTTTAACAGAAAACACACATCAAGCTCTTGCACTATCTATGAACTGGAGAAACACATACTCCTGCCATCCGTTAATAACACATAGAGGATGAAAAGATTTTTAAAACATTCTATAAGATGTGTCACAAGAAGTTGAACACTGAGCCACTCTTCTTACTCCCCAGGGTACCTCAGCATCTCACTGTGACTTGACAAGGAGCACTTTTAAAATACATCTACCACACTGGTATAGCATAATTCACTGATATGAATTTTACGATGAATTCTTAAGTGTTTATGTAATTTGAACACATCTGTTCTAACAAACCTTATTCTTTGATTCTGAATGAAGCCTTATTAAGGAGAAGCCCAGAATGGGCAATTATGTAGTTACTCTTCTTTATTTTCTGTGGTTAATACAGATCTACAATTCTTTGAAGTAACTGATTTCAATTACAGGAGGTAGAAAAGTAACACTGGCTCGATTTTAATGAGAAGAACCTTATCACTTTTCTTAAATACAAAACACTCAGACAAAAAAGATAATTAGTTGATACTGGCTTGCTATTTATAATACTGCCAACCCAATAATGTTCTATAATAATTTGACTTTATTGCTCCATAGTATATGAGTAATGACTGAGGTACTAATCTGAGACACAGGGCATTATTATCAGAGAACAGTTAGCAGGATTCAATTCAGAAACATCCCTCAGGTGAAGAAACAGTGCTTACTCCAACTCTGAGACATGTTATCAAAGATCGTAATCTAACCCTTGATTGTGATAGTGTAACATTTGGTTCCACAAGACCAAATGAGAGATTGTGAAAGCTCTGAAATAAGCCATCAACACAGAAATGACTCACTAGTTTGAGGGGAGCACCTTTGGGAAAAGTTGACACCATAGTATGAACCATAATGTAATGACCACTTGGTAAGTACTGATGGGGATGGGGTTGGGAATGGGAGCGCAAGGCTTGGAAAAGAGTAAAAAGATCTTTTTTTAAGGAATAGGAAGTTTCTTTGAGAGCCAGGCACGTTAGGTTATACTCATGTTCATCCAGTCTGCCATTATTTCTGTAAAGCATTCTGTAAAATCAAGCCATTTTTTTCCCACAAAAATCCTACGATAAAGTTCTGTGTCGACGTAAACCATAAAAACTCTCAGGATAATGTAGTAAGTCGGCCTTCTCAGGTCCCACCAAGCTGGCAATGGTGCATTTGTGTGCTTGCTGGAGATGCAGAGCAACTTTATATCATTATTACCCTTCAAAAAATATTAGTAAATTCTTGTTAGACAGGGTTTTTTTTTTAAGGCAGGTTTTTAAAACACCTAAAAAGTCCCCTTTTATTTAATCCAACAACATAAAACAAGTCAGTAGCATAAAATAAGGACAAGGCAATGGCACCCCACTCCAGTACTCTTGCCTGGCAAATCCCCTGGACAGAGGAGCCTGGGAGGCTGCAGTCCATGGGGTCGCTGAGAGTCAGACACGACTGAGTGGCTTCACTTTCACTTCTTACTTTCATGCATTGGAGAAGGAAGTAGCAACCCACTCCAGTGTTCTTGCCTGGAGAATCCCAGGGACTGGGGAGCCTGGTGGGCTGCCGTCTATGGGGTCGCACAGAGTCAGACACGACTGAAGTGACTTAGCAGCAGCAGCATAAAATAAAGGCAGTTTGACAATGACTTTCTCCGACCTTTTGACAAATAACTTATTTTAAACCTATGATGATAATGAAGAGACAGTGTATGGCTGAGAATTTAAATGATTTAAATAAAAAATTAATCAAGTAAAATTCCACTTCAGCTCATAAAAATGGGTTTCCTTACAGAAGACTTTATAGAGGATACTTGCACACACACACACAAACATACACACATCTCCTGTCTCTGCACCAGGGCCTGTGTGTACATTTCCTAATATGAACTACACACCTTCCTCAACTTACAATGAGGTTAGGTCTTAAGAAACCCTTTTGAAGTTGAGAATATGGCTAAATCTAAACTGCATTTAATACAGTAAGCTTCCAAATCTCCTAGTTTAGCCTACCTCTCCTTACACGTGTTTACATTAGCCCACAGTTGGGTAAAACCACCTAACTTAAAATAAAGCAGAGTCTGCAATAAAGTGTTGGAGCTCTAATGTACAGAATTCTGTACTGAAAATGAAAAACAATGGCTGTTTGGGTCAGGAATGCCTATAAGTGTGCAGGTGTTTACCCTCTTGGTGGCCTGGCAGGTGGCGGGCTGCTCACCACTGCTGTCCAGCACAAAGGAAAAACTGCACCCCTTACCACTAGCCTGGGAAAAGATCAAAATGAAAAGTTTTACGTAAGACTTCTGCTGAATGTGTATCACTTTCATAATAATCTAAAGTTAAAAATCCTGTCTGCAGTGCTATAAGCAAAATTTTGAATACTAAGGCCTGAATTACAGCTCCCATTATACCAATAACTACTGATATAATTTTGTCTTCATGTTCCTAATACTGAAAGTGGTGTTCAGTTCAGTTGCTCAGTCATGTGCTACTCTTTGCGAGCCCATGGACTGCAGCACGCCAGGCCTCCCTGTCCATCACCAACTCCCGAAGTTTACTCAAACTCATGTCCATTGAGTTGGTGAAGCCATCCAACCATCTCATCCTCTGTCATCCCCTTCTCCTCCTGCCTTCAATCTTTTCCAGCATCAGGGTCTTTTCCAATGAGTCGGTTCTTCGCAACAACTGGCCAAAGGATTGGAGTTTCACCTTCAGTATCAGTCCTTCCAATGAATATTCAGGACTGATTTTCTATAGGATGGACTTGTTGGATCTCCTTGCAGTCCAACGGACTCTCAAGAGTCTTCTCCAACACCACAGTTCAAAAGCATCAATTCTTCAGCACTCAGCTTTCTCTATAGTCCAACTCTCACATACTTACATGACTACTGGAAAAACCATAGCTTTGACTATGGAAAAACCATAGATGGATCATGTATGGAAAAACCATAGATGGACCTTTGTAGGCAAAGTAATATCTCTGCTTTTTAATATGCTGTCTAGGTTGGTCATAGCTTTTCTTCCCAGGAGCAAGTGTCTTTTAATTTCATGGCTGCAATCATCACCAAAGGTGATTTTGGAGCCTCCCAAATAAAGTCTCTCACTGTTTCCATTGTTTCCCTGTCTATCTGCCCTGAAGTGATGGGGCCAGATGCCATGATCTTAGTTTTATGAATGATGACTTTTAAGCCAACTTGTTCACTCTCACTTTCATCAAGAGGCTCTTTAGTTCTTCTTTGCTTTCTGCCATAAGGGTGGTGTCATCTGCATATCTGAGGTTATTGATATTTCTCCCGGCAATCTTCATTCCAACTTGTGCTTCATCTAGCCCAGCATTTAGCATGATGTACTCTGCAAATAAGTTAAATAAGCAGGGTGACAATATACAGCTTTAATGCACTCATTTCCCGATACGGAACCAGTCTGTTATTCCATGTCCAATTATAACTGTTGCTTCTAGACCTGCATACAGATTACTCAGGAGGCACGTCAGGTGGTCTGGTATTTCCATTTCTTGAAGAATTTTCCACAGTTTGTTACGATCCACACAGTCAAACGTTTTGGCATAGTCAATAAAGCAAAAGTAGATGTTTCTCTGGAAATCTCTTCCTTTTTCAATGATCCAACGGATGCTGGCAATTTGATCCCTGGTTCCTCTGCCTTTTCTAAATCCAGCTTGAACATCTGGAAGTTCACGGTTCATGTACTGTTGAAGCTGGCTTGGGAGAATTTTGAGCATTACTTTGCTAGCCTGTGAGATGAGTGCAATTGTACAATAGTGTGAACATTCTTTGGCATTGCCTTTTTTTGGGATTGGAATGAAAACTGAACTTTTCCAGTCCTGTGGCTATTGCTGAGTTTTCCAGATTTGCTGGCATATTGAGTGCAGCATTTTCACAGTATTATCATTTAGAATTTGAACTAGCTCAACTGGAATTCCATCACCTCCACTAGCTTTGTTTGTAGTGATGCTTGCTAAGGCCCACTTGACTTTACATTCCAGGATGTCTGGCTCTAGGTGAATGATCACACCATCCTGGTTATCTGGGTCACGAAGATCTTTTTTGTACAGTTCTTCTGAGTATTCTTGCCACCTCTTCTCAGTATCTTCTGCTTCTGTTAGGTCCATACCATTTCTGTCCTTTATTGTGCTCATCTTTGCATGAAATGTCCCTTTGGTATCTCTAATTTTCTTGAAGAGATCTCTAGTCTTTCCCATTCTCTTGTTTTCCTCATTTTTTTGCACTGATCACTGAGGAAGGCTTTCTTATCTCTCCTTGCTATTCTTTGGAACTCTGCATTCAAATGGGTGTATCTTTCCTTTTTTCCTTTGTCTTTAGCTTCTTTTCTTTTCTCAGCTATTTGTAAGGCCTCCTCAGACAGCCATTTTGCCTTTTTGCATTTCTATTTCTTGGGGATGGTCTTGATCACTGCCTCCTGTACACTGTCATGAACCTCCGTCCATAGTTCTTCAGGCACTATCTATCGGATCTAATCCCTTGAATCTAATTCACAATTCCACTGTATAATCATAAGGAATTTGATTTAGGTCATACCTGAATGGTCTAGTGGTTTTCCCTACTTTCTTCAATTTAGGTCTGAATCTGGCAATAAGGAATTTATGACCTGAGCCACAGTCAGCTCCCGGTCTTGTTACTGTGGACTGTATAGAGCATCTTAATCTTTGACTGCAAAGAATATAATCAATCTGATTTCGGTATTGACCATCTAGTGACGTCCATTTGCAGAGTCTTCTCTTGTGTGGTGTAATACTTACCTTTCAGTCAGTTTAGAGAAACAAGCAAAAACATCCAGATGGCACACAGTACATTACATGTAATATCCACAAAGAATGTTTGCATCCTTGCCCATAACCTGCCCTCTAGAATCCTGAATCCAGACTAATTAAAATTTAAAGTGTTAAACAGCCACATCAGTAAGTACTTATTTATTAACTCATCACAATAAGGAAAAGCCATTGACCTCTGTATTACAAAAACAGGAATGGAAGTAGACCAACATTTGTTAAAGAAATGTTGAAGATAACTAGAGAATGTTACAGGGTACATGAGGACCAGGATGGGTATCATGATAAAGGTCCAGGAAAAAGCACCATCACCAACAACAACAACCAAAAAAAACCACTCAAGCCACCCTTTTTTTTTTTTTAAGCTTTCCAATGATACAATTTGATTAAATCTATTATTTTTTTTATAATACTTAATTTGGGTTTAAAAATACAACATTCAGTCTATTCACTTATATATGATACATTTAAATTATTTTCAAGAATAGTATGAGAAAAAACATTCTCATTCTCTAAAATGAACCAGAATATAAGCTCTAAGGAAACGTAATGAGCCATGCCCCTCTGTTCTATGAGGACGCTTTGTTAGGTAAACACAGCAATTTGTGCTTGTGGGTAAACTGTAAATGTAGTTTGCTACTAGCTCATCACAATGCTGATTAATCTAACACTGACAGTGCCAGCAGCAGATCCTGAAATTCACCTATAAAAACCAAAGTACAAAAAGGCCTTGTAATAAATAGAAGGGGAAATAACAGAGTATAGTATTTGGATGAACGGTAAAAGTCGCTCAGTCGTGTCCAACTCTTGGCAAGACCATGGACTGTATGGTCCATGGAATTCTCTAGGCCAGAATACTAGAGTGAGTAGCCTTTCCCTTCTCCAGGGGATCTTCTCAACACAGGGATTGAACCCAGGTCTCCTGCATTGCAGGCGATTTTTTAACAGCTGAGCCACAAGGGAAGCCCTGGGTGAGTGGTATAACCCCCTTATGCATGTCAACCCAAAACCTGTGACCTTATTGAAATATAGTCTTAGCAGACATAATTAGGATGACCTAAAAAACTGGATTCAGATGAGCCCTAACTCAATGAATACAGTCCTTAAAAGAACAGGGAAGTACAATCACACAAGAAAATAAGTCACATGAAGATGAACAGAGACTAGAGTTCTGTTTGGAAGGCGCATGGCCATGCCTACTCCTTGATTTTGGATTTCTGGCCTCTGAAACCATAAAAGGATAAATTTTATATTTTAAGCTACCCAGTTTACTTTTTTAAGGTTGCCCTAGGACACTAATACAAATATGTGCACAGAAAACTGATCTCAATTGTGTTAAATTAACATGCAATTAATTACACACATAGCAACATATGAAATGTTACCAAACTGTTAAAAAAGGTTATCTCTGAGTGGTAGACTAGCTGATTTTTATCTTGTTAGCTGTGCTTCTTCCAAATTTTGTGAATCATTTTTCAATAAACATGTTTACATCTTTAAATCAGAATAAAAGCCAATAAAGGATAACTCCATAAAAAAAAGTGTACAAACACTAACCTAATCAGGAAGCAAGGCATAAAGGGGAAAACATGCAGAATCAGAAAGGCCAAGAAAGAAATAATCATCAAAACAGGCAAATTTTAAAAGTAAGAAACTACTTTGCATAAACTTATGTAAATGATTTGAAAACTTTAGGTAAAACAAATTAACTTCTAGTAAAATACAAATTAGGAAAACTGATCCCAGAAAAGATATGAAGACAAAACACCCAATATCAGAGCAGACAATCTAAAGCATTCCTTCCACCACTGAGTCTTGAGAGGGTAGATGATTCAAATGCTACATAAACTACTCCGAAACCCAGAAAAACAAGGAAACTATCCCATACTTTTCTTCTTAAATGAACATGACAATAATTTGGAAATTCGACAATTAAACCAAAACTGCCACCATTCCCAAGAATATGGGAGCAAAAACGCTAAAAAAAACACTGGCAAAAAGACTTTAGCATCTGACCAAGAAGAAGCAATAGAAAATCATATTTATTATGTGGTTTTGAATATATAAAAAAGCAAAATAGAGAACAACTGAATAAAGGAAGAAAAGAGAATGCAATCATATACTGCTATAAAGTTCTTCAGTTCAGTTTAGTCACTCAGTCGTGTCCGACTCTTTGCGATCCCATGAACTGCAGCACGCCAGGCCTCCCTGTCCATCACCAACTCCCGGAGTTCATCCAAACTCAAGTCCAGAGAGTCAGTGATGCCATCCAGCCATCTCATCCTCTGTCGTCCCCTCCTCCTCCCGCCCCCAATCCCTCCCAGCATCAGGGTCTTTTCCAATGAGTCAACTCTTCGCATGAGGTAGCCAATGTATTGGAGTTTCAGCTTTAGCATCAGTCCTTTCAATGAACATGCAAGACTGATCTCCTTTAGAATGGACTGGTTGGATCTCCTGGAAGTCCAAGGGATTCTCAAGAGTCTTCTCCAACACCACAGTTCAAAAGCATCAGTTCGTCAGTGCTCAGCTTTCTTCACAGTCCAACTTTCACATCCATATATGACCACTGGAAAACCCATAGCCTTGACTAGACGGACCTTTGTTGGCAAAGTAATGTCTCTGCTTTTGAATATGCTATCTAGATTGGTCATAACTTTCCTTTCAAGGAGTAAGCGTCTTTAATTTCATGGCTGCAGTCTCCATCTGCAGTGATTTTGGAGCCCCCAAAAATAAAGTCTAACACTGTTTTCCCATCTATTTCCCATGAAGTGATGGGACCAGATGCCATGATCTGAGTTTACTGAATGTTGAGCTTTAAGCCAACTTTTTCACTCTCCTCTTTCACTTTCATCAAGAGGCTTTTGAATTCCTCCTCACTTTCTGCCATAAGGGTGGAGTCATCTGCATATCTGAGGTTATTGATATTTCTCCCGGCAATCTTGATTCCAGCTTGTGCTTCTTCCAGTCCAGAGTTTCTCATGATGTACTCTGCATATAAGTTAAATAAACAGGGTGACAATATACAGCCTTGACAAACTCCTTTTCCTGTTTGGAACCAGTCTGTTGTTCCATGTCCAGTTCTAACTGTTGCTTCCTGACCTGCATACAAATTTTTCAAGAGGCAGGTCAGGTGGTCTGGTATTCCCATCTCTTGAAGAATTTTCCACAGTTTATTGTGATCCACACCGTCAAAGGCTTTGGCATAGTCAATAAAGCAGAAATAGATGTTTTTCTGGAACTCTCTTGCTTTTTCTATGATCCAGCAGATGTTGGCAATTTGATCTCTGGTTCCTCTGCCTTTTATAAAACCAGCTTGAACGTCAGGAAGTTCATGGTTCACATATTGCTGAAGCCTGGCTTGGAGAATTTTGAGCATTACTTTACTAGCGTGTGAGATGAGTACAACTGTGTGGTAGTTTGAGCATTCTTTGGCATTACCTTTCTTTGGGATTGGAATGAAAACTGACCTTTTCCAGTCCTGTGGCCACTGCTGAGTTTTCCAAATTTGCTGGCATATTGAGTGCAGCACTTTCACAGCATCATCTTCCAGGATGTGAAATAGTTCAACTGGAATTCCAACACCTCCACTAGCTTTGTTCGTAGTGATGCTTTCTAAGGCCCACTTGACTTCACATTCTAGGATGTCTGGCTCTAGGTGAGTGATCACACCATTGTGATTATCTTGGTCGTGAAAATCTTTTTTGTACAGTTCTTCTGTACAAAAGAATATTTCTCGCAACCTCTTGCCACCTCTTCTTAATATCTGCTTCTCTTAGGTCCATACCATTTCTGTCCTTTACCGTCTTACCGTCATGAAGTAAGATGCCTCTTGCAACACCTACTGTCTTACTTCATGACGGTAAGACGGGACTCACCATGGGCTTACTTTCATGAGCCCATCTTTGCATGAAATAGTCCCTTGGTATCTCTAATTTTCTTGAAGAGATCTCTAGTCTTTCCCATTCTGTTGTTTTCATCTATTTCTTTGCATTGATAGCTGAGGAAGGCTCTCTTATCTCTCCTTGCTATTCTTTGGAACTCTGCATTCAGATGTTTATATCTTTTTCTCCTTTGCTTTTCGCTTCTCTTTTTTTCACAGCTATTTGTAAGGCCTCCCCAGACAGCCATTTTTGCTTTTTTGCATTTCTTTTCCATGGGGATGGTCTTGATTCCTGTCTCCTGTAAAATGTCAGGAACCTCCATCCATAGTTCATCAGGCACTCTATCAGATCTAGGCCCTTAAATCTATTTCTCACTTCCAGTGTATAATCATAAGGGATTTGATTTAGGTCATACCTGAATGGTCTAGTGGTTTTCCCTACTTTCTTCAATTTAAGTCTGATTTGGGCAATAAGGAGTTCATGATCTGAGCCACTGTCAGCTCCTGGTCTTGTTTTTGTAGACTGTATAGAGCATCTCCATCTTTGGCTGCAAAGAATATAATCAATCTGATTTCGGTGTTGACCATCTGGTGATATCCAGGTGTAGAATCTTGTGTTGTTGGAAGAGGGTGTTTGTTATGACCAGTGTGTTCTCTTAGCAAAACTCTATTAGCCTTTGCCCTGCTTCATTCCGTATTCAAAGGCCAAATTTGCCTGTTACTCCAGGTGTTTCTTGACTTCCTACTTTTGCATTCTAGTCCCCTATAATGAAAAGGACATCTTTTTTGGGTGTTAGTTCTAAAAGGTCTTGTAGGTCTTCAGAGAACCATTCAACTTCAGCTTCTTCAACGTTACTGGTTGGGGCGTAGACTTGGATTACTGTGAAATTGAATGGTTTGCCTTGGAAATGAACAGAGATCATTCTGTCGTTTTTCAGATTGCATCCAAGTACTGCATTTCAGACTCTTTTGTTGACCTTGATGGCTACTCCATTTCTTCTGAGGGATTCCTGCCCACAGTAGTAGATATAATGGTCGTCTGAGTTAAATTCACCCATTCCAGTCCATTTTAGTTCGCTGATTCCTAGAATGTTGATGTTCACTCTTGCCATCTCCTGTTCGACCACTTCCACTTTGCCTTGATTCATGGACCTGACATTCCAGGTTCCTATGCAATATTGCTCTTTACAGCATCGGACCTTGCTTCTATCACCAGTCACATCCACAGCTGGATATTGTTTTTGCTTTGGCTCCATCCCTTCATTCTTTCTGGAGTTATTTCTTCACTGATCTCCAGTAGCATATTGGGCACCTACCGACCTGGGGAGTTCCTCTTTCAGTATCCTATCATTTTGCCTTTTCATACTGTTCATGGGGTTCTCAAGGCAAGAATACTGAAGTGGTTTGCCATTCCCTTTTCCAGTGGACCACATTCTGTCAGACATCTCCACCATGACCCGCCCATCTTGGGTGGCCCCACAGGACATGGCTTAGTTTCATTGAGTTAGACAAGGCTGTGGTCCATGTGATTAGATTGACTAGTTTTCTGTGATTATGGTTTGTGTGTCTGCCCTCTGATGCCTCTTGCAACACCTACCATCTTACTTGGGTTTCTCTTAATCTGTATCTAAAATGGTATGACTTGGAATTATAGTACACATAAATACTGTAAAGTATGCAGAGCAACTACTAAGAAAATGGAACGAAAAAAAAGGGTAGAATAAAAAAAATTCACATTTCATGCAAAAGAAGGCATAAGAGGACAAATGGAATCAAAACACATGTGATGATAACAAACAGCAAAACGGGTGAATTAAATCCAGCACACCAATAAGCACATTAAATATGAGTGGTTTAAACATACCAATAAAAAGATGGAGGTCAGCATTTCCCATATATAAAAGCTAGACTTCAAGAAAACTATAGACCAACATTTTACAAGAAAATATGTTTTAAAATTCTTTGCAAACTTTAAGCAAGCTGAATCCAAAAATACATAAAATAATAATACTTCTTAACCATGTGGGATTTATACCAACCAATAAAGCAAAGTTGGTTTAACATTTTAAAATCTTTTAATGTAATTCACCATACTAAAACTAAAAATGAGTAAATATACACATGATCATCTCAATAAATGCAGAAAAAGCATCAGACAAAATTAAACACCCATTCATGATTAACATCCCTAGCAAATTTAGGAACAGAAGTAAGTTCTCTCAAAAACATAAAACCCACAATTAACAACAAAATTTTAATGTTGAAATTCTAATCCCCAAAAGTGATGGTATTAGTAGGTGGGACTTTGGGGAGGTCATGAGGGTGGGGTCCTCATAAATGGAATTAGCGCCCTTATAATTTTGAGGCTCCAGAGAGATTACGTGACCCTTCTACATGTGAGGACACAGCAAGAAGGTGACAGCTCTGAACCAAGAGGAAGGCCCTCAGCAGAAAGTGACCACGCTAACACCTTGATCTTAGGCTGCTTAGCCTCCGGAGTTGTGAGCAATAAATTTTTGTTGTTTATAAACTATTCAGTGGTATTTTGTTATACAGCCCAAACAGGCTAAGTACAGCTTAACCAAAGTAAGGTAACTAAAAATAACCCTCCTGATATGATGCAATAAGTAGTATATACCACTTGCTATGAAGTATTTTTGCCAAAATTCTAAATTCTGATCAAGTCTCTAGATCTAATTTCCAATTTACAGCAGAAACTGGGAAATAAAGAAACATATCAAATAACATGGTGAGGATATAATCAACAAAACCTAGAATGTGAGAAACTGGAGGACAAATGAAATGATTTCCTAAGATCAAAAAGAAAGAAAAAAACTAAAAAATTCTTAAAGAGAACATGTGAATAAAGAGTTAATAATGGCCTGGTCTGACATCCTGGGAATGATGTCAGTGTCCTTCTTCTCCCACTTGGAAATGTTGGGGTTATAAAATTAGAATGTTATGCCTGCTTCATCTGCAGTGTGGAACTGTCCCCAGTATTCAGCAAAGCAGTATGTAGGCTGTGGCCTACGCAACTGAATGGTTTAAAAATTTAGTAAAAAACTGAGGCTGAGACTTCACTGTGTCAATGTGGCATCCACACTCTTGACCATGGCAGGTGAAATGCTCTATACAGGTGAAGGCTAAAATAAGCTGTATATGGAGTAGGCAGGCCAGGCTTCCTGCTGAGATGAAGAGGCTGTACCTGTTCTGTCTCCTGGCCTTGGTCCTTCTATGAACTGAAATAAAAGCCATATTAGATTAAACTCACTTGAGTCTTATGAGTCTGATAGCCAACTTGGACATGTAACACCAGTGCTGTGACGGTAGATATTCAACTAAAAGCATGTGAGGATCTCCTTCAGGTCCCGATTCAAAACAACCAACTGTAAAGATGGTTGGCGAAGAGGAGGAAAAGAATGAGCAAGGGCGTCAGCAGAAAGTTTTGAGACTGACTATGTATTTGTTGATAGTAAGGAAATTTATTAATTTTATTTTAGGTGTAACCATGATATTAGATTGGTCTCTCTTTCCCTTCCCCTCCACATAAGGAAAAAGAATGAACAAGATCTTTTCTTCAGACATATATAACTGATATACTTACCAATTAACTGAGACAATGTTTGAAATTTGCTCCAAAATAATCAAGTTGAGCTAGGGTAGACAAGGGGCGGGGGGTGGTGGGAAGCACATGAAATAATACAGGTTGCCCATTAGTTGGTAATCACTGCAGCCTGGTGAATGCTTGAGGGTTCATTATATTACTTCTTTTTTTTTTTCTATATGCTTAAAACTTTCCATAATGAAAAAATAAATAAAGGAAATGTGGAAGAGTACAGGTAGGAAAATGGGATGCAAAATAAAGGATAACTATCAGCCTATAGGGATGTCTACCTATAAGTAAGTTTGTTGTTGTTTAGTTGCTAAGTCATGTCTGACTCTTTTGCGACCCCATGGACTGGAGCCTACCACATTCCTCTGTCTATGGAATTTTCCAGGCAAGAATACTGGAGTAGGTAGCCATTTCCTTCCCAGGGACATTGCAGACCCAGGAATGGAACCTGCATCTCCTGCTTGGCAGCCAGATTCTTTACCACTGAGCCACCAGGGAAGCCCTGGAAGTTAAGATGTACCTTTAAACTGACTTGCTGCATTTTTCACATGACAAGATTGGAATACTAAACATAGTTAATATTGTTGAGTAATTTCATTAAGATCTCAAAAACAAAATTACCTTTCTTCAGGGAGTTACACTCTTCAAAGAAAAAAAAAAAAATTAGCTAAAAGGGATAAGCCAAACCAGTCCCCAAATTTCTGTCACTCTTTAAGAACCAGAGCAACTCATCTACAAGTGTCTCCTTTCTCCCTTTCTAAAATGTATTTATTCTTCAATTGTTAATCCTCTATTTCGCTGATTTTACTGAGTTCAACTGAACAAATATTTACTGAGTATTCACTAGAATGAGGCATTCTGATGAGAGTAGACAAGAACAAAAAGTGTGTTGCCTCCTTGGGCCAGTGCTTCATCTCACATACTCCAGATGCAAAAATATCAATACATTAAATTCTCTGCTCACAGTTGGCTATTGAAGAGATATTACTACTCAGCACACTGAATTTCTAATTTACTTTTTCAAAAAAGGGCAAAAATAAAAGTTAAAAATCACTTGTGATATGAAGTAAAATAACTTTTCGTAACATATTATTTTAAGCTAAAAAAAGCAAAGCCCCCAGATGCTGACTAATAGCTTGAAATACACGCCATATTATGGAAGGAATGTGTGTGTGGGGGGGGGGGGGAGTGTGTGTGGGGACTGTGTTAGGAATGGCCCTATGGGTGATGGCTGGGACTGGGAGCCCCAGCACTAGCTGAATAGTCTTAATTAGGAAATACTGACCTTAGATGTCTGTTACAGTAAGTTGTTTTGGAAAGAGTCCTCAGGCAAAAAAGATCACAGATTTTGTTATGCTTTCCACTATAAACAAGTTTTTGCTTTCCCCCTGATAAAAACACTGTGGTTTCTGCAAGCAACACTGGTGAAGCCAAAATGCATGTATGCCTTTTGCCTTCGAAAAAGATCTTCTGGATGCTACTTCAAGTACTGTAGCTGAGCATTAAAGGTGTGTGTAGTGAAAGAGAATTCTATCATGTAGTCAAGAAAATAATGTGAAATATTCCTCTTAGTATAAAATCAAAGACCAGTAGTTACTTAGTGACCAGAGTCTGTGTTTTAGGAACTTCATGAAAAATAAGCATTGTTTCAAAACAGAAAACATAGTAGAAAACCATACATATTTCCTAAAGGATTATAGAATACCTTTAAAACTATCTAGTCCTGGTTTCTCTCCTGAAACCCAGACCCAAATTTTCAACTGGCTCCTGAAAATCTCCCCCAGGCACCCCAAACACAGAGCCAAAACTCAACTGCTCATCTTTGTCTCACCACCAAACCTCTTCTCTTGCCTTGTCTGCAAGAACATCATAACAGTGTCCCACCAGAAACCACGGGCTGCTCCTGCTACCATGGGTAGCATCATGTCTTCTGATACCATTATTCCCTCCCCACATTCAATCAACTAATAAAGGCATGGAACACTTTTTTTTAAAATAAAGGGCCAGAGAGCAAATATTTTTTCAGGCCAGGCTTTCCAGGCCAAAGGCAATATCGAAGTCAATATGTAAGTACTTATATAAAAAATTAATTCTGTTAATAAAATAACAGAACTAATCAATACATTAATATATTAATGTAATAAAAGTATATTAATGAGAAGAGTGACATTCTTTACTTATGAGAGAGAACATTTTACTTAATTTCAAAGTTAATGTCCCCTTATCATCAAATTCAACTACAAATGTTCATTTGTTAAGACTGATACGTGAAGAGACTTTATTTTACCTTTGAAAACATCTTTTCACATAGATAGGTAATGGCAAATACCAAGAACCACACATAAGGCTGATTTTAATTGAGCATACTCATCACTTGGAAGGCATCTATAGAATTCTGTTCTAGATATTTGCCTTTTAGTTTGTCATTTACAAGACACATGAATCCTTTTCAATGAAGATCAGGTGGGAGGTCCTCACTGCACATTCAGCTGGATGCTGAAGTATGGAAATTTCCTTTGCTCTGACACTGTGGTTCAAAAAAATGCTGCTCGGATGGTAGCTGGAGATCAAAAGATGTATCTGCTACAAAACCTGTGGGGGATGGAGAGCGTGCTTCCTGGTTTAAGTTGATGGCACATGAAGCAGAGAGTAGGCGGAGATTACTTGTGATGTGAACATTAGTTGCAAACAATGAATTTACTAGAGTGTAAGCTTTACATGTAAGTTCCATTTTACCTTTTCATTTTAAGAAATATTATCAAATCTTTAGCAAAGATTTGTTATCTCCAAAGTCATTTCATGTTCAGCAATAGTAGTTAGGAGTGGTTCTCCCCATTCAAAAAATTTCAATTCCAGCCCCCATCTCAAAAAAAAAAAAAAAAAAAAAAAGTCACAGTACAACTTTGCCACTGCTAAGTAGCCAACTGCTGTGTAGTAAGGCAAGTCACTACATTTAGCTTTAGTTTCTGACAAAAATTCATGGAAATGAGAAAGGCTTAGTGTGTGAGACAAAAAATGAAGTTCACCAATGACATCACTAGTGCAATAATACATGCCAAGATTCAGATTATTTTCCTTAAATCCTATCTGCTGATGAATAAAACAGTAAATAACTATATGCTTTACACATCTTACAATTTCCCTTTGTAACTTCATCAAAGATTTGAACACATCTTCACAGATTCCATTTCAGCTCGTACTGAATTAATGCTTTATTACTTTCTTTGTAAAAATTCTCACCTGTAGATCATTCCACACAGTCTATTCAGAGAGGCTCATCCTTCCATCACCACAAATTCATCAGTGACTCTACTAATAAACCATAACCAAGCAGCATTAGCAACATCTGTTGACTAATAAAGACCCAGAGAAAACCACACAAAATTATTTGTCTTGCTTTTTAATCAACTCTTGATGTAGCATCCCACATCCTCAACTCTTTGGGCAACTGTTCTCACCTAACGTTTAACAAGTTTATTTTCACTGGATACACCTCCTTAGCGCTACAATCAAACATGATTTAATTAAGTCACTATTGATGAGCAGCTTTTCTTATTTGGCTAACAACAGTGCTCATCAGACAATTTGCTTGCAGCCTCACTTTTATTTTTTCATTTTTTCTAAAGAAATTCTGCTGTGAATAGACATTTTATGTTAAATTGCCAATTTTTCTGATTGCTGCCTTCCTGTGGATTGGGAAACCTGTGATGAGCACCCCCTCTGGTTACGTCAAGGCATGCTGTATTCTTTCGGCACAGTGCCAGGGGATAATAAACAACGCTCTGCCACCTAATCTAGTAACAAAATTATCCTCACTACACTATACCGTTAACAGTAAGACATTCAAAGTATACCTTTCTTTTGTTTGGGATGATGGCTATGCTCTGATCATCAAAAATATCAAAAACAAAATAAAAACAGCAATACACGTCTCAAAACACTACTGAATTAGTTATAACTGTAAATTGTAACATGCTGATCATCAGTGCAATATCCCACAGTAAGCTCCTGCTGTAGGAGACCCAAGGCCACGCTCAGACGTGGTGACTCACTATAAGGAGACCCAAAATCACGCACAGCCCTGGTGACTCACTGTCAGGGAGACTGCTGCACTCAGGGCTAGAGCTGATTCTAGCCATCGGCGAGAGGAAAAGAACCTATTACGTGAAGACTGGAGGCATCATACGACAAGCTTCCTGTTTTCTCTCTCAGGAAGCGCCGTACACAAAGTACTCCTTTCTCCAGCAGTGACACGGATAACACACACGGATGATATTTTGGCATGTACGACATGCTACGACCTTGACATACAAGCCCACCCAAGGAGTGGCCAGTCTGACATTCAAGTAGTAAAGGCTTTACAGGAGAAAAATACAGAAACATGAGAACTCCATTACACACTTACTGCTGCTTCTTTGAAAAGAATAAGCCGATTTTCTGTAACCTATTCAGCAAAAAAGCAAACTTAGCAACCACCCTTAGTAAAAATTTAAGTCTACACAACCTACAGGAATATGGAGTGAAAAAAAAAAAACTGGTATCCATCATTGATCCATCAATCAATGATGTCACTTCTTAGAAAAGTAAGTTTTAAGAAGGGTATTAGAGGTTCGGATAAATTGAATAAACCAGACTTTCTCAACCAGTGTGCCAAGATAACTAATTAGTAGAAAAAATAATCTAAGTGATCACTTTCTCACTTCTCCCAAGACTCATACATGGCTGTTTACCAATCCAGATGCCCAGGAGAGAAGATAATCCACAGTGAATGCATACAACATTTGGGTTGTAAGTTTAGGCTTAATTCTCTCAGCACAAACTGAGAAAGGCTGGAATACGTGGCCAAGTCAGGAAACAGTGACACTTGAAAATGAAAATACACCATTACTGGGTCATAAAATCTTTTTTGAGAGTATCTGCATGCTAGTTGCTATTAGCATACAGACGCGAAGGATACAAACACATAAACCAACAGGAATAAATTAAGGTACAGATTAGAACCAGAAATATTGACAGAAAAGGCAAATAATGAGTCAATAAAAGGGGAACACAAGGATATGCGAGATCTGGAGCTGCTGTGAAGGTTCTCACTCATCAAACGAAAATCTTAGGTCTCAATAGCCTTGTTAATTCATGCAATCCAATTCACTTCGTAGAGTCAATGTTTTCCATTGTTTATTGGCCAAACATTAATAGCCAAAGCGATACCACTTTCTGGTGTTTTGATCTATATTTAACTCAACACAAGCTAAAATAAAATATCATTTTTATGATGTCTAGCAGACTATAAATGCTTCTAATCCTCCCACCAACCTTCAAAATCCTAAAGGTGAAGATCTACCACCTGTCAAAGTGGTTTCTGTTTGTCATGAGCCAAATTCTCCAAAAGTGAGTGTGACAGGCAAGCCACCAGACCTCAGGCTATTGAGTGTCCTGTGGGCCTCAGCTTCATCACCTGTGAAAAAAAGATTTTGAATCTCTAAAATCTTTTCTGGCTCCAACAGTCTCTGAATACATTTATCTGCCAAAAGGATTTTTAATTATCCAAGAATAGATTCGTATTAAGAAGGTGTGTGGGCAGTTGGTATTTGGCCATGGGGCTACAAATAATAAAGAAAATTTTAAATCGTTTGCAGAGCCTATCCCTAATTAAAAGGTTTTATTTTTTCCATCCCTTATTTAAAAGGAGGCCTCAGACCATTCTCATTAATTGCAAAAGATCTTAGGCAGTATAACCCATTACTAAATAGCTTAAATGAAACTGCTGTTCAAAACGCAAACTATCATGTGACTCTATGACCCATCCAAACACTTGGCAAGGAAATGTTACAAAGGACAAATCCATATGTTTACAATAGACATTTTAAAGCTAGACTAGTTCTTTCTCATCTAGTGTATCAAAATAAGGAGGCTATAAGTAAAACATCATAATTGTATAAAAGCCAAAGATGTGGGTTCTAGTCTGGTTGGCTAACTGGCTGGCTTTCTTTCATCCACACAAAATGGTTTGAATGGTTCAGTAATCTGATTACCCAAAATGCCTATGCTGTTTTACAAAGAATAATGGTGATAATGATAACAATCTCTTATACAGCAATTATATTTACCAGATGCTTGTCTAAGCTATATATATACAGGGATATACTTAATCCTTACAACAATCCTATGAAACATATTATTTTCATTATTATTCCTACTTGAGAGATGAGAAAACTAACAATGAAACCTGCCCAGAATTACACAGTCAAGCACTGAAGCCAAGATTTAGACCCAAGAAGTTTGGCTCCAGAATTATACTCTTAACACAGCCTAACAGACCTCTTTA
Organism: Bos taurus; assembly: GCF_002263795.3. NCBI lineage: Eukaryota > Metazoa > Chordata > Mammalia > Artiodactyla > Bovidae > Bos > Bos taurus. Next base: position 37,207,669 of record NC_037350.1, read on the forward strand.
ATAAAATGAGGCTGCAAATTTTAGCTATATCTATACTAAGGTGGTAGTTCTGGGCACATTATTTAATCTCTCCAACCTCAGTTTCTCTAAAATGGGAATAATAATGAAGACTTTACAGTGAAGTAAAACGTGTACCTCTCCTTAGCATTGTAAATAACAATATTTTGGAAAGCAAATTGGGTTTATATTCCAAGATCCATAAAAAGGTTCTTAACCTTGACATAAAATTCCACTTCTGTAAATTCACCCTAATGAATTTATGAATGTATTTGAAAATCTATGCTCTTTAATATGTAATAGTACAAGTCAGACATGTCAAAGCTAACTGCACTTAAGACCAAGTCACTCCAGTCATGTCTGACTCTTTGTGACCCATGGACTGTAGCCTGCCAGGCTCCTCTGTCCACAGGATTCTCTAGGTAAGAATACTGGGACAGGTTGCCATGTCCTCCTCCAGCGAATCTTCCCGACCCAGGTTGCCTGCATTCTCTGCATTGCAGGTGGATTCTTTACCCATGAAGACACCTGTCCATTGAGTCGGTGATGCCATCCAACCATCTCATCCTCTGTCGTCCCCTTCTCCTCTTGCCCCCAATCCCTCCCAGCATCAGGGTCCTCTCCAATGAATCAACTCTTGGTATGAGGTGGCCAAAGTACTGGAGTTTCAGCTTTAGCATCAGCCTTTCCAAAGAACACCCAGGACTGATCTCCTTTAGAATGGACTGGTTGGATCTCCTTGCAGTCCAAGGGACTCTCAAGAGTCTTCTACAACACCATAGTTCAAAAGCATCAATTCTTCAGCACTTAGCTTTCTTCACAGTCCAATTCTCACATCCATACATGACCACTGGAAAAGCCATAGCCTTGACTAGATGGACCTTTGTTGGCAAAGTAATGTCTCTGCTTTTGAATATGCTATCTAGGTTGGTCATAACTTTCCTTCCATGGAGTAAGCATCTTTTAATTTCATGGCTGCAGCCACCATCTGCAGTGATTTTCGAGCCCAAAAAAATAAAGTCTGACACTGTTTCCACTGTTTCCACATCTATTTCCCATGAAGTGATGAAACCAGATGCCATGATCTGAGTTTACTGAATGTTGAGCTTTAAGCCAACTTTTTCACTCTCCTCTTTCACTTTCATCAAGAGGCTTTTTAGTTCCTCTTCACTTTCTGCCATAAGGGTGGTGTCATCTGCATATCTGAGGTTATTGATATTTCTCCCGGCAATCTTGATTCCAGCTTGTGCTTCTTCCAGCCCAGCGTTTCTCATGATGTACTCTGCATAGAAGTTAAATAAGCAGGGTGACAATATACAGCCTTGACGTCCTCCTTTTCCCGCAACCATCAGGTGTCACTAAATATTACTAAAATTTGCTTTCAGCACCAACAGAACCTCATTCTCACTCTCTCCTCATAGGCATTGGACACAAAATTTTTTTTTTTAATATGAAAAAAATTTGGGAATTCCCTGACGGCCTAATGGTTTGGCCTTGGAGCTTTCATTGCCAGGGCTTGGGTTCAATCCCTGGTCAGGGAACTAAGATCCTACAAGCCATGAGATGCACCAAAAGAAAAATACATGAAAAATTTTTCAAAATTTTGTTTGCTTTTACTGTTATTGTTTTGCTTCTTACTTTGCATGTTATTGACAATTATGGTAGTAAAATGGAAAAATAAACATAATAGTAGAAATAAGAATGAGAGAGAAATTGGAGGAAGCAAAAAGGGGTCTTAACAGTTTCATTCTTTAGAAGTGAAATCAGGTGTTTCACAGAGTAGGCAGAGGATCAACATTCAAAAGATCATGGGTTTCCTGAATTCCAGAGTGAAAATAGTATGTGACAACAGATGACACAATTCTCAACAGTAATCAATTTACCAAAGAGGCCTACCCAGTTGACTTGTTGCAAAAGTGATATCCTCCTGTTGTACAAGTCCATTTTCAGCCATCATATATGAGACAAGTTCTGTTCTATTCATTCTTTATATTTGCAGCCATTTCTAGGCACATAGCTCTGTGTGTCACACATTAAAAAAAAAAAAACCTGATGATTATTATATTAAATGAAGATTAAAACATGGTTACTTATCAGTTAACTTAAACTACATTAGTAATAAAAGACTCATGAGGCAGTGATAAGATAGGTAAACCTTGTTTCTTTCACTGCATTTAGTAGAGGATTTGATACATACAGATACCTGTAAATGCTGAATAACCGAACTGAAGAATAAACAAATGAATATATGAACAAACCAATGAATAAAGTATATGATCATCAATAATGACTAGGGATATTGTTCAGTCAGAAGGGTTATCAGTCCTAAATAAATTGATCCATCCATACATACCTCGTTCCCAAATATTTATAGAAGGGTAGAGGAGAGAAACAGAGATGGGCAAAGGAAGTGGGGGAAGAGGAGAACAGACTAAAAATCTCATTTCAGACAGTTTGTTTTCCTCGAGAGCAATAATGGAACAACATATAAAAGGTACTCTGCAAGGTACAAAGACTTTCCGAAATCTGTATTATCTCTCACCATTAATATTTTAAGGACAACCTAAAAAGAACCACAAAAATACACATTACAAATCACAGACCTATATACATTGTTTAAAAATAGAAAACCAGGATTTTTTTTTTTTTAGTTTTTTTTTTTTCTAATTTTATTTTATTTTTAAACTTTACATAATTGTATTAGTTTTGCCAAATATCAAAATGAATCCGCCACAGGTAAAGATGACCTCGTCTTAAATCCTGTTTCCTTAGTGGATTTACAGAAAAACAGACATTCCTTAGAGATGACTTCATCAGATAAAGTACAGGTCTTAACTACATGCACTATTGCCTTTTTAAAAAGCCAAACAAAACATTCTGCTTTGTTAGGGTTAGCAAAAATAAAACAACTAGTGTGCTACCCTGCTGAGATGTAGCAGAATAAAAATAAAGTGGTTTCAGAAATGAATATAAAATATATATTATTTTTGTATTGAAAAACTGACAGGCTTTTATTACATGTGTGTCCAATTATACTTAATTAAAGTTGAGCAACCCAAGTATTGGGGTTATTCTCCCCTTCCTGACAAGACTGGAAAACAAGTCTTCCTGAAGCAACAGGAAAACTGACAAATGGCAGTGCTTTGGGAACGTCCATTCATCCACTCCTGTTGTGCCCTTTTAAGTGCAGCCTGGACTTTCCAGGTGGCTCGGTGGTAACAAATATGCCTGCCAATGCAAGAGGAGCAGGTTCAAGCCCTGTGTCGGGAAGATCCCTTGGAAAAGGAAATGACAACGGACGCCAGCATTCTTGCCTGGGAAATCCTATGGACAGAGGATCCTGGTGGACTACGATCCACGGGGTCGCAAAGAGTCGGGCACAACTTAGCAACTAAACAACAGCAAAGCGCACCCTAACTCAAGCACCGATTTAAAAACAAAACAAACCAAAAACAAACAAACAAACAACCAGAGAGGAGTGCGTACTTATCACCCATCTCTAAAGCTGTATGACTGAGCAGTCCTAGCCTTTACACATCAGAATAGGAACCTCAGATTCTGTCCCACTAGATAAACTTAATGTATCTTAAGAGGTATCTGACACAGTAAAACCTAACAGCAGAAATTCTCCCAGTCCATCTTCACTTGACAGCCCATGTTTTCCATTCTCCTCATAAAATCACGGGGCCCAGAGCATCTTTTTTGAGTTTAGTTGACTATTCTGTAGACTGGCTTCACTTTCTGCTAACCAAACAACTATGGTTCCGATGCAAGGAAAAATACAAAACTATGCTAGAAGCCAGTGAGCCTGTGGTTTACTGGGAAAAGAACTGGTTAGATGATGTAGTTTAAGTTACAACTCTGTCACTTACTCCTCCATGGTCTTAAGGAAACTGCAATCTAGTGAAGCCTGAGGTCTAGCTTCTGTGTAGTTTTGACTGTTGTTGCTGTTCAGTCACTAAGTCATATCCAACTCTTTGCGACCATGGACGGCAGCACACTAGGCTTCCCTGTCTTCACTATCTCTCAGAGTTTGCTTAAACTCATGTCTATTAAGTTGGTGATGCCATTCAACCATCTCATCCTCTGTTGCCCCTTTCTCCTCTTGCCTTTAATCTTTCCCAGCATCAGGATCTTTTCCAATAAGTCAGCTGTTCACATCAGGTAGCCAAAGTATTGGAGCTTCGGCATCAGTCCTTTCAATGAATATTTAGGGTTGATTTCCTTGAGGGTCAACTGGTTTGATCTCCTTGCAGTCCAAGAGACTTTCAAGAGTCTTCTCTAGAACCACAGTTTAAAAGCATCAATTCTTCAGATAGCAGTAAACAATTATCATTGCATGAACAGATACTACATGCTATGCATTGTGTTAATTACTTTAAACATATGATCTCTTTAAATTCTCACAACACAATTACTACCCTCTTTTATAGGTGAGCCTATGGACTGTGTGCTGCAGTCCATGGGGTCGCAAAGAGTTGGACACGACTAAGCGACTGAACTGAACTGATAGATGGGAAAATTGAGATCTATAGAGGGGCTGAATAACATACAATATCACAAAGCAAATGATAAAATGATGAGGCCATATTTGACCCCAAGGAATCTCAAGCTCTCTCTGCCTAGCCTTTCTCCTACCATTCCCTTATTCAAAATACCACCACACTGATCCACTCATCATACTCGGTATGAGACACTGCCTTTCACAAGTCAATATCACTGTTCATGGTAATAGGAGGGGGTGCCTGCTTAAACTACTTTTGAACCCACCTATGAGATACACTTTGAGAGACAGGATTCACTTTTCAGGGAAGCTCCTCCTAACTCATCCAAACAATCCATCATGCTCGTAACAACTCTGTTCACTCTTGTATTGTTGTACTTACAACATTACCATTTAAGTGTTTTGTGCTTCTTTCACTCTGTCTCCTGTGGAATTCTTAAGGGCAGACAACAAACTAACGCACCTTTCAACTCTCTGCACTTAATAAAGGTTCAGCCATGTTTGTTGAATAAATCAATGTCCAAAAACAGGGTTCTTCAGTTTTCTTAAAGAACAAATATAAAAGACTTCTATACATGAAATAAAATGATAAACCTTCTAAGCTATAAAAGCATTTGTAAGTATCTATAACTAATGTATATCCTCACTATACAATCTCTAAACCTGAAAAAAATTGTGAACCATTCTATTCAATTAACTTTAAGGTTTCTTTAATGATATGTTGAAATTTGTTGTTCTTCAGTTGCTCAGTCATGTCTGACTCTTTGTGACCCTATGGACTGCAGCACACCAGGCTTCCCTGTTCTTCACTATCTCCCAGAATTTGCTCAAATCCATGTCCATTGAGTTGGTGATGCCATCCGACCATCTCATCCTCTGTTGTCCCCTACTTCCTCCTACTTCCAGGAGGAAGACCCAGCAACAAGGTCTTTTCCAATGAGCCAGCTGTTTGTGTCAGGTGGTCAAAGTATTGGAGCTTCAGCTTCAGCATCAGTCCTTACAATGAATATCCAGGGTTGATTTCCTTTATGTCTTGATCTCCTCGGGGTTTAATCTCCTTGCTAAAATTTGAATACTTCTAAATTTAGCTTTTTTATCCAAATTCAGAGTTCTTCTAGCTTCATCAAAGTAAACAATTTTGTTGATCAGAGAAATATAGTAAGGAAAATGCACTGTTTAGTTACAATGACATTATAGACTGTAACATGCTAGAACTTGAAATGGCTTTTAAAAATCAGCTATTATATATAATTACTAAAAAAGTTATATATTCATTTCAAAGTTTATATAAAATAATGCTACATAAAAAAGAAGTTACAAAATTTAAGAATAAATCTCCACCTTAACACTGCCTAAAATTTTTAACTGGGCCACTTAAAGCCATTTATTAAAATGGCTTGCATTTCAAAATTTTGCAACTTAATGATAATTACTTCACAGGTATGAGCCAATAGTGCCATCCACTGTTCTTATAAATGATCTTGCCCAAATACAGTTTTTATGATGCACTAAAAATAAGATTACTTTAAAATTTTATTTGCACAATAGTTAAGTGGAAATAAGGTATCTAGGGTTTCACTGAAGATATGAAAAAAGCTGCAAATTTCAGGACAACTAGTTCTGGGATAAAAGCAAAAATGTAACAAGTTCAAAATTGACATGAATGCTTCAATTTCACACATTTAATTTTTTGAGATAAGTTTCACTTCATTCATGGTCCAAATTAACATTTTTTCTCTACAAAACAACCATCTATAGCCAGAGAGAAGTAATTAGAATTATATTCCAGCACAGCCAGAGAACTTCCTGCATTTAAGTAACCCTGCTGTCACTGAAATACTAAAATGCTTCTGAAGTGAATATTTTGAGTAAGACTGCTATACAAGCTATGGGTGAGACTAAGATTAATTTTTCTCCATTTATTTATCAAACATTCACTTAAAACTCAACAAGTGAAATAGGAAGTTGAGGAGCTGATGATTCTCAGATAAACTCCTAACCTTAAATTCTAGTACCAGCACCTTTCCAGCCAAAAAAGTACAAAGGGTGAAGAGAAAGGATGGCGGGGGTGGCTTGGAGAATGCTGATAGAGAACAGGATACAGCAAGACCATAATGTTATGGAAAACACTTATTGAAACGCCCATGATGTGTCAGGCTACGTCTACAGCACGTAGTATGTGTCAAAACTTACAAAATAGATCTGCTCTTAGAAGTTACCCAACATATCTGAGTCATGGAGCTAGAAAATAACAGTGTCTATGACTCTAAACCCCAAGCACAGAGGTCCCTTCGATGAACCATAAACTCTATCTTCTCTGAAATACACTGGAGCCACATTCCAGGCTCATTACTAAGAGATATTTCCTGGCCTCCATAAGCTTGCAGAAGCACAAGAATAATAACAGTTATCTACTGACCTTAGGGATGTGCCAAAAAAATAGTTATAACCTTAAGTTTGAAGATTCATGTGGCCCTGTTAGGACTTCTATAAGTTACTTTCGAAAACCCTAATGTCAAGGGTGTAACATAAAACTGTATGAGTTATTTTAAGCTACAACTGAGAACAGACACCTTTTGCTAGTACTTAATTAGAAAGATTACCTTCCAGAGATAATTGATACATTTTAGCTGTCTTTTATCTTTGGTCAACAGCACAGGCTTTGCAAATTAGCATAATAAATGACAGAAATAAATTTTGATTTCTGAAAGTAATGGCTGACTACTCAACACAAGTGCTTACTGATCAGCATAAAAGACAGTAGAAATGGGATCACATTACTGAAATCAGTGACTCTCAACATCAGCCGAGTGGCTGAAACATTTGCCGAAAGAGGGTAATAAATCTTGCAACACCCTAGCTGAGATTGATATTTATCAAACTGTAGTGACAGACCAGGATTTTTGTTTCCAACCTGTTGTAAACCAGTGTTTTTGTGAAATACAATGAAAAGGAATTATAAGACATGACGGCAACGTTAAACCATCTTAAAAGTTTCTAAGGTGCCTGCTCTCAGTTTCTGTAACTGTCACAGACAAGCCATCCACAGTTGTTAAGAAGTCGGCACTAGTCCGCAGATCACACTTCGGGTAGCATTGTCTCGGACCATTCAGTCCAGTCCAGTCCAGTCCACCTCACTCGCTCACTTACATCCAGCTCTTTGCAACCCCTTGGACTGAAGCACGCCAGGCTTTCCTGTCCATCATCAACTCCTGGAGCTTGCTCAAACTCATGTCCATTAAGTTGGTGATACCATCTCATCCTCTGTCGTCCACTTCTCCTCCTGCCCTCAATCTTTCCCAGCATCAGGGTCTTTTCAAATGAGTCAGTTCTTTGCATCAGATGGCCAAAGTACTGGAGTTTTAGTTTCAATGAAACTGCAGTCCTCCAATGAAAATGCAGGACTGATTTTCTTTAGGATGGACTGGATGGATCTCCTTGCAGTCCAAGGGACTCTCAAGAGTCTTCTCCAACACCACAGTTCAAAAGCATCAATTCTTCAGTGCTCAGCTTTCTTTATAGTCCAACCCTCACATCCATAACATGACTACTGGAAAAAACCACATCTTTGACTAGATGGACCTGTATTAGCAGAGTAATGTTTCTGCTTTTTAATATGCTGTCTAGGTTGGTCATAGCTTTTCTTCCAGGAGCAAGCATCTTTTACTTTCGTGGTTGCTGTCACCAGCTGCAGCAATTTTTAAAGGAGGTCACCATTATCTTCATTACCTTCACCATAGTTTGGTCTCCAGTCAAGCACAGGGGAGGGAACACAGTCCTGCCCATCAACAGAAAATTGGATTAAAGATTTACTGAGAATGGCGCTGCCCATCAGAACAAGACCCAGTTTTCCCCTCAGTCAGTCTCTCCCATCAGGAAGCTTCCATAAGCCTTTTATCCTTTCCCTCAGAGGGCAGAAAGAATGAAAACCACAATCACAGAAAACTAATCAAACTGATCACACAGACCACAGCCTTGTCTAACTCAATGAAACGATGATCCATGCCGTGTAGGGCCACCCAAGATGGACAAGTCATGGTGGAGAGTTCTGACAAAACATGGTCCACAGGACAAGGGAATGGCAAACCACTTCAGCATTCTTGCCTTGCTGCTGCTGCTGCTGCTGCTAAGTTGCTTCAGTCGTGTCCGACTCTGTGCGACCCCATAGACGGCAGCCCACCAGGCTCCCCCGTCCCTGGGATTCTCCAGGCAAGAACACTGGAGGGGGTTGCCATTTCCTTCTCCAATGCATGAAAGTAAAAAGTGAAAGTGAAGTCGCTCAGTTATGTCCAATTCTTCGCAACTCCATGGACTGCAGCCTACCAGGCTCCTTTGTCCATGGGATTTTCCAGGTAAGAGTACTGGAGTGGGGTGCCATCACCTTCTCCGTTCCTGCCTTGAGAACCCCATGAACAGTACAAAAAGGCAAAAAGATATGACACCACAAGATGAACTCTCCAGGTTGGTAGGGGCCCAATATGCTACTGGAGAAGAGTACAGAAGTCACTGCAGAAAGAATGAAGAGATGAACCAAAGCAAAAACAATGCCAAGTTGTGGATGCCGCTGATGATGGAAGTAAAGTCCAATGCTGCAAAGAATACTGCATAGGAACCTGGAATGTTAGGTCCATGAATCAAGGTAAATTCAGTTCAGTTCAGTCACTCAGTCGTGTCCGACTCTTTGCGACCCCATCAATCGCAGCACGCCAGGCCTCCCTGTCCATCACCAACTCCCGGAGTTCACTCAGACTCACGTCCATCGAGTCAGTGATGCCATCCAGCCATCTCATCCTCTGTCGTTCCCTTCTCCTCCTGCCCCAAATCCCTCCCAGCATCAGAGTCTTTTCCAATGAGTCAACTCTGCACATGAGGTGGCCAAAGTACTGGAGTTTCAGCTTCAGCATCATTCCCTCCAAAGAAATCCCAGGGCTGACCTCCTTCAGAATAGACTGGTTGGATCTCCTGGCAGTCCAAGGGACTCTCAAGAGTCTTCTCCAACACCACAGTTCAAAAGCATCAATTCTTTGGCTCTCAGCCTTCTTCACAGTTCAACTCTCACATTCATACATGACCACAGGAAAAACCATAGCCTTGACTAGATGGGCCTTTGTTGGCAAAGTAATGTCTCTGCTTTTGAATATGCTATCTAGGTTGGTCATAACTTTCCTTCCAAGGAGTAAGCGTCTTTTAATTGGAAGTGATCAAAGAGGAGATGGCAAGAGTGAACATCAACATCTTAGGAATCAGTGAACTAAAATGGAGTGGAATAGGAGATTTTAGTTCAGATGACCATTATATCTACTATTGTGGGCAAGAATCCCTTAGAAGAAATGGAGTAGCCCTCACAGTCAACAAGAGTCTAAATGCAGTACTTGAGTGCAATTTCAAAAATGACCGAATTATCTGTTTGTTTCCAAGGCAAACCATTCAATATCACATTAATCCAAGTCTATGCCCCAACCAAGTAATGCTGAAGAAGCTGAACCTGAATGGTTTTATGAAGATCTACAAGATCTTCTAGAACACACACCCAAAAAAGATGTCCTTTTCATTACAAGGGACTGGAATGCAAAAGTAGGAAGTCAAGAGATACTGAGAGTAACAGGCGAATTTGACCTTGTAGTACAAAATGAAGCAGGTCAAAGGGTAACAGAGTTTTGCCAAGAGAACGCACTGATCATAGTAAACACTCTCTTCCAACAACACAAGAGATGACAAGGACATCACTAGATGGTCAACACCGAAATCAGACTGATTATATTCTTTGCAGTCAAAGATGGAGAAGCTCTATACAGTCAGCAAAAACAAGACCGGGAGTTGACTGTGGCTCAGATCATGAACTCCTTATTGCCAAATTCAGACTTAAAGTGAAGAAAGTAGGGAAAACCACTAGACCATTCAGGTATGACCTAAATCAAATCGCATACAATTATACAGTGGAAGTGACAAAAAGATTCAAGGGATCAGAGCTGATAGAGAGCCTGACGAACAATGGACAGAGGTTTTTGATACTGTACAAGAGGTAGTGATCAAGACCATCTCCAAGAAAAAGAAATGCAAAAAGGCAAAATGGCTGTCTGGGGAGGCCTTACAAATAGCTGTGAAATGACGAAAAGCAAAAAGCAAAGGAGAAAAGGAAAGATATACCCATTTGAATGGAGAACTCCAAAGAATAGCAAGTAGAGATAAGAAAGCCTTCCTTAGTGATCAATGCAAAAAAATAAGAGGAAAACAACAGAATGGGAAAGACTAGAGATCTCTTCAAGAAAATTATAGATACCAAAGGAATATTTCATGCAAAGATGGGCACAATAAAGGACAGAAACGTTCTTTAGACGTTAGAAGGACCTAACAGAAGCAGAATATATTGAGAAGAGGTGGTAAGAATACACAAAAGAACTATACAAAAAAGATCTTCATGACCCAGATAACCACATGGTGTGATCACTAACCTAGAGCCAGACATTCTTGAGTGTGAAGTCAAGTGGGTCTTAGGAAGCTTCACTACGAACAAAGCTAGTGGAGGTGATGGAATTCCAGTTGAGTTGTTTCAAATCCTAAAAGATGATGCTGTGAAAGTGATGCACTCAATATTCCAGCATATTTGGAAAATTCAGCAATGGCCACAGGACTGGAAAAGGTCAGTTTCATTCCTATCCCAAAAAAAGGCAATGCCAAAGTATGTTTAAACTACCACACAATTGCACTCATCTCATAAGCTAGCAAAGTAATGCTCAAACTCTCCAAGCAAGGCTTCAACAGTACTTGAACCATGAACTTCAGATGTTCAAGATGGATTTAGAAAAGGCAGAAGAACCAGAGATCAAATTGCCAACATCCGCTGGATCATCGAAAAAGAAGAGACTTCCAGAAAAACATCTGCTTCTGTTTTATTGACTACGCCAAAGCCTTTGACTGTGGATTACAACAGACTGTGGAAAATTCTTCAAGAGATGAGAATACCAGACCACCTGACCTGCATCCAGGAGTTAGAACTGGACATGGAACAACAGACTGGCTCCAAATAGGGAAAGGAATACATCAAGGCTGTTTATTGTCACCCTGCTTATTTAACTTATATGCAGAGTACATCAGGTGAAATGCCAGGCTGGATGAAGCACAAGCTGAAATCAAGACTGCGAGGAGAAATATCAATAGCCTCAGATATGCAGATGACACCATCCTTATGGCAGAAAGTGAGAACTAACGAACCTCTTGATGAAAATGAAAGAAAAGAGTGAAAAAGTTGGCTTAAAACTCAATATTCGGAAAACAAAGATCATGGTATCCCGTCCCATCACTTCATGGCAAATAGATGGGGAAACAATGGAAACAGTTTGATCCTTAAGGACACTATTCTGTCTTGGTCCCTCCTTTACACTCACTCTCGACACTGGGTAGAGGATTCTGGCTGCCTGAGGCTAATCATACTGTCTCATCTGACTCAAGTGACCCTTTCCTGCAAGGTCTGATTTAATCACCCAGAACAGGTAGAAGGTGCCAGTTTACTTAAACTCTGATTGCAGATTTTGCGCTGGGACTTGCTTTCATTATAACCTGACAGCTGGGTTGTAGAAAGCAAACTAATCCTCATTGGTAGCTACTACTGTCCATCAAAAAACCTCTAGAGTTACACATGACAAAATTGACTTACATTAATTTATAGTCAATCAGTGGTCTATATGTAAAAAAAAGATTCTGACCCATAAATGTTAAGTAAATGAGTGACTATTAAGTCTGCTGAATGCTTTTTGGAACATGTTTTATCTTGAGATACAGTCTCCTAGAGAAAGGTGTCGGGACCTGAATGTCTCTGAGGATGGCACCAGGCTTAGGGAACTTTTCTCAGGAGAGCAGATTCAGAATAGGGACATAGTTAATACAATCAAGACATGTGAACAGAACAGTACAGTATAACTGAGCAAAAAAGAACATCTTATTTATCAACACTATGCTAAGATATTAACAAATTACAAAATATTAGAAAGATTCAGCCTAACAAAAGTGTGATACTGCATATATTCAACCCTCCAAGGATCTCTTTGGAACCTTAATTCAAGCTTTATAAGAACACTTACAATTAAATGCCTCCAAAAATTTTTTCTAAACAGAACATTATTTTCTGAAAGCTATAATTTAAAAGTAACATTAAAAAACAGCATTTGAGGTTTACATTTTCCACGTATGTACTGATAAGGGCAGTAGTCTTGTTTGATGACAAAGGTCAAGGAAAAGATGACCATTTCTCTGTGTGGCTGTCACATCTCATAGAAGGGCAGTGAGAAGATAACTGAGGGTCTCACATCTCTTACCTCCAGAGGTCTCAGGAGTCACTGCTGTGTACCCTCACCCCTAGACGAGGGTCATGCTGGAACCTATGAGCATTCATTCCCCAGAATATGGAACAGAATAAGCTCCCCACAGAGGAGGTGCTATTTACTCTGCATTTAGAGCCTCGTGTTTTATTTATTTATTTATTTTTAAATTTTATTTTATTTTTAAACTTTACATAATTGTATTAGTTTTGCCAAATATCAAAATGAATCCATCACAGGTATACATGTGCTCATGTTTTAGATTATTTCAGTCAGTATTGGTCACCTTTTGACTCCAGAAATGTTTATCTTTGTATATGTCATAATATCTAACACAATACCTGGTAATGTGGTAAGCAATAATCATTGTATTTTCAAATGCATTGTGATTATATCAAGTTAATAACTACTTCATGTTTTACCATTAGAACCAGAAAGATAACCAAATGTTACTAGTAATTCTGTGTCTCTAAAAATAACATCACTTATATGAGAGAAATTCGCACTTTTGCTCTTTCATTCATTCAGTCACCTACCTATCTAGCTCTGGAATAGGGACTTATAAATTCTGGACATTACAGAAAAAAGTTAAAACATCCAAATTAGTTTATTTTCCCAAAGCTCAAGTGTCATGGGGCGGGGAGGGGAAGTAACAGATACTTTAAAAATGAAAATGAATTGAAGTATGTAATTTCAAAAAAATTAGATTCCCCTTAAAAGTTCCCATATACCATCATTTTATGTCTGGCAGATGGCAAATAACAAGAAAGACAAGATAAATTTTAAAAGAGAAAGTATCAGTAAAGTATTACAGGGTCAGAGGGTATTTTCTAAGACGTGTTTAGCCTTGTGGAGGATTATCCCTTCAAATTGGTGATAATCTGATAGTAGTGTCTAAAAAATGACATACCTCATATCAGAACCTCTGAGCAGCATCCAACTCCTGGCTTCGGAAGAACAAAAATTGCCAAGGGACTGTCAAAAATGATGACTTTAATAGTGACAGAGAAGGCAAAATGAACCAGAGATTTTCTTTATGGCCCAATTTCTGATTTTTAACCTTTTGTCCCCAGCACTATGTTCTATCTCCACACTCCATTCTCACTACTAAACAATAAATAACCAAATAAAGCAATCACATAAATGGGGTCCCTGGACAAAACACTGAGCTTTTCAACCTCAGCATACTTCCTCCTTTTATGCACATGTTGACTCCCCATTATACTGACCAGAACACTTGACTGATACGCTTCTACATAAATATCCACAGATTTCCTACTCTCCTGTGTGTCAGAACCATGACCTCACTCCATGAATGTAATGAAAGGGAAAAAAAAATTAGAAACAAAAAAACACTCTGGATGCATCTTCAAATTTCATTAAATATATCCTCAGAAACAAGATTATTTCTGGCCAAATATTTAATTAGAATCTCAGATTGTATATGGCTTCCAGTTTACAGAAAATGCCAAGGGTAGAATATCAGCTGAACATTACCATCAAAGGCAGAAAAGAGGGGAAGAAGAAAAGTGATAAATCCTAGGTGGGTGTTGTTCTGATCAAGCACTGGCTGTATCTGAAGTCAGTGGCGTCAAAAAGAGACCATGGCATTAATGTATCAACCACAGCATAAAGGAATGTGACACAGAACCTCCACCCTCCATCCTGCCTGACGGCATGGAGGGACTGGACATCTTTCTCTAAATCAGTGAAAATCTTTAAGAAAAATGAAGTGATAAGTTCTACAATTAAACTTATGTCCTTAAATCCTATCTCTAAGGAATTATGAAAGCATCTTTCTCCCAGCACTTACCTATCTACCTATTTCACAACTGTCCCTGTTCAGTTTCTGTCAATATATTTCTAATCCTTACCTCTCTGCCTCTATAAACAAGCTCAGAAAAATCTTTCTGAAGACCATCTCTCTCACTTTATAGTTGAACTCCTCCAAACAGTAATCATCGTTTAGCAAAGCCTACTAATTTCTAACAAAATTTCTAATTTTCCCGCTCTTTCAAAGTGGTTCACCTATGCAATTAAGACACTTGCCCCTTGGAAGGAAAGCTGTGACAAACCTAGACAGCATATTAAAAAGCAAAGACCATACTCTGCTGACAAAGGTCCATTTAGTCAAGCTATGGTTTTTCCAGTAGTCATGTACAGATGTGAAAGTTGGACCATAAAGAAGGCTAAGCATTGAAGAACTGATGTCTTTGAACTGTGGTGATGGAGAAGACTCTTAAGAATTGCTTGGACAGCAAAGAGATCAAACCAATCAATCCTAAAGGAAATTCACCCTAAATATTCATTGAAAGGACTGATGCTGAAGCTCCAATATTTTATTCACCTGATGTGAAGAGCTAATTCATTGGAAAAGACCCTGATGCTGGGGAAGATTGAGGGCAGGAAGAGAAGGGGGTGACAGAGGATGAGATGGTTGGACTGCATCACCGACTGAATGGACATGAGTTTGAGCAGTCCAGGAGATAGTGAAGGACAGGGGAGCCTGGTGTGCTGCAGTTCATAGGTTTGCAAAGAGTTGGACAGGACTTAGCAACTGAAGAGCAACAACAATCCCAGTATTACTTCTCCTTAAGGAATCAGAAGTAATAGTTAGACATTACACATTCATAAAACCTTCACCTCTGACTAGTTCTACTTCATAAATAATTCCTCTCTCTTCTTTTATTTTCTGTACACAGGCACTGACCATTCACCTTCAATGACCTCAATTCTCACCCCCTCCAACTAAGGCTTCTTTTCAGCTTTGTACTTCTACCTCCAACCGCTCTTTGGAACTTCTAGCTCCATGGTAACAAATAAATCCACTGAAGAATGCCAAAGCCCATCTTCTTAACCATTTCACAGTTCTGCCACCCTAGCTTTTCATTCCCAAAACTACCACCTAGGCACTTGTTCCTTCCTGGCTGGGTTGCTATCAGAACCACAGGCAAGAAACATGGGTAGCCTACAGATACTGATGTGCTGTGTGTGTGTGTGTGTGTGTATGTGTGTGTGTGTGGTGGTGGTGTGTGGGGGGGGTGTGTGTGTGTGTGCTGGGTTGATATCAGAACCACAGGCAAGAAACATGGGTGGCCTACAGATACTGATGTGCAGTGTGTGTGTGTGTGTGTGTGTGTGTGTGTGTGTGTGTGTGTGTGTGTGTGTGTAGCATTGCAAATGTTATTATAAGGCAAAGATTATTCTGTCCCCTCACTTGATATGACCCCTTGTTCCTATGAACCCACAAAAATACCTGATGGGAACAGTGGATAAGTCACAGTCTCGGCCACCTACTAGCTGCAGGACAATGTGAAGTCACCAAACTTCTCTGTAACCTAGTTTCCTCATCTACTAAAAAAAATCTCCTGGGCTCTTCTGAGGATTAAATACAGGAAAAAGTACGCATTTCACAGAATTGTGTCTGGCACATATTAAGCAACATACATTGTTGTTGCTATTGTTTAGTCATACTCCTTGCCCAATTTGGAACCAGTCTGATGTTCCATGTCCGGTTCGAACCGTTACTTCTTGACCCTCATACAGAAGACAGGTTTCTCAGGAGACAGGCAAGTTGGTCTGGTATCCCCATCTCTTTCAGAATTTTCCACAGTTTGTTGTGATTCACACAGTCAAAGGCTTTAGTGTAGTCAATGAAGCAGATGTTTTTCTGGAAATCCCTTGCTTTCTCTATGATCCAATGAATGTTGGCAATTCGATCTCTGGTTCCTCTGCCTTTTCTAAATCCAGCTTGTACATCTGGAAGTTCTTGGTTCATGTACTGCTAAAGTTTAGCTTAAAGGATTTTTGAGCATTGCCTTGCTAGCATGTGAAATGAGCACAATTGTATGGTAGTTTGAATATTCTTTAGCACTGATATATACATTAGCAATGATTAATTTTATTCTCACTTGTATTGAGTCATATCCCTATAGCTTTATCATCCTATTAGACAAACATGTGCCTATTTATGTCTACAAGGAGTCCTTACCCCATAAGGGACAGTCTAGAAATAAGAGTGACATTGGACAAGGGGCAGCTGACCTCAAAAGGTTCATCTCAAAAAAAAAAAAAAAGAACATTGTAAATTGGGACAAGGAACAGAGTGGACCAAATTTATACATGCAATACAGCAAACATGAGTAGGATGAATAATTGAACATAAAATTGGGACAGTATAGAAGGAAAAGATAAGTGTTATTTAAGAAATAAAGGTACTCATATTATACACAATATGATCAAATAAATAGTCATCTCAGCTCATCCACAATCTAGCATGATCTGAGAGTTTCAATTTGTTTCTTGGCTAAATCAACTAATATACCCTTTTACATTTTAAGTTAGAACTGTAAAACTGTATGGCAAAACCAATACAATATTGTAAAGTAATTAGCCTCCAATTAAAATAAATAAATTTAAATTTTAAAAAGTTACTTTGATAATTTACCAATACATGGAATGAAATTTGTTACAAATGGAATCCTTTCCCTAACTGATAAATACAACATTTAAATGAAATTTGTATATCCATATTTAATTTGAAAGCCATAAAACTTTGAAAAGTGTAAGATTTTGATCGAGGTGATCATTTTCACTTGAAAGAAATAATTACCCATAGAACTCTTAAAATATTTAAATATAAACGAAAAAAAAAAGCTATGAGTTCTATCAGAGGTTTAAAAAAAAATCAAGGTAAAGGTGTTAAGAGTGATATCGTTGACAAATAGTCACAGAGATGCTTTCATCTGGGAACAAGTGATAAGGCTCCAACTGACTCCGGAGAACGATTAGCAGTCGGAGAAGTTTAGAAACTCTTACCTCAAGGAGTGACAGTATGAACTGAATCCTCTTAACAGTGGAAGAATGTTTGCTGATTTACTTACTAAGGGGCTTTCCTATACAGTAATATGAGAGATGTAAGAGGATGAGAACATGAAAGGAAATATCCAGCAAGCTTGAAAAAGTCCACAGCCTCATTTTAAGAAACACTAAGTCCAAGAGAAGACAATGTTAAGTTATAATATAGGGGAAGAAATTTAACTTAATGCATTTACAATGGCTACCTAGGGGAAATTTTGAAAAACACATGGCCAAATAAATCAGAAATAATTTAAAAATACAACATTAATTCAACATTTATCGAGTACTCACTTTGTACTAGACACTGAAGTCAGAGGTAGTAACAGTGACAACTGAAATACTTTCTAAACTCACGATGCTCATGATGCAGTAGAAAATACAAATTATACCTTCTGAAAAGTGCCACAATCAAGGCAAACAGGCAATGCTGTAGGTGTAAAGGAAGGTATTCAGTCTGGGCATGAGGGAGGAACAAGCAGCCACCCAAAGACAGGTGCACACAACAGTGTCAGCAGGATTGCCCGAAGTGAGTGGAGAAGTCATAAGACTTGCTTGGGGCTGGGGGGAAGGTTCTGAATCTTCCACACAGAGCCAGAGTTAGTCCTGGACAAGTTCACAAAGTCAGCTGAAAGGCCTCCAGGGCTTTTAGGGAAAAATCAACATTCCTTGGTCTTTGGTCGCAGTGGTGGGATGAACCAGAAGGTGATGAGACAAGAGCAAAGATGACCAGTGACAAGACAGTTGCCATAGTGTAGGGGTAAAGGATGGCACGGGCTGGGAAAGAGGCAGGAAGATGCTGAAGCAGGAAAGATAAGTTCACCTGTTCTCAATGGGAAAGAGCATGAAGAAAGCAAAGGGCAGGTAAAGAACAATTTTTTAAAAGAGGGAAGGAAGATAAAATTTTAAAGGAGCAGGAAGGCTTAAATCTGTGGGAAATGTGAGGCAGATGCATAAATGGAGGGACCCCTAGAGGTTTAAATTTAAGTTTATTATCAGCCTATGATAATGTAGATCAAAGTGGGAAATAAGTAACTTTATCAGATGCAGTCATAATTTAAACAAAAGGAAATAAAACCAAGTATGACTGGTTATTCCAGGAGTTAAGAGTCAGGCAGAACTCAGAGTGCTTGATATCCAGTCACAATGTGTATTTATTTGCAGTTTAAGGCTCATAAAAGTAACACTGAAAAACCTTCATTTCAGATAGTTAAGAATCAGAATATGGTTAGGATCTTGGGCAATGTTTACTATAAAACCCACTCAAAAAATAGTCAAAGATGATGGGTGTAGTAACCATTTTACAGAATGAAATACTCTTCTTAAAAAGATTTTATCCAAGGGCAGAGCTGAAAAATAAAATCCGTGTTTATAACCAAAAAGGAAAAGTTAGAATAATGTTAATTTTTTTATTTTTTATCTTTATAAAGACAAAAATGTTTGCTGCAAATATAAGCGTAACTGTGTACAGGGAACATTTTAGAGGGAATGATATTCTGGTATGATTCTTTAAAAAATTCATTTTTTATTTTTCTTTCCCATGGAAATGTTCAATTACTTTCCTATATCATATAGCCAGGAAAACAAACAAACAAACAAAAACTAGAGTACACCGAATGTTTAACGAGTAAATGCAAGAGAAGCTTACCCAGTATTGATGGAAATGATTTCGATGAGTGGATTCTTCCTAATCTTTGGCAAATCCAGTCGTGCTCCCCCCAAACGTTTTCCATTATCCTTTTTCTGACCCAACAGTCTCACAGAGTGACCTTCAAATAAAGCACATAAATATATGTGAGCATGAGTCATACAACATCACTTTAATTTACTGCTTTCAACAAATCTGTTGATATTCGCATTTAACTTTTTCTTTTATAAAAAGAAGAAAACAGGCACCCTACGCCTGCGCGCTCCGCCAGCCCGGCCCCATCCCCCAGGTTTTTAGGGTGGTGGGGGGAGGGTGCGTCTCGGCGAGTCACGATGATGGCGACCAGCCTGTGGTGAGCTAGCGGATTCTCTGCTGCTTTCGCAGAGCCCCTCGCGCTTCCGACAGACCCACTGGCTGGTAACCAGGCCAAAAAAAAAAATTAAAAAAAATAAAAAGAAGAAAACAAACAAAATGACCCAGAGAAGATATAATCATTGACCTTAAGTAATACTACCAAAGGGAAAGGCAGCTGTGGCCAAGTCCTCCAGTCATAAGCGCCTTGCTTAGAATATTTGCACATTTATACTGCACAGATGAGAGAAACAGGAATATCTTCAGAGTGTCATTCCACAGGTCTGAGTGGTCTCTAACACAGACATGTATAGACAGTAGGAAGGGTTCACTTGGGCACTGGTCCTGAAGGCCAAGTGCAAAAGCAG
Source organism: Bos taurus (assembly GCF_002263795.3). Classification (NCBI taxonomy): domain Eukaryota; kingdom Metazoa; phylum Chordata; class Mammalia; order Artiodactyla; family Bovidae; genus Bos; species Bos taurus. The sequence continues at coordinate 37,227,709 of NC_037350.1, forward strand.
ATCATCTGCTCAAGGTAAACTGTCAATCAAAGAAGTAAAAAATAAAAAGCTGAGATAAAATGACACATGAGGGTTGGATATTTAAGAAAAAAAAGTTTTTAAACAATTTTTCAAAACCATTACAAAAGAATCAGAACACTAAGACCCATTAAAATTCTGAATTAAGCTGTGGTACATATACACAATGGAGTATTACTCAGCCATTAAAAAGAATACATTTGAATCAGTTCTAATGAGGTGGATGAAACTGGAGCCTATTATACAGAGTGAAGTAAGCCAGAAGGAAAAACATAAATACAGTATACTAATGCATATATATGGAATTTAGAAAGATGGTAACAATAACCCGGTGTACGAGACAGCAAAAGAGACACTGATGTATAGAACAGTCTTATGGACTCTGTGGGAGAAGGAGAGGGTGGGAAGATTTGGGAGAATGACATTGAAACATGTAAAATATCATGTAAGAAACGAGTTGCCAGTCCAGGTTCGATGCACGATACTGGATGCTTGGGGCTAGTGCACTGGGACGACCCAGAGGGATGGTATGGGGAGGGAGGAGGGAGGAGGGTTCAGGATGGGGAACACATGTATACCTGTGGCGGATTCATTTTGATATTTGGCAAAACTAATACAATTATGTAAAGTTTAAAAATAAAATAAAATTAAAAAAAATAAAAATAAAAAAACTGTAGACTTACAGACAAGTTGGAAGAACTGAACAAAGAATTTCCATCTGCTTGATATTTCCTAATTATTATTTTCCGTATTTACTTTGCCATTTTATTTATATATATATACATATGATTTTTTTAATAATATCACTGAGGTACATCCTGTATAACTCACCCATTGTACATACACAATTCAACAATTTTAAATAAACTTATACAGCTGTACAGTCATCATGACCCATTTTTAGAACATTTAGAACATCACCTCCAAAATTCCCTCAAGCTTATTTATAGTCTATCCCTGCTCCCATACCAAAGATACATTTTGTTAACCTATCAACCAGCTGATGAACATTTGGACTGTTTCCAATTAACCTTTTATAATAATGCTTCTATGAATATCTGAATACAGATCTTCATGCATATATATGTGTTCATTTCTCTTGGATAGATATCCAGGAAAATTGTGGGTTATGCTGTAAATTTAAATTTTATAAGAAAAAACTGTTTTTGAAAGTACTACCATTTTACATCCCACCAGCAATGTATGAAGGTTTGAGTTTCTCCACATCACCAAGACCTTATACTGTAACTTCTGAGAACAGCTATTCCAGTGAGCATGTAATGGTATATTACTGTGCTTTGAGTGACTATGCATTACATGATGATAATGATACTGAACACCTTTTCATGTGATTAGCCAACTGTAATGGTAAATTTTATACGTAAAGTTGACTGGGCCACAGGGTGCCCAGACATTTAGCCAAACACTATTTTGGGTGTGTCTGTGGGGGTGTTTCTGCATGAGACTGATATTTGAATTAGTAGACTTGAGTAAAGCAGATTGCTCAGCCTAACACTGGTAGGCCTAGTGCAATTAATCAAAGACTTGAATAGAACAAAAAGGCTGAGTAAGAGGGAACTCCTCCCATCTGACTACTGAGCTGAGTAAGCAGTCTTTGCCAGCCTTCAGACTCAGACTGAAATATTAGATCTTCTGGGGTCTCATGCCTTCCCAGTTGCCTACCAGAACTTACACTGTCAACTCTCCTGATTCTCTGGCCTTTGGGCTTGGACCAGAACTACACATCAGGTCTCTGGAGTCTTCATCTTGTTGACTACAGACATTGGGAATTCTCAGCCTCCATGATGGTGGGAACAAGTAACATAATAATACCTGCTTTTACACACACACACACACACCCTACTGGGCTCTCTTTCTCTGAGAGATGTCTACTCTAGTATTTTGCCAATATTTTAGTTGTAGTGTTTGTCTTATTATTGAATTATAAGAATTCTTTACATATTCTGGTTATATGACCTTTATGACATATATGATTTGTAAATATTTTCTCAGTCTGTGGCTTAGAGTTTCACTTTCATGATAGCATATTTTGAAAACTGAAGCTTTTTTAAATTTAATGAAGCTCAACTTACCTATATTTTATTTTATAGCTCATGCTTTGGGTGTCATATCTAAGAACTCTTTGACTAGACCAAAAGCCCAAAGATTTCTCCTACATTTTCTTCTGCAAGTTATATCATTTTCATTTTAATAATTGGGTCTAGGGCCCACTGTGTTACTTTTTTTGTTTTAATAAAGGTCTAACTTTATTTTTGCACACAGATATTCAACTGTCCCCGCTTCATTTCTTTTCCTTCTTCCTCCTTTGTGCTATTGTCATCACATATATTAACATCAGTTCAGTTCAGTTGCTCAGTCATGTCTAACTCTTTGCAACCCCATGGACTGTAGCCTGCCAAGTTCCTCTGTCCATGGAATTCTCCAGGCAAGAATACTGGAGAGAGTGGCCAGTCATTCCCTTCTCTAAGGGATCTTCCCAACCCAGGGATCAAAGCTGGGTCCCTTGCATTGCAGGCAGATTCTTTACCATCTGAGGCACCAGGGAAGCCCTCAAATAGTTGTATAAACCCAAAAATATAATGCTAGAATTGTTGTTTTATACAATTGCATGTTTTTTAAAATGTTAAAAATACCATGTACAGAGTACAATATATTTACCCACATAATCACCACTTCTGCTGCTGCTAAATCGCTTCAGTCGCATCCAACTCTGTGCGACCCCATAGACAGCAGCTCACCAGGCTCCACCATCCCTAGGATTCTCCAGGCTCCACCATCCCTAGGATTCTCCAGGCAAGAACACTGGAGTGGGTTGCCATTTCCTTCTCCAATGAATGAAAGTAAAAAGTGAAATTGAAGTCACTCAATCATGTCTGACTCTTAGCAACCCCATGGACTGCAGCCCACCAGGCTCCTCCGTCCATGGGATTTTCCAGGCAAGAGTACTGGGGTGGGGTGCCACTGCCTTCTCCAAATCACCACTTCTAGCACTCTTCATTTCCTCCTGGGAATTTCCAATTTGGCACCACTTTCTGCCTGAAAAATTATCTTTAATATTTCCTATAAACCAAGAAAAATTGGTATTTGGAAATGTCTTTAGTTTGCTGTTATTTGTGAAGGATACTTTTGCTAAATATAGAAATCTTGGTTGACAGTTTTGTTCTCTGAGTACCGAATGCATCACTCCACTGTCTTTGACCTCTGTTGCTTCTGATGAGAAGTCAACCATTAATCTTTTTGTTCTCTCACACATAGTATTAATATGTAATTTGTCTTATGCAATAAAGATTTTCCCTCTCTTTCAACGATGACTATGATGTGCATAGGTGCAGATCTCTGGGATTTTTCCACATGGAACTCACTTAGCTTTTTGGATCCAAAAGTAACAGTTTTCATCAACTTCTGGAAGTTTTCATCCAGTACTGTTAAAAAATGTTGTTGTTGTTATTGCTTTTTTATTGGATTCTTTTGTGACTCCCATGATGATACATCTGTTGGTGTGTCAGATGTCCCACTGGTCTCTGAGGCCTTTCTCATTTTTCATCTGCTCTTCTACCTAAGCCTGGTCTTTCTCCTAGTCTATCCACAAATGTTCTTCTGCCATCTTAGATCTGCAGTTGAACCTCTCTAATGCATGTTTCACTTCAGGTACTGTACTTTTCAACTTCAGATTTTCCACTGGTTCTCATATAATTTCCATTATTTTGTAATTCTTTATTCAAGTCACTGTCATCATCCTTTTCTTAAGACTTTTAACATCACTTCACTTAGTTCTATCAAGTCTCTGTCTTCTAAATCCACCACTTCTGGCCAAAGACAATTGATACTTATTGCTTTGTCCCACCTTGATTATGGTTATACTTGGTTTTGTTTTCATTTCATTGAAGCATAGTTGATTTACAAAGTTGTGTTTAATGTCTGCTACATAGCAAAGTGGCTCACTTACATGTATATTTGGTTTCTTTATATCTATTATAATATTCTATTAAATATTAGAAATTTTAGGTAATATATTGCAGCAATTCTCAATTCAAATTTATCTCCTAAAGGTTGCTGCTGTCTTTGTTTAGTAATTCACTAAACAATGGACTAAATCTGTGAATTCTATGTCTCCACAATGAACGGCCATTGATCTCCCTTCTTGGTTTTTTTGGCTTTTATGCCCCCAGACATAACTTTCTAGCAATCAATTCTCTATCTGCATAGCAAAGCTAAGTGAAGGACTAGTCAACATATGCTCAAATGCCTTAAGCCAGTAAAAGTCCTAACTACGTGTTGTTGACTAATCTGTGTGTGAGCTGAGAGCATTCAATGTTAGGGCCATTTTCAAGTCTGCCCCACCTTTTACTTTCTCCTGGACTTTTTTGGGTCCTCTCCCACCTTCTCAGGGTGTGCATGCAAGCTCCAACAGACAGGTAAGTTTAAGTGGCTTGGGCCCACTCTGGTCCCTGCTGGGCACATGTACCCTCTAATCAACTTTCAGTCTGTGAAGAGTTATCAAGCATCCTCTCTCTGTCTCACTTCCCAGAAGTCTCTGCTAAAGCTGTGGCTAGTCTGTCTGTCTACTACTTCTGCCAAACAAGCTACAACTTCAGGTATATAGAGTCAGAGACACTCCATCCCCTACCTACCGACCCCCGCTCCCCAGCCTCCAACTTACTCACCCCTAGCCACTTGCCATTAAAGTCTAAACAGTTCTCCAAGTCAACTGAGGCTTCTTGGTGCAGCAGTGAAGCTGCTGGTCTTCACAGCCTGCTCTGCCCTAGGTGAACAACCTTGCCTATGGAGCTGGGGAAAGAAAATAACAGTACCACCTTAGACTCACACTGTTCTTACCGAAAGCACAAACACCTTAGACTCATACTGTTTTTACCCAAAGTTCAGTTGTTCCCACAAAGAAACACTTCTCAGTTTGCTGACTGCTATTGGTCAATTTCCACAGTGCCAGAATGGTTTGTTTTTGACCATTTGTCCAGTTTTATTGCTGCTTGTGGGGAGATTTGTTGACCTTCACATACAGTCATGCCACAAGCTAATCAAAGCCAAATTTTTTAAAGCAATTATTTAAAATAACTTCAAATACATAATTAGCACAGATATAAGATTCATATAAGCAATTATATGTATGTTTCATCATCCCTCAATTCAGAAAGATATATTGCTTAAACATCTCCTGTACAGACAGCTTTTCAGGACTAGAAGTAATAAAACCATTAGTCATAGCCTTTTTGTACTAATCACTTTAATAAGAAACATTAAGTACTTCATTTACTCTGAAAATTCTTGCTCTGATGGAGAAACAGCTCGACTCAGGCAAGCATTTGGCATACCAGATTTCACAGATTTCAGATAAGTTCAACTCTTCCATCACAAGTCCAGTTAATGAAGAGGTGAGCAAGATTGGCATGATAACATAATAGTTCTGAGAGATGCCAAAAGTTCAATAATGACTATGCAAAGGCATGCTATTTTCATACTAGCATGAGACAAATTTCATTATATCCTGCTGAGACTTCAGCAATATGAGCCCGTACTAATAACATTTGATAAATTATTCATCTCCACTATCTACATGCAAATAAAGGAACATATCTCTGCCGGATGATATAATGAGTTATTTTCCAATCCAATGATTCATTAAAGAGTGGCAGACCTAACAACAGTCTGGGTCTTTTTTTTTTTAATTGAAAAAATATACTACACTAAAAATAAAGTAGGAAATAATATAAAAGCCCTTCATTATATCTGGCCAAAGATGAAAGAAAGGAAATTCAATCACATAATGATTACTAAAAATAAAAATAAAAACAGGCTAGCAGTATAAAACTTTTATAACTGTTATATACCATCTCTTTTAAAAATCTTTTTGCAAACAGAATTGCTGCATCAAATTAACTCCTTATATCTACAGACCACAGAATAAAAACATATACTCTTAATACAAATCATTATCCATTATATGAGTATGTATCAGTATTACCCTCTAAAACAAATTGAAATTTGGCAAAATAAAGAATAAAACTGAAGAAGTCTTAAACAAGGTTTATCTGCAGGACAGAAAGATAGGAAAAAAGGACTCAGGAAAGGGAAACATGCTCAAGGAATAAAAATGTGGAAGGCAAAAAGGAAACTCTGAGAGCAAATTTATATTGGAAATGAACATGCTATACTTGTGAAGGGACTAAGCCACATGGTCCACCATTAGACACTCACACATGGCTTCTCTGTTCAATTCCTTCTGGATGGTCACTGATGCCTAGCACTGTAACGGAAAGAGAACGCTGTTCAATGAATACTGATTTATTTTGTGACTACTGTGAATTTCATCACCCTTTGTGGCTAAAGAGAAGGAGAGGAAGAAAAGAAAACAGGACAACAGAATTTGAAAGAAAAGCCAAGTGAAAATATTAATTTTTACATCCTTTCAATGGGCTTCCCTGATAGCTCAGGTGGTAAAGAATCTGCCTGCAATGCAGGAGACTGCGGTTCAAATCCCAGGTTGGGAAGATCCCCTGGGGAAGGAATAGGCTACCCACTCCAGTATTGTTGGGCTTCTCTTGTGGCTTAGCTGGTAAAGAATCCACCTGCAATGTGGGAGACCTGGGTTCGATCCCTGGGTTGGAAAGATTCCCTGGAGAAAGGAACAGCTACCCACTCCAATATTCTGGCCTGAAGAATTCCATGGACTATATAGTCCATGGGGTCACAAAGGGTCGGACACAACTGAGCAACTTTCACTTTTTCAATCACACATAATAAGAGGAGGAAGTATTAATAGGAACAGTTGGAAACAATTATGCTCAGGGTAACCACGTCAACTGATAATAACATGAGACCACTGAGGAGACAGAAATAAAGATGTAAGTGATTAAAACAGAAATGTATGGTTTTAATGCAACGATGAAAAAAGAAGATTGCCTTATATGTAGAATGGGACACACTCAAATGTTCTATTTCCAGAGATCTTTTATCTTTCCAATTTTCAATGTAAATTCACATTTCATCTCCTTTAAATAATGGTCAAATATGTCTCAGTGGGCTTATTAACCATCTTTAATAAACATCTCTCTAAGTTGTTACAAGTGTCACATAAAATTTGCCCTGTTAAACCAAATTTAATTTTAAGCCTGAGGCTTTCAGCAGTTATTTATAAATCAGCTACAAAACCCTGATTCTGTGCTGGTTTTTACATTTGATCTAATTCAGTAAAGAATGTTACTAAACCATTTTATTAGCTAAAATTATTACACATTACAAAGTATGGAACCTAAAGCTAGTTTGCTTTACATAATTCACTATTTATGCATACTTGTGAATTCATAATACTGATAAACCTATATGAAAAGGGCATGTTTTGAACAATAATTGCTATACTTGTTGAATCAACATTCAATGTTGTTTTGGATTTTTTAGGAGCAAATAATCTTTTCCAAATCTCACAGGGCTAACTGCACACTGAACGTTATTAGAGCTGAGGAAAAACATCCCACCCATACATACTAGAAAACCCAATCTGTCGACATATCAGGAATCCAATTATAATGGTCATTTACAAGCAGAAACATACCAACCCCTGGAATATAAGTGTATATATAAATAGAAACACACACAGAGTGATAGAAATAGGACTACCTAAAAAAAAAAATACATATTTATTAATGAAACTATGTTTCCATATAAAAATCTAACTTCCCCCTCTGATTCTTCAAACTAAAGTGAGTTGTACAAAAGCCTTAGAATATCATTACACATTACAGAAGCACTGGTAATCTGACAACTTGTGTTTCAATTGTTTATTTCTTTTCCCTTTAATTTCTTTTTCTTCTAACGGCTCTATTAACAGCCAGACTTTCCTTCAATATTTCATCCATTCCACCTAATTTTAAAGGTCATTCATTATTTCCTTAATATGTGACCACCCACCTCTACCACCACCAGAGAGGCCTCATGCCAATTTTTTTTCATCCCTTACTAACTGCTCTCACTTCACACAAATTCAGTCCTATTAATAGACATTCCAAAGACCTATCTGAACCCTAAGCTCTGGGTCAGCCCCCTGGAAAACTTCCTAATAAAGCAATCCAACACGATGCTGGGGACAGAGGGTAAGAGAAGACAGACAGATACTCAAGCAAAAATTTCTAAAAACGAGTAAATGCACTACAAACACAACTCTCACCTAAGTAAATACAGTCCCATCAATTTGAATATGGTTTAAGAATATTAGAAAGCCAATGCTCAATTTACTCTGTTTTTCTACAAAATGCTTGGCATTGTTTCTTGGCATAGCCTCCAAAGGCTTTTTAACTACTTAATTACACAGAAAAACAAAACTTTGGCCAAGTTTGTCTCTACTCCAACCAATGTCATTCTTTAGGTGTAGGCTCCTCCCAAGAAAGCCAATATTCTCCAATAGTCACACTTAGTAACTCTCTTGAAACGCTGTCATCTTAAAAGAAGAGAGCAAAGTAAAACAAAGAAGTTGGGTTAAGTGAGAGAAGCAGCTAATCTAAGCTGGAAAATTTTACCTGAAATTCCAGAATTGATGCAAAAACACAAGATCAGTACAATCTGAGTGCCAATTTTAACTACTAAGATTTCAGCAATTATGAAAATTTTTAATGTTAACTAGAACAATGACACTTAGAAAAAAGACAATAAGAGAAGAATAGTAAGAATCAATTGTCCAAAAAGACAGAATTCAAAGCGTGAATCAAAGTAAAAGTGAAGAAAGCCTACTAAAGTTCTGATGTTACCAGCATGCATTTTCAGAGTTTGGGGTTGGAGAGGAAGACAGGACAAGAATAGAATACAAAGCTTAACCCCCCTTAAAAGTTTGAGGGTTATTTCAGTATCAAAACTCTTGTTGCACAAAAATGTATTTATATTGTAATTATAATGATGTGAAATTAATGTATGATCTGGAACTATGGGGAGAAGGCAATGGCAACCCACTCCAGTACTCTTGCCTGGAAAATCCCATGGATGGAGGAGCCTGGTAGGCTGCAGTCCATGGGGTCACACAGAGTCGGACATGACTAAAGTGACTTAGCAGCAGCAGCAGCTGGAACTATGGAAGGTGTAAAGAGGAAAACATGTTGGAATGGAATGTTCTCAGGCAATTTTTTTCTTTTATTTTCACAGCGTTATTGGTGTAACTAATGGCAACTATTTTAAAGTCATCACACTGGACAAAGAATACTTATAATAAACAATCTGCATAAGCAAGGTATCTTCATTAATGGAGATACACTCTGGAGGCAAATTACAAAAAGCACTTAATTGTAAGTTTTAATTACCTCTTTTCCAAGTGGATATATGACAACTGATATTACGACAATGAGAGGAGACTTGTATGGTGCCAACGTATTTTTCACAATCTAAACCAAGTGTACATCAAAATAGTCAAATGTCCGAGCAGTCCCATGTCAGTAACTCCACCTTAGTACTGACTCTTAAAAACTCAGGTCATTGGCTACAGTAGGCTCTCCTGAATTCTAAAGTTAAGTAGCTCCAAGACTTTAACGTTTATAGCAGTAAAGCTACTCAACACTTCAGTTTCAGTAAGTAAAGCATCCACGGCAGCAAAGCAAAAACTTAATCATTGCTCATGCTCAAACCCATGTTCCCCAAATTACTGTACCAGTAATGGAAAGCAGAGATAACAGACCTAATAACAGATGGCATTCAAGGGTCCTTAAAAAAAAAAAAGAGAGAATGATATTATACAAGAATTGAGAACCTGCAAGCCACATTCAACTTTCAAAAACTGAAGCTCCAACCCCCAAGTCCAATCACAAATGAACATGTCAAGTTCCTCCTGCTATTATTCAAATCATTATAAAATATGACAGAGGAGAGGTGGAAACAGTATAAAAGCAGCCTCAAAGGAAGGAAGGTAGGGAAAGGGGCATCTGGCACTTGCTTATTGGCTTTAAATTCACACTCATGGTCCTCAACCCCTTGTGATAGGCATTATCACTGCCTTTCTGCAGAAATGTGGACAGGGAAACATGTGTAGAAATATAAGGAAAACAAAGAGGAAGCACATTTTATATCACATCACAATACACTAATGCACACGCATAACTGGAACTGAAAGTTCCAAAATGCCACAGATGAGTAGAAAAATGAAGTATGTTTGAAATATTATATTCGTTATTTAGGTACAACATAAAGACTCCCCAAATACAAACACCCTGACCCCCAAAAAACTATTCTGTTCTGAGTCACCACAGTGACTTCTGCCCTAAAGGGATTTAAGGTCTTGAGGAAAACAACTTGTAAACAAATAACTGGAATGAAGTGCCAGAGGTGATCAACATCTTTAAGTACAGTGGTTCACCGTGAGAGAGTGGTCAGCTTTCCTTAAAAAAGGAAAAAGATCAGGAAAGGCTTCAAGGAGAAATGACATGGTAGTGTGGGAGGCCAAGCAAGACAGGCGCCAAGTTACATACATGACTCCTACATACATTTCCCAGCACATCTGGACACCATATTGCTAACACAGCAAGCACAGATCTTTGCTACAATTCCTGCTTGTTCATTTTCCACTTCTTAAAACCAACCTATCACTAAAATCAGAATTCACTGAAAAGACTTATTAAGACTTGGCATAAAGGAGCTCCACTGTGAAGAACCACACCTTCAAAAATTAAATGTGTCTAAACATAGTTTATGAGGTAGAAATTATGTGGGTTTGAGATGCATTCCTAGTTCTAATCAGAAGACTGGTCAAACATTATTTTTAAAGCTTAATTCAAACCTTGAGTGTTGAATATTGGAGGGAAAAGAAAAACAACCTTAATTCAAGAAATTACAATTAATACTGATTATGAAATATTAAAGGCTGAAAGCTATCCACATCAAAATCCTCTGGTTACAGCTTCAATACTTATCTGGCCTAAACACAAAACTAGAATTTAGAACATAGGCTATATCCTTAAAAAACACAGGAGGATTTCTTGACCTAATCATTTAAGAGTAAAAACTGTACAAACTGCATTTTACTTTAAAACCCTCAAAAATTACTCTTAAAAAAACACCCAAGAGAATGCTCTGTAGAATCTCTTAGCTTTTTTTTTTTTTTTTTGGTTAGATTAACTTTTTATTGGTTGCTTAAAGTTAATGAATATTAATATTCATAGGAATATTAGGAAATCACTCATTTCCTAAATTAAATACCTTTACAACAAGATTAAGACTAAAATATGCTTTTCAGAAATTTTTTAAAAGATATAGCAAATCTTTATTGAAGTGAAGTGAAAGTCGCTCAGTCATGTCCGACTCTGTGACCCTATGGACTATACGGTCCATGAAATTCTCCAGGCTGGAATACTGGAGTGGGTATTCCCTTCTCCAGGGGATCTTCCCAACCCGTGGATTGAATCCAGGTCTCCCACATTGCAGGTGGACTCTACCAGCTGAGCCACCAGCAAATCTTTATCAACTCCTTACAAAAAAGTTTTTTATGTTGGCACAAAATTAAATCGCATGCAAAACTGAGAAGGGGAGAGAAAAAGAAATCAAAGAGGGGAACAAGGAATGTAAAAGAACAAAATATGTGAGAGAATATGACAGGGAACTAGAAACAGGTGAGCCAGGACCTTAGTCAATAGTTAGGAGGGATGGGGATAATAAATAGGTCTCACTTTCTCACTTCCCTCCATTCAAGGTAAGCAGCTTAACAGAATTTGAGATTAGAGGACTAGGTTTCAAATTATGGTACACGGCAATGTACCATAATTACGGTATAATCAGCAATGCCAGGGTTCCTGTGGAGTACAAATGAATTAACGTATACGAAAGTGTAAGCTACAAAGAGCCAAAAAGAAGTTAATTACAGTTGCTACTGTAATTAATGCAATTGTAATCCTATCAAGACCTATAATGCAAATGACGTTTCTCAAAAGAAAGAAAGCAGGGAGATTTTTACAACTTTAAAGCACTGTAAGTTAAAGTCAGATTCCATTTATCTTTAAACCTCCGGAGGGCTAGGAAATAGGTCACAAATAATTGCATTGATAATGATAATCAGGTTTTCAAATAGTTTTTTTTTTTTTTAAATGTATAAATCAAAGTAGATTCAAGGTCATCCCTCTCAGATCACTCACTCGCATTCTGATGCAATTTCTTGGATATGAAGGAAGAGAAAGAGGCAGAAGTAGGGCACCAGGAACTGTACCTGACCCTGGGTAAGTCTAAGTGTAGGTGCCCGGACAGCCATGGCTATCTTCCCACCCCAGGACACCTGAGTGACAGGATCCTTAGCATCATACCAGTGACTCACAAGGCAATGAATCCAGGTGAGAGGCCATGTGGCAGAGTCTCCAGCCCCCCCTGGCTTCCCCAGGTTCAAATAAAAGACCCTACTACCTTGCCATTCTGGCGAAGGGTCCCCCTCCCAGCAAACACTCTACAGAATCACTGCTGCAAGTGAAATCCATGCCTTACATTAAATCCTCTCAAATTACTTCCCCCCGCCTCACCCCAGCAATCCCAGCCACCAAGATGCAAAATACCTGTCTGAAAGCCCCAAAATAAACACACCCCAGGGTAGAACTGAAAGTTGCTTTAGAGAAGCACGAAACTCTTAAGCAACATTGGGAATTCCATAGCCTGTCACCACCTAGGAGAGCGATACCAGGGAATGGAATAAGGGCAAAGGACTGAGGGACCTGTCTTTATTCAAGACCCTCTTCACTGGAGAATATGAAGACACAGAGAAGAAAAATGCACAGTGTGTCTGCCACAAATGCCTTCAGATTCATTTTGTAAGTAAGACAACATAGGGGAAAAAAAGGAAAATCTGGCATGTGGAGATTAGGCTGCAAGAAAAAGCTACTGACATTACAGTAACTTTTGCTAGAGATCACTGTCCAAAATGTCACCATTTCCTTCTAATGACAGGCTCGGAAGCTCAGTTTTATACTGCAGACTCCCAACACTCCTAAAATTTCCGAGTTGAAGGGACCTACCATATCCTACAATTTATGGGCCAGGAAATGGAGAACCAAGGAGCTTGTGTGGGTTGTTAAACATGACACTGTGAGCAGCAGAGCCAAGTATTTCAGCATAACCCTGCATAGTCTCAATCAATGATTCTCACCCATTACAGCACCAGACTTCAGGGCAGCTTAAAGAAATGGTGCACTTGAATTTCAGAGTTACAATAAAGATTTCATGTGTTGGAAGGCATCTTTCATGAAGACATTTCAATTACTATTTCTTTCTTACTCAATACAGCATATGCTTTGTTATAAAACAGTAGTACTGATTAAGTTTCTACTTAAAAATGCATCCATAGTTGATCTCCTAACTGGAGATTCTGCAAATGAATTTTTCCATCTTCAAACTAGTAAGCAAAATTGGTATTTATTCTTGCAGTCTCCGAAGTAATGGCTGCATGTATGCTGTATGCTTTGTAGAGGGTTATGAGATGAAGTTTTCAAAGAAAATATGTGCATCTTCAAACATTAGATACAGAACTTTAATATTAACTGAGCATTCTTTCTCAACATCAGTTGCTAGCAAGATTAGATTTTCTAAGGAAGGGCCAATGACATCACCTAATAGAAGAAAACCTACAACTTGTCTCATTAAGTAAATTCTTCTGTCAAAATGTTCAAGAAAAAGAGAGGATCAGATTTCAATTTCTTGTCCAGTAACAGAGGTGATGGAATTCCAGTTCAGCTATTTCAAATCCTGAAAGATGATGCTGTGAAAGTGCTGCACTCACTATGCCAGCAAATTTGGAAAACTCAGCAGAGGACACAGGACTGGAAAAAGTCAGTTTTCATTCCAATCCCAAAGAAAGGCAATGCCAAAGAATGCTCAAACTACCGCACAATTGCACTCATCTCACACCCGAGTAAAGTAATGCTTAAAATTCTCCAAGCCGGGCTTCAGCATTACGTGAACCGTGAAATTCCTGACGTTCAAGCTGGTTTTAGAAAAGGCAGAGGAACCAGAGATCAAATTGCCAACATCCGCTGGATCATAGAAAAAGCAAGAGAGTTCCAGAAAAACATCTATTTCTGCTTTATTGACCATGCCAAAGCCTTTGACTGTGTGGATCACAATAAACTGTGGAAAATTCTTCAAGAGATGGGAATACCAGACCACCTGACCTGCCTTTTGAGAAATCTGTATGCAGGTCAGGAAGCAACAGTTAGAACTGGACATGGAACAACAGACTGGTTCCAAATAGGAAAAGGAGTACGTCAAGGCTGTATATTGTCACCCTGCTTATTTAACTTCTATGCAGAGTACATCATGAGAAACGTTGGACTGGAAGAAACACAAGCTGGAATCAAGATTGCCGGGAGAAATATCAATAACCTCAGATATGCAGATGACACCACCCTTAAGGCAGAAAGTGAAGAGGAACTCAAAAGCCTCTTGATGAAAGTGAAAGTGGAGAGTGAAAAAGTGGGCTTAAAGCTCAACATTCAGAAAACGAAGATCATGGCATCCGGTCCCATCACTTCATGGCAAATAGATGGGGAAACAGTGGAAACAGTGTCAGACTTTATTTTCCTGGGCTCCAAAATCACTGCAGATGGTGACTGCAGCCATGAAATTAAAAGACGTTTACTCCTTGGAAGGAAAGTTATGACCAACCTAGATAGCATATTCAAAAGCAGAGACATTAGTTTGCCAACAAAGGTTCATCTAGTCAAGGCTATGGTTTTTCCTGTGGTCATGTATGGATGTGAGAGTTGGACTGTGAAGAAGGCTGAGCGCCGAAGAATTGATGATTTTGAACTGTGGTGTTGGAGAAGACTCTTGAGAGTCCCTTGGACTGCAAGGAGATCCAACCAGTCCATTCTGAAGGAGATCAGCCCTGGGATTTCTTTGGAAGGAATGATGCTAAAGCTGAAACTCCAGTACTTTGGCCACCTCATGCGAAGAGTTGACTCATTGGAAAAGACTGTGATGCTGGGAGGGATTGGGGGCAGGAGAAGAAGGGGACGACAGAGGATGAGATGGCTGGATGGCATCACTGACTCGATGGACGTGAGTCTGAGTGAACTCCGGGAGTTGGTGATGGACAGGGAGGCCTGGCGTGCTGCGATTCATGGGGTCGCAGAGTCGAATACGACTGAGCGACTGAACTGAACTGAACATCTGAACCATCAAATTACTCTATGTTACCAGTTTTCTCACTTGTCTGTGATATATGATTTTACTGGCTATAAAATATTTTTAAGAAATTTTTCAAAGATGTCAAAATTTTATGTATTTTTTGCTCCTGGGATTTTAGATAGTGCACCTCTAACATGACCTAACATGATTTTTCACTTTGTATTTCTATTTTTATAGAACTCAGCTATAAAGTACTAAAGAAGAATTACCAATACAATTTTCTATTTTATTGACAGTCATATTGGAATAGACAACACCACAATCAACCCACAATTTTACTCTCTATTTAAAAAATGTAATAAAGCTGCTAGGATTATTTTCCCTAAGTTTACACTCTCAACTATTCTTGCCACATTTTACTAAACAAAAATAGTAGAGTCTTTAAATGAAGACAAACTTTTCCAAATAGTAAGAAAGCTCATATACACATGCAGAGTATAAAGCAGTGTACCACATACTAATTCTCTAAAAAGATAGTTACAGTAAAAGAACTTAGGTACACTGACGTTTTATTAATTATATTAATTTTAAGGACTTCTATGAGAGCCTCATAATAGGATTAATTGATCTACTTGGCATTACTAAAGAAAGTAGTGAAGTGAAGTGAAGTCACGTAGTCTTGTCTGACTCTTTGCCACCCCATGGACTGTAGCCTACCAGGCTCCTCCATCCATGAAATTTTCCAGTTAAAAGTACTGGAGTGGGTTGCCATTTCTTTCTCCATAAAGTAGAGTAAACAGAAATTGGAACTACAGGACTCAGAAATATTTATATCTGAGAATACCAAATACTTGAAAAGAAAATTATTAATCTACAGACATGATTAATGTTATTGATGTTCAAACTTTATAAACTGTTTTGACATGAACAGCACTCATAAAAGTTTAGACTACAATAATGCATTTTTAGAGAACTCAACAATCTGCAATCTGCCAAGGCAGTATCAAACTTTGCAAAGAGTTAACATGTAAGCCCAATTTTCACAGCAGGCAAGTCCTTGTTAATATTTAAACAAGGAAGGATGGAGGTGCTTTACCAGACAGATCACTGAGACCACAAACACATGGGCTGGGTCATGGGAAGCCTGAGAAGTTCAAACTTAAAGTAATTTCCTTGCCTTGCTTTGAACAATCAAATCCAGTGAACCATTATAAAAGTTATGTGAAAATTATGTTACAATCATCAACCTAACGAATTAATCAACAGTATGCACCCACCCCACTCCCACTCTGGAACAAAGAAATCGAAGTTAATGAAACACCCAAGTCTTCATATCAATAAATCCCATTATCAGTAAAGGTAGCTGCAAACCATAAGATCATGCATCTCTGAATAGAAAATATAAATGATGAACACACAAAAGGAGTGTAATTAAATTAACACAACCAAAACACATAAAACACTGAAGTTAGCACAGCAGAATTCACCTGGGAAACATATTATGCATTTGAGTTTTAAAAGCTTTAATGGCAGAAAAGTATTCGACCAACTTAAAGTTCTTTAACTACTTTTATTTTCAAAAATAAAATAAATGCAACTATTTCCCATGTTTAAACAAGACTCTTGGGAGAGCATCACTTGGCTATTTTTGAAGCAGATAAATAATACTGGGACTACTTATTATTTCTGTGGCTAGAAACAGGATTGATAATTTATAAAGTTATAGATATCCAGACAAGACACAGTGGTTTCTTCTCACGAACTGTCCTATGCAGTCATTATTCCAAACCATCTATTATAGAATAAAGTGATGTGAAGAAATCAACTTACAGTCTTCTGGGAGAATTTTGCTGTTTGGGGTCATAAAGAAATTTGCTTGGTCTTATTTCTAAAACTATTATGATTTAAAAAATGCTATCTAAAAGAAATATGATGAATAAAAAGTTCATTCTAGGACATACAAGAAATATAGAGGACAAATAAGTAAAGGTGAGGACTATGGTTATTCGGGGAAACTAAAGGAGAGGAGAGAAGGGAAAGAGAATGGAAAGAACACCAACTGACACATCTAAGGAGGCAAAAACGCAATGCTTACCAACCTGTAATCACAGGTTAATACAGAACATACAGGTAAAACAAATCGGCTCATGGAAAAAAAAAAAAAGATTGCAATAAATTCTGGCTCCTTTAGTTATCAGAATCTAACTGCACCCGTGACACTGGAAGTGCTCACAACATGTAGAACCAACATCCACCTGTTCCCACTACATTCAGACTATAGTAACAGAGGCTGTGCAGAGTGTCCTTCAAAGCATATTTTGAAAAATCAAGAAAATTATTTTACTGAAAAGCAAATACTGAAAAAGCAGATGTGATGCAATTCTATCTGTGATCCAATACTATCCCAGGTGTACGAGGTTACTTGTCCGAGCTCAGGTCACTTGCTCATTAAGTTTGAAACATCTTCAAGAAAATCTCCACTGGACTTTGTAGGGAGGTTACTCAAGTCACTAACACTGATAAAACTATACTTGAGACAGATCTGCCTTGCAGTCTCAATTTACAAAAACTTTATATTCTAAATCAGTAACAAATGCAAAGTACAATTCTGACAAAGTAAAGATTAATAGAATGTGTTAAACAAGAAAGAACTGTTCAGTGAAGTACTCTGGGAATTCAGGTCAGTCTAATCCAGGATCACATCAATTACCAAGAAGTCAGAAGAAATGGAAAATCAATTAAACTTGCAGATTGTACCATATTGGAAAGCTCTGAATTACCAACACTGGAGGCATCTGGAATTAGACTAAATGAAATACCAGCAAAACAGATAAAACAACAGAGGCCTCCTTTACTAGAGACTGATGAGGGATAATCACGAAGGTGTGATTACTCACCTAGAGCCAGACATCCTGGAATGTGAAGTCAAGTGGGCCTTAGAAAGCATCACTATGAACAAAGCTAGTGGAGGTGATGGAATTCCAGTTGAGCTCTTTCAAATCCTGAAAGATGATGCTGTGAAAGTGCTACACTCAATATGCCAGCAATTTTGGAAAACTCAGCAGTGGCCACAGGACTGGAACAAGTCAGTTTTCATTCCAATCCCAAAGAAAGGCAATGCCAAAGAATGCTCAAACTACTGTACAATTGTACTCATCTCACATGCCAGTAAAGTAATGCTCAAAATTCTCCAAGCCAGCTTCAGCAATACGTGAACCATGAACTTCCAGATATTCAAGCTGGTTTTAGAAAAGGCAGAGGAACCAGAGATCAAATTGCCAACAGCTGCTGGATCATGGAAAAAGCAAGAGAGTTCCAGAAAAACATCTATTTCTGCTTTATTGAGTATGCCAAAGCCTTTGACTGTGTGGATCACAATAAACTGTGGAAAATTCTGAAAGAGACAGGAATACCAGACCACTTGACCTGCCTCTTGAGAAACCTATATGCAGATCAGGAAGCAACAGTTAGGACTGGACATGCAACAACAGACTGGTTCCAAATAGGAAAAGGAGTACGTCAAGGCTGTATATTGTCACCCTGCTTATTTAACTTCTATGCAGAGTACATCATGAGAAACGCTGGACGGGAAGAAACACAAGCTGGAATCAAGATTGCCGGGAGAAATATCAATAACCTCAGATATGCAGATGACACCACCCTTATGGCAGAAAGTGAAGAGGAACTAAAGAGCCTCTTGATGAAAGCAAAAGAGGAGAGTGAAAATGTTGGCTTAAAGCTCAACATTCAGAAAATTAAGATCATGGCATCTGGTCCCATCACTTCATGGGAAATAGATGGGGAAACAGTGGAAACAGTGTCTGACTTTATTTTTGGGGGCTCCAAAATCACTGCAGATGGTGACTGCAGCCATGAAATTAAAAGACACTTACTCCTTGGAAGGAAAGTTATGACCAACCTAGATAGCATATTCAAAAGCAGAGACATTGCTTTGCCAACAAAGGTCTGTCTAGTCAAGGCTATGGTTTTTCCAGTAGTCATGTACGGATGTGAGAGGTGGACTGTGAAGAAAGCTGAGCGCCAAAGAATTGATGCTTTTGAACTGTGGTGTTGAAGAAGACTCTTGAGAGTCCCTTGGACTGCAAGGAGATCCAACCAGTCCATTCTAAAGGAGATCAGCCTTGGGTGTTCTTTGGAAGGACTGATGCTAAAGCTGAAACTCCAATACTTTGGCCACCTCATGCGAAGAGTTGACTCATTGGAAAAGACCCTGATGCTGGGAGGGATTGGGGGCAGGAGGAGAAGGGGAGCACAGAGCATGAGATGGGTGGATGGCATCACCAACTCGATGGAGAGGAGTTTGAGTAAACTCCGGGAGTTGGTGATGGACAGGGAGGCCTGGCATGCTGTGATTCATGGGGTCGCAAAGAGTTGGACAGGACTGAGCGAGTGAACTCTACTGAACTGAAATCCTTTAAATACTGTACTCCTTCCATTAGCTTCAGCTACATATCTTGTTGAACTGTGGAGATGACACAGAAGAAAATCCTAAAGTCATTATAATTTGGCCTCTCCTAAAGCAAATGATATATATGGATGGTATTTTCAGGCCACTAGTGTTAAACATTGAGAAGTCTTAAAGCGTTAACTTAAATTCTCCATTTTCCTCCAACCAAGAGAGACATAAAAGGAATATGCTTTATACAGTTTTACTATAATTATCTGGGTTGGCCAAAACATTCATTTGGGTTTTCCCATAACAATTTACAGAAAATCCTGAATGAACATTTTGGCCAACCCAATACAATAGATTTAAATGTTTTTGTCACCAATGTATCTTACTAATATGGTTTTTTAAAAAACATGACTTCATTTAATGTAAAAACCACACAAACAGGCTGTGGTAGAGGCTGTGTGTCCAAATCCCCATCAAGGAAGACATATGAGGGAGCCCCACAGGCATCAAATGTGGAAACAGAACAGTTACAGCAGAATACCCTGGTCAGCCTGTACTCCATCTGGCCCTTCTGGGCAGAGCCTCCTTCTCCACCGAGCATCTATCAACCAGGGCCCCAGCAAAGCAGATGGCACACTGCATAATGGAAGAGGTTTTAATAAAGGCACTAATTACTAAAGTTTGGCAAGGTTAGGAAGACCAACAAGAGACAATGCAAGACTCTCAGGCAAGCAACAACAGGATGCTCTTTCCAGCCTTGTGCCTGAAAAAGCAAAGGAAAAGAAGAGCTACAGGAACCAGGAGAAAAACAGATGACTAGAGAGGGCCACCTGATAGGAGTTACGACCTTCGGGTTAGGATGAGCAGGAAAGAAGGAACTGAGAGAAGGGAATGAACCCTCCCATTTCATACTCTAATCACACCTCTAACTGGAGAAATGCAACTAGACGCCAGGTAACAGGGATCCTACCAATGTAGTCCACACAGCTCTGCCTCCATGGACACACGTCGAGGTGAGGAAGGGTGGGGAATGGGTCTGGCAGGCAAACAGAACTTCTCTGCTATGTGTAAGTTCCTAAGACAAATGTAGAGCAAGTTGCAAATAATATACAGGACAGTATATCAACATTCCATCAAACAGTCCAGTTGGCTGGAGCAAAAGGCTTAGTATGGAAGTGATGGAAGAAACAGTGGAAATGGCGGAATGAGGCAGAAGTCACCAGTTAACTTGGTACGTAACAGGCAACCGTTGAAGGTATGCATGCAGGAGAGGAAAACATTTCCAGAACATGAGGGCCATAGACACAGTCCAATTGAAAGGAGCATCTCTGCTATTGAACGTGAGTTAGATTATTCCAGCAGTCTAAGTATTAAAGAGGTAGAAATAAATACACAAGAATTTTCCCCTAGTATATCCCAGGCATTGCAAAAGTCTTACCCATTTAATCCTCTCCATTTTAAACTGAGCCTCAGAGAAATAACTTACTGCAAGACAGACAGAAAGTAGTTAACTGCTATAAGGACCACATTATTTCACTAACTTGTGCTGTCTTAATGAAAGTAAGGATTGGCAGAAGAAATAGAAAGCAAAGAATGGAAAAATCAGTTCCAGATTTCCATTAACCAGATTTCAGATGAGTCACATAACTCCTTCCTGGATCAGCTTCCTGATCTGCAAACTAAGGATATCTACCAAAATTATTTCTTCTGTCTCTAAAATTATCTTGTATTCAGTTCGGTTCAGTCGCTCAGTCGTGTCTGACTCTTTGTGACCCCATGGACTGTAGCATGCCAGGCCTCCAGGTCTACCACCAGTCTCAGAGTTTACTCAAAACTCAAGTCCATTGAGTTGGTGATGCCATTCAACCATCTCATCCTCTGTCATCCCCTTTTCCTCCTGCCTTCAATCTTTCCCAGCATCAGG
Source organism: Bos taurus (assembly GCF_002263795.3). Classification (NCBI taxonomy): domain Eukaryota; kingdom Metazoa; phylum Chordata; class Mammalia; order Artiodactyla; family Bovidae; genus Bos; species Bos taurus. The sequence goes on from NC_037350.1 coordinate 37,249,176, forward strand.
GTCTTTTCCAATGAGTCAGGTTCTTCACATCAGGTGGCCAAAGTATTGGAGTTTTAGCTTCAACATCAGTTCTTTCAATGAACACCCAGTACTGATCTCCTTTAGGATGGACTGGTTGGATCTCCTTGCAGTCCAAGGGACTCTCAAGAGTCTTCTCCAACACCACAGTTCAAAAGCATCAATTCTTCGGCGCTCAGCTTTCTTTATAGTCCAACTCTCACATCCATATATGACTACTAGAAAAACCAAAGCTTTGACAAGACAGACCTTTGTTGGCAAAGTAATGTCTCTGTTTTTTAATAAGCTGTCTAGGTTGGTCATAGCTTTTCTTCCAAGGAACAGGTGTCTTTTAATTTCATGGCTGCAATCACCATCTGAAGTGATTTTGGAGCCCAGAAAAATAAAGTCTGACACTGTTTCCACTGTTTCCCCATTTATTTGCCATGAAGTGATGGGACCGGATGCCATGATCTTAGTTTTCTGAATGTTGAGTTTTAAGCCGGCTTTTTCATTCTCCTCTTTCACTTTCATCAAGAGGCTCTTTAGTTCTTCTTCGCTTTCTGCCATAAGGGTGGTGTCATCTGCCTATCTGAGGTTATTGATATTTCTCCCAGTAATCTTGATTCCAGCTTGTGCTTCTTCCAGCCCAGCATTTCTCATGATGTACTCTGCATATAAGTTAAATAAGCGGGGTGACAAAGTACTGCCTTGACGTACTCCTTTCCTGATTTGTATTACTAAGATTTAAATCCTCAACCTTCCCATCCTCAAACCAACCTGCCAGTGAACACCCACTTCAACTCCACATCAACTTCATCTTCAACTCAACTCTTGCTGTAGACTATCAAAAACTCAACTACAATCTCTCCAATAAATCTACTTAAGCAAAACTCTTTAGAGAGAGGCTATCCATAATTAAACCAACCTGGAAGTGATAGGCCTTCTGTGATACTGTGATACAGAAATACATAACCGTCCCTCATTCCTGGTACCAATTTCCTAAAACTCTTATTACTTCCTGAGTGACAACAGTGAGAGGGGCATCTTTTGTTATTCATAATAAGCTCCTTTCGAGCAAATCTGAATCTGTACCAATGAGTTAACTCCTGCAGCAAGAGGCTGGTTGGTATCATCCCTGATGCCATGTGATGTGAAGCATCTTTTCATATGGTTATTTTCCACCTGTGTATCTTTGGGGACATTTCTGATACAGTCACTGGCCCATTTCTTCATCAGGTTGTTTATTTTCCAATTGCTGGGTTTTAAGAGGTATTCTGTGTACTTTACATTACAGTTAATCAGGTATGTCTTTTGCAAAAGTCTGTGGATCATCTTCCCATTCTCTCGATGCTATGTTTTGCAGAGCAGAAGTTTTTAATTTTATCGAGGTTCAACTCATCAATTATCTTTCACAGACAGTCCCTCTTTGGTATATCATCTAAAAAGTCATAGCCACACCCATAGTCTGCTAGATTTTTCTCCTGTCTTCATTGTCATTTAGTTTTTTTTTTTAATATAATTTAGGGACTAGTATATGCCTGGTGGGCTTCCGAGATGGTTTAGTGGTAAAGAACCTGCGTGCCAATGCAGAAGTAGGTTCGAGCCCTGGGTTGGGAATATTCCTGAATATTCCCTGGAGAAGGAAATGGCAACCCACTCCAGTGTTCTTGCCTGGGAAATCCCATGGACAGAGGAGCTTGGTGGGTTACAGTCTACGGGGTCACAAAGAGTCAGACACAACTGAGTGACTAAACAACAACAATATATGCCAGGTACTCAAGACAAGCAATAGAATCCTCAAGCATCCTGAAACACTACTTTAAGAAGCTCAGTTGAACAACTGTTAAGGTAGTGATTCTCAACCAGGAGAGAGCAGAGCAGTCATAGTATAGTGTGAATGGAGTGGCAAATTTAAGAGCAGGGGGCATCAGAGTCATAATGCTTAGATTCAGATTCCAACTCCACCATTCACTACCTGTATACCCTGTGTCCAAACTTCCTCTTCTGAAAAATGAGGACATACTCACTTCACAGCACTGTTGTAAAATATTGAAGTGACTTACTCCATGCTTAGTACAGTGCCTGTCACTCTAAGTGCACAATAAATGCTAGTACTTCTACACCTCATAAGATAGGGTTGAGGTACGGTTTGAAAAAAAGTTTCAAACTTATCACTGCTACAAAGTTTTAATCCTGATATTTCATTTTGTCTCAGAATTTCAAGGAAGACTAATATGTAAGTCTAAAATCCTCATATTCTGTAATCATTTAATAAATTAAATAAATCTGGACCTTAAAGAAGGCTGAGTCCCAAGAACTGATGCCTTTGAATTGTGGTGTTGGAGAAGACTCTTGTGAGTTCCTTGGATAGCAAGGAGATTAAACCAGTCAATCCTAAAGGCAAACAACCCTGAATATTCATTGGAAGGACTGTTGCTGAAGCTGAAGCTTCAATACTTTGGCTACCTGATGCAGACAGGCAACTCAATGGAAAAGACCCTGATGCTGAGAAAGATTGAAGGCAAAAGAAAAGGGGGCAGCAGAGGATGAGATGGTTAAATAACACCGCTGACTCGATGAAGATGAATTTGAGCAAACTCTGGGAGATAGTGGAGGACAGAGGAGCCTGGAGTGCTGCAGTCAACGGGGTCGCAAAGAGGCAGACACAACTTAGCAACTCAACAAGAGTAAATTAAAGATTCAAAATTAATGAATAACAGCATGTGGAAGGTAGTAAATACAATCCAGCAGGAAAAGTATGTGGTTAAAAATATCAACTTTGTGGAAGTAGACTTTTTTTAAAAAACACAGAATTTGCATTTATTTTAAAAATGGCTAAAATTCTAAGTGAGAACCTCAATTCACTTAATATTTTAATATCATATTATCAGTTTTCATTCATGCTAATCTAACAGAAGTAGACTACAAACATTTACAAATTAATCCACAGAATTAAGAATGGTTTACTCCTCAGTAGCTTCAATAAGAATCTATTTCAAAGAATACTGGCTAATAAAACAATCAAAGTGTAATTCTATTTTCTGGTGTAAATACAAAAATTACATATAGAAGAGAAATCAAAACTGAGTACTACTTTTAACAGTCCTTTCAGAAGGAATAACTGCAACTAATTATGTGATATAAAAACAAGCAAAAAATGTCAACTGTACCTCAATAAAACTGAAAAAAAGAGCAAATAAAGCCATTTCCTTATTTTAAGATTAAATCCTATCTTCCTAATCCCAGATTCAAATTAAGTCTATTTTACACTAAAATAAAAAGCCAAACAAACATAAGCCTCCCATATTGGACTAGTCAATGCACGAAGCAGGCAAGGACAAAATGTTATGATTTTTGTCCAACAATAACTTTCATAAAAATGCTTAACAAATGTTAAGTATAGTACCTTCATGATACATTTCAAACATATACATTATCTCACTCATAACACCCCCTAATACCACTCCTCAGGTGAAGTTACTTTATGGTTTGATGAGTAGATACCAAGTGTTAAACATTTATGCATAGTTGTTCTGTAGTGTTTTTTTCCCACTTACTAACTATGAGATAGGTAACAGATAAAGTAACAGACCTGTCCCCTGATTTTTTTTTCTATACATCATCAATACACTTAGATCTACTTCATCTGTAATACAGTTCAAACAATATACATATTATCTCACTTTCAACATTTACCTTTAATTGTTTCCTCCACAACTTCTACTACACGATCTATCTGTTGAACCTAAAAAGAAAACAAACTGTCAGGCAAGCAGTTTATATGCAAAAGAAACATTAATTTTTCTTTATCCTTCTGCTTGGGTCAAGAGAACACATTTTGAAACACACAAATGCAGATCTTCTTTAATTAAAGCATTTGAAGATAGTATAAAAATATTCCATATTGTTTCATGTTACAATGAAGTATGAAATTATCACTCTCCATCCTACAATTATAATTAAAGAAATCATATTACATTTAAATAAACTGCCTGGAGTTCAATTAGAATAGCCTATCAAATATAAACTCAGCACATCCTGAGATATAAACTTCAGTTTAATTAAAACATGTATCTTCACACAGAGCTTCAAGGAAAATAGCATAATACGACAACCTACAAAAAAGGACTTGCTGGTATTAAGAAGATCTACTCCAAATTTGATACTTTATTATTTTAACACTGAAACCCCTTTTAATGAATTTCTACCATGTGCTGAGTACTCCACTCAGGTCCATGGAATACAAAATCAAATAACGGCTCCTGCTCCAGACACCAGTGACTAAAGATTTCCCAGGGTGCCATGGGAACACAGAGGGAAGACATTAATAACAAAATATGTCTGAGTAATCCAGCAATGCTTAGAGGGAACCAAAGGTGACTCTGAGGGATAAACAGGATTAAGATAGGAGACGCCCACTAAGGGGATTCAAAAAAGTGGCTAGAGTTTGGAAGGAAAATGAAAACAAGTAAAGATTGTAGCCCAAGAAGCTAGAGGAAGGAGAGCAAGACAAGTAAGAATAGGTCATAAGCTAATATTTTTTTCTACATTTAAAATTCTCAAAATCATTATTGTTCTACTACAAAACAGAAATATTAAAGATAAATAAAATAATTCATAACACCTTCCATTTCCACTCCTCAAATGAACTCACTCATAATGGTTTGATGAGTAGATACCAACTGTTAAACATTTATGCATAGTTCTGTTCCGTAGTGGTTTTTTCCCCCTTACAAATTATGAGATAGGTGACAAATAAAGTAATAGAACTGCTCCTTGATTTTTCTTCTAGACATCATCAATACACCTAGATCTACTTCATTCATTTTACTAGTGCCTATTATCCTATGTATGGATATAACATAATGCAGAAAGCGAAGAGCAACTAGAGCCTCTTGATGAGGGTGAAAAAGGAGAGTGAAAAAGCTGGCTTAAAAGTCAACATTCAAAAAACAAAGATCATGGCATCTGGTCTCATCACTTTGTAGCCAATAGATGATGGAAAAGTGGAAACAGTAACAGATTTCATTCCCATGGGCTCCAAAAACACTGCAGACAGTGACTACAGCCATGAAATTAAAAGACACTTGCTCCTTGGAAGAAAAGTTATGACAAACCTAGACAGAGTACTAAAAACCAGAGACATCACTTATCTGACAAAGGTCTGTATAATCAAAGCTATGGTTTTTGCAGTAGTCATGTACGGATGTGAGAGTTGGATCATAAAGAAGGCTCAGTGCTGAAGAACTGATGCTTTCAAACTGTGGTGCTGGAGAAGACTCTTCGGCCCTTGGACAGCAAGGAAATCAAACCAGTGAATTCTAAAGGCAAAAAACCCAAAATGTTCATTGGAAGGACTGATGCTAAAGCTGAGGCTCCGAATACTTCAGCTACCTGATGTGACGAGTCGACTCATTGGAAAAAACCTTGAGGCTGGGCAAGATACAGGGTAAGAAGACAAGGGGGCAACAGAGGATGAAATGATTGGATGCTATCAGTGACTCGATGGACATGAGCTTGAGCAAACTCAGGGAGACAGTGAAGGACAAAGAAGTGTGGCGTGCTGCCATCCATGGGGTCACAAAGAGTCAGACATGGTTTAGCAACTGAACAACAGCAACAATCCACACATTCCCCTACTGACGAACATTTCTGTTATTCTTAATCTTTCATTATTATACAAAAACGTCATCATAAGCTCAACTAAAACAAGAAACAAGAAGAACCTTTAAAAACACTTTATTAAATCTCTTTGAAACATCCTTTTGGCCCCAGTGCCTTACAGGAAATAAGGCAAGACATGTGAGAACCCACTGAATCCAGCTCCACCTGATCATTCCGCCCAGCAAGATGGCGGTGGTAACAATAATTGCTGGGAAATTGTCAAAGGCAAAGTAAATCTCAAAGTTAGAGCTTCACTACTCAACAAACCTACCTAACTGGAGATGGATGTCCACCTAGAACCACTGGAACCATTAAGCTTGGCTATAAAAGAAATCCACATGGCTTCTTTATATTAATACAATGTGATCAAAGCTAAGATAGCAGAGAGTTCAAAAAGAAAGAAGTAGCCAACAATGTCAAATGCTTCAGAGATAACTAGTAACATAAAGACTGAAGTGAGTATGCCTGATTTAACAGTAAGGGGGTCAATCAACTCAGGAGAAACAGTTCATTAATCATGAGTCATAAGAAAATGGTGACAGCTAATTTAGACGATGCTTACTAAAAGCAAAGTAGGAAAAAAGAGAAAGAGGACTCCTGTAGCTAAAAAAAAAATTGAGTATACATGTGTTAGTGTATTAATTCTTTCTTTCCTTTTTTAAAATATACACGCTAAGTAGAGAAGGGTCATAGAGAAAAAAGAACTGGAGACAGAAGAAATAATTAATAAAGCTAGGTCCTTCAGGAGGTAGAGAGAGTAAGATCCAAAACACCAGTAGAGACACAAGCCCAGAATGGGAGAGGGGCCAAGTCATCCTGTTCTCAAATAGGGGGTTAGGAGGGAAGCATGAAAACAGATGCTATTATTCTTGTAGAAGCCAGAGAATACTAAGCAAGATTCCCATCTGTTGGCCTCAATTTCCTACATGAAATAGAAGTTCATCTGCTACGAGAGAAAGAATATTGTTAAATAAGAACACAGTGGATGTTTAAAATATGTGTTAAAAGGTTTAGTACCTTTTAAAAGAACTAAAGACTAGAAATACATGAAAATTGCTGAAGTACGGAGATACCATGAACTTTAACAGTGACTCCTTGTATAGGTGTCATTTTTTCCAGGGCCCCAGCAGTTCTTCTGCAGGAACTGAAGAGTTAAATAAACTGATCCAAGGTTTGCTCATTCTATCACTCATTCATTCACTCATCATTTATTGACCATCTAACAGATGTGAGGAACAATGAGTCTGAGCAAACTCAGTGAAGGAGAGGGAAGCCTGGCATGCTGCGGTTCATGGGGTTGCAGACAACTTAGTGACTGAACAACAACAAATGTGAGGAAGGGTCAAAAGGCTGAGGAAGTAGCATGGAGAGATTTATAGGATGCACATGAAGGATGAAGAAAAAAGGAAATTAACTATGCATGTTGGATAAGATGATACTTCAAGTACAGGTTGGAGACCAGAGCCAGGAAGGAGAAACAAAGTGGCTGGGCATTGGGGAAAGCAAAGAAAGAAGGGGAGGATGGGTAAGAGGGAGAGAGGACAGAGAGAAAGAAGAAAAAGAGAACAGGAGGTGATAATAGAGGACAGGTATAAGCATTTAGCATTTTTGAAGAATGGCAAGATCGTGTCATGAGAACAATTTGCTGAAAAAGGAGAAAAGTGATAACGACTGGAGCCGAGAAGTAAGGAAGGTTAGAATGTTGACAAGACACTCCATATGGACACTCAGATTGCCCACGATATTATAAACACGGGTACCACAAGGAAGGAAGAGTTGGTGAAATTTCCCAGCCAGTGTAGGTGAACAACCGACACATTAGCTGAGGATGGAAACAGCATAAAAGAAGTACAGTATGAAACAATTCAACGATGGAATCAAAACAAAAATGCTTTCTTATGCACTTGGAGACAGCAGTTCAAACAAGGTAGTGCACCCAAGTTCACAGCGCATGTTCTGAGTAAGAAGCAGGATCTCTAGAGAAGAGTCAGAATAGCATGTGGAAGGAACAGCTGAAAAGTTGGAGGTAAGCTAAAACTGTAAGATTTAGAAGAAAACACAGCCATAAAGCTAAATGAACTGTGTATAAGACAATGGTTTCTTACTATTACATCAAAAGTATGAGTGATGAAAGGAAAAAGACAAACTGAACATCAAGATTAAAACCTCTTGGTGCATCAAAAGACACTACCCAGAAAATAACAAAACAACATAGAAAATGGAAGAAAATTTTTGTAGATCATATACCTGAGAAGAGACTTGAATCTAAACTATATAAAGCACTATTCCAACACAGTAAAAAGATAAATAAGCCACTTAAAAATGGGCAAAAGATCTGAATAGGCACTTCTCCAAGAAGATATACACGTGGCCAATAAGCACATGAAAAGAGCAAATCAAAACCACAATGGAGGAAGTGGAAAGTTATTGTTTAAAGTGCACAAATTTTCAGTTTAGAAAGATGAAAACGTTCTGGAGATGGATGGTGGTGATGGTTACACAGAAGAGTGAATGCACTTAACACCACTCTACTACACACTTAAAATTGGTTAAGACAGTAAATTTTATGTTATATATATTTTATCATAATGAAATACTACTTCATACTCATTGGGATGGCTATAATAAAAAAGACAGACAGTAACAAGTGTGGGCAAGGATATGGAGAAACTGGAACCCTCATCACGTGCTGCTAGTGGGAATGTAATAAAATCCTGTTGCTGCTTTGGAAACCGGTCTAGGAGATCCTCAAACCACTGAAGAGTATGATCCAGCAATTTCAATCCTAGGTGGATACCCAAGAGGAATGAAAACATATGTCCACACAAAAAACTTGTACACAGTCACAGCATTATTCACAATATGCAAAAGGTAGAAACAACCCAACTCCCAGTTCCTGATGAACAGATAAATAAAATCTGGTATTATGCATACAACGAAGTATCATTAAACCATAAAGGGGAATGAAGTATTAGTAATGTTAAAAACATTATGCTAAAGGAAAGAGGCCAGAGGAAAAAAAATACATTGTCTGATTCCATGCAAATGAAATAACCATAACAGGAAAAACCCAAAGTAGATGAGTGATTGCCTAGGATGGGTGGGTAAAAAACGGGAGAGGCATTGCTAAGGAGTATTGTGTTTCTTTTTGAAGTGATGAAAATATTTTAAAAACTGATTGTGGTGGTGGTCACATAACTCTGTGAATATACTAAAAACCATGGAATTACACACTTTAAATGGAAGAATAGTACGGTGATTGAACTGTATCTTTACAAAAGTGTTTAAAGATACAGATGTATCTTTACTTTATACAGATACTTTAAAAAAGTGTTTAAAGATAAAGATGTATCTTTAAGGAAAAGGTCAGGGTGGGGGGCGGGGAGCATTTGGTTACAAAAAAGCAGGGGAGAAGTTCATTAAATGCTTTAAAGAGAATATTGTGTCATTTCCATTTCTAGTAAGGAGGTTACTGGAGGAAGCAGTGGGAGAAAAAAAGAAAGAAGAGTAGCCAGTGAAGACAGAGAAGAGTCAGGGGAGGGGGAATTAAGTGGAAGAAGGAAAGGTCAGGAGGCAAAAAGCACAGGGTGGGAGGCAGGGAGAGAAGAAAAAACAATCATGAATGAAAACAAACTCAAGATTCACATATAATAATGAAGAATATATTGAATTCATTCTGGGGAGAAAAAGAAAGCTGTTCTTAATTAATACTATAAATTGTAGCCTTGAATACACAAGAGCTTAGTCTCAGGCATATAATTCAAATAAAATAAATAAAACAGTATCTTGTGTCCTTCAGGCACTTCGTTATAAATATACAGGGGGAAAAAAGACATGCAGTATGTTCTATTACTGACTCCATATGTTCTTGACAATGAAGAAAAGAGTTGGTGAATAAACAATTCATAAATAACATTAATGAGTCATTCTGCTCCAGAACTTTTAAAAGAAACCCATAAAAATATTTTTTCAGCTATTATGAACTACTCCAAATTTATAACGCAACATATATTCAAGAAATAAACCTATACAAAGTTACCCAAAGCAAATAAAAGAGCTAGTCTGTTTCCTAATTCTTTCCAGCAGTGCTCTCCAACAGACCTTTCTACAATGAGAGAAATGTTTACACACAGGGCTGTCCAACATGGCAGCCACTAGTCACATGTAGTTACTGCCTGCTTGAAACATGGCTAACTGTGACTGAGGAACTGAATTCTAATTTTAATTAATTCATAAACACACCTGTGGTTATTGGCAACTGGAGTATGGCTAAGACAGCCACCTGGTTTGCCTTGATAAAGGCAGCCCCAGGAAACTAACACACACCTCAAACACAATTTTGCCAACCAGGCTAAAATAAAAGCACAGACCGGGAAGAGGTTGAAACCGTCCTGCAGTCAGAGATACAGCTTTAGTATGTGCATGAAGCATCCTTTTTTCTCAACAACCAGCAACTAGATAAGTTCAGTTCAGTTCAGTCGCTCAGTCGTGTCCGACTCTTTGCGACCCCATGAATCGCAGCACGCCAGGCCTCCCTGTCCATCACCAACTCTCAGAGTTCACCCAAACTCATGTCCATCAAGTCGGTGATGCCATCCAGCCATTTCATGCTCTGTGCTCCCCTTCTCCTCCTGCCCTCAATCCCTCCCAGCATCACGGTCTTTTCCAATGAGTCAACTCTTGGCGTGAGATGGCCAAAGTACTGGAGTTTCAGCTTTAGCATCAGTCCTTCCAAAGAACACCCAGGACTGATCACCTTTAGGATGGACTGGTTGGATCTCCTTGCAGTCCAAGGGACTCTCAAGAGTCTTCTCCAACACCACAGTTCAAAAGCATCAATTCTTCGGTGCTCAGCTGTCTTTATAGTCCAACTTTCACACCCATACATGACCACTGGAAAAACCATAGCCTTGCCCTAGACAGACCTTTGTTGGCAAAGTAACGTCTCTGCTTTTGAATATGCTATCTAGGTTGGTCATAACTCTCCTTCCAAGGAGTAAGCGTCATTTAATTTCATGGCTGCAGTCACCATCTGCAGTGATTTTGGAGCCCCCAAAAATAAAGTCGGACACTGTTTCCACTGTTTCCCCATCTATTTCCCATAAAGTGATGAAACCAGATGCCATGATCTTCATTTTCTGAATGTTGAGCTTTAAGCCAACTTTTTCACTCTCCTCTTTCATCAAGACGCTTTTGAGTTCCTCTTCACTTTCTGCCATAAGGGTGGTGTCATCTGCATATCTGAGGTTATTGATATTTCTCCTGGCAATCTTGATTCCAGCTTGTGCTTCTTCCAGTCCAGCATTTCTCATGATGTACTCTGCATATAAGTTAAATAAGCAGGGTGACAATATACAGCCTTGACGTACTCCTTTGCCTATTTGGAACCAGTCTGTTGTTCCATGTCCAGTTCTAACTTGCTTCCTGACCTGCATTTGATTTCTCAAGAGGCAGGTCAGGTGGTCTGGTATTTCCATCTCTTTCAGAATTTTCCACAGTTTATTGTGATTCACACAGTCAAAGGCTTTCACACAGTCAATAAAGCTTAATGACTAGTAATAATGAGCAATTACCTTGCCCCAAGCCCCGTACTAACATGCCACATGCACCATCACTTTAAACCCTCACAACATCTCTTGGCAATAGATACTTACTGCTATTTCCTAAGCTGAGGGAACACAGGAATGAAGGTATTCTGCTAAATTCTTAACCAAGTAGTCTTGAAAAGACCCTGATGCTGGGAAAGACTGAAGGCAGGAGGAGAAGGGGACGACAGAAGATGAGATGGTAGGATGGCATCACTGTCCCGATGGACATGAGTCTGAGCAAGCTCCGGGAGTGGGTGAGGGACAGGGAAGCCTGGTGTGCTATAGTGCATGGAGTCGCAGAGTTGGACACAACTGAGCGACTGAACTGAACCGAGTCTCAGTAAATCTTATCTAGAAACAGCACCAAGGGGGCAGGTTTCTCGAATTTCCCTTTTCCTTTATATGTAGATGTCATTATTAAATAATCACAAAATGCTATCCAACTGAACTTGGGACTTTCAAGTGAACCCAGGCAACAACTATCCCCCCAAATGCTCATCCACAAATCACCTCTGCTGTGCATGCGTTCACTCGACATGTATCTATTAAGCACCAACCAAGGACTATGACTGTTCTAGGAACCTGGGAACTAATGGCAAAAAACACCAAGTCCCTGCTTCTGGTTGGGGGAGATAAAGAGCTAAACAATGGAACATGTTCATTTCTATCATGACAGACGCTATGAAGAAAGCAAAATGTGGCAGTGACTGGAGGAGGAGAGAGCAGTTTTTTACAGTAGTCCAGGCCAACCTCTGGACAGGTAGTATCAATGCTGCGACCTGAGCCGTACGCCAGAAACACCAGCGTGAGCCTCCAGGGGGAAGATCACACACAGGAGAAGAGAGACAGAAGCCATGGTGAATGGGGGCGCCATGGTAGGTAATGAAGTAAGATAATCAGAAGAGGGAGCCTACGGAAGACCTTGCAGATCATGCTGTGCCGGTCAGATTTTATTCTACCCGCTGAAGGAAGTCACTGAAGGATTAACAGAACAATCTCAACAGCATTGCTCAGGCTAATACTATCAAAAATGTGTAAAAACTACTCTTCATCCATACTTCTCTATTACTTGATGCCGGTCTTTTTATACCTGCATGAATCTGGCTGGGGTTTCACTATCTCTTGATTTTATCCCAAGACACTTCAGATCCTTTCAGGAGTAACAAAGGTTATACACTATAGATACACATCAACACAGATACAGAGGCTCTCTCTCATTAGCACTCTTAACCCTGCCTGTACATAAATAAACTAGGACCAATCTGTGTTTCATTCTAATTAAGCAGTATCAGACCAAAACTTTAAAAGCACCTAAAAATTCTATCAACCTTTGAAAAAAAAAAAAAATGCTTTTCTTTTTCTGTGAAGAACTATACTATAAAAAGCCTTTTCCGTTAAGTGTATATTCAGATTTTTCACTCTTACCATAATGGGAGTTTGATCCAATAATCAGCATTTGACAGGTTAAAACTCAATACTGACTTCATGGTTAAAAATAAAGATTTTTCTCTCAAAAAAAATTTTTCTTTAAGCCGTTAAGGAAAGTCCCTATCTCTATAAATGCTATTGGAAGAGAACTCAATTTCCAAATCTCTTAAATTTGGGGAAGTCCAGAGTAGTCACTAGTTAACTCTACTGGAGTAAAATTTCTTGAATTCACAAGCCCCTGAACAAGTTTGCTCATGAATTACACAAAAGAGCATTTGACACTACATGTGGTTTAACTTTAAAAAAAAAAAATAATAACTCTCTCATCTGCCAGTACATGATCTCCTTTCATCTCTTCATTGAGAAAAATTATTCCCCAGTGGTAGAAATAGCCCTTTCATCAAAAGTTATGTGACAACACATTCCACACACTACTGAAATCATACTTTCTACCTGAATGGTACCAGTGAGTGATGAATACTGAGTAAGAGATAAAAATTACTAAGTGAAAGATGAAGCCAAGCTAGATGGATGCCAGCAAAATGGGGATCAGTACCAGGAACTTTTCGCTCTTAAATCTAATTAAAATGCCTATAAAACTTTCTGGGGGGGAGAGGGAGAAACCTTAAGCAGCTAATCAACACACTAAACTAAATTATATAAAGAAACATTCCTTGGGACATTAAATAATAGGACATGCTATAAAGTAAAAAATTATTTTTCAAGTAATACTAAAGTTGAAAAAAAAAGTACTATAATAGAAATGTTAGCAACCAGATTCATGTAAGGACTTAGTGGTCCTTATGAATTGCATAAGACTCTGTGCTGCTCATATTACACTCCATCCTCTCTGTAGTTTGCTGAGTAGTGGAGGGGTAAGCTAAACAGTAGTTTTTGACAGTAACTGGGAAGGCTCTTTCTTTTTAAGTAACAATGGAATTGGCATATTTGGGAATGAAGATAAAATTTGGAACTAAGATAGAGAAGATGGAGTGTATGTAGAAGGGCTGTTAAAAAATGTAAAACTTGGTTGCATTATTTGTGGAGGCTCAAACTTGTGAAGGTTTAAGTACCATAATTTTTCCATTTGTTCTGCATTTTGATTCTGAAAAGAAAGCTGGCTTTGCCCATTTCTTATTAAAAAAAACTTGTAAAAAAAAAAAAAGAATTAAAACAAACATATACATTAGGGACATAAATCATTAATAAATAATTTGCATGTAGTGGGCAGAATAATAGCCTCTCAAAAATGTTCCAGTCATGATCCATAGCACAGGAGAGTATGTTACCTTCCAAGGCAAACTTTAATCATGACTTTGAAGGCATGATTAAAGACCTTGAGATGATGAGATTAACCTGGATTAGGCAAAGGGGCCCAATCTAGTCCCGTGAGTCCTTAAAAGCTAAGAATCTTTCCCATCTCAGGAGATGAGAGGTGATGCTAGAGGAAGGTGCAGAGAGAAAGACAGCATTGCTGGCCATAATGATGGAAGAAGGGGCCACAAGTCAAGGAATGTGGGGCCTCTAAAAGTTGGAGAGACCAAGGAAGAAGACGCCCCCAGAGACTCCAGGAAAGAACCCAACCCTATCAAGACCTTGAGTTTAGCCCAGCAAAACCCAAGTCCAACTCATCTCCAGAAGCATAAGATAATAAATGTGTTATTTTAAGCAACATGTTTACGGTAATTTGTTAAGCAACATACAAAACTCATACATTAATTAAGAAACAAACATGATAAGCGTTAGCATCAAAGAAGGAAAAGACATTTTAAAAATAAATGCTGCTGGTAAAACTGAGAACAATATGGAAAAACATAAATGCATACTTGATATTTAACAAATATCCACTCAACAAATATTTACTGAGCCAGGCACTGTACTAAGTACAGAAAATAATGTAAAATATGTAAAGCTGTAAAATAAGAGCAAAAAAAATCCCTGGTTTTCTGGAGCTTGTCTAAGTGTTCACCATGGTAAACTGCAAACAGAGTGAAGAGCTGAACAAATCCCTTCCATTCTTTAAAAAAAAAAGAGGGGGGGCATTAAAAGAGAAAAATATATATATATTATCAGACCTGTTCCTAGATCCTAGAAATATACATTTTAAGTTTTGAAACTACAGGAGATTTTACCCACTCATTCCCTTCTCCCTCAAATTCCAAGCTTCCATGATATCAATATTTTAAAAGGCAATAAAAAGTAGTGATTAAAAGACACACACACATTTTCTCCCATGTTAAAATAGGTTGATTCCCTGCTGTTGAGTTGTAGGAGTCCTTGATATATTCTGGATATAAACCCTTTAGGAGATAAATGTTTTGGAAATACTTTCTGTAGTTCGTGGCTTATTTTTTCATCTTAACAGTATCTGAAAAGTCCGATTTATTGATTTCTTTTCCTTCCTGTCCTAAAAAACAGTGCTCTGTGTGTGTGTGTGTGTGTGTGTGTGTGTGTGTGTCCGTGTCCTATCTAAGAAACACTGTCCTAACTCAAGGTCACCAAAAGAAAAGGTGATTTAAAAAAAAAAAAAGTTCAAACGCTCTATTAAAGATATATGGATAGCAAATAATCACAAAAAATATGGTCAGCATCACTAGCCAACAGAGAAATGCAAATTAAAACCACAATGAGATACTATTAATACTAATCTACTACTACAACTGCTAAAATTAAACTGGCAGTACCAAGCTCTGGTCAAGAGGTGAAGCAACTGAACTGCTGGCAGAAATGCAAGACAGCACAGCTGTTTTGGAAAACAATTTGGCAGTTTTTAAAAGGCTGAGCAAATGCTAACTACATGACCAACCAGTATCATTCCAAGGTATTCACCCAAGAGAACGCAAACACACAAAGACTGTGCACACGTGTTTACAGGACCTTTATTCTTCATGGCCCCAAACTGCAAACAACACAACTTTTCTATCAACTAGCTGAATGGACAGACAAACTGTGGTCCATCCATATAGTGAAATAACTCCATACAGTAACAAGTAAAAAACTGTTAACCACAACATGTATGAACACTGAATGAATTACGCTAAGTGAAAAAACAAAGTAACATATACAGAGGCAAAGCCTGGACTATCGCACTTTACAAATACGGAGGGTTTTATATGTATATATAGAAGAGGCAAAGCCTGGACTATCGCACTTTACAAATACAGAGGGTTTTATATGTACATATAGAAGATTTATGGAAACGCTGCTGAAAAAGTCTATTGGCACTATTTTTCCTCCAGCATTTGCTCACTTCCTATCTCTGTGTCACATTTTGGTAATCCTCACCATATTTTCAACTTTTTCATTATTATATTTGTTTGTTATGGTGATCTGAGATAAGTGACCTTTAATGTCACTCCTGTAATTATTTTGGGGCACCATGAACTGTGCCCACATAAGACAGCAAATTTAATTGACTACTGAAATGACAAAAAAGGCTTTAGAATATTATATAAACTTAGTTGATAAAGCAGCAGCAGGATCTGACAGAACTGACTCATTTTGAGAGTTCTTCTTGTAGGTAAAATGCTATCAAATAGCATTGCAGGCCACAGAGAAATTATTCATGGAAAGGAGAGTCAATCAATGAGGCAAACTTCATTGCTGCCTTATTTTAAGAAATTGCCACAGCCACCCCAACCTTCAGCCACCACCACCCTGATTAGTCAGCAGCCATCAACACTGAGGTTAAGACCCTCCACTCCCCAAAAGATTACAACTCACTGAAGACTCAGATCACAGCATTTTTAGCGATAAAGCATTTAAAATTAAGGTATGAATATATTTTTTAGACACAGTGCTATTGCACACTTAAGAGACTATGGTGGTGGTGGTTTAGTCACTAAGTGATGTCCGACTCTTGCAACCCCATGGACTAGAGCCTGCCAGGGTCCTCTGTCCATGGGATTCTCCAGGCAAGAATACCAGAGTGGGTTGCCATTTCCTTCTCCAGGGCATCTTCCCAACCCAGGAATCGAACCTAGGTCTCCTGCATTGCAGGCAGATTCTTTACCAACTGAGCTACAAGGGACTATAATATGGTATAAACATAACATTTATATGCATTTGAAAAGCAAAAAAGAAATCATGTGACTTGCTTTATTGTGATGTTTGCCTTACTGGAGTGGTCTAGAATCAAACCCACTATATCTCTGAGGTATGCTTATAATTTTATTTATGTGACATCTGAAAAAGGCAAAACTGTAGGGACAGAAATCAGAACTATGATTTCCAGGGACCCTGTTTACATTTGTTAAGGGTGGGGGGTGGAGGATATAAGAGAACTTTCCAGTACAATGGAAATGTTCCACATAAAACTCAATGGTGATTTCATTATATGTTAATTATATCTCAATAAATCTTACTTAAAAAAGTTAGTACCAATAACATACAAGAAGAGTTTAAAATAATGAACAGGTGTATATAGAAATAACCACCAGATTATACTGCTTGTAACACCTTTTCATACTATCTTATTCCTGCCCCCATCTTTAACCCAGTCATGCTGATTTTGACCTAAGCATTGCATTGAACTCCTTCCCACTCTATTCATCACTAGTCTGCAATACTTCAAACCACACCTCTTAAAGCCAGTGCCTCCAAGTTATACTCAAATCAGGACACACTTCTTGATATTCCTTCTACCTCCACGGCACCCTTAAGCACACATGCTTTTCCTTAGACATGAGCCTTCTGCTCAGAAGCCCTCTCCCCTTCCTCCATTCATCACACCACTACTCGACCTTTGAAACCCGTCAAGAACGACTTTAATCTCTGTGTGCCCACCAGACTGTATCCTTAGGTGTATTTATCATGATTACTTGCAGCTCTCTTCAGATTTCACTGTCTTTAGGGAACAAATTTTATTCACCTCTGTATCTCTAGCAGATAGCTTCATTCCAGGCACATAGCTGTACTCAGTGTTAATCCCACTAGTAAGAGAATTAAATAATTCTAAAAAGCTAATACAGAGCACTAATGATGTGCCAGGGACCATGCCAAGACCATTTATTAAATACTTTAACCCTTACAAAATTCAGAGTTAGGCTCTATTATTATTCTCCACGCTACAGATGAAGAAATTGAGGTACAGAGAGGTTGAGTAACTTGAACAAGGTCACACAGCTAACAAGCAGTGGGCCAGGGACATGAACCTAAATCGTAATATGCTAGACCTCCTCTTATATACTTCAGTAGGTGAAAAATATGTACGCATATAGATAGAGGCCCCAAAAAAGTAAAGACAATAGATCTAGGAAGGCACAAAAATGAACGGGCTTTTAAATCTACCTGTCATTCTGTTCCAATGCTGTCATTTTGATAATTAAAGGTTAAAAAAAAAAGGAATATGACAAGAAGAAATATTAAATGACATGAAGTGGAAAAAAATAGAAGAATAGTTTCTCAAGTTTTGTCCTCAATATCAATGCCACTGTTACTGGGACATTGTTTCATTTCATGAATTCTCCTTTTGGAACACAGTATATCATAGAAATATTCTAAAACATATCCTCTTTCAAATGTTCCTTTATTTACACACATAATTTTCAAAATTAACATTCATATATGAAACAGTCACCATGCTGTCTGACTCTTCGGGATTAGAGTAGCCTGCCTGAAAAAATGTTTAAACCACTGCAAATCAACCTGGTAATAGTCCCTGAGATAAGTGGACACCTGTGTTAAAGGACATTTTTGTTCATTTCTCCAAAGAAAATATGCACCTGCCTGCAGGGCTCACAGCTGGCACATCAGGAAGTTCTATCACTCACAAATTTTGAACATCCAACTGTATATTCCGCTTTGAACTGCATGTTTTAAAATGTTACAACCAGTTGATTAATTCCATTATTTAGTATTTCTAGAGACATTAACACAAAGACAAGGCTAATGAGTCAACACCAAGCCAAGTTCAGATGCAAGTCTTTGTTTACTAGCACAAAAAACTACACAAAATGTATAGTTCTGTAAGCCTGCTTTCATGTAACAGAATAAAAACCAACCTTCTTAATAAACGTCATGGCTATCAATAATGACTACTCTAGGAATTGAGGAATACCACCACCTCAGGAAGAGCTCAAGTAAATAAATACTATTTCAGCTGTCTATTTCTAACAGAACTCCCAGCTGATGGACACAAAGTGTATTTGCATCTGACCCTTACAAACCAATTCCCACCTCATCAATCTCCCTGTTGCCTAGGGACCCATCCCACCAAATGCTCCAGGAGGCTGAAGATATCCTGGGCTCAAACCAGATTTCTCTCCCCAAGAACTGGAATGTAAGCTCTATGGGGACAAGGATCTTTTTTATAAACCACTGCATCCCTCACACCTGGAACACTAGCTAGCACTTAGTAGGTACTCGGTAAGTACTAGCTGAATAGAAGAAAGAATGATGTGGCAACCCTGGGACTTAAAGTCTGGCTTTCTGAGCTCTGATGTCTGCTATTCTTTCCTGCTACCAAACTTTAAAAGAGAACATCCTTTCTGGCTGACTAATTTAAAAGCAACTTTCCTGCCAAAAAATGAACAAAGTGAAGAAAAATAGCATTCAATAGAGCAGTCACACAATCTTGGAACTACCTACAGCTAGCCACAGAGTTAATGTAAACAATTAAGAGCAGGGATTGAAAAAAAAAAAAAAAAGGTAGCATTGCATGAAAACTAATTGCAAGGTGAATAGTTAACTATAAATATTTGTCAAAAGAGAAGTAACAGTTTTCACAGTAAGGTAAAATGCTTCAAGATCCCTTAAAAATGGAAAAGATCTTGATTCTGCACAGATTACCTATAAATTTATTTTTATAAATTTATATTCTACAAATAAACATCATTTAATCACATTAGGGAAAGAGGTTTGCTTAAAAAAAAAGATCTTTTTATCCAACATATATATGTTTTCAAATCTGTCCTTTGTCTTCTCCTACTATAAGGAAAAACCAGGATGAGAGAAGTCTAAAGATTACTGCCACCGAAGCCAGTACTTCTGGACCCAGAGGTTGATAGTTATTACCTCTGGTTTTGATATTCTGTTACCCTCTTTCTCTATCCCACCACACAGATAATATTAATCACAACTGGATTCAGAAAGTATTAAGAGATGATATTATAAAGCCCAGGCGTCAAATCACCAATTACTATGTGCCCCCGCCACACTGCCATCTCTGATTATGGAAACAAATTAAATGTCCCATTTCTAAAGGCTGATATGGGTGGAAGTTAGCATGTCAAAACAGTAACAAATATCATTCTTCCTTAGTAAACATCTTCTTAAATGCTTACTCCAGGAGCACTTGCAAACATGGGCAGTATGTCTTTTTAACCCCAGGGTTGCAATAAGTTCCTTGCTCATGATCTAAAGCTTTTTATTTCAATCGCTTGGTCAACAGAGCAGACCACCCTCCCTGTATTGAGGGGCAACAAAGACAAATCTTAGCAGGAGGTGGAAGCACAGGCCATAGTTACAGCTGGTCTTCCTTCCATCTCTACTGATGCCTCCATCATAGAAACACTATGAGGGAAATACTGAGATTGGAATAACAGTTTTCACACAGTCTGTAAATCAACTGTTTAATACAATTCTAAATATTCTCCTAAAAATAGTTTCCCAAATAACTGAATTTAAACATCTTCATATTGTTTTACACTCCAGAATTCTTTTGTGTAAGCCAATATAATTTGTTTCTTTACTTGACTATAACTCACTGTATTTCAGAAGGTTTTTGATTTTGTAGCAGTTCAACAATTCTATTCAGAAACTACTGTTGTTGCTGCTTAGTCACTAAGTTGTATCTGACTCTATGTGACCCCGTGGACTGTAGCCTGCCAGGCTCCTCTGTCTATGGGATTTTCCAGGCAAGAATATGGAGCAGGTTGCTATCTTCTTCTCCAGGAATCTTCCTCATCCAGGGATCAAACCAGTGTCTCCTGCTTGGTAGGCAGATTCTTTACCACTGAGCCATCAGGGAAGCCCTATACAGAAACGGATCTCTCCAAATGCCAATTATAAATGACACTGGTTTCCTTATCCAGTTTTTTTTTTTTTTAAGATTTCAGTTCTACTGGACACAGTTTTTATACCTAGTTATGACAGATGTCATATAGCTGCCACATATACAAATGCTGTGTAAAGGATGTTGACAGAGAACAATCTTATACTTTAGTAATATTACTAAAGATATAATTATATTACAACTCTGAAATGTTGTTATTGATACAGCAATTCTACTTTTGGGAACTTTTCACAATATGCTGATCTTCAGATAGAAAGCCCTTGATTAACATTATTGTATTATGTATATTCCCTAAAAATTGGAAAACTACTTATATCCAACAATTAAGAACAATTAAGTAACTTGTGGTATATCCTTCAGTAGAATATTAACACAGGACTTAAAATGGTTAAAGAGTTCATGGAATAAAATCTCATGGAACAGCAGGGACACGAAATAGTTTTGACATTGCAATTAAGTAAAATATGCAGAGGTTAAAAAAAGTCTGAAGAGTATGAAAGTGAAAGTGTTAGTCGCTCAGTCATGTCTGACTCTATGCAACCCCAAGGACTGTAGCCCACCAGTTCCTCTATCCATGGAATTCTCCAGGCAAGAATACTAGAGTGAGTAGTCATTCCCTTCTCCAGGGGATCTTCCCAACCCAGAGATTGAACCCAGGTCTCCCACACTGCAGACATATTCTTTTCCGTCTGAGCCATTAGGGAAGCCCCTGAAGAGAATAAGCAAAGTTATAAGTATTGTTTTAGGGTGACAGGATCATGAATTTTCTTTCTATTCACTTTCTTCAAACGTATTATTTCTCCAATTATAAAGAAACTAAATAAATCTAAAGAATTTAAAAGGTAATAAAATGAGACAAGGAGACAGAATACAAAGCATGCTAGGTTAAACAGGGAAAATTTTTTACTGCCACGTCCTTGAGTTACACCATCTCTGAAAATCATCTCCCGTATCACCAGCACTGGCATCCTCTCTTACAACATCTTGAGAATCTCCCCAAGATCCTCACATACACTGAACTCTTCACAACACACAGTAGAGTTCTGGGGAATGTTCCTATAATGCACACAGGGAGCAGGCTTCTGCCATACTATAGAAATTCTACTATTCTGGGAATGTAATTCCTTAAGATAAACTCAAAAATGAATTCCAAGCTTTTACCATGCTTTGTCTCTAAAACAGCATTCTAACTAGTTTTCTATTTTCCTAACACAGCAGGATCATGTTTATGGAGAAAGTTAGTTTGACATGAAAAGATAACTCTGGAGTCCATATTCAGTTCATTCCTTAAACCAAGAGAAATCAAAATGTAAACAGACAAGTGGTAAAAACAAACTAAAGTTCCCAAACATTCAGGTTCTGTTTGTTTAACAGGAGAATGTTTGTTCAAAGATTATTAAATTTGCCAGTGGGGTAAGGACTTCACAGTGGAAAACAAGTTCATTACACTGAGAATACAGTATAAGAACCTATCAACAGTACATGAAAAAAGAAAAAAAAAATCCAATGAGTCCAATCCAGATGGCGATTTTATATATAGTCTTTTCTATGAACATGTAATATTTTTATATATTTTTTAAACTATGAAACCTCTTTAAAAGAAGATCATCAATGGTGGAAAGGATGAAGCACCAACATTTGGTCAACAAATACCATCCAAATGCTACCTCTGGGCATGTGTGAACAGTGATGGCCACAAAGATGGTAGGTCGTCGTCTCCCGACTTGAGAGAGCTTACTGCCCAACAGGGAAAGGAGCACACCAACAGTAAAAGTACAACGGGAAAACTTCTTTCATTCAGTCACCAAACACTTTCTGAAAGACTGTCTACTATATCTCTGGCACCGTGGGAAAGGCTGGAGAAACACGGTCAGAGTTTTAGAAAAAGATAGAAAAGCTGTTGGCATGGAGCTAGTAATTCAAAAAGAGAGGTGGGCTATATTCAAAACATCATACAAGTTAACTGCAAACTTACAACTCTGTGAAATGCTGAGAGAGTAAATGAAAGATAACTAAATAATAAGGAAACGGAAACCAAGAGACAGGACTGTCGAGGGTGCACAGAGCAGTCAGCATAGACTGAGACAGCGTAATGGTGAAGCCAAGATTCGGGGGACAACTATGACGGAAGTGGGACATTCCAAAAGACGCATCTATTTACTATGATACACGAGAGACACTCCTGAAGGCAGACATAGACCAGGTTATAATTAACGAAGTTAAATTCCATACCACGGTTTTTATTGTGTGTGTGTGTGTGTGTGTGTGTGTGTGTGTGTGTTTTAATGAGAGAACCTAGAACATGTTTCCATGCTAGGTTCAAATGTTACAAAGACATAACAAAATTTTCACAGCAATAGGGAAAGTGTGTGAAGGACATCCAGAACTGTAACCAAGCTTGTAAATAACCTGGAAACAGAAAATAAGGGGCTATGACAAGTTTTAACAGTGTGGGACTATATTCCCATCAGGCGCAAGCTTACCCCGATGATGCTCAGCCCTTTGAGGTAATCCTGACGAGGCTGGGCTTGAGGAACACAGCCAGCAAGCACTATTTTCTTATTCTCCTCTTGAGCTTTTCTAAAAGATAGAAGAGAAAGTAGTGTTAATTCTTTTCCTCACAAGTGTACCCTGGGAAACCGATGTTAGTGGACATAAGTTCCCTAGAACTCAACAAGCCCATCTAGCACAAAACAGGATTTTCTTACAGCTGCTTCAAGAAAGTACATTATAATATGACTTCTGAACTAGGCGTCTATTTATCACACCATAAAGGACACCATGGCAGTTCAATCTGGTAAGGTCATTCATTACCGCCTCATTCTAAAAGAAAAAAATTTTACTTACATAGAATTCTCAAGGATATAAATCATTCTTGAAAGCCACATTTTCCAGACAGACATTAGCCATTCAAATAAGTTATATTTACTTTAAATATTAATGAAAATGTTCCTAAAACATACTATATGACTTCTGAGTCTTTTTGTCTAGTATAAAAGTAAAATATACGTTTAAAAAGTTGAACAGGAAAGAAACAGAAGGTATAATATCCCCCTCTCTTCGGAGAATTCACACAGCTCCTCACTTCTGTTCCTCAGAGATGTCTACAAGTTATGGATTATTTATGCTTATGTCTAGACAATCCCTCTCAATGCAGGTATGATGTGTAAATAGACTTGTGTTCACTATAAATACACAAAGATGAAACAATACTTCAATACTTTATTTTATAACTTCCATCCAATACACTTTATCATTTGTGTCTTTACCTAAAGATTAGCCACATCCCTATTTTTGTATTCTACTTTTCTTAATAGAAGTACATTTGATATTACAGTTGACAGTACAGTACAATATTATATAAGTTACAGGTACACAACATAGTGATTCAGTTTTTAAAGGTTATACTCCACTTACAGATATTATAAAGTATTGGCTATATTCCTCATGTTGTATATCTTCATAACTTACTTATTTTATACCTAAATTTGTACCTCTTAATCCCTTATCCTGATCTTCCTTCTTCCCACTGGTAACCACTAGTTTGTTTTCACTGTGAGTCTATCATTTTTTGTTAAATTCACTAGCTTTTTTATATTTTAGATTCCACATATAAGTGGTATCATATGGTACTTGTCTTCCTCTGTCTCATTTCATCAAGCACAATGCCCTCCAAATCCATTCCTGTTGTTGCAAATGGCACAATTCTGTTCTTTTTTATGGCTGAATAATATTCCATTGTGTATATAGTGAATACATACCACATCTTCTCTATCTATTTATCTGTTGATGGACACTTAGGTTGCTTCCTAATCTTCACAATTGTAAATAATACTGCTAAGAACATTGGGGATGCATGTATTTTTTTGAATTAGTATTTACATATCCTGGATATACACCCAGGAGTGGAATCTCATCCTTTTTAAACCTAACAGTATAGGTATACTATAGCTTAACTAATCTTGTCCTGAGAGGCATTTAGGGTATTTCCAACTTTTCACTATTACAAATTATTTTACAATAAACACGCATACAGATATGTGCATACATATACATGCACAAACACATGTGGATGGATAGATAAGATAATCTTTGAATATTTGAGAAAGTATTCCTGGATTATAAAAACCTAGGTGTGAAAGCTATGCCAAGTTCTCTATTTCCCTAACATAAATTCTAAGAAGTGGAAATGCTGTTTCAAAGGTATGTATGTCTGGTTATTGTATTAGGCATTTCTTTACTTAGGAGGAAGTTGGGACATATTTGATGTAAGTGAGGGTTAGGGTGTCAGTCATTTGTCTGGGCACGCAAGCATTCGGCAAACACTAATGCTCTGCTAGAAGACGGTGGAAAACCAAGCAGAGCTAACAACCCCTCCTGGAAACTATCCATATTCTTTGCTTGTTTTACATTAAAATTGTAAATCTTCAGTTCTTTTTCAAGTATGTGGTTTTTGGACCTGTGATACTCTGTATATTTTTTTCACAGGTTGCTCAGTTACGGGTGATTTATACACCCAAATGTGCTTCTGACTGCCCTCTCCAGGCAATGCATAGGGTTCTGAAACCAACAGAGAAAGCTAAGGGAATCAGCAGCCCCGTTTCCAGAAGTGGAAACTTTAGGCTACACACTATGAAGCGAAAAGTCTCAATAGCTGGCACACCTTGTTTCTGTCAACTTTCTCAAGTGTACAAATTCAGAACTGAAAGCCTAAAAAAGTAGGGGGGGGTGGGTGGGGAGTGGATTAACAGAACCAGCTATGTGTGACCAACAGCCAACACCAAAACCTGCTGGGAAGTGTGCAGAGCATGATTAAGTGAATGAACAGGCAGAGGACAAAATACTAGTTTATCAGCACCTATAAGCATTTCACTTCCATAACTTCTTAAAATACTCTGGTATAACTTATCCACTTGGAATCATGAAAAAACTTGTTAACAGAATCAAGGAAATGTGACTGTGGTAAATTGCTTAACATAACCAAGAGAATTACTGCCTGGCTCTGCCACTTAGTTTTACTTAAAAAAAAAAAATTCAGTACCAAGCACATCATTACACACAAACAGCTTTCTTGCAGTAAATGTGACATATGAAATACCTTATCAAACAAACAAAAAAATCAATACATTGTAACAAAATTCTTTACATTAATAACACATACAATGGAATAATATTTGGTTTCTTCAAAAATTTGAGCTATGCACCTAGATTCACTGCCAAATGTGCAAGGATCTGATAGGTCACCAAAATTAAACCCACCCCCAAAAAAGCTGGCTTCCAATAATGTGATTCAATTACTTATTAAGTACATCTAAGAAAGTTATGAACAACCTAGATAGCATATTCAAAAGCAGAGACATTACTTTGCCAACAAAGGTCCATCTAGTCAAGGCTATGGTTTTTCCAGTGGTCATGTATGGATGTGAGAGTTGGACTGTGAAGAAAGCTGAGCGCTGAAGAATTGATGCTTTTGAACTGTGGTGTTGGAGAAGACTCTCGAGAGTCCCTTGGACTGCAAGGAGATCCAACCAGTCCATCCTAAAGGTGATCAGTCCTAGGTGTTCTTTGGAAGGACTGATGCTAAAGCTGAAACTGCAGTACTTTGGCCACCTCATGCGAAGAGTTGTTTCATTGGAAAAGACCCTGATGCTGGGAGGGATTGGGGGCAGGAGGAGAAGGGGACAACAGAGGATGAGATGGCTGGATGGCATCACTGACTCGATGGACGTGAGTTTGAGTGAACTCCGGGAGTTGGTGATGGACAGGGAGGTCTGGCGTGCTGCGATTCAAGGGGTCGCAAAGAATCAGACACGACTGAGTGACTGAACTGAACTGAAGGCATGATGGAGAAGAAGATGGCAATCCACTCCAGTATTCTCACCTAGAGAATTCCATGAACAAAAGAGCCCGGCAGGCTACAATCCATGGGGTCGCAAAAAGTCAGACATGACTGAGCAGGTATCCACACAAGACACGACAGTAAGTGTTTAAGGGACCACAGTAAGAAGAAGACACGCGTGTCATACTTGACACCGTTCTGGTTTATAACAGATAAGATGCAAAAGAACAACAACATCACAGCACTAAGCAACAGAAAGATACACAGGCAACATATGATGGAGGGAAAAAGAATATGCACACAGGAAAAGACAGTAAAAGGCTTTATGAAAAAATCTGAGAGGATTTTAAAACAAGATAAAAGTGGAGAGGGCTTGCCAGGTGGCGCAATGGTAAATAATCTGCCTGCCGATGTAAGAGATGCAAGAGAAGCGGGTTCAATCCCTCGGTCAGGAAGATCCCTTAGAGAAGGAAATGGCAACCTACTCCAGTATTGCTGCCTGGAGAATCCCAGGGACAGAGGAGCCTGGTGGGCTACAGTCCACAGGGTCGCCAAGAGTCAGACACAACTGAGCATGCACTCATAGGAGTGGAGAGGGTACAAGGGAGGCAGAAAAAGCTTCAGGCAGCTGTTACAGCATGGACAAAGGCAAGAAGAGAGAAAGCTGGGGGAAAGCATTTCATTACAGAGAAAATTTCTGTATAAAGGAGATGAATAGGGCTTATATTGTGGAAGGAGCCTCACAAAAAAATGCTGGGCAGGCTCCAATTTAGTGGGCAGTGGGGAAATTTTTTAAGTTTTGGTGGCAGAGTGGACACCAAGTGGAGCCAAACTGAGTAAAGGACCATGGTGGCAAGGTGCAAAATGAACTGCATGGGGAAAAGAAGCCAAGGGGTGGTGAAATTCATTTAATACCCCAGGCAAAAGGTTGTGAGGACCTGAACACATGTGGAGGATCCAAAAAAAAAAGAAAAGTTAAAAGGAGACGAGTTCTCTTGCTAGAATATACTTGGGAAAGCTTAAGGATGGATCAAAGGTGGTGCCAAGGTTTTGAGACCAAGGCAAGGATTAACATTTTCTAAAAAACAGCCAGACAGTGAATTAATTCAGGCTTTGGTGACCACAGGTTTCTGATGCAACTGCTTAGCTCTGTCATCTTAGAGTAAAAGCAGATAGACGCGGTATTTAAATGGGTGTGTTTGTTTCAATAAAACTTTATTTGAAACAAGCAGCAGGTGCGATTTGGCCAAAAGGCCTGAGATTGCAAATCCCTACTCTAAGAAAATACAAAAGAGCACTGGTGCCACCAGCTATCAGCAGAAGCTGAGTAGTAAGGACAGAAAGTGAAAGTGTTAGTCTCTCAGCCTGTCAGAGTCTTTGACTGTAGCTCGCCAGGCTCCTCTGTCCATGGGATTTTCCAGGCAAGAATACTGGAGTGGGTTGCCATTTCCTTCTCCTGGGGATCTTCCTGATCAAGGGATCAAACTTAGGTCTCCTGCACTGCAGGCAGACTCTTTATCAGCAACCGGGAAGCCCCAGTAAAGATAGAAAAGGGAAAGTGAAGTCACTCAATCGTGTCCTACTCTTTGTGACCCCATGGCCTGTAGCCTACCAGGCTCCTCTGTCCATGGGATTTTCCAGGCAATAGTCCTGGAATGGATTGCCATTTCCTTCTCCAGGGGATCTTCCCAACCCAGGGATCAAACCCAGGTCTCCCGCATTGTAGACAGACGGTTTACTGTCTGAGCTACCAGGGAAGCATAAGGAAATTCAAATAGGACGAATCAGATCTGAGGTAACAGTAATGCCCAGCAAGTCTCTGAAAATGCAACTTGACTGGCTGGCCAGGAATAAAGTTGGGGGTAGGTTTTAGAAATGCATTCCAAAGTGATGGCTGATGACAATGGATGCGACAGTCTCTAAAGATGTGGAGAGAATCTGTGGAGTACAAAACTGTAAGGTTCTTTAGCAATGTATAAATGTTCCCATAGGCTAAAAAATATTAGTGTGAAAAACAAAAGATAAAATCACTACCAACAATTCTATAACAGTAATAATCATGGTTAGCATTTATACGTACTTCCTCAAGGTCTTCATTATGTACTTTCGAAAACAGTACAGCCAATATACAATAACCCAGGGAAAGTGTTCTGCTGACATTATCAACACTAGACCAGGTCAAGAAATAACAGTCCAAGGCTGATTTTAGGGCGTAAGCAGAACACCAGAAAATTAGGAGGAAAAGTTCAAAATAGAGATGCTTAAATAATTTATTTAAAATATTATTTCATGCTTTTTGTTGAATTTGGCTTTAAAATGCTAGGGCAGACCAGAACTATAAGCCAAAAATCATACCCCAGCTATGGAATATTGATGCTACACTCTGTGACCAAAAGTTTTAATGCAATTTCTCAAAGAGTGTTCTTGTTCTAAATATTCCTTTCTTATATCCTGTTCTTTTTGTTTAGTGAACTTTGTTCAGGTTAATAAGCCTGAAATAAAGCCTGAAATTTCTTTTATTTAGAAATGTACCTAGCACAGACATATTTTTTAAAGACTTATCCTTCAAAATATGAATGCTGACAAGAATAATACTTTAAGAAATTCTAAAATACTATAAATTTTAGATAGCCTTGGAATGTCAATTAAAATGGAAATTGAAACGTTAATTCAATATCATCGTTCATATTTCTGAAGCCTATTTCTAAATTGAAATAGAGATATATCCTTGTCTAAGGCATTAATCTGAATAATACAGAAGACAAAGAAATCTTTTCTTCTTTTCTACCAAGCATCAAAAGACATAATTCGTACAGAATCTTAAAATTCATAGCATCATAGAAAATAAGGGGCTTCCCAGGTGGTGAGAGGTAAAAAATCCTCCTATCAATACAGGAGACCAAAGAGATGACCCTGATGCAAAGAGCTGACTCATTGGGAAAGACTCCAATGCTGGGAAAACCTGAGGGCAGGAGAAGAAGGGAGTGAGAGAGGATGAGACGGTTGGATGGCATCACTGACTCAATGGACATGAGTTTGAGCAAACTCTGGGAGATAGCGAAGGACAGGGAAGCCTGGTGTGCTGCAGTCCATGGGGGTAGCAAAGAGTCAGACAAGACTTAGTGACTGAACAAAAACAACAGAAGATAAAGATGACATAATATTATTATTTCACAAATGAGACTTAAGAAGACGCAATGGTCGAGGCCCAGAGTTCCACACTTTATGGAGTTAGTGCTGGAGCTGGGATGAGCGCCCAGGATATTCTGGGTCCTTGAGTCTTACATTTCAGAACATAAATCAAACTTGAGTTTTGACTGTATAATAAACATTGGAGCAAAAGTTTCTTGATTAAAACAACACAGAAAGACAAAGATTATATTATGTTGAATGTCTTCAAAGTAGAAACACTATTTAATACTTCACAGTTCTTATTTTCCTGAGTCTCATGAACAAAATCATAGTCTAACAGAAGAGTAATAATAAATTCATGGATCTATCAAGAAAAGCACAGGTCTCTAAAAGTAGCAGGAAATGTTCCTCTAAAAGGAGGAAATGTTGCATATTCTCCATGTTCACTTCTCTTATTCCTTATATCCTTTCTGCAAATTGACACTTAATCCATATAAAAATAGTCATAGAATATCTAAGCCTTCAATCAAAATTCTCTTTCATGAAAAAGTATTCTTAAATCTACATCTGATTTTTTTTACTGCTAAATGTCTACTGATAACACTCCTAAAAACTCTTATTCACAACAGTAGTGGAAAGAGGGTCAAAACCAGCTGCTTCCATGCAAAGCAAGCAGTCTAAACTACTCTGCACGTGAGTATTGTCCCCATCCAAATACTCAAGTGAGAGGATGCTATTTTAAGTATTTACATGCAGGCCTATATAGCCCTCTGAAACTCATAAAAAAATATCTCAGCAAATAACCTAAGACAAAACAACTAAGGATCTGAGTTGTGATCTGTGTCAATAACCACAATGTCCTTCCTAAGTTTTGGAACAACCAAAGAGCAAAGTTTGTACCAACAGTGCCACTGTCTTCAGATATGACTATTGTCGGGACTTGCAGAGTTAGGCTAGGAGCTGCCAAAGGTTGAAAATAAAGTTACTTTGAGTCTTGATAGGATTTATCAACCTAAAAAATAAGCCAGATATATTCAAATATGTAACCGGGGGTATCTGGAGACATTCAAATCCAAAGTAACTGGAGTATAATCTCAGGATCACAAGACTGAATATGATTTTAACCAACAAAGCTAAAAACATAGTTGCACACTGTACAATCCGTGAGAATAAAGAATGTTACCATAAGGCGAGTGGTCTTCACTGCACTAGAAAAGAGGAGTCTGAAGGGTTAAAGCTTCTCAACACTTGTAACAGTGGCAAACAAAATAGGCACCAGAGACAGATCACCACAGTGGTTAGTCCTTTTAGACAGAGCAGGCATTTCTTCAGGGTGTATCTGGATATAACAAGCTACCATTCCCTGATGAACTAGCCATTTAAATCCAGTCAGGTAATCTGTACTTAATTTCAGGTTCAATAGGTTTCCTTTATTGTGCTTATTGCCAATACAAGGTTCCTGGGTTCACCTCTAAGAACTATTATTTACTGAAAAGTCATTAATTCAGCATTTCATGTTTCCATTCTACCACCAGTCAGTCACCACATGCTAAACACAGGAAAACAAAAAAGTAAGAGGATAAGGTCTACTCTTCAAGATGTTTACAATCTAGTGAAAAGAGGAAGAAACAAGCCTTAGAACCCAGGTTTCTGGATAAAAGGGGAAAACAGAGATGTCAAGGTCACAAGGAGAGCTGCGAACATCTCTGTGGGAGAAGCAGCATGTGCCCATGGACAGAGACCCAGGGGAATCCAGTTATGAAGGAGAGGTGGGTTCTCTGACAGCCAGAGTCTTCCTCTTCCTCCTGCAGCCTGTTACTGTGCTTTCATCTGCTCTACGTACCAAGAATCTATGAAACATTTTGTTTGACCAAAGGATTCTGTGACGTTAAGAAAGACCATGAGGATAGGGCATGGACTTTTTTTCCTTCCCAGCGTCACTGAGGTGTAATTGACAAGGACAACAGACTGCTGTGGAGAGGTTAACACAGTAAGGGAGGTTGGTTCATTATAGGAAAGGAAATTTCAATGAGAAGTATAAAAAAGTTTTTTAAAAAAAAAACCACAGGGGAAAAGTGATAGGGGACAGGGAAGAGACCAAAGACAGGAAGTTTGGGAAGAAGCTACAGTCATCAAGACTGGTACTGGCACAAAAACAGACACATAGACCAATGGAACAAGATAGAAAGCCCAGAAGTAAACCCGTGCACCTACGGGTACCTTATTGTTGACAAAGGAGACAAGAATATACAAAGGGGTAAAGACAGCCTCTTCAATAAATGGTGCTGGGAAAACTGGACAGCTATATGGACAAGAATGAAATTAGAACACTCCCTAACACCACACACAAAGATAAACTCAAAACGGACTAAAGACCTAAATGTAAGACCAGAAACTATAAAACTCTTAGAGGAAAACATAGGCAGAACACTTGATGACATAAATCAAAGCAAGATCCTCTATGACCCACCTCCTAGAGTAACGGAAATAAAAACAAAAGTAAACAAGTGGGACCTGATTAAACTTAAAACCTTTTGCTCAGCAAAGGAAACTATAAGCAAGGTGAAAAGACAACCCTCAGAATGGGAGAAAATAATACCAAATGAAACAACTAACAAAGGATTAATTTCCAAAATATACAAGCAGCTCATACAACTCAATAACAGAAAAACAAACCACCCAATCAAAAAGTGGGAAAAGATCTAAACAGACATTTCTCCAAAGAAGACATACAGATGGCTAACAAACACATGAAAAGATGCTCAACATCGCTTATTGTTAGAGAAATGCAAATCAAAACTACAGTGAAATATCATCTCACACCAGTCAAAATGGCCATCATCAAAAAGTCTGTTGGTGGGAATGTAAATTGATACAGCCACTATGGAAGATGGTATGGCGATTCCTTAAAAATTTAGGAATAAAAGCACCATATGATCCAGCAATCCCACTCCTAGGCACACACCCTGAGGAAACCAAAACTGAACAAGACACATGTATCCCACTGTTCCTTGCAGCACTAGTTACAATAGCTAGAACATGGAAGCAACCTAGATGTCCATCGACAGATGAGTGGCTAAAGAAGTTGTGGTACATATACACAATGTAATATTAGTCATAAAAAGGAATGCCTTTGAGTCAGTTCTAACGAGGTAGATGAACCTAGAACCTATTACACAGAGTGAAGTAAGTCAAAAAGAGAAAAGATAAATACTGTATTCTAATGCATATATACAGAATATAGAAAAATGGTACTGAAGAATTTATTTACAGAGCAGCAGGGGAGAAACAGACATAGAGAATACACTTATAGACATGGGGAGAGGGAAGGAGAGGGTGAGATGTGCTAAAAAAAAAAAAAAAAAAAAACAAGAAGAAGAAGAAGAAAGAAACAGGACTTCTGAAAGCATGGAAAGAGTTAGTCCAGATCAAAGTCCTTTTAGAACAGTTGGTGTAGGATGGCCTTGGCAGGGGCTTTCTCGGATGATGTCTCATCATTATCCATATAGTGTCAGAGTGTTGGTGGACTTAATGATAATATTAGTATTGAACTGAAATCCTATGACAAGGCTAGGTGTTGTTAGGGCTAGAGGAGCTCTTGTAACGAAGCGGGGACTAGGATTTCTCTGTGACACGGAAGGGTTTGCTGGGTCATTGTCTGTTGTCATGTAAGTAGAGACTTAGAGAAAATCCCCTACATATGAACCTTCAAAAATAAAAAAAAAATAAAGTTTTTTTAAAAAGAAGCTACAGGGGAAAAGTGATGGGGGACAGGGAAGAGACCAAAGACAGGAAGTCTGGGAAGGAGGAGGAGGAAGGACCTCCTGCACGAATCAGAAAATGGGTGAATGGTGCTTGCACGGTGGGTAGAAGGTAAGAAATGTGGTTACAGAGCACCAGGTGGGCCTAACTGACCTGATGCTCCAAAGGGAGTCAAGAGCAGAGAATGAGAACGATTCCTCAGGCTTATGGGAAGATGTTTCTCTCTGAATCCCACCAGGGATTTGCAGGGAGCCAGCGTGAGGAACTTCGTCCGTGGCAAAGGTCATGAGGAAGGAAGCTCGGCATACGCAAAGATGGGATCAAGCCTCAGGAGTCCCCCTGGAAATTCTCGAGCATCTAGCCCCAAAACCAGAGTATGCCTAATTTACTGCTTTGTGCTCTCACCTACACCTCTGACTTTATGGGGGGCTGTCCCCCACCACCTCTCTCTGAAAAAGAGTTAACTTACAGCTCCAGTTGATAAAGTTCCTGGGCATGACAAGAGTGTTTCAACCTAAAAACTCCTTTGGAAGTCCTCTAACCTGCCTGAACAGGTTCTTCTGGCCACATGTGATTGTTCACAGCCTCCCAACCATGAGAGGCATGAGATGTTCTAAACTGTCTAAATACAGATTCCTCTGAGCAGTTAAAAGATTGATTAGAAATTGTATTGGTGAAGGGTTTTTCACTTGTTGGGCCAATGTTTGCTGCTAAGTTTCCATATCCCTTACCTACTGTGTCCCTGGCAGTGTATTGATTTATATAATTGGTGTATAGGAATGTAAGTAGTAGCTTTAATGTTTGTAACCTTGGACCCTTGAGTTAATACTTTTCTTGTTATAGCCCACCACACCTTTGCCCTATAGGAATGCAACTTTATCTAATGCTTTCGGAGGGTAGTGCCTGACTTTAGAATAATCACCTTTAGAGAAAAATAAGTTTTCTGAAGAAAGGGTCATAAAATGTTAACAGGCCTCCTGGCCAGAAGATGATGTAAATCACCTAAACTTTTGTATATGATAAGTTTGCAGGAAGAAAGCCTGGCTTACTGCATGACTCTACTCCTTCCCCCATTATCCTCTATGCATAACTTAAGGTATAAAAACTACTTTGGAAAATAAAGTGCGGGCCTTGTTCACCGAAACTTGGTCTCCCCATGTCGTTCTTTCTCTCACCTTCTGGCTGAATTCCCATCTGGAGCATGGAGGCTCATCAAGCCTACTAATTATGCCTGAGCTTCTAAGATCTGACTGGGGAGGCCTTACTGTCTCCTCTCCTTAGGGAGAACGGGAGGATGCCTGAGGCCTACGTAGGTGATGTAAATTCCTTACCTTGGAATTTTATTAGCTTTCCATGTAAACCAAGTTATTCAGCCTCTTTTCTCCACTGAATTTTCCTACTGAGCTATCCTTATTCTATTACTCTTTATATCTCTAATTAATATTTAATTAAAGCTACTGTATCCAGTTCGCCGACGCCATCCCCGCTCCGAATTCCCTGGATCCACCGGGGCTTGACCCCAGCAGGGATTCTGAAAGAAAATATCCCAAATTGTAAATAATAGCCACCACTATTGGATAAGGAATTAAGAAAAATAAAGAGGACACTTGTAACACTGTTTGTAGAAAGCTGACACCCAAAGAGGGCAAGGGGACGATTCTCTGGTGTCTGCGGTAAGTCAGGCCAACCAGCTTCTGGGAGACATCACCTTGGAATAGAGACCAACCTCAGAGGATGGATATGCCACACTCCTCCCTATCAACTTCCCTAACTTACTTAGGTAACCTCAAAGTGGTCCCCACATTCCCAGACCTTCTCTTGGATAGGAAGGTTGTCCAGATTTTACTCAAATGCTTAATATTTTCTACAATATCCCTTGTAAGTGGACGTGTGGCTTTGGCTTTACTTCCTCAAAGGAACCAAGTTTACTACTTCAAAATTTCCTGTTTAGTCACTGCATACCTGTTTTTGTCCATATATTTATATTATTAAACTCTAACTCTAGATAGCTTCCAGTTAGTCATTCTCATTTGCCTTCTTTTACCTCCCAAAGCCTTATCCTCTACACACTGGCCTACATCCCAGGCAAAACATGTGTAACCATTTCAAGGAAATATTTCCAAAATATGTGGCATGCCTACACTTCTTATTACATAAGGTACCGTGAACCTAACTGAACCTGTATTTGACTGCCTTAGATAATCACTGTAGATAGACTTTCACATCTGTAAGAGACATCTAAAACTTTCCAATCCTGTCATTTCACTTTTAAAAAAGGAAACAGAGGACCACAAAGATTAAATAGATTACCCAAGATCAGAGTAAAGACAGTACTACTGGTCATGCATCACTACCCTTTGCTTTGATATAATGATGTCCTAACCAGGGAGTAACAAGACCCATAAGGTTGGGTGGCCCCATGATAAACAATCTCAGTAAGCCATATATATTTTTTTTTAATTTTATTTTATTTTTAAACTTTACATAATTGTATTAATTTTGCCAAATATCAAAATGAATCCACCACAGGTATACATGTGTTCCCCATCCTGAACCCTCCTCCCTGCTCCCTCCCCATACCATCCCTCTGGGTCGTCCCAGTGCACTAGCCCCAAGCATCCAGTATCGTGCATCGAACCTGGACTGGCATCTCGTTTCATACATGATATTTTACATGTTTCAATGCCATTCTCCCAAATCTTCCCACCCTCTCCCTCTCCCACAGAGTCCATAAGACTGTTCCATACATCAGTGTCTCTTTTGCTGTCTCGTACAAAGGGTTATTGTTACCATCTTTCTAAATTCCATATATATGCGTTAGTATACTGTAATGGTGTTTTTCCTTCTGGCTTACTTCACTCTGTATAATAGGCTCCAGTTTCATCCACCTCATTAGAACTGATTCAAATGTATTCTTTTTAATGGCTGAGTAATACTCCATTGTGTATATGTACCACAGCTTGCTTATCCATTCATCTGCTGATGGACATCTAGGTTGCTTCCATGTCCTGGCTATTATAAACAGTGCTGCGATGAACATTGGGGTACACGTGTCTCTTTCCCTTCTGGTTTCCTCAGTGTGTATGCCCAGCAGTGGGATTGCTGGATCATAAGGCAGTTCTATTTCCAGTTTTTTAAGGAATCTCCACACTGTTCTCCATAGTGGCTGTACTAGTTTGCATTCCCACCAACAATGTAAGAGGGTTCCCTTTTCTCCACACCCTCTCCAGCATTTATTATTTGTAGACTTTTGGATCGCAGCCATTCTGACTGGTGTGAAATGGTACCTCATAGTGGTTTTGATTTGCATTTCTCTGATAATGAGTGATGTTGAGCATCTTTTCATGTGTTTGTTAGCCATCTGTAGGTCTTCTTTGGAGAAATGTCTATTTAGTTCTTTGGCCCATTTTTTGATTGGGTCATTTATTTTTCTGGGGTTGAGCTGTAGAGTTGCTTGTATATTTTTGAGATTAGTTGTTTGTCAGTTGCTTCATTTGCTATTATTTTCTCCCATTCTGAAGGCTGTCTTTTCACCTTGCTAATAGTTTCCTTTGATGTGCAGAAGCTTTTAAGGTTAATTAGGTCCCATTTGTTTATTTTTGCTTTTATTTCCAACATTCTGGGAGGTGGGTCATAGAGGATCCTGCTGTGATGTATGTCAGAGAGTGTTTTGCCTATGTTCTCCTCTAGGAGTTTTATAGTTTCTGGTCTTATGTTGAGATCTTTAATCCACTTTGAGTTTATTTTTGTGTATGGTGTTAGAAAGTGTTCTATTTTCATTCTTTTACAAGTGGTTGACCAGATTTCCCAGCACCACTTGTTAAAGAGATTGTCTTTAATCCATTGTATATTCTTGCCTCCTTTGTCAAAGATAAGGTGTCCATATGTGCGTGGATTTATCTCTGGGCTTTCTATTTTGTTCCATTGATCTATATTTCTGTCTTTGTGCCAGTACCATACTGTCTTGATAACTGTGGCTTTGTAGTAGAGCCTGAAGTCAGGTAGGTTGATTCCTCCAGTTCCATTCTTCTTTCTTAAGATCGCTTTGGCTATTCGAGTAAAGAAACTAAAGACCTATATATAGAAAACTATAAAACACTGGTGAAAGAAATCAAAGAGGACACTAATAGATGGAGAAATATACCATGTTCATGGATTGGAAGAATCAATATAGTGAAAATGAGTATACTACCCAAAACAATTTATAGATTCAATGCAATCCCTATCAAGCTACCAACAGTATTCTTCACAGAGCTAGAACAAATAATTTCACAATTTGTATGGAAATACAAAAAACCTCAAATAGTAAGCCGTATATATTGATTCTTCTTTTTCCTGTGTGTCAGCTATTACTTCAAGATACTTCTAACTTTTCTATCCAAATCTACCACCATTTCTAACTGCCATGCAACGAATCTACAAAAATTTCTGGAGTAATTTTGAAACAATCAAAGACTTCATTTTAAATTACTTTCACAAATTCATTAATGAAATATTTTGTGTCTATTATGTGTACAATATATGCTTAGACATCTGTCAGATACCAAAAGGAATTTGCGCCTCCAAGAATACACATGAAGTTAAAAAGATCAAAACAAAAGCATGAAATATGCAAACTGAACAGAAATATAAAAGCAGTATATTTTATGCACAAGGTTCAGTTCAGTCGCTCATTCGTGTCCGACTCTTTGCGACCCCATAAACCGCAGCACGCCAGGCATCCCTGTCCATCACCAACTCCTGGAGTTTACTCAGACTCATATCCATTGAGTCAGGGATGCCATCCAACCATCTCATCCTCTGCCGTCCCCTTCTTCTCCTGCCCTCAATCTCTCCCAGCATCAGGGTCTTTAGAACTTGAGTAAATACAAGTAAGTTTACGGACAAGTAGCAACCAAACTTTTTATCAAGGGACATGCCAGTTTAAAAAAAAAGTGATGACTCAGTGGTAAGAGTCCGCCTGCCAATGCAGGAGACATGATTTTGATCCCTGGATTGGGAAGATTTCCTGGAGAAGGAAATGGCAACCTACTCCAGTATTCTTGCCTGGAAAATCTCATAGACAGAGCAGCCTGGCAGGCTAGAATCCATGGAGTCGCAGAGGAGTCAGACACAACTTAGCAACTAAACAACAAACAAGGCCTCATAAAATCTGGTGTAATGTTATCAGTCACCTAGAAGCTTTTCTCATTGAAGGGTTAGAATATGCCAACCCAAAATATGCCAATTCGGCATATGAACTATTTTGAGCTGAAGGCAATTAAGAAACAGCAGACTCAGGAAAAAACCTTTTCTATCTGTAAAAAGCAGGACATAAATTTCCATTTGTAAACGTGTCTCCCTCTCTAGTCCCAGGAAGAGAACTACTCCAGAGACAGCTCTTATCACCAGACTCTTATCTGCATAATAAGCCTTACTAAAAAGCCTTTCTTATTGTACATATCCTAATCACCTTCTTATAATTTATACCTCCCCAATAAACCCCAAACCCCTAAATTCTTAATTCTTTACCCCCTTTATTAAGGGGGTGAAAGTGAAGTGAAGTCACTCAGTCATGTCCGACTCTGCGCGACCCCATGGACTGCAGCCTATCAGCTCTTCTGTCCATGGGATTTTCCAGGCAAGAGTACTGGAATGGGTTGCCATTGCCTTCTCTGTCATAATCTCCAAATTCTAACTCCTGCATACTTACATAATTACATTTGTTTTGTTTTTCTGATTAGTTTGTCTTTTATCACTTTAATTTACATGCCCCAGTTGCTAAACCTAAGAGGGTACATACAAAGAGGTTCCCCCCGCCCATCCTACATCATGACGTTTAAGGTTCAGTGAATTTATGTAACTTCAAAATTCAAGGCAAAATAAGATGAATGAAGCTAATCATCACCAGATCACTTTATACATACCTCACTACAAATAGACTTTTTAAAATATTTTTTAAAACTGCATTTAGAACTTGCATAGCACTTAATATTTTCATAAAATGAAAAGCAAATCTGTAACTAGTTCACCTCCCTACGATCAATACACTGATACTCCAGTCATAGCAAACACTTGAGAATATCCTTCAACAGAGAAAAGGAACAAAGAAACAAAAAAGAAAAAAATTGTTTCAAAAGAAAAAAAATAAAAACTCAAAATATATCAGTATATAGGAAGACTTTAATAAGGTGACATTGAAAAGAAGTGTCCTGATCAGCTGTTACATTTATTCAATTCGCCATCCAATTTGCACATTTAATTATAATTTACTCTAATTATCACATATACCAAGAAAGACCAAAATTAATTTACGATAGGAACCTATGTTTTGAGAAAGGAATGAAGAAAATTCACAGTTCTTGTTCCAACTAAACACGGTATTACAGGGATAAAAGTTCTGAAGGAAAACACATACTGTTTTTCACCCATATTTAGAGTTCCAACTTGAGTACAATTTGAGCTAGAGTACTATTAGATCCCAACCTGATTTCTGGTGGAAGACCCAGGCAAAATTAGAATTTACAACTGGTTCATACAGTCTGAATAAAAAGCTGTTGTAAAAGCTTATAAAAGGTTCCTAAACAAAATTTTCAGTTTTTTCACATCTTTTCAAAATCACGTTTCCAAAGAGGCATTAGTTAATGGAAAAACTGATCCTCTGGTAGCAGTACCAGAAACGTCCTTTGTTTAAACTGGCCAAGCAGGAAACACTTTGCCCTGGGAAAGGTGAAGACCAGCAGTTGTCATCTCTCTGGCTAATTTACACAGTCATGGAATCCCCAACCCACAGGACTGAGGCAACGGAAGAGATTCAGTGAAACTGCCCTAACTGGGCTTCAGGCAGCTCTAACTCCTGCATGATCAAGAGGTTTCATTAGAAGGGAAAAGACAGAGAATATCAGCATTTTACGGTGCTAGTTTTTTAAATATTTATTTACTTATTTGGCTGTATTGGGCCTTCATTGAGGCAAGTGGGATCTAGTTCCCCAACCAGGGATAGAACCCAGACCCCCTGCATTGGAAGTACAAGTCCTAGCCACTGGACCTCCAAAGAAGTCCCTGCTGCTGCTGCTAAGTCGCTTCAGTCACGTCT
This sequence comes from Bos taurus, assembly GCF_002263795.3. Lineage (NCBI taxonomy): Eukaryota > Metazoa > Chordata > Mammalia > Artiodactyla > Bovidae > Bos > Bos taurus. Next base: position 37,289,678 of record NC_037350.1, read on the forward strand.
GACTCTGTGCGACCCCATAGACAGCAGCCCACCAGGCTCCGCAGTCCCTGGGATTCTCCAGGCAAGAACAGTGGAGTGGGTTGCCATTGCCTTCTCTGAGAGAAGTCCCTTAGGGTGCTATTTAAAAACTCATTTTTTAACATACTCTAGTTGAACTAGCTAATTCAGAAGAAGTCATTGTCTTAAATGATCAATACTGTTAAGGCAAATGATTTCCAATCTTCGGCAATGATCTATGTAGTACTATGTCTTTCAGTAGACATCTCTGCCCTACAAGACTGTAAGCTCTCTGAGGGTAATACCTAGATGATTCTCTTTACACACCTCAGAGTACATTTTCAAGAAACTTCTTGCAATATAATAAACCAATGAAGAAGCAATTAGCAGGAAATAACACTAGAATCAATTATTCACTCAAGTTGTGATTAAGAGCCATGTGTATAACCCTTAAAATTTAATAAAGCCAACACTAAGCAGGAATCCATCTTTTTCATCACCAGGAATATAGATAATCCAATCATAGGAACTACCTTCGATTAGTATCAACACCGTTTATGTACTCTGAATTCTATGGTAAGTCCTTAAAGGTCTCTGACTTTCAGAAATCAAGTAAACAGTTTATAAGAATTACTATCATATTCAGAACTATTTTCATAGGGTTTAAACAGCACTATTTTCCTTTCAACTCTCTCCTTTGTCCCCTCCATTACTCTTTCTTTAACTTTTTATTTTATCTTCAGAAAAGTAATATAGCTATTAGTTATAACTACTCTGACATCAGATGAGAAAGGTCACAAACACATTTTTTTTTTTTAACCTCACAGACAAACCTTGGAGCCACTACTCAACTCTACTCCTAGAAAGCAAAGCAATTTCAGCAAAACAAACACTGCCTTCTATGTGAAAATGCCCCATTACCAAAATCCACTTTGGGGTGGGGAGTCTGTCAAGGTTTTCCTGTTTGCAACACCAGCCAAAGGGCAAACTTCATCACCTTGACACCAATTCAAATTATCAACTGAAATAACCAAGCAAATGACATTCACCATTTAGCAACATGATTCAAATGAAAGTATACCATAATAAACTAAAGAGAAGATTTTTCATTATTATTTCATCATTATCAGCAGAATCATATAGAGAGGGACTACAGGCTCCCACTGAGACGTGTAAAACAACATGTGTATATACACACACACAGAACATACAGGACTGCAGCGAATAAAAAACTTTTACTTAATCAACAAATACTTATTGAACAACTGCTATATAGCAAGCATGCAGTATCTTGAGTCAAAAACCATACATGTTAAGAATGAAGGGAAAGATTTGGTTTAGTTTAACTGTATAACCTTACTAATTATCCATTTCCCTTTATCTGTACAAACAAAGCATGTCATTCTTGTGATTTTCTTCTTTTAATTATTAAGGCTAGCTGACATCCATGGTTAATTTAAAGTTTCCATTTTCCTCTGGAGACTTCTCTCTGAATTCTACTGAAATTAATCAATTAATTGGTCCTATAAGTAACTATATTTTACTAATGCACAGAAGTAACACAGACATATCTATATACATGAGAAAAAGAGAGAACCAACAGTATTAGACTGATATTCCTTCATTTTTATCTCAGAACTAATAAACAAGATACTTCATTTTATCTGTAATTAATAATTAACATGTTTTCTACCTAAGATGAGAAACAAGGCAAAGATGCCCATTCTTATCACTTTTATTCAGTATTATAATAGAGGGCCTAGCTATAAGGAAAGAAAAGGCATACAACCACAGGGGAAGGGAATTAAAAAGGTTTCTTCACAAATGAAATAACTGAGTATGTATAAAATTCTAAAGGAATAAAAAGCTACCAGAATGAACAAGTTAGTTGAGCAAGACCACGGGATTCCAGACAAAGTAGCAATTAATAGACAAGCAAAGACAAGCTATCATTTGAATAAGAGGAGTTCCTACAAGAGAAAAAAATCTGAAGGCAATGGAGCAGTACTAAAAATTATAATTCAAGAAAAGTGACATAAAAACACTTTAAATGATTTGTCTATATACTGGAAGATTATACTATATACCTGAGAACATCACCCCGAACAACAAAAACAAACAAAACCAAGACACACTCAGTAAGATTACTGGACTCGAAGGAAAAAATTCCTTTGAGCTTCTAGGCAAAGACAGCACATGATTTTTAAAAGGGGGAAAACTTACACTGTCACCAGACTTCAAGAGCACTGCTCTACACCAGAAAGAACATGTGACCCAGAACTTTATATCTTGCAAAACTGATTATCAAGTATAAAGAGCACTATTACCGACATACCGTGACCAAGAGGCTGCTGTTCCCAGGAATCCTTCCTAAGAAACCTACTCAAATGCACTTCAAACCACCAAAAATAACTAGAAGGATATTTACATGGGATCTTGTGGCAGGCATTAAACACATAGTCATTTGTGGAATGAATGCCAAATAAGGGTTGAAAATGAGAGATTATGTAATGACTACATGATGATAGAGAATTCCCATTGAAAATATTTGGGAGGAGAATGGAATCCAGTATAAGCAAAAAAAAAAAAAATCTTTTTAACATTTTCAGTAATTATAATCGGTGATGTACAAGTATTATTATCCTGAAACTACTATATGGGCTTCTCTGGTGGCTCAGACACCAAAGAATCTACCTGTCAATACAGGAGACCGAGGTTTAGTCGCCAGATCAGGAAGATCCCCAGGAGAAGGGAATGGCTCTCCACTCCAGTATTCTTGCCTGGAGAATTCCATGGACAGAAGAGCCTGGTAGGCTATAGTCCATGGGGTCACTAAGAGTCAGACACAACTGAGTATCTAAATCTAACACTTTCACCATATGTACAAAGTGGGAAAAGCTAATGACAACTACGAAAGTGAAAGTGAAGTCATTCAGTCGTGTCCGACTCTTTGAGACCCTATGGACTGTAGCCTGCCAGGCTCCTCCATGCACTGGATTTTCCAGCCCAGAATACTGGAATGGGTTGCCATTTCCTTCTCCAGGGGATCTTCCCGACCCAGAGATCGAACTCAGGTCTCCTGCATTTCAGGCAGACTCTTTACCATCTGAGCCACCAGGGAACCCCAATGACAACTATGGGATAATTCTAATTCTATCATCCTCAATGTACTTGAGAACTAGGATTCTTGGTGAAGGAAATATATACGTAATACATGAGATTAAGGTGAAAACCCTATAAACTTATGTGTAAATTGGAAATGTCAATATGAACTCATGAGCTATTTTATCTTAAAAGTTGAGTTTGTGTGTGTATGTATCCACTGAAAAGACTGAAACGGCCTAGAAATAATAACCAGCACAGAAGCAAAGCACCAGATGTGGTGACAAAACTCCATTTCCCATTAAAATAACCAAGGCTTTGCAGAGAAATGGTTGATTGTACATCTGGGACAAGAAATGTACACGATGAGCTTGGAATATCTTATCAAATCACCTGAGAGCAAGGAAGCTATCAGAGGGTTCCAGGGTCATGTCAAAGGGTCTCAGAAACCAACCTGAAGGGCATCACAGTGGCCAAAGACAGGACAGTTTGAACTTGGGCAAGAATCGCAATTGACTAAAGCCCAAATATGTTTCAATTCATGAGTTTCTAACCATGCTTTTTAAAAAACAGATTACCAGTCACCTTCTGAGAATGACAGAAAACCAACTTATTATCCAGGAGATCAGCTAAACAAAAAGAATCTATAATTTAATCTGCCTTTCTCCATAAACTCTACCAACAAGTAAATAGCAGATGAGGGGGAACATGTCCTTATAACATCATTACAGCTAATTTCTGACAACAGGATGAGATGGTAGAAAGTCACCATTTTCCAAACTCCAAAGAAATACAGACTCTGGGTATTATGCATCAAAAGCTGGTAACACTGCAAACAGACAAACCACCACATGTTACACGCCTCCTGATGAGACTACAATTCAACCCCAAATCCCGTCAAGGCACTGCAGCAAGCTGCCAATTTGCAGCAAAAACAGAACAGGGGAACATACTCAACTGTACTGGAATATGCAGTTCAGCAAAATCTGGACTATGAAGAATTCGCAGGTCGAAAGGCCCAGGTTCTTCAACAGGTAAATTTTCAACAGATAAGGAAAGGGACAGAAGGGGAACCTACTGATTAAGAGAGATTTTAAAATACACTTCAGGTTTTTTCTCCTAAATGGGTCATTTCTTGAACTGAGGGGATAGTGACAGAGGTGTTTGCTTTAAAGTAATTCCCTAACCTATACACTGTTCGGCATATAATTTTTATATATCATAAAATTATAATAAATTTTAAAATTTATTATTGTAGAGTTAAAATAAAATAAATTTCTAACAACAACCACAACAAAAAAATACTCTAGAACTAAATAACCACAGATTTCCCAGTAAACAAAAAGGGGAAGAGAAGTAAAAGTGTGGTAGCTGTCTCTAAAGCCTTTTCAATCTCCCTGTATATCTCAGAACCCACCAGAAAGCGGTTTGAACCCACGGTATGTAAACAGGATGTCACAGTTAGCTGGAAGAACCCCAGTGCATGCTTGTAGAAAGAAAACTGTATTCTGTCCTCTGACCATCTTTGGAGGAGGTGACTGGAATGACACTGAAAGAGACCAAGCAAGTCAGAATTATTACTAAAGAGATTCCAAGAGAACATCACAAAAAATCTGCTTATTTTCTATATTTTGTGGCAACTGGTTACTGTTTACATCACCGAAAGGACAGGAAAATGAAAGAGCATGAAGACTGAACAGAACTGGACTCTGTCTGCTCTTCGGTTCCAGGGACAGGGAACGACACTTGTTCTTTCTGAGGACACAACTGTGAGCTTTAAGAGGTAGGCAGTTCAGGAAAGAAGATCCTAAGGCAGTTCAGGAAAGAAGATCCTAAGCTGTCCATTTGGGTTCTGGCTGTGTCATGAATCATCAGCAAGACAAACTGCCTTCATCTCTGAGTCTTCATTTTCTCACATACACATGAAAATGGTTAAACAAGATGAACACTGACACTTATTCCAGCACTAAAAATCTTGGTTGAGAAATATTTGCCCCCAAAAGGTAATATTTGCCACAAGAATCCACCAAGTTTAGGCAAATAATACTGCAGTGGCAAAGATCATTAGACATTTTTTTCTTTCCCATTTAGTAAGTTTTATTTAACTAGAAAAAAAATTAAATTTCTTTGATAATTCCCGCCAAAAAGCTGCGATGGATGCTCAATCTTTTCACACCCCACTGAGCTCCAGCAGAGTTGAAAATCAGCAAATGAAAACAGAAGAAGAAATTTCATTTTGAATATTTTAAATTCTGGTTTATGGTTTCACAAATCCATTTGTAAAACTGTGACAGAAATTACTGTGGCTTTAAAAAGTGACAATAATGAAAACAGGTAAAAAAATTCCATTTCCTTTCTCTCACCTCCAGTTTATAAAAGTGTTTAAATTTAAACTCCACCCATCAAAATTCCAAATAACATTCAAGTGACTACATTAAGTGCCTAACAGAAAAGAAATAAGAACACAAGAAATGAACATCCCTGAAAGGTGAAACCCAAGAGTCTAAAGGATGGTCCATGTCTCCTAGAGGACAACAAAAATGATAATCATGACCACAGAATTTTCCTTTTTACATCACGTTAGGCTTTTTCAGAACGATTTTCACAGACATTACATGCTGCCTAATGCAAGCTTCATGAAGAACCTGTGAGTTAAAGGATGGATTATTACTTTGCAAATAAGGAAAATGAAGGTTAGAGAAGCAAGCTAAAAAAAAATGGAATACAAGGATAAGAGAAGAAATTAACATTAGGCTCTAGAACTTAAAAGGGATACATCGAAATACTCAGAAAAAAAAAAAACAATATATAAAAGAGATTGCTACCTGCTGAAGAAGAAAGATGAGACTTCACTTAAAACCTGGACAAAAGCATCTCTCTACTTGGGTCACCCTCACTAGAGGGAGGCCACTAGAGCTTCAGAAGTTGGAACACTTCACTGTAGAAGGAATGTGTTTTCAACTACTCGCAAGTCTTGTAAGCAAGTGGATACTGCAGAAAGTAACTGAACTCAGTGAATCCATCTTCCCTCTCTACCACTGAAAAATTAAAGAACCAGAACACAGAGAAAACCCTAAACCTTTCCTATCATTACAGAATTTCAAATACCCATATTCTAAAGGCGGTGGGAGGAGAGAAGGTTGAGTCTGATATATGATGTACGAGCCCTAATGAAATTCAACTCTCCCTGGTTAAATAAAAAGTATTTGGGCACAGATTGCTAACCATCATAGCAACAACAAAACCCAACAGCTAAAGGAAAAATATATTTCTAAAATACTATTTAGAAAATAAAACATTTTTTATTGCTCTGACATGGCTTCTCTCCTTTAAGGTTCTCAGCAGATGATCTTATTTCACTGAAAATCAGAAGCAATCAGAAGAGAATTGTTATTTCCTTCCACCACTGTGCCTATGAAACTACTTGCTCTGTGTCCACATCTGTTAAAATAAATCAACTGTCTTTACTGCCATGTAAGCCCAATACCTCTGCTTGTATGCGGGCTCCCATACACGAGGGATCCATATGCTGGCTCCCAGTCCCTCGTGCACACTCTGCGCCCACGTGTGTGCTTAGTTGTTCAATCATGTCCAACTCTTTGGGACCCCATTAACTGTAGCCCCACCAGGCTCCTTTGCCCGTGGAAATTTTCCAGGCAAGAATACTGGAGCGGGTTGCCATGCTCTCCTCCTGGGGATCTTCCCGACCCAGGGATCAAACCCACGTCTCTCATATTGCAGACAGATTCATTACCGTCTGAGACACCAGGGGAGCCCATGAATACTGAGTGGATAGCCTATACCTTCTCCAGGGGATCTTCCCAACCCAGGAATTGAAGTGGGGTCTCCTGCATTGCAAGCAGATTCCTTACCAGCTGAGGTATCCTGTGTGCTGCAACTTAAGATCCTGCGTGCCGCATCTAGGACCTGGTGCAGCCAAATAAATTGCTTTTCTTTTTTTAAATAAAAATACAAAACAAAAACTCTCTTTGACTCTAAATTTTTCCCCACTCAGCTCTAGCTCCACTTCTGCTTCGCTTTATATACCAAACCTCCTTTAAGTTGCAATCTGTACCCTGTCTTACTCTCTCACTCTGTTTTAAATTCACTCACATCAGTCCTATATCCATCCCCACCTCTCCACTGCAACTGCTCAGCAAGAACCACCACCAGCTTGCTCCTGGTTGACAAACTCAGCAGATCAATTCTCAGTCTGCAACTGACTCAATCTCTCGGCAGCACGTACACAGCTGACCGCTCTCTCTTCTTGAGACGTATCCTTCACTTGGCTTCTGAGACAAAACACTCCTGGTTTCTTCCACCTGGACTGAGCCCCCTCTGCTGGCTCCTAGTCCTTGGTCTTCTCCTCCTCTGTCTACCCCAATTCCCTAAGCAAACTTCTTCGGGCTTATGGCTTTATATACTAGAATGAGGATTCCCAAATACTTCTCTCAAATCTCAACCTCATCTATATAAACAGCTGTCTAGTAACCATCTCAAATGAAGCATGTTCCAGTCAGAATTCCTGATCTCCCTTCTGTGAAACAAGTGGGGAACTCCATCTCTTTTCTATCAAAAAGGGCCAACTGCACATGCTTTGCATCCTAATCAAAAGGAAAGGCCTCTCATCTGTGCTTCCTGAATAATGAACGTCATCCTAGGTTTTGTTCTACTCAACACCTTTCTCACTACAAGGCATCAGGTAAGTAATAGCTGCTTGTACAAGAGTTAAGAATATCGCAATTACAGTTCGCTGATTCTAAGACTCTTATATAAGAGTTTCATACTAAAAAGATATGGCCCTTGGAAAGTTATTATCTAACTTTTACTTGAAGAATAAGAAACATTCTGAACATTAATTGTTATAGCTACAGGTAATAGAGCTTAAATCTGTTGGGTATTGAATTCAAAACTTTTGCCCTAAAACTTTTCTTAAAATAGTCTCAGATACACCATCATGACTAGGTTTTGACCTCTTAGAAATGTGGGGAAAAGAAGCGCAGCCCCATGACTAATAATTGCCTGATTTCCACTCATTATTCAAGTAACAATTTAGATGTCATTTCCTCCAAAAAAGTCTTTTCTAACCACTGCAACTTTCAGTTCAGTTCAGTCGCTCGGTCGTGTCCGACTCTTTGCGACCACATGAATCGCAGCACGCCAGGCCTCCCTGTCCAACACCAACTCACTCAGACTCACGTCCATCGAGTCAGTGATGCCATCCAGCCATCTCATCCTCTGTCGTCCCCTTCTCCTCCTGCCCCCAATCCCTCACAGCATCAGAGTCTTTTCCAATGAGTCAACTCTTCGCATGAGGTGGCCAAAGTACTGGAGTTTCAGCTTTAGCATCATTCCCTCCAAAGAAATCCCAGGGCTGATCTCCTTCAGAATGGACTGGTTGGATCTCCTTGCAGTCCAAGGGACTCTCAAGAGTCTTCTCCAACACCGCAGTTCAAAAGCATCAATTCTTCGGCGCTCAGCCTTCTTCACAGTCCAACTCTCACATCCATACATGACCACAGGAAAAACCATAGCCTTGACTGACCTTTGTTGGCAAAGTAATGTCTCTGCTTTTGAATATGCTATCTAGGTTGGACATAACTTTTCTTCCAAGGAGTAAGCGTCTTTTAATTTCATGGCTGCAGTCACCATCTGCGCTGATTTTGGAGCCCAGAAAAATAAAGTCTGATATTGTTTCCACTGTTTCCCCATCTATTTGCCATGAAGTGATGGGACCGGATGCCATGATCTTAGTTATCTGAATGTTGAGCTTTAAGCCAACTTTTTCACTCTCCACTTTCACTTTCATCAAGAGGCTTTTGAGTTCCTCTTCACTTTCTGCCTTAAGGGTGGTGTCATCTGCATATCTGAGGTTATTGATATTTCTCCCCGCAATCTTGATTCCAGCTTGTGTTTCTTCCAGCCCAGCATTTCTCACGATGTACTCTGCATAGAAGTTAAATAAGCAGGGTGACAATATGCAGCCTTGACGTACTCCTTATCCTATTTGGAACCAGTCTGTTGTTCCATGTCCAGTTCGAACTGTTGCTTCCTGACCTGCATACAGATTTCTCAAGAGGCAGGTCAGGTGGTCTGGTATTCCCATCTCTTTCAGAAGTTTCCACAGTTTATTGTGATCCACAGAGTCAAAGGCTTTGGCATAGTCAATAAAGCAGAAATAGATGTTTTTCTGGAACTCTCTTGCTTTTTCTATGATCCAGCGGATGTTGGCAATTTGATCTCTGGTTCCTCTGCCTTTTCTAAAACCAGCTTGAACATCTGGAAGTTCACGGTTCACATATTGCTGAAGCCTGGCTTGGAGAATTTTGATCATTACTTTACTAGCATGTGAGATGAGTGCAATTGTGCAATAGTTTGAGCATTCTTTGGCATTGCCTTTCTTTGGGACTGGAATGAAAACTGACCTTTCCCAGTCCTGTGGCCACTGCTGAGTTTTCCAAATTTGCTGGCATATTGAGTGCAGCACTTTCACAGCATCATCTTGCAAGATTTGAAATAGTTCAACTGGAATTCCATCACCTCCACTAGCTTTGTTCATAGTGATGCTTTCTAAGGCCCACTTGACTTCACATTCCAGGATGTCTGGCTCTAGGTCATCGTGATTATCTGGGTTGTGAAGATCTTTTTTGTACAGTTCTGTGTATTCTTGCCACCTCTTCTTAACATCTTCTGCTTCTGTTAGGTCCATACCATTTCTGTCCTTTATCGAGCCCATCTTTGCATGAAATGTTCCCTTGGTATCTCTAATTTTCTTGAAGAGATCTCTAGTCTTTCCCATTCTGTTGTTTTCCTCTATTTCTTTGCATTGATCACTGAGGAAGGCTTTCTTATCTCTTCTTGCTATTCTTTGGAACTCTGCATTCAGATGTTTATATCTTTCCTTTTCTCCTTTGCTTTTCGCTTCTCTTCTTTTCACAGCTATTTGTAAGGCCTCCCCAGACAGCCATTTTGCTTTTTTGCATTTGTTTTCCATGGGGATGGTCTTGATCCCTGTCTCCTGTACAATGTCACGAACCTCATTCCATAATTCATCAGGCACTCTATCTATCAGATCTAGGCCCTTAAATCTATTTCTCACTTCCACTGTATAATCATAAGGGATTTGATTTAGGTCATACCTGAATGGTCTAGTGGTTTTCCCTACTTTCTTCAATTTAAGTCTGAATTTGGCAATAAGGAGTTCATGGTCTGAGCCACAGACAGCTCCTGGTCTTGTTTTTGCTGACTGTATAGAGCTTCTCCATCTTTGGCTGCAAAGAATATAATCAATCTGATTTCGGTGTTGACCATCTGGTGATATCCATGTGTAGAGTCTTCTCTTGTGTTGTTGGAAGAGGGTGTTTGCTATGACCAGGTCTTAGGTTTTCTTGTGTATTCTTCTGTAGCGCCTGATACACTTCCCCAGTATAGACTGTATCGTATTCTATTACCACAGTCTCTTGGTGTATGTGCATCTCCTATTAGATTCTGAGAAAGCTGGAGTGCTCACTATTGCTTGCCAACTCATATCCCTTCTCCCAACTCATACCTTTTTTCTTACTAACAGAAACTTGATTTTGTTTGTTGTCAGTCCTTTGAGGCATTGTGCTTGGGAATGTCTCCCCAGATCCCAGGCCAGGTTAAAAAAAATAGTCTAAAGAAGTCAGTGAAGATGTCTCCATTCTCCTTGCTAGTAACTTTTAGGTCTGACTTTGGGATTCAATTCTAGCCAGAGGTATGCAGTTGGAGTTTTGAGGAATGATTCTCCTCTCTACTAAAAAAGACAATGATGAGGGTAACCTCTCCACTGGCTGTGCACCATAAGTGCACATAATACTGGAAATTATTGCTATGATAGCAATATTGCCACAAAGAAAGAAGAGCAGCATCAAAAGGACCATGTATCGTAGAAGACACTGCTGCCACGAAATTAATCAAACCAGAACTATGATCTCCAGGCTTCCTACTATGTGAGATGATAAAACCCTCATGGTTCAAGCTACTTTTGGTTGAGTCTTTTGCTGCTGCTGCTGCTGCTAAGTCGCATCAGTCGTGTCCGACTCTGTGCGACCCCATAAACGACAGCCCACCAGGCTCCTCTGTCCCTGGGATTCTCCAGGCAAGAACACTGGAGGGGGTTGCCATTTCCTTCTCCAATGCATGAAAGTGAAAAGTGAAAGTGAAGTCGCTCAGTCGTGTCTGACTCTGTGTGATCCCATGGACTGCAGCCTACCAGGCTCCTCCATCCATGGGATTCTCCAGGCAAGAGTACTGGAGTGGGGTGCCACTGCCTTCTCTGGAGTCTTTTGCTACTTATAGCCAAAGGTACCCAAGCTGAAATGTCTTGGTTCATCACAATATATTAATGTAGCGGTAAAACCAAACAAATCCCGGCGTCCATATTATTCTACTGTCCTCCCAGGCTTTCTTCCTAAATGGCTAAACCAGAATTTGAACCAACTTTTTTTTTTTTTTTTGCGTTAGTGCAGGCCTTGCCTCCTTGCTTGCCATAGCCAGGCATGACAGTGACAGTCACTACGAGATGCTCCTGCCTAACAACCGGCAGAGTCACCCTCCACGGTGCCACCTCACCCTTTCATAGGCTGAAAGGCGACTGTTTATTTCAATCAACTCTTATGACTCCAAATCCAGACCTCTTTTTACTGAATCACAGTTGGTCTAGGAAATCTAGACATCTGCATTTTATTTACAAACTTACTAGCCTGACATTATTCCAGATGCCAGACATCATCAGAAGTTCATTTTGGCAAATGAGGTACAAGAAGTGTTGGGAAAATGTAAGACACTTATACCTACAAAAAACTTGTCTTTCTGATGAGTTAATATGTATGTTTCAGAACAGAAAAACTCTTTTCTATAAGTACGATATGCACTGAGGACCAAACACCTATCTATCTCACAACCAGGACTCATTCTTTACCCTGTCCCTCCTAGTTCAAATAAACTTAAAGTACATATAATGTTAATTACACTAAAAACCACACCTCTAAAGGAAAAAGATATGTCACTAAATTCCCAGGAAAGGAATGGTTTCAACCAATGAAGTGCACAACATTTTTATGAAACTAAAGGGGAACTCTTTTACAGATAAAGGAAGGCGGGCTCACAGAGGCTGAGTGTTTCACTAGAAATCAGATCGTTAGGGCCAGAATCAGAACTAGAAATCTGGATTCAAATTCCTAATTAAGTGCTTTCTCTACAATATCATAGTGCTTCCAAGTTGTGCATTAAATATTTACTAACAATGCTTAGCCAAACAAAAATAATCCATTACTGTACGTTCAAGTAAATCAAAAACCTTTTAGTAAGTTAAGGTAACAGATGCACGTTGCCTTGTATATTGACTTTCTATTTTTTTAAGTAAGCTTCACTATGTCCTATTTATCTTCTCCACTTTTCAAGTCAACAAGATTTAGTTTTATTTAAATAATTTAAACACACCAATTGTTATCAGTGTAAATACACTTAAGGGGGAGTGATGGTTCTGCCTTTAACACATCTACTTTCTACTTTATAAAAACACTGCAGCATGTCATATTTATTAGACTTTGGCAAGACAGACCAAAATTGTCACATTTTTTTAAACACTATAATTTCCCTAATGAAGCAATTATCATGATAACGTTTAGCATCCTCTTGGTTATGAACCTAATTCCTTTGGGAAGTACTAACCTGGAACTCAGGAAATCAACAGTCCTTAGAAATTTATTTTAAAAGGTTAATTTATATGAGATCTTAGTGTTGCACCTGATTCCAATATCTATTTCACTAGAGATGAGGAGTCCAAGTCAATTGCTATACTTCCGTCTTCTTTGCCGGCGCTCAGGAAGGAGCAGTCTGACATCAGTTTGGACCAGTGACACATGCAGAAAGTCTTTTTTTGTTGTTTTTAATTTTATTTCATTTAACTTTACAGTATTGTATTGCTTTGCCAAATATCAAAATGAATCTGCCACAGGTATACATGTGTTCCCCATCCTGAACCCTCCTCCCTCCTCCCTCCCCATACCATCCCTCTGGGTCGTCCCAGTGCACCAGCCCCAAGCATCCAGTATCAAGCATCGAACCTGGACTGGCGACTCGTTTCCCATATGATATTATACATATTTCAATGCCATGGTCTTCAAAGAAGGAAAAGCCAGTCTCTTCCCCACTTTTAATAAAATAGGGACTCAGCTGTTGCTCCTGTCCTTATAACCACAAAAAGGACCAGGTTTAAGGATGAAGGTAAGAATATAAAAAAAAGAGGAAAAAGAATAAATGAACCTAGATCTCTTATGACAACAGTTAAGTTCAGTCAACCCACCCTGAAGCTTCCCAAGGCTTCCTGTTTTGAGAATAAGCCACCTTCCTTATTGTGTAAGTGAGATTCAGCTGAAATCTCTATTACTTGCAGCAAAAAGGATCTTAACTGATGAAATAGTAAAATCAAGACTATGGACAAAAAGCACTAGAAAGAGAAGAGGCTCTAAGCCTATATTATTACAACAAGAATCACTACAAAGAACTTCCCCCTCAAAAGATGGTTCAAATACCAGCCAAGACTCAGGTTTTCTCTAGAGCAAGGGAACTCCAAGACTCTCCCTAATTAATATCTTGACTTAATAAACTATCAGGAAACTAAAGTATTTCTATTCATTTTTTCACATAGTTATTAGCCACCAAGCATACTTCTAGGCTCTGGGAATACAGCTATAAACAAGGCAGAATGCCCTGGAAGCTTCCACTGCAAAGAGGGAAAGATAATTAACAAGTAAATAAAAATCTTCCTCATGGATTTAGTTCTACTGTATAAAAATCAGGAAGCACTGAGCAAATTCTATCATAATCAGTATCTGAAAATTATGAACCATTGGACTGCAAGGAGATCCAACCAGTCCATCCTAAAGGAGATCAGTCCTGGGTGTTCAGTGGAAGGACTGATGCTGAAGCTCCGATACTTTGGCCACCTGATGCGAAGAACTGAGTCATTGGAAAAGACCCTGATGCTAGACAAGATTGAAGGCGAGAGAAGGGGACGACAGAGGATGAGATGGCTGGATGGCATCACTGAGTCGATCCACATGAGTTTGAGTGAACTCCGGGAGTTGGTGATGGACAGGGAGGCCTGGGGTGCTGCAATTCATGGGGTCACAAAGAGTCGGAAATGACTAAGCGACTAAACTGAACTGAACTGAGAGTAGAAATAAACAAGAAGACTGCATGAACTCTTATTAACATGAAGAAAAAGTCAGAGAAGCATGACCCGAGAACAGTAAGAAAAAAACTGAAATGAAGAGAAAAAAAAAGTCAGGTCAGAGTTGTTAAAAAGAAGGGAAAGATGGAGAAAGATCAAGACTATGAAATCATCAAGCCACAGACACAATGAATAAAGAAATGGGAATTTAACATCTATTTCAATTTTCACATTAGAAAGAAAGAAACTAGGACAAATGGCATGTCAGACCAATTAACAAGGTCTAGAACCCCAGATCTTCTAACACTCTCTTTAAAAAATTTTTAAAAAACCTATGTCAGACCAGAAAAAAACACTGAAGTTCCCAGCCCACATCACAGACTACCTCTAAACCACAACTGACTTTTCAAAACCCACCACACTGTAACCCACATTCCAGGGTTCAAAATCCACCTCATGAGATGGCCACATGAGCAAGAGACACATTTGATTATCTCATATAGAAAAAGAGAGAAATTCCTGCACCCTTTTCTATGTCTCATATGTAAAAAATAAAGACTAACAGAGAAAATTTAAATCAAAGAAAAATTTTAAAGTGACAAACACAAACTTAAAGCTCTGCATAAAAATTGTCCAGAATTTCAGTGCTCCCACATTATGAATCTCTCTGACTGGGTACTATCAGATAACTAAATTGAATAACTTGGTATCCTAATTTTGTCAGAAGAAATTAAGGAATCATTAAGTATCCAATGAGTTGTTTAACAACTTCAAGTAACAAGGTAAAGTAAGTTACTAGGCTAAGTCATAAGCACTTGACTAAATGGCTCACTAATATGTATTTTAAATTATTTTAGACAGAACCATAGCCAATTGCAATTTTCAAGTGCTATCCCTACCTTTATAGTATACTGCATAATGAAATGGTTTCAGAGTTCAAATCATAAGCCAATGGGAACTATCACTATGGGGCAGCCTGAGACTGGGCCCAAATATCGGGAAAATATACAGAGGATTTTTAACCCAAAGTTGCTTATAAATGTACATTTTTAAAGACAAATATCTTTAAATAGCAGGAAGCTTTAAACATTTTAAAAATATAAACATTTACTCAAATTGCAAATACTGAATGCCTACTCTATACCAGCCACAATTAATGCAATTTAAATAAAGAAATCATCCTTAAATGTATATGGAATATTTGGTTATTCCTGATCACAGGGGATGATAAAAATGCCCACGTTTTATACACACAGTACTCATATGTCCTCATGTATGCCTCTAACCCCAGTATAATTTTTAGTGGCTCTCTGTCACTCTCAGAGGGTGCCAGGTTAGTCACTGAATTACAGGCTTACTCTACGACAGTGGGTAAGCAGACAGGTGCTATATGGTAGCTAGTTACCATAATGCCAAATACTACTATTAGATTTTTGTTACTATGTTGTAGATAAGAATAACCCAACCTCAGATAAAATGTAAGGACTCAGATGTTATATCAACAAGATAAAAGCATTTTGTGATTGCTGAATAACAACTTTAAAAGGGATTTGTTTTCTTAATTCAAACACCCAGTAGTCAAATATTCCATCGTTCAGCGCTACCAGATTAATGGTTTGCAACTAAACCCGGCAGAGCTCCACGGCCACGTGACCAACAAAAGCCCCAAAACACTGGGGCCACTTGCCAGGCTGCCACAAGAACAAAGGCCTAGCAGGTGGCCATCCGCTGCTCCAAATTAAATCATGCTGCACAGAACATTATCTCCAGCATTGTATGATGTTGGTTTTGTGTCATGTTACTCCTCATATCCAATTTTCAAAATTAAGACAAAATTGGTTTTAACGATGGGCAAACCACAATAGGAAATAACAATGATCTAAATAACATTGTTCAAGACTCAGTGTAAAGGGCCCCTCCCAAGTTGCAGAAGTAATCACCAAACCCTACCCGCCCCTCACCCCAATATTTGTTCAATGAAGCAGTGCTGTATCTGGAACAAATCCCGGGGCCTAGTTAAACACCAGGTGGTACACCAGGGTAAAAAAAAAATTTTTTTTAAGTAACAGATGGCTCAAACTTTTCATCTTTATGACAGGCAGCAAAGGACTTAGGCAAGTGAAACTGTCTTCCGAGTACTTTGTACAAGTTATACAATTACTCATGTGACTCACCCCTTCACATCATAAAGAGAGCAGCAGGTGAGAGACAGATGCTGTGCTCCTGGATTATTTATTACTCTGTATAACAGACGTACAGACGATACACATAAACACAGATACACAGTTATGTACTTAAATATGCTTCTGTACTTAAATACGGTTATATATTTGATGGTATTCTGCTTCCTCTGTTGTAAAATTAGGGGGCTCAATTAAATGAACACGCCTATTTCAGTAAATAAAGGTGAGATGTTACAAATCTGAAATAAAGTCAAGAGCAAGGAGAAACGTGTGGCCAGCTTCCTTGAATTTGACTTGCAGGATATTTTTAATAGAAATTTAAGAGTGGAAAGTAGACAAAAGCTGGATGGGTCAGCCTACAGGCATCTGACCACTACTTCAAATTTGCCCAAATGGACCAAGAAAGCCTAATGTAAAGTAAAAGGAATTAGGCTGAGTGATTTTTTCTTCTTTCCTCCCTATCTATTTTCCCCCACCACACAATTCACCCTCCAGCCAATGCCCAACCACAAACAACCCTGCATCGGGCAAAGATAGTGAAAGGGGTGGGTATCCCATCATTAGAGTCAAGTTAAGTCAATGGAATCTTCACAGGAAGCACCCTGGGCCATTAAGTAGAAAGAAGGCAAAGTACTCAGCATTCACCACCTCCTACTGTGGGACAGGGTGAGAAGCACATGGCGGGGTCAGGGGCTGCTCTGCCCATCACCTCAGCTTTCTTGTGGCTGAGAATCAAGGGATGGTGACCCCATGGGTAAGAACTGCTGACCCGGGGAAGAGCTAGTGACAGGTTACCCGTTTGGTGACATCAATAACAGTCTTACCTATAGACCCAATACATGAAGCAATCCCACGGACACAGACTTCTTACCACCACAGGGGACAAAGCGACACAGGCAGCAGACAAGTAACTCTGAACGGACTCGAGGAGGAGTGCGCTGCTGACACACGTGCACCAGGAAGAGAAAAGCTACAGGTTTTTACTGGAAATTAGATCTGCTCAAAACTGCACTAGAGTTGTCTCTAAAATCCATTTGAATAGATTCCTAATACATTTTGAGCTTGGCTGAAAATCAAATACCATATATATTATTACTCCTGAGTAAAAACGAATCCTGAATTCTGCCAAGTTTTTGCAAAAGAACTTTTTTTAAACACAATCTGTTTACATGTAGAAGCCTTCTTGGTGAAATACTTCTCTGAATGGTACAGATTTAATTAGTCTTACCTTTGTACGGCATTTCAATACTCATCACTGAGTTTCAAAAACTTGCACTGTTTTAAATATGGTAGCTTTATAATAGTTGATTATGTTCTTCATAAATATTTTGTGAATAAACTGAAGTAATAATATAATGCCTGAAACAAAATTTCATTCATTGATACCTGTGTCAAAATTGAAAATCACCAAAAAAAAAAAAAAGTGCTCAGTGATATTACAATAAATTAAAACTCCATAAATATTTTCTTTGGTAAAATGAAAAAAAGCAATTATTTTTAAATATCTGCTTTTACTAAAGCATATTACACAAGCCCTGAGTTAATTAGTTCACATTTGAGGTCAGCTACCTAGCATGCCTGTCAATTACAAACACTATGATCTGTGTTTCTACAATTTCTGGAACTTGACCGTTTTGCACAATACTTCCAGGAAAAATTAACACTTGGAATAAATCTGACTTTTAAATTTACAACTATTAATTATCATTCTACTTCTGGTCTCCCCTTAACCCTACTACAATGAAAAATTACTGCAGGCTGTGCACATTTTAATTGAATGTGAATTGTTATTCTCATTTTAGTCAGGCTTTCTGACCCATTTATTCCAAACCTCATATTCTTTGTTGCAATTAACTGGATGGCCACACTGTAATGGGTATTGGCACACCATAAATTCAACAATTTATACAGACCTCAGGGCATGGACTATACCACGTAGAATTCCACTTTGAAAGAGTAAATCGCCAAGAGAGTCACAGAAGTGAAATTTAATTTCAGGAACAATGAGCAAATTGACTCTATTATTTCCTGGTCTGGTCTAGGAACATCTTCCACAGATCCTTATTTTCTTGTTTTATACCAACTGTCACTTCATATAGAATTTAGCTTGGCCCCATGTGACTTTACTCCTGATATACAAGCATAGCCATTCATTAAGCAGAAAATAAACTCATATCCTACCATTCTTCCGCTGGCTCCTTCTCCACCACCACACTGGTCTGTCCTACCTGTTCACTGAACAACCTAGCACATTCCTATCCCAGCACTTTCTCACCGCTATTCCATTTGCTAGGAATATTCTTTCCTCAAATATCTCCACTGTTAGCACTGTATCTCATTCAGGTCTCAGCTCAAATGTCACCTGATCAGAGGAATCTTAATCTTTCTCAACCATTCTATCCAAACTAGAATCCCCAATCTCTCCCAAGACTTTGCTTTCATTTTCTTCATAACATTTGTCACCAGAATTACCCATTACCTCTCTTCTCCAACTACAATGTAAACTATATGAAAGACACATCAGTTCAGTTCAGTTCAGTTCAGTCGCTCAGTCGTGTCTGACTCTTTGCGACCCCATGAATCGCAGCACGCCAGGCCTCCCCGTCCGTCACCAACTCCCGGAATTCACCCAAACTCATGTCCATTGAGTCGGTGATGCCATCCAGCCATCTCATCCTCTGTCATCCCCTTCTCCTCCTGCCCTCAATCCCTCCCAGCATCAGAGTCTTTTCCAATGAGTCAACTCTTCACATGAGGTGGCCACAGTATTGGAGTTTCAGCTTCAGTATCAGTCCTTCCAAAGAACACCCAGGACTGATCTCCTTTAGAATGGACTGGTTGGATCTCCTTGCAGTCCAAGGGACTCTCAAGAGTCTTCTCCAACACCACAGTTCAAAAGCATCAAATCTTCGGCCCTCAGCTTTCTTCACAGTCCAACTCTCATATTCATACATGACCACAGGAAAAACCATACCCTTGACTAGACGGACCTTTGTTGGCAAAGTAATGTCTCTGCTTTCGAATATGCTATCTAGGTTGGTCATAACTTTCCTTCCAAGGAGTAAGCATCTTTTAATTTCATGGCTGCAGTCATCATCTCCAGTGATTTTGGAGCCCCCAAAAATAAAGTCTGACACTGTTTCCCCATCTATTTCCCATGAAGTGATGGGACCAGATGCCATGATCTTAGTTATCTGAATGTTGAGCTTTCAGCCAACTTTTTCACTCTCCTCTTTCACTTTCATCAAGAGGCTTTTGAGTTCCTCTTCACTTTCTGCCATAAGGGTAGTGTCATCTGCATATCTGAGGTTATCGATATTTCTCCCGGCAATCTTGATTCCAGCTTGTGCTTCTTCCAGCCCAATGTTTCTCATGATGTACTCTGCAGAGAAGTTAAATAAGCAGGGTGACAATATACAGCCTTGACGTACTCCTTTTCCTATTTGGAACCAGTCTGTTGTTCCATGTCCAGTTCTAACTGTTGCTTCCTGACCTGCATATAGGTTTCTCAAGACACATAAAAGACTGCATAAAAGATCTGCTTTAATCACTACTATGTCCTCAGGACTTAAGAGTATTTGCTATACCTCAATAAATAACTTATCAATGCATATTTCTTTCTCTCTGTGCCCATGTAAGCTAAGTGTTTTCATATTCAATGAAGCCCCAGTGCCTAGAACAGTGCTTAATTCCTGAGACTCTGAACATCATGCTGACTGAACCTCACAATACAGGCCTGTTACTTTCAAATGTTCTCAAGATAAACAATAAACAATTAACAATAAAGATCTTTAATTCATGTTTAAATTGATCATAAATTAAACTTCACTATTTCCCTAATAATAGAAACTTTTAGCACTTTTCAAAGTTTAAATTAATACCACAATGAACCATATGTGCACATTTAAGCATTAAATATATTCCTGAAAATATATTACCTGTAAAACTGGTTACATAATGTCATGCTTACATACTTACTGCCATTATGTTCTTCCCTCCACAAGAGTTGTAGTCCCAAATCTAACAGAAGTTTTATTTCACTAATTTTCACTAATATGATTTTACTAACTATATTACTCCATGTTTTCCTGTTAATTATTATTAGAATCTTCCCTGGCAATAACAACATGGTGTATGGAGGGGGAAACAACAAACCTGGCAATTTGAAAATGGGGAACTGCCTAATGGAATCTGAAGGTAATAAAACCCCATTCCATTAAAAATTTGCATTATTTTCTAAGAAAATCAAAAAAAAGGACAACTCAGGTATTCCCAAGTATAATTAAAATTGCTTTGTTCTTTAAATAAGTCAGCTATGCTCCTAAGACTGAAAATCAAGATGTTTTAGAAACAGACAATATAAAAAGTATTTTTTAAGAAAAAAGCCCAGACCACCCTCCTCCTTGGGTGTTGAGTGATTTATTTCAGTCAACATGTAGATCAATTTAAAAACTCATCTATAAAAATTCCATCTGGTTGTGAAGTCACACAAAAGGTGGCTCAATGGACAGTTTCCTTTCTCAATATTCTGTATATGTTTTTCCCTTTGCAGCTGGTATCTAGTCTCAATCACTGAAGTCTTATAGCAGAAGGTGAATTTTGTGCTATAAAACAAATCTGAGCTTGCCATGAAATCTAGGCTACTTAACTCAGGTCAGACCTGTCACAGGTCAGGCCTGCCAGCTGCTCTGCAACTTCTGTTCTAGTTTCTGCCCAGGCCTGTAATTATTTACAGTTTTGCACCTGTCAAAATCTTGAAACAATGACTTCCCTTGTTTCTCAGGATTTATAGACAGCTAAATGTACTGAGTTTCAAACCTGAACACTTCAGGCACACATGTGAAAAGGTGGTCATTATCATTTAAGTTTTTAAAATTTTATTTAAACAGAAGTAAAATAGAAATGAAGGGGAAAACATAAACTCAGATTTGATGGTTAATAAATAAAACATTAAAAGTAGGTATTTTCCAACTTCATGAATAAGGTAATTACCCACAAATTGTTTTTTAAAAAATGCTTAATCCAAGGCCAGATCTCCAAAATCAGAATGTAGAAATAGAGAAAGTAGATATATCTTTACCATGTGGCCTATAAAACATGGTTTTTAAAATATTGAGTATAAATAATATAATAAACCATAATCATCATATTAAAAGTTTGACCACTCTTAACTACTGTTGAGTATACAGTTGGGGGCGGGGGTTATTTGCTTAATCAGTAGGCAAGTAAAATAAAAATACTAAGTAAGTCAAAAGAAGGAAAGGTAAATAATAACTGAAAGTGGTTCTTTCAACTAATGTGACCACTCATGAAGACGCAGAAATCAATGTCCTTCTCAGTACAGCTGATTTTGCAACTGAGGGCTGGAGCGCTCTGGCTGGCAGAGCTTTTATTCCTTCTCCTAAGTTATGCAACTCTATCCAGAAGGTGTCTACTCCTTTAAGAAGTCAGCAGCACTGGGTAAACAGAGTGCATCTGGTGCACACATGTCCACGTACAGGTAAACACATGATTTCAGTAATTACTTCCAACACCATCTGTCAGGCAGGTAGTTCAAAAGCTACTCAACAGGAAAGGCGGTTTGAAGTAATTTTTAAGTAAGTACACTTCTCGTCGGCCTAAATGAAAGTAAAGATCAAAATACAAACCTGGAAGCCTGTCTGCTCGCTCCATCCTGAATTTATCCAGGGCAGAAGCAGGCAGGTTCATTCTTGCCACTAAAAAAGATGACAACCCAACACTGGTTGGGAAATATACGAATCTGATTAATTATCCTCAAAAGAAATTTTCTTCTGATTAAAAATGGCAGTAATTTATTCATCACTAATCAATAACTAACAAGACTAGTCTCTGCAACAGATTAAAGTGTGTCATCCGTCTGCAAAACCACCTCACCATTAATTAAGGGATAAACTACTCTGGTGTCAAATGCTTTGAAATGTTTCTCAATATCATTAACTCGGCCTGAAAAATATCAACCCTAATGCAGAAGAACACAGGGAAAGCAAAACACAGAGCCGCAAAGGAAAAAAAAATACCATTAAGAATGTTTCTGACTTCAAAAAATTGGTTATTTGAGAGACTTTTTAAAGATCATTGCAGTGCTACCTTGATGTGCATCATCTTTTATACCCCTGGCCTTTTCATTGCTCTGATTTGTATCACTCAAGCATTTAAATAAAGTAAATACTATCAACTCTCCAACATACAGCACAATGCATGACATGAGTATCTAGGACCAAATTCCCCCAGATAAGTTTACATTTTTCTTTAAGATTTAGAGTCCTTGCCTTATCCTTACCACAATTTTTAGCATGCCAAAACTGATTTAAAATTTCACCTTCTTGCTCTCTCCACCTCTCCACTCTGACACTGAAATATTAAAAATTTGTTTAGTATGTACTCCTAATAAGTGGCACTTCATCTCTGATCTTCCTCCCTCAAACCATAACCCCACTCTAAATATGAGGAAAAATAACAGACAAATGCAAACTTAAGGACATTCTACAGAACAGCTGATATTCTTCAAGACAGTATTCCTCAAAACTGTCAAAAACAAGGATAGTCTGAGGAACAGTCACTGACTAGAGACTAAGAAGACATGACCATCAAATGCAATCCTGGATGAAATCCTGGAGCAGAGAAAAGGAAACTCGCGAAATCTGAAAAAATCACGGTGTGTACTTAATAGTGATGTACCAAGGTGAATTTCTCATTTGTAACAAAAGCACTGCAGTGATGTAAAAGGTCAACAGTGAGGAATGGGTAAAAACAAGACTTCACAGCAGTACTGGGTGAAGGGTATACAGGAACTCTACATTATCTTTGCAACTTCTGTGTAAATCTAAAATTCTTCCAAATTTAAAATGCCTTCTGACATTTTATTCAGCGGGCATTTTACTGTCCATTATTCATTCAATCAAAACTCATTCAGCAGCCACTGTATTATAGCCACACACAAGGAAACGTACTGGAGAGCACACCATGAGACAGGGACCATGTGCACACACGCTGGAACACTTCAAACATGGGACTGAAATCAATCCTGGTAGGAAAATGGTTACAAGCAGGTGGATAGGAAACAAGGGTCTCATTGAGAGAAAGCATACAATTATCTGTTGTTACAATGTCTGTCAGCTAATTTAAATATTTTAGCATAAAGAAGGAAGTTTCTGTAGTTCAAACCTGGAGTCTAGGGACATTCAGGGTGCTCTAACCAGAATCCTAATTCCAGACACAACGAGTATAGCTATTTCTATTATCAATATCTCAAGTAACAACTGTTTGCTAATTGGTACATTAAATGTCAGAAATGAGGGTTGTTGTTTTTTTTTTTTGAACAGTAGCTTGTTTCTGTGCAGGATTCTTGCCAGAAATGGGTTTCACTTACTGAAAGTAACGGGATGCAAGACACGTGAACTGACTGAACAATTTAGGGATATGACACACTCTAAGCTGACAGGGCAGACAAGTTAGTGAGGTCCGTGGCTCTTACCTTAGAGACAGCTCCCAGAGTTTCATCTCCAGAAGGTCCTGTGTCCAGTTTTGGGTGTAGGAGGAAGTAACTGAATCCTACTTCTAAAATGTCACTGCATCTGCCTGGATGAACCTTCCAGACAAAGTGCCAGTTGAGGCACCAAAGAGAACAGAGATTGGAACCTTCAGTTAAGCTTATGTAACAAACTGCATTAACTGTTTTGAGCCTGTTTCACTAATGACTGATTAATACATACTGTGTATTAATGTGGTGTGAGACCAGTAGAGAAGAAGTACCCCTGCCTCAAACTTATTTGACAAAAACTAAGTGTCATGAAATACATGTTCTTCTGGAACTCTCTTGCTTTTTCCATGATCCAGCGGATATTGGCAATTTGATCTCTGGTTCCTCTGCCTTTTCTAAAACCAGCTTGAGCATCTGGAAGTTCGTGGTTCACGTACTGTTGAAGCCTGCTTGGAGAATTTTGAGCATTACTTTACTAGCGTGTGAGATGAGTGCAACTGTGTGGTAGTTTGAGCATTCTTTGGCATTGCCTTTCTTTGGGATTGGAATGAGAACTGACCTTTTCCAGTCCTGTGGCCACTGCTGAGTTTTCCACATTTGCTGGCATATTGACCTGCCTCTTGAGAAACCTATATGCAGGTCAGGAAGCAACAGTTAGAACTGGACATGGAACAACAGACTGGTTCCAAATAGGAAAAGGAGTATGTCATGGCTGTATATTGTCACCCTGCTTACTTAACTTCTATGCAGAATACATCATGAGAAATGCTGGGCTGGAAGAAGCACAAGCTGGAATCAAGATTGCCAGGAGAAATATCAACAACCTCAGATATGCAGATGACACTACCCTTATGGCAGAAAGTGAAGAGGAACTAAAAAGCCTCTTGATGAAAGTGAAAGAGGAGAGTGAAAGAGTTGGCTGAAAGCTCAACATTCAGAAAACGAAGATTATGGCATCTGGTCCCATCACTTCATGGGAAATAGATGGGGAAACAGTGGCAACAGTGTCAGACTTTATTTTTTTGGGCTCCAAAATCACTGCAGATGGTGACTGCAGCCATGAAATTAAAAGATGCTTACTCCTTGGAAGGAAAGTTATGACCAACCTAGATAGCACATTCGAAAGCAGAGACATTACTTTGCCAACAAAGGTCCATCTAGTCAAGGCTATGGTTTTTCCTGTGGTCATGTATGGATGTGAGAATTGGACTGTGAAGAAGGCTGAGCACGGAAGAATTGATGCTTTTGAACTGTGGTGTTGGAGAAGACTCTTGAGAGTCCCTTGGACTGCAAGGAGATCCAACCAGTCCATTCTGAAGATCAGCCCTGGGATTTCTTTGGAAGGAATGATGCTAAAGCTGAAACTCCAGTACTTTGGCCTCCTCACGTGAAGAGTTGACTCATTGGAAAAGACTCTGATGCTGGGAGGGATTGGGGGCAAGAGGAGAAGGGGACGACAGAGGATGAGATGGCTGGATGGCATCACTGACTCGATGGACGTGAGTCTGAGTGAACTCCGGGAGTTGGTGATGGACGGGGAGGCCTGGCGTGCTGCGATTCATGTGGTCGCAAAGAGTCGGACACGACTGAGTGACTGAACTGAACTGAACTGAAGTGTCATGAAAGGACAAACCCAACTTACGTCAATTCACTACAGTCTCTAGAGAAAGACTTGGCATTTGTGTATGTTCTAACTTCACCCCCATGGATGGCCTTCCAGAAATCCAACTGAAATTGTATGAACACTTCTCACATGTTTGTGAATGTGCTTCTTTTTGATAGGGAAAGAATGTCCTTAGCTTTTACCAGATTATTAAAATGATTTGTGACTCAAAAATCATATAGGCCTAATCAGTCACCAACAACTACTGTTTTTTTCCATTAAAATCAGTCTTCTTTTTAATTACACAATTTACATTTTCCCCAAAATAAGTGGGCCTTCTCATTTGATTTACTTGATTACTCCATCCCTTCCAAAAACAGATAAAATCTTAACTATTAGGAAATACAGTTCACTTGACATCCCAAACATCTCACCCTACGCAGAAATAAAAACTTTCAAGAAGTCATTATTTTTCAATCAGTGATGCATTTTGGATTTCAAATCATTTTATCCAAAGGTGTGAATGATCTGCACAGCTCAGTGGGGTTTAGTTTGGCTTGTTTTTTTTGTTGTTGTTATTGCTGTTCATTTAAAAAAAAATCAGTTTATTTCAGATATGTTTTACACTTGTTGCACCTCTCTCATCTTTTTCATCCTGAATGAACTGATAGAGAAAAATAAGTTTCTATGTAGTCACCAGAAATGCTTAGATCATCATCTAAGCTGTCAAGTGTCTGATAAAGCAACATATAAGATTTTTTTTTTCAATCCTCATGAGCAAAAGTGGGAAAATGCTAAAATTTATTACAAATGAACACTATGAAAAGTGAGTGCCGAGTACCAACATCACACAAATATCCTTCAGCATGTACTATTTTGGATCAAATCCTACCCGGGGAAAGCTGGAAGGAAAGTGAGCAGCGGATGCGGTCATGGACTTACTTCCATAAAGTTAACGAAAGCATAAAACAGCATGGACTCAAATGCTATTTAACCATCAGCTGTGATACTTCTTCCATCATAGCATATTTCAATTTCATACATTCTATATTAAAAATAACTTAAGATATTTGGTTAAAATACACTTTTGTCAAAATATTTACTTTAAAAAATTATAAAAAATAAAAACAAATTTATCTAATCCAAGCATGAAATGAGAGCTTGAGATAAAAAGGAGTTCCAAATTTAAATGTCCATATGCTAGTGTTAGAGAGAAAAAAGCTAGCCAAAGGAAAAAGTCCTTGTTGAATTGCTAGGCAAAATTGTAATTTTTGTTTTCTAAGAATGAACTTTATTTCATTCACTAATTTGAGATGCCTTTAGCTACCCAATTTCTTAAAGAATTCACAGTTTAACCTTAAAAATCTTTGGAGACTAAGTAAAGCCTGAGTAACTGGCAAGTTTTTCTGTTTTGCGAACTACAACATCGCTGTCACTGAGGGGTATAAAAAACATGGGGAAGAACTCTTTCACTTTTAGATAACTTCTCAGGATTAGTCTTTATTAAAAGGAAGAAGGCCCATCATCTCTAGGGTCTCCCTGTATGTCTTCTTCTTTTGCTTCTAGCCGGCCAGTCCTGCAGAATGTCTTTTGGAGCTAAGAGAAGATGAAATGTAAACTTAACTGGTGATTTACGCCATGCATTCAAGAAACATGGCAGTGATCTTTTCAGATCTATGTTTTACATTTCAGTGACTCCACTTACGTGAGGTACCTGGAACAAATTCATGAAGACAGAGAGTAGAATGGGGTTTACCAGGGACTGGGGGGAAGGAAAAAAGAAGTTATTGTTTAATGGGTAGAGTTTCAATTTGAAAAGATGAAAAAGTTCTGGAGTGGACAGTGGTGAGCATTACATAGCAATCTGAATGTACTTAGTGGCACCTGAACTGTATAGTTAAGGGTTTAAAATGGTAAATTTCATGTAATGCACATTTTATCACGATAAAAAATAAAATCAGTGAAACCCAGACTGGCTGCACACAGCATCTTGCAGAATGAGTGGCAATCAAGGGTATACCTGCATGGCCAGAGAATATGTGAACAAAAGAATGATGGAAGTAGCAGGAACAGGGATCAGGAAGGCAGGCGGCAACTGAATTAGCAGACATGAAGACCCAAAGCTCCCTCGTGGTAGAGAAATACCACTTCCTCCAAGGATAACCTGATACCTGGGCTCAGTTCTAAAAGAGAAAACCATGTGTGTTTATGAACATCTGGATAGACTTATAACCTGAACAGCCCTGCTGCTGCTAAGTCACTTCAGTCGTGTTCGACCCTGTGTGACCCCATAGACGGCAGCCCACCAGGCTCCCCAGTCCCCGGGATTCTCCAGGCAAGAACACTGGAGTGGGTTGCCATTTCCTTCTCCAATGCATGAAAGTGAAGTCGCTCAGTCGTGTCTGACTCTTAGCGACCCCATGGACTGCAGCCCACCAGGCTCCTCTGTCCATGGGATTTTCCAGGCAAGAGTACTGGAGTGAGGTGCCATTGCTTTCTCCATGAACAGCCCTAGGGGATGAGTTTTACAACAAGCCCTCCATCCGAGAGATAAAGGATTATTGGATGGTGGGCCAAATGTCCTAGATACCCTTTTAGAGACAATTCTGGACAAACCTATCAGGATCAAGTTTCATCTAGAAGTATGAGAACATGGGGTTCTGAAAGTGTTAAACAACTCAATTTCTCCCAGGAAGACAACATCCTAAAAAACAGTCCTGTTCTACTTTCAAATTTACAAGGTGGCAGAGAGGCTGCTATGTATTATACAGGGACCTAAAACATTTTTACTTCTCTAGAGGTGAAATGGAGTGACAAAGGTCTTCAGTATGTTTTTTACATATTTCCGTACATGAGTGATGACATGTTTCATTACCTTCTTGGGCTGTGCAGGAAAAGACAGAAAGGGCTTCTTTATCCCTGGCATCAGTGTAGCTGTGGTTCCTGTTACCTCTGCTGAGTGGATGCCTCATAACAAATTAACATGGAAAATATGGAAAGATGGGGGCAGAGAGCACTCTGCACAACTCAAACAATGACACCCTGATGCACAGGTACAGATGTCCTTTCTTCTCCTTCTGTGGAAGGAAAGGGGTTCCTCCTGTATCAAGAGCAAAAACTGACTCCTACAAATTTAGCTTGTAGGTTCTGAACTCCAAGTTAATTAAACCAAAATTTTTCTAAGTCAAGTAATCTCAAGTATAACTAGGTCTTAGAAAAGCTTTTACTATTAGACTTCAATCATCCATATTAAATGGATGAGACATGACAAGAGAAGGCAGAAGTATTTCTGTGGTCTTGACCATGCGAAGCCACAGGCAAGAAAGTAAGGCTGCTGCTGTGTGTAGTACTACGTGTACATTAATAGGAAGTCTATCCAAAAAAAAAAAAAAAACTGAGAACAGAATATTCACCCCTGGAAGAAACACATCTATCTGGAAAGACAATTTGGTCATCTGTCCTGTTCATCACTCCTGGGTTTCTGGGAAACAAGAAAATGACTGCTCTTCTTCCCTGATTAAAAAAAAAAAAAGTTCTAATAGCTGATAATTCTACAAGTTTTAGTTTCAAAGGAATTTCAGTAATGTGCAAGTAAGTAACAAGAATTCTTATCTCAATTAGGTGAATTATCACAAATGGTTAGTATTTCTGACTAACAAGAAAAGCCAGTAAGTATTTGCACATTTAAAACATATGTCAAGGAAATGAGAATGTAGGAAGAAAAGTGAATCTCCCTTAGAACTGGAAGGCCCACTCCCCTCAAAAGACCAGCTGAGATCTGATCCCTTCCAAGTTGACTCCTTCGTAACTTCTTGCCACTGTTGGCAGCTCCCATTTTCTCTTAACTGTGACCCCTCAAAATATGAGTTTTCCAAATTTATCCAAGTGGTTTGATTATTCTTTCTCATGTTTGGGGCTGCAGAAAAACAACAACTAAAACTAAAAAGTGAAGCCCTAATAAATTATTTATTCTCAGGGGAAAAAATGCAAAAATGAGAATTACTGTAAATTCTCACAGTTGATATTCCCCATCAATAAGCTTTCTACAATGGTTTCACTGTAGGTTTCATGATTTTCAAACAACAAGAATAATAAAATATCAGAGTTCCCAAAAATAACTAACCCCTCAGTGACTCATACAGAAATTCGGTGAAATACACCAAATTAAAAGGCCAGAATGGTTTCAACATCATAAACAAACACTTAAAATAAGTAAAGATGAAGAAAACCAGAGACAAATTACCATCATTACACCTATTTATTAGCTGTAGACAGAATTCACAAGAGCTCGTGATGGCTGGGGCTCCAAACAGAAAGCTGCCTAAAACAGTTATAAAACTCCAGGTGAACTCTGAGGTTAAATAACAAACCGAGAATACATCTACACTAGCCATCTCTCAAGTCCTTCCTCTTTTTGACATTTTTAAATTCAGAATGTAATCCTGGCAAAGAAACAGTGAGAACTGTCCTCGACCTCATGGCCTTCATATGTACTCTATTAAGCCTGATTTACTCTGAGGGGGGAAAAAAAGGCAGAACAAAAAAACTCTTAATAGGTAGACAGTAACCTTATGTAAATGTCCCAATGATAGGGATAGAGGAGGATAATGAAATAGTTACTTTAAAAGTCCCACTAAGGGATTAAAGACAGAAAGGGAATGTTAAGGGAGCTTGGGAGACCATCCTAAGCTAATGACCACTCAAGAAAAGAATCCAGTAACCCGGCAACAATCTTCACTACCTGGAAGGAAGAGCAGGCGCATTGGAGCTCGCGGCACACCCAAGCCGCAAGTCCTGAAAGCTGAAACACAGGACGGTAGATGTGAGGTCTGGATCTTGTTACATGATGACAGGCAGTTAACAGTCCTTCAAGAGTTGCGTTTCTGCTTTTGCCCAAGCCAGGAAGATACGTGAAGGGGGAAAAAACTAGGTGAAAGGGGACATTATACCGAAACCTGAGATGAATTACTGTATTTCAGTATATGCTACCATTCTTTTGCTAATATACATATGACTTAAGCAGCACCATGTAGTTCCAGTTTGGGATGGTTATGTACACACTGCTGTATTTAAAATGGACAACCAACAAGGACCTACTGTATAGCACAGGAAACTCTGTTCAATGTTATGTGGCAGCCGAGACGGGACAGAAGTTTAGGGGAGAATGGGTCCATGTACATGTATGGCTGAGTCCCTTCATTGTTCACTTGAAATCATCGCAACATCGTCAATCAGCTATACTTCAATATAAAATAAAAAGTTTTAAAGAAATAATTAAAAAAAAAAAAAAAAGACAGGGGGTATGAGTCCCACTGTCAGGGATCATCAGGGATCACGGATTCAAGTCCCATCCAAGAAGGGCTGTGGTTTCACCAATGTCCTAGTATTAATACGCAAAAGTTACCAGACCTATACAACAAATCCCGTAAGACCAAGTCCTACAAAATTTAAAAGCTGCATGCTGTGAAAACAAAGTCCAAACTAAAAGGCTTCTAAGCATACCACCCCAATTTATATATGTTTAGTTGTAAATTATATACTTCTTCAGGTGGCACTAAAGGTAAAGAACCTGCATGCCAATGCAGGAGACATAAGAGAAACAGGTTTGATTCCTGGTCGGGAAGATTCCCTGGAGGAGGGCATGGCTACCCACTCCAGTATTCTTGCCTGGAGAATCCCAGGGACAGAGGAGCCTGGCGGGCTACAGTCCATGGGTCACAAAGAGTCAGACACGACTGAAGTGGCTTAGCATGCACACACACAACTCACTGTGAAAACTGTTTGTGCACTTCATAAAAATATACAGAAACAGAACATTTAAAGAATGAGATACAAATGAAGCTTTTACTATTTTCTTCTCACCCAACTCCCAATGCACTGTTTTATCTACCCTATGGGTATGTGTACTCTTTTGGAAATACCTACAAGAAAAGACAGAAACCAGAATGAGGCGCGTAATGAGCTGCCTTTACACTGCCTTGGAGTCCATTAAAATTATGAGAGCACTGATGACTGAGTATCTTCTCCAACTCAAGATGCTTGCTTTCTGCCCTTTCTGAAACCTTTAGTATCACCTCCATCAGAAGAAACAGGGCAAGAGATGGACAAGGAGGCAAAATAGCATGTGCAGAGGCCACTGCTTAAGAGCACTAATGAGGAACTCTAATAAAACTCAGATTAAATTAAGTGTGCATGTCTGCCCTGCCACTGCTGACTTTCACCTAGCCTGGTACACTTGCTGCCCTTGCTTCAGACCATCATGCAGGGCAAGCAGTGTGATCAATCACCTCCAGCACCACCCAGCAGAAGGCAGGCTGGCCCCACCACACCATCTGTACATGCACCTGCTCTCAGCAGCACTGGCTGCTCGGGGTCTGCTGGCCCAGAGATGCCCTGGCCCGGAGGGGCACCACTGTGAACTCATATTTTCAGCAGAAACAAGTCCAAAAATGAAGGAAGAAAGCTGGAGATAGAGAAAGACAAGAGACGGAATAATGAATGGCAGCTTACAAATGAGAGCTACAAAACCTCTTAGGAGCTAGGTCATACAGCATTTTACCCACCCACAGTCCCTAAAGATTTTTTTAAGCAGTACTGCCCACTCCCTTGGATATTTCCTACTTTTAAAAAAAGTCTAGTAATACAGGAGTAATACAGTATTTGTTGCATGACGTATACATTTCATCTTATTTGAAAAATATATTTATCATTATGTATGAGCAAAATAGTTATTAATATAATATATCATAATCTCTATTTCCTATTTTTGTACACCAATGAAAGTA
This sequence comes from Bos taurus, assembly GCF_002263795.3. Classification (NCBI taxonomy): domain Eukaryota; kingdom Metazoa; phylum Chordata; class Mammalia; order Artiodactyla; family Bovidae; genus Bos; species Bos taurus. Next base: position 37,322,046 of record NC_037350.1, read on the forward strand.
CTCAAACAGACCATGGTGGATACATAGGAAAAATAGCAAAAAATGATCTACAAAACCTTCTCCCAAGATCTGAATGTTAAATTCACTGTCTTGATTACTGTCTAAATGGGCTCCCCTGGTAGCTCAGATGGTAAAGAATCTGCCTGCAATTCAAGAGACCCAGGTTCACTCCTTGGGTCGGGAAGATCCCCTGGAGGAGGAAATGGCAACCCACTACAGTATTCTTGCCTGGAGAATTCCATGGACAGAGGAACCTGACGGGCTACAGTCCATGAGATCACAAAGAGACATGACTGAGCAACTAACACTTTCACTTTCACTGTCTTCAAGAGCACAGTAAAGCAACCCTGACTTTCAAAGTTCTCCTATAGCTGATTCTCAATATACAAAGAAGCTCACATGAGCATACTTGAAAAACAAAGTCTGTAATTAAAGACAGAGTAAACGGTAACTAATCCAAATACATTAAAAATAGTCAATTCCATTCATAATCAATGAAACGCATATTAAAACAAGGAACTATCATCCGAATCCCCATTAAATTAGCAAAGTCAAAAGGGTAATTCTAAAAGAACATGAGGGAGAAATGTGCCTCTTTCACTGCTGGACAGGAAGCTGATTCATACACTTTTTCCAGAGAACAATGTGACAACATGTACCTGGAGTTTTTAAAATACTGTTTTCACCCAAAATTATACCTTTGCACATACAAGCTACATTAAAAATATACACAATAGCCAGCCAGCAATGAACCCAAAGACTTACACCCGAGATGTTCATTTCTTTCATGTTTATATACATGTATTGGACGTACTGGACAAATTGGATGAAGTTTAAGCATCAAAGAATGTACATAAACTGTAATATATCCATAACATGAAATATTACACAGCCATTGAAAACTCGTATCAATCAAGTAATAAACTTGAGTCTTTAAGTAGGACACAAAAATAGCACAAAACAATTTCATCTCTATGAAAGAGGAACACATGCAGATAAAGACTGGAGAGTCACAGAGCCACATGCCAAGTGCACAAAGGAACACAAGCAGCTCTGAAACTGCATTTTCTAAACATTCTACAATCTGCTGCTAACCTTATTTTTTAAATAATCGGGAAGAAAAATAGTTTGAAAAGTCTATGGATCAACAACCAATGATATTGGAAGATCGTAAAGGTACAGATGGTATGGCACAGCCAGGACCAGAGTTGCCTGAGGGATGTGGCCTGCAGTGTCATCATTGCTGGAAAGGATCTGTACTGTCCACTCCATCCTCGCCAGGCCTCCAAGCACTCGCCTGGCTCTGCAGTGCATGAGAAAGGAAGGAGGCCTAGAATCCAGAGAAGTGCTTTCCTCCTCCTACAGCCCTGCAATTTCCCACCAGCGCCCTCTACTGACTGCAGCAGCTAACACAAGAACTATTATTACTGGGTCCAGTTCCAGTTCCACAAAGCAAGACAGAGAAGGCTGGACTAGGGGCTGAAAGACGGTAAACTGAGAGCTGGCACACTGTCTCTCCTATCAAATAAAGACAGGACTCTCCCTTATTCATTTTTGGGTCCCTGGCCCCTAATACAATGCCTGGTGAAAAGTAGGAATTTAAGACATGGAAAGAAAACAGAATTTACACCCAGGCAAATACTTGGTTCAAGCCTGTCCGGTCAAAGGCCGGGGACAACACACAGCTTAGCAGCAGGAAAGCACTGATTTCCCCGACTCCTGGGAGCACAGGACTGTGGCTGCCTAGAACCATTTCTGACTCCAGGTCACACTTAGGAGTTGTTACTGTAACACCTTCCTATGTTCCTTATAGGGATTCATCTACAAAAGAGAGGCCATCCTGCAAAAGAACTGTAAATGCATTCAGGACAACACTGAACAACTGAGGCAAAGCGGGCCAACAGCAAAGAGGCTTAGTCTAAAGACCCACCCAAAGTGACGCAACAAACAGAGCCGAAGTCATGGATCCTTCCTGACCTGTTTCTCATTTTTCATAAAATGATGGTTGTTCATCTCAGACATGAAAAACTTTAGTATCATTGATATCCAAAATTGTTACTTTTTTGTCTTAAAATTACATCCTGATGTCAGAAAACTTAGATGATAAAACAAAATACCTCTTTACAAGCTAGCAAAAAAGAAATATGGGTTTAAGTTTTGCCCTATTATCAAAAACCTCACCTTGCTGAACAGAACCATCATTAAGTTGTCCTTTTCAAGGTTTTTTAAGGCTCAAGATTTGATCCAAAAGTGCCCTGTCCAGCCAGATTTCTACATAAAGTTACATGTGTGTGTGCTCGGTTGCTCTGTCATGTTCGACTCTTTGTAACCCCAGGGACTGCAGTCTGCCAGGCTCTCTTGTCCATGGGATTTTCCAGGCAAGAATACTGAAGTGGGTAGCCATTTCCTCCTCCAGGGGATCTTCTCGACCCAAGGATCAAACCTGAGTCTTCTGCATCTCCTGCATTAGCAGGTGGAACTAACACTGAGCCACCTGGAAGCCCCACAGAACGCTACATGCAGAAAGTAAAGATTTTCTTTCAATCAGAATAAGGAAAATCGCAGATGTAGACAGTGACAGACAACATTCAGTCTTAATGAAGTCTTGCTTACTGAGAGAACAATTCGAGGCAAGTGACAACTTGTCTAGTCTTAACCATCTTATAAAAAAAAAAAAAGACTAGTCCTAGAATAGTAGTGCTTTGAGCAATAAAGATAAAAAAAATCAAACACTGCTAACAGCACTGTCAGGAAATTCACTCTCAGTTTTCCTTAATTTGGCACATATTTATAACAAAACTAACTTCAAATATAATGTTATAGCTTTAAAAACTACTAACACATGGGAGTCTACAATCATTACAAAATAAAGTTTTTCTTAAAATAGCAACATAATTGATAATGTCCTTGTATCCTAAGATGTTCTTCCAATAAATTTCAGAAGGAACATTCATTTATCTTTCAGAAACTATACAATTATGCCAGAACCTCCCTCTAAAACCATTCAACACAAAACAGACCCAGACTCAAAGCCCTCCCCTAAAGATGCTTATCTATAGCTGAGGACAGGGTCCCTGCTCCAGTTTCCAGAACACTGAACAATGTGTAAGACATAAGGGATGATATTTGCTGGAGAAATAGCTAAAAGGGTCTCTCCACATAGATGTCTAACACACAAGGTGGCCCAGGTTGTGGATAACAATGCCACTCATTTTTATCTCATAGTCACTATTACTAATGAAAGAATAATTCAACTTATTCTTATTCACTGCTACTGGTCATAATGAACCCTTTGTCAGCTGGTTCCAGACAGAACAAAATACTATCCACATATAATTTCCATTCCTAGTAATAATCTAGGTCTTGCCTGAGGAGGGCTGGAAATGGAATGGCAGAAAGAGGAATGGCAATGGCAATTTAACACACAGGTTTTTTTTTTCAGTGTTTTTCTGCTATGTTTCAAATATTTTTCTCTTACTATGAATAAATAATCTAGAATTCATTTGAGATCTAGATTAAAAGTTACTCTTTCAAAAGCCTTCCCAACTCGTTCACCCCAAAATGATTCCACCTAAATGTAAAGAACCATTCTAAAACTAATAAAAATGCAATAGGGAATAATTAAGAAATGCAGTAAATCAATCAGCACCAAAAAAAAATGAGATAAAGAAGCTAAAAAAAAAAAAAGGCAAGTCGAAGAGAAAGTGGTGGAATTAGAGAACAGGAAATGTGAATAACATTCATAAAACTGGATTCCAAAAGAAGATTTAAAAAAAAAAAAAAGAAAGAGCCAATATTTAAAATTAGAACCCAAGAAAACTTTCCAGAAATAAATGAAGATCTTAGTCTACATATTGAAATTCTTCCAATACCTAGGAGAGTTAACGTGGAACAATCCCCTGGATAAACCTTAGTAAACTCTTGCTGCTGCTGCTAAGTCACGTCAGTCGTGTCCGACTCTGTGTGACCCCATAGACGGTACCCAACAGGCTCCCCCGTCCCTGGGATTCTCCAGGCAAGAACACTGGAGTGGGTTGCCATTTCCTTCTCCAATGCATGAAAGTGAAGTCGCTCAGTCATGTCCAACTCTTAGCGACCCCATGGACTGCAACCTACCACGCTCCTCCATCCATGGGATTCTCCAGGCAAGAGTACTGGAGTGGGTTGCCATTGCCTTCTCTGGAGTAAACTCTTAGGCTTTAAAATAAAGATACTCAAGGACCACAGGCACACACAAAAAAAACAAAACAATGAACAGAGGCAAGCAAATCTGACTGACATCAGAGTTTCTAAAACACAAGGCATGGCAACAGTAGAGCAGCTTTTTGTTTTTGTTTTTATAGAAATTCAATGAAAGAAAGTATGAATAATGGATTTTACATCCAGTCAAGCTGTCCTTCAAATATCAATGCTATATAAAAAGTCTTAAACATAATAGGAATTCATAATCCTTTCTTGAAGAATCTACTACAAAACAAGCTTATTAATGCAACCAACCAATGACTAGCGAAATTTCAGAGAAACAGAATGGTAAGTCCATTCATACAAATAACTGTAAATCTGAGACTAAAATAAAAGTGAGAACATTAATCTTTGAAAGCTGAAGATTAATGTACAAACGTTGTAAGTTGTAACAAAGTACAAATGGTGCAAAAAAAACCTGAAGAAAAGGGAGAGGAAGTGACTAAGTAAACTAAGCCCACTGGATGGCAAAACGTCAGAAGTTAAACTCTAGCGCTGAATAGATGGTAAATGACTCAACAGGTGAAAGAGGAATACAATCATCCAAACAGGACAGAGACAAACGTAACTACTGAAATAAAAATACGAATGTTCCTAATTACCATTTAATCTAAGGAAAACAGTATATCTCATAGAGAAACATAACAAATATAAAACAATATACATATATAAGGAGAATCACAAAATATCACCACGGAAATGAGACACAAATATATCAGTCATATCAACAAAGGAGCTTGGCTTTCTTTATTAAAAAAAAAAGATTTTAAATTTGGCTTACAAATGTTCTATACACAAGAGACAAAGTGAAGCAAAGTAGTTCAGAATGGTTAAATTAAAGGGATAGACAAAGGTATAAAAAGAGCACAAAAAAAGAGAAAAGTAGAATTCAAGCCACAAGGGTTAAATATGAAAAGAACACTTTAATTCTAAAGCCACAACTGACAACAGAATTATAAGACTTAGAAATATTCATGGATCAAATAGTGCTGGAGCCACACTTATAAAATAAAGAGGTTGAATCTGAAAGGATTTTAATCTCAATGGAACTAGAGGATATGAAACGGAGAATCTCACAAATGTGCCATCAGAAGAAAGAACCTTAAAAACAAAGAGACTGTCTTTTTTTTTTTAAGTGTACTTTGGTAACTAATATCTATGTATGCACTTACCTTTCAGCCTAGCCATGTCTACTTGAGAAATTAATCCTGAAGATAAACTTCCAATAATACAAAAATATATATGCAAAAGTTTAGTCACTACAGCACTATTTGGAGCTACAAAATATTAGAAACAACGTAAATGTGCACATCTCTGAAAGTGTCTGAAAATACAGCCACTCGAAGTGCTACTCAGCCATAAGAAAGGATGGTCTCTATCAACTCAAGCAGAGTTTCCAGCCTCTATTACCAAAAAAGGGCAAAGAATAGAGAAATCTCTAGAATACACTATCATTTAAATTAGAGGGAGATTTCTAAAACTTACATGGATTCCGCATACAGAATTCTGTATATTTATTCTGTGGAATAATGACCCACAGAGTAAATAACCATGAGTCAAAACTGATATAAATAAATGATTAAATAGATGGGGGAGAAAACTGTTACCCTCACCGTAAAAGTCCAATTAATAAATGTAAAAGACATGATGGAAATAGAAAAATCAAGACTTGACTTGGCTTATATGTACAAAAAAAAAGAAGAAACCGGAAGCTAATGGAGACAGGTGGGAACAGGATGGAAAGAAGAGAAGAACGGGGATGATAAACAGCATAAGTTGTCAGTGATGCTTCTGAGTAAACCTTATACTTTTTAACATGCATACAGATACTGGATATAGAAAAAGCAGAAGAACCAGAGATCAAATTGCCAACATCCACTGGATCATTGAAAAGGCAAGAGAGTTCCAGAAAAACATCTACCTCTGCTTTATTGACCATGCCAAAGCCTTTGACTGTGTGGATCACAACAAACTGTGGACAATTCTGAAAGAGATGGGAATACCAGACCACCTGACCTGCCTCTTGAGAAATCTGTATGCAGGTCAAGAAGCAACAGTTAGAACCGCACATGGAACAACAGACTGGTTCCAAATCGGGAAAGGAGTACATCAAGGCTATATATTGTCACCCTGCTTATTTAACTTCTATGCAGAGTACATCATGAGAAACGCTGGGCTGGAGGAAGCACAAGCTGGAATCAAGACTGCCGTGAGAAATATCAATAACCTCAGATATGCAGATGACTTCACCCTTAAGGCAGAAAGTGAAAAGGAACTAAAGAGCCTCTTGATGAAAGTGAAAGAGGAGAGTGAAAAAGTTGACTTAAAACTCAACATTCAGAAAACCAAGATCATGGCATCTGGTCCCATCACTTCATGGCAAATAGATGGGGAAACAGTGGAAACAGTGTCAGACTTTACTTTTTTGGGCTCCAAAATCACTTCAGATGGTAACTGCAGCCATGAAATTCAAAGACACTTACTCCTTGGAAGGAAAGTTATGACCAACCTAGACAGCATATTCAAAAGCAGAGACATTACTTTGCCAACAAAGGTCTATCTAGTAAAAGCTATGGTTTCTCCAGTAGTCATATATGGATGTGAGAGTGGACTATAAAGAAAGTTGAGCGCCAAAGAATTGATGCTTTTGAACTGTGGTGTTGCAGAAGACTCTTGAGAGTTCCCTTAGACTGCAAGGAGATCAAACCAGTCCATCCTAAAGGAGATCAGACCTGAATATTCATTAGAAGGACTGATGCTGAAGCTGAAACTCCAACACTTTGGCCACCTGATGTGAAGAGCTGACTCATTTGAAAAGACCCTGATGCTGGGAAAGATTGAAGGCGGGAGGATAAGGGGATGACAGAGGATGAGAGCTGCAGTCCATGGAGTCTCAAATAGTCGGACACAACTGAGCAACTGAACTGAACTGACATATACACAGATATAAATATGTGCGTACAAACATACATTTCCTAGCCCTGTCCACAGTTTACAGTGCCTAATTGCAATGATATCCCAGTAACAAGGAGCATACCTATTTCTCAGAGGTTTCTTTATATCCCTCACCAATGAAAGAAACCAGAGCTCCTTGGAGAAATGGCTCAAATCAAGACCAAAGCAAGGAAAGCACAAGAGAAGCCTGGATTCTCATGGCATTGGGAAGTAGCCAACTTAGAGTGTCCATTGGCCAAATCCAGACAATTTGAACAGCAAAATAATGATAGCAAGGAATTATATCTAAGATTAAAATAAATAACCTTGACTCTGTGTGTGCTCAATCATGTCCAACTCTTTGTGACTCATGGACTGTAGCCCACCAGGCTCCTCTGTCCATGAGATTTTTCCAGGCAAGAATACTGGAGTGGGTTGCCATTTCCCTCCTCCAAAGGATCTTCTTGATCCAGGGATTGAACATGCATCTCCTGTGTCTCCTGCATTGCAGGTGGATTCTTTACTGCTTGAGCCATTAATAGACAGATGGGAGGAGGAAAGAGTCAGCTGTTTCTTACAGCAAGATTCCAATTAATTACCAAAGAATGCATGATGGCTACAGAAAAATCATCACTTGAAAAGTAACACAGTATTAATTGTTATATGCAAAAATAATCAATGAAGGCAAAAATTAATGGTGAAAACATGAGAAACAGGATACACGCATAATACCAAAGTATCACAAAATACTCATTCATTCCAAAGGTGTAGATAGTAACTATAGTGCAGAAAGCCGAAAGCCACCACCTTAAGCAGATAAATTTAATACCCAGCTACTATATGTCAAAGTTAACAACAACAAAAAAAGATTTAACAATGCCCTGAGTCTTCTTAGTATGACACACTGAGAAGGACGCGTACCTATCACTTTCTGTATTCTTGACAAAACACATAACATCTGAATCCAATCATGAGGAAATACTAGGAAAGCTCAAATTAGGCAACATTCCACAACAAAGGTTACCAGTACTCTTCAAAAGTGTCAATGTCATAAACGACAGACTGAGGAACTGTCCTATATCGGACAATGTAGGATCCTAAACTGAATCCTGAACCTGAAAAGCACAAAATTTTGAATGAAGTCTGAACAACAATTCATGGTATTGTCAACACCATGAACTTATTTATGGTATTTTATTTATAATAATAAATTTATTATAATTTATTGTCACTTATCAATAAATTAATAATCAATATTAATTTCCTGGTTTGATCACTGAATTATGGTAATGTAAGATATTTAAACATTACAGGAAGCTGAGTGAAAGGTCCATAGGAAATCTCTGCACTGTTATGCAACTTTTGAGTATTACATTATTTCAAGATGCAAATGAATACAAAAGTTTAATATTCTATAAAATTCCAATCAAAGCATGTTTATAAATAATATTTATAATAGCCAGTTATTAGGGAAAAACCTAAATGTCCATCAATAGATGAGCAAATACTATTTCATGTATATAAAATAGAACATTTACGAATCCATAAATGAACGAGAGCACAAAGTTGTCGTCTATGAATCTCTGCAGGGACACACAGACACTGTTGCAGAGTGTTAAAGTCACAATCTGGAATGGGAACTGGATATTCAACTTTCCTCTAACAATAATCAATGGCACCTACAGAAATCCAACAAGTATTATAGAACTCTTCGCTTTGGTTAGCTTTTCACTGGTTTGTATATAATTCTCCATTTTCAAATTAAATGCAAAACACTAAACTTCCATCTGAGAACAAGAAGCATTGTTCTCAGATGAAACAAACTTTTCAGAATTATATAAAAATACTGTTTTCAAGCAGTTAATTATATAATGGATTTAAATCTCAACCTGTCCTCCAATTGTTTAAGACCTTCTGTGATAAATTTTAAACTGTTTTTGTTTTCCGTCTAAACTTTTCCAAAACTTTTCTAAACCAGGTTTACTTGTTATCACAAAACAAAGTATCAGAAACAATGAGATACATACTTTCCTTATAAATCCATTTCAAATATGGTCACTGCAGTTCTTAAGAAAGTATGTGAAAATTCCCATTTTGCTATTGTTATTATTTCTGAAATAGCACAGGGTAACCAAAAAGACGAAAAGTTCTCAAACATCAACTATGTTGTTTCTTAAATATTCTGAGTAAAGTAAACAGGAGTGAGAGGGTCCATTGGTTCACAAATGTGCTAAGAATGTCACACAATATTCCAGATGAGGAAGATAAATAAAACACGTATCCTGCCTCAAAGATTACAACCTGTGGCAGAGGTATCAAGACACAGTAAGTATTCTCCCTTTCTTCAGTACTAACAGAACCCCAATTCTGCTGGGAGCAAAAACAAGACTGAAATGTAGTAAAAGTTTTAGCCACAGTCGTGTCCAACGCTTGGACTGTAGTCCGCCAGGCTCCTCTGTCCATGGAATTCTCCAGGCAAGAACTGAAATCAAATGAAAATACACTGCATTTCCTAGCCTCCCTTACAAATAGAGGTGGTCATGTGATATGGCTCCAGCCAACAGGTGCAAACACAAGGTTTTGTGTGAGACTTCCCAAGAAGCTTCTTTAAAAAAGGGACAAACTCAGCTGACATTGGAGAAGGCAATGGCACCCCACTCCAGTACTCTTGCCTGGAAAATCCCATGGACAGAGGAGCCTGGGGGGCTGCAGTCCATGGGGTCGCTCGGAGTCAGACACGACTGAGCGACTTCACTTTCACTTTTCACTTTCATGCATTGGAGAAGGAAATGGCAACCCACTCCAGTGTTCTTGCCTGCAGAATCTCAGGGACGGGGAGCCTGGTGGGCTGCCGTCTATGGGGTCGCACAGAGTCGGACACGACTGAAGTGAATTAGCAGCAGCAGCTGGCACTGTCCCTTTTCGTAGTTCCTCCTCTTTGTAAAGTACATACAATGCCTGAAGAGTAGCAACCATTTTATATCATAATGGAAAGAGCCACAGAACTTTAGAGACTCAGATCTCAACATCCTTGAGTTGGTAAACTAAAGCCAGCAACTTCCTAACTATAGACTTTGTATTATATAAAGAAAAATAAAACCCCCAAGAGGAGCCTGGTGGGCTACCGTCTATGGGGTCGCACAGAGTCAGACACGACTGAAGTGACTTAGCAGCAGCAGCAATCTTACTTAAGCTTCTATTTTTAGGGTCTTCTATGACATGCACCTGAACTTAATTTCTTAGTAATGCAATCTAATAGGAAAGAGATACAGAAAAAGTTCTATGAAAAGCTACAAAGGAAGACATTTGTTCTGATAGAGGCAGGGAGTGGAGTAGGTCAGGAGAAAAAGAAAAAAAAACAAAAAACAAAAATAGCCAACATACCAAGAAAGCAAACACACGGGTTGATTCATTCATTTGTTCAACTATTACTGTCAACCAGTGTATGAGGTGCTGGGATACAGATAAAAGACACAGTGGCTGGGTTACAGACAAAGATATGATTAAAATTCGGGATTATTTATAGGGGGCAGCCACACACAGCTGTGTCAGATTGTGTCTACAAAAATTGTTATCTTTTCCTAATACCCTCAGTGGTACCATCCACTCAAAGTCTGTGCTCAAAAGTGCACCTTAAGGACTGCCCTCAGCCCTGGGGCTATAAAAACAGTAATAGAGAAGCTAAACATAGGGTACTTTGGATAGAATGTGCATCCACAGATGAGACCACTCACTAAAGGCAGAGTTGCACTTCAGCTGACGATTTTATGTATCCTTCACTGCACCCCATCCAGTTTTCCATGGTCACTGACAACCAAGTCTTAATGTAGTCTAAAATTCAAAGTAACTATTTTAATAGGACCCAGAGGACACCTAAACCTAATTGTAACCACAAGGGATAGAAACAGTTAATATTTAATATTTTAGTATCTTGTCCTATGGGTTTAAAAGTCATACTTTTCATTTATTATCAGCTAATAAACAATACTACTGAGTGACCAAAACTTCAGAAAGATTATGTTTTTCACACTTAGAGCATACAAGAAGGAGAAGAAAAAAAACACAAGCATCTTTTTTTCTCTCCTGTTGCATAAACACATACACACCAAGAATAAGTAGAATGTCTTTCAAACCAAAACAATAGGAAATCACTCTTGGCTGAAAGCACAGGCTTAGATCATGTTGATTTCATCTTTAATCCTGCTGAAGCAAGTTTCTGCATGCTTTCTGGGCCTCCACCTACAGAGATGTTAGGACAGCAGCCAACACATATATTTAATTACGTAAGTATTCAATGCTATCAGCCAGCTGTTGCCAGTACATAATACACTGACCTCTTTCACTTACTCTGTTTAAAACGGCAAACACAAAGCAACTGTTGCTGTAACAGTAATCATGAAATATGCAAAATACTATTCTCCAAAAACATGTTAGGTAGCTATGAAACTCAGCTTTGCATTTTAAAATGATTTACTACATCTAAACTGCTTTTTCTGTTCCTGATTTGCAAATTAAGTAACTAATCTTTCAACTGTAAATTTAACTATTCCTTTTCTGTTTGTTTGAAGTTAACCAGGACTTCAATCCTAAAATATACTTTCTCCTTTATGCCCCATCAAATTTCTCACTGGGATTTGTCACGTACCAATCTCCCCGTACTCCCATTCATCTCCAGGCTTTTCCATGGATAGGGGACACACAACTAAAGCCTGTAACAGGAAATGGGTCCAAATCTGCCCTGAATTATTTACGTCTCACCCTTCACTTTAGGAATCAACAGAGAGCTCTTCATTTATGTTTCCAGAAAGCATGTTCATTCAATACCATCATTAACCCCAGACTAGCTGACGGGGGAGAAAAACAATACAAAGTCCTAGCAACAACAGAAAGTAGACTAAACAGATCCATGACTTAAGACCTGAATAATATGAATTCACATATGGTAGACAGTAAGAAGATCTAACACATAAACAGCAACTTATCCAGAGAAATTTGGCTTGCATCAAACCAGCTTTCAATTCGATGAAAAACTCAGTGCCAAATACTTACCAGGCACCGTTCTAGAAACTAAAGATCCCTCAGTAAACAAGACACATCACTGTCCGCATAGATCTTACTGTTCCACTCCTCTCACAAAGATCCTGCATCAAGTCAACCTCTCCAAAATATCTACTTCTTCCCCCACAACAGTCATGTTGATTTTTTTTTTCCTCCCACTTTGGGGTTTTTAATATTTTGTTCATTCATTGAAACTGGACAACTTGATAATCAAATATAAAGTTATATAATTAATAATATACTTAATATAACACAAAATAATATATTAGCAATGACTTGTTGATGCCCTGACAGCAGAATGATGCCAAGCACTCTTCCCCCAAAAGGAAGAATCAATCGATTTAACCTAATTGTACAAATACATGTTGAGTACAACTATGTGTCTATAACAAGGACAAATACTACCTGTTTTTTATCTACCCTTTCCTACCCTCTGACTTGAGATGAGAAGCTTCAATTAAACCAATGGCCAAGATTCTGAAGCAGGCCCAGCTTGCTTCATGTGGCAGGAAGAACAGGGTCCTGCCACTCAGGGTTGAGCTTTCTGCCAACATGACCAAGCAAAACTTCAAGAAGGAAGAATTCTCACTCCTTTCACTACCTCCCTCTGGGAAGAACTGTGGACTCATTGTGACAAGCATGTTTCTTATCTCATTTAGGACAACAAGGGAGCAGGTTTCTTCCTAGTTTATAAGCAAAACATAAAAAGCAAAATGCCATGATTCCTTAAAAAGAGAGCCCTTTCGTACAGTCTTGCAACTTAGAAAGTTCTTTCCCCTTGTAGCAAATAAAAGCCTGTGTCTCCAAGGGAGTCACAGTGGTCTTGGGAGTCTCCGAACAGCTGACAAGCAAGTCTTACTCTATTGATGGTATCTGTTTCCCAAGAAAAAGAAAATCACTATATGGTGGAGTCAGAGGGTCAAAGACTTCATAAAAAACGATTTTCCTGAGGTCAATAACCTGACTTAAAGACCACAATCTAGCAGAGAGCCAAATATGTAAACAAATAATAAAATGTAATACGCAACAATAGATTGTTTGTCTGGAATGAAGCAGCAGCACAAAGCAGAAGGCGATTACCTCTGTGGACCCTAGAGGTGAAGGGTGGGTGGCAGCAGGAAGATAACCTTACACCGAATTACCTCTGATAGGAGTGCCACAAGATGACTAGGTTGACGAGTAGGATTGCGTGGGGTGCATAAGAGAGAGGAAAAGAGAGTATTCACATGCACGCATTTGTGGGGGAAGAAGAGCACACTCCAAGGAAGAAGAAAAACATATGCAAACACATTATGTGTCTGGAAAATCATACAAGTTTGGCAGGAAGTAAAATTCTATGGAGAAGTAGAGAGAAAAGAGGAAATGGAGGCAGGCAAGGAACAGATTTTTTTTTTTTTTTTTGAGGCTAATTACTTTACAATATTGTATTGGTTTTGCCATACATTGTCATGAAACCGCCACGGGTGCACATGTGTTCCCCATCCTGAACCCCCCTCCCACCTCCCTCTTCATCCCATCCCTCTGGGTCAGCCCCGAGCACCTTGCATTGAATCTGGACTGGCAATTTGTTTCACATATGATAATATACATGTTTCAATGCCATTCTCCCAAACCATCCCACCCTCTCCCTCTCCCACAGAGTCCAAAAGACTGTTCAATACATCTGTGTTTCTTTTGCTGTCTCGCATACAGGGTTATCGTTACCATCTTTCTAAATTCCATATATATGTGTTAGTATACTATATTGGTGTTTTTCTTTCTGGCTTACTTCACTTTGTATAATAGGCTCCAGTTTCATCCACTTCATTAGAACTGATTCAAATGTATTCTTTTTAATGGCTGAGTAATACTCCATTGTGTAATACTCCATGTACCACAGCTTTCTTATCCATTCATCTGCTGATGGGCATCTAGGTTGCTTCCATGTCCTGGCTACTATAAACAGTGCTGCGATGAACATTGGGGTACACGTGTCTCAATTCTGGTTTCCTTGGTGTGTATGCCCAGCAATGGGATCACTGGGTCATATGGCAGTTCTGTTTCCAGTTTTTTAAGGAATTTCCATACTGTTCTCCATAGTGGCTGTACTAGTTTGCATTCCCACCAACAGTGTAAGAGGGTTCCCTTTTCTCCACACAGATTATTTTTAAATACCTTGTTAAACCAAGAAATTCTACCTTTATTCTGTAGCTGAGAAGGAACCGTTACAGAGTGTGAAGGACAGGAAAGCATGAGCTGGAACATAATTAAAGCTGAGAACAGGCTCAACTTCTGCTGTAATATTAAGAGCAGGAAACACGGAGGACCGTTACTAAGACATTAGCAACAGGGATGGAGAGAAAAGATTAAATTTAATGTGTCCAGTTCGTGGCAATTTGATGAAACATGAGAACATACTGGTTCACTGCAAATTCCAAGAAGCACAATAAACACTAATAGCCCTGGGCAAAAGCAAAGAGAAGAAAGAAGTTGAAGGGAGGAAGAGAAGGGCATTTCAGAAGGAGAATCAATTCTAAAGGATAGGGAATATTGGGAAGGGAAAGAAGGAGTCAAAGAAAACTCCCAGACTCTCTGATCAGTGACTTGTAACCCAACAAGACAGGGAATAGGAACGCTGCTGGAGAAAAGGTGAGGCAGATACTGGAGAGGTTCTGACACAATGATTTAAAGTGTCAACGGGGCATCTAAAGGAAGAAGTCCAGAAAGGAGCTGGACATACAAGCTTGGTTCTTGGAAGGGGAGACCAGGGTCAGGAACAGAAATTTGGGAGTCATCAGCACACAGATAGTATCTCAACAGTAGAAGTAGATGAGAAATAGTAGGAAGAAATGTAAGCTCATGTTAAAAATAGCACTGCTTTGAGAAAAACAGTCACATTAGACAAAACTTGAGCAACAATACATATTAGGTCAAACAGTACAATATTTTGAACTAACACTCCATATTGAGGGAAACCTTTAAGGCGGGAAAGGAGAGCTGGAACCATGAGACTGTGAGTCGTACAAGCAAACAATGATTCACTTTCTGTGGCTGACACTTGAAACAATAACATAAAACTGATACTGAACTAAAGTCACTTCATACAATCAGAAAAGCCAAAATTAAACGTTTAAAGAAAAAATCCACAGCCTACAGCATTAAAAAAAAAAAAAAAAAGTAAGTTTAACAAAACAGTGTTATCTAACCTGTTTCTTGCAAACGGCCAAACTAAAAGCTAGTATTTTTATCTCCCAATGCCAATTTTTTTAGTTAAAAAAAGACTGCCTGATTACTAACAAATCTAGTTAAAATAGAACCAGTTTTTTTTTTCTTTCTTTAAACTGTGTAAGTACTAATTGAAAACGAAAGCATTTCTGTTCTTAATAAGTCAGCTTTTTTGAAGGCAATTTATTTTACAAATTCAAGTTGAAATAATATTCTGATGTGTCCCCCAACTTTAACTTACGATAAGGAAGTTCACTACATCCACATAAAGCCAAAAATATTTTCAGAATAGGAATGAAGTTCCAATAATTTGTTTGATCAACAAGATGCTGTTTCTAAAAAGAACTTTCCTTTAAACTGAAGATATCATACAAAGCAGGTTACCCTCTGTCTCAATACTTTCATCTTGGTCCATTTCTCCTTATATTTCCATGGTTCTTTCCAGTAATTTCACTTAGATATCTAAACCATCCCTTTAGCGTTACCATTTATTTCTTCAGGCAAAGGTGGTTCAAAGAACTCGTGACTTGTCTATCTACTATCAGTATGGCTAAACCACAGTGCCCATTTGGGTTAATAACGCACAAGGTCAAACAGAGGTTGACAGTCCATGATCAAAGCAAGCTGGCTATTCTTTCTGTCATTT
This sequence comes from Bos taurus, assembly GCF_002263795.3. NCBI lineage: Eukaryota > Metazoa > Chordata > Mammalia > Artiodactyla > Bovidae > Bos > Bos taurus. The sequence continues at coordinate 37,338,130 of NC_037350.1, forward strand.
ATATAGAACACACAAGACGTGTTTATTTTCACCAGCCTCTGAATGACCTCCTTTAGGTGGCATGGAAAAGATCCCACATTTCTATAAAGCATGAACCAAAGGAGTTTTCTTATTTGATACTCTCATTAAGAGGAAATTCTATTTTTTTTTTAAACTTTTGATCTTTTTCGTTTACTCAAGAGCCCCTCAAGTTAAAGGCCATATTGTCTAAATCAAATTGGTATACTGGATAAAAACAAGGACAGGGCAACTGGCAAGGGCTCAAGAGGAAAGAGTATGCATGAAACAGCCTGCCATCACAAAACATGGGGCTCATTAGCGATTTTTTCAAAATTAGTAAAGGCAAAAACAGCATTTAAGATTTCAGAGTTCAAAAGGCAGACAAAAAAATCATTCTTAACTCTTTTTACTACTTAAAACTCCTACTCTTTTATCAATCTGAGTATCAATAATACAAACACTGCAAAACCTTAGTGATTAGATCAACTAGTAGAAAGTATTGAGCCGTAGAGCCTACAGATGAACAGACATGCATTTTCATCCCAACTATGTTATTTTGACTAGGTTAAGAAATTACTTAAGGACACATGATTTATTATCAGCACCAGTATATAAAATCAAATTTTCCAAATAATTTTATGCCAATATGCTCTGCAACAAAGGTTAAATAATACTCCCAATATTTTTTATACTGTGATGCTGCAAACCTAATACTTTTGACCACCACCACCAAGAGAAAAGAAAAAGGCCATGGCTGCCTTGTCACATATTTGCAGTTCTAAGATCTTAATCAAGACTGCATTAATCACATAAAAGATAGTAAAGCTCTCACAGTTTTCTTTCTTTTCTTCTGTGAAAACAAGAGGGTCTACTGTCGGGTAGCTCAAGAGATAAAATGATTTGATAACAGACAAACTACTCTTAAATATCAAGATTACACTGGGAGCGAAACAAAAGCAGATGATCAGAAATGATGACAAACACCCAGACATAAGTGGCAAAGTGAAGCAATCATCATTCGTGGTGCCTTCAGACTAGAGAAATATAGCCCCCCACCCATTCAATAAAGGGTGAGTTCGAGCATAAGGGATTAGGTGCAGCTGAACAAGGAGAAATGCAACACCCTACCAGGCGCTGTGCTGCACTGAGTCGCTCAGTAGTGGCCGACTCTTTGCAGCCCCATGGACTATAGCCCACCAGGCTCCCCTCTCCACGGGCATCTCCAGGCAAGAGTACTAGAGTGGGTAACCATTCCCTCTCCCAGGGGATCTTCCCCACCCAGGGATAAAACTGAGGTCTCCCACATTGCAGGTGGATTTTTTACCATCTGAGCCACCAGGGAAGCCCCGATAGTGCTCTCCTTGCATTTAAACATTGCCTCACTATCATGAGAAGAAAACAATGCATCTAGTGAGCAGGCTGAAGGGAAAGGATGGAGCCAGAGCCGGACGGAAGACAAACATGTAGCGTGACTGAAGGTATAATAAAGTTTCTGAACTATTTATCTTTGTTTTGCTTTGTTAGGAGACAGTGATGAAAGAGGGGAAAACATTTAAATAAAGTGAAATGCTTGACAAGAGTAGGTAATCTTTCACTGAAAGTCTTTACATATATAAATGTCACTTGAATTGGATGTTTTCTCAATGTTAATTGTTAATGTGCCTTCTACAGGATTATATTTATTCTGGAAACAAACCCAACGTTAGCTTAGGTGTTACGTTAACAAGAGCTAGTTGTGATTATCAAAAGCCTTCAAAGCCATTAAAAAAAAATACTTAATCACCTTTAATACTGTTTTTAAATTTTCTCTCAATCAAGGGGAACAGTGCATTAAAGGAACCTGCGCTGACTACCACTAGCTTTGTAGTATTAAAATGACAAACACATCTTAAGTGATTACCTCACTTAATCAAACACCGTATCATTATCTTGAACCACTTTCACAACAGTTTATATAAGAAAACCCACTGACACGAGTTATATTTGACTTTTTAAGTAAACTTGTACAAACAGTCTAGAAGTGTATCCATTCATTACATTATAACATTGATAATCACAGAAACTTAGTTCTCTGAGTTCTGAGTTTAGAGGCTATCAGTAGCACTAAAATATCTTTTTATCTTATGCCTTTCCCGTGCAGAAAAAAGTAGATCATGTGGAACATGACAGACATCTCACAGAATAAAAAGCATTCTTTGAAAACAAGCAGCACCTAGCAAATTTCATGCTCTGCTCTTGTTTTAACTCTACCTTCTTCTGGTCCTAACCACAGCCCTAACTCCTTAGTTCCTTCCCACATCACCGCCACCCTCCTAAGCTTCCCACCATTGTTCAGATAGCAAGTCTTCTCTGCTCATTCCATAGTTACTGAGTTGAGAACACCATCACATTCAAAGGTCACTTCTATGGAAATACAAAAGCTGTATCTCAAGTGTTGTCTGATAATCTGCCCCAAATCTACAACTGCTTACCTGATGTCTTTACCTGGAAAGCATAGAATTAAATTTAACAACTCACAGACTGTAGTGAGACTGCCTATGCTAATATCCCACCTCCACCATTTATGAACTCAAGGGCTTTAGAGAACTTCATCTGCAAAACAGATGCTGCTTCCTCCGTAAAACAGAAATAAAAGTGAAAACTACAATTCATTGGAAGACTGTAAGAATTAAATTAGATAATATCCAATTGCTGTAAAGCACCTTGAACAGTGCCTGCCATACAAAAGACACTTGATAAAGATCAAATATTATCCATTACTTTATTATAATATTTAGCTGTAACTTCACATTTTCAAAACTAAAACATGGCTTCCTTCAAATTGAAGAACAAAAAGGCACTAGAGCTATCAAACGTTTAGGCCTAATATAAATCTATACTAATTACGACTATGTAGAATAAGCACCAACACAAAGAAATAAATCCATTAAACTGAACACTGTACCAAGGGACAGACACAAATATCTATGGACAATGAGCCTATGACAAAGCGGGTAATAAATAAATAAAAGGAGAGAGGGCAGGCTTTTTAAAAAAAATAATAAATGATACTGGAAAAGCTGGTGTTTATGCAAAAAAATAAAATAAAATGGGACCCCCTTCCTGGTACCATACCAAGAGAAAAAAAAAAATCAGTTCCACATGAATTATAAAATGAATTTAAGAATTAAAAACCACAAAATTTTTAGAAGAAAATACACAGAACATCTTTAGAGTAGGGGAAAGACATTTTAAAGAATGCAAGCACAGACCCAAAGGCAAAGACAGAAAATTTTAAGCCAGAATTTCTCTTCAGCTTGAGATACTGTTAAAGAAAGTGAAAGATAAGCCACAGCTGATAGGAGCAACAGATGCAATACATAAGGGTTAGTACACAGAATGCACTGAATGTATTCCCACAAATAAAAAGACAAGTATCAGAAAAAAATACTTTAAAAGCATTTCACACACGTACACACACACACAAAATTCAAATGGCAAACATACAAAAAGATCCTCAACATCACTAGTAATCATAGAAACAAATTAAGACCACATTGAAATACCATCTCCACCACCAGATTGGCAGAAATTTACAACCCTGACCATATCAAGTATTAGCTAGAATGGAGAACAACCACACACATCCATGACTGGTGGGAATGAGGTTCAGTATATCCGTCAGGGAAAAAGTTCAGCATCACCTAAAAGTTTGAATATGCACACACCTGTGACCCAATAATTCAATTCCCAGGTACATATCCTAAAATAACTTTCGCACGGCTGCACTGGAAAATGTTCAAAATATTCAGAGCACCAATGCTCATAAAAGCAAAACATAGGGAAAACTCAAAACTCTTTCAATAATAAAATGAAGAAATTATGACAAATTCACTCAGTAAGATACTACAAATGGCCAGAGTTATTTTACATCCATCAACATGGATAAATCTAAAAGCAAAATGGTAGAGAAAAGAAGCAAGTTCAGAACACAAACAGTGTAAGTCCAATAAACAAAGCTTAAAACAGGGAAAAACTAATTAAACACATTGTTTACAGACATATTTAGCAGATGATAAATAAAAGGAAGGGGATGACTCACACAAGTCAGGATAAAGATTACATCTTGAGGATATGACTGAAAGAGGGACACGGAGCAGTTACCTAAGGTCTTAGTAACACCTTATTTCTTAGGCTGGATGGTGGATGCATAAGTGTTACATTTGTTACCCTTATTTAAACTGTACATGTTTCATAAACTCATTTATGTATGACATATTTCACAATAAAACCAATGTGGTGGGGACTGAATTTGAGAGTGAACTCAGGAAATGAAGAATCTTAAGTTTCTCAGGAAAGGCAAGAAGAAAAACAAGATGATAGCTAAAAGGGGTGCATGGGGCTGAGTAGACCTGAGAGTGTTTATAGGTCAATGCAAAGGCACCAATGGGGTTGGAGAGGTTGAAAATAGAGGTGAATGAGAATATAAATTTATAGAATGAAGGTTCTAAGAAGGTGGGTGGAATAAGATTCAGAGATGTGAAAAAAAGAATATTTCTTTCACTGTAAGTTGAAGAACGATTCAATAACCATGGATTACATGCCCCCTCCCCCAGTAAACTGCAATTTCCTTGATGGCCAGGCATTATTAGCACTTAGAACAGCACTAACAGGCAGGCAAGAGCGAAGAGGTAAGGACTGCTTTGGGCAGTTTCAAAAAGTAGGGACTGGATTCCCTGAGAAAACTATGTTATTAATACTTAACAGATACTCAAAACACCTATTAGCCACCTTTATATATACTCAAACATCTATTAGAAAAGTCTACATTCAAGTTTTGCTCTTTATCAGATAAAATCAAAACAGTATAATTATAAAAGTCCAACTCATACTTTTATTGATAACATTCTGAGTATTTGTAATGTTAGTAATCTTTTAAAAGCTATTTTCCAGAAATTCTTACAACACTTAGAAAAGATGAAGAAAGAAAAAAAAAAATCAGCTTTCACTTACTTAATTGAGTTTCTAAAGTGGTCTTCAGCTGGATTTTTTACAGTACAACTATTCAGGAGCCATAAGTCTGCATCTGATGCATTTTCTATTAAAAACAGAAATATGAAACAGGAAAGTAAGTATCACATTTAATCAGCCAAAAACATCCAAGTGCTTACTCAAATGGCATTGGGAGTGTGGGGGGGTAGAGGGTTGGGGGGAAGAGCTAGTGGATGAGTCAAGTCAATGGGCCATTACAATACAACATGCAGCTGCTTCAATATGGAAACATTGGTGAGAAATAAATATTAAAAATATATAACCTGTGCTCTTATTTTCTCATTTAAAATATAAAGAGGATAAGCATTTTCTTCCTGCATTGTCAATACCTGCAAGTATTTAATAACGTCCAAAAGATAAAGTGAAACTGGCCTAATCTTACCTCTGAATATGAAATTAATTGCCTCTCTGGGGACTGTGTATTAACATTATTGAAGCACATGTATTATACACTGAATATTCTTCAGCTTAAGATGTTACTAAAAATATGGTTTCTCCTCTTTGAAAAAGTTAATGATTTACATCAAAGTGAGCCTTTTATTCCTCTCGCTAATTCGATTAGATACTGTTATATACAATAATAAACTCACTAGCTATGCAACAAATCACCTAAACTCATGTTTACTGAAATGAATTTATAAATGCCTGAAGTGCTTGATGCTATTCCAACAACCTTACTGCCTAAAAGGACTTAAACAGTAAAATAGGATTACCACGATGAAAGGAAAACCAAAATTGAAAACTGCAGCACCTTCACTGGTATTTCATTAAGAACAGAAGCAAAGGTCAAAAGAAATGCAGAACCAAGGACACTTGATGTCTGTGTGTACGTTCTCTACCTGGGAACGGAACTTCCAGTGAGGACATAACAGGAAAGGGAGGATGAGCATGTCCAAGCTTCCAGTAAAACTTAGCAAAACCTTCTTCCCCAGCATCTTTTATAAAAATGGTAAATTTCTTTTTACAAAGAGGCAAGATACACAACTATCTGAAAAGAAAAGCTCCTCATTACTATCCATCAGCTAATACTAAGATTCCCTCTAACTTGTCTTACTCCTTCCATTCACACGCCTCACCCGCACCCCAGAGTCTATCTTCCCACCCAGAACCCAGAGGGGCTGTCCGTAAAACATCGATCTGATTATGCTGCCTGCTCAAACTCAGAGATGACGAGTATTCACCTACCTTTTCTAGTTCCTCCCAAATTATCCCCAGAAATGCTACCTAAAAGACAATCTTCTTGTAGCAATCTGATCAGATTACCTTTTCAATCTTCCAGTGAATTCCAGGTGGTATTCAAAAATCTCCACCTCCTTAACTTCAATATTCATTTCTCTCTATATTCTTTATCCTTCCAGCCACACCAAAGCAAATTCCTCAAGTTTGCCCTAGTCAATCTGAGGAGCACACTTGATTTGCTTCACAGGAATAGCTCATCCCCTTTCATCTGCCTACCCACTTGGCTAACTCCTATTCACCCTTCAGTTTCCCCTTGATGTTGGTTCGATGCCTCCTCTCTGCACTCCCATAGTAGACTGTGTTGAGACTATCCTCGTACTTTACAATTCTACATTAAAATAATACATTTTCCCAGTCTGTCTATATTACTATTAAAGAGATATTGAAGACAATATTTTTTTTCTGCTGTTATCTGAATGTCCAGGGCCTAACACAGTGATGGGTACAGAACAGACATTCAAATAACCATGGAAAACAAAACAGTGCACAAGCAGGAATAAAAAAGATGCCAGAGGGATATGTGTGGGACCACATGCATATGGCTTGTTAGATGCCTTCTACCAATTTCCTAAAGCTCTGAAGGCCACACCAATCCTCTGAAATAAGCTTCAAGAAGCTCACCAATTTATTCAACAAATATTTAGGACCGAGATTTTACCTTACTCACAGCCAGATCCCCAGCACTTATTACAATGCCTCGTACATAGGTACTCAGTGAGTATCTACTATTTACTGAATGAATGTTGAATCTTGAAAGACAAAGCAATACTATGAGCTATGTATTATGCACATAAGAAAAAATCATCGGTGTCTGTTAGCTATTGATGAAGAATGTAGAGACTACGGACTTACTTCAAACAAACAAAAGTCAAGAGACAGAACCATATGTGGCAGATGACAACTCTATATCCTGCCACATTCTTTTCTCCGGTCACCTTCAAGTCGTCAGACCACTTTCCCCGTACTTTAACAAAAGCCTTCTCAAGGAGAACTCCATTAATAAATAAGGCACATTATTCTACTTTGTCTGGAATTTTGCCAATGTTGAAATGTACTGCCTTTCAAAATAAAGTGAATACTATGCTTGGTGATCCAGGACTCATGATCAATAGGAATCCTGTGAATATACCAATATGCCCACAAAGGTATCTAACTTTTTTGGTGTGTGTGTGTTAGTTGCTCAGTTGTGCCCGACTCTTTGCAACTCCATGGACTATAGCCCACCAGGCTCCTCTGTTCATGGAATTCTCCAGGCAAGGATACCGCAGTGGGTTGCCATTCTCCAGGGGTTGTTCCCCACCCAGGGACTGAACCTGGATCTCCTGCATTGCAGGAAGATTCTTTACTATCTGAGCCACCAAAGAGGACAAACTTTTTGGTAACCATCTCCAAAAAGACAATGTCCTTTCTCCAATGAACACATGAGTTTCTTATCCAGTTACTTTTGAACTTAGTTTTGAGCTAATGTATTTAATATTGGCAAAAAGATCATTCTACTTAGAAGTCAAAAAGATTGTTCTACTCAGAAGTATAAACCAACCAACAATCAAAATGCAATGAGGTTGTACTATGTGTCAGGCTGTGTCCTAAGTGCTGGGGATGTGGCTGTGAAAAGAGATTTCAGCCTCAAGGAGTTTACAGTCTTAAAGAGAAAATCTGATCAAAACAAAAGAACAGAAATGAACAAGGTAATTTCAGGCGCTGGTCAATGATATTAAGATGATTAAAGAGGGTAATGAACAGACAATAACTGTGGGGTTGCTGGTCAAAGTAAGTCTCCCTCAGAAGTTTAAATGTGAGTTGAGACTGACATAATGGGAAGGAATCTGCCAGGCAAAGATCAGAAGAGAGAGCACTCCAAGAGGAAAATACCACAAGTGCAAAGGCCATGAAAAAGGCCCAAGCCTGTCATGTTCCAGTAACAGAGATGATCAGCATGACTGCACATAGGGAGAGAAAGGTCTGAGAAGCAGGCAGGAATCAGATGATGTTGGCAAGTTAAGAGCTTTCAGTTCAGTTCAGTTGCTCTGTCGTGTCTGACGACTCTTTGTGACCACATAGACTGCAGTGCACCAGGCTTCCCTGTCCATCACCAACTCCTAGAGCTTGCTCAAATTCATGTCTATCAAGTCAGTGATGCCATCCAACCATCTTGTCCTCTGTCATCCCCTTCTCCTGCCTTCAGTCTTTCCCAGCATCAGGGTCTTTTCCAATGTGTCAGTTCTTCACATCAGGTGGCCAAAGTACTGGAGTCTCAGCTTCAGCATCGGTCCTGCCAATGAATATTCAGGACAGATTTCCTTTAGGATGGACTGGTTGGATTTCCTTGCAGTCCAAGGGACTCTGGAGAATCTTCTCCAACACCACAGTTCAAGAGCATAAATTCTTCAGCACTCAGCTTTTCTTTATAGTCCAACTCTCACATCCATACATGACTACTGGAAAACACATAGCTTTGACTAGATGGACCTTTGTCAGCAAAGTAATGTCTCTGCTTTTTAATATGTGAGAGCTTTACATTTAAGAGTAAGGGGAAGTCACCATTGGATTTCAAACATATAAACTAATTTCTACCTCAGTAATCCCATTCTGCAATCACTGTGAAGAAAAGTCTGTAGATAGGGTAAAAGTAAAAACAAGTGAGAGAAAAAAGTAAATGCAAGAAAACCAGTTGGAAGCTGATGCAATGCAATGGTCTAAGAATAAGCGAAAGGTGATGGCAACCTGGACTGGGGTCAGAGCAATGACATGAATCAGAGAAGTAAAGAAAGGCATATTTCGGAAGTAGAATAAAAAAAAACTGATAGAGTAGGTATATATTGTGCAAGAAGGAATCAAAAAGGATCCTTAAGCACATGGCAAAGATTCTGGCCTGAGTATCAGTTGCCTGTGGTGCCATTTACTGAGATGAAGAAGGGTAGAAAGACATGATTTGGGGAACAGAGAATCCAAAGTTTTGTTGTGGCCATGTTGTATTCGAGATTCCGATTAAACATTTAACTAGAAATACTGATCAGTCATTTGATTTCAGGAGTCTTCCAGGCTGGAGACACAAACGGGAGCAGAAACTCCAAAAAATAACTGAATTCATAGGAATGGATGCACTCACCTAAGGAGAGAATATAGAGGGGGAAGGAGAGAAAAGTAGAAGACAGAACACTGGTGCTTCAGGGTCGGATGGAGAAGTGGAGATGAGAAAAGGCCATCGAAAAGAAACAGCCAATAAGAGGATAGAAACTAGGGCCCATGGCGTCACAGAATTCCACGCAGAGAGTATTTTTAAAAGGAGTCATCCACTGTACTAAATGCTGAGAGTTCAAAGAAATATATCTGTATTGTTACTAAAAAATTAAGATGATCCTCCACCCTTTATCATTTTCCTCTCTCAGTTTTGAGTATTTGCTTGCTCTGTGCCAACCCACACACACTCAGCAAAGGCCTTTTTCTAAGGTTTTTAAATAACACAGAAACATTCATTACAAAAGGCGAGTGAGGAGAAAAATTATATATGGCTATTTGCCATTAAGAAATGTTGATTCCACATGTTCTGTCCCCTTATGAACCCATTTTCTGGGCTTTAAGATGCCATCAACCATAAGGAACACAGTCAACTTTGTAATAGCTCTTCAAGAGCTATTATACTGAACACTATATTCAGTTTTTTTAAGTTTTAAGATACATCCCAACTTCAAACATTACTATAGGAGGCAGGGTGACATGCATTTGAAATGGAAGAAATAAGCTAGTATTTGGTACATCTACCTTAGAGCAGCACCATTCTAGAACAATTAGGAAATAACAGAACACCTGCAGTGTCCAGAACCTCATCACCCATAACAAAACAAATGTTCAAACATCCTACTGCTGGTAGGCAATTTGGTTACTGGATTAACGTCTTCATTAGATCTGGAGCTCAAACTCGAAACCTCTTGACACCAATGATTTTTAAGTTATTATCTTCTGGTGTCATTTATATTTGTCCTGCCTTTCCATTCTTTTTATTACCATCCTAATGGGGCTTCCCTGGTAGCTCAGACAGTAGGGCATCTGCCTACAATGCAGGGGACCCGGGTTCGGTCCCTGGGTGGGAAGATCCCCTGGAGAAGGAAATGGCAACCCACTCCAGTATTCTTGCCTGGGGAACCCCATGGACCGAGGAGCCTGGTGGGCTACAGCCCATGGGGTAGCAGGGTCGGACACGACTGAGCAACTTCACTTCACTTCAAGAGAAGGTTAACACCTCATGGTCTTGCCTTAATCCATGGCAGATTCTCCAGTCCCAAGAGAAGCAGAATTAGAGCAAGAACGGACCAAGAAAGGGAAAGGCAGGGAGAAGACACCAAGACTGGAGGCACAGACTCTGAGAAGCCAAAGGACTGAATTCTACCTACCCTCAACTTGTTCTCTAACACTTGTTAACCCCTGATCTGCAGCTGAAAATCATCTATACATAAGCTAAATATTGCCAATGCCAGAGCTGGGATATAAGGACTGATGTGAAAAGCTACCTGCTTGAGGCTGGCCAGATGGAATCCAGAGCCCAAGACGTGATTATTCACAGCCCTTCGTTATTACAAGTGGTGTTGTAATGAATAGCACTGTGCGTGTATCATTTTGTATTTTTCCCATATTACCTTTGGAATGAAGTAGGGTTCATTCCAAGAAAGTGGGGCTGTTCAGTCAAAGGATAAATTCCCGTCTGTAAGGGGTACTTAGCTTCGCACTCCCATGAGCAATGCATGAGATTACCTACTTATCCACAGCATTGCCCATGGAGTGTGCTATCAAACCTCTGTACTTTTGCCACTGAGTGAGAAATAGGAAGCCAGTAGGATTTGGGAGAAGGCAATGGCAACCCACTCCAGTACTCTTGCCTGGAAAATCCCCTAGACGGAGGAGCCTGGTAGGCTGCAGTCCATGGGGTCGCTAAGAGTCGGACACGATTGAGCAACTTCACTTTCACTTTTCACTTTCATGCACTGGAGAAGGAAATGGCAACCCACTCCAGTGTTCTTGCCTGGAGAATCCCAGGGATGGGGGAGCCTGGTGGGCTGCTGTCTATGGGGTCGCACAGAGTCAAACATGACTGAAGTGACTTAGCAGCAGTAGGATTTGAATATGTGCACTTCTCTTATGAAGAATGAGTTGAGCATCTTTTCACGTGTTTAAGGATCATTTGCAGAGTCATTCCCCACCCCCACCCCCATTTTCTGTCTGTTCAGATCTTTTGCCCATTTTTTTACTAGGCTAAATAGTCATTTTAATCTCATGTTTTAATTTATTCATACATACAAATAGACACACAAAGAGGATGTTAATCTTTTGTCTGTGATAGAAGTTACAATATTTTCTCCTATGCCAAAGCCTTTGACTGTGTGGATCACAATAAACTGTGGAAAATTCTGAAAGAGATGGGAATACCAGACTACCTGACCTGCCTCTTGAGAAATCTGTATGCAGGTCAGGAAGCAACAGTTAGAACTGGACATGGAACAACAGACTGGTTCCAAATAGGAAAAGGGGTACGTCAAGACTGTATATTATCACCCTGCTTGTTTAACTTATATGCAGAAAACATCATGAGAAACGCTGGGCTGGAAGAAACACAAGCTAGAATCAAGATTGCCAGGAGAAATATCAACAACCTCAGATATGCAGATGACACCACCCTTATGGCAGAAAGTGAAGAGGAACTCAAAAGCCTCTTGATGAAAGTGAAAGTGGAGAGTGAAAAAGTAGGCTTAAAGCTCAACATTCAGAAAATGAAGATCATGGCATCTGGTCCCATCACTTCATGGGAAATAGATGGGGAAACAGTGGAAACAGTGTCAGACTTTATTTTTCCGGGCTCCAAAATCACTGCAGATGGTGACTGCAGCCATGAAATTAAAAGACGCTTACTCCTTGGAAGGAAAGTTATGTCCAACCTAGATAGCATATTCAAAAGCAGAGACATTACCTTGCCAAAAAAGGTCCATCTAGTCAAGGCTATGGTTTTTCCTGTGGTCATGTATGGATGTGAGAGTTGGACTGTGAAGAAGGCTGAGCACCAAAGAATTGATGCTTTTGAACTGTGGTGTTGGAGAAGACTCTTGAGAGTCCCTTGGACTGCAAGGAGATCCAACCAGTCCATTCTGAAGGAGATCAGCCCTGGGATTTCTTTGGAAGGAATGATGCTAAAGCTGAAACTCCAGTACTTTGGCCTCCTCACGTGAAGAGTTGACTCATTGGAAAAGACTCTGATGCTGGGAGGGATTGGCGGCAGGAGGAGAAGGGGACGACAGAGGATGAGATGGCTGGATGGCATCACTGACTCGATGGACTTGAGTTTGAGTGAACTCCAGGAGTTGGTGATGGACAGGGAGGCCTGGAGTGCTGCGATTCATGGGGTCGCAGAGTCGGACACGACTGAGCAACTGAACTGAACTGAACATGCTTTTTATATTTCAGGATATCAAATTTATCAAACTCTTCTTTTAATTTTATTGAGGTATAGTTGATTTACAGTGTTAATTTCTACTATAAAGTAAAATGACTCAGTTATACATATATATATATTGTTTTTCATATTTTTATTATGATTTATCACAGGATATTAAATATAGTTCCCTGAGCTACACAGTAGGACTTTGCTGTTTATCTATTCTACATATAACAGCTTGCATTGGCTAATCTATCAAATATTTCTCTTATTGCTTCCAGATTCTGAGTCATAATTAGAAAGCTTCCTCTACTCCCAGATTACTAAGGAATTCACTCATATTTTAATACACTCAGGGTTTTACATTTAGATTTTGGCTCTATTAAAACTGTATCCCAACGTACATTGTTCTCACTGAATTTTTTTCATGCAAAACAAAATAAGATCCTTTGTTCTCATACCAAATTGAAAAATATTAAAAAGTATAGAACTACCTAGTGATAGCAAAGGAATGAGGAAGTGTCAAGCTCTACTCTATCGATGGAGCCTCTACTGATGAAGCTCTTCGGAATACAACGTGGGAATAGCTATCAGACAGTTAAACTTGCCCTAGAATCTCTCCTACACATGTTTGTAGGATACTTGCAGCACACACACATTTATATACAAACACACACATATACATGTATGTGTATATATGTACATACAAACAAACTTTAAAGTTCACATGGAAGATTGAAAAAACCAAGAACTCAGAAAGCTTACATAATTTTTATAAGGAGACATTAAATAAATAATGGAACTGCAGCTACAAAGCCATTTAGCTGTTAAAAAAGCAAGATATATCTATAAGTGCTTATTTATAATAATCTTTGTTATATCATCAGTGAAAGCAAGGTAAAGAGTAGATCTTGTACTTCCTCTGTGTTTAAAAAAGGAAAAGGAGAAAAGAGGAAATTCTAAGTAAAAACAAAATTTCTTGAAGCATAAATATGAAAGTGCTTGAGGTGTTTACCCTTGGAAATAAGATGAAGGCTCAGCTGGCCTCCAATATAGTCTATGTGCACCTTTTATAGTCTCTCCCTCTCTTCTTTGTTTAAACTTGCATGGATATTACTTTTATAATTTTATGAAGTTTAACCCTGAGAAGGGACATGTTAATATTTAATTTATATCCATATGCATTGTTTGAATTTCTAAAAGCATTTAAACTAAAAATACTAATCAAGCCTTTAAAAAATCATTTTTAATTTCCTTTTTCTGTAGAGCTCAGAATCAATAGTATTCTTTTATTTTTAAGGTAAGAACATAAACTGTGCTCCTGCTGTGATCCATCATGGAAACAGCGATCTGATAAACATTTTCTGGGACTTTTCTCCCCACTGCCAAAAGCTTTTGTATTCACTGAACCAAGAAAATGATGGCCATTGACACACCACCCACTTTGAGTATGAGGACAGAGAAACAAACTATTATTTATTTTAATAGAAATGCATTTAGTTTCCAAACTATTTCTTTATGTACACAAGATAAATCGCTTCCAAATCCAAAGTAATAAAAATCTGATTAGCAATAATGATAATAGCTAACACTACTGAGTACATATTATGCACCCAGCAATGAGCCAAGCATGTCATTTTCCTTTTCTTTTTATCCATCTAATCCTCCAAATTGAGGTGGGTTCAACTTTTACTCCGGTTTTACAGAGGAGGACTCTAAAGGATAGAAAGGAAAAGTAACGCCTAAAATCAGAGTACGACAGTGGGGGCAGGATTAGAAATCCAGACAAACTGACTCCAAAACTGTAAACTTAAGGAAATCAGAATGCCTCATTAGTGGCTCTTTGCCTCCTGATCAAAAATAACACAGCCAATACCTAAAAACAAAATAAAGCAGCATTCCATGACCGTGAGATTGCCTCATGATACTATTTCTAAGAAGGCAAATAAACAGGCTTCAAAAGGAGCTGTTAGGCTATTTCCAAACTTTTCAAGACCATGAACACGTCAGCTCTTGGCCTTCCATAATCAGTGGGAAACTGGCAAGTAAAGAAAAGCTTACTACTGAGTAGAGGAGCATCACTGGAAAGCACAGGCTGACTCTCAAAGCAGCCCGTCTTCCCATCCCCCTGCAGCCTTCTGCATAAAGGTGACGTTACAGAAGAGATGGGCGTGGCTCACATCAGCTACTCACGGTGAGACGCGCCTCAGAGAGCCACTCCACTGTCAACTGCACACAGGAACAGCCGCAAACAGTGCGAGGAGCCTTAAAAGACTTAAATTCACAGATGTGAGTAAGGAAGTTAGCAAGCTGATACAAATAGAAATCCAGTAAGAACAACACGAAGGGGGACAAATGGTCTTGACTGTTTTAAACCCAGTAGCATCTGGGGGCAATTTCTTTACCACAGAACTCTGGAAGACAAATCATGTCCCAACAGTTTCAATATCCATTACGTTTAATCCAGCTGCGGAAATTTCTTTATGTAAGACAAACCACTGGATGCCTACGAAAAACTTGGAGAATGGAGCACGCTTTAATAAGAAAATTTTAAAGCACCTTTAAGGAACATATTGAAAAGTAATATCTTCAAATCAATGAAAGGCAAAAAATAAAAATTCTAGTCAATGTATTCATATTTTCCTTCCACATTTTATTGTTCTTTACAGGGAATGTATAAATGCATGAAAGCATAGAATAACCATGCTTTCAAGATCTATTTTATAAAAGCAAAGTGATCCTGACAAAGTACATTCCCTTTAACCAGCTGGGCTTGGAGGGCTGGGAGGTTGGGGAGAAGACAAGAGAGAAAGAGGAGTAGGAAAGATGAAGAGAAGAAACAACGAGGAGAAAGAGGGACAGACTGACGGGAAGTACCTCCAGCTCCCAGGCTGAAACACTTGGAGCCAGAACTGACCCTCCCTCACTGGACAGCGCTGGTGACCGTGGCATGTTTCTGAGTGAAGCAGAATACAGCATCTCCCAGGGAAGCACTTATCCTTGGAGATTACATGCATAATGAGTTTGTTCTTTTAAAATACTCCTGCTGAGCATTTTGCAGAAATAAGATGAGGAAGCCAAGGGTCAGCTTGAACCCTGTTTACTGTATGAAGGGAAAAGAACATTTTTTTTTTTCCTCTTCTAAATGAGAAGTAAGAGTCAGCAAAACTCTACCGATAACCATTGAAAATTAATTATATAGGTAAATAGACCTGTATGAATAGAATGCTAGACAGATCTTTTACAGAACACTGCTAATATTCCTCCATCCTCTTCCAAGGTTAAACTGTTCTGCTGATCCTGACACATAATTACTTCAGAAGTAACTGTGTCCAAAGAATCCCTATTTCAAAAGTGTTAAACAGGCTTCTAAACTAAGCAGCAATATACACACAAGTGGACTTTACGGGGCACTGCATGATCGGGTCCCCATCCCTCTGTCCAAAGCCCACCTTATATGCTATGTTCCTGCCACTGAGCTTTTAGGCCCTCAGGCCTAGTACGTAAAATTCAAATGCTGAGATGACCAAAATCTAATTGGATAAAAGAAGGGCATAGAATATGAACAGAGTTTATGAAAGAAGAAACACATAAGGCTCTTGAACAAAGATGTTCAACCTCATTCTTAATCAATGAAAAGTAAAACTGCACCAAAAACAAAATAAAACTATACCTGTACCATTTTTTCTTCACTTCCTACATTGTCAAAAGCCCCAAAGCTTGAAAAGACACTGAGCTGGTGTAACTATGAGGAGACAGGAACTCTCATGCATAGTAGAGGTTACAAACTAGACCATCACCCATGGAGGCAACTTGACATTATCTCTGGAAATAGCAAATGCATATCCTGGGACTGAGAAGTTCCATGAATTTAGCCTATGACAAACATATTTGCATGGGTGTAAAGTCACTCATTGCAGCATTATTTGTAACAGCAAAAGATGACCAGCTAAAGACATATTAGTATATTCAGAATTGAAACTCCTATAAAGCTGCTTTAAAAAAGGAGAAAAAAAGAATAACCTCAAAGTCCTAAAGTAAAAAGATGTCCAGAACATATGGTTCAAGAAAATAAGAAACCAAATAATAAAGACACTATGCCAGCACTGGAAATCACTGGAAATCAAGAATATATATTCACACTTGCTTGTATTTGCATCAGAAATTTGGGGGCATGTGTACAAAAAATGAATAGCAATGGCTGGGACTGGAGGAGGAAGTGGAACGGGATTGATGGGAGCCAAGAGGAAGATATTTTCCTTGTATAACTTTTTAAAATTTTTGAACCTATTCAAAACTTCAGTATTTTCAAAGAAAAAAAAAAAGAGCAATTTTACAAAATGCAGTTTGTCTTAATCATCCCACTATCTTCCCATTTCTTATACTCCCTTCCACAGTCAAATACCTGGAAAGAACTGTCTCTGAGCACCAGCTATACTCTGTTACCTCCCAGTCACTCTTCCACCACTCCATTTTGATGAAGAGCTTCAGCCACTCTCAATTTCCTGCAAACTTCTTTCATCAAGGAAACAGATAACCAAACACAAGACCGCACACCATGCCGTCAAACACTCCTTTCCATTGACAAGAGCATCCCTCTCCTGTTTTCCTCTTACCTCCTCAGCTACTTTACTTTATCCCTCCCCATCTGTCCTCCACAAAGTAGATTTAAAGCCTAGATTTTGTCATCTGTTCACTGGATGCTTCCAACCGTATTTCTCACAGTATTAAACACTGCCAGCGCACTGAGAGGTGGCACCCACACTTACATTCCCAGTTGAAACATCCATCTGAACTCATCATCCAACTTATCTAGCAACATCTCCACTGGAATGTACCGAAAAAATATTAAATTCAACACCGACCATTTCCCAAATTGAACTCTCAAATTTTCACCCTCGTATTCTTAAGGTTCTAGTTAGGAAAACAGAAACCACTCTAGGCATTAAGATAAAGAATAATTAATATAGAAGTGTGGTTACATAGGCAATGGAGAAGCCAAGTCACCAAATGGGGAAGGTGAAGTAACCAGGAGCTGAGTAACATCAGGAAACTGTTACCAGCCCAAGGGCGAGAGAAACCCACTGGAAGGGCCCAGAAGCTGCATCTCACCACTGGCAGCAGCAAGAGCAACAACAGGAGCTGCCCATCAGAAACCAGGACTGCAAGCAAAGGAAGAGCCCTCTGATAGGGACTGAAGCCACAGGAATGAAACCGCCACTTCCTGGGCAAAAAGAGAGGGAGGAACAACCCTACCTCATCCCTACTCCCATCTGCTAGGCTTCCATCAGTGCCCATTACGTGCCAAATCTAACCACACATGCCAAAAGGCAGGGAAACTGTGAAATGCAGTTTCCTGCAATACAGAGGGCAGAAGTCAGGAAACTGAATCTGAGAGCAAACAGGCAAATGACTGACTCTACCCTCTTCCAGAATTCCCCATCTCTATAAATGACACATGTTGTTGTTTAGCTGCTAAGTCATGTCCAACTCTCTGCAATCCCATGGACTGCAGCAGGCCAGGCTTCCCTGCCCTTCACTGTCCCTCGGAGTTTGCTCAAACTCATGTCCATTGAGTCGGTGATGCCACCCAACCATCTCATTCTCTGTCAACGCCTTCTCCTCCTGCCTTCAGTCTTTGTCAGCATCAGGGTCTTTTCCAACCAGTTAGCTCTTTGTGTTAGACAGCCAAAGTATCAGACCTTCAAATCAGCATCAGTCCTTCCAATGGATATTCAGGGTTGATTTCCTTTAAGATTGACTAACTTGATCTCCCTGGAGTCCAAGGGACTCTCAAGAGTTCTCCCCAGCATCACAGTTTGAAAGCATCAATTCTTCAGTGCTCAGCCTTCTTTATAGTCCAACTCTCACATTCATACATGACTACCAGAAAAACCATAACTTTGACTATACAGACCTTTGTCAGCAAAGTGATGTTTCTGCTGTTTAATATGCTGTCTAGGTTGGTCATAGCTTTTCTTCCAAGAAGCAAGAGTCTTTCAATTTCACGGCTTATGTACTCAGATGCTGAAACCAGAAACCTGGGAATCATCACTGATGCTTCTTTCACCTCATCTTCTCCCACACAAATCCAACAACTTCCAAAGGATTTTCCCTCCAAAACAATGTGAATGTGTCTGCTCTTTATCTCCACAGCCAATATTCTTGTTTAAGTCACCTGGACCACGCCACAGGCTTGTCCCTCCCTATGGCTGCCATTAAGGTTAACTATGAAAACTAGCAATGAACCAAAGGGAAGCAAGAGCTGTTTTTGTCTTCACTAGATTATCATGACAATCTATGTATGTGGATAGTGAAAACTGGGTGAACAAGATACATACTATTGGCGGCTATTTGCAACTATATTTTGGTAAGGAGAAAATAAGTCATTGAAAATTTGCTGCAAACCAGAAAATAGAGTTGTTAAAAAAAATACAACTGTATCTTTTTTTAAAAAATGACTCAGTAAAATACAATTCCAGTTTATTTTTGAACAACAATGTTTCACACAAACAGGCAAAAAAATAAACAACTTCATAGGCAAAAAAAGTAGAAAAAATAAACCTTTTATCTTTGACCTTTATAATCATCTCATAAAACTACTTAGAGCACAGTACGTGCATACAAGGTTACCAGCATCCTGGGAATAAGAATGCTTTTGTTGTTGTTTTTGTGGGTTTTTTTTTAAACCCAGTTTTTTTTTTTTCTCCTTTGAAATTATAATGAATATGGTCACTCAACAAGTCAAGTCAGAAATAGGAAGGAGAACACTCCAAAGGTTGGTCTGGTCACCTACAATCATTAAAAATGGCTAAACTCTAACAGTATGTTTAAAGATAAAAATCCAAATTAAAAATACAAACAAATCTTCCTTTCAAAAGCACGGTTTTTAATTGGAGCATAGCTGCTTTACAACACTGTGTTAGTTTCAGGTGTACAGCAAAGTGGCCCAGTTATACAAATATATATATTGTTCACTTTCTAAGTCTTGTCTGACTCTTTTGAGACCCCATGAACTGCAGCATGCCAGGCTTCCCTATCCTTCACTATCTCCTGGAGTTTGCTCAAAATCATGTCTATTGAGTCAGTGATGCCATCCAACCATCTCATCCTCCGTCACCTCCTTCTCCTCCTGCCCTCAGTCTTTCTTAGCATCAGGGTCTTTTCCAATGAGTTGGCTCTTCACATCAGGTGGCCAAACTATTGGAACTTCACCTTCAGCATCAGTCCTTCCAATGAATATTCAGGGTTGAAATAAATATAAGCCTATTCTTTTTCAGATTCTTTTCCATTATAGGTTACTATGAGATACTGAATATAGCTCCTTGTGCTACACAGTAGGCCCTTGTGGATTATCAATTGTACATATAATTGTGTGTATACATTAATCTCCAGTTCCTAATTTACCCCTCCCACCCTGGTTTTCCTCCTTGGTAACCATAAGCTTGTCTTCTATGTCTCTTTTAAGAAGCAGGACATGCCTGGAAAGCTTAGGGGTTTTTTCCTTCTCTTATTGCAGATTTGTGTGGTGGGTTTGGTGGATGGTGGAGAGAGCATGCATCACCTTCGGGTGGCTCAGCCCACAGTGGGCAGCCTGGACAGCCTCCCCCTCCAAGGTAATCATGTTGTTGAGATTCTAAGAAAGGAAGTGGAAAATGAATGGCTCAGAGTGGGCTTTTTTCTTTTTTCCTCTTTTTTTTTTTCCCTTTTTTGTTGTCTAGTTATCCTCATCTGTCTTCTTCTTCTTGTGTCACTATCGTCATCCCTCATCCCTTCAGCTGCCCTTTTGCCTGCAGCTGCCTCAGTTTCCTCATCTTCATTTCACTGTCTTCCTCACCAACACCTCCTTCCTCTAGGCCTTCTTCTACCTCACTGGCAGCCTCCTGCCCCCTACTTTCCTCACTAGCCTTCCCATTGTGGGTACACCTCTCCCACTTTTCATCTCCCCCACAACTTCCTTCTTCTCCTTTAAGCCCTTGGCAGTGATCTCAGAGCTGGTGTCCACAGCGGCGTCTGACATGGTGGGGCACACTGGATATCCAGTGCACCAGACTAAAGAGAAAGCCCAGTTCACGGACTCTGGCAGTACAGTCACCTGACTCCACATCTCATGAAGAGGTGGACAGACCTATAGCTGCGGTGCGCAGGGAGCGAGGCTCAGGGACAGTGAAAAGATGGCTTTGTGGAGCAGCCAACTAGTCCGATTACATCTTTACAGTCATGTATTCCATGAAAAATTTTCTTCCTGATTCAAATATTTGTAAAGTGGTATACTGAAAAGAGTTCTATTCAGCTGAGGAATAAATCTTAATGACCTAGAGAAACCACTCATGAGCAAATTCGCAAAACACTTGGTTTCCACTCAAATTATATACAATCCTCAACTGGTTAGCAATTGATAACTCTGCTTGGAATAGTACACTTCCATGACCAATTTTAGAATGCAGAAGTATCTCCTTGAAGGTAAATTTATGATATCTGCTGAATATTATTATCTCTAATACAAGAGTTACCTCCGATTTTAACACCCAACAAACCTACTGGGCCAAAACAGTTATCAATTTGGCAATCAAAAGAAAAATACATGAAGCTACCAAAGGAGGAAAGATTCACATCAAAAAAAAAAAGAAAAAAAAAAGCTATGGACTAGGCATAGGTTCGCTAGATTGCAAAATACAAAGAAGAACAATATAAAGGATCTATGACTGAAATAATGAAACTGTGAGTGAAGTACTTTAGAGTCAGTCTGCATTTTGATTTGCTAATGCCCACACCACACCAATGTTACATATTTTGAGTATGACCCCCGAAGAGAAACAAAGTGAGTCAACCATATACCTAAGCAGGCATCCAAAAATTGCTGTACAACTGACTGACAGATATGCATAAATAATATCCCCAAATCACAGTATCACTTTCTGAAGTTACAAATGTGTTTGACCAACTTGAGATAAAGAGAAGAAAAACAATTGCCTTAAAGGACTATTTGGGCAAGAAGAACTGTTAGAAAATGTTGCCCGTTTGTCACAGCAGCTGGGGACTTCCTGAGAGAAGTCTTTAGTTCTCTGATACCAGCGCACATCAGCGGGGCTCCCCAGGTGGTGCAGCGGTAAAGAAGCCAATGCAGGAGGGTCCCTGCAGGTCCATCCCTGGGTCGGGAGGATCCCCTGGAGGAGGGCAGGTTCCATCCCTGGGTCAGGAGGATCCCCTGGAGGATGGAGGAGGGCAGGTTCATCCCTGGGTCAGGAGGATCCCCTGGCAGAGGGCAGGTCCATCCCTGGGTCGGGAGGATCCCCTGGAGGATGGAGGAGGGCAGGTTCCATCCCTGGGTCAGGAGGATCCCCTGGAGGAGGGCAGGTTCATCCCTGGGTCAGGAGGATCCCCTAAAGGAGGGCATGGCAGCCCACTCCAGTATTCTTGCCTGGAGAATCCCATGGACAGGGGAGCCTAACAGGCTACAGTCCATAGAGCTGCAAAGAGTCAGACACGACTGAGCAGCTGAGCTGGCAAGGCAGTGCACATAAATAGGCAGAATAAGCTTGATAAAAACAAGTATGACCACCTAATAGCATTTGACTTGTGGAACCTATAAATGTTATTTTTGGAAATCAGTACTGATACCCATCTCCAAATCTATTTTTCAGATTTAAATTCTTTCTTTTTAGGTGGTTCAAAATTTTGATTGAGTCATTTTCTATGTAAAAGTCTAAAGCATAAAGTAGTATTAGTTTTGCTTCAAAACACTAGAGACAATAAAATATCACTACAATTCAATGATAAAAAGTCAAATAATCTGATTTAAAAATAGGCAAAAGCTCTGAATAAGACATTTATCCAAATATATACAAATAACTCATCACATGAAAAGATGCTCAACATCAACAGTCATCAGGAAAACGCAAATCAAAATTACGAGGAGTTACTTCTTATCTACTAGGACGACTATAATAAAAATAAGTACAAGCCTTGATGAGGATGTAGAGAAATTAGAACCATGATATACTGCTGATCAGAATGGAAAACTATACAGCTAATTTGAAAACAATCTGGAAATTCCTCAAATTGTTAAGTACAGAGTTATTATATGATCCAGAAATTCCTTTCTTGGGTGTAGATCTCAGAGAAATAAAAATATATGTCCACACAAAAACATGTACATCAATGTACACAGCAGCATTATCTATAATAGACAAAAAGTAGGAAAAACACAAACATCTACCAGGTGATACCTTTCACAGTTCAGGTACAAGTCACTGCCCCAGGAAGCCTTCTCTACCCTCTTCAGAAAGAGCAAGGCTCTGCCCACCATGTGCACCCAAATGAGCTTGGGACACAACCTGGCAAAGAGTCATAAGCATCTCTCTCCCTCAGGAGAAGTCCCTCAATTGTCTATTCATCTTTAAATCCCCAGAGCCAAGCTCGGGACTTAGAAGAGAACATGCTCTTACTGCAGATGGATGGAAAGAAGGGAGGAGGGTAAGGGAGTGGTAGAGGAAGGAGGGAGTGAGAGGCAAAGAGGCGAAGGTGCGGCTGGAAAAGAGAGAGAAAAAAGGAGGGGGAAGGGGGGGCACGTGGATGAACAAATAAGCAAAGCAGCAAAGATCAGGACAGTTAATGAATTTGCATCAAGACCAAACTTTGGAGGCAAAGAGAGTAGTTTTTGTCAGCAATCAAAAGTCAATCTAGAGAAATACTGCTTTCAACAGAAGCTGGGGTCAGGCTCTGACAGACAATCCAGTATTTCTTCCCGGGATCTTCTTGTTCTAACAGGAAGAAAGACAGCAGCAACTTTTCATTCTGTGGAACACTATGCACTGATCAGTTTTTTCAGTTGCACTTGCAAAAATACCATGGGAAATGTTTTCCATTTAATAGACATTATGCAATTTATACATACAATTATAGAAAAAGTTAAAAAAAAAAAAAAAACTATGCATTAAAAATAGATTGGAAGGAAACATGCCAAAGTGTTAACTGGAGCTACATTTAGATAATGACACTCATGTTCTAAAGATGAGGTCTTCCTAAATTCTAGAGGCTTTCAGATAGGAGTCTGAGCCTGACAAGGCAGAGCTTCTTCCCCAAGCCTGATCTCAACTAAGGTCTCTGGAGACGTGTTCTATACCATCCTACTGACTCATCTGCAAGGGCTGGCCCCTCTGAGACTTGGCTTTGGCCCTGAGGTTCCTCTTCATCCAGTTATTCAACAGAGGCCCAGGCTAGGACCTGGCAAGTCAAGGTTCTGACACTGGCCTTGAAGACTATTTTGATAGCTCAGAGATTAGGTAATAAGGGCCAGACATAGTCTGTTAATTACAGGAAAAGGAAGGCTCAAGTGAGAAAGAGGTTTCTGCAAAAACAAAAGAACTTAGTGAATGATGATGTGATAGGAGGCAGATGGGTGCCACCAGAGTAAAGCAACCGGAGATTGGTTCCCTGGGGATCTGAGAATGGGAGGACAACTAAGGGAGGAGGCTGGGTCCTGCCCAGATCGGGGATAAGAGACCACATACTCCTCATCCTTGAAGTCAAGAGACCTCCCTGACCACACAAGCACAGAAAGGGTCCTTGGAGGTCAAAATAGGAGTGATGCTAACTGATGTTCTACCCATAAGCCTCTTTGGTATGGAATCGATCTTGGCTAAGAGATGCATGTACACACATGGGAGGTATCTTAAGACATCAAATGTGGACTCTGAACCAGGCAAATCAAAATGACTGGCCATAGGAAACCTGGAAGAAATGCCCCATAAAAGTAAATCAAACTACCACAATGGCACAACTCAGCAACTCTGAGTCTGCCTGTGTTTCTATCCACACTTACTGTACTCTTTTTCCTCCTGATAAATACTTTACTTGTTTCACTACTTTCTGTCTTTCAGGGAGTTATTTTTCTGCAAAGCTGAAGGGCCAAGGCCTTGTCACTGAACACTGGTCTAGTGGCTAGGATTTGTGCTCTCAATCTCCAGCAGGAAACCAAAGCCCTGCTTCAACCACTGCAGGCCCAGGCCACCTGAGATCAATTAGATAGTAGCAAATGGCACCCCACTCCAGTACTCTTGCCTGGAAAATCCCATGGGTGGAGGAGCCTGGAAGGCTTCAGTCCATGGGGTTGCTGAGGGTCAGACACGACTAAGCGACTTCACTTTCACTTTTCACTTTCATGCATTGGAGAAGGAAATGGCAACCCACTCCAGCGTTCTTGCCTGGAGAATCCCAGGGATGGGGGAGCCTGCTGGGCTGCTGTCTATGGAGTCGCACAGAGTGGGACATGACTGAAGTGACTTAGCAGCAAACAACAGAGGGTTTAAGGTTTCCAACCTAGAAGGCGCATGCAGAGCGTGACACTAGTAACATAAATGGAAGCTGTAGGGAGGAGCAGGCCATAGGAAAAGTGTGTGACTGCAGCATTAGACACATTCACTTAAAGATACTCTCCAGTGATCTATGAGAACACAACTGCACCACAAACAACTAAATGAGGTCAAACGCAGAACTCATGTAAGGTCAATGATGCAGGCGTCACCACGGATGACAGACAGCAGGCACCGTGGTGAAGAGGACTATTGTACACCAGGGGTAAAAATCACCAAGGAGGTGGAAATGTGTCACAGAGGCAGAATGGGTGGGCAGGACTTCAAAAGAGGAGTGTTTGCCTGATTGAATAATGGTGACAGAACAATTGATTTAAATTGGTAGCGAAAAGCAAAATCTATGCTGACCTCTTCCCTGCCTTATGAATCAGAGGGAATTTGCCTAGAAATCACAAGTGCAATTTAAATGCTTGACTTAATTTCCTGTAGATTCCCATTTGACTCTGCAATAAATTAGAACTGAAGAACCACATCTGCATGGCATTTTACCCTCTGCACAGCACTTTCAAGTACATTATCTCATCTGAGCTCCAACAGCTCAGGTTAAGTATTTATGATCCCCAGGTTGTGGATGAGGAAACAGGGATAGAAAGATGTCATGACTTGCAGACTGCCGTCCTAAGCTGGAAGCCAGGAGGCAGGGCCAAGATGGTGTGTCTCTCTAACAGGTGAACTGAAGCACTTGTGATCTGAACTATCGCTTTTCCTTTTGAGGGAAGTGGTGATGTTGCCTTAATGCCCGTGTAGGGTGATTATTTCTTTCATGATACTTAAAACAGCTAAGATTTGCACAGTGAATCACAGATTATAGTCATCTATTTTTCTCCAAAGAAAGTGAATTTAGCACTACGAATGTTATAAATTATCTCTAACTACTCCTCATAAAAAAGAGCTATGAAGTAGAGAGAGGAGACCAGGAAGCAACAATGTGGCGGCTGGGGAAAAGAGTAACAAGAGGAAACCTGAGCGCCCCTCACCTCCCCCGCCCTTCCATACAATTTCCCACAGGGCGATGAGGGGCACTGAACAAAGGGGGCACTGGGGAAGGTGGTGGCCATGAAGTGCTATCAGAGCCCAACCGAGCGGGCGGGGGTCAGGAGGCAGGGAGTGTCAGAGCAAGCAGGAGGACGAGAGTGACTGCCATGGGGTATCAGTGGCCACAAATGACGAAGGTAGGGACAGACTAAAGGAGTGTGGCCTGACACCAAGTGCCAGAGTCTGAGCAAAGCGGTAACACCCACTAAGGCAGACAGCCCAGCCCAGGGTCTCAGGGCCCAGGAAGAACAAGAAGGGCATCCTGGGGTGCAGGGTGGGGGGCAGCCCAGCGGGGTGCCAGAGCTGGAGCACAGTAAGAGGGGCACGTGCAAGAGGGCAGCCTGGTCTGTGGTGCCCAAGCCCATGGGAGGTGAGGACGGTGCCACATGAGGCAGGTGTCTGCTGTCAGAGCGTAAACAGTGTGAGGTGACTGTACACGGAGGGCAGCCTTGTGAGCTGTCAGGAGGGTGTGCTCACAGGGCACCAGACTACAAGAGGGCTGAGGAGGCCAGCCCTGTAGGACACAGCAAGGTGCAGAGTACAGGAGTTCGAGAGAGGTGAAAAGTTTTAAGAAGAAATTTACATAGCTCAAAAAACCTTCTCACAAAATACATTATTAAGTATAACAGGAAAAAAATAGCCCTACATCACCTTAAAAAACCGATCAAAGTTAACGTCCTCCGTCACCGATAATGAGACAAATCCAAGGCAGGTGTCACCTGGCAGGATACACTACGAGGATCGAGTCTAAAGACAGTCCTTCCAAAGACGCCTAAAGGGGACCTACTCACGAGCACCATCAGACAAACACAAACCACAGGACAATCATTCAAGTAACTGCCTGTACGCCTCAAAAGTGACAAAAGGGAAAGGGCAAGGAAAGAGAAACGGGTCCAGATTAAGAGAGTCTTAAGGAGATGGGACACCTCAACACAAAATGTGATTCCACTTTTCCCAGCACCACTTACTGAAAAGGCCAACTTTTCTGTGTTATGTTCTTGCCTCTTTTGTCAAAAGTAAGGTGCCCATATGTGTGTGGGTTTATCTCTGGGCTTTCTATCTTGTCCTATTGATCTATATTTCTGTTTCTGTGCCAGTACCATACTGTCTTGGTTATTGTAGCTTTGTAGTACAGTCTGAAGTCAGGAAGGTTGATGCCTCCAGCTCCATTATTCTTAAGATTGCTTTGGCTATTTGGGATCTTTTGTGTTTCCATACAAACTGTGAAATTGTTCTAATTCTGTGAAAAATGTCTTTAGTCATTTGATAGGGGTTGCACTAAATCTGCAGATTGCTTTGGGTAGTATAGTTTCTTCCAACCCAGCAGCATGGAATATCTCTCCATCTGTTTGTGTCTTTGGTTTCTTTCATCAGTGTTTTCTGTAAACAGGTCTTTTGTCTCCTTAGGTTTATTCTCAGGTATTTTATTCTTCTTTTTGCAGTGGTGAATGGGATTAGTTCCTTAATTTCTCTTTCTGATTTTTCACTGTTACTTTATAGGAATACAACTGGACAGCTACATGTAAAAGAACAAAATTAGAACACTTCCTAACAACATACACAAACTCAAAATGGATTAAAGACCTAAATGTAAGGCTCAGTTCAGTTCAGTTCAGTCACTCAGTCGTGTCCAACTCTTTGCGACCCCCTGAATCGCAGCATGCCAGGCCTCCCTGTCCATCATCAACTCCCGGAGTTCACCCAGACTCACGTCCATCGAGTCAGTGATGCCATCCAGCCATCTCATCCTCTGTCGTCCTCTTCTCTTCCTGCCCCCAATCCCTCCCAGCATCAGAGTCTTTTCCAATGAGTCAACTCTTCGCATGAGGTGGCCAAAGTACTGGAGTTTCAGCTTTAGCATCATTCCTTCCAAAGAAATCCCAGGGCTGATCTCCTTCAGAATGGACTAGAAACTATAAAACTCTTACAGGAAAACATAGGCAAACACTCTGTGACATAAATCTCAGCAATATCCTCTTTGACCCACCTCTTAAGAGTAGTGGAAACAAAATTAAATAAATGGGACCTAATTAAACTTAAAAGCTTTTGCACAGCAATTGAAACTATAAACAAGATGAAAAGACAACCTTCAGAATGGGAGAAAATGATTCAAATGAAACTGACAAAGGATTAATATCCAAAATATACAAGCAGCTCATGGAGCTCAATACCAAGAGGAAAAAAAAATCAAACAGTAGGCAGAAGACTTATGCAGACATTTCTCCAAAGAAGACATACAGATGGCCAACAAACCTATGAAAACATGCTCAGTATCGCTCATTATTAGAGAAATGCAAATCAAAACTATAATGAGATATCACCTCATACTGCTCAGAATGGCCATCACCAAAAACTCTACAAATAATATATGCTGGAAAGGTTGGAAAGAAAAGGGAACTCTCCTGTGCTGTTGGTGGGAATGTAAATTGATACAACCACTAAGGAGAACAGTTTGGAAATTCCTTAAAAAACTACAATCCCACTACTGGGCATATGCTGTGAGAAAATCATAATTGAAAAAGACACATGTACCCCAGTGATCACACAAGTACTGTTTACAATAGCTAGGACAAGGAAGCAATCCAGATGTCCACAGACAGATGAATGGACAAAGAAGCTGTGATACATATATACAATAGAATATAACTCAGCCATAAAAAGGAATGAATTTGAGTCAGTTCCAATGAAGTGAATAAACCTAAAGCCTGTTATAGAGAGTGAAGTAAGTCAGAAACACAAAAATAAATATATTAACAGATGTATATACGGAATCCAGAAAAACGGTATTGATGAACCTAACTGCAGGGCAGGAACAGAAACACAGACAGAGCACAGACTTTGGACAGAGTGGGGGAAGGAGAGGGTGGGATGAACTGAGAGAGTGGCAGCGAAACATCTACCTCGCTATGTGTAAAAAGCTAATGAGAAGTTCCTGTGTAACACACAGGGAGTTCACGGGGAGCTCTGGGACAACCCAGAAGGGTGGGACGGGGTGAGGCGGGGGAGGCTGCAGAAGGAGGGGACATATGTATACTTACGACTGATTCACACTGTTGTATGGCAGAAGCCAACACAATATGGTAAAGCAATTATCCTTCACTTAATTATAGATTTTTTAAAAATAAAACAAACAAGCAAACAAAATTTCAAAGCAGATCCTCCTGCTATAAAGGACATTATGGGGATAACCTGTGTGAGGGCCAAGGAGGAGGTGGTGGTGAAGCCTAAGAGCCAATTCCCTGTTTTTGATGGCGGTGTTTTGGCTTTTGTTGGACAATAACTTTACAGGAAACAGACACTAAGTATTTGGGGATGACAAGCTATCAAATAGCTTCGAAAAAGAAAAGGATTTTTATAGTGCTCCTACAACTTTTCTGAAAACATTATTTTTTATTTGTGAAATGAAGTAACTAGAGAAAATAGGCTGTTCCACAATGTAAGAACACAAGACTGCCACGAAAAAAATTGCAAGAGAATGAAAGGCACTAAAAAACATGGAACATGACTATCCAAAAGAAGCATTTTTTCTCTGACAGGAAAATACGCATCATTCTTATGGGAACAATGTCTGGCAGGACCAACGAATATACTGACAAAGTAGGTTTTTTGTAAATCTCTTTATTAAGGGAATATCTATTTTAAAAGCTAAAGAGAAAAATATTCACATGTAATTATATTCATAAATCTTTCCTTAAATATGGAGAAATAAGTGAAGTTGATTCAGAGCCAGATACTTATGTCTTTGGTATGTTAAGTACCATATGTATTAGGTAAGAGACTTTATCATTCTGCTATTCATGCACTAACATATTTCCTAGTAAAAAATAATTCAGTTTCCCTCACAGCATTTTTAAGTATCTATAAGTCATCCATACCTTTTTCTGATAAAAACACTCAGAAAACTAGAAAGAAAAAGTATTTTCCTCAAATAGATAATAAATATCTACCAAAACTCCTACAGCTCACATCACTTAATGGTGCAAGACAGTTCTTTTCCCCTAAGATCAAAAATCCAGGCAACTACCCCATCTCACTTCTCAAATCCAACAAAGCACTAGGTGCTCCAGATAGCACAATGAAGAAAAAAGAGCAAAATGCAAACAAATCAGAAAGAAAGCCTTCTCTTTTTGCAGATAATATGATTATCTATATAGAATATCCCAAGAAATTTACAAAAGAAACTGCTAATAATCGAGTTCTGTAAGGTCGCAGAATATAAAATCAACAAACAAAAGCAAGTGCACATGTATATTCTAGCAACTAACAAGTGGGGAAAAAATCAACAAAAAGAATAACACTTGTAAGTCCTTCAACAAAAATGAAATAGGTATAAATCTAAGAAAAGAAAAATATGTACCAGAACTCTATGCTGAAAATTACAAAATTTTGTTGAAGTAAATTAAAATAGACCAAATCATTGGAGAGACTTACCATGTTCATGGATTAGAAGACTCAACACAGCAAAGATGTCAATACTCCCCAAAATGATCTATAAGCTTAATGCAATTCCCATCAAACCCCAGTAAGATTTTTGGTAGAAATAGATAAAATTACTCCAAAATTTAAATGAAAAAAGAAAGTCCCTCATATAGCGCAAACAATTCTGCAAAGGAAGAGGAGAGTGGGAGGAGTCAGTCTTCCTGATAGCTACAGGAAATAAGACCTTTATGACTGAGGAGATCCTCCCAAGAAACATAAAATGGGGCAGCAGATAGATTAATTCACTATTAATTTAGAAAGTTAAATTCACTGCCAGAACAGAACCCTTTTATATTCATATCCTCCAGAGTATGCTGTGTTTGTGGACCAGTGAGTTTCTAATTCCCCACTTTCCTAAGTGGGAGGATTTGTTATCTTGTTCCTTAATCCACTGTAGTGTACTAGGATGCAGATTTTCTCTTTTAGCTTTAGGTCACCAGAAGACAACAGGCTACAACCAGAGCCGATGGAGAAAACATGTCAAGCAGACATCCTGATCTATAACGTACATGTATGGCACCCCACTCCAGTACTCTTGCCTGGAAAATCCCATGGACAGAGGAGCCTGGTGGGCTGCAGTCCATGGGGTCGCTGAGAGTTGGACATGACTGAGCGACTTCACTTTCACTTTTCACTTTCATGCATTGGAGAAGGAAATGGCAACCCACTCCAGTGTTCTTGCCTGGAGAATGTCAGGGACGGGAGAGCCTGGTGGGCTGCCGTCTATGGGATCGCACAGAGTCGGACACGACTGAAGCGACTTAGCAGCAGCATGTCATCTCCCCAGAGAGGAGGTAACTGCAGTCATAAGAAGGCTGCATTGTGATTCTGGCTAGCCAAAGTGATATACTTTGCAAATACTATGGATGAAGCACAAGCTGGAATCAAGACTGCTGGGAGAAATATCAATAATCTCAGATACAGGGATGACACCACCCTTATGGCAGAAGGCAAAGAAGAACTAAAGAGCCTCTTACAAGTGAAAGAGGAGAGTGAAAAAGTTGGTTTAAAACTCAACATTCAGAAAACTAAGATTATGGCATCTGGTCCTATCACTTCATGGCAAAGAGATGGGGACACAGTGGAAACAGTGACAGACTTTATTTGGGGGGGCTCCAAAATCACTGCAGATGGTGACTGCAGCCATGAAATTAAAAGATACTTTGTCCTTGGAAGAAAAGCTATGACCAACCTAGACAGCATATTAAAAAGCAGAGACATTACCTTGCCAACAAAGTTCCGTCTAGTCAAGGCTATGGTTTCTCCAGTAGTCATGTATGGATGTGAGAGTTGGACCATAAGGAAAGCTGAGCACTGAAGAATTGATGCTTTTGAACTGTGGTGTTGGAGAAGACTCTTGAGAGTCCCTTGGACTGCAAGGAGATCCAACCAGTCCATCCTAAAGGAGATCAGTCTTGAATATTCATTGGAAGGACTGATGCTGAAGCTGAAATTCCAGTAGTTTGGCCACTTGATGCAAAGAACTGACTCACTGGAAAAGACCCTGATGCTAGGAAAGGCTGAAGGCAGGAGGAGAAGGGGATGAGATGGTTGGATGGTATCACCAATTCGATGCGCGTGAGTCTGAACAAGCTCCGGGTGTTGGTGATGGACAGGGAAGCCTGGCATGCTGCAGTCCATGGGAAGCAGAGTTGGACACAACTGAGCAACTGAAGTGAACTGATGGCTAATAAGGGGCTTCCTGGTGGCTCAATGGTAAAGAATCTGCCTGCCAATACAGGAGATGTGGGTTCAATCCCTGGGTTGGGAAGATCCCCTGGAGAAGGAAATGACAACCCATGCCAGTATTCTTGCCAGGGAAATCCCATAGACAGAGGAGCCTGGAGGGCTACAGTCCAAAGAATCATGGAAGAGTCAGACATGACTTAGGGACTAAGCAAAAACAACAGTTAACAAACTCCTATTTCCAAACTTTCTCCCTTCCTCCCTCTTTACCAAAGGCTGGGAAAGCTTTTTCAGCCTTCCTTTCAGTTAGGAGAGACCCCTTGAAACAGTTTTGGCCATAACACTTAGGGCAAAGTCAGCTGTGCTACAAGGTTTCCAAGACAGCTTCTGGTTTCCTGGTGAAATGACATGAGATGTCTCACAAAGGCTTTCGGCTTCCTGACAGATACTTCTGTCAATCCATACCCTTTTCTTGGCACCCCACACAGAAAGGTGATACCTAGAGCAGGAGCAACCATCTTGCAACCATGAAGGAAAGGCCAAGAAAATTACAGAACAGACCCGACATTGTTAAGCAGCTCAGCCAATGTCAGCAAGATACCTGCCTCCAAACTTCTCCTCATATAAGAAAAATAAATCCTCATTAGTTTAAGCCACTGCTGATTAGGTGTTTTGTTATATACAATATAAAGCATCCCTACCTAGAAACAAGGTATGTTATCTAGTAATAGATTCTTTTAAAATATGAATAATGATTTACTACTGCATGAATATCACACATAATAACTCATCTTTCTAAAGCCTTCTGGAGCACTTTTATAAAGGATATTAATTTGACAGTATGTGTTATAATATACACTCTCCACATATATTCACTTAGCCTCTCTGGGATCTCATTTCCTATCTTTCATTCAACAGGTATCCTGAGGAGCCTGCTGCTGCTGCTAAGTCACTTCAGTCGTGTCCGACTCTGTGCGGCCCCATAGATGGCAGCCCACCAGGCTCCCCCATCCCTGGGATTCTCCAGGCAAGAACACTGGAGTGGGTTGCCATTCCCTTCTCCAATGAGTGAAAGTGAAGTCGCTCAGTCGTGTCCAACTCTTAGCAACCCCATGGACTGCAGCCCACCAGACTCCTCCATTCATGGGATATTCCAGGCAAGAGTACTGGAGTGGGGTGCCACTGCCTTCTCCCCTGAGGAGCCTACTATGTGTTAAGCACTCTACCAGGTGCTGGGAAAACAAAGTGATCAAGATTTTGTCAAAGCCTGTCTCCAGCCACCTTACATTCTAGCAGGAAGTTGATTTGTAAAATGAGACACATGGAAAATGGTATCTCCCAAAACCCACAGTTAGAAAGCAATGAAGCTAGGTTCAGCATATAACACAGGCATCAGGAAAAAAACAATAAAGTGAGGGGGTTTCTGAAAGAGACTACTCCAACTCGGTGAGTCTAGGAGGGGAAAAAAAGGTACTAACTATGAAGTTAGAAGTTAAATAATTACAAAATAAAAGAAACAGGAAAAAAAAAAAAAAACACTCAATTCACATTCTCAACGCCACTCTGCGCAAAGCAACTGCAGTAAAGAAAACAGATCCTAAATCGGACTATAACAGTTGGGTAATAGCAAACGCGATTAAGGTAGGTCTAGGAGACAGTGCTATGGCTTTAAGCCTAAACCAAAAAAAAAAAGAAAGCAGGATTTGTCAAAGGAGGGTAGAGTCTCCCAATTTCGATTTTATAAAATCTCACTTTTTTTTTTTTAACTTACCAGTCAACATTTTCTTCTACGATGATATTTTATAATCTTCACTACAGCCAAATCTGTTTGTTCTGTTCTACCCAGAAGCAATTTATTGATTGTTAAATGCTTTACTTCTACTTAATCTCATGGGGCAAATAGATCTAAATATTACAAATCACTTAAGAGAGTTAAAATACAGAGTGCATTTAAGTCAAATGTGTCTAAACACTTATTAAAATGTACCTTACAGCAATATATTGACTTCTTACACACTACCTATATAACTTGACTCATTAGAAAGCCCCAATTTTCAGCAATTTGTCATGAGTCACAAAGACATTAAAAACTTTCTATTAATTGAGTGAAATTCACACATTTCCCTGGTGAGAAACTGTGGCTAACATTCTAGACTAATACAGACACCCTGGAAATCCTGTCTAACTAACCAATGCACAAAAAGTAAAATGAATGCATCCTGACTATACACTAACTTAATTAACCAATAAAATTTCCCTAACAGCCATTCTTACATTTGATAGATACGAGAACTTACGCAAATAAAAGTTCTACAACATATTTAAAAGAAGTTTGCCAAAGTGGAATAGAATATGGGACTATTTCTAGATTACAGTTATTAAAACAGATACCAATCATATCTATGACTTTATTCTTAGAAAAAGCTTTAAAAGAAATAAAATAATTTTTTCTAGGAATTAACTGTCCATAATATCTTTATCCAGAATGCATCAGTGTTTTGTGTCACTGCAACCACAGCAAAGACAAATATTGTCTTTTTGAATTAAGTGTGCTAAGTATTCTGGGAAATCATGCTACTACTCAGAAAACAGATGAAGAAGGTGAGAATATTTTTACAAACTATAATAATAGGATCTATGCAAAAAGCATATAAGCATTAGACACAGAATTTTGTTTCAATAAAATCATTGTTACAAAGAAATTTTCTGTTCTACAGCTTATTCTAATACCAGTTGTTGGTGTGAATAAAACAAAGTCAATTAAAAACAAACAAAAATTGGCTTCCATCAACTCTGCAAAAATATTACACTACACAG
Organism: Bos taurus; assembly: GCF_002263795.3. Lineage (NCBI taxonomy): Eukaryota > Metazoa > Chordata > Mammalia > Artiodactyla > Bovidae > Bos > Bos taurus. The sequence continues at coordinate 37,373,212 of NC_037350.1, forward strand.
CATTTTAAACATAGAAGTTTATGTACATATTTTAGTATTAAGTCATCTTATAATTTGAAATACTTTTCAGATTTTCATGTCTCTTTTTTCCCCCTACTATTCCCTTCGTTTGTGGAAATGGATGCTTTTAAATTAAGTTTGGCCCTCGGTTCTCATCTGAAATGATAGCCCAGTTTCATGTGAGTTTGGGGAGCTGAGGGTGCTGGTGAGCTGTTGAGACAGAATAAAGATGCAAAGAAGTAGGGATCCAAGTATATCAGAGGCAGGACTTTCATATTTTATATACAAGACATCCTATTACCTGCCTAGCAGCTGGACACCCTATTAGCTGCCTAGCCTACTCCTGAGTCAGAGGATAACAATAAGCATCTTCAAAAGAGAAGGAAAGTATTACAAAAACAGACAAAATACTATGAAGTTTTCCTAATGAGTCCTCTTCACTGACTGAAGAGAAGAGACCATCTCCATGAGTCTCATCTCTTAACTACTACTACTCCATTCCTAAACCAAGAGCTGACCAGCCCTCATCCTAGCAGTCACCCCAAATCATCAAATGCTTTCTCATAAACTTTGAAAACAAACCCCTTGAATTAGGTAGTAAACTCTCCCAAACTTCATAGGATCTAGTTTCAAGAAAAGAATTCCATAATAAGCTGCAAATAAAAGGTTCTCCAGTCTCCCAAAGAAAGCACATGAATAACTGGATGCTTGGGGCTAGTGCACTGGGGACGACCCAGAGGGATGGTATGGGGAGGGAGGAGGGAGGAGGGAGGAGGGTTCAGGATGGGGAACACATGTATACCTGTGATGGATTCATTTTGATATTTGGCAAAACTAATACAATTATGTAAAGTTTAAAAATAAAAAAAAAAAAAAAGCAATTGAGTGGCCTTAAAAAAAAAAAAGAGAGATGTAAAAAAAATAACAAATCACAACTATTATTTATTCAGCACATTCTTGTGCCAGATTCTCAGAGTTCTACATGCACGAATTCATTCAATCCTTACAACAATTCCACAAGACAGGAACATGGTTGTTTCCACTTTACAGATGAGGAACCTGGGCGTAAGCAACTTGGCCAAGGTCACACATTGCCAAATGATAAAACAAGGATTTGAATTGAGCACTCTGGCTCCAAACTCTCAACTTTAATCACCACTTATACACTCCTGCTGTCAAACGTATGTAAAAGCACTTCAAAATGTATCAGGAATAAAATAAGGGCCTATTACATAGCACTATTTTTCTTTATGCCAGGCACTATGACTTAGAAATCAGCAAAACCTCCCTATTAATTAGTAACTTCCATCTTGATTTACATTGTAAAAACACATACAGTAAGCATCTTGCACTTGACAAAAAAATTTCTGAATCAGTATACCTCTCTTTCTGTAAATTACAGTAATAAGACTTCATTTTAACAAGATCTGAACACGACATAGCAATTTCCCTTTCCTGTGGAGTTTGGGAAAGTATATTGTAAAGGATCCCATTTTAAAACCTTTAATACAGTAAATAATTTAAGTGTTACAAAATAAGTGAGTTGGCAGGCTGTTATAATATTATATCATCTCCCCACTGTCCACAGTCCATATGGATCACCATGTAAACTTCTTAGCTTTCTTGGCTTAAAAAGTTAGCTTATATACTGATTATCTTCAGATCTTTCAAAACTTATTTCACTAAAGTCAGGGTATATATTTCACTGGAACGTTAAAACTCTTTGTTACTAAAAAATGAATGGGATTTCAGCAACAACAAAACTTGTCTACAACTGTTTATTTGAAGAGAAGTTAGCTTTGCTCTGGAAATATACAGATTGATTTATATTTCACTGCTCGCTAACCAACAAAGCAACTTTAATACACATTTTTCTTCACCAAAAAGCCATATAAAAACAAACAATCCCCACAAAGATGCTTAGGAACAAAAACATTTTATTGAAAAAGCCTGGCAAATCCAAGTGGTCTCCTTTCTGTTTCAGATTAGTATTAAAAAAATCAATTTGTCAGTTTCTCATGAAAATGACAGCTGATTAAGTTCTTAAAAAATTGAGAGTTGTACTATATAACAGCTAAGATTAATAATTAGATGACACAATAGCACTGAAAAGAAAATAGTAAATTTGAGGAGGCAGTAAACCAGAGCAGGAAGGCTTTCAAGAAAAAATGTGCTGGTCAAGGGAAAAGATGGCAGATTAACACAGAATCACTGAACCTGTCTTTCTCAAACCCCAATGAACTAAACAGAAAAAATAAAATTAACAAAGAAAAAAAAAAAATACCACCAACATTCTAATCTGAGAAGGGACCAAACTTAATCTATAAAATTTGTTTTAAATGTCATCTGGAAGCAGAGTAAACATATAAAACTGAAAACAAAATATTTTAATCATCATCTCAGAGTTATCCTTCACTCTTTTGCCCCCCTTATCTATTCAAAATCAGAAACTATGAGGGAATTCCCTGATGGTCCAGTGGTTATAAGACTCCACACTTCCACTCCAAGGGGTGTGGATTCAACCCCTAGTCAGGAAACTAAGATCTCTCATGTCTCATGGCCAAAAAATAAATAAATAAATGTAGAAATAAAAGAAATATTATGAGGATGAAAGGTGAATGGATAAAATTTTCGAAAATATCTCACTGATGGAACTTAATTTTTATTTAAAATACAATTTCAAACATATGAGTAAGAGCTTAGGAAATATAGCTATCCATAAACACTGGGGAAGGAGGAGGCAGCAACTTGAGCATAAAAAAGCTATACAGTCCACAGAAGAATGAAAATGACACAGGAATGGAGAAGTCCTTACAGGAAACAACTGGAGTGAACAATGAATCCACCTAATATAGCTAAACAAACAAAGCTGAATAACAGAAGAGGGTATCTATTATGGGACAGGATAAAATTGCCATAAATTTGTAAAAGAAAAAAATTTTTTCAATTACTTAAAAAATTAGAGTTATACTGAACTAGAGTTGGAGACATAAGTAAGAACTCATGTTTAACCTAACAAAGATACAGATAGAAATATTTATACATATGTACAGACACATGGGTTAGAGTACCTATATATATTTCCTTGATCTGCCATCAGAGATGGTCTAAAGGAAATGACAAGCACTGGCAACCAGTATACCCAGCACCCCAACCTTAGTTTCAAACATCTCGATCCAGTAAAAGGAACGAGGGCTCCCTGGAGAAATGGCTGCTTCTGGAGATGAACAAAGAAGAACAAAGGGTGTTGCCCACCACCCCGTTCCACAATGGTGAAGTGGCAAGCCACTGTAGCTGCTGACTGACAGTGCACCCTAGGGCAATTTAGGATGAAAAAGAATAAAAGAGGATAAGGCACTCTGTTTTGGATGAACTAGCTCCAAAGATAGTTAGAAGCCTACCTTGGGAAGAATTTCAATGACCCCAGATTCTTGCATCTTCCCATACACAGACAAAGACTAAAATCATTAACTTGAGATAAAGAAAGCTGAGCACTGAAGAATCGATGCTTTTGAACTGTGGTGTTGGAGAAGACTCTTGAGAGTCCCTTGGACTGCAAGGAGATCCAACCAGTCCATCCTAAAGGAAATCAGTCCTGAATATTCATTGGCAGGACTGATGCTGAAGCTGAAACTCCAATTCTTTGGCCACCTACAGTGAAGAACTGACTCATTTGAAAAGACCCTGATCTGGGAAAGATTGAAGGCAGGAGGAGAAGGGGATAACAGAGGATGAGATGGTTGGATGGCATCACTGACTCAATGGACATGAGTTTGAGTAAACGCCAGGAGTTGGTGATGGACAAGGAGGCCTGGCATGCTGCAGTCCATGGGGTCACAAAAAGTCGGACACGACTGAGTGACTGAACTGAGATATTCATTTTTTATGGTTAGCAGTAATCTCTTACCAACATGAATGCTTGACTGCATATATTTCCTAGCCAAAAATCAGATATAGACTGGCTTCTGCTCTACCTCTTCAGAGCAGTTTCCTCAGAGATGAGTGGCGGCCTCTTGGTCTAAAGAGGAGGAAGGAGCCTGGCAACCTACATCTGGATTTAGTAAAAATGCATCAATATTGACTCTTTACAGGTAACGCATGGGGGAATAGGGGCACATACATGAACTCTGTACCATATGTTTAACTTTTAAGTCTAAAACTATCCACCAAAAAAGCCTACTGAGAACAAATATTCACTATTTTAAAAGTTTAAAGTTCTCCAATCTACCCCGCAAAAGATGACTTAGATAGACAGGGAATAAAAGTACAATAAATATCAGAGTGTTATCGACAGTTTTGCCATCTTCATGAACTCAATAGAAACCATCAAATGTTGAAAAGTTAAGAACTTTGCATTCAGAAATGTAGCTTTGAATCTTCACTGCTTCATATCCTAGTAGTGTGAATGGCAAGGACAACCTCTAGAGCTTCAATTTCTTCATCTAATGGAGATAATATTCAGTTTGTGGGTTTGTTGTCAAAATTAAAGATGATATACGCAAAGTTGTTACTAGGAAAAGATAGAGCAAACTGTGAAGCAAGAGATAGTACAAACACTTAAATTCTTTAAGGATCTGGACTAATAATTATTTTCAATAATTCTGAATTTAGTAGTTCTGAAAGCAGGTTAGATTTATAAAAACTGAAAAGCTATCTTGTTAAATACACAGTGCCTAGATACTACTTTGAGATTTTTACCATTTCCCTCAGACTGAGGTTTTATGTTTGTTTTTTCCTCAAATACAAAGTATGTAGAAAAGTAAGGTTTTCAGCCCACATTCTGTTTTATTTAGCCAGCACAGAGACAAAAACCTACCAGAAGGAAACAAGAAATTCTGTCTAACATGGAAAAACGGAGTACATTTGCCATAGATAATTTGCCATAGGGTGAAAAGAAGATTTCAGAGTTTATTCAAGTCAAATAAGAGAGGTGGTGATTAGACTTCCACTAAATTATTCATTAAGAGATTGTGCTATAACCTTTCCAAGTCAGATGAACACACACAGAAGTTAAGGGGATATTTAAAAGCTTAAGAATATGGGCAGTTTATTTTAATTCAATCAAATGACTAGATAGTAAAAATCAATGATATAAATGAAAAAGTGCCTCCTCAGATCATTTCCAAGAGTTGTAGGGCTCTGCTTCCAGAGCTTCCTAACTAGTCAAATATCTACGAGACTCACCAGACAGTAACAGATGTTAACAAGGCACATAAAACACAGAGAAACTAAAGAAAATCAAGGAATGATAAAATTCTTAAAAAAAAAAAACACGGAAGAATTCCTAGTCAAATTGGATATATGAAATGTGCAAATGCTAACTAAATTCCAAACTCATTTTATATCACAGTAAGATATTTGGTGAATCATAGTGAATACCAGGGCTATTTGATGAAAATGGCTTATCATTTACAAAAGTTTTATAGTGTGAGATATGTTTTAAGTTTCTGAAGCTGCCTTTGGAAGTAAATCTGAGGATATAATTGAATTATTACGAACAAGTTCTATGAAGTTAGTTCAGTTTTAAGATTAAACTGAAAGGAAACAATCTAGCCATGAAATCTGACAAATACAAGTTAAACTGAAATTCATAGTTATGTAAAACATGTGTGCCCATATGGCACTGTGGATGTGTACTTTCTCATATGAAACCGGCACGCCTGAAACAGCACTAACGTTAGTGATAGAACTATGGAATCAAATGGGCCGCACAATCTGAAGCCCTGATTCTCAAGTACGATTTCTAGCCTTCTATACAGTGTCAGACGGAGAAGGCAATGGCACCCCACTCCAGTACTCTTACGTGGAAAATCCCATGGACGGAGGGGCCTGGTAGGCTGCAGTCCATGGGGTCGATAGGAGTCGGACACGACTGAGCGACTTCACTTTCACTTTTCACTTTCATGCAATGGAGAAGGAAATGGCAACTCACTCCAATGTTCTTGCCTGGAGAATCCCAGGGACGGGGGAGCCTGGTGGGCTGCTGTCTATGGGGCCGCATAGAGTCAGACACGACTGAAGCGACTTAGCAGCAGTAGCAGCAGCATACAGTGTCAGAAGTAGTTTAAGATGTAGCTTAACTGTTTATGTATCCCTGCTTAATTGCTTATGGATACATAAGCACCCATACATTTGGCTATATTTAACTGCCATTTACAATTTTATTATTCACATACCCTACACACAGACTGGCCATTATGCAGCCTACTAGTGAAATCATCGGAGCACCTCTACACTAATAAAAATATCTCAATACCCATGGTACACAGATCCAGGCTCTTCAAAAAAAGAACCCAGCGCAGGATGAGAACTTCATGATGATTCAACACTAAAACAACCAAAGGGCTAATATGACATCACCCTCTGAAGCAACAGATGACTAAGAAAAGCACAGAGACACCAAATGTTAGCCTCAAATGTTTTTTCTCTTGAATTTGAAATTAAAAAGTCAAATATTTAACTTATCTTTTAAAGTATGTGTATTTTTAGAGTTGCAGGCAAAAGTTATATAAGGGTCAAATAACGTATCTGGGACTGCTTTAAAATTCCTCAGCAGAAACAAATAATGAAAGAAAGATAAATCTTAATTACTTAACCTGTTGATAGGTGTAGAGGGCTCACTCAACTATCCCCTCTACTTTGGTGGATGTTTGCACTTTCACAATAAACAAACGTAACTCCTAAATATGGAAAAAAATACAAATGCATATACAAAATTAATGTATGGTAAAGGTAGCATTTCAAATTAAAGGAGAAAAGATAAATGACTCAGTTAATAGTGTCAGGAGAACTGGTTAGTCATCTGGGACGAGGGGGAGGGTTGGATCCACATGTCACACATAAATCAAAATGAATTCAAAGCAGCTCAAAGATTTAAATGTAGGAAAGTGAAACCATTAAGGTCACAGCAGAAGCAATGAGAGAATTATGATCATCATCTTGGTATAAAAGAAAACACTGATAAGGTCAACTGTATAAAAAAACAATTACTTTCTTTATGGCAAAACCAACCATAAACAACAAGTACAATAAAGAGGGGACAATCTGGAAATCATATCACAAAGGAACACTTTCCCAAACAGCGATGGCCTACTAATTAGTAAGCATCACCAATGGAAAAAGGATAAAGGGATATGGACAGGTCACAAGAGATAAATATAGCTCTTCTGAGAAATGCAAATTAAAAGACATTGAAATACCATGTTTCATTCATCACATTAGCAAAAAAGGCAATTTGGCAGCAACCAAAATTATAAATGCATACATTGTTTCACCCAATAATTACACTTCCAGATATTTATTCAAACAGATATACATGCAAAATAACACACAAACACAAGGATGTGCGTACCACTGCAGTGCTGTTGGTAACAGTAACAGACAACAGAAGCAGTGTGAATGTCTAGAATAAACAGTCCAGTTAAAAAAAAAAAAGATCCTACACTATACAGGAGAATACAATACTAGTTCAAAGAATCAAGGAAATTTGCAATGAAATGGTAAAAACAATCACTAAGTCATACTGCTAAATAAAAAGGGTGCAAAATCATGTGTATTATATGCCAGCTTTTAGGTAAAAGGAAGCAAAAAATATTTTAGGTAAAAGGTAAAAGGAAGCAAAAAAAATTTTTTTTTGTTTATACATGTGAGTGTGATTATGTATGCACATTTACCCTTATATTTCCAAGTCCTTCTTTATAAAGAGAAAGAAATTTTAAAACCAGATTTCTTCAGGAAGATTTAGTAACTAAAGCGGATGGAGACATTACTGTACACCCTTTCATTCCTTTTGAATTTTGTGTCATGTGAATAAATTATTCATTCAAAAACTTTTTTTTTTTTAATATTCTCCATCTGATTCAAAAGCATGATGGTAATAGTAAACACCAGAGTCTTGGTTACATACACTATTAATGTAAAACTGAAAGACGTAACTGGGGAAACAGTGGAAACAGTGGCTGACTTTATTTTTCTGGGCTCCAAAATCATTGCAGATGGTGATTGCAGCCATGAAATTAAAAGACGCTTACTCCTTGGAAGGAAAGTTATGACCAACCTAGACAGCGTATTAAAAAGCAGAGACGTTACTTTGTCAACAAAGGTCCATCTAGTCAAGGCCATGGTTTTTCCAGTGGTCATGTATGGATGTGAGAGGTGGACTATAAAGAAAGCTGAGCACCAAAGAATTGATGCTTTTGAACTGTGGTGTTGGAGAAGACTCTTGAGAGTCCCTTGGACTGCAAGGAGATCCAACCAATCCATCCTAAAGGAGACCAGTCCTTGGTGTTCACTGGAAGGACTGATGCTGAAGCTGAAACTCTAATACTTTGGCCACCTGATGTGAAGAGCTGACTCATTTGAAAAGACCCTCATGCTGGGAAAGATTGAGGGCAGGAGGAGGAGGGGACAACAGAGGATGAGATGGTTGCATGGCATCACCGACTCAATGGACATGGGTTTGGGTGGACTCTGGTAGTTGGTGATGGACAGGGAGGCCTGGCGTGCTGCAGTTCATGGGGTCGCAAAGAGTCGGACATGACTGAGCGACTGAACTAAACTGAAAGATGTAACAAATGCTTTGGTCCTGAGTCACAAAAAGTCTTCCCTACACAAAATACGCTGATAAAAAAGTTAAGATGCCTGACAGTGATACTATTACTTAAAAATAATCTCTAATTTGTTTTCAATCAGACTATTAGAATTCCTCCTACATCCACAGAAGTAGCAGGCACAACCAACTGCTCGTTATAATTACTAGTCTATCATCAAGGCACAATGTCTGGTTTGCCTGTCATCTGTCTCTACACTAAAGAAGTAAGATGATGAAATGGTCACAACTAGAAGAAAATTATTCTGGGGTGGGTAGATGGGCACCGGCACACTTTCTCAGGCTAGGAAAGAGGCAGCAAAAGCAAAAGATGGTTAAGTAGTTAACAGAAAGTAACCTACAGAAGAGAACTGAGAGAAAATGCCGGAGAGGCATGAAAGATGAGCCCAGAAGTCACTGCTGATAAAGGGGTGGTCATCCTAGCACACAAAATTAACACTGTATATGTATATATAAATTTGAGAATATATTAACAATCTGCATGAAAATGTGGAATATGGAAAACATTTCTTTAGATATAGTTAATGCACATATGAATTTTTAAATATGCACTAAAGTTAACTGCTACCACATATTTTTTAGTGTACCATTGTAAAGGAAATTCCAGAAAGTACAGCAAAAAGACAAACAGAAAATAAGTTAAAAGGCAAAGAAGTTCAGTCCATGACAAATATAATTAGACAAAGGAAATAAAGCTATGGAAATAAAGAATAAAATTGAAAACTTCCTAGAGATAAGATATTGGGACTTCTGACTGATAATAGAGTGCTAAGTATGGTAACGGAAAGATCATCCACACCTGGAAATACCCTTTTGCTATTTCAGACTGAGGCTTTCTGAAGATAAAGTCCTAAATGTTTTCTAAAAAGGAAAGATAAGATAAGATACCTACAGAGAGAAAGCCAGACTCTCATCAGATTTCTGATCTATTAGACTGAACTCTAAAAGGAAAGAATACCTCAAAGATCCGAGGGAAAATCATTTTTGGTCTAGAAAACTATGTCCATTCCAACAAGTATGAATCATGTTTGGTCAAGGAGGAGCAGACAGTGTACTACCGCAGACCTCTTCAGACACAATGACTCAGGACAGATTCTAAGTCAAGGGTGAACTTTGTTGCCATATCTCTCTACCTTTTATATTTTGTTAATTTTTGGTTTTATCACCTGGATAAGATTTACTCAAGGAAGGGAGGAAGGAGGAAAGGAGGGGGAGAGAGAGGGAAGGGAAATCCTAACCTGATTTCAATATTGGGTTTCAACCAACCCAATATTGGTTATTGGTCCTTTAAAGAGTGGGCAGGAAGAGTGAGTCAAGAGGACACCAGACAAAAGCACAACTGTAAGTAATTTCAAAGTCAAAACTATTAAAAAACAATAGAGCTGTTCCAAGAGCCTAGCTGGAGAGACCAAAAGACTGACAGCACGCACATTTACTACCGCCACAACACAACCACAGAGGTCTGTAAGGAACCCCAACAATGTGTATACTCCCAGCCTGCAACAAGGCCTCTAATTGTGCTATTGCCCCATACAGGCAATGCAAAACTTTATTTCACAACAGAGTCAAAGCCATGAAAAGGAGCAAATTATAAATGTCTAATAACTAAGTGCTGCACTCAATACACCAGCAAATTTGGAAAATTCAGCAGTGGCCACAGGACTGGGAAAGGTCAGTTTTCATTCCAATTCCAAAGAAAGGCAACGCCAAAGAATGCTCAAATTACCACACAATTGCACTCATCTCACATGCTAGTAAAGTAATGCTCAAAATTCTTCAAGCCAGGCTTCAGCAATACGTGAACCGTGAACTTCCAGATGTTCAAGCTGGGTTTAGAAAAGGGAGAGGAACCAGAGATCAAATTGCCAAAATCCACTGGATCATGGAAAAAGCAAGAGAGTTCCAGAAAACATCTATTTCTGCTTTATTGACTATACCAAAGCCTTTGACTGTGTGGATCACAATAAATTGTGGAAAATTCTGAAAGAGATGGGAATACCAGACCACCTGACCTGCCTCTTGAGAAACCTAAATGCAGGTCAGGAAGCAACAGTTAGAACTGGACATGGAATAACAGACTGGTTCCAAATAGGAAAAGGAGTACGTCAAGGCTGTATATTGTCACCCTGCTTATTTAACTTCTATGCAGAATACATCACGAGAAACGCTGGGCTGGTGAAGCACAAGCTGGAATCAAGATTGCCGGGAGAAATATCAACAACCTCAGATATGCAGATGACACCACCCTTATGGCAGAAAGTGAAGAGGAACTCAAAAGCCTCTTGATGAAAGTGAAAGTGGAGAGTGAAAAAGTTGGCTGAAAGCTCAACATTCGGAAAATGAACATCATGGCATCTGGTCCCATCACTTCATAGGAAATAGATGGGGAAACAGTGGAAACAGTATCAGACTTTATTTTTCTGGGCTCCAAAATCACTGCAGATGGTGATTGCAGCCATGAAATTAAAAAATGCTTACTCCCCGGAAGGAAAGTTATGACCAACCTAGGTAGCATATTCAAAAGCAGAGACATTACTTTGTCAACAAAGGTCCGTCTAGTCAGGGCTATGGTTTTTCCAGTGGTCATGTATGGATGTGAGAGTTGGACTGTGAAGAAAGCTGAGCGCCGAAGAATTGATGCTTTTGAACTGTGGTGTTGGAGAAGACTCTTGAGAGTCCCTTGGACTGCAAGGAGATCCAATCAGTCCATTCTAAAGGAGATCAGTCCTGGGTGTTCATTGGAAGGACTGATGCTAAAGCTGAAACTCCAGTACTCTGGCCACCTCATGCGAAGAATTGACTCACTGGAAAAGACCCTGATGCTGGGAGGGATTGGGGGCAGGAGGAGAAGGGGACGACAGAGGATGAGATGGCTGGATGGCATCACCGACTCGATGGACATGAGTTTGAGTAAACTCTGGGAGTTGGTGATAGACAGAGAGGCCTGGCATGTTGAGATTCATGGGGTCGCAAAGAGTCAGACACCACTGAGCAACTGAACTGAACAATTTTCTTAAGATTTATTTTACTGTATAAACTTGTCCTAAATCCAGTCTATAAAAATCATTCTTGTACAAGTTTCTGCCTCATTATGTGAACACCTTTTTGAACCCTCAGCATGTTAAGCTGCAATCACAAACCACAAACACCTATAGTTTGAGAGTGTTAAAAACAAGGAAGTGAAGTGAAGTCACTCAGTCGTGTCCGACTCTTTGTGACCCCATGGACTGTACCCTACCACGCTCCTCCGTCCATGGGATTTTCCAGGCAAGAGTACTGGAGTGGGTTGCTATTTCCTTCTCCAGAGGATCTTCCCAACCCAGGGATTGAACCGGGGTGTCCCGCATTGTAGGCGGACGCTTTACCATCTGAGTCACCAGGGAAGTTCCTTTAAAAACAAGGCATATCATGCAAATCTTTTAAAATAACTTAATCAAGTGTTATTTACTTTTTATAACACATTACCCTTTTGCTAAGAGTAAATAAAGATGCCAAATCATGTTCTTTCCTGATCTGGTTTCCCAAGGTAGCACTAGCACCAACTCTTTTGACTAAACCCATTGTAAAGTACTTGACTGCAGGCAACTTCATACATACTCTCGTTTACTCCATGCTTACAAACTAAATAAATAATTGGCTTCCTCTCTACTGGTATCAGTCATAGTTTTAACAGATGGTGCCATTAAATGAGGAAGGTATAGTACTGAATACAACTAATGACTAACCATATGCCAGCAACAAAACAGTGTTCTTGTCAAGGATATAAAATTGAATTTTATTTACTTTTTGGTTTTGGCTAGAGTAAAACATAGTACAATGCAGTTATAAAACCTGATACCAATTTGGAACCAGGAACCTAAAAAGTACTAAAAAGATCTTCAATTTCTTAAATTTTTTAATTCCTCAAATATCAAGTATATGGGCTTCCAGGGTGGTGTAGAGGTAAAGAATCCTCCTGCCAGTGCATGAGATGCAAGAGACATTGGTTCGATCCCTGGGTTGGGAAGATCCCTGGAGTAGAAAATAGCAACCCACTCCAGTATTCTTGCCTGGAAAACTCCAGATAGACGAGCCTGGTAGGCTACAGTCCTACGGGGTTGCAAAGAGTCAGACCTGACAGAGCATACACACACATACAGAGTATACCAAAGAAAACAAAAGCACATACAGTGCCAGTTTCACTGTCACAATCACACAATGAGAATTATTTTTATTAGTTCAAGAATCTTCTCAACTTTGGCCACAGGCTTTATACATTCCCAAAAGCAGTAATATCTTTTATATAATGAGCACTAAACTGCTTTCCTCAGTAAACGTCCATCTGTCCACATGGTGGTATCTCAGAATCTACTACTCATGTTATTTTAGGAACTACAGAGCATACTCAGACTTAAAGTAACGGGCTATCTAAGTACACTACTGTTTAACATTCTTAATAATGCAACAGGCTTTAACAAAAGAATACATGCTGGCACTGAATGTGTTCAACTCTATTCTTACACTGCCTTCAAGAAAAAGGTACAGCCACCACCCCCTAGTCATAACAACTCTGCTTTTATAGTATTATTTAATTGTGCTTTGGGATCAGATGATTTTATTTGGGAAATGGACTCTGAATCTTCCTGAGATACTAAAATTATGACTCCACGTGCTACCTGATACAAAAACTTACTTTAATCCTTGGATCATTTACAAGAATGCATGATTAGCTAGTTTTAAAAATGCATTTAAAAATATGTAACTATTTTATTTAGAAACATATGGCCATTTCAACACAGTGACTGTGGGCATTTCAACAAAATGTACGTTAAGTCAGAACAGGGAAAACACAAAGCTTGGGTTTTAGACAGGCTACTCAGTCTATACTTCCCTTTTCCTGTTAATTTGGTGACCAGAATAAACTGAGATAACCTAAGAACTACTTTCAGTTCTTCAGTTTTTGCTCTTTACCCACGGAAAGAAATCTTTATCTATTACCTTCAGAAGGAAGATATAAACACACAACCCATGTATGTGATGAAGTATAAAGAACACTTGTCTATGAGTCAAAACCCCAGCACAATCCTTGCTCACTAACCAGCAGTGACCTTAAATAAACTACCTAAAACCCTTATAAGCCTCAAAAATCTCCATTTTAAAAATGAGATTAACACCAAATACTTCACAGGATTTGTCAATTAAAAAAAAAAAGATGAAATAATATATGTAAAGCACCTGGCATGAAATGAAAAAGTTAGTTGTTCAGTTGTGTCCAACTCTTGGTGACTCCATGGACTAGAGCCCACCAGGCTCCTCTGTACATGGAATTCTCCAGGCAAGAGCACTGGAGTAGGTAGCCATTCCCTTCTCCAGGGAAAGCACCTGACATACAGTAAGGCAAAAAGAAGTTAAAGAAATAAAAACCTCACTTCATAAAGACTCAAACCAACAACGAGAGTGGCCTTCAAAACCACAGTGGGAGCCACAAGGTTGGCCATTTTCTCCCTTAATTGAGACCAATTCTATCAAAAGTTGCAAACTTAGCTCTCTGCTCTCCCATTTCTTATCCAACTTTTCTGTAGCATGTCTGGATCAACTCCTTCAGCCTGATAAATTCTCCAACGTACACAAAGCCAATCTCAAATCAATAAACAACAAACACGAAACATATACTGAAGACAAGACCTTAGGAATACTGGGCATTAAAAGCTTCTCTTTTGACTCTTCATTTCCATCCCACATTTATTTACAAATGATTCTTTGGTGCTCAGATAAACTCTCCTCTCGACTTCTCTATCACCTTGAAATTCTACACATTCAGCTGCTCTGCAAACACAAACCTACAGAGGCAATCAAGTCAATCTTATCTGCATTCTCTCTTCTCTATGTTCTACTGATAGAAGTTATGAAGAAAAACTCTGGAGACACACAAATCTTCAATAAAAATACATCTCGCCATGATTAAGAAGTGGATATAAATGGCTAAAAACAGGTTCCCATGATGCAGAAAGGTCTTCTTTTGACTTTTGAAATAATCAATATGTTTTGTTCTGCTTAATCTTAGCCTATTAAATGTTACATGAATATGTGGCCTCAAACACTACACTAAAAGCTCCCACCTGAAACAACCAAAAAAAAGACATGCAAAATATATAGAACAACAGTTTAAGATACTGAACATCACACCATGAAGGACAATGAGCCCTGCGAGATGGGATACAAAGGAGGTGGGCTCTCAACTGCCCCAGCTTACTGCCTCAACAGTTTCCAGTCTAGATGTATTTGACCAAGACAGTCTAGAAGAATCTAAATTTAGAAAAGTTAAGGGTCTGGGGAAACCAAGGTTTCCTATGGTTTGCAAGACAGAGTATGGGAAGCAAGAGAACTCCAGAGATCTGTAGAAGAGACTCTTCAAATATTCAGCTAAGCATTAATCAGTGCAAACATGTGAGGAAACAAGCCAAAGTCAGAAAAAGAATGACCTCAAAGAATGGAGGTGACAGTGCCCAAAGCTCACTTGAGGTTGGGAATAATGCCTATTCTCCCCAGCCAGATGGAAAGACCTTGTGATTCACGGGACACTGTGTAGAGTACACAGAAAGGTCTTGCCTCAGTAGCAGCCCTTGACCAAGCATGGCTCTGGTCATGCTCCAGAGCACCAAACTGCTTCCAAGCAACTTAGCTGGATCCCAGAACAAAGCTTAAGAATATTTACAGAAATACAAAAATACCACATCGAACAAGGTAAAGTCTGCAATGTCTAGCATCTACTCAAAAATGCAATGCAAAAATGAAGGAAAATAAAATCCCATAATGAGGAGAAAAATCAGTAAATCAAAACTGACCCAGAATTAACATAGACATTAGAACTGGCCGACAAAAACATTAAAAAGTTATTATAACTATCTACTTATGTTCAAGAAATTAAGCATAGACCCGAAAGACTAAAAAAAAAAAAAAACAAATTGAATCTCTAGAGATTAAACTATCTCAGCTGCTCTGGGTTCCTCATCTGGCAGAGTGAACCCAAACCTTCATTTTTAAAAGACGAGTCATTAATCACTGTCCTTTTTTGACTGATACAGTTTTCCAGTGACCTTTATTACTATGAATAAAAATGCTAGGTGGAATGCCCCAAAACCCTTTGGGTTCCAGATTTTGTCTCCTTGACTCCATAAAATAAGAGTAACCCAAATTCCCCTCAGTAATCAACATCAAGCACTCCAGTGCATAAGTTACACTCATTTTTCACCACGTTGGTTCAATGGCACAACGTCTCTAAAATAGCCAAATGGTATCTTCATCTTCCAATTCAGCAGAGCCACCGTCATTCCCACTAGTGCAAACATTCTCCCTTGGAGACTAAGATCTCCAAAACCGCAGAGCTTGGTATTCCCAAGACAGATAGCAAAAGTTCTACAAGTGGATTATTAGGTATAACAGTGAGAAACGCCACTCTCACTTCAATCCTTAATTACCAGAGCCATGAATTCTAACTGTGGAAGAGAGAAAACCGTATAATTCAAAGTCTAGACTGCATCCTATAATGCAGAACTCCATCCTTTCATGGTATTGAAAGGATGCTACTGTAATGGAGTATTCAGTAAGCGACTCCACTTTTCAGTTAGGCAAGCCACTTTCGGGTAACAGGGTATGTGGCAAGACCAGCTAATTCCAAGGACAGGAGCCTGTTTTATACCTTTGCTGCCATGAAGTGAACACCCTGACCAGAAGCAATACAATACAGACTGCCATGTTGTTGTTGTCTAGCTGCTAAGTCGTGTTCAACTCTTTGCAACATAATGGACTGTAGGCCGCCAGGCTCCTTTGTCCATGGAATTGCCCAGGCAAGAATACTGGAGTGGGTTGCCATTTCCCTTCTCCAGGGGATCTTTCCAACCCAGGGATCAAACCTGCATCTCCTGCATTGGCAGGCAGATTCTTCACAAGTAAGCCACCAGGGAAGCCCACAGGATGCCATGATAGTGGATGAAATATTCTGTGAACCCAGATGATGCTGTTGGAAGAAGCATTAGAGGTGAGAAGGCAAATTCATTTGCAGAGTATGTGACTATTACAGTGAAGATTTAAACCTCTGTCCACTCCATGATAGAAGAGGTCCACTACAATCAACTACTGGCAGGCAGATGACTGGCTCCCTTAGTAAAGAGAGTCCGGTCAGGGACTCAACGTCGAACCTGCTGCTGGCAGATTAGGGACTCAGCAATAGCCTAAGTCTGGTCAGTCTTGTTAGACAAAGTCCACACTGTCGAACCATGAGCACCCCTCCAGCCCTGCCAACACAGTCACTTTTCCATAAGCCAACTGAGCAAGAACCAGGGAAGCTGGAGAAAGAAGCTGACTGACATCCACAGAGGACATCGTTCTAACTCATTTGCAGTACTGCCCTTTGGTGGGCGTTCACAAGGGCAACAATCTTCACAGCCTCAATATTCAGAGTGGCTCATCCATACACCTCTTCCCTAGACTTCCTCATCACCAATCTTCAGACTGTGCTCCTTCTACACAAAACATCTGCAACTGCCCATTAATCAATCTAGGTCTTTCTCTCTGGTCATCTCCCTCTCCAAGGATTGCAGGCAACAAAATATACTGCTCAAAGTTTGCCCGCTGTAGGGATTCTCCTTCACCATTGTCATGCGTGGTTAGTCTTGAGTAGGGTTTTAGTGCTATAGTGTCTGTGCTTTTAAGTGATAACCAACATATCATGCAGACCCATCTGTAAACCAGGCTCAAGTCGTTTTCTTCTTTGCTCAGCTGATCATAAGGAACTTCAGAGAGGCCAGAGACACAGATTGAAAAAGAGGAAGCAATGCAACAAAAGTTGGCATTGAAGGAGCTGGACCCCCCTACTCATACAACTGACTTACACATTCCACAGCTGCCCAAATTTGATCTCATATTCCATTCCCATCTGATAACAGATTGGTCTTCACTCCCAATCTCTGGCCAAATGGGTTAGACAACACCCAATGCTCAGGCAGCTCAGGTCACATAGTCACCTGGTATCTCATGATTGCATATTCAATCTCCAGTAAGGCCCAATATAGACCAGCAGCTATTTCTCAAAAGAATCATTATCTGCAGAAGAGGCCATAGATTTACCTCTAAATCCTTGACGTCTGCACTGTGATTCTTACTGGTGTTTGCCAGAGGCAAATAATCACAAGAAAAAGGAAAAAGTAGGAGGGGGAGAAAAATCACAGAATACAACTTTTGCTCCCAAAAGGGAACAAGTGAGTGTTGCTCGCTAAATCTATCCCCTTGAGATTTCATCAGTATGCCAGGACTACAGTCCCAACCAAGAAAGGAGACCCAGAGAAAAGATGATCACTGAGTTTTTCTTTCTTGCCTTGAGAAACTGGATGTGATATCTTTTCTTCAGATCAGAGAAGAAAACAATGAATGTGACAAAAAGGAAATACTGGCCAAGATGAGGAAGAATAAAGTGTCTCAGTGTTCTAAATCCAGCCCAGGTGATTGATATCTCAGGTAATGAGAGAACAAGCAGGTGAGGCTGCCGAATCCATCACTAATCTCTGAAGTTTTGGAGAAATAAGGAAACATGGAAAGACAAAAAGGTAGGTAAATATTCCAATGTTCAAAGATCAAGTACCTTGGGCAACTTGTCCATTTGCCATTAATCCTCAGAGGACTGTAAATAAATCATTTTAAAGATGGTTTCAAACCACTTCAGAAAGTAATCACTAACCAGGCAGGAGAAGCCTAAAATCTTGAGAACTAAAATTACATTATCTATTTACTTATCTGTGATCAACCTAATCAAACTGTTCCCTTTCTAAGGGTAATCAGACCATCCAGCAGGAGCTCTATCACATGAAGGAGTCTACTCACTTAGAAGTTAGAGTGAGTTCCAATAAGCTAACTTTCCCATTGTAACTGAAAAATAAAACAAAAGATACTAAAATTCAGTGGTCAGTAGATTTTAAGAGCTAGAAAGGGCTTTGGGTTTTTTCAAAGGCCTTCCCTTAGATGTTGATAGACATACAATGGAAAGCAGAATGGGAGTTCAGATCTGTGCGCCTACACTCAGCAGATACTTATACTTTAGCAGATTACTTCATCTCTTTAAGACCTACCTTTTGCATCTACAAAATAGAATAACAATGCTCTCTAGTCCCCAGATCTCTTTTCGAGGATTACAGCAAGTACATGGAAAGCTCTCTGCAGCATGGCTCTTACCCAGCAAGCCCTCGATGCTACAATGGCAATTATGATTGTCAGCCACCCTGGTCATCAGTAGAACTGTGAAATAAGGAGGTCTTCCTACCTCCTTTCTCAATCACACCTAACCATCTGGTCAGTTCAGTTCAGTTCAGTTGCTCAGTCGTGTCTGACTCTTTGCGACCCCATGAATTGCAGCACGCCAGGCCTCCCTGTCCATCACCAACTCCCGGAGTTCATTTAAACTCATGTGCATCGAGTCGGTGATGCCATCCAGCCATCTGATCCTCTGTCATCCCCTTCTCCTCCTGCCCCCAATCCCTCCCAGCATCAGAGTCTTTTCCAATGAGTCAATTCTTCGCATGAGGTGGCCAAAGTATTGGAGTTTCAGCTTTAGCATCAGTCCTTCCAAAGAACACCCAGGGCTGATCTCCTTTAGAATGGACTGGTTGGATCTCCTTGCAGTCCAAGGGACTCTCAAGAGTCTTCTCCAACACCACAGTTCTAGCCCAATAATAATTCCATATAACCAATAAACAAGTAAGGATAGTAGCAAAGGAAAAGGTGCTAGGCTAAACAAAAAAGACCTGGAATCCAAGCTGTCACTTATTAGTTCAATAACTTGGCACAAGTTCCCCATTCTTTTTATGTGCCTCAGTTTTCCTATTAATACAATACATGTGTGAGTCAAGTGCTGGCAAGAGTTTCTTCCTCCACTACAATTCTATCATCAATAATCACAAAGCAAACTTTGAAGTTCTGTGTTATTAGTATAGCTGTGCTTGATCCTCCCAGATTTTTACTCATATCATCACCTTCATCACCATCACACACCAGCTCACTACCAGGGATGCTCTGAGTACTCCCATTTCTCCAAGAACAAATTTAAATCAATTCTCAGGGTTTCTCTTTTCCTTCCACTTATTAAACTCAAAACTTTAATCACTACTTACCCTTCTCCCAGAAAAAGTTTGTTCAAGCTTAATAAAAGTTTGCTGTACTCAAACATTAATTTATCTAAAAGGAAAACTAAGAATCACTGTATTTATTAGACGGACCCCATATCCCCAAGTGGTCAATGACGTGGGATTAACCTACATTAACTCAAAATTAAACAAGTTACTACCATTTGCATTTAATTGCATCTCTCCTCTTTCTCAGAGGTCCTGAGCCTTCTATAATCGTGTACAAAGCATTCATCAGTAACACTGAATTTCTCAGAAATCTGACCTCAGTGTGAGCCACACGGAGAGCAAGTCAGGAAGAAACTGGAAATTTAGAAATGCCATTCAAGGGAAATTACCAGTTCCCTCAGGGGATCCAGGATCAACCTGACTAAGAACATGACTGTTTATCACTCAGTACACACAACACAGGATTTGGGAACAAAAAAACATGCCAGGTTTCATAGAGGCATTTGCCTGGCTTTATGTAATACATGTCCTAAACTAATATTGTATATAAAGTGAATTTTACAAATCTAATACTTTAAATACACTAAGGAGTGCACATTAGCCAGAAATAACTTATAAATAATGCCACAAAATATTTTATATTTATATATGTATAATTCAAGGCTTTTTTGGACATCATTAGATTTGTTCAAGGCAGCCAAAACTTTACAAATACCTTGAGTATTACTCAATTACCATCTTATTAAAAACTTATTTTTAAAGGCATAGAGACTATTCATAATAAAAGGGGAAATTTAATTGAAATTGTACTACTTAAGGACTGATGTTTGTTCAGCCACTAACTCGAACCTGATATCATCCCGAGGTCCTACAGAGAATAACAACTTCAATGGAATTGATAGAATCAAACTGTTCAAATACAGCCGCCTAGTCAATGGCCTAACACCCTTACCAATATATTTACAGTAGGTTTAACAGATGGAGAAAGGTAAAGCAAGAGGTGTGATTTTCCTCTGCCTTTGCAAATCTCAGGCAATCACTGTTCTCAAAAGTAATCAACCTTTGTAAATAACCAGGAACTTTATCTGAAAAGATTTATATAAGCTCACTGCCTCCAGTGAGGGTTTCCTAGTAGCTCAGACAGTAAAGAGTCTGCCTACAACGTGGGAGACCCAGGTTCGATTCCTGGGTTGGGAAAATCCCGTGCAGAAGGAATGGCAACCCACTCCAGTATTCCTGCCTGGACAATCCTATGGATGGAGGAGCCTGGTGGGCTGCAGCCCCTGGGGTCACAAAGAGTCGGACACGACTGAGAGACTATCACTCACTCACTCACTGCCTCCAGTAGATTATCACACACACACACACACTCACACAGTATTTAATAAAAAACAGAATCCGCTTCTAAAAACAATAACAAAAAAGATGAGATGAATGGCAAGTTATCAGTTAACACCAGAAATAAAGCCTACAATGAAACAAGAGCCAACATGAAGTAAACAAAATTAGTGCAATTTCTTTCAAAATTATAAAACACACCCTTCTCCTGAAAGATCCATATAGAGAGGATTTAACACGGCACAGCTTCTAGGATTTGAAACATGCCATCCACCATCTCCTGTGTGAAAAGGCAAACCTGTCAGACATGTGTCTGACACTGTGACATGATACCACAGCTAATTTCCAGAAAAAATTATCAGTGAACTAAATGTGCTTAGATTAGCTTTTCACCATGACAGTCAGTCAGAGCTGCACATGCTACATAAATAAGGAGTTAACATTTTGCTCACTATACCATAAGCTATCAAGCAGACCAATTTTATGCAAATCTTCATCAACTGTAAATGGAGTTGAGTTAATAATCATAGGTCTAGATTCAATATGCAAATTCAAATTTGAATATCTGAGACAGAGTTATCCTGAGAACGCTGCCTGTCATAGAACTTTTCTATTTGGTACACACTATAATGTTTCATATCCACAGCATTTGAACTCCTAACAATATACAAAACTAAATGAGCTGAATCACTATGCAAATTTTACCAAAAACTCCTTTGAGAAACACAAATAAAAAATACAGGTGGTAATATTTGTATAAAGCACTCAGTGTTTGCATGACTGAGTAAGTTTGCATAGGATGGGTCCAACAGAAACAGTTCCAGATAGGGTAGATCTTCACCAGGAACTTTCTATTCTGAAGATGAAGCAAACACGTACACTCAACCTGAAATAATAGGGGAGCAGGTAATACACACAGCTGAATGATTTCCTAGAATAACAATACTTTGACTTTGTTCTTTCCAAGGCATTATCTAACATTTGCTATCTATTACCTTATATGCCTGGATCTCTACCTTTTTTTTTTTTTAATGTGACAATGTATTTGTTTGCATTTTTTAAACTATGGAAGGATACACAGAAACTAATCAATGTTTTCACAAGGAGAGGATATGAGAACAGAGCAAATAAGGAACGAATTCAGACAGGAACATACTTTTGTCTGTGAATCTTTTTATGTCTTGGGTATTTTAAACCATGTGAAGACATAAACCACACTAGAGACTAAGAAAAATGTAAATAAAATGATTTGACAATACACCACAGTAGCAGAAAATACCTTTTCATTAACTGCAGAAGTTAAAGAAGGAATTTTAACATTTCAACAAACTGTAATTGAATTAGGTAGACTAAAAAAGCATTAAATATATTTTATAATTACAGTTTTATAATTTAGAAAACTCAGTAAGTTCTTTTGTTATATATATAAAGGCCCCAGAGAATAAAAGCAGATATGCCAATGTTTAAATGTATGAAAAATAAATGTTCTCTTTCATCTTCCTGAAGCAGAAATCTTATAGCATGGAGTAAATCTATTTTAATTACCTTTATTCTTAGTGCTAAAAACTAATTAATTATTAAGAGTTGATAAAATGAGCTGTTTGAAATGTTTAATTTGATTCCAGCTCCATATGTATACTTTAATGAACACAGTAGACATTTCTCAGGGGGCCACCATTTATGAATTTAAAACATGTGTCTGTGCTCATGACAGGAGGTCATGTCATTACCGACTTGCTTCAGCAAGATGTGTCAGACACATAGCACATGCCATTCTTAATGCAGAAGTTCAAACACATTCTCGCTTCAAAAATGGCTGTAACCTATTTTTCAGTCATCACTATACAGCCCTCAAAATCATAAGCTCATACTATAAGCTCAGTAAGCTGAGGTTTCAGTTTAGAAACAATTTTGCCTTCCGGAGAAAAGAAAATCAGTATGTGACGTTAGCAAAAGCAAATTCTGACACAAAACTAGCCCATGCCACAGCCTTCCCTAGGTTCCAGATTATTCCCATGCTTTCTGTAACTATAACCATGACAAATGTAAGAATTTAAGGAAATGCAACTTCATCTTTCTAACAGTGCCTCTGAAACTCATTTAATCCTTTAATGCCTTTACAGTTTTACGTGGCCCCACGCCGGCACTCTAAAAGGACTGTGATTCATATCACAGTGTCTGCACCGTAACTCCAGGCACTGTAACAACCTCACAACAGAAACAATACCGGACAAAGAGGAGGGCCTATCTGCAGACAGACAGGAGATAAAGGAGAGGGAAAATGTTGGCCTGTTGGCCCAGCACTCACATCCTCACACGTAGTGCTGAAACCATAATGGTCCCCACCATGTTTCTCCCACAGCCAGCAATTAAGCAGCATTTATTTCAATTCTGTCTAAAGTCTGGAATTCCAAAAGCGTTCCTCTTTTTTGGAAACTCTCTAGATGTTCATTTAGCAGGATACAGTGAAACATTACAACAGGTTAAAGAAAAGGAAAATGGATATCAGGTAGGACTTTCAAGAGGAAAAAATGCTAATAATACAACTGCTAGTAATAAAGTTATACCCTACTCTGCTTGGAGATCAGTGTAGTAGATCATTTGGATATGCGTCTATGCCTTCTGATGACTTTTATTAGGTACAACATAATATAATCTTCATTTTAAAGATGAAAACTTAGATGTGAAGTAAAGTAAGCTGGAGAGTCGCATAAATATTCAATGACAAAGCAAGAATCCAGGCACAGAACTGTAAATACTAATAGGACAAGAATAATACTAGTAGCAGCTGTATTACTATGGGACTGTTTCTTCTCAATATACTTTAATGCATTTCTAAGTGTCTTAAATATTTTAATCTAAGTTCATTTATTATTCATAACAGCCATACAGAATAGGTCCTATCATCCTCCTTACAGATGAGAAAACTCTGTACAGAGAGGTTAAACAGCTTATTCAAGGTGACAAAGAAAATAAGTAACGAAGTGGCTCTTGGACTTAGGCAGCCTGGTGCCTGCTTTCCTATATCATCCCTCTAAGGTCTAAAATAACAGACTGCAGTTCTACAGTCAATGAGTCACTCTGTAAATCTCTGAAACGTAAATTTGAGCTTCATAAAATTTCACTGAAATAAGAGAAAACTCACCTAACAAAATAATTTTTAAGTATTTTTGTGCAATATATTCTGTTTCTGAAATTCAGTCTCACTGATGTGAACAGGGAGGCTTTCTACTTTCCTAAAGAACTGAGAGACAGGTAATGAATAATTTTCTAATCAAACAAGAAGTATTATAGGATCCTGGAATGTTCCATGAGAATACCTGCCAAAGGAAACTTGAGAAACAATAATTATTAAGTATAGAATTAAAGAAACAAAAACTCTCTTACAAAGTTAAGCCTTTCAATTTCATTGACTTTCACTAAGAGTATCAATGACATCTAAAATCAAGTAGCAAGTGATCTGAAACTAGAAGGGGTGTGTGTATGTGTGTGTACGAAGCATAAAGGAGAAAGCAGAGGCAAACCTATCACCAAAGTAAAAGCCCAACACAAATATGCAAGATCTTATGATACATGTAGTATAACAGCTCTGACTAATGCTATTTACTCCGAACATTCATAACATATGAATCTGATAACAAAAAGCAAAGCACATTTCTCAATGTAGGAGAGTAGATGTGAGATAAAAAGACTACCAATAATCTCACGTAGAGCTACCTGAATGAAAAAACAACAAGATACCTTTTTCGTAGTGAGAGTTTTCATATTATTCCCTGGCCCAAGACTCTGATTCACGTAAAACCACAAAATAAAATCTCACATTGTAAGTTTTCAGATTTTTCATTTCAAAACTTATGTGTATAATTCTATTAAACAGAAATGGATAGTAGCTAGACTCAAGACATCTTGATTAATTGAATTTTCTAGTCTAGACAAGGAAAACAACAGCTTGTTTTTAGGACTACTATACCTACAAGAGAAGCAGCAATAACATGTAAAATAGATTTTAAAAAACACTTTGAAAGGAGATCTTTCTAACTCAAGCAATAATCTTGGTAGAGAGGTGGAGTCTGAACACAATAAACAAAGTTCAAAGCCTAATTTTACTAATTTTGCCTGTGAACTTCTGAAAGACTGCCAAAGAGACCTAAGTGAAAGGGGGAAAAAAATGTTTTAATGAAAAAACCCACCTCTGAGCCACTGAACGTAGGAGTGCTAGAGGGAAAAACTGAGACAGAAAGAAAACTTCAAAGAGATTCCATAATCGAAGATGCCTGACTCTTGACTGCCTCATCTCAGAGATTAAAGAAGATT
This sequence comes from Bos taurus, assembly GCF_002263795.3. NCBI lineage: Eukaryota > Metazoa > Chordata > Mammalia > Artiodactyla > Bovidae > Bos > Bos taurus. The sequence goes on from NC_037350.1 coordinate 37,398,571, forward strand.
TTTAAAGCTGTTCCATGGACTTAGAGATCAAACATTTATAAATGTTTATAATTTTACAAGTCCAAAATTCAAAGGTGGGCTCTAAGAATTAAGAGGAACATAGGCAGCTAGGAGGAAAGATGAGTTTTCTTGGGTGAGGGAGGGATGCTGAAGGTGACTTTGAAGAATATACTCTTTGGGTTGAAGAAAAGGAAGTAGCTTTGAAAAGCTCATTTTTCACCCAGGACATCTAAATGAACCACAACACACTGGGAAATGGGTACTAAGACACTGCCTCAGTTTATATTTACTCGATTTTAAAAAGCATTAAATTTATCAAGTATTTACATAGATCTACTCTGCAGCAATCCAAGATTATCATATTAACCTAGTTAGCACTCCTTTTTTACAATGAAAATCTTAACAATTCAGATTTGTAATTTTTGAAAGTTCATAGACAACTGATGAGTTTTATTGGCCAGGTTAGATTTCTACAGAACCCAATCCCATAATGAGAAGAGGAGGGAGGTAGAAAAAAAAACTGATCCCCATCAACAACAGCTTGGAGCAAATCAACCATGAGGAGGAATGGTCATTATCAGTATAGATGGAATCAAACAGACATTTCTCAAAATATTTTTATATGTCAATCTCATAATTATTAAATAATCCATACATCATTTAAATGCTAATACAAAGAGCTGAACTTAAACTTCACTACTTTACTCTATTTCCAATCAGTGAATATCACTGTATCACATACAGTGAGTTCCTGGAAGGAAGCAAGAACATCATATTTATCTTCTTTATCTCACTATGACCCAGCACAGAGTCCACCACACAACAGAACTTGTGTATTCATTTGAGTTGCCTAAATGTCACCATTGTTGAAAATGAGGTAAAAACAAAATATAAATTAAGTCACATTAATTTTCTCTCTCCTAAAATAAGACAATTTTCTATGAAGGCCTAATTCGAGTTTCAGTGTTCTATGAAGACAGTTCTAGTCCTGAATCTGAAGTCATTACTAATTCCTCTATAATGACAAGAAGCCTTCATTCATCAGTCAACAAGAGTATATCATCACCTTGACGCTAATCATTTACTTATTAACTAGTTACTGACTGCCAACAACTGCTCTAGGCTCTGGAGCTACAGACAGTCCTGCGACACAAGGCCCCCGCTCTCACAGCACTTACATTCTAGTGAGGAAGACACAGATCACAAACAAATAAGTCTATCAGCTGGTGATCGTTACTCAAAGGAAATACAGAAAATTAGAGACAGAGAGAGGGAAAGATGCTCTTTTGTATAGGGGAGTCATGGAAAGACTCTCTGGTGAGGCAACGTTTGAACAAAGTCTGAGATGTGAGACCAGAACAAGGAGATACCGGGAGGGAAAACAGTCCAGGCGAAGGGAAAGGAAGTGTGCGCACATGCTTGTGTCCCAGGAACAGCAAGAACATGAAGGTGACAGTGGCAGCAGATGGAGCCAGAGAAGTGAAAGGGTGCTCATCTGACACCTCACAAGTCATGATAAAAACTTTCGCTCTTACTCACATGCCTGTTTATAAATTCATTAAAATTAAATACAATTTAAAATTCAGGTTTTTGGTTACACTAGCCAATTTTCACGTGCTGAACAGCCACCGATGGTCAATGGGTACCATACTGCGTGCACGTATGCTCAGTTGTGTCCCACTCTTTGTGACCCTATGGACTGTAGCCTGCCAGGCTCCTCTGTCCATGGGATTATCCCAGCAAGAATCCTGGAGTGGGTGGCCATTTCCTCCTCCAGAGGATCTTCCCAACCCAGGGATCGAACCCACATCTCTTGTACTGGCAGGCAGATTCTTTACCATTGAGCCATCTGGGAGGCCCCAGGTACCACATTAGACAATGTAAAATAGAACATTTCCACCACTTAGAAAGTTTTATTGGACAGTGCTGTGATTTTTGAGCTGAACAGTGAAAGATGGTATTCAAAGAATCTCTGACTGCTGGGTGGAAAACAGATTGTAGGAGTAAAAGCAAGGAAATAAGTCAGGCAACTATTACAATCTAGGCAACGAGATGCCGCTGACTTGGTGTAAGATGGCAGCCTCAGTGTGGGAGATAGAACTAGCGGGACTCTGGATGTCAGGACAGAGCCGCCAGCATCTGCTGACAGACTCAGTGTGAGCTATGAAAACCAGAGGCATCATCCTTGACTCCAGAATTTTGCGCGTCTTCAACTGAAAGGTGGACTCCTCTTATTAAGACAATGGAGGAAGAGATTTGTCGGAGAGATCAGGAGTTTTAGACATGTTAAACAGACAGGCCTATTAAAGATCCACAATCAAACAATACATAACCAGAGAGTTTAGGGCCCAAAGGAGAGATTAAATTCAGAAATATATATTTGAGAAGTGCCAGCATATAGAGATTCTTTAAAAGCTGTGGAGCTCTATAAAATTCCAAATCAGTGAGTATAGGTAAGAAAACAAAGAAGTACCTTGGAGACCCTCCAACATTTAGATACCATATCATAATAATGAGGAGGAATAACAAATATGACTGAAGGAGCAGCCGGTGAAATGGGAAGAGAACCAGTAACCAAGAGGGAGTGGTGTCCAGGAAGTCCAGTGAGTGTATTTCGAGAACGAAAGAGCTATGACAAATGCAAACAGATAAAGACTAAGAGGACAAAGACGTACTGACTGCATTTGGTCACTGGTGAACTTGACAAGAGCATTTTATAAAGGGGTGCGACTGGAGTAAGCTGGGAGCAGAAGGGGAAGCAGTAGGTATAAACAACGGCTTACAAGGAGTTTTTGCCACCTACAAAAAGACATGGAACAGTTGGAGAGAAATATGGTGCCAAGGAAGGACATTATTTTAAGATGACAATGTTTGATGACAGGAATAATCCAATAAAGGGGGGAAAGGGTTCAATAGAGGAAGGAGAAAAACAGCAGGAACGTCCTTGAGCAGATGAGAGGAGGTGAATTCACAATGATAAAGCTGGCCTCAGTTCAGTTTAGTTCAGTCGCTCAGTCGTGTCTGACTATTTGCATCCCCACGGACTGCAGTACGCCAGGTTTCCCTGTCCATCACCAACTCCTGGAGCTTACTCAAACTCATGTTCATTGAGTCGGTAATGCCATCCAATCATCTCATCAGAAGGGTGCATAGACCATTCATCAAGGGCCATGGAGGGGCCAGGGTAGGTTGGTGAAATAAATTCATGAAGACAGGAGGATTTGGTATTGGGAACATGTGACTATTCTCTTCTGATGGTTCTAAACAGTTATGTGCCTCATTAGACATTGCTTTTCAAAGGAATCAACTGTGGTTTATTTATCATTGTATTCCTAACACTGGCAAGCTGGCATGCATTAAATTATTCAAGAGTTCTATCCAACAAACATATTCTTGGAACCACCTGACTACACAGGGACCTCAGCTTAAGCCCTGACTTGTGCAGGACTTACCAATCCATTCTGTAGGAAGAACACTCAACATTACACAGAAGAAAAGGTGTCACAGTCATCACCAACCACAGCTTGCCGCCTTGCCCTCCAGACACAGCACTGCTACTCCAGGATGCGGTGGGAGGATTATACACATATCCAGCTTCCATGTGCAGAAAGTGTCTCCTGCCTGTAATCCCCAAATAGCAACTACCTACTTTTATTTTGACTGATGCTCCCCATCAGACAGTGGTCTGTTTACTCAGGACAGACCAAGTGGTTCTACTTTCTTAGACTATAACTAAGTCTCTTTGTCTTTAAGCATACCATACATAGTGCCTTTCTCATTGTGATCAAACCCAGCTCCTGTGTGGTCTTTCCCTTCCTAGCCTCCCAAACTTGCAAACACTACAGACCCCTGTTTACAATGAGCTTTCAGAAATTATACAACATTTGAACAATATTAGAAATTAACTATATAAAATGTAATTCAATTTCCTGAGCCCTTTTCTAAGAGTAAGTGCACTGAAAACAAATCAGATGTTAAATAGGAGTAATAACATTAAAAAAAAAAAAAAGCAATCACCATTACTGATGTTCATTAAAGGGGCAAAGTCATATCCCTCTCATCTGGACTACATCTAGCTTGCTTCCTATACTTGCTTTCCTAGCATAACGCAGTATTTTTCTAACCAAATAAATGTAGGCTTATTAAATCTGTTAAAACTTGACAAAGATAAAATAATATCCTCAGTCTTTTAAAAATTTTGTAAGTAGTTCAAATTGTTGAGAGGAATCATTCTCTGCAATAAGCATGCTGAAACTAATGGGGGGACGCTTTGACTAACAAAAGTGTCTGATTAGATAAGATAATGCAATACGTCTATTATATCTAGTGTAACAATACCATTCACTATAGCTAAGACTCTTAGCATTTCCATTATAAAAAACCTGTTTTTCAACTCTACCACCTGCCATCCATTAAAATAATTTTCTTTTTCTCCTACAGCACTCAAGTGTTGATCCTGGAAACATTCTACCACCACTCCCACTAAATGTTTTTGTTCTTTAGATTATCATGCAAATATTTTAAAAGCGTATTTTGTCTTTCTGTACTGCACAGGTCTGAATTCAAATATTAAAGTTCTGGTGTGCAAGGATGGATCACAGGAACGTTCATTCCAGAAATATATCAACATGTACTAGAGGTCAAGTTGGTAGAATCTTAGCCAATAGAACATTATTCTAATGCCCCAAATAAGAGTTACAGGTATTTATGATCCTGAAGACATCAATAGTGATAAACGGTTCTTCACCTGATGAGGGGAAAAAATCTAACAAGATAATATGAAACCAAAAAACATAAAGATCAGGTAAAAAGAACTAAATTCATGGCAAGGCAAAGCAAGTATGCAATGGTGACAGTACAGTAAGAAAAAAGTGGGCTAAAATATAGCTATCCACTCTCTCTACTAGGTGTTAGATAGCTATTAAAAAAAAAATGCCCAAATGCAAAGGTATGGTTTATTTTTCCTAGAACAATTATCCCTCAGAAGAGAAAACTGTTTCATATTCCTATTCAGTCCATATCAAGTCTTTCTTTTTTACCGCGGCTCTTACTCTCTCCATCCCCTTATTGTGAGTTACAGTATCACTTCAAGTAGACATTACCCCAAGTAACAGGATCCCTGGAAGCCTAGGGAAGTCGCCTGAATCAGTCACCTGAACCGGTCAGAAGGGCTGTAAAGGATTTAAGCCTGATTTAACTCCTAAGGATATAACCTGATACTGGCAAGTATTTGATTTCACTGTAAACAAGTCCTTCAAAGACAAATTTTTACAAAGCATTATAATAAGTGGTTACACTTTAGAGATCAACATATATGCTTCTCCAAGAGGAAAGACAAAACCAACTGTCCTTTAATTATGAGAACGGGCACCACAGAGAAAATTTCCAGGGACCTCAAAGACTCAAAATATGTTGGATTTCAAACAAGTCAAATGGAAGTAAAGTCAAACTGTCAGACAATTCAAAGTGATTTAAGGAGAGAGAAAAAACCCTTATGTTCATGATGCCCTGGAAGTGTTTAAATTGCTTCATGAAAAGCCAGGGGAGGAAAGCAACATTTAAAAACTACTTCATACGATGCAACTTTAAAGCACACATGTATAACTTGATATAAGGATATGTGACAATTTCATCTGCATTCCTAAACTTTATATATTCCAGTTAGTCGTAACACTTTACTTAACCTACTCACTGGGAAAACAAGGGCATCACTTTATATCGAAATCATACATATTTGCCACCTGCAAAAATTGAAAAAAATAAGGACAAAGACCCAATCTTTTCATTTTTAAAATCATTTCCCTCAACCCGCAGCAGTATATCTCACAGATTCGTTCAATAGCTAAGCAACATGTTAAAACTGACTTCACATAAATGAAAAGGTTAATATAAAATGTCTTGTGAAAGAAATAGCATTTTATGCATTACATACATGAATTAGAAAATTGCAGTGTGTCTACATTTGAATATATATTCATACAATTTATACATCTGTAAGCACATTTTTTTTCCCCTAAAAAAAGGAGTTGGGGATACAGTGCTAGGCTTTTCAAACCCAGGTTCTGCAAGACAGCTTTGTTCTATTTTCCCAGAAAGATTTAGTATTACTTTTTGGAAAACCATGCATTAACATTCAGAGTAACGCCTGCTGTTGCTGCTGCTGCTGCTGCTAAGTCGCTTCAGTCATGTCTGACTCTGTGCGACCCCATAGGTGGCAGCCCACCAGGCTCCCCTATCCCTGGGATTCTCCAGGCAAGAACACTGGAGTGGGTTGCCATTTCCTTCTCCAATGCATGAAAGTGAAAAGTGAAAGTGAAGTCGCTCAGTCGTGTCTGACCCTCAGCGACCCCATGGACTGCAGCCCACCAGGCTCCTCCGTCCATGGGATTTTCCAGGCAAGAGTACTGGAGTGGGTGCCATTGCCTTCTCCGCAGAGTAATGCCTCCTGCTAAGTTGCTTCAGTCGTGTCCGACTCTGTGCAGCCCCACAGACAGCAGCCCACCAGGCTCCCCTGTCCCTGGGATTCTCCAGGCAAGAACACTAGAGTGGGTTGCCATTTCCTTCTCCAATGAGTGAAAGTGAAGTCGCTCAGTCGTGTTCGACTCCTATCAACCCCATGGACTGCAGCCCACCAGGCCCCTCTGTCCACAGGATTTTCCAGGCAAGAGTACTGGAGTGGGGTGCCATTGCCTTCTCCGCAGAGTAATGCCTAGCATACAGTAAAAGCTAAGTACGTTTTCGATATTACCATGAATAGCTAAACCAAAACTAGGGTGCTAAAGGTTGTTTACTGACTTGTACTTTACTGAAAAAGGCAAAACCTGCCTTTTTCATGATATTTAGTATAAATCATAAGTAAAATAATACCCAAACTGGAGACTGTACTTCAAGACCACCGCAGGCACTTCGCACTGGCTGTAATCTGCTCAGTTCTGAAGGAGCTACAGCAGCCACCATTACTAACTGTTACACTACATGGGTCACTTTAATACCTACATTTCATTAATGTAGGAACAGCATTAAAGGAATAAGGAAGAGCATTAAAAATGAGGGTTAATGAAATTTGTGATAAATTAATAATTTATTATGTATAGAATTGTTCTTCAAAATTTTACCCATACTCTAACAAAAGGAATTTATGTTTGGTTTGCCCAAAACATTAACACCTTTCAACTTTTAAAAAAGGATGAATGTTTTGTAAGAATGGAAGATAAGGTTTCATCTCTGAACCCCCCACAACACAAACCTCAGTATCTTTTACACAGTTAAGTACACACTGCACAGCTACAATGAAAACAACTCCTAAGAATTTCAAGAATTGTAAGTTGGCCTGTTTACCAAACCAAACACAGGCAGTATATCTCATGAGTCAGTATATGGATAAAATATTCTTTTACAAAAGAATTGTGAATTTGAAATAATCTCTACCAGAAAGGATATATGGTATATTTGTTAAGATACAAATGTGAGATAACCTTTTATCCCCAAATAACAGTACAGTGAAATGTAAGTATGACTTTGAAAAATGAAAAATGTGTATTATAATAACCCCATTCCAGGTTTCCACAAAGTCCGAAGATCCAAGTTAGTAGGAAGCGAAGAAATGATCTACAGCATTAAGGTGCTACTAAGGTTCTGAAGGCTGTGCTGCAAAAACACCTGGGCTTCTCTTGCAAAAATTAATAATGTATTTTAAGATGAAAAAAATTAGAGAGAGAAAAAAATGTCAGTGAAGCCAACCTAACCATGAGTTGAAGAAGAGATACAAGAGTTACAGCACAGTGAAAAAGGGAAAGTACTATCCTGAATGCTTGAACCCACAGCTAAGAAAGGTGACAGCCATGAACAGTCTCTGTTACAACCTGCAGAGGGGAGACAGACAATAAATAATTAAGGGATTTCATCTTTAAAGACCAAACAGGAGTAAAAAGTAACTGCTCCATAAGTGACAAGGGGGCGAAAGTAACACTGAGGGCCTGAGTCCAGGGAAGAAATCTGTGCCGGGCTGGACCCGAGTGACAACAGCGCCCCCTTGACATGGCCAATGGATGGGTGCTGAGGTCCTCCCACATTCACGATCATCACAAGACAGGCGGGAACCTCTGCTGGGCTCACTAACCGAAGGACTAGATATTATAATCCCGCCTCCTGACAGCTAATTCCTACAACGACAAAACTGATAGTATTCTCATAACTAACTACCAAATGTCATAGACTTTGTGGGTGCTTGAAAATAATTGACACCCTGAAGGCTAAGTTCACAAATGTCAAGGACCTAGTGCAGATGTGTCCAATCCTTCAGAGCACAAGACCCCATGTGGTGGTATACTACTTTCAACTGCCAATGACTGAGAAAACACACACATACATTTATTCAGAGACCTTCCCTACAACGAATCTTCTGAGTCTCTCACCCACAGGGTGTACAGACAAATAGCTGAGAAGTATCAATCCTCTGTGCATAAAGGCTTAAAGAGGCACTATTTCATGGACTACACAAGTCTTAATTTAAGTTCCAATCACTACCTCTGTATAAATATTATCAATCCTCCCTAACCCAAGACTCGGCCAGTATCACCACCAAGGTCAAGCAAAAGGAAGAAGCTGGTTGGGGGACTGTGGCTTATACTTTAGTGACTAAAAGCAGTGTGGGTTCTGAAACCAGCCGGCCAGGGTAGGAATCCCAGCTCACCGTTATGACTCACATGACTTTGGTCCAGGCTTTTAGCCTCTCAGCGTTTCAGCAGCCTCACATGCAAAACAGGAATGAAGAAGAAAAAGTTCCCACTTCGCACACTTGTGAGAATACATGTAAAGCAGTTAGGTCAGCGTCTGGCACACGGCAGGCATTACGTAAGTGCAAGCAAAACAAAACCGACATGAAAACTCAAAGCTGGACTGAAAATCCTCAACAAAAAGAAGGGCACTGTGTTATTACAAGCACCTTTAAAAAGTCTTAACACAACAACTTTTCACAGATACAAAGGCTATCTCCTTGCATCCATGTCAGGGGAATCTAAACCGAGCTACCGCACGGCTTTCTTTCCTACCCAGTGCCACTCTTCCATTGCCCTTTTATGCTCCTGCTCTTGGTTCGTCTTTTAGGTCATCAACACCTGCCATAAACATTGCTTGGTCCTGAGGAAAACAATTAGAATTTTACAACACAAGACAGTCCTTCATCAGATGTCAAGACTTCCATCAAATAGGTCTGCCACAGAGGACTAAATAAACACACAACCACAGAACTCAACTAAATAAGATAATGTGTGCAAAGAACTTAGCATAAGGGCTGGCACTCCATCAATGTGAGTTGTAGTCATTAATTCTATTAACAATGCTCCTGAAAAAGCATTGCTCAATCTCTCGGCTTCAGGTAAAAATGAAATTTTATCTGGTTGTGAGTGTACACATTTTGTTATCAGAAGCAAATATAATTTGTATATGCAAAAATATGAATTTCAGAAACATTGAGTAAAAGAAGCCACACACAAAAGGGTACATATCATATGATTTTGTTTATATGTCTCCCAAGAACAAGCAGAGATATCAGAAACTGGCTGCTACAGATGGGAAGGAAAAGGGAGGATGGATGGGAAAGAAGCACAACAAAATTTTCTGGGATGATGGAAATGGTCTCCATCTTCTTTGGGTGGTTGGACCATGGATACACAAAATGGGAATTATTCATCGAACTGAACACTTAAGACCTGTATATTTTATTGGACATAAATTATACCTGAATTTTTTACTAAAAAGCAAATACCTCTTTGTAATTGAGAGTTAGGGAAGTTATATAGGTGATTTAGGAGAAGGAAAACTAAAAGAATTGTGAAATTTAGGGTCAAAACTTAACGAGTTATGGTCCACGAAGAACAAATATATGCATCTGTGCTTTCTAGTAACAGCACACCTCCTATTTATATCCACCTCATCCATCTCCTATTGTCTCTCTCAGTTCTGATCACTGGCTCATTCTTCCACTCAACGCAGAGTTTGCTGTCTCTGCTTACACCACGATGCTAACAGAGTTAACAGAAAGAAAGACTATGAATACTCAATCAAAACAGCAACGTTTTTATTAAATAGGCAAGCAGCTGTGTGAGCAGAGACTTGTAAATGCATCTGTTCCACAGGATTTTATGTTTAATTCAATTTGTTCAAATCAGAGCAGCAAAGCCCTATAACTATGGCCTAGACAAGGAAATAGTTTGCAGAACAGAACAGAATCCTACATTAAAATGGTGTTTGTGAGGAAAGAATTGCACCTATTCATTCATTCGTTCACTCAACAAGCACTTACTGAGCACCTATTCCATCCCGGTCATTGTGTGCTTGCTGGGAATACAAAGGTGAGCCCCAGTCGGGCAGAGCTGACAGACATCTGAACAGATGGTCATAATATATTGGGTTCAGAGGCCTGGAGTATAGTACTCTGAAAGCACAGAGGAGGGGGAAGATTTCCTTTGAAGGCTGGAGCTTTTCTGAAGAAAATACGCAGAAAGAGAATGAAAAATAGACTCCCACCTAATCTCTACCCTATACGTAAGGGAGCTGCAACTGTATAGACAGCATTTGTTTCTAAATCGGGTTGGGAGTACATGGCTGTTCTGTGCCTTATTCTTTTAACTCTTTTTCTCTGTCGAGTATTTTGTAATGAAAAAAATTTAATGCAATCCGCCAAGTAGTGCCTGTAGACTTTGAAAACGTTCCCCACCAGCAGCTGCTTATCCCACGACAGACAACTTAGAGATGCCAGGGTTAGCTAGTCAGATGTGGAAGTGAATGGGAGAGGAGACAGGCTAAGATTTCTCTAGTGACGGCTGTGTGTTAGGCCTGGGGTGTAGGACATATTCCAACTTCATTTTATATATCCACAGAAAAAAAAAAAGTGGGAGTATATATACCTGCCATAGGAAAAAAAATAGTTTATCATAAACAACTAACTCCATTCATTGTGATCTCTATTCTGTAAGCAAATGTTTACTGAACACTTGCTAACATTCACCCAGAGAAAAACAAGCTCCTGCCTCCTAAGTGCCTGCCATCCAATAGGAGGGACAGTCAGGGGTGCCAGCTGCGGGAATACAGCAGATAGACTCTACAGTAAGGACTGGAGAAGACACAGCACAAGTCTGCAACAGGGGGTTCGTAATGATTCAGTAATGATTCAACACTCATTATCCTCCTATTCCATAAACAAGTGGTAATCACATCATCTCACTAGCTCCTCCCATCAGGGGAAAAAAAAACTGACAAAATTCTGGAACTCACTGTGAAGTTCAAGGTGCTACTCTCTTGCTGAGACAATACTGCCTTAAGCCGAAATGACGGATGAGAATGTGCTAGATTGAGCCTTTAAGCAAAGGTAGACTTTTCTTGACTGGAGTGACTAATATGTTTACATGGATAATACAACTCAGTTACTTTTTCTTCTTTTGCTGTTCTCATAGACACTAAATGACCAGTCTCAAGTTAGTTTTTTAGAAACTTCATTTTTCCATTCTAAAAAAAAAAAATGTTTGATTCAAAATAAAGTCAACCATACACACACACACACCACGTATGTATAACAAAGTAAATTTAAAGTACTTTTGAGATTAATTTTTTAAAATGACTTTCCTCTCCTTCCTCCAACCCTTCTGTAATCCAATATGCTCTAAGAATAATGCCACTGCTTACACACCTCCTTCTTCCTGCACTTGAGAGTTTAAAGGTAAGGGACAAGACAGATTTGCGATGTTTTGATAGTGTGTTGCCATGGAAATGACTGGCTTATTCCTTATGAAGCACCATGACTTCATGGCAAATGAGAAAGGAATAGGATGATTTCTGATGATTCAACTCAGAGAAAAATTAACAGCTAGGGGGAAAAAAAAAAACCAAAAACTGAACAGACAACCTGGAAAATACTGCAATGTCAAGAGTTATAGTGAAATATTTCCAAAGAACTTATACAAGCCTGACCTCCAAAACAGGAACTCTGTAATCAAAAAGGAAGATATAATATTAACGTGAAGATAAGCCATTCAAATAACATGGACCTGTGGTTTCTAAATAAATACATTACACCCTCAATCCCAATAGACTATGAGCAAAATCCTATGACTTTCTATGGATACATTATAAAATTAAACCCACACCATACTTTTCCCTTCCTAAAAGCAGTCTGCTTTTTTTTTTCTTTCTTTCTTTCTTTTTTTTTTTTTTGCTGCCCCTGTTTATACAGCTTATCCCTTATCACACTGACAAGACTGGGAACCACAGCAGATGGTCCCCTCAGACATAATTCTAACAGGTTTTTTGTGCAAACAAAAGATAAAGAAGGCTACAGCAATGATTTACTGATATCTAAAGTTGAAAACTGACAAAACACAAACTGCTTTTTTCTTACTGTTTGAACTGTTTATCCTTTAAACTTCTAAGATAGATACGGCCAAAATTAAATATGATTTCAAGCTACAAAACCAAATACCCAGTTTTAACAGCCATTAAGGCTTGTCTTTTGAATCACCAAAATGTCCTAAATCACATTTTTTAAAAACACTATTTACCCTTCCTTTTGTACTGGCAAAAGGGGAAAATATTTGTAAGTTTCTGACTTATAAATTCAACTTAGTTGCTAGCTGTGAAATAAACTACTCATCTGGATTTTTCTTAAGCAAGGAAAATGCATTTGAATTGAAAACTCCAAAATGTTTTCCCCAAGTAGAGTTAAGAATGAATTAACTGAATCAATTCTGGAATCTTGGTTGTAGAACTAAAGTCTGTTCTATTTCAAAATAATCTACCTAGTGAATATAACACAAAACCAAATGAAAAACGTCCTCCAAATTACTCATCCTTCAAGATTAAAGAGTGTTTACGTACCATAAACAGAAGCTCCCTCATGACAATCTAATTGCAAAGAGCACTGTTTTTATGGTATACCTGAAAATCTAGCAAGAGCCACAAACAATAATATATAATGAAACTGACAAGCATCTGAAATAAACTACCCAGACATCAAGCAAAAATACACCAGACAGACCCACAGGGCTCTTGTAATGTAGGTCATGACTGTCAGACCATGGCGAAAACATGGTGACCCTTGATAAAAATTAACCTTGATTATATGTAATCATGCACATATTTTGCTCTCAGTAACCAGCCCTCTGAATTAAGTCCATAAAGCTGCAAGAGGTGGATATCGGAGTTTGTTGTGAACTACTTTTCACCAAAGAAAATATCTGCCTCATCATCTGTCGATGGAAGTATAAGGTAGCTTCCAACAAAATAGTCCAAGACTTCCGTGGCCTTCATACCTCTTACTTCTGAGAGATCTTACTACTTCAACAAAATGCACTTCCTCTATAATGTGTTTGTACAGATGTCTAACCCTCCATAAAAACCTACATGTACATATATTCCAGCTATACTCATCCTTTCTAGAGGTAGAATATGGCTGAGTTGTTTTTTTTTTTTTTTTGTAGAAAATTATAAAATAAGCAAATAAAAAGTCAGATCAGGACTAACAGGCCTGATCATATAATCTTATACAGTCTCTTTTTTGTAGAAGTCACTCACAAAGTCTCTGACTGGGAAAGAGGCGGTGCTAAAATACTGACTTCTCAATGAATCCAAACTCAGATACAAAACCTCTTATAAAACCTTACAGAGGGACAAAAATTCCTCATGCAGCAGAACAAAAAGATATAAGCATGTTCATATGGTATAAGACAATTTATCCACAGCTAGTTTTAACTCAGGTAGTGACAGCCTAATACTCATCAAGCCAGTGCTATAAATCTGAACCCAGTATAAGCCAGCTAGTCACATTGCCTTCCACAGCCACAAAGCAGATGTTTAATTCTGCCAGCCAGCCGTCACACACGAGAACTGAAAACAGGCCCCAGTGAAAGACTGTGCTTGAATCAGGGCAGATCCATGATCACTGGAAGAGCAGTGGGTCACAAAGGTCAAAGGTCAGGTCTGTAGGGCACACATCACTCACAGGAAACAATAGGTGTTCTCTGTACAGTGATTCCAAGTCTGAACTAAACCCACTGGATCATGGGTAAATGTACATAATTTTCTGATGGAGGAATATCCAAGATCCAGGACACTAAAACTGTACTAAAAAAGCGTAGTCTAACAGCTGTTATTTGATGATCTATACCCTAAACTAAATGATTTATTTCTGAACAGAAAATTCTGTAAGACAGAGCAGAAACCTAATTTTGATATTTGCAGCAAAAGTATGCCATTTATTACAACTCTAAGACAAAATAAAAAGCATGAGGCTGATTCTAAGAAATAGAATTTAAAACAAATGCAGTGTATTTTCTTTAAACACATATTAGGTTCACTTCCATCTGCCATCTTTCTAAAGGATGAAAAGCTCGCTAACTGAAATATGTTTGCTAATAAATATAACTTGAGATTCTTCTTTGAAATTAAACTGTAAAAGTGTTATGAAAACTGTCTTGTTTGCAGACGGCGCCAGTCACATACTATTTCCATTATGGTCACTACGTGTGCTTATGTGTGTCTTATTTTACCTTGCTTGTCAGTGTGTTACTTATGTATTAAGAATGTGTGTATAGTAAATGTGTATATATGGTCACATATGTATATACACACACGTTTTGTTACTTGTGTGTAAATACGTATACACATATTCTTAATACATAAGCAGCAAACAGTGACAAGCAAGGTAAAATAAGAATACTGTATTCCACAATGGAAAGTTTCCATCTGAAAAGGCAGATCGAACATACTTTTTTAAAAAGGCAAACAGGAAATGTGTAACAATGAGTTGCACAACGTGGTCCTTAAAATCCTGAACTCACTAAATGTCATCATATTAGTAGGAGACTGGCTACAGGCTAATTTAATACTTAAATGTTAATATAATTTTCCCATTACTACATCTGCCATGAATGTTTTTTTAACCAATATAAGCAAGGTTAGAAAATGGTACGTAAGGAAGAAGAGAAAAATCCTCCAGCAATATCCTTATTACATAAACGTTTGCTAGATATTACTATACTTTCAAAAATGTGTTATTTGAGCAGAAATAAAGGAAGGAACTAGCTTAGTTTAAAAAAAAAATAAATAAATAACTGAAATTAGACTACTTGTCTTGCCAGAAATATCTTTTAAAAATAGTGTAATTTTATTTAAAACATGCGAAGACTAAATCCTAAAATAATTAATTTCTTTAGCCACCTCAAGACGAGTCACAAAAAATAGCAGTGGATAAATCTTGTTACAAATACTGCAATGTGGACCCATACATATGATAAATAAAGTATAAGAAAGCACTCAGCATTTCTATGTAAACTGCTTCTGAAGGATTATTATGGAATGCACACACTGGCTGAACTTAAAGTGTTCACATTTTAAACATTAATTTACTTTGACTATGTGCATGTCAAAATGAAAGATTGCTGTCTGGATCCAGACATGCCATATTAATATTGAACACAGGCATTCACTTCAGGTCAGTAGTCACTCCAAGTCGACTTCAGCAGGTGGTAAAAGTAATGTACTCATTAAAATGTATGTGTTACAGGGTTATCTCCCCAAAACAGCTCTCAAATAGAGGGAGCCTTGAAACTGAAGCATTAGATATGCTAGAACCAACCTCTAATTGTCACAAGTCTGGAGAAAATTGAACTTACTCTCGTTCCCTAATAACCAATAAATTTAGCAGCCTTCGTCAGTATCTCAGGAAAAGCCAGAGTTTTAAATTCTGTGAAGCTAACTTGGTTGCCTTCAAGAGAGTAAAATGCTCTTGAACCAATCTACACAGACTAGAGGATCACTTCAGATGCAGAAGCCAAATATAGGAGTTTCCTTCATTTTGGATGCCTCAGTGTATTTCTTAATTAAGTAAAAATTTACTCCATTCATTTCAATTAACTCTATTCAAATTGTTTCCCCCTTTTCTGAGACAAATTCAGTTCTCCAACTAAAGGCATAAAGCTCAAGATATTAGAGCTGATTCGAACCAAGGAGATCCACCCACTCCTCTGCCACCCCAAAAAATTACATCTGACCTTAGGCATGAGTAAATATACCAAAAACTCACTTCTTAAACTACTTTTCAACACCAGGGATAAATCTATCCCATTTATAACTGGCACACCAAAACTCAAACAAGATCATTCTCTAGCAATCTTTCAGTTCTCTCACTCCTAAGTCACCCCATCATTTCCACTAGCAGATAACTCACTTCATTTTAATAACCTTTTAAATATATACAAACTATGTTCTTTACAAGTTGTCCCCCCACCAAAAAAAACACTGATCCATTCTGTACATAAATAAACAGGGTCTCCAAATTTGTAACTCATCACCTCACATTGCTTCATTTCTTCATTATCCACCCAAGTACGAGATAAGCGAAGAACGGGGAGAAAGACAGGTCAGCAGAGACAGGAGAAATAGAAGCCTTCTTACAAGGAAGAGACTGTATCAGTCTTGTTCACTGATGAATACACAGCACCATAGGCACATGATGAATATCTAATGAATAAATGAATTTATAAAGAACCAGAGAACACTGGAGTTCAACTCACTCATTTTAGATATAAGTATACTGAAACCCAAAAAGATTAAATGGCTTGGCTAAGATGACATGGCAAGTTGGTCAGCCTTGCAGAGTTTAACACACTAGATGCTGCTTTAACATCGAGTTTTTTCTTGTTCTACCACCTTTAATACTTATTCTTTACTCAATATAAATCTTTCTAGAGATTAAGAAATACAGATGCAATGTAGACCCTCCCCAATCAGGGGGCTAATGTTTCTAAAGATTCCCATAGCAGGAGAATAATAAATTTGGAAGAAATTTAAGATCTAACTGGAAGACAGGACAGGGAGACCAAAGGTAGAAAAAGAACCCACAGAAGCCCCTATCAATATCTGTAAAATTTACTACAATCTAATGAAGATATCACACTAAAAGAAAAGAATAGTGACATTTAACTTTTAGTTCAAAATGACAAAGACTGTACTTTTCAGGTTCTCTACCAGACCACCTGATCTGCCTCTTGAGAAATTTGTATGCAGGTCAGGAAGCAACAGTTAGAACTGGACATGGAACAACAGACTGGTTCCAAACAGGAAAAGGAGTACGTCAAGGCTGTATATTGTCACCCTGCTTATTTAACTTCTATGCAGAGTACATCATGAGAAACGCTGGGCTGGAGGAAGCACAAGCTGGAATCAAGATTGCCAGGAGAAATCTCAATAACCTCAGATATGCAGATGACACCACCCTTATGGCAGAAAGTAAAAAGGAACTAAAGAGCCTCTTGATGAAAGTGAAAGGAGAGTGAAAAAGTTGGCTTAAAGCTCAACATTCAGAAAACTAAGACCATGGCATCTGGTCCCATCACTTCATGGGAAATAGATGGGGAAACAGTGGAAACAGTGTCAGACTTTATTTTTGGGGGGCTCCAAAATCACTGCAGATGGTGACTGCAGCCATGAAATTAAAAGACTCTTACTCCTTGGAAGGAAAGTTATGACCAACCTAGATAGCATATTCAAAAGCAGAGACATTACTTTGCCAACAAAGGTTCATCTAGTCAAGGCTATGGTTTTTCCTGTGGTCACGTATGGATGTGAGAGTTGGACTGTGAAGAAGGCTGAGCGCCGAAGAATTGATGCTTTGAACTGTGGTGTTGGAGAAGACTCTTGAGAGTCCGTTGGACTGCAAGGAGATCCAACCAGTTCACTCTGAAAGAGATCAGCCCTGGGATTTCTTTGGAAGGAATGATGCTAAAGCTGAAACTCCAGTACTTTGGCCACCTCATGCGAAGAGTTGACTCATTGGAAAAGATCTGATGCTGGGAGGGATTGGGGGCAGGAGGAGAAGGGGACGACAGAGGATGAGATGGCTGGATGGCATCACTGACTCAATGGACGTGAGTCTGGGTGAACTCCAGGAGTTGGTGATGGACAGGGAGGCCTGGTGTGCTGTGATTCATGGGGTCGCAAAGAGTTGGACACGACTGAGCAACTGAACTGAACTGAACCTCCCCTGCTTCCGAGGAAATTCAGGATTTCCTTTCTATAGTTTAATTCAAATATGAGTAAACTTCTTTTGACTTGCAGCAGATAAAATGCATACTCAAGATGTATCCAAACATTTACAAGTCCAATAGATTCTTTCTGGGAATTCCAACAGATTCCCGTTTGCAGGGAGGGGTCCCAAGAGGTCCCAGGGACCCTCCAGCACATCCCTCAGCTTCGTCCCATCTCTCAGATAAAAGATGATAAGCACTAGGGCCCCAAACTATCTCTCTCTTCCAGGGTGAAAGGTTAAGTCTCTACAAACGATCTAGGAGCCATTTTTCTTCCTTTTTAATCACTAACCCTCAGTGTCCTCTTTTCTAAATTATCTTTAAAAGGGGTGATTTAAATATACCTGAGGAAACAAATTCTAACGATCCTGAAGGATTATAAAAAGTAAGTATAATCTACAGGAACGTCACACAATGTAAAAACCATACTGGGAGTGGGGGCAAGCATTCAAACTTAGCAGCTAGTTTCATACTCCGATAAAGGATTTTTCCATCCTCTATAACACCTTTAGGTTTACAAAGCAAACCACCAGAATTAAGCATTCTAGTGGCTGCCAGTCAATGCTAATTAGCACAACATGCTTAGATTTCTCAGGTGCTCCATAACCTACACCATGATGAAATCTAACTCGCCCCAGATGTTCTTGACCAAAGTAAAAGCATGTCTTTGGCAGGTGGCAGAAGAAATGATGAGTCAGGAAGAAATACTCAGCACTGGCCAGATGCCTTAAGGTATCACCAGTAGGAACAGGAAAATTAAAAGAACCAATTGAGGAAACTAACAAAGAACAATGTGTCTATTCTGTTCAGTCATTTCAGGCAGGAAATCTATGCTTAAGGTCCCCATGAATCACAGCATTTGTAATGCACCAAGAAGGCCCCTTACTATGGTCAGGCTCATTAAATGGTCTCAAAAACTTAAGACTACTTGACCTAAAAAAAATGCTAAATTTAATTCTTTCAGGTGGTTAAGAAACCATCGGTGGTTTACACCTAATAGTAAAAGAAAGGGCAACGAAAATGAGAAACCACCTCTGTACTTCATGGTATCACTAGGTAAATTTGACCCATTTCTCATGAATGACATGAATATTGATATAAATTCATTCAACAAACATGAACTGAGTGTTTATTATAGGCCAAATATGGTAACTGGTACCAAGAATACAAGAAACAAGGGCTATCTCTGTACTCAAGTTCAGTTTTATAAGAGAAAGACATGTAAACAAATAACTCTAGAAGCTAATGAGTGCTATAAGCAGAGATAAAGATGATCTTGGTGGTAATAGTGTGTTAAGGAAAAAGCCTGATTTGGAGGTGTGGTGAGGGAGACGGGATGAGGAGGAATGGAATTAGAAGGATTTCACACCTGGTACTTAACCTGAAGCTTTACCTCTTTCAAAGTGAGACAAAGAAAGTGAAAAAACATGATCTGTCCACTCGCCCCTCATATTTCTGCATCAAAATGTGTTATTTCACAAATGAGAATTAAAAAGTAAAAAAAAGATATGTGCATATGTGTAATGAAACTAACGCTAAGTGCCTGTGTTCAGTGGCTTCAGTCGTGTCCAACTCTTTGCGAGCCTGTGGACTGTAGCCCACCAGGCTCCTCTATCCGTAGAATTCTCCAGGCAAGAATACTGGAGTGGGTTGCCATGCCCTCCTCCAGGGGCTCTTCCTGACCCACGGATCGAACCCAGCGATCGAAGACGCATCTCTTACCTCTCCTGCACTGGCAAGAGAGTTCTTTACCACTAGAAGGCAATGGCAACCCACTCAGTGTTCTTGCCTGGAGAATCCCAGGGACGGGGGAGCCTGGTGGGCTGCCGTCTATGGGGTCACACAGAGTCAGACATGACTGACGCAACTTAGCAGCAGCAGCAGCACCATCTGGGAAGCCTATGTATGTATACACTATCAACTACAGTCCAAAGACAGCAAGGAAATCAAACCAGTCAATCCTAAAGGAAATCAACCCCGAATATTCATTGGAAGGACTGACGCTGAAGCTGAAGCTGTAATTCTTTGGCCACCTGATGTGATGAGCAGATTCACTGGAAAACACCCTGATGCTGGGAAAGACTGAAGGCAGAAGGAGAAGGGGATGTCAGAGGATGAGATGGTTGGATGGCATCAAAATTCAATGGACATGAGTTTGAACAAACTCCAGGAGCTAGTAAAGGACAGGGAAGCCCGGCAAGCTACAGTCCATGGGGTTGCAGAGTCAGACATTACTGAGCGACTGAACAAAAACAACACAGCCCAAAGTAAAAAACTTTTAAAAAAAAAACAAGGGGGAAAGCCAAAGAAAAGATAAATAATTCCCTGATAATCCATGTCATCTCAGAAGCAAGACCTCCAATCTCCCAACTTCTAATCTCTTAATTCCTTCCATGAAATCACCCCATTCTGCCTCGCTGGTTCCCCAAAGAAGACATTTATTATACATTACTTCAATATACTAGCCTCATTAATATACTAGTCCTAATTAACACTCACCATAAGAAAAAGATCTGCAAGAGAAATACTTTAAAAGATATTTAAATAGATTACAGTAAATTAAACACGTTTAAATTAAATTTCATTAAGTTACCAGTTCATTGCAGAGACTCGAATTTAAAACATAATGGTGAATTTTCTTTATTAAATACTTAATATAATAAAAGCTAACATTTTATCAACCATTTATTAATTTTCACAACAACCCATAACCCATTTTAGAGACAAGGAGTCACAGGCTCAGAGAGGTATGAAAAATACTTACTCAGTGATGCTGAGTATGCATATTTAAAAATCACCCCACGTTGTTCAAGCATCTGAGTTGATCAGTGTCTTTCAGATTATGACAAGAACCAAAACTGGGGGACAAAAATTCCAAGGCAAAGCTACAGGGGCATTACACTTTCAGATAAAGGGCTAAATAATAGAAGGAAAAGTAATCCCCCCTAGAATACTTTTCACAGAAAGAATAGAAAGAATAAAAATACTTTGTAATTCTCATTGGATGAAGAAGAATAGGTAAGTTGAATTACTTATGTTTAAGTCATATACATTGTTTACTATGAAATTTTTAACACTTTTTAAATATTTTAGTTCACCCATATTTTAAGCCTTGGTCATCCTCACTGCATATTCATCATAAGGTCTTGCAATTTTCAACCACAGGTAGTATTTTTCTACTATTGGTGTTTGAGGATACATGACCCTCAAAGTTCACAGAATAGGAAAGAAGCATAATAAAATGGTTGACTTCTTAGAAACTGTCTATGATGTCTGTTTTTTCACTCTTGAGATATTTTCTCATTGACATTTTTAAAAATTAAAAAATAAAAAGATGTTGATAAGCCTCTGCTTAATAAAACCAATGATCCAATTCCCTTTCCTAATTAAAAGCTGACAGTACTTGGAGTACTTACTGTTTTCAATGAATGTTCAGATGTAACAGTCTTATTAAAATTATGTCTATTTTGTAATTTCCTTCATTACTAATGCATGCTTAAAGAAACCGATTCTGAGATTCATTTTTCTTGTTCTTTTCCAGTCTCTGACATAGACTGGTGAGTGGTACGGTGGACTAACAAGCATATTCAACCAACACAGATGACTGAAATTAAAAAGCTATAACAGATTTACATATCTAGGCCACAGGGAAGGGTCATACCGTTAGACCAGCAGCATAAATTAGCACATTATGAAGGCATCTAAAGGAGCCAAACAAAATTTGTATGATGGATCTTTTTTTTCATACAAATATACAATGCTGATTGACTGGATTTCTTTTAATCACAAGCATTATTTAGGGGAAAAAAAACTGCTTGTATAATATGACATTTTATTACTTCAGCTCTTATCCTGAGAAGCACATCTGAAGCTATGGGGAACCTGGGGAAGGGCTGTAGATGGGAACCTATTGAAAGCATTTTGGGGACACTTAGCTGTCTCTCAGTTTCATGTACAGAAACAATTTTTTTAAGTTATTATGAGTGCATTTTTGCTCTAACTTACAACAAATCTGTAAACCCAAAGTCATTTATGAAAATAATCTGTTATTTACCAATCCCACAAGTTTTACATATATTAAAAGACTAGGTTAAAAAACAGATCTGTCTCTTGCTGAATAATTAAGACACTATTAATCTCTACAATAAGAATTTCCTAAGAGTATGGGCTCTGAAGTATTAAAGTGTCACAATACTTTCCTTCAATTTTTCATACTATTCCATAGCTCACAAAAAAAATTGTCAACCACTGGAAGAAAATGTCTAAATGATAGTTTTTAGCTACTGAAACAGTTGCTGAATAGTCAAATCCTCCTTTAATTATCCATTTTTTAAATAATTCAGACAAATCACACATGTATATTAGTAACACTGGCAAAAGCAGCAATAAGAGTGAACATTTAGATATAAGCACATACACTCTCATAAACATAATGAACCCCTCTAACTGCCAAGTATGTCTTCACTTCCCCCAAGCTACATACATTTAGTAACTGAGACAATCACGTCAGAGCTATAAAGACGACTTTTTAATGGAGCAAGATGTTAACTATTTCTAAGGATTAGTACCTTAAAAAGAGATATTTAAGAAAATAACAAAAACCAAAATGTACAAGCTATGTTGGCTGAAAACATTTTCCACTTTTAAGTAAAGGAAACAGTAGAACCACACCTGAAGTCGTCTTAGATTTATTGATCTTACCCCCAAACAAAAGTCAAGCATTTCATACTACTAGTCACAGAAGCATCCCGTGCTAGTCTACATCCAGCAAAAATCACTGGCAAATTCTATTTATATTTAAAAAAAAAAAAAAAGATAGCTCTGATTGGACATTAAAAATATAATATTAATGGTTGTATTATCTTCTTGGGTCATAAACTACATTGGATATAATATGCTCCATGAATTTAAAAAAAAAAAATCAGGAGGTTTTCACCTAATAGCATGGGAAATGTATTCACCACATCCTATTATATAAATAATCCTCACTCCGAGTCAAATTCATTTTATTTAATTTTTGCATTCTTCACCTAGAGAAGCTATTCATAGAATCTAGAGTCTCCTTTCATCACACTACTCCCAGTAGGAAATTCAAGCAATGGAAGATCTTGGTAAATTTTCAAAGGTATTTTTACCATAAAATAACACTGCAGAATGGATAACCTATGTGGTATGACCTAAAAGCCACACAAATCATTTATTTATAGCTGTTATGTTTTAATCACTGGATAGTTTTTAGAGGCTTAAAAAAAATTAATGGTTTTTGCTATACAAAAGCAACTATGTTTTCCATGAAACATTAGGCTGTCACATTAATACCAGGTTTTATCATTAATTATACTGGATTATACTAGAGTTTATGTCTACAAGATGATTGCTAAATATCTGAATTTCCAAACCATTTCCAAATAAAAATGAAACCTGGTCCTAGCAAACTTTACATGAATTAAAAATCCATTTACAAAACAGAAAATTAAACCTAAAAATTATAACCTCAATTTAATACATTTGCAGATAAAACAAGCAACATTTTTTTCATCAAAAAGCAGAGTATACATATGTAAACAGTGCCACCTTCTGGTATATTTCAGAACTGAGCTTCTAAATTGTACAAAAATACCTTTAAATGTAACAGATGAAAGAGAAATTTTAAAAACACCAGTTTACAATATAATAACATTAAAGTATAATAAATTAGCTGTTTGTTTTAAAACTTACATTTTCAAAAACTGAAGTATTATCTCGTGTATATGCTTCCATTTCATTTTCATGAGGTTGGCAGACCACCATGTCATTTCAAAGAAAACTGAGGTTCAGAAAATGTTAATGCCTGACCCAAATAATCCCTCAGTTAAGAATGGCTGAGTCCTCAATATCTTGAAACTGCTAGTTTTTAAATTTCAACATTAATTCCTCAGTCAAATCCTGTAAGGTACAATAATGCACTGTACTGAACAACAACTGAACTGAACAATAATGCACACATTTCCACGCTACATAAGATTTTGCAAAATAACTATTATTTGTACAGTTTTTTTGTATACACTTGCAAAGAAAAGATATTTATGCTTAAATTATTACATGAAGAACACCCACTGACTACATTCACACAGCTGTTTACATTTTACAAACACAAAAACTCTTCATCTAACACAGTATTCTTCCTGCCTCTATGCTAACAGAGAAAACCTTCACTGAAAACTAAAAAACCTTCTCTCATTTTTTTTCTCTCAGGGTAAAAAAACCCTTGTTTATAGCTTGCACGTGATTTGCAACTTACCTAAGACACAAGATAAAAAGCTGCTTACAGATGAGATGGAAATGATAAGCTTCAAATATTCTCCCTAAAGCTTCTCTGTCTTAATTTGATCTCTTGTATTTAGATGTCTGTAGAGCATTTTAGCGGAGAAGGCAATGGCACCCCACTCCAGTACTTTTGCCTGGAAAATCCCTTGGACGGAGGAGCCTGGTGGGCTGTAGTCCATGGGGTCGCTAGAGTCAGACACGACTGAGTGACTTCACTTTCACTTTTCACTTTCATGCATTGGAGAAGGAAATGGCAACCCACTCCAGTGTTCTTGCCTGGAGAATCCCAGGGACGGGGGAGCCTGGTGGGCTGCCGTCTATGGGGTCGCACAGAGTCGGACATGACTGAAGTGACTTAGCATAGCATAGCATAGAGCATTTTCAACATCTTCTATTTTTAATCTCTTCCATTGATTTCCTGAATAATTTTTATGAGACTGTAATATATTTATTCTAAAACACCCTCACAACTTCCTGATTTTTGTAAGCTCACTAAGAATTCAGCTCTCACATGGAAAAAAGAAAATATTCAACAGTCTTATCTTTGATTCATTTGTTATTATGAATTTTACTCAAAGTGCAGTCATTGATAGTAATTTATGGAAATTTCAGAAACAGTTAATATATGTAATGAGCCCTTAAATTACTGTATACCCCCACTCAATTCAAAAGAAAGAAGAGCTGGTAAGATGGTAACTAAAATGGTTCCTGAAAATACTGAAAGAGTAAAAGCAAAGAGCAAGCCAGAGGGAAGAGTCAGAAGTACTACACATTCTGAGAAACTGAACTCCAGAATCAAATACAATTACCAGACATTAACTAGAAATGTTCGTTAAGTAGCCTCACCTCTTGTTCCTAATATATTCAAGAAGAATAAGCACAGTGTGAGACATAAAAGCTGGTAAAGCTAGCCATTTCTAAAAATAACTTAGTGGGAAAGATTGAATATAAACATAATACATTTTGTATTCCATTTCACCCTCAGTTCTTTCTTCATCACTGGGAGGACTGAATGCACCGCCCCCACCGCAAGAGTAAATAACATAGAAATCTTCTCTAGATACTCTTAATTTCCCTCCACTATTTCTGAATGAATGAAAATCCGATTTTGAAGGCCCTTAGTTTTATTTCTTTTGCTTTCACCCTAGGTAGAAGGGGAAAAAAGGAGAAAATGTCACTTTCGTTGACACCCTGTACTATATGCCCCCTTACCAATTCCTGCAAATAACTCACTTGACTACAAGCGATGCTCCAAGATCACTTCTGTCTGCAAATGCACAGGCATACACATAGGTACATGAAAACATATAGAACTAAATTTTACTGCATTTGAAGGAACATCAAAATTTCTAATACTAAATTCAATCCTACTAAATTGAAAGCAATTACTTCCAATTTATAAGAATGGATTAAATTAGATCGCTGATTCAATATAATTTGCAGTGTCCATGTCAGGCAAAGTGATAATATGAGGGTCTTACCAAGACATGTCAGGACCATGCAATCTGGACTTGACAGCCACTAAAAAGGAGTTTAGTGAAAAAACTCAAGGGACTCACGCACACACACCGCACACATTTATTGAACCTTTAGAATATACTTTAATTTGTATATTTTACAAATATTCTTTAGAGCATAAAGAACAAAGTTAACCTCATTATAGTCAAAAAAATAGTTTTCATTTGTTCACTAACGCACACACAAAAAAACACCTGAATTCCTATCGTGTGCCAGGTACTGAATTTGATAATGATGAAACCACACACTGAATACTTATGTATATACTAATATTTAATGTTTAGAAAGGATTGCTATTGTCATCTTCATTAGATAACTAAGGATACTGAAGCATAGAGGTCCTGTCCTTTGCCCAGAGCCATAAAGCTAACACACTGCGGTAGCTGGTTTCACAGTCTGGCTCAATATTAATGGCTACAGTCTGCTCTTAATCATTAAGCTACAGTGTCTCTGAGATGCCAAACAAAGGCAAAGATGATTAAGACAGAAGGAACTCACACACCATGGGAGAGAAAGGGTTAAAAAAAAAAAAAAACACGGTAAATCATCGTAAGACGGGAAGTAGCTGAGTTACCACTCCAAGTCAAAGGAAGTAAGCTGAACGGCAGCAGAGCAAGTGGAGACACAGCTGTAAAAGGAGTTAAAACGGGTCTAAAATGATCAGATCAGGTGACCAAAAGAATAACCACACCACACACACACAGCCCTTACAGCTACGGCTATGTCACTTCAGTCGTGTCCAACTCTGTGTGACCCCATAGACAGCAGCCCACCAGGCTCCCCTATCCCTGGGATTCTCCAGGCAAAAATACTGGAGTCGGTTGCCATTTCCTTCTCCAATGCATGAAAGTGAAAAGTGAAAGTGAAGTCGCTCAGTCGTGTCTGACTCTTAGCGACCCCATGGACTGCAACCTACCAGGCTCTTCCACCCATGGGATTTTCCAAGCAAGAGTACTGGAGTGGGGTGCCATTGCCTTCAGCCCTTAAATCACCCATATACATGAATATGTGTATACAACACGACACAAAAATTTGTAGACACTTTTCAATTTGAGAATCATCATGCTACGATGAAGAAAGGACCAAACGAAAAGTCTCTGAAAATGCCTGGATGTTCAAACCATCTTGAATTAACCAAACACATGTTAGCAGGGGAAATTTTAAAGTGCTATAATTCACTCTATTCTCCTTTAAATGGAACATCTTTAACCTCAATATTTGTTAACAGATTTGGGGAGTAATGAGATACTCAAGATGTACCTTACACAAAGGTTAGTTTTTAGTTAAGCATGAAAGCAATATAATGCCAAAAGGAATCAAATGTTTATCCTCAGATTCAAAATCTCCCACTTTAGCACGGCAAAGGACAATAACCACATTCTAGAAGAACCACAGTCAGGGCAACAGAGCAACAAGGATGTCAAGTAGTACGCAATGAATGAACAATTTCACATGCAGTGTCAAGCATATGGTGAGCTGTATCCAAGCTGAATCATGCTGCCTCTGGAAAGGTCAATTTGTCCAGTTCTTACACAAGTCCTACTAAAAAGTTTAAAAAGCAGTAAGTCAGAATAAAATAGAGTTAACAAACTTAATGACTTCTAATAATTTTATTAGAAGACTATTTGTAACACAAAATTCACTTTTCCTAGTAATGGCACAGCTGCAGTGATCATATAATGTAATACTGCCATCTATTGTCCAAGAGCTAAAAATACACGTCTCTCTAACCCAAACCCACTGAAATTTAAAAGCCAAAAAAAGCCAACATTATTTTACATGTTCTGGTGTCAGTATCTCAAAAGAGTTTTTTCCTCCAATTCAGAGAAAACAATGCCTAGAAAGATTTTCAAGCGAAGCCTTGGTGATAATTATTCATCTGCCCATTTTCTTAAAAAATAAATAAAATTTTAAAACAGGCTATTTCTAAATTATCAAAAAAAAGTTTTATAAAATCTCAAAGGGTAATATGAATATTAAGCAATTAAGCAAAAGTTTCTGAAAATCTATCAGTCTGTCAATTTGTCACTCATAAAAATTCTAAAATACTGAACCTAGAAGCTATTTTAAGTTGTTCAGTACCAGAATGCCAGCAATTCTGAAAAGATGTCATCTTAATACAACTCAGCACTCCACAGCAGTTTATTCACAAAAATTAATGCAACTATGTGTGAGTTGAAGTACTACCACTTACATGCTGCATGGCAAAACCCACCACAATATTGTAAAGTAATTAGCCTCCAATCAAAATTAATTAATTTTTAAAATGCAAACAAGAAGTTTAAGTGACTTGAAAAGGTCAGGCCAAAAGTGGAACAGATGAAAAATGATCTTCACGTTCTCAAAGAAAGATAAAAAAAAAAAAAGGGTGAAGCTTCCCCACATCTATTAGTGAGAAAATTAAGAAAAAGAACATAGAACTTTTATCCAAATAATTTGATTACCATGCACATTAACTACTACTGGACATTCACAACCTGGAGCCAAAATATTTTAGAATTCACAAGAGTAAACTAGATTTTCTCTGTATCTCTGAAAAAGGTGAAGATTCTAATCAACCATGTAGTTTCACTCTCAAATACAAGACAGACACACTGCTCAGGATGTAAACAACAATGACAAAGCTGACACTACTTAATCTGCATGGATAACAGTACAATCAAAACTAGTCCCACTTAGTTGACTGTTGTTTGAAACACATGTAGCTTTGTGCTTCTTATTATGATAAGAGGACATTCCTGTTGAGACAAAAAGAGGAGAAATAACAAACTAAATATTCCCATGCTCTATTTAAAGAAGAAAAAACTAGAATGTAAAGATCAAAAAAAAAAAAAAAAACAGTATGTATCCTGATCTGTATCACAGTAACAGAGTCCCAACACACTTTTTTGAGATGTTTCATTCCACTTAAAGCACTGCAGGATTTAAGTAAATTTTTAGTATACAGAATTTAAATTTTAGGAACTTGAATAGAGAAAGCTATTCACTTTTTATAATATAAAGTATACTATTATTCCTTATGTAACAATTCCTTATGTAAAGCAATTTTCTCCTATTTTCTCAGTCATCTCAGGCTGATTTTAAAATAAAGACAACTTCCTTACAAGACCTTATAAGGGAAAACAGGTAAATTTTAAGGGTAAATATAATCTAAATTATTCATCAATAAAGTTGCTTTAAAGTAAAAAAAGAAAAGAAAAGAAAAGTTACAGGAAAACCATTCATCACAATATGCCAATTAAGATATGTACTATCTTTATTACAACACTTATGAAATGTACATATTCAGCTCCATTTTCAGGTAACCTAACAATGTTATAACACTTCTATAAAGTCTACTTACTCCCTGAGCTCACATAGGCAACAGTTGATAGTTTTCCAAAAAGTGATGCATAACATATGGCAATTAATTATATGTATCAATGGCCTCCCAAATGGAAGCACTTTAAGACCCAATTATAAAAATGATTTCTCAATTACGTTTGTCCACATTCTTCCAAATGACGGAGTCTTTCATTAATACACATGCACACCCTCGGCTAATTAATTCTCCTACACTGACTTTCATTTCAGTCTTTGGTTTTATTTAGGAAATCAAATCTGTAGCCTGCAATTTCCACTTTAGAGAGCATACTTTAGCCCCCTGAAATAGTGCTCATCTTCCACGCTTCAACCATTGCATCTTTTACTTTACCACCGTTCCTTATCAACTTTCTTCAACAAAAAGGGAATGTGGCTGAAGACTAAGTCTTGACTCAATTCCTTCTGAGATCACAAAGGATGTTCTTGTTTCAGGTAAGCCATTCCAGAACTCCAAGTACAGGATTCCAAAGTCTCACCCACCCAGGACAGGAAATCGTGTCTGACTCTTTGCAACCCCATGGACTATACAGTTCATGGAATTCTCCAGGCCAGAATACTGGAGTGGGTAGCCATTCCCTCCTCCAGGGGGTCTTCCCAATCCAGGGTCTCCTCATTGCAGGCAGATTCTTTACCAGCTGAGCTACCAGGGAAGCCCTACCCAGAACAGGAGGTCTGATCAAAAAAGACAGTCTGGTTCGACTGTTTCAATCCCAATAAATAAAAGTAAATAATATACATTTAGATTTAAGATATAGATATCATCTAATTACTTTCTGTCTACAAATCCTAACATTGTGAGTTGTTTTGGTTTTTCTTCCATCTGGGCAGATAAAAGGTTCTTTAAGACTTCTTTTTAAGACCTCTATCCTTAAAAGCTGAATCTGTTGGAGAGAGACTCCATAGAAAAAACAGAGCTCAGTGATCCAATACCAACTGTCATCCCTGCCACAAGTGGTTCATCCTGGTTTTATTTTGTTGGAAGACACACCCTGGAAAAGGTTTACTCTTCTACCCCTGCACCATCGGTTCTTCATACAAGACCAGCTTTTAATAAAATTCTCAATTTTCTAGGTGATTTAATAGTGGCAAAAAGTAACCATAAAAATATTATGACTTATGAAGAATATTCTTACAAGATTACATGAAAAGCACCTAATATAGTATTTCCACAATAACCAGGGAGAGAAAATCAAAGTAAATTACTGGGAAGTTAGTAAAAAGTATTTTCTTAAAAGTACTTAAAGAAAGTACTTTTAAATAAGAGTATAGTTTTCTAGAACATATGATATATATAAAAAGTAAAAGCTTATAAAATTAGCCTGAAATGCCCATATGAGGACGTTTTACAGATCAGATATAGCTTCTAATTTAGTTGGAGGAAAGGCTTTGTTTCCCTTTATATAATCCTTTCTATGTTTAACTTCTGGGCTTTAAAATAACGCTAAGATTCAACAATCTATAAGCTGCAGTCCCCTCTGCATTACAAGCACTCTGCAAATGATCACAGTAAAATTTACTTTCACTGTAATTCCAGACAGACTTCAAAACCTTCAGATAAAAGCACCATCTCTGGCTACACAATAAAGAGTTTCTGCAAGGAAATTCTGTATTACATTAAGAAAATGTTCTACTCAGCACATAACTAAACCCTTCATTGTAAACATTAATGACCAATATATATAATTTAAGTCAGCAACCTATATGTCAGGATATTTTTAAATAACTTTTTCAAAGCCTAGGTCAACAAAGTCTTTGTTCTGTCTTTATCCCAAAGCTACATAAAACTAACAATTAGATATGAATGCACTTTACAAACTGTAAGACACTACCCACATGTAAATAATTGTGGCAATGGTGAAGGGGCAAGAAGGCTCAATTACAGAGGCCCATGGAAGGCAAGCTAAAAGCTCTGCACTAAGACGGCTGATGAGTCTTTCACTGAATTGCACTAGAAATTCAAGAATACGAAAGTCAGGAAGATGGGAGATGACCTTCTAATTAAGGAGGTAGGAATGGACCAGGAAGCTCTCAGCTGACACTGCTGTCTGTAACTAAACAGTGACTCCCAACTTCTCACTCAGAACAGAAGTTAATAAGCTGTGCACACTCCTGCAGCGTGGAGTCCAATGGTATATATTCCTCTCGCCCACCACTCCAGGAGAAAAATGGCTTCTAATAAGGATCACATGGAGAAGGCAACGGCACCCCACTCCAGTACTCTTGCCTGGAAAATCCCATGGACAGAGCAGCCTGGTAGGCTGCAGTCCACAGGGTTGCGAAGAGCTGGACACGACTGAGAGACTTCACTTTCATTTTTCACTTTCATGCATTGAAGAAGGAAATGGCAACCCACTCCAGTGTTCTTGCCTGGAGAATCTCAGGGACAGGGGAGCCTGGTGGGCTGCTGTCTATGGGGTCGCACAGAGTTGGACATGACAGAAGTGACTTAGCAGCAGCAGCAGCAGAAGAGACTACTATATACAAAAGAAGAAATTTCAAAATGAAGGACAGCAAAAAACAACTACTCTAGTCATTAAAGCCATTAATAATGTCCATACTAGACCGCCCTTAAAATGTCATAAAATTGAAAGACGCTTACTCCTTGGAAGGAAAGTTATTACCAACCTAGCAGCATATTAAAAAGCAGAGACATTACTTTGTCAACAAAGGTCCACCTAGTCAAGGCTATGGTTTTTCCAGTAGTCATGTATGGATGTGAGAGTTGGACTACAAAGAAAGTTAAGTGCCGAAGAATTGATGCTTTTGAATTGTGGTGTTGGAAAAGACTCTTGAGAGTCCCTTGGACTGCAAGGAGATCCAACCAGTCCATTCTAAAGGAGATCTGCTGCTGCTGCTAAGTTGCTTCAGTCGCGTCCGACTCTGTGCGACCCCTTGGAAGGACTGATGTTGAAGCTGAAACTCCAATACTTTGGCCACCTGATTCGAAGTTGGTGGCCAAAGGAATTGGTGATGGACAGGGAGGCCTGGCATGCTGCAGTCCATGGGATCACAAAGAGTCTGACACGACTGAGCAACTGAACTGAACTGAACCAATGAGGAACTGAAAATAATTTACCAACTTTCCAAAATAAATAATCCAAAACCAATAACCAAAGGAAGCATTATGGTGAGGGGGGGAGTGCATTTTCTATTTAGTCTATAAGAAATCGCTCACTTGAAGAACACACTCATGAAATGTATGTGTTCAAATCACACTTCTTTTAAAAGCCAGTGTACCTACCAGGACAGTTTGACTGCTTTCCATGATACTAATTTAATTATATCATGCAAACAGGTGTCCAAGTTTTGGAGAATTACATCATTTTTCCCTCAGTAGGGCAGAAAATGAAAAGCAAGCAGGAATTATTTTCAAAGGTTTAAATCACCTTCTCCTCAAAATAAAAAGGGTTTGAAAGAGTCACCAAACAAGCACTTACTACTCTGAGCAAGCCTCTGTGCAGTGTTACTATGGAGTAATTACATTCCTGCTGCTGCTGCTAAGTCGCTTCAGTCGTGTCCGACTCCGTGCGACCCCATAGACGGCAGCCCACCAGGCTCCTCTGTCCCTGGGAGTCTCCAGGCAAGAACACTGGAGTGGGTTGCCATGTCCTTCTCCAGTGCATGAAAGTGAAAAGTGAAAGTGAAGTCGCTCAGTCGTGTCAGACTCTTAGCGACCCCATGGACTGCAGCCCACCAGACTCTTCCGCCTATGGGATTTTCCAGGCAGGAGTACTGGAGTGGGGTGCCATTGCCTTCTCTGAATTATATTCCTAGATTTACACAAAAGCAGCAATTTCAAGTATATACTGACATAATCTCTCTTCTTTCCTCAAATAGTAAAAAAACATCCACTTTCCTCAAATAGTAAAAATATCCCCCACTGGTAACTGAGAATTCTGAATTTCTCTGTATCCTGTTTTCAATAATCTCTGTGTACATTATATATATATAACTATTTTATACCTCATTCTTATCAATTACAGAGTTAAATGAAAATATTCTAGGTATGTGCTGTGCTTAGATGCTCAGTCATGTCAAACTCTTTGTGACCCCATGGACTGTAGCCCGCCAGGCTCTTCAGCCCATGGGATTCTCCAGACAAGAATACTGGAGTGGGTTGTTATGTCCTTCTCCAGGGGATCCTCCCAACACAGGAATCAAAACGCAGTCTCCTGCATTGCAGGTGGATTCTTTACCAGCTGAGCTACCAGGGAAGCCCATTTTAGGTCTACATTTGATTAATTATAAGCTATTAAGAAATAATTTTTTTATAAACTCCCATTATTTCACAATAACAAAAGAGACCACTGGCATAGGCATCCAGAAATCATTCATATATCTAACTAAATGAGAGATTTCCTGTAGAGATTTCCTTATTAAATGTCCTACTGAAGATAATGCTTATATTTTCTGGGCCTATAGCATCTAGACAAGCATGAAAAGTGGTCCTAGTGTCTACTGCACTCAAGCCAGACTAAACTGAAACCGATTACAAATTTCTGAAATGGGTAAAATCAAAAACATATAAAATTAATAAAAATATGTATCAGTAACACAGACATATAAAATAAACCACATTAAGAAAAATAAATTTCATATTTAAGTGATTGGTTCCTTAATGTTCCCTTTTTAGTATTCCCAAATGAGAAACCAAAATTAGGTGTGCATAACAAAGCTTAACATTCTGTGTAAACACATTAAGACTGTTAACTTTATATAGAAGAGTACTGTTATAAGATTTTTTAAAAATGCTAATAGACAGAAACATTAAAATATGTTGGATATTTAATATCACATAGGAAAATG
This sequence comes from Bos taurus, assembly GCF_002263795.3. Classification (NCBI taxonomy): domain Eukaryota; kingdom Metazoa; phylum Chordata; class Mammalia; order Artiodactyla; family Bovidae; genus Bos; species Bos taurus. The sequence continues at coordinate 37,432,641 of NC_037350.1, forward strand.
GCAACCCACTCTAGTATTCTTGCCTGGAGAATCTCATGGACAGAGGAGCCTGGTGGACTACAGTCCATGGGGTTGCAAAGAGTCGGACACGACTGAGCGACTAACACGCACACACACAGGATAAATCAAACTTTGAATTTTTTTTAATGTTTCAGGAAATTACCTTTAAAGTGATTTCCTTAATTTTCAAATGCACCATCAGAATGTATTAGACAAGTCTAGGCTAAATTATATAAAAATTACTAATGAACACAGAGAAGTGATTCTAAAAGCAGATTTTGAGTGTGTTTTTTTTTACCTGTTTTAAGACTGATTTCGCTCTCTAAACAATGGTATCAAAAACAAAATTAATGACATATGACCATTTACTTATTGAAGGAAACAAAGCTATGAAAGGAGTTAACTTTCCAATCTTCCCTACTCCTAACATCTGCATTGAACCTAGGACCAGCCAATTACACATGCAAAAGCAAGTTGCTATGTGATAAAGACTAGCGGTCAAAAGCAGTGTTTTGGAGTAATGCAGGACATTCAGGTTTGATTCCTGGGTCGGGTAGGTCTCCTGGAGAAGGAATGGCAACCCACTCCAGTATTCTTATCTCTGTCCATGCGCATGGACAGAGGAGCCTGGAGGGCTACAGTACATGGGGTCGCAAAGAGTTGGACATGACTAAGCAGAGCACAAGCAAGATAACACAAATAAAGCATTGGGCCACTGCCTGTCACAAAGCACTCAAACTATGTTCCCATCTAATACACATACAAGAGAAACAGAGATGTGTGCGCGCCAGTTAGTATGCCTACGTATTTCCTAACTCTGCGGAGAGGACCTAGAAGCACTGATACTTCATGGTGGCAATGAGCACACCTAGTGCCCAGGTCTTTGGTCTGGTTCTAAACACTAGTCTCCTAATGAAAAGGGTCAGGATTTCTCGAAAAAGTGGTTGCTTCTGAGGCTGGGAAAGGGAAAATACAAGACTAGAACCTCCTGTGGTGCCAGACAATAAGGAAGTGATCAGAAAGCAAGGGGGGCATGTCTGAAAGACACAGGCACCAGCCTGATGAGGTCCTGTGGCCAAAGCTGGAAAAATACAAGCAACGACATGATGACAGCACCGAACTAGAACCTGTAGAATAAATATCCATGAGTCCATACTGATACAAACAAGTAGCATGGTGGCAAAAGGACAGCGCTTCCTTACAGAAGAAAGTGTGTACGCTCAGTCGCCCAGTTGTGTCCAACTCACTGTAGCCCACCAGGCTCCCCCTGTCCATGGGATTCTCCAGGCAAGAATACCGGAGTGGGTTGCCATTTTCTTCTCCAGAGGATTAGAAGAATTCAAGCTATTAAATGTGGGAGGAAAGAAAATAGAAAACCACCACTACGCAACTATCACAGTAACAACTGTTGCAGACGAGATTCACCAACAGACACTAAAATTAGGATGCAAAAGGTTGAGGAAACACAGGATATTTATTGGTTACAGTGAGAAAAATAACTCAGAAGAGAAATCTGGCAGATAAGGGTTAGTGTACTAACATCATAAAGCCCGTGACGTGATGCACCGAGAAGGATACAAGAACACTTGCATGCTCCTCTTGCCAGAAATGCATTAATTACCTTATTCTAACCATGAGAAACTAGCAGACAGACCTAAGGTGATGGGCATTCTACAAAATGATTCTCTTTCAGAAGAGTCAAGGTCATAAAAAAATGAGAAAAAAATTGAGAAACTGGCACAGATTGGAGGAAATTAAGGAGACATTCCAAATAAATGAAAGGTGAGATCTTAGATTGGATCCTGGAACATAAAAAGAATGTAAGTGGGAAACCTGGCAAAATCCAAACAAGCTCTGTCGTTTAGATAATAGTATTGCACTAATGCTCACTTCCCAGTGAATTATACCAAAACTACATAAGATATAAAAGGCGTACAGAAACATAATTTTGCCACTTTTCTGTCAGTCCAAACTTATTTCAAAATGAGGAGTTTTTATTTTTCTTTTTTTAAATGAGATATATAGTCACCCCTCAGCACTTGCAGGGGACTGGTTCCCAGACCTGCGGCCGATATCACAATCCACATATCCCCAAGTGCCGCACCTGGCTCTCCTATTGGAGAGCTCAACATCCCAGGACTCAACCAGCCCCAGACTGTCAGTCCAGTAGCATATGCACTGGCAAAGGGCCCCAGATGAGTGTGGCACACAGCTCAAAGCCACGTTGCTCAAGAGTCTAGACAACATACTAGCATTTTATTTTCTCTTAAAATCATTAAGTCATGCTAAAATATCCTTTAGTTGCTGAAGCTAGAACTTATATCTCTAAAAACCTTGGCTTTAAAAAATGTAATCAATAAAACACATTACGTATCTCATTACCTGTAATTTTATATCCATAAGCAGCCAGTTGTCCAGCCATGTATTCTCCATCTGAATTATTATGAGAACAACCCCAAGTTCGTATCCAAATTTTCTGTATGCCTGGAATAGTGCTGTTAATCAATTTTAAAAAATAAGCCTCATTAAGGGATTTTTTTAAAATAAAAAGCACTAATTTCTGGGCATATTATGCAAAAACACTCACTGCATTCTATTCATAAGCTATTCATTAAATGTACCAACTTAACACATAATGTTCTGTTACACCAAAAGTCTAAAATCAAGATAAAATAACAGTATAAAATTCTAAGACTCTTTTTCTATGTAAAGAATACCTTTTCTCCAAGTTGTGTTTTAAGTTCAATACTACTAAATACTACCACTAAGTTCAATTCCTGGAAAGGTACAAACAAATAACAATAGCACAGAAGATGGTTCTAGCAGCAAAAGCAAATAAGGAAAACCTAAACACATCTGAAGGCCACTATATACTAATCACAATCTTCATAACTTAGATAGAAATAACTCAATCAAAATGAAAATCTGTCACCCTACAGCACTATTAATAATAAAAGTATTCCACATATAAAAAGAGTTCTAAAAAAATGTAATTTTTAGAAAGGGAATAAAAGGACTTTCAACTTGGATTGCCCTAAATAATTAACAACTAAGAAGACATTACCTTTAACGATATGGTCAAGAAAAAGTTAATAAATTTCAGGTATTAAGCAAATTTAAATTCACAGACTTTATGACTCTGTTCCAAATAACCAAATGCATCAAAGTTTTCAAGTTTACTAGATATACAAATATAAGCATATTAAAACTGCATAATCCTTTCTGGCTAGGTTGTAAAACTGCATAATCCTTTCTGGCTAGGTTGTATTAGAATTTTACTAGACATCTAATAGTATAAACAGCACAAGAATTTGTGTCAAAAGTGTTTAGTTGATTCATAAGTACTTTAAATTTGCTAAGAAAAACCACATGCCCAAACCACCACGATCTCATAAGAATCACAAATTCCAATAAAAATTTTAATGTGGAAGTAACAAGAACATACCAACCACAGTGATATCAAAGAGATCTGGTCGGAGGAGGGTGGGAGGCAGGGTGATCTATCTTTGTGCCAAATACTGCCCTAGGCCAATATGCAGTTTGACATCTTTAATTAATGACTTTGCTAAATATAACCATTCAAATTTAAAAAACCCTACATATTTCCTTTCAAAACTTCAAAGATTCTTTTAAAAGATACGTTACGTGCATCACATACAGTAGTGTCAGCCTCTCCCATGGTACGGTACTGAATATAATCTCAAAAGCAGCTTACCTATCACTTGGGGGACTGTTTTCCTCTTGCAGATACTTTTGGGTATTTCGCCTTCGCACCTTTGGAACAACGTGCTTTCTCGAAAAATGCCTGTCTTGCGGCTTTGAATCTTCTTGCGACACAATATCTTCTATGTCATTCAGGAATGTATCACAGGATGCAGAAGGCATTTTCTCTATCATATAAACAAGTTATAAATGATACAGGCATGAGTCCTCAGAACATCTGTTTAACATATCACCTATGAAATATTCTTGCCAAACTTGAATCTAATAAAGCCTTTAGATTTTAACTTCAACTTTACAGAAAATACAAGAGATACTGAAAAACAAGAAACATCGGATAAATCAGATAAATCTTACTGAGTGGGACATAAAGTACAGGAAAAGAGATTTAACATTACCAGCAATCAGAGACATACAAACTAAACCACAATGAGATATCACTACAAATCTGTAACATACCACAGCATGCATCAGTTCAGTCGCTCAGTCGTGTCTGACTCTTTGCAACCCCATGAATTGCAGCATGCATACCACCTGTCAATTACAGGCCTCCTCCCTCCCCAGGTGCAGCAATGGCGCACGTGACCCACGCCTGCCAGAGTAATTCACCCTGAGCCATAAAGACCGGCTCAGGGTTGGACCTAACAAGCCCAGTCAGTCACAATCACCACGAGGACTTCCATGCCAGTGCTAACTTCTCTTTCACTGAAGTGGCTCAGTTAGGAGGATGTCAACTTGAGGCTACTGGGGGGCCATCCTGCCTGCCACAAAGCAGAAGACTACCCAAGGCAGGAAGTCTTATAAGAGCTGGAGAGACGAGATCCTTGAGCAGCGGGATCCAACCAATGCCTGAAGCCAGACATAGCCCTGCTCTGCCCATTCATGTGAGCTCAGGAATTCCGAGGCTTAAATTCATTTGAGCTGGGCTTTCTGCTCTTGCCAACAAGAGCCCTGGCTGACTCAGCACACTGCTGCTGCTGCTAAGTCGCATCAGTCGTGTCCGACTCTGTGCGACCCCATAGACGGCAGCCCACCAGGCTCCCCCGTCCCTGGGATTCTCCAGGCAAGAACACTGGAGTGGGTTGCCATTTCCTTCTTCAATGCATGTAAGTAAAAAGTGAAAGTAAAGTCGCTCAGTCGTGTCCAACTCTTAGCGACCCCATGGACTGCAGCCTACCAGGCTCCTCCATGCATGGTATTCTCCAGGCAAGAGTACTGGAGTGGGGTGCCATCGCCTTCTCTGACTCAGCACACTAGGGAAGGTGAAATGAACTAAGTTTCTCCCAAACTGGTTCTATGAACTATCAGGGAAAAACTAGTTCTGTGGTCAAATAAATTTGGAAAATTCTGCCTCTCACAGACTCCCAGTATGTGTGTGCATGCATGTATGTGTATACTATGGAGCAAGGGCTGGGAAGAACTACAGTAAAGAAACAAACTCATTTATCTTAGAAACTTTCTGAAAATTAATTTCTCATGGATTGCCTCTTCATGAGGCTGTAGATGGTACTGAAAACAGGAGGCGTGAGTGAAGCCCACCCTCAGATCCCCTCCCACATTCCGCAGACAGAAGACTGCATTCTCTTAATAGGAAATGGTTCTTTGCCCACATACCAACCTGTTACTAGGAACTACCCACCCCTCTAAGAACAACCCCTCTATTCTAACCTGCTTGAGCACAGAATTCTAGTCATGCTCCTCCCTACCTAATCACTAATTGTATACGGGTACTGTTATTTCTCCCATTTAAAAAACAAAAAACCTTATCATGGCCTCGCTTCCTCTACCTACTGTCTCTATCACATTTCTATCCTTTAAAACTCCTTGCAAGAACTGTCTCCAGTTTCCCCCTCCCAGTTTCTCATATGCCAGGCTTTCACCCCCACCATCCCAAAACTGCCAACCTGATTTCAGTGACTCCAACAATCTACGGAACGGTCACCTCTCAGCCATCTCATGTGATCCTACCAGCGGCACTTGACACTACTGACCCTTCGTTCCCTCAAGATATCTTCTTCCCTGGCTTTTGGGATCCCACACGCTGAGTTCTCCTCCTACCGCATTAGCCACTCCCCAAGTTTCCATTGCCCGCTCCTCATCTCTCCAACTTCTCAAGGTCAGAACCCCCCCAGGGCTCCGTTACAGGACGTCTTCTCTTCTTTAGTTACAGGCGCACCCTAGGTGATCTCATCCAGCCTTGTGGCCTTGAAATACTAACTATATACTTATATAACCAGCCCCAGGCCTCCCCTGAACTTCAGACTCAGATGTCCATCCAACTGCCTACTCAACACCCTGCTTGAATGGCTAAGAGTTACTTCAAACTTAAAATCAAGAACAGAACTCCTGATTCTCTCCCCACCTGACCCCATCTGCAGCCAGGAGGATCACACAGATCCCCCCACGACTTTCTCCATCTCACTGAAAGGCAATACCAACCTTCTAACCTCTCAGGCCAAAAATCCTGGAATCATCCCTGACTCCTCTTTCCTTCACCCTAAGTCCAATACATCAGCAAAATCCCATTGGCTTGAGCTTCCAAATATATTCAGAATCTAACCATTTCTGACCATACCCTGTTACATTCTTGGTCCCAACATTAACTCTCGCCTGGATTACTGTCATAGTCACCTGCTTCTACCCTCAATTCCCAAAGGAACCTTGCTGCACAATAAGCCAGGGATCCCTCTAAAACCTAAGTTCATCTCAGGTTTCTGATCAAAACCTTCCATTGGTAGTCTATCTCAGAGTAAAAAGCCCAGAGTTAAAATCGCTACTAAGTTATATAAGGACAGGGGCTTCCCTGGTGGTTCAGTGGTAAAGAATCCAGAATCCACCTGCCAATACAGGAGACACGGGTTCAATCCCTTGTCCAGGAAGATTCCACAAGACTTAGCCACAGGACATGATACACTGGTAAGAACCACCTAGGTCCAAGGTAGCAGAAGATCCAACTTCCAGTGGGCCCTGAGCCTCATACGCTCACTGTACTACATCAGCACACTAAGTGACACAGCCACTGCACGGCAGAGCAGAGCTAACTGTGAAAGGCTGAAGTGAAGTGAAGTCGCTCAGTCGTGTCTGACTCTTTGCAATCCCGTGGACTGTAGCCTACCAGGCTCCTCTGTCCATGGGATTCTCCAGGCAAGACTACTGGAGTGGGTTGCCATTTCCTTCTCCAGGGGATCTTCCCGACCCAGGGATCGAACCCAGGTCTCCCACATTGCAGGCAGACGCTTTAACCTCTGAGCCACTTTAGAGTAGCCCAATTCCTGGAAATCTCCACCCCTTCCCCAAAATAAGTGGAATAATCCTCTTGCTCATTAGCCTATGAAATTAGAGGCTGGTGGTTTAGTAGCTAAGTCATGTCCAACTCTTGGGACTCCATGGACTGTAGCCTGCCAGGTTCCTCTGTGCATGGATTTCCCAGACAAGAATACTGCAGTGGGTTGCCATTCCCTTCTCCAGGGGATCTTTCCAATCCAGGGATCGAACCCAGATCTCCTGCATTGCAGATTCTTTACTGTCTGAGCCACTGGGGAAGCCCTGAGACCAGGTATGTGATTTCGATTAAAAGACTGTGGGTTCAAGTCCCGTCTGGGTTCTGGCAAGGTTTGGGTCCCAGGCTGTGGATTCAAGTCCCATCTGAGGTGCACAGTTTCAACTGCACTCAGACACATGGGCTTCCTGGCTAGTTCATACCCACCAGGCACACACTCATCTCAAGGTCTTGGTCATGCCTGGCATGCCTTGAAACCCTTTGGAACTCTGTCCAAATGTCACCAGTGAGGTCCTTCTGAACAACCCCCACCTCACCATGTACACGCACCCCCTGTCCCCATCCCCCCAGCCTCGCTTTCGTGCCATAGCACCTCCCCACACGCTTAGACACTACAGAGGAGCAAACCTGCCACCAAAAATGTCTCTTTGCATGTGGGTTATTTTGAGCTGAAGACAAATCAAGGCCAAGAAGAAACTTTGACCCTCCTTCTAACTGCTAAAAGAATGTAAAGAGAAGACATGTTTCAGGAAGGGAGGCAATCCCCATAGATAACTATAGTATGAACTATGTGCACAGATGGGGAGCAACCAGGCAAAGTCTGTCTGTTAAAACTGTTACCAAACATTTGCTTTTCCATCTCATGGCAACTGCCTTCCTCCCCTTTGAGGTCCCAAACCACTACCCCCAAGATCTTTTGTCTTTAGCTGAAAACAATATTTAAGGTAAGAGTTTCAGCCATTTTGGCAAGTTACTCAGTTTCCCTGGGTCTGTCCCATGTATGTTAAAGTGTTAGCTGATCAGTCATGCCCCACTCTTTGCAATCCCATGAACTATAGCCTGCCAGGCTCCTCTGTCCATGGAGGAGAGGAGTAGGTATCCACTCATTCTTCTCCAAGCCAGAATACTGGAATTGGGTAGCCATTCTCTTCTCTAGGGAATCTTCCCAACCCAGGGACCAAACCCAGGTCTCCCCCATTACAGGCAGATTATTACCCACCAAGTCACTAGGGAAGCCCATGTACACATGCCACATGCTACTACACTTTTGTCTGAGAACTGTAGAGGAAAATTTCTTCCTCCACCACAGTACCTTCATCATCTTATTACTCTCTCTTTCTACTAGGATATATACTCCGGGGCTGGGGAGGTTTCTGAGTGTTTTGTTCACTGCTTCATCCCAGGTGGTGCCTAAACTACCTAGCTCACTGCAGCTTCTCAAAAAAAATTTTTTTAAACTGTCCACAACCCAGTCTACAAAATATGGTCCCTCTGCCACCTCCCACTCTGCCCCAACTGTAATAACCTTCCCGACATTCTCCAAGCAGACCAAGCTAGTTTCTGACTCAGGGCCTTCACACTTGCTCTTCCTCTGTCTGGAATATCATCCCCAGATATTTGGATGGCTTGCTGCCTACTCCTTTACTCAAATAACACCTCCTTGGAGAGGGCTTTTCCTAACGACCTTATCTAAAATAACCACACACTGATCAGGCATCCCACACACTCTCACCAGCCTCTAACTCCACTTTATGCTTCATTTCCCTTCATCACACTTACCTGACTCCATATATATAACTGTTTGTGTCTTTCTCACTACAGTGTAAGCTTCAGAACAGAGGCACCCTGTCTTTTTTACCACTATATCTACAACGCTTGTAACAATGCCTAGCACACAGCAAGTGCAGAATATTTGCTGAATGAAAGGATGAATAAATCTTTGTTTAAGCTGAACTTAGCTAGTCTTTCTATAACACAGAAGGAAATTCTCACACTAGATGGGAGAAGTCCAGAGGAGTTAGAAGATTTGTCCACTGACAACTAGAACTGGACCCTCTTTCAACACCAAGCTCTCCCCAGATGACTCCGTTTCACTGGCAAAGCACAAATAATGCAAGAGTCTGAGATGACCCTAAGAAAGAAAAACATTCCAGAAAAAAAAATGGGCAAAGGAAAAACTGGCAACACACTTAAGCAAGTCAAATAGCCATTAAGCATAGGAAAGAATGCTCAAACACACTAAGGGCCTGAGCTTAAACAAGAAATTATTTTCCATCTACCCCACTGATAACAAAGACTGACAAAAAACCAACTGTTAGCTAAAAGCATGGTAGAACTGCCATACCCTTTCTGAAGGGCAATCTAGCAATACATATCAAACTTTAACACATATATGTCCTTTAGCCCAGCAATTCCATTTCTAGAAATTCACTCTAGAGAGACAAAAGAGACAAATATAAAATGCAGAGGTTCCTAAACTTGGCTGCATATCATAAACACCTGAATAAACTCACCTATCACTATTAACAAGCTTTTTACTTCCAACAAACCGGTAAAGTGAATTGTTAGCCTTCAGAAAACATTAAATAAGTGAATAATAATGAAAAGTGTGAGATAGTAGTTTTGATAGTAGAAAGCAAGATAGTAGTTAAGTGCTACAGAATGAATCATATAAAGTTCTCTCTCAAAGGCAGAGAAAATCAGTTTGATAAAGGAAATAAAAACAAAGTGAAAAAGGAGACATGGAAAAAGATGACAAATAGATAGTATATTTGGCTATTTACAGAGGTGATTTATTAGGAGAGCTTTTATAACAGCAAATACTGAGGCCCCATTTTGAATTAGAATCTCCAGAGTGGAATTTAAGGGTGGCTATGTAAAACCTGTCCAGGTGATTCCACTATACATCCCACTGAGAACCACTGTTCTCCTAGGAAAGTTCTCAGTTGATGTTCATTATAGTCACCTGGGGAGCTATAGAAAATTATCAACAACAAAATCATCAACTAGTTCATGCTCTAGTTGAATCAATCTCTAGAACTCAGCCTAGCCATCAATATTTTTTAAAACTTTCCAGTAAGTCTCATGTGCTGCCACAGTTGGGAACGAAAGTCCTACACCCATAGTTTTTATAGTATGGTTCCCACACCAGCACAATTAAGTGTCACTAGAGAACTTCCTAGAAACAAACTCTTGGGTCCCCCTCCAAACCAACTGAATCAGATACTTGGAGTAAAGCTCAGCAATCTTTAACAAGCCCTCCAGGTGATTTTGACATGCACTACAGTTTGAAAATCACTGTCCTGGAGTTGTTTGTTTGTTTGTTTTTTCATAAAAATCATCTAGAATGCCTGTCAAAAACACGTCACCTAGTCAGCTGATTTTCTAAAAGGGTGCCAAGAATATTCAATGAGGAAGAGTATGCTTTCAAAAAATAGTTTTGGAACAACTTGATGGCTACATGCAAAGAATAAAGCTGGATTGCAACTTCACATCATAAACAAAAATTAAATTGATTACAGGCCTAAATTTAAGAAATACTATAAAACTCTTATAAGAAATCATAGGTATATGTGTTTCTGACATCTTTCTTATGACACCAAAAGAACAACAAAGGAAAAGATACTGGACTTAAAACTTTCATGCTTCAAAGAACACCATCAAGAAGATACATATTTGCAAATATGTATCTTCTCCAAAGAAGATATACAAAGGGCCAGTAACATGAGATGTCAACATCATTAGCTATCAAGGAAATACAAATCAAAACCACAAGACACTTCTCACACACTAAGATGGCTAAAATAAAAAAGAATAGTGTTGCTGAAGAAGTAGATTAGATCAACCAGAGAGAAAAAGAATAGAATTTCTCCTAATTGGAAAAGGTGATGGACCGAGCCTTAAGGAACTCCAAATTTACCTACCAAACAGAAGAGAAACCTCCTATAATGGAGATCAAGAAGCAGTCACCAAATGAGAAAAATCAGTGGGTCACAGAACGAAAATGAAGACAGTATGTCAAACAGGTGGACATGGTCAGTGCTGCTTAAGGCAAGTGATGAAAGCTTGAGTAAAATGAGTGAAAATGTTTCTTGGATTTAGTGATATGGAGATCTTAGCGTTTCCATATAATGATGGTGACAAAATCACTAAGAAATTAAAATTAGGCTACCTCTTTGCATATTACATTGGGTAAATATCACTCCCAACATAAAAGTTTTAAAATAAACGAGTACCTTGATTATTTGCAATTAGTCTCAAATCGTCTTGAAAGATGAGTCTGGAAAATAAAAACTGTTTAGAAAAGAAAGTTCGCAACAAGTTTACAAAACCACAGTAAGGCCTCTAAAACTACCTAAAAGGGATTACACTCTATAAATGCTGTTTATACAGCAAGGTTACCGGTGTTCTGTACCACTCCCAATTTCTTACTGATTAGGACTGGTATGTTGACATCTGCCACATTTGCTATGACTGAGATCCAGCGTATGGCCCTAGTAATAAATACTATCCGGCACTACAATACGTCAGCGTGATCCAGTAGTAATACTACTACAAAACAGAGCAAAGAAGTAGGTATCCGTATCACCCGACACCAAAAGACACGTGTTGTCCCAAGATTCAGAGACAGGTTTCACCAGTAAACAAGAAAGAAAAGTGAAAAATCAAGACACCTGCTCTTCAGACCAATTTCAGTTTAAATTTTTATTGAGATGCAGCCTTGTGAAAGCATGGTAACTGTAAAAGCCTTATCCCGTCCCACGAACTCACTAACGCAGAAAGTGGGAGAACGGAGGAAATTAAATTTTATAGTAAGCAACGAGATCTCTTAAGTACTCCTAACAGTCCTGCAGCACCTAAGGCTAAGGTCCCGGTCCTCACTTCAGGCAACGCTGCTTCCCAATGCTCCCAACCCAGCTGGTAAGTTTTCTTTCAATTTCGAAACAAACCAGCGAACGGCCAAGAGAAGGACTGAAACTAGGGGAACAAGGCTTTGCCATAAAAGGAGCTTTGGTCAAACTCTGCCCCACACTGATCCACCCGCCACCCTTACCCAGCAGTCGGGAAATAACAAGCCAACCAAAAGTAACAGAACCTACACGCCACTCTCCGGAAACTGCAGACTTTAGCTGGAGCTCGCCATGACACGTACGTGCCGCCACATTTATGTACGCATGCTCGCAGACGGCGGCCTGGAGAGGTCAAACTACATCGGCGCCGAACGTGCGCGTTCAGGTTTAACCGATTACACTTAACAATTCCTTTGACGGCAGGAGGGAGAAGACCTTCAAGACATAGAGTTCTTAGAATCGTTTAATAGCTAACCTCCCCGAGCTCTTCCCTGCAGAAGGAAATGGTAGCCCATTCCAATATACTTGCCTGGGGAATTCCATGGACAGAGAAGCCTGGCGGGTTACATACACTCTGTGGGGTTGCAGAATGGGACACGACTGAGCCACTGAGCATGCATACATGCCTGAGCTCTTACTACTGTGGGACACTGTGTTCAACGCTTTATATAAACATTATCTCCCCATTTATTTATTGTTATTTTACAGAAGAGGAAGCTAGGAGTTTAATTACTTGTCCAAAATAACTGTGCTAGGGGTGACTGTCCTCCATACTCAATCCGACTCTGCCGGACTCCAAAGAACCTGCTCTTTTCATTACATTTTCCCAGCTTCCTCAGCCTTTTCTGAAAAGAGATCGTGTTAACGAAAATGGAAAAGGGTAAAGAAAGAACAGCTGCATTAAACTTAATATAGATCATTTAACACCAAGCAAGGGTTTTTGTTGTTTTTTGTTTTTGTTTTTGTTTTTTAACGGTCAGAAGACAGTTTAGGAGTTTGGCGTAAAAAGAGAATTTTAATAAGGGGTATGTAAGATTCTGACTTGGTTACCTTTTACATGAATTATCTCACCTTATTCTTTACCCTAGACATCGTATTTGACCTTGTTTACCAGAAAAGCATCTCCACTATAGAAGACAATAGGCCACGAACAGGAATTCAGAGTTACGTCTGACTCTGGGTTTCACAGTGATTTGGAGTTATTGCCTCATTTTGTAAATACCTTTCCTAGTGCAACTCCCTCCAGTTAAAATGCCACACTTTGTTCATGCTAATCTATAAAAAAAATTCTAAATTGTGACGTAAGGTCCATGGAAGTCTTTACCCAAATGAATTAGAATTGTGTGTTATGTTGCCCCACCTCTTTCTCTAGACCAAAAGTGGGCCTTGGCTCATCTTCTTCTTGGTGGTAATCCCACTGCCTAATACATCATCTTGCACTTAATAGCCTCTCAATAAACATATGTGGGGTGAAGGAATGAGTGCACCCCTTCTCTGCAAGATCTAAGTTCAATCAAAGAAAGTGTATTGAGTGCATGCCATGTGTCCTCAAGCAAGATGATGCTGGATGATAGGGTTAGAAAGGAAAAAAGACAACTCCCTACCACTCTTTGAGGCTACTACAAGGATATAGCTTCAGTAAAGAAGAGCAATCCCTATCGAAGATGGATGCAAGGGGCCTGTGGGTACAACAGGGAGGTTCCTTCTCTTACATGAGGAAATCAGTACTTGCCCCTGGGATGCCATGAGAGTATTCCAGACTCGGAAGACAATTCCAGTGAGGGCAAATACATGGGGGCCTAAAACTATAAACTGTTATATATTATAAAAGCAAAAAGAGTAAAGCTGGGTGATAGCAGAAAAGGCTGAAAAGGAAAGTGCAGGGACCAGATTAAGGTGAGCTTTGTTTGCTAAAATTAAGACATTAGACTTAATCCTGGTTGTATTGGGTAGCATGAAAGTACCTGAGCAAGAGGCTGGGTTTGAGGACATTTCAAACATGAAGAAACAGTGAAAAGCCTAAATGAAATCGTTGGCTGTGAGCAATGGGAAAATGAAATGAGAAGACAGAAGAGATTTTGAGAAGGTAAAATGAGCAAGACTTAGAGATTGATAGGTGTAAAAGAGAGGATACAAGGATGTTTCCAAGTTTGGGAATAAAGCAGCTGACACTAGCACTTCTTGGGTGAAATCTGTCTCTTTAAGGCACTCAATCTGAATCATTTGAAAAGCCAGTGACACTACTTCTAGGAATTTCACTTATGGAAATGCTCACGGGTACACAAAATGACATATGTGCCAGATTAGTCTTTGAAAGCAAAAGACTGAAAACTCACTGGCTTCTCAGTAGGGAATAGGTTAAATATCTTTACAGTATCTATACAGCTCTTGAAAAAGAACAAGGTTATTTTTAATGCACTATCTATTCTTTTTTAAACTTATTTTTAATTGAAGGATAATTTCTTTATGCACTATCTATTCTATGCACTATCTATTCTTAAGTGGAAAAAGGGTGTGTGAATATAGCTATAACTACAGTTTTATACATGTATAAAATCTCTGGTAGGATGTATAAATAATTGGTAATAGAATCATGTCTCTAGGAAAAGATACTGAGTGGCTAAAGGAAGATTTGCTTTTCCCTGTATGTTATTTTATACCTTTCATTTTTGGACCATGCAGATGTATTATTTATTCAAAAAGTAAATGGATGGATTTTATAAATAAAATTAAAATGACATTTGATAATTTATTATTTACTGGTTTATCTGTTTACATTGTATTTTTTTATGAACATTTAAATTTCAAATCTTTTTATTATGTTAAGATGTACATAACATAAAATTTACCATTTTAACCATTTTTAACTATACAGCTCAGTAAGTAGCAGCAGCAGCAAGTAGCATTCAGTACCTTCACACTTTTAGACAACCATCTATCTCCAGAACTTTTTCATCTTCCCATACTGAAACTCTCTACCTATTAAACAATAACTCCCTAATCCCCATTTTCCCCAAACCCTGATGACAACCATCCTACAGAATTTGTTTGTATGAGTCTGACTACTATAGTTTCTTCATATAAGTGGAACCATGCAATATTTGTCCTTTTGTAACTGGCTTATTTCACTTAGTCTTCAAGGTTCATCCATGTGGCAGCATGTCAGAATGTCCTTTCATTTTAAGGGTAAATATTATTCCATTTATGTGTATAACACATTTTGTTTATAAATTTAAATATTCATGCTTTGTATCTCAAATTAGCTTTTAAACTTCCTAAGAAGAGACACTCCATATTGTTATTGTTTTTCCAGCCAACAATATAATATTAAAATATTGTATTTTTATTGCTTTATAAAGGATTGGTGGTAGACAAACCAGTTGGTGTATAAAAAGATACATTAAAAATGCAACTGAGCCTATAAAATAATTGTAAAAGCTAACATATTTTGAGAGTTTACACGTGCCAGTAACCACCCTAAGTCCTTTATGTGAATTATCAAATGTATTCTTTACAATGACTCCATAAGTAATTCTATAAATTAGGAGTACTAGTATTAGTCTCATTATCCCCTTTTTACAGAGAAAACTAAAGGTTAGGCAGTCCAACTTTAGGTTTTTGTGCTTGTTTCAACTCTATATAAATAACTCAGAAGAAAGAAACTATATACTTTCATTTAAAATGCAAAATTTCAAATAAAGAAAATCACTGGAGAAAAAAATAAAAGAATGAAAAGGGAAATATGGAATAAAATTATAAACCTTCAGAGTGATTAACTCAATCTTTTAATGTTATTCTTCACAGTGAAAATTGAAGAGAAAATGTGGGCAATAATGAAGGTAGAGAATTCTTACTATCTCAGCCACTAATGAAGAAAGAAGGAATAAAATATGAAACTTATAAAAATTTAGGAGCCATAATTTAAATTTAGTTTATGATTTGAGCAATTAGCTGGCATACTTATAAATTTGCTCCAATCAGTATCTCTTTATGATAAATGAATCATGCATTTAATTCACTCTTGAAAAATGATAATAAACATATGTGAAATTTTCTGTGTAGAATATCAGATAAGTTTAGTAGAAGGAAATTTAAAATGAATTAATCTATTTATATATAAGCATATGTTCTCAACTTTTAAAGTTCAGCAGGTCAACATGTATTATGCAAATATATTATTACGTATGCTACCTTCCCACCACATGTGGTAGAAAGCTAACTGTGATTTCTTAATGACAGAAGAATAAGGGGACACATGAAAATTAATTCTAGACCCAGGGATTTTGATTGGGTCTGATAAATTGTCAGGTAAATTTCCCAGCTGAATGCCATACAACTAAAGCAGTTTTTTAGTAAGAGTTTTCAGGTGTTTGTTTTCATAAGGGATTAAAAAATAGGAAATAAGGATATTATCACAATAGTCTAAATATGAAACCAAGAAGATGATGGTAGTAAAAACAGAGAATTAAAAAAGGATACAAGAATAGTCAAAAAAACATTCGTTCCAAATGGGTGAATGCTTCAATGTAGAGGATAAAAAAGGACACTGGTGTCCTTAAATAAATGAAAAAGTGAATGAGTGAAAGTTGCTCAGTCGTGTCTGACTCTGCGACCACATGGACTGTAGCCTGCCAGGCTCCTCTATCCAGGGAATTCTCCAGGCCAGAATACTGAAATGGGCAGCCGTTCCCTTCTCCAGGGAATCTTCCCAACCCAGGGATCGAACCCAGGTCTCCTGCAATGCAGGCGGATTCTTTACCATCTGAGCTATTTCATGTTAAAAACATGATGTGAAATAAATTAACCTGCTATTGTCTTTGGGCTAATGATGAATTTTCTCGGTGTAATCTAACCACTAGGGGTCAGAGTGCTATACTTCTAGTATCAGCTATCCTGTTCTATCAATTTACACAAATTGGTTTGGCTCAATTTTATAATTAATCTTATCTTTCCCTTCTCCCACTGTCACTGTGGGTGGTTGGGGGCTATTCTTGTGGCCCAGGCCAGAGTGATGAGATCACCACATTGCCTTGCCCCAGGGCAGGTAACCCATGCCAAGCCAGAGAGGATTCTGGGCTCTCAGTCAGTGGGAGAATCTACAGCTAGAACTTCAAGGGCCACCACGTGGACACCTGCCTGAGACCTGGGCTATTTCAGAGGAAAGTAGATCTGAGTGATGTAGGGAGACATCAAGAAATTGTAAAGACAGCTGTAAGCCCCCCACTTCCACATGCCTGGAGCTAGGTTTACTTCTGAGCTCTTCAGTTTTGTGAACAAGTAAATTCCCCTTTTCATCCCTAAAAATACTTTGAGCAGATGTCTTTCAATTGCAACCAAAAGAGTCCTGGCTAATCTTTTTTCCCCCTCTGGCTTCCTTGGTGGCTTAGATGGTAAAGAATCTGCCTGCAATGCAGGATACCCGGGTTTGATTCCTGGGTCAGGAAGATCCCCTCGAGAAGGGAATGGTAACTCACTCCGGTATTCTTGCCTGGAAAATCCCATGGACAGAGGAGCCTGGACAGTCCTTGGGGTTGCAAAGAGTCAGACACGACTGAGCGACTAACCCTTTCATAATCTTATTTTTACATATTCTCTTAGTTTTTAAACAATTGATATTGGTTGTCTAACTCCCTGATTGGAGAAGAGACATATGATATTTTCTCTATCCTTCTCTATCCTTTCTCTATCCTTCAGTAATATATGACTCAAATAACAAATTTATTGAGTTATATAATAATATATTTATTGAGTGTATACAGTATACCAAGAACTGTTTTAACACTCGGGGAAAAAATACAGACCAATATCTCATCCCTCTTCAGAGTCTATATAACAGCAAGTAGAGACAGACAATACATAATAAATATGATATAAATTAAAATTAGTATATTCAGAGGTGATAAAATAACCTCAAAATTGCTGCAGATTAAGGAGAACCAAGAGTGAGCACTGCAATTTTTAAAGATGGACTTGCAGTTTTTAAGCCTATATTGGTTGGGTTGTTGAGAAAAAGACCTTTAGGCAAAGCCTTCAAAAAGATAAGGAGGTTAGCAAAAAAAATGTGTGTGAAAGAGCATTCAAATAAAAGGTACCACCCAGGGGAAAGTCTCTAAGGAAAGCGCACACCTGTCATGTTCAAAAGATAGCAGGGTCCATCAGCAGATGAATGGATAAAGAGGATGTGATACCCACTCAGGCATAAAAAAGAATGAAGTTTTGCCATTTCCAACAACATAGATAAACTTGAAGAGTATTATGCTTCATGAAATAGGTGAGACAGAAAAAGACAAATACTGTACATTATCACTTACATATGAAATCTAAAAACTAAAACAAATGAGCAAATATAAAGAAACAGACAGATACAGAGAACAAACTAGTGGTTACCAATGGAAGAGGGAAGTGGAGGGACAAGACAGGAGTAGGGGATTAAGTGGTATAAACTGTTATGTATAAAATAAATGAGCTTCAAGGATATATTGTACAACACAAGGAATATAGCCAATATTTTATCATAACTATAAACAGTATGACCTTGAAAGATTGTGAATTGAAATTTTTCTGTGTTGTACACTTGTATTTTACATAGCACTGTAAGTCAACTATACTTCAATAAAAATAAATAAGTAAATTTTTGGAAAAAAGACAGAAGGAAGATAAGTGTGGTTGGAACAGAGTAAGTAATAAGATGTCAGAGATTGAACAAAACCAAACTACAAGTGTCTTCAGACCTTTGAGTTTTCAAGAAACGAGAGACTTTAGAGAGTTCCAAGAAGAGGGGCAGATGAAGAAGTTTGGTTAGAAAGCTGTTGAAATAACCCAGGGAGTCACTGATGGAATCCTAGACTAAGTCGGCATGAGTAGGGGGTGATAAAAAGTGGTTAGATTCTGGACATATTTGAGGACACAGTCCTTAGAATTTCCCGTGGGTTGATTTAGGGTATCAGGAGAAAAAATAAATAAAGGATGATGACTTCCAAGTTTGGGGCCTAGACTACAAGAACAATGAAATTGCTATCAATTGAAATGGAACAGACTGCCGAAGGAGGAGATCAGGAACTTGGGGTATTTTTGAATATGCTTAATTTTTTTTTTAATTTTAGATATTTTAAAGTTGTAAAATTATTATAATTATTTCATGTATAACCTTCACCTAGCTTCCCCAGAGGATAGCATTTTATATAACCAAAGTATAATCCCTGGTGGCTCAGACTACAAGCCATCTGCCTGCAATGCAGGAGACCCCGGTTTGATTCCTGGGCTGAGAAGATCCCCTGGAGAAGGGAATGGCAACC
Organism: Bos taurus; assembly: GCF_002263795.3. Classification (NCBI taxonomy): domain Eukaryota; kingdom Metazoa; phylum Chordata; class Mammalia; order Artiodactyla; family Bovidae; genus Bos; species Bos taurus. Next base: position 37,451,786 of record NC_037350.1, read on the forward strand.
CACTCCAGTATTCTTGCCTGGAGAATTCTATGAACAGAGAAGCCTGACAAGTCATAGTCCGTGGGATTGTAAAGTGTCGGACACAACTGAGCAACTAACACATACCCACACAAAGTATAATTATCAACACCAGGAAATTAACATTGATACAATACTATTAACATTGATATGATATCCAATCTACGGCAGTTCTTCATTCTTCCTTTGTCTTTTGTGACTTTGACACTGTTGAAGAATATGAATCAGGTGTTTTGTAAAATGTCCCTCAGTATGAGCTGGTCTGATGTTTGCTGATGACCAAATTCAGGTTACAAATTTTTGGCAACACTCTCCAGCAGTGATGCTGTGCCCTTCTCGGTCCATCATATTAAGGACGTACTTGATGTTGATAGGTCTCACTTACCAGTGATGTACTTCGAACATGGCTTCTGCAATGTAAGGCTACTATATTTCCATTGTTATTAGTAAGTGTCTTGTGGGAAGATACTTTGAGAATATATAAGTATTCTGTTTCCCACCGTGTATTTGCCTCCGTTTTAGTATCCCTTAATGATCTAGAGATGTAGACAACAGCTATTATTATGCTGTTTGACAAAGGTCATTTTCCATTTCCATTATTCCTTCTATTTGTACTATTAAATGAGCTGTCCCTTCTCATTTCTCTATTCAATTATTTATATTAGTATGGGTTCACAGACACTTACTTTATTCTCTGGTTTGTAATCCACTACCAAAATTAATTTGATGCTCATATTATTCCAGGTTCGGCCATTGGCCTTCAGGTTAGCTTCTGTGCTCTTTTGACACATCTGCATTTTTTTTTTTCTTTCCTGGCCGTGTTGAGCAGCATGTGGGATCTTTGTTCCCTGACCAGGAATTGAACCCCTGCTCTTGACAGTGAGCGCACAGAGTCCTAACCACTTGATGCCAGAGAATTACTCCTTTTTTTTTTTTTCCGCACCTCATTTTTTGGCAGCACAAGATGGCCTAGGCTCATCTTGCACTTGCTCTGTCCTATGCCTAGAACCAACCAGTTCTCCAAGGAGTTGTGGTTCCTTTTAGTGGGAAATGGTATTTAGAGACTAGGCGTGAGCTCACTGCTATTGGGTGTGCTCATTGCTATCGAGTGGCATTGCTTCTGGAGCTTGATTTTAAACCTATTTAGCTTGTGAGGTCTACTAGACATCCAACTGGATTGTTAACTTGGCAGTTAGAATTATGATTCTGAGGTTTGGGTGAGAAATTTAGATGATATTTAAGCCAAAATATTAAATGAGATTAGAATTGACATAAGAAGTGAAGAGGCTCAAAGACTGAGAGACCCGAGGCACTCCAATACTAAGATAAGAGGAAAGAAGAACCAGCAAAGAAAACTGATAAGGAGTAACCAGTGAGGTAGGAAGAAAATTAGGAGTGTTGTATCCCAGAAGTCAAATGATAACAGTATATTATGGAGGAGGGAGTGATCAGCTGTGTCCAATTATGTGGACAGGTCAAGTAAGATGAAGCCTGAGAAAAAGTTACTGAATGTTACTGAATTGAGCAACTTGGAAGGGTAGTTTTGGTGGATGGGAGTAGGTAGAAGTTGAATGAAGTGGATTCAAGGGGGAAGAAGGGAAGATAACTGGAGGTAGGACTTAGAGACAACTTTGAAGTTTTACCACAAAGAGGAGCAAAGATCAGCTGGGTGCTCGGTGAAGACCTATGGGGCAGGGGCAGGTGGGGTGGGAGGGAGACTTAGGAAGGAGGGGACATATGTACACCTATGGCTAATTCATGTTGATGTATGGCAAAAATCAAACCAATATTGTAAAGCAATTATCTTTCAATTATAATAAATGTTAAAAATAAATTTTTTAAAAAGAGGAGCAAAGATACAGGACTATAAAAGTGGAGAAAGTGGGTTCAAAAGGAGGGAAATTTTGTTAAGAAAGGAAAAACAAGAGAATTATTGTGTGTTAAATGAGAATAATCCTTTGGAGATGGGAAAATTCATGGTACTGTACAGAGAGGGAAAAACTACTGAAGTCATACTTCTGAGAAAGGACAGTGACGATTTTCTAAGCATTATATCATAGTACCTGAGACGTAAATATTCGGAGACTAAATAAAGATTGTTCACCTAGTTTTAAAAATCAAATACATTTGGCCGATGTTATTTTAAAAAACATATTTAAAGAAATGTGACTTTTTAATAACTAGAGCTTTCTGTGAAATAATAAGACCTTAGCAGTGATCATCAAGAGTCAACTAATATATTATACTGGAGATGTATTTCACTGAAAAGTAGAAGAATGTGATCATTGCCAGGAAAATGTAGAAACAGAAAATCCTTTCTTCCTTTTTCTTTTTTTCTCCTTAACCATAGATGGCTTGTGTGTGTGTGTGTGTGTGTGTGTGTGTGTGTGTGTGTATTTGATGCATTCATTAAATGCTCTCTATTAGTCATATCTCTCTCTGGCTTCTTTCCAAGTACTTTCTTACAAGTGATAAATCTGTAGGGGAAATTCAGAGATTTGCAATTCCACTGAGAGAAAATCTCTTTGAGAGTGAGTGGTGAGAATGATAAAGGCCAGGTAGGACAATACTAGTCAGAGACTCTCAGCCAGAGAACAGAACAACTCTTACAACCCAACCCTATCAACACATAGCTGATATAATGAGAATTTATTCCCTGAAGGTACAGAGAAATCAGCTTTAAACTGCAACAGCAGGGACTTTCCTGGTGGTCTAGTGGCTAAGTCTCTGTACTCCCAATGCAGGGGGCCAGGTTGGATCCCTGGTCAGGGAACTAGATCCCACATGCCACAACTAAGACCCAGTGCAGCCAAATAAATAAAGTAAGTAAATAAGCTGCAATAGTTAGGAGGGGAGGAAGTAGAGGGAGCATCCAGTTATGGTTAATTTGATTATTCTAAATTTCTCAAAGACCCCCTTGAGTTTGTTGTCTATTCAACCAGAAAGTAAGAACAAAGATCAAAAGAAAAAGGAAGGAAAATAAAGGAAACAAGATATTTTGTCTTCTTGTATTCTTATATTTACCCACTTTAATTTCTCAATAAATTATTTGTAAGGGGGCAAAAAAGGGCTGTTTAGAAAAAAGTCACTTACTAAATAATTAAAGCATTTATTTTCAAAGGATATATTTATGTTATGTGTACATATGGGCAAAATTAATATCCTAAATGAATTTGCTCAAAACAAAACTGTATTCCCTGAAGTTGACTTGTTTTGACAAAATTATGATGTATTATTAGACAAATAACATATAAGTTTATTTAGTTGATTGTTGATTATCTTGGCTAATGGAGGGAAACAATGATGTGGTTAATCCAAAATAATCTAAGGTCATTTATATTGGACTTTGAAAAAAGTGTTTGATATTTAGCAATGAATGTGGATATTTTTAACATGCTAAGATCTTTTTAAAAACTTCAAATAAAGCAACAAAAACACACTGAGTAAAAACTTAGATCATAGCTTAGCCCTGCATATGAAAAAATTTCCAATAAACAGATGTACCAGAAAGTTTCTCAGCTTCATTATCTATCATTTAGCAACGACGTCAGATAGTCATTGTTTTTCTCTGTCCAGAAGAACCTACTCTAATTCTGTGTGGTTCAGGCTGCCATGGACTACTTTCGGCCTCTATTAGTGGAAAGTGACTAAGACCAGTTCAATCAGAACATAGGATTCCTCCAACCACAGTACTGGATTTTACATATAACTGGGCAAGCCCCATCAGGATATCTTATCCTCCCTGGCTGTAAGTTCATGGATGAGCACATGGTAACACAATCCCTTGGTAACAAGAGTCCCCTGCTGCCATTTAACATGACCATGCCCTTCTGGCCCTAATAGATTAATCTAGAGTTGACCTCTGACCAAAATTGGCCCAATCAGAGGTCTTCCCCTATGAACTCAAAATTGAGACTAAGAGTCCAGTATCAGTTTTGACATCTAACAGAAGAGTTGTTTGTGAAGGAGAATCCATGTGACTATGGGAGATGAGAAAGCTGGTCCAAAGAGAGAGAAAGAGAAGAAAGAAGCATATCAGGCAGATAGCAACAGAGATAAAAATGAAGAGAGAAGTCCTGAGCAGATACAAATGTGAATCTTCATGATAATTTCCTTTGAAGCTAGCTCCAGTTGATTTCTCGTTGTCAATAAAGAGTCCTTACTGATTCTGCAGCCCCTGAACGTAGTTGAGTGTATTGACAGAAAAGGCAGATGAACGTATGGACCCAGTGATGGGGAACTGTAGGATAGATAGAGTAGAAGGACCAAGAAGAAAAGGAAATTAAAGGTACCAGTGAGAACGAAGCTGCAGTGGTTGAAAATGAGAGTCAAATTGGAATGAGAATCCCAAATGGGATAAATCCAACTGGAAGAAGGAAAAGAGCGGAGAGGCTACAGGTCATGGTTAGATGAATTTGTTGCTTTGTGGGAGTCAGGAATCAAGAAGAAAGATGTGGTCTGAGAGAGCGATGTCATAGGTGGAGGAGCCCCAAACTGTAATAAGGTACAGGATATGGTGAGGAGAGTGAGCTGTTGAAAGGAAGTAAGAGTTGGAGTAGAGACTAAGAAACTCTGACAGTAAGAAATGGTATATGTAATTTATGTGCAGAAGTTGCAGAAATTAGGTAGAGGATGTGACCCAAGTGTCAAAACCCTGGTGTATATGTGTTTGTTAGAAATACAGGCAATTGACAGACTCAAAATTATGCTGGAGATTTTAATTCTCCATTGTCAATATGAGAGACTGAGTGAATAAAGTATTGTATAAAAGGTCCTGACATCTTCAAATACAGAATTAATTGATGTTTGTAATAAATTAAATGAGGTGTAAGAATTCTATTTATAGTGCATACATAATGTTCTCCAGGCCATCAGTTGTGATAAAAACAGAAATTAATAACAAAAATATTAAACCAAAAAAAGCCTAGTTACATACAAAAAAATTTAATTCTCCTAAATAGTAGACTTATCAAGCAAAAAGAACACAATAAAAACTTATTTTAAAAAATAAAGTACTTCTCAAAAACTGTAAAAGGCAAGCAAATTCAATATGCTGGGAATTCCCTGGCAGTGCAGTGATTAGGACTCCATGTCTCCACTGTGGGGGTGGGGAGGGGGGAAGAAGTGGGAGACCCAGATTTGAATCCTGATTGGAGAACTAAAATCCCACAAGCCATGCGATGTCACCAAAAAAAATTTTTTAAAAAAGATATTCTTTTAAATTATTTGGTTACTAATAATTAAATAAACATTAAATTAAGATCTTAGATAAGAAAATTTTTAAACCTTGGGTGAAAAAAATATTAAAAGCATAATAAAATAAATTAGAAATTAAAAACACATGACAAAATCAACAGCTGATTTTTCTAAAAGAGACTACTATAACAAGTGACAGATATAACACACTAAAGAGAAAAAACAATAATTAGAAGCTAGAATATAGACATGGCAAGCAAATAAAAAATCACATAAAACTATACATGAAAATAGTATCAAAAGAATTTTTGTAGAAATGAGGAAACGTTCATAAACTTCATTTTTTCAAATACCAGAAAAACCTGAAAGTAACCCAATGTCTTTCAACTAGTAAATAATTGAACTTTAGTACAGACATTTAATGGAATATTATTCAGCAAGAGAAATGAATTCCTTAACACATATAAATATTCTGCATGAAAAAGACATAAATGGTTACATACTACATGATTCTATTTGTATAACATTCTGGAGGTTAAACTATAAAAACAGAAAACATCAACTGACAGGAATTGGGAATAAAGGAAAAGGTGACTGTAAACAGTGAGAGAACATATCAAGGTGTTAAAAAATGTTCAATATCTTAATAATGGTTGTTATATGATTCTGTGCATTTGTCAAAATTCTTAGGATTGCTCACCAAAAATGTTGAATTTTATTGTATGCATATTATACCTCAATAAAACTGGATTACCCTGATGCTGGGAAAGATTGAGGGCAGGAGGAGAAGGGGACGACAGAAGATGAGATGGTTGGATGGCATCACTGACTCAATGGACATGGGTTTGGGTAGAGTCCGGCAATTGGTGATGGACAGGGAGGCCTGGCGTGCTGCAGTTCATGGGGTCACAAAGAGTCAGACACGACTGAGCAACTAAACTGAACTGAACTGAAAACTGGATTTTTAAAAATTTTAATGGACAAAATATTGAAGAATAATTCTGAAAAGAACAGGTAAAAAAGTGCTCTTAGGCTTCCCAGGTGGTGCTAGTGATAAAAGACCTCCTTGTCAATGCAGGAGACATAAGAGATCCCTGGGTGGGGAACAGCCCCTGGAGGAGGGCATGGCAACCCACTTCAGTATTCTTGCCTGGAGAATCCCATGGACAGAGGAGCTTGACGAGCTATAGTCCATATGATCACAAAGAGTCGGAATGACTGAAGCGACAGCATGCATGCACATGCAAAACAATGCTCTTATAAAAGAGTATTCTATAGACCAAAATTAAAATGATATGTTAGTAGCATGAAAACAGAAATCTAGAGCAAAAGAAAAACTTAAAGAAAGCAGCTGTGTTTTGCTGTTGAATCTCTAAGCCGTGTCTGACTCTTTGCAACCATTTGGACTACAGCCCGCCATGCCTCTCTGTCCATAGAATTCTCCAGGCAAGAATACTGGGAGTGGGTTGCCATTTCCTTCTCCAGGGGGGTCTTCCTGACCCAAGGATCAAAAGCTTGTCTCCTGCTTGGTAGGCAAATTCTTTAGCACTGAGCCACCTGGGAAAGCCCAAAGAAACCAGACATAGATATAGACTTAACTATAGGTGATAGTTTACAACCTTTTCCTTTTCCTCTTTTCCTTCCCTTCCCTTGTTTTCCCTCCTTTGCTCTGCCCTGCCTGAACAATTTAGTGAAAAAGTCATTAGACTAGGAGAATGTAATGGGGCAGAACCACTCTGGAAAAGAACTTGGTGGTTTCTTTAAAAACTAGACATCAGATGATCTATAAATTACATTTCTGGACATTGATTCCACAGAAATGAAGACCCATGTTAACACAGAAACATGCTGCTGTCCACAGCAGCTTTATTTGTAATACCGCACACTATTACTGGAAATAACTAACACATCCTTCAACAGGTAAATGGTTCCATGAACAATGGTATCTCCATACTATGGATACTACCTGCCAGGGATGACCCAGGATATCTGTATGGGCCAACACCTGTACCAACCTGGCACAAAGTATCAGAGTATCAGAACTCAGACCGAGTAAGAGTGTCTGCCAAGGGTGAGGGTGGGGTGTCAGATTCCAAGGGTGAGAGGGTGTCTATGACAGGGGAAGAGGCATGGTGGCCATGATGGGAGATTAGTTACATATAAGAGGATCAAGCAAATAATGTATTGGGGATAATGGGAGCCAAGTTTCTCACTAACAAGAGAATGAGAAATATGAAAACAGACAAAATAAGGAGGAACCCTGTGGTACAGGATTTAAATTACAGACGTCAGTGTGAACTCATTTTTAATATAGAAGTAGATATAGAAGAAAATATAAACAGAATAGCACGTGTATATATGTATGTATATACATTTTAGGTCTATGGGGAATGATGTGTGTGTGAATACACATTAACCAGATTTTCTTAAGTAAAACATGATGTTTAAATCTTTGGATGGTTCATGCTTCAGTCAAAAAATGGATTTAGAGCCTCAAATAATTTCACCCACAACCAATTTCTCCCTCCATGTCTTGACTCTGTCGTTCATTTTGGCCTCATTTTCATTCTCAGACTCTGTCATTAGTTTCCAGGCCAATTTCCAGATTCAAATCCAGAAGAAAAGAAGAAAAAATTACTTTTCAGTCAATAATCTAAAAACAAAAGTCTCATCGCAGACTGTCGGCTCTGACTGGGTGTTGTGCCTCTCCTTAAGGAGTTGCTATGGCACAGGGGCTTCAGTACAATGACTGAGTGGCACTCGCCCCTGGATGCAAGTGTGGAACATGCTCACTCTAAACCACCTGCACTGGTGTGGGACGGGGGGCCTCCACAGAGGCAAATTGGAATGATGACCAAGTACTAGGTAGAAAAATGGATTTTCACTAGTCATTTCATTCCTTTCAGCAGCTCAACATTCCAACACACCCTTCTTTCCATATGCACACCTGAAAACACGTCCACACTTCTATACAGGAATACCATATGCAACCAAAACACAACCACTCCATTCTTAAGACAACTCAAAGACCTGTCTAGTTGCTCCATTGAAATACATGTCTAAGTTCTCTAAGTGATTCCATATAATCTAGCAAAGTCCAAATTAAATGATAAAAATAACTCTTGTGCACGTGCATGCAAGCACACACACACATACACACACACACACACCAACATATGAAATGTATATTAATGGTAATGAGAGACACAAGCTGCTCAGATGGTCAGATCAACTGGTTACCACCCCGTGGCAGCCATGGAAGTGCAACCAGCAGGGTTGCTCTCAAGAAAGCACAAGCTGCTCAGCTGTGAAGAATGCAATTAGCTACCCGCTTCAGCAGCAGCGCCTTCAGGATCCACCCCAGCTTCTTAGCTGAGGCCATGCTCTTCCTGAGCAACTGCCCTCAGGTAGTGGTGAAACTTGATAGACTTATTCATATGTAGCCATCACTCTGACTGCTACAAAACTGTCCATGGCACTGGCTTCATATGATTGCTGTTGTCAACTGAAGGTTTTCCCTACCCAACCTGCTCCCCTTGTATCTTTTACAGACGGTTGTTGTTGTTGTTTAGTCTCTAAGTCATGTCCAACTCTCTGCAACCTCATAGACAGTAGCCCACCTGGCTCCAATGGAGCCTGGGTTGGGTTGCATTTCCTTCTCCAGGGGGTTTTCCTGACTCAGGGATCAAACCTGTATCTCCTGTATTGGCAGGTGGATTCTTTACCACTGAGCCACCAGGGAAGCCCTTACAGACATTACTCCCAATAAATTTTTTTAAAGGAGTGTAAAGCTCTCCCCACCCCCACTCCCCATCCCTCCCACCCCCGACCCCTGACCAATACACCTTTTTGCACTTCTGACTTCATCAGCATTTGCTTCCTGATAGGCTAGAACCAACACTACACTCTATATCAAGTTTCAAGTTATCTGGGGAAGAGAATCAGAAATAAAAGTGAAGTCATGATCTGTCTTTGCTACCAAGCTTCCATCAACCCTTTTTTGAAAAAGGAAAAAGTATGAAAAAACACATAGTGGTCCCCAGTTCATATAGATCATACACTGCTGGATAGGAATGGCAAGGTCCCCAGTCATGGCGGTGGAGTCAGTTTCTTAATTGGTCAAAATGGTCCCTGTCCTCCATGGCCATTTTCGAGGTGGACATTGGGGAGGATTTCCCTTCACATCTCTTTAGCTACTAATAGTGTGGCAAGAGATTCACATGTGAGATAATCACTAGTCTTTGTTTGCCAGACTTGGAGTTTAGTTAGCTCTTGCTTCTTTGCAATTCTCTGGGCTAACAGCCAAAGCCAGACAACTAGTTGAGTCTAGAACAGGATCTATGGACTTCTGTTTCTTAGCAGCAGGTTTCAGTGCTCTGTTGTTCTTCTATAACCCTTCGTTTAGTGACCTTTCTTTCCACATCTGTCTTGAAAAGTTCAAAATGATGTGCTGGGGTAGGTAGGTGAGGTTATTCTGCTCCAGGCCTATATTCCATCCACTCTTTTGTAAACAGTACTTGCTCAGTTTCTCAGGCAGAGTACTTTTTGCAAGGTGGTTAGATTGAATCTGTGGGGTTAGGAGTGTTTTTAAAATGTTGATGCTAGCTCTTAGATTTCATAATGAATCACTTGCAACCTAAGCCCTCCTTGGAACATAAGAACATAGGCCACAAGAAATAGCCAGTATACTCTAAAATTCTGACATCATTCTACTCCATCCTCTGATGTCCCATCCTTTGTCAATAAACAGTCTGAGTCCCAGGACAAAATACATGATCGTCATTTGATCAGTTATTTACTACTTTACATGAGAGGTTAAGAGTTACCAACTTTCCAGCCCAGGAGAAAGGATTCTTCACTCTTCTTGAAACTACCCTACCCTAGATTTTTCTACAGTTTAGTGTCCTTCTATTATGCATTTCTTCATCATTTAGAACGTCTTTGTCACTGCAAATAACAGAAACTATAATCCAAATTGGATTAAATAAAAATAGGTTATTGGCTTGTTAGTTAAGTCTTGATTAAGATCCCACTTCAATCAAGGTTGGATTGGGAGAAAGGAGAAACAAAATGTCATCAGGAAACACCTTTTCAATTTCTTGTCTTGAGAAGCCTGGGCTTACTCTCTGGCTTCATGAGGTAATGATATGGCTGCCTGTAGAAACATCTTCCTAAATTCAATTCAATTTAAAAAAAAATTTTAAAGGTGTGCCTTTTAACAATCCCAGCAAAAGTCTCATTTATTTTTATTAGCTTGATTAAGTTGCGTGACTGTCCCTGAACAAATTTACTGTGGCCAGGAAAATGTAATATTCTAATTAGCCAGTCTAAGTTCCATGAATTCTACTTTTTAAATAACAGCTCTATTGAGATAAAGTTCACAAGCCATAAAGTTTATCCCACACCAACGCTTTGGAAGTGGGACATGGAATGAATGCCACCTACAGCACCTGGACTGAAGGTTGGGGAGACAAGGTTTCACAGAATAAAATGAGCATTCTTTTTAAAAGAAGGGTGAATGGCTGCTATCCATCAGAAACTGAGTTTAGGAAGAATGAACTGATTTTCTAAGATTCTCCCCTGATATGTTGACCCTTTGTCCAGTTAACAATGATCCTCTGGGTTGCCTCCAAGATGCAGCACCCTGTGAAACTTGGCTTAAAATACTTTAATCACTGTTTTCTACAGATGTAGAAAAGGTCTTGGTTCCAGTTTATATTCACAACTCTATCTTGCTTTGTGTTTTGCACAAAATTGACACAAAAGTTTTCTAAATGTATATTTAAAACAGTTTGAGTCATACTATTAATTCTGTAGTTCTCCAGCAACATCCTGAAAAGTCTGTAGGGCTGATTGAGAAACGGCTCTATCAGTGCTTCTCAGCCAGAACTCAGTGACACAGCATGGTTCACAGGTGCACTTAACATAAGATAAAGATCAAGAGCCCAGAAATGGAACCAAACAGTCTGGCTTCAAATCCTAGTTATTCCACTTCCTATCTCAATGAGTTTGAGAAAATGGCTTAAACTCCTTGAACTTCAATTTCCTAATTGGTAAACTGAGATAATGATATCCCAAATGACAGCCATGGGAATTGTATAAGAGATGTCCTATGAATAAAGAGAGAGGAGATAACATTCTCTTGAATTCCTCTTATGATCTAGCACATTTGAGTTTAGAAGAAATACTTTGATGACTAAGATCCCAAGAGTCAAGCTATGCCAACAAAATATACTGCCAAACATACATGCAGAGTACATCATGAGAAATGCTGGGTAGAAGAAACATAAGCTGGAATCAAGATTGCCGGGAGAAATATCAATAACCTCAGATATGCAGATGACACCACACTTATGGCAGAAAGTGAAGAGGAACTAAAAAGCCTCTTGATGAAGGTGAAAGAGGAGAGCGAAAAAGTTGGCTTAAAGATCAACATTCAGAAAATGAAGATCATGGCATCTGGTCCCATCACTTCCTGGCAAATGGATGGGGAAACAGTGGAAACAGTGTCAGATTTTATTTTTTGGGGCTCCAAAATCACTGCAGATGGTGATTGCAGCCATGAAATTAAAAGACGCTTACTCCTTGGAAAGAAAGTTATGACCAACCTAGATGGCATATTCAAAAGAAGAGACATTACTTTGCCAACAAAGGTCCGTCTAGTCAAGGCTATGGTTTTTCCAGTGGTCATGTATGGATGTGAGAGGTGGACTGTGAAGAAGGCTGAGCGCCGAAGAATTGATGCTTTTGAACTGTGGTGTTGGAGAAGGCTCTTGAGAGTCCCTTGGACTGCAAGGAGGTTCAACCAGTCCATTCTGAAGGAAATCGGCCCTGGGTGTTCATTGCAAGGACTGATGCTAAAGCTGAAACTCCAGTACTTTGGCCACCTCATGCGAAGAGTTGACTCATTGGAAAAGACTCTGATTCTGGGAGAGATTGGGGGTGGGAGGAGAAGGGGACGACAGAGGATGAGATGGATGGATGGCATCACCGACACGATGGACATGAGTTTGAGTAAACTCCGGGAGTTGGGATGGACAGGGAGGCCTGGAGTGCTGCGGTTCATGAAATCGCAAAATGTCGGACACAACTGAGCGACTGAACTGAACTGAACGAGAAAGAAATGGCAATGCACTCCAGTATTCTTGCCTGGAAAATCTCAAGGACAAAGGAGCCTAGTAGGCTACAGTCTTTGGGATTTCGAAAGAGTTGGACATGGTTTCACAACTAAACAACAATAACCTCCACACATGGCAGAGTGAGATCTAGAAAACAAACCTAAGCATCTAACTTTCCTCCTGCCAATTCTTCAGTACTTCCAACTTCTTTTGGAATAAAATCCTACATCCAAACACCTTGCATAAATCAGCCTCTGCCTGCCATCACCCTCTCTTTGTTCCCTATGTTCCAGTCACACTGGCTGTCTTTCTGTTCACTGTCTTCCTGCCTCAGAGCCGGCATACAGGCTGTTCTCTCTGCTTGCAACACTCTTCCATTTCCCACCTTGCTAATCCTGAGTGTTTCTTCCTCACAGAGACCTTGTCTGATTTCTCGATGGAGGTCAAGACGTACTGTTAAACTTTTAGTACCAGGCCTGTTTCAGAGCATTTATTATAATAGTAATGTTAAAATTATGGATGTAATTGGCTGGCTGGCTGCTAGATTATAAACTCATGAGGACAGATAGCTGGTCCTTCTTGTTCACTGCTGTATTCCGAGGGTTGGGCACATAGTTGCTGCTCAATCAGATCAGATCAGATCAGTCGCTCAGTCGTGTCCGACTCTTTGGGACCCCATGAATCGCAGCACCCCAGGCCTCCCTGTCCATCACCAACTCTCGGAGTTCACTCAGACTCACGTCCATCGAGTCAGTGATGCCATCCAGCCATCTCATCCTCTGTCGTCCTCTTCTCCTCTTGCCCCCAATCCCTTCCAGCATCAGGGAGGGAGGGATTTCCAATGAGTCCTTTCCAATGAGTCAACTCTTCGCATGGGGTGGTCAAAGTACTGGAGTTTCAGCCTCAGCATCATTCCTTCCAAAGAAATCCCAGGGCTGATCTCCTTCAGAATGGACTGGTTGGATCTCCTTGCAGTCCAAGGGACTCTCAAGAGTCTTCTCCAACACCACAGTTCAAAAGCATCAATTCTGCGGTGCTTAGCCCTCTTCACAGTCCAACTCTCACATCCATACATGACCACTGGAAAAACCATAGCCTTGACTAGACGAACCTTTATTGGCAAAGTAATGTCTCTGCTTTTGAATATGCTATCTAGGTTGGTCATAACTTTCCTTCCAAGGAGTAAGCGTCTTTTCATTTCATGGCTGCAGTCACCATCTGCAGTGATTTTGGAGCCCAGAAAAATAAAGTCTGACACTGTTTCCACTGTTTCCCCATCTATTAACTTTGATCAAATAAAAAATATATATACTACCTTCTAGGAGGGTTGAATCTTGTTGACTGAGGCCCTTTGTTTTTCTGAGTAGGGTTTGGATATGGGATGTTTGGTAGTCAGGAGCTGAGAGAGAAGTTAAATCTGTGAGGAAGAAGAAAAGAATCGATGTAGTTGGTGCTAAGGGGGTAGAAGGTGCTCTAGTTGGCTCTTCTTGGCTTCCAAGGGCTGATGGTTGGCATTTCTTCATAACTCCATGTTCAGTGATATCATGTTTATAGTGTTAAATCAACTACAATGAGAATATTTACACTACAGCAGTTGGCAACTCTACAAATAAGTCCTTTCTACCCCTGAAAGAGTTGGTTGGTAAACATTTAACACTGGATAAAATATACCAAAGCAGCAAAGAAAGTTGCTTAGAAACAGAGATATGTAAGAGATATATTTGCAGATTATTTTCTTCTCATTCTTCCCATGACATCTTTAGTAAAATCCCTTTTACTCACTCTTGCTTTTATGAATTCTTAAAAGAGCTGAGGACAAGGGTACAACTGCTCTCTAAGTACTGACAAATAGCAGTAATTGTCTTTATCATCCTTCGTAATAACTATAAAAATGGTGCCATTTCTTCCCCATGTGGGTGCTAATGGAGCTGCCCTCCTCAATCAGAGCAGAGTTCTTTTCACCTGCTTCATGGCAAGATGTCAGTTTCAGGGCCCCCCAGTTATGAGAGGCCATTATTCCATTTGAATCTCATATGAAGAGGAAAGTACTCTCTGAAGTAGTGATATGTAAACTGAAGCCTAGAATAAGAAGCCAGAGGAGAGAGAATATGTGAGGAAGCAAGGAAAAAAAATTCTAGGCAGAGGGGACTGCAGATCCAAAGGCTCCGAAGTAGAAAAAAGGGCCCGTGAAACTGAAATATATGAATGGGAAGAGAGTGGCCTGACAGGAGGGAGACAGAGACCCACTACGCTAGCCCTTCTATACTGTTAGTCCCCAAGAAAGCTTCACTGGTCTCAAGGAACCTGTCAGTGATTACCATCTCAAATTTTCTGATACTCAACATTGACTAAAGCTCAGTTGACAGGTTCAATATTAGTAAAAGTTTGCCTTATGGGTACGGAGTGCATGCTTGTCTCCCACCTGCCAATGCAGGAGACTTAAGAGTCACAGGTTCAATCCCTGGGTTGGAAAGATCCCTGGAGAAGGGCATGGCAACCCAGTATTCTTGCCTGGAGAATCCTGTGGACAGAGGAGTCTGGTGGGCTACAGTCCATAAGATCGCAAGGAGTAGGACATGACTGAGGCAATTTAGCACACACTCACACGCACACATGTGGATTAAGTCAGATGAGCTGAGAGCTAGATTACACTGTTGAAAGGTTTTATGACTTCATGCCACAAAGTGAGGTTAGAGGATGTATGGCAGCCAGTGTCCAAGATGATCTCAAGAGGCTCAACTTTATATATTCCTCTTTCACACTGAATCTGGCTGACTTGAAGAACCACTAGGATATTGAGGAAATGACTGTGTGTGATTTGGAAGGTTAGGACATAAAAAACAGTATAGCTTCCATCTTTTTCTTTCTCAGATCATTCACCCTGGGAAAGCCAGTGGCCATGCGATGAGGACACTCAAGTAGACCTATGAGGGGGTCCACATGGGATGGACTGAGGCCTCCTGCCAAAAGCCAGCACCAACACACTGACCATGAGTGAACCAACATGAAGTGGATACTCCAGTCTCAGTCCAGTTCAGAAGACTGCTGCCCTGGCTGACGACTGGAGCTTCATGAGACCCCTCAAGCCAGAACCACCTAACAAAGCTGCTCCCCAATTCCTGACCCACAGAAACTGTATGAGATAATAAATGTTTATTGTTGTTTTGAGCCAATAGGTTCTGGTATTTTACTACGCAGTGATAGATTAAAGCAGACATGAAAAGAAACGACCCTAATAAACTATGCTAAAATAACAGTAACACTGTTAATTAAGGGTATTATCTGTGAGTTTTCACAGGTTACTTAACCTTACTACCTTGTTTTTTCATCTGTCAAAAGGGACTAATGAATAGCATCCATTTTTCAGAATGTCTGTAACATCAACTAGAATAATAGATGCAGCTATTTCAAAGAATAAAATGGAATTATATACACATAGTAGAAGCTCCAACTCACTCCAGTATTCTTGCCTGGAGAATCCCATGGACAAAGGAGCTGGCAGGCTACAGTCCAAAGGGTTGCAAAGAGTCAGACACGATTGCATGACTACACACACACACAGTGGAAACTTAAGAGATGTCATCTATATTATTATCTGCAGTTATTGTTGTGACTATTTTTTTTAAATTTTAATTTTAACCAAATCTGTTTCTCCTCCTCTGTTGTTTTTTTAAAAATCAGCAAGACAATGATCCAGACAGTTAAAATACCAGAAAACTGGATATTATCCTTGATATTATATTATGCTTTTATTCTTCCTCTTTACATCCAATCATTCATTATGCTCTAATAATAATATCTATAAGTACTTTCAGATAATTTTCTTTATTCCTACTCTCATTGCCTAGTTCAGGCCTCTATCCATCAACTCCCATCTAGACTGTTAAATAGTTTCCTAAATTATTTCCTGCCTCTAATCTTATTCCCCTGGAACTTGTTTTTCACACTGCAGCCTGTGACCTGTCTACAACACAAGTATGATAAAGGCATTCCCTGATGAAACCTTTCCTGGCCTTCTGACAGCTGTATAGCATCCAGTCTCCTTAGCATGACCAGAAAGGCCTGTCAGGACCTGGCTGTTGTCTGTCTCTCCTCTAATGAACACAGTGTAACCAAGAGTTAATTCCCTTGCTGCACTTGATGCCGCTCTTTCAAAGGGTTGATCTTCCCTGGATGCTTGGTGGATCTTGCTTTGTTTCATTTTGTTTTTTCTTTCTTGTTAATGTTTGCTGTGTGGATGTAAATTAAACATCTTATTTCCACACTCCAAAGAGCATGCATGTGTGCTGTCACCCCAGTCGTGTCTGACTCTTTGCGACCCCACGGACTGTAGCCCACCAGGCTCCTCTGTGCATGGGATTCTCCAGGCAAGAATACTGGAGTGGGTTGCCATGCCCTCCTCCAAGAGATTTTCCCGACCCCAGGATTGAACCCACATCGCATGTCTCCTGCATTGACAGAGTGGGTCTTTACCACTAGTACCACCTGGGAAGCCCTCAAATGAGACTCTCTGGTTACCTATCAGTGGATTCAAGTTTGTTTGTTTGTTTTTTAAACAGAAGGTCCTGTCTTTTTTTTTTTTAACTTATGTTTGGCTGCACTGGGTCTTTGTTGCTGCATGTGGGTTTTCTCTGATTGCAGCAAGCAGACTCAGTAATTGTGGTGCATGGGCTTAGTTGCCTCGCAGAATGTGAAATCTTCAAGCTCAGGGATCAAACCCGTGTCCTCTGCACTGGCAGGTGGATTCTTAACCACTGGACCACCAGGGAAGTCCAGTGGGCTTAAGTTTTGATCATGGAAAACTATTTCTGATGATGGCAAGTGAGAGCTGGGTCATGTGGCAACAGGAGTGTTCATTCTCTGACACTTGGGCATAAAAGACTCTGCACAGAAATAAATTATTAAAGAGAACATAGGTGCTTTTTCTACTCAGGACAGGAACTCAGTCCTGGCACAGTGAGATCTGCATCCCTAAACATCTGCTGTCATGCCAGTACCTTCCCTCAAGTCCATGACCTTGAAATGGAAAAAAAAGCAATCCTGTCCAAAGGCCCTAAACATTTGTTAGCTGTGTTCTGTCAATTTCAGAAATGGGTATTGTTTCAGCAGGGAGGTTTCAAGAGGCAGAAACACTAAAGAGAGAGAAAATACAAAATAATACTTGTGACAAATCCTTCCTCTCAAGGTGAATGCAGTAGATTCTTGCATAATGAATATTATTCTCTAAGTGGGCTCAGCATCCATTTTTCTTGCCTGCCTTTGTGAATCTGAAGATTCTTTTATATTAGCTCAACATTTGTAACAACTGTACAGCTGAATAAAATTTTACAATATTATCATTCATATTTCTCTTAAATTTGCATGTATATATGTACATGTTTAGACATAATAGGCATGTCACATGATGCTGATTCTATTGACAATCGGATAATAAAAACTAAATATGTGACTACCTTTTAATGTATTTTATTTTAAAATTAATAACATTTAAATAAATTTTTAAAAATAAGATTAAATTTCAGTTTTAAAAGTAATTTGATTTGAAAATTCAATATTCATTAACTTAAATTTGTAGTTTGTCATTTTAATGATTTAAAACTTTAGAAAAAATAACATTTGAAACCTTATGTATGAAATAATTTTCATATTTTCATACACATTTTCATTAAAATAATTGAAATTTTATACATTTTAAAGATATTTACATTTTTAATCCCTCAGATAATAACTGCTGGTAGAGCACCAATTATGTGAAAATATTGATATAATAATAGTTAGTTTGCTGTTATGGTCAAGAAAAAGAAATGCTATGGATTAAATACATAATCATTTATCAATTACAGATTTTTTTTTTTACACATTTAAGCATGATTGGTCCCTAAACTGACCATCCAGACAGATACAATACTTTTAAAGTCAGACATCTTGAATATTTTGCAAACCATGGCTTTTAATATAATACTAAAAAAATTTTTGTTATGAAGGAGTATTTGTCAAAGTAGAAAGATAATATATTCATAATATACATGCGTATATGTATGTACTTGTTTATATACAGAAAGAGAAATCAAGAAATATTGAGGATGATTTTTGGAGGCACCTTCCTCTTACCTGGGGCCTCTACCTATCTTTTGAAATACAATTCTCTTTACAGAGCAGTGCTCCTGACTTTAATTTGGAATCTTTCACCCTCTACAGTCTTGGCCATAGTCTAAAGTTACCTCTGGCGCCTCCCTTTTTGCTCTCTGACCCAACTATCCATGATAATTCTAACCCTAACCATTCCTTGCCATGCTTAGAAAAAACATCCCCAAGCCTTTATTCTGGGAGCAAACTGTTGGCTAGCACATAGGGAGGGGAGGGAGATCTAGAAGATCCTGCTGTCCCAAGTCAGACCTTTCAGTAATTCCATTTTGATGTATCTAGGCTCTTTTCTTTTTTTCTATGTATGGACAACCGAACTTGGGGTTTCTTTAGGAAAATTCATTCATGCTCTTGAAATATTACTGAAGTGACTTTCTCCTATTTGTGTTTTGCCTACAGTTTCTCCATTTTGTTGCTTTGCTACTGTCATGCTATAAATATTCTATTTTCCATGAATCCCTCAACTCTTTTATCTGCTGCCTAGAGCCCTTCTACATTTCTAGTGTCATTATGAATTACATTTTTAAAAATATCTTTCCTGACGTTCCAATAGGCGTGCACACAGACAGAAAATCATCATGTTTAGTGTATTATCTGAATCCCTGAACATTTACTGACATTTTAAATCTCCTTGCCTGCACTGGTGAGCTTTGGTGATAACAAAATGTTTGAGATCCCCTCTCACATACTGCCATGTCATGCTTCTGTGCCTTTAGTCCTGTTATTTTTTCTTTCTCACTCAGATACACTTCCTGCCTTTCTTCCCCTGGTGAACTCACACACTTGTCCTTTAAAACATAACCCAAGTGATCTTTTTCCAGAAAAGAACCAAGCAGATATATAAATAAGTAAGATTTCTCTGACAACATAGTTTGAATTAAGTACCCCCCTTCTCTAACAGCGCTTCCCAGGTGGCGCAGTTGGTAAAGAATCTGCCAGCCAGTTCAGAAGACACAAGAGATATGGGTTTGGTCCCTCGATCTGGAAAATCCCCTGGAGGAGGACAACCCACTCCAATATTCTCGCCTGGAAAATTCCATGGACAGAGGAGCCTCATGGGCTACAGTCCATGGGGTTACAAAGAGTCAGACATGCCTGAGCACGCGCGCGCGCACACACACACATGCTTCTCTAACATCTGTCTGTGGTTTATCCTTTCATTGGGGTTGCCAGGTAAAATATTTGGGAATCACTTATACTGAAATGTGTTCATCGTTTATCTGAAATTCAAATTTCACCAGGCATCCTGCTTTTGTTTTTATTTTCTAAATTTGGCAACACAATGTATCTCCTCACTTTGTATACTGTATAGACTTTATCTGCTTAAGTGTGTACCTCTCCCTTGGGTACTGGAAGTTCCCTGCAGGAAGGGACCATGTCTTTTTTTTTTTTTTGGTGGAGAGTTGTGGGCTGGTGGGATAAGAACTATATCTTTTTTTAAAATCTCCATATCCCTACTGGCTGATAAACTGTCTGACACACTAGGTTATTAAATTAGTTAAGAGGTTTTGGTTGCAAGTAATACAAAGAACTTAAGCCCAAGTAAGCAGTGACGAATTTATTATAAGAAGAATTTCAGGGCTGGAGGGGGCTGCTGGTCTCAGGAAGCATGTAGAACTCACTGCTCTCTTACTTCAGTTTCTCTTAACCTCTGGAGTTCCTTTTTCTTTAATTGCCATGGCTTCCTCTGCTACTCACTTCATGTGAAAAGTAGCTACACAACATTCCCGAATCGTTTCATCTCCTCTATTCAAGAAATAGACACGAATTTCTCTTAACTTTAATTTCAATTCCTAGAGAAGAGACTTCATTCAATCAGCTGAGTCTAGGAAATGAGGGTCATGTAATATTAATCACAGGGCCCACCAGTGTTGACTCAGTGGTTTGATTTTGGAGGAGGTGCACACACAATTTTCTACTGCATCTATGTAGTAGAATTCTCCAGAAAAGTTCTCCAGAAAACAGAACCCATAGGATATCCATATAACAGACCAGTCATTTTTTTAAAAAGTCATCTTGTTACTGAGCCCAAGATGGTTCTGCTTACCTCACAACAGGCCAATAAATTGGGAGATGAGTTCTTGGAACAAGGAATAATTATTTTAATCAGAAAGCTAGCAGACTGATAAGTTGGCAGACTAGCCTCTCAAAAAACCAACTTACCTCAGTCAGAATTCAGGCTCCTTTTATATACAAGAGGGGGGAGGGGGCCCCCTGTGCCACCAACCAATGGGGGAGCAGGAGCATTAACGGTCGCTAGTTGACAGTTGCTCACTACTGGTCGCTTGCTTGGGGGAGGGGCCGATGTGAACACCAACCAACGGCCGCTATAACTCGTACCCGCCACAACTGGTGCCCATCTCGCCACCACAGTACCCTGAGCTGAAAGGTGTGACTCCAGAAAGCTGCCATGTCCGAAGAAGTAACCGCCGCTCCAGCAATGTCATCCTCCAGTCCCCAGTGGAGTGAGGCTTGCAGGCGGCAGAGATCATGAAGGCCACGCAGAGGCAGTTGACACACCCGTTAACCAGGATCACTGCCTGAGGCGGCGGGAACCGTGGGCTCAGCCTTTCCCTGGCCCCACCAGTCACCTCGCGACCAACAAGGCGGTCTGGGAGCTGGCACCTCCAGAGTGGAGCTCCCGTGTGCCAGTTTGTACAGCGGTGGGTAGTGGGAGCAGCCGCCTAATGGGCTAGGCGCAACTGGGCTCAGAGAGGTGCGATGAATCAACCCCTGCCTCAACAGAGAGCACTAGCTAGTCCAGGGAGGGAAGAGGGAAGGGATCATCACACCTCGGGTTTGGGCTGGGGAGCCACCGCTACAATCATATGATTTGATTCTCACATTCGTTCCATTCCAGCCTTCCTGTTAAGAAGTTTCGAAAGAAACAGCACATATCATCAATCTCGTACCGTTCAAAGCATAATGAAAGCCAAGCGCTCAATGATGCAATGTGTTGTCAAAACAGCTCCGGGCATTTTTTTTAAATTGAAGTATAGTTGATTTAAATATGGTGTACCTTTCAGGTGGAGAAGACCATAATTCAAAAAGATACAGGCACCTTCATGTTCATTGCAGCACTATTTACAATAGCCAAGACATAAAAGCAACCTAAATGTCCATTGTAAATAGTCATTGACAGATAGATGGATAAAGATGTGGTATATGTATACAGGAGCTTCCAAGGTGGCGCTAGTGACAAAGAATCCACCTGCTAATGCGGGAGACTTAAGAGAGGAGAATTTGATCCCTGGGTCAGAGCGATCCCCTGGAAGAGGGTATGGTAACCCACTCCAATATTCTTGCCTGGAGAATCCCATGGACAGAGGAGCTTGGCAGGCTACAGTACTTAGGGTTGCACAGGGTCGGACACATCTGAAACAACTTAACACACATACGGATATATACAGGCTTTTTTTTTTTTTTTAACGGGCTTAAACTGTTCTCCATAAAACCATCTTAAAACATATGCTATGGGACTTCCCTGTGGCCAGGTGGTTAAGAATCTGCCTGCCAAT
Source organism: Bos taurus (assembly GCF_002263795.3). Taxonomy (NCBI): domain Eukaryota; kingdom Metazoa; phylum Chordata; class Mammalia; order Artiodactyla; family Bovidae; genus Bos; species Bos taurus. The sequence continues at coordinate 37,473,780 of NC_037350.1, forward strand.
GCAGGGTAAGTGGGTTCGATCCCTGGTCCAGGAAGATCCGACATCCTGAAGAGCAACTAAGCCCAAGTACCACAGCTATTGAAGCCTGAGTGCTCTAGAGCTTTGCAACAAGAGAAGTCACTGCAATGAGAAGTCCATGAACCACAACTAAAGAGTAGCCCCAGGTCGCCACAACCAGAAAAAGCTCATGCATAGCAATGAAGACCTGGCACAGTGCCCGCCGCCCCCTCCAAAAACTATGCTGTATTCCTCAGATCTACAAATGTAATGATTCTAGAAGCCCTTTGTTTGGGGGTATAGTGTATAGTGTATTAGTCACTCAGTCGTGTCTGACTCTCTGCAACCCCATGGACTCTAGCCCGCCAGGCTCCTCTGTCCATGGAATTCTCCAGGCAAGAATACTAGAGTGGATTGCATTCCCTTCTTCAGGGTATCTTCCCAACCCAGTAATCAAACCTGGGTCTCCTGCATTGGAGGCAGATTCTTTACTGTCTGAGCCATCAGGGAAGCCATGTTTGGCGGTGGCAGGGCTAAAAAGTGAGTTAAAGTAAGAGAGAGTTGCTGAGATCAAGACGAGAACTGAGAAAAGAGTCTTTGTAATTATAACTGAATCTGTTCAATAAACATGGATAGCATTAGAATTTTCCTGAACCATCTGGAAAATCTCCTTAATTACACAGCTATATAAGTTTAGGAGGTTACATTGAAACCACTATATTTTTGATAATTGAAACAATAGGAACTTTATTATGTACGTAACACTAAGAGTTGAGGCTTTCTATGTGATGTTCATTTAGCATCTCCCCAGCTTCTCCAGAGTAGCAGCTCTAAGTGGTACATAAAAAAATGGAGAAAGGCCAGAGAGTGGTCCCCATTTCCTTTTTTGTTTTTTAATCATTATTGTATTTGTTACAATATCGCTTCTGTTTTATATTTTGGTTTTTTGGCTCTGAGACATGTGGGATCTTAGGTCCCTGACCAGGGATTGAACCTGCAACGCCTGCATTGGAAGGCAAAGTCTTAACCACTACCAGGGAGGTAGCCCCCTTTTCTTTGTCTATTATCATATCACCTTTTTACCCTAGAAAAAAAATGCTGCTGCTGCTGCTAAGTCGCTTCAGTTGTGTCCGACTCTGTACGACCACATAGACAGAGGCCCACCAGATTCCCCCATCCTTGGGATTCTCCAGGCAAGAACACTGGAGTGGGTTGCCATTTCCTTCTCCAATGCATTAAAGTGAAAACTGAAAGGGAAGTCGCTCAGTCGTGTCCGACTCTTCGTGACCCCATGGACTGCAGCCCACCAGGATCCTCCATCTATGGGGTTTTCCAGGCAAGAGTACTGGAGTGGGGTGCCATTGCCTTCTCCAGAAAGGAAAATAGTCATCCTAAAACAAAAGTTTTCATAAGTGACATAGCATTAGTACTATCTATTTCAGTTATGTCAAACAATCATATATATATATATATATAAAGACAAAATTGTGCTTTCACCAGAAACAAATTACCTCTGTGATTTTCAGAAGCTAGATAGCTGGGGCGGTGGAGGAACCTGGCTAGTCTGGTTTCAAGCTGGAGCTGGGTTGTCTCCATCTCTATTTCTAGGCACACGGGGCTACACAGGGCAGGGAGTCGGCTCAGCAGAACCTTGGATTAGGTTCTAAGGGTCCTGGGTTGAGAAAGGGTGACCAGAAAAGATCTTGGGATGGCCAGAAACTAGGTATGGCTGGAAGTGAGGGAGAAGATCCCAGGAGGGAGAGGGCTTCCAGTCTGAAGAGGGCAAGAAGAGGTGCAAAAATCTCCTGAGAGCACCGGGTAGGCGGCAGGTAGGTCACTGTCGCTGGTCTGTTTGGGAAGCACAAGCTTAAGGGGAGAGCCAGAGAGGGGGATGCAGGGAGTCCGGGTGCTTCCAGATGATCAGGAAGACTTAAGCCAAAGGGACCTTGCACAGCTGTAGAGAATTGGGGAGAGAAAATTTTAAGGTCGGTGCAGCCAAGAGCCAGAAGCCAAGGGGTGCAGGCAGTGTGGGTCGGACTTAGGCGTGGCTGGCTGGTACTAGGTGGGAGATACTGATTTGGAATTTTCCAGTCTTGCCCTCCTTGGGGAGAATCACAGAAGGAAGGAGCCAGGATGGCCTAGGCTCTGCAGCTGCCTCTGCTTTATTGACTATGCCAAAGCCTTTGACTGTGTGGATCACAATAAACTGTGGAAAATTCTGAAAGAGATGGGAATACCAGACCACCTGACCTGCCTCTTGAGAAATTTGTATGCAGGTCAGGAAGCAACAGTTAGAACTGGACATGGAACAACAGACTGGTTCCAAATAGGAAAAGGAGTACGTCAAGGCTGTATATTGTCACCCTGCTTATTTAACTTCTATGCAGAGTACATCATGAGAAATGCTGGGCTGGAAGAAGCACAAGCTGAAATCAAGATTGCCAGGAGAAATATCAAGAACCTCAGATATGCAGATGACACCACCCTTATGGCAGAAAGTGAAGAGGAACTAAAAAGCCTCTTGATGAAAGTGAAAGAGGAGAGTGAAAAAGTTGGCTTCAAACTCAACATTCAGAAAACGAAGATCATGGCATCTGGTCCCATCACTTCATGGGAAATAGATGGGGAAACAGTGGAAACAGTGTCATACTTTATTTTTGGGGGCTCCAAAATCACTGCAGATGGTAACTGCATCCATGACCTTGGAAGGAAAGTTATGACCAACCTAGACAGCATATTGAAAAGCAGAGACTTACTTTGCCAACAAAGGTTCGTCTAGTCAAGGCTATGGTTTTTCCAGTGGTCATGTATGGATGTGAGAGTTGGACTGTGAAGAAAGCTGAGAGTCGAAGAATTGTTGCTTTTGAACTGTGATGTTGGAGAAGACTCTTGAGAGTCCCTTGGACTGCAAGGAGATCCAACCAGTCCATTCTGAAGGAGATCAGCCCTGGGATTTCTTTGGAAGGAATGATGCTAAAGCTGAAACTCCAGTACTTTGGCCACCTCATGCGAAGAGTTGACTCATTGGAAAAGACTCTGATGCTGGGAGGGATTGGGGGCAGGAGGAGAAGGATATGACAGAGGATGAGATGGCTGGATGGCATCACTGACTCAATGGACGTGAGTCTGAGTGAACTCCAGGAGTTGGTGATAGACAGGGAGGCCTGGTGTGCTGTGATTTGTGGGGTCACAAAGAGTTGGACACGACTGAGTGACTGAACTGAACTGAACTGGTGGATGAGGTGACTGAATATGGCTGGTGTAGGACTTTGATGCTAGTCTATCCTGGATCCGCCAGCAACTGGGTCCTGGTGCCTGTAGCAGAGGTGAAGGAGACCCTGCACCTTCTAAATAACAAAGGTAGGGTACAGGATAAGGGGGTATAAAAGTAAAGAGCTAGTTTTTTTCTGTGTCTAGGGAAAAGGAACTTGTTTCTTTTGTTTTGAGTATTATGGGAGAAATGGAAAAAGAGCTAGTAGGCACTGTCAAGAAGAACAACTCGTAATTAGCAACCAGATGAGTGTTGAGAGACTGTTGTGTGTTGTGGGTGACTTGGAGACTCTTAATGTGTGTGTATGTGTGGGTAGTTTGCACTGGACTAAAGAGGAGGCCACACTGAACTTGTAGGTGGTAGGGAATTGGGGCTTGATGATGAATATTGGTTGACTACTTTGGAGGAAACGTGAGACTTCAGTGACGAAATCCACACCACTGCAGCTTTACTCAATTATAGGGTTTCTAATTTTTGAAACATAAGCAGTGAAATGAAAACGTGTCAGAAATAACTTTTAGATGCTTCTAGACCTTCATGTGTTAAGCCAAATGTTGATAATACCTAAAAATCTATTTTGAAAGCAAAGAAGAGGAAGAAACTAAACAAAGGATAAAAGTGTATAGATTATATAGAATTTTCCCTCAAAGTACAATAAGTGGGGGAAAAAAGGATCAGAGAACCGAAGAAGGTTGTAAAATGAGTTGAATGGCTCTTTCCAGAGGATAGTCAATGCAATACTGTTTGATTGTCTCTGCTCTTTCATTAGTGCATACTGTGAGAGTCAGAATTGGAATATTAAGGTCTAAGACGCGAAATACTAACTCTGGGTCGTAAGGGGGGATTTGGGCTCAGGGTTGGGAGGTCAGTGCTGGGTCAGTAGGCATCTGAATCAAGTTCACACTGGTTGTGATCTTCTGACAAAGAACAGGCCTGAAGGAAGAAAGAAGATAAGGCAAAGATGATATGATATGGGCTGTGAAATTTGGAGGTGAGACAGAGGCAAGAGAGAATAAATCAGCAAGAATGGCTTAAAAAATCCTTTCTTGTTCCAGTTTTTGCTGAGTATCTTCATGAAATTACTACAAAAGGGGCAAGGCCCACAGTTCAGTACCAGTGGTGGTTCCTGCTCTCACCGACTCTACCCTGTTGGCACCCGTCCACAAGCAGGTTGTGCCTGGGGCCTTTGAAAAGGTAACTGAACCCAGCTGGACAAGGGGCCTGGAGGAAAAGCAGTTTTAATCGAGGGCAGTTCGTGGAACTCTGTCTGCACACATCAGCACTTCAAAGAAGGGCTAGGCAGAGCATGCCATCGTCCTGCTGAGGTGAAACTAATTTTTTCTGTCTACTTGTTTCTCTCCCAAGCATTCTGTTTCTGATTTAATTCTTGGCTTTAAAAAATAATGAATTGTAAAGCTTTGCCTTTCTCTTAATTCTACCCAATTCCCTATTTTTATCTATCAGAAGGCTTTATTGTAGTGTGCAGCATAGAAAAAAAAAAGATAATTCAATCTATGGTGGGTTAGCAATATATCAGGTATTAATCTATCATATTTGGTACTCTAAAGAGCAGTTGTCCCCCTTCCCAGGTGGCTCAGCTGGTAAAGAATCTGCCAGCATTGCAGGAGACCAGGATTTGATCCCTGGGTGGGGAAGATCCCCTGGAGAAGGAAATGGCAACCCACTCCAGTCTTCTTGCCGGGAGAATCCCATGGACAGAGAAGCCTGGCGGGCAACAGCCCATGGGGTCGCAAAAGAGTCAGACATGACTTAGTGAATAAACCACCGTAAAGATCAGTTGGTTGTCGCAGAACATACCAATCCGTTGCCTTTATCCTTCTGACATTTTCAGGCCCAACCTCAAAATTTAAGAAAAAAATTGTGTAATTATTTTACAAAGTATTATGTGCAGGGTGAATGTAAGGTTGATGATTAATAATAAAATGACTACCTATGAACTCACTACCTACTTTTAAGAATAAAGGACCATTACTATCATATCAAACTGGCCAACTTATCAAAACGGTTTTCACAAATCATGCTTTTGGTGTTGTATCTCAAAGCCATAACCAAGCCAAAGGGGACCTAGATTTTCTTATATTCTATCTTCTAGAAGTTTTATGGTTTTGTGTTTTATGGATTTGTGCTGTTGCTGCTGCTAAGTTGCTTCAGTCATGTCCAACTCTGTGTGACCCCATAGGCGGCAGCCCACCAGGCTCTCCTGTCCCTGGGATTCTCCAGGCAAGAATACTGGAGTGGGTTGCCATTTGCTTCTCCAATGCATGAATGTGAAAAGTGAAAGTGAAATCGCTCAGTTGTGTCTGACTCTTAGTGACCCCATGGACTGCAGCCCACCAGGCTCCTCTGTCCATGGAATTTTCCAGGCAAGAGTACTGGAGTGGGGTGCCATTGCCTTCTCCAATACATTAGGCCTATAATTAATTTGGAGTTAATCTTTGTGAAAAGGGTGAAAACTGTGTCTAGATTTTTTTTTTTTTTTTTGCATGTAGATGTCCAATTGTTGTAGCACCATTTGTTGAAAAGACTGTCCTTTATCCATTGAATTGCCTTTGTTACTTTCTCAGTGATGACTTGACTACATTTTTTTGGTTCTACTTCTCGACTCTCTTTTCTGTTTCACAGATGAGTTTGTCTATTCTTTTACCGGTGTCATACTGACTTAGTCACTATGGCTTTATAGTATTTCTTCAAGTTGGGTAGTATCAGTCTTCCAACTGTGTTCTCCAGTTTTGGGTTGGCTATGCTGGGAATTTTCTCTTTCCATATAAAATTTAGAATCTCTTTGTTGATATCCACAAAATAATTTGCTGAAATTTTAATTTGGGATTGAATCTGTAGGTCAAATTGGAGACAACTGATCCCTTTACAATTTTTTGTCTTATCCATGGACACAGAATAGCCTTCTATCTATATAGATCTTTGACTTCTTTCATCAGAGCTTCACAGTTCTCCTCATGTAGATCTCATACATATTTTACTAGGTTAATGCCTAAGTGTCTGGTTCTGGGGGGCACTAATTCAAATAGTGTTGCTCTATCTGAAATTAATACAGTGAATCCACTTGGCTTTGGTTAGTATTTTCATGGCATATCTTTCTCCATTCTTTTACATTTAATTTAGCTGTCTTTGTATTTAAAGTAGATATCTTATAAATAACATATAGTTGGCTGTCTGTTTTTTTTTTTTTTTGGTGTTTTAAAGGCCAGATTTGGAGGTGATGGCCAGTGCTTTCATTCATTCCATTGCGTAGAAGGCAGCCACGTGCCGTGTCTCACTGCAAGGGCGGCAGGGAAGTGCAGTCCAGCTGTGTGGCCAGGAAGCAGGGAGGTACAGGTTGTGATATGTGTCTGTGTCACAAAGGGTTGCACACATGTGTGAGAATATTCTTGAAGTGAGTGAGGTCAGCAAGGGCTTGGTCTTTATACTGAAGTTATCTTTTTGTTAAAAAATTGTGTTGCAGAACTCTGCACCTCCCCTGTGTAGTGTCAGCATCTCCAGATAAGGCTAGAAGGATGTATTTTGCCCACCTGTTCTAGTTGCTTCTGGAGGTGGTGTGGCAGAGTGAAAAAACATTGGCGTCAAGTGTCCTTGGGTTCAAATTCCCAGTTTGCCACTTATTAACCCTGTGAATTTGAGCAAATCACCTAAGCTCTTGGAGTCTCGGTTTCTTTATTGTTAAATGGGGGGCAGAAAGAAACTAGGTAAAGCCGTCAATTATGGAGGTGCTCCTATGTGACACGCTCTGGTCAATTGGGAAATAGCGGAGATCTGCTAGTGTTGGAGGGTTTCCTGTGAAGACGTGGGTCGCAGTGGCTCACCATGGGGGCGGGGGCACTGGCAGCAGCAGTCCTGGGAAGTGCCCCTTGGTCTGAGCCCTGCTCGAGTTTGTAATTCACTCTGAGTTATTGATTTTCACATTGTTCAGTCTTTTTCTTGTTTTGAGGACAGGGGTGACAGCTTCCATACTCTACATGTTGGACCAGAAACCACCCACCACCTCTTTTTGTACAACCTGTGAGCTAAAAACAGTTTTTACATTCTTAAAATGGTTGAGAAAAGTCAAAAGAAGAATATTATTTCATGACAAGTGAGAAATACATGAAAATCAAATTTTAGCATCCCTAATTCTTATTGGAGCACTGCCATGCTACTCATTTATTTACTGACTGTTTATGGCTGCTTTCTTGGTACAGAGTTAAGTAGTTTTGACAGAGACCTTATGGCCCACAATGCCTAAAATATTTATTATCTGGATCCCTCAAAATGTATTTATATTTTCCATCTCCTTTTCTCTCTGTGCTATACTCTGGGTAATTTCGTCATACCAATTCATTTCGGTCTCTTTAGCTGTATCTAAACTGCTGGTTTAGCCATCATTTCTTTTCTCCAACAATTATATTTTTAATTCCTAACATTTTATTCTTTTCCAAGTCTCTGGGGGCAGTTTTGATCATTTCTTCTTGGTCACTCGTTTCTGTAGTACTTCTTCTTAAACACTTCATACATATTTATCTTATATACTGTATCTGGTAATTCCATTATTTGAATTCTTTGAGCTCTAAATCTGATGTTTTCTGCTTCTGTTATCAATGCTGGTTTGTTTCCTTTTGTGTTTGTTGACCTTTCACTGTGATCTTATATTAGGGGCTTCCCTGGCGGCTCAGATGGTAAAGACTCTGCCTGCAATGCAGGAGACCCAGGTTCAATTTCTGGGTTGGGAAGATCCCCTGGAGAAGGGAACGGCATCCCACTCCAGTATTCTTGCCTAGAGAATTCCATGGAAAGAGGAGACTGGGGGACCTACAGTTAACAGGATCACAAAGAATCGAACACAACAGAGTGACTAACACTCTATTTGGTAGTCTGTGGTCCTATGTGGTCTTGTCCAGAATATGGATGAGTTTGCTCTGCTGAAAGCCAGAGAGATGACTCTGAGCTGGAGCACTAGAGCCTTCTTCCAGTTTATCTGGTTTAATCTGAATCTTAGGTTTAGTTCTTCAGGCTTTCTTTGTTGGCCCGAGACAATTTTTCTCAATGCCAGCAACAGTATTTGAAATGCAACTGGTAGCCAACCTTAGGCTTATCTGTCTTTACTGTTTACATGCTCTTCAACCTTTCTTTTTAGCTCAGTTCTTTTTTATTCTTCTGGCCCATGGGAATTTTTTGTAATCTCAGCAGTATAATAAAAAATTTTTTTCTGTTTTTCTGAAACAGGAGGGTTTCCTGGCCATTTAATCTGCCATACTGCCAGAGCAGGAGTCCTATCCAATTCTTTCTTCTTCACTTGGAAATAACTTTGCCCCCCTGTTGCTGGTTTAGCTCCTTCTCAGGACCAGGTAAGGGAATCATTTCTATGCTTTCTATTGTCTCCTTTTCATTGTTGCACCCCTATGCCTGTCCCTGTCTTTAGTACTCACTTTATTCCTTTGATAGATAACCAAACTTTGAGTCAATGGTGATAGTACCTTCTCTTTGACTAAAGAACAGCTGTACTTTGGTTTCTTGCCAAGGGTAGGATTTGGTTGTGGCTCTTTTCAAGCATCTTGGGTCTCGTTCTGCTTCTTCCCATTTCTAAGCACATACAACCTCTCTTCCCATACCTAACCCATTGAAACATGCTCTCTTTGTTGACATGGTTTAATTTTTACTTACTGATGTCTTTATTTCAGATCTCTCCTGTGGAATCACAGTGTTCTGTCTTGTTCCTTGGGTCTCCAGAGTATGGCTTAAAGCTAAGTGCTTTTTATCCTTTCTTCATATCACTGCCCACATACTGTTCTGTAGATTGATTAGTTACTTCTGCAGCTAATGCCATCAGTTACAAATGGCTTTATATGCAGAGATAAGGCAGATGAAAATCCATTGTAAACTGTAAAGCCCTGTACAATGCTAAGGGCTGTTCAAGGCTGAGACACAGTTTAATTTAGGTTTCAGCTGAGGCAACTGTTCCTGAATTTGATTATGCAGAAAAAAAGTCTTAAAGGCTTCTGGAGCTGAAAAGTAGTCTGTACAGGAAGAGAAGTTTGAGTCTTTCAAGGGGGAAATGGAACATCCTATTTAGAAGCTGTTGTGGATTCAATTCTTCCTCTGTTTAAATACAGCAAATCCATTTTTATCAAAGACTGAGGACAAAAGAACCACTGAGGAGTCCTTCAACTTAGACTTCCAATGGTTTCCATCTCTCTCAGTTTGTAACTGTGCACAAAGGCACAGAAGATAGTGATCGCATTCATCAAATATGATGGGGAAGAGTACAAGAAATTAGTGCCTGTGGACAGGATGGTCACAGAGCTTCCAGGTGAAGTTAACTCAGAAGGATGAATTAACCACGTCAGCCAGGCTGTGGTTCCAAGAGTAAAACTGAGAAGAGGCCAGTTTCTGATATATGTGTCTGAGGAGGAGGAACTAGGAGACCTTAAAATATTGCAGGAAGAGCACTGGATTAGGATTCTGGAGATGGTTTTCTTGGTGAAAAAAAAATGATGGCTGAATTGTCACATGATGAAACCAGCTCCTTGTTCAGGATCAAGTTGCTTTCCAACTCAAATCCTGTGACTCTCTGGTCATTATCAGTTGACATGGTTTTGTTCAAGTTGAAAAAGTAGGCCTTAATGAATGTTTTTGGTTTGTTTATCTGAATTTCCTGCTTAAATTAAAACATGATTCTGATTCCCTTGTTTCTGTATTCCTGATGTGTGCAGGCAGCTACTGAAATTGATGCAGGAAAGAGAAAACACACACATCCTCTGTTTTCCCTAGGAACGAACTCTGTCTTTTCTGTTGTATATACTCAAGTCCTAAAACAGCCCAACAGAAGCCCAACATGCCAGAATTTCCAGTTTTGTTTCTAAGGCACATGATAACATGGGACTTTGTCCCTTCTGTTTCCCACAACACTTTTCAGACACCCCGGCATAAGGAATTCCAGAACTTTTTGATAGTACTCTTTGCACAACAAAGTATAATAGTAATTCCTAGTGTTATAAACATTCCAGAGTATTTTAAGAAATTGTTCTATTTGTCTTTCAGTCTTTAAGTCCCAGATTTAAGGGCACAACAGAAAGCTTGCTCTTTGCATTCTGTGGATCACTGCAACTTCCTGCTGTTAATGGTATTTCTGTTAACTTCTGACTGACTCCTGGGTGATTAATTCTAAGTAGGCAGGGCAGGGATTCTCATCCGTATCCCAAGGCATGACCTACCATTTAATCTTTCCATTTTCTTTCATGATATCTGGATTGTAGTCTAGATTGGATTCAGGTGCTCCCCAGCTTCCTGGATCCTAGATGAATCCATTGGCTATTCAGGTTTGAGTTGTACCCACCCAGGCAGTCTTCTGCAAACCTTCCTGCATCCAGATGCATAGGCCCCTAAAGCTCTCTGGATCAGAATCTCTCCTCCTTGTACAGCTCTCCAATAGCAAGGCTTTTATGTTCCCTTCATTTCCATTTTTGCCTCAAAGCATCTATCCTTGTCTTCCAAACATGGCTTCAGAAGAAAAAATCATTTAAGAGCCTGTCCTCAGAATTTAATTCTAATTAAAACTTATTTCGTTCCCTACTAGACTGTAAGCTTCTTCATGCTGATAAGGATCTTTGTCTTTTTCTATCTGGACTCCAGCACTTACAACCATATCCAGCATATAGTAATCACTTCATGCTCATTCAGAGTGACTGAATGAATAAATGAACAACTACTTCACTTAAAGAACATGGAGTGAATCTAGAACAAGGGAGGCAATTACCTGTATTGAGAAATAATCTACTTGCTTCAAGCTCCTTATGAGGAAGAAAACTTGACTTGGTGTTTTCTCGGTGTACAAATCCTTCTTCCACACCTGGGGTGGCTTCTGCAGGTGATCAGAGACATGGCAAGTTCTTTTGCTTCCTAAAGTGGCAAACACTCACAAGTGGTCAAAAAGCCTTTTGCTTAATGCTCCCCAGATTCCCAGAACAGTAAAGCATATGATGTTTTGAGTTTTTATTCAAACTTTCCCCTTAACTTAAGCATGTCTTTATAAATATAATGTAAGAGCATAAGACAATAGTAAGAAACCATTCACAAGGCTGAACTCTTAAAAAAAAATCATTTTATTGATCCTTTACCATACAAAATTTATTCAAATTACACCCATTTGAAGTGGTAAGATCACAGCTAGAGAACAGGTTACCCTGTAACAAATCTATTTACAAAATCCATCATAAAAGCTTTTTTTTTTTTTTTACATTATATTACATATTTTCTTTTTTAAACTAGCATACAACACAAAGCTAAACTGATTAGTAGTTTGCATACTCCCAATTCTGGGAGAAATACTTCCTTTTGACAAAATCTCGTACCCCACAGGAAAAGAAATTCCCACAATCGGACAGTTGCCACCCAACTCACTCTGCAAGGCATCTTCCTTCAAATCCCTCATTTCGTACACACGAGTTGTCATGCACACACTGAGTTCTTACTTTCTTTTTCCTGAAAGCTAAAGCTTTAAATACTGCAATTGTATTTACAGATCTACACTTACAACAAAAATGAACACAAGAACCACCACAACAACAAGAACAACAACAAGAAAAAAAAAATAACACTCTTAAAAAATTACAAACCAGCTAGAAAATATTCTGGCAGTGTTTACAAATTAATTGCTATTTTGTACAAAATTGCTAGATAATGAAAATATGAGGAGACTGCGTATCAACTTAAATAAAATGATTACTACGCACAAATCTGTACATATAAACACACACCTAACACTGTTTGACAGCTCATGTGTTGCTCTTTATACAATTTACTCTCTAAGGCTCACGCAGTCATAATTCGCACACTTGTAACTTTTAGCCATTTCATGTGTGAGCTTTAATAGCAGCAACTCAATGGTACCAGGAAACCTGCATACTCAGTACTTAAAGTAACACAAATACTGTAGTACTAACCCACTTCGTGTGCCAGAAACTTATGTCAAAAAGAAAATGACTAATGCAAACAGAATACAGTATGGACGTCTACTTACTGTACACCAGTTAAGCCCATTAACTGGGAAAGCCTTATGTATGAAGGAACTTTTAAGACTTATTAGGATTCTTTTCGTTTTTTAAAACAATAAATACGGCATCACGTTACGAAAAGGTTTAACAAGAAATTCAACCAAACACACAACCACATAGCCAGGTGAGCTCAGTCTTTAGACTTTGGAAAAAAATCAGCTTTGTGCAGCTGGCAAAGAGAATTACACAAAGCTGGAAGCAGAGGCAGCTAACCAGATGAGATAAATATGGGAAATAGGGAAAAGCTTGGCATAAATGGTTTCCCATAGAGGAAAAAAACCCCACAGTGCATTTCCAGTAGGCACTTGACACAAAGCTCCCCCTCCCTCCCCCACCCAATGCTTCATCTCGGACCAGGTCCAGTGTGTGTCCAGGGGAGGAGGGCGGGGATGGAGGCCGAAGAAAAAGGAGGATAAACTGCACCTTTGTTTTTCTTCTCAAACATACACCCATGCATACCTACACAAATAGTTTAAAGTGCTGGTGTCATTTGTGTTGACCCCACCACCACTTTGCATATTGTGGAAATCTACCTAGAGTAAATCGGCTGGGGCTTTCGTAGGTTTTGTACTTTTCCTAAGGGATATAGTAAGGAATATTCCATAAGATGGTATGGAAAAGCCCAAATGAACTTTTTGGCCAACCCAGTATTTCTTTTTTCCCATCCTGTTGAATCGAGTGCCTACCATGTGCCTCCCACTGTGTCGGGCAGAACAGCAATTCAACTCAACCATTCTTGGTGTTGAGGTTTTATTTATTAGATGACTCCCTCATTCCCACAGTCATTAGCATCCAAGGAATGGATGTGAGGTACTCTGCCACATTCCCAGTGGGAGATGGCCATCTACCCCCTGGCCAATGGGAAAGCCATTCTTGGACTCAACTGGTAGGATTTTGCCACTGTCAGGAAGCCTCCGACTTGGGACGCCATTCCTGAAGAGTTAAGTGGGAGATGTCCTGGCATCCTGCCCTGCCTTTTTTCTATAGCCCCAGCTTTCCTTGGTCCAACCTGCTCCTTCACAGTGGAAGGGGGAACAGGGGGTTCTGGCCAGGACTCCTGTAGCCCCAGACACAGTGGGAGCTCCCTGCTCTCAACGGCTGAAGCGAAGTGCCACTGATAGCATGCTACTCACGACGGGGGATGTCCTTCTCCCCAGAGGCCTCTCCATCCGACCCCATCCTGAGAAGTGGTCTCCCTGAGTGCAGTGTAAGAGCCCTTTCCCCGGTCACAGGGGGCCTGGGAAGCCCAAGGGACGGAGGGATCCATCCATACCTGCTGCTTCTTGGGGGTCTGACCTGGTTCTCTCCAATGGGCCACCCCCGTCAGTGAGCTCCACTCGCTCCGAGCACCCCCTCCTGGGGAAGGAAGCGAGATGGGGCAAAGCTTCTCGCCGAGGCTATTAAGCCTTAGATCACACATGCTCTGATCAGTAGAGGTTCTCTACCTCTGCTTAAAATAATTTGAATTAGCAAAAACCGCTTCAAAGTAAACAATTAAATTGAAATGGTTGATGGGTGCCACAGGAATGCTTAAATGGCAGCTAAAAAAAAGAAAAAGAAAAAAAAAAACAATCCACAAAGAACTCCTAAGTAGGCATTTGCTATAAACTTCAAACTTACAAATACGTTGGGGGCAAGAGAGTGGGAGTGGTTTATGGAGACAGGAAAATCCACAACAGCTTAGAGGGGCAGAACTCGACTGTTCTTCTGTATCTGCGATGAGTATTGGAGAACAGTTTCTTCATCTGAAAGGCTGTGGAAGATCTCTTGGCCTCCGAGTGGGACATGCGGTCCATAGCTTAAACTGAATTATGACAGTAATTTAAATATTCCTAAGAAGAGCTGAAGAAATTCATTTCATACTTTTGCATGACTTCAAGTTTACAGTTCCTGCAGTTTCCATCCCAAATTAGCAGACCCCAAAGACATGCATTCTGCGGAGAAGGCACGGCTTGAAATGCTATTAAGGAAGATTGCTGTTTTCGAGTGGGCCAGGTGGCCAGACCCCATTCTACAGCCCATCCGTCAGGCACAGCAAGCCAATCCAGGAGGGAGGGAGGGAGGAAGAGGACGGGTGAGAGACACCTGATTGCACATTTTCTCACTTGCTGACTCATCCAGGAGATTTTGGAGCCTGGGGCAAGGCAGGGCTTTCCCAAGGGAGCCTGCAACTGTGCATTGATAGTTTTGTTTTTTTAAATTCATTAAAATGTCAGCTTTGTTCTGAAGTCTGTAGTTTACTTCATGATACTATCTTGGAGGAAGAAGGGCGGAAGGGACAACACTGCATGACACATGTTCTGGTTCCATAATAAAAAAATATTGGTTTATAAGGGGAGTTCACACGAAGCATAATCAACTACACATGAAGTCTTCCACCAGCGGGAGCTTTTCCAAATCGTAAGCATCAAAGAGATCGCTGATGCCTTCTTCCTCCCCGAGGCTTAGGAGATAGTCTTCTTGGAGCAGGGGAGGCAGTAAGTTCACAAATGGTCCTTCTAGGTTGGAAGGAATTTGGTCCTCAGTCTGCTGTAAAAGGTTGGCCGGGGAGGCCAGAGGAGAAAGGTTTGCCATAGAAATCGAGCAATCACTATGTCCTGAGTTGGTTGAAGCCAAGTCTGAGAAGAAAGAAAAAGGTGGTGGAAACAAGAAAATGAGTCAGGTAAAAATCTAATCTGGAGGAAGCATATACACGTTGCTGTCATAGAAGCATTCATTCTTTTGCTAAGGACAATTAGATGACATTACGACACTGTTGTTGTTTAGTCTATAAGTCATGTTCGACTCTTGTGTCTCCATGGACTGTGGCCTGCCGGGCTCCTCTGTCCATGGGATTTCTCAGGCAAGAATACTGGAGTGGGTTGCCACTTCCTTCTCCAGGGGAACTTCACAACCCAGGGATGGAACCCACGTCTCCTGTATTGGCGGGCAGATTCTTTACCACTGAGCCACTGGGGAAACCTGCCATTATGGTATAGATCAGCTTTTATACTAACGTGCATTGTTGAGTAGGGACTCTGGTCAGCCTTTTCTTGTTCTTGTCTACTCGCTCATCTTTTAAAATATCAACTGTTAGCAAACAAGAATACAGGTAGCTTCAAAGATTAGAGACTAACAAGTTCAAAAACAAGTTTCTAATACCAGTTAGTCATCCTTTAGGAAAAGCAAAACAAAACATGCAGACTGAAAAGTTGGCTCCCCAGTAGAGGTCACTGATTTTAGTCTTTTTTTGAACAACTAGCTTATTAAAGATAATTCTAAAAATACAAATAAAAGGACACATCTACTTTGAAGTTCTAGGGTGGGGGAAAAAAGTGGTCTTTGGTTTTACCATTTGAGGTGCCTTTTTTTTTTCTCTCAATATTAAGTCAGATCTGAATACTTAAATCACTTCTTGCTGCTATCTTGGGAGGGAGAAAAAATTAAGTACATATCTCCAATCTGAGACAACAAAAAGACTACAAAGAGCTTCCTTTGCTGTGGAGACAATGAAGGGAGGAATTAGATTTATTTTTTCTTCTCTTCCCTTATTCTCTCCCCATCACACTGGGGGGAAAAATTAAGATAAAACTTCTTGGGCAAAAGGCTTCCTTCTCCCAACTTTTTTTCAGTTCCCTCTCCAATGATCAGTGATATCACTCAGAGGTATGTGGCCAAGTATAGCTGGTGATTCAGCTGGACAGCTATCACACCTCTACTCTTCACTTTTGCTGGTTTTCCAAAACACTGCAAAGAAACAGTTTCTGCCAATAGCAAAAGCCTGAGGGGACTCCATTAAGTGGGTGGAGGAGTCATTTGCCCAAGATCATTATTTTCTTCTGAAAACTATTCGGAATTTTTTTTAATGTAACATTAATGATAGAAATTTTTGTTTCTTGCCAAGACTTGTGATTCTGATACAGGATCCTTCTAGTTACCTTCATTTTTAACATAGTTTCCAAATGACAAAAGTGGAATTTTTACCTTTGGAAGTGGGTTTAGGGATATTCCCATTGTGGTCTTGGTTGTTTGTTTTCATTGGACTGTGTGTTTCAGTCTCTTCTGGACACAAATAAACCTCAATGGGTCCTTGGGTACTTGCCAAATGTATTTGTAGGCTCTATGAATAGAAGTGAGAAAAGTTCAAACTGGAAGCTGTTTTGTAATTTTCATGGAAAAATGGAAAGGGTAATTTTCATTGTTGCTTTTGCTTCTCCACTGGTAGTCTATCTCAGTCAATGACTGTCAACCTCTAGAGCAGGGGTCAGCAAACTACAGCCCGAAGGGAAATCCTGTCCACCAACTGGCTTTGTAAATAAAGTTTTATTGGGAAAAGTTATACCTATTCTCATTGCTTATATGTTGCCTCTGGCTTCTTCTTCTTTTTTTTTTAATGCTATAACGGTAGGACTGTGCAGTTGAGTAGTCCCAACAGACTACAGGGCTCACACAGCCAACAATATTTACTGTCTGGCTCTTTATAAAGAAAAACTTTGCTGATCCCTGCCAAGAGGAGGTGAATCTTTTAAAAAAAAATTATTTCTTTTATGCAAACTATTAAAAGGTCTTTTAAATGTTCCAAATACCATATTTCTATGTTACTCATTCCTGAAGAGTAGGGTTTGTTTATACTGAACTTTAATCGCCACTGCATGAATAGTAAGTAGTCTTAAGTGCTAGGAACTGAGTTTAATAAAAGAATACAGCACACTAATATTTAAAATTCTTCATCTAGGTCATAAACCTATTATGATCATTTAAGATGAGAACTCTACACTAGATGGGAGTTTGTAAATTTCATTCTTTTTATTTTGTGTGCATTCTTTTACTACATTTCTTTATCTTATAGTCTAAGCTTATATTATCAAAGTATATTTGAAAACAATCACAAAAATATGCTCCTTATAATATTCTCATCTATCAGCAAACCCAAAGTCTCATTTGATTTTATAAATGTTAATGTGTTATAAATGAATAAATTCTTTAAATGTGCTAAGACAAGGTAGGGAGCTACTTTAAAACATCTATATCTTTATTCATGGTGGGGACCATATCCAGGGTAATCAACATAAAAGTCCCCACTGGTTCAAATCAATCAGAACCACTAGATAACAAATTATGAAAAAGAGTAAACCACAAGAGGGACAGGGCCCCATATACCACTTTGTAAACTATCAACCACTTTGAGTTGAATGCCCTGGTATGTTAAAATTAGACTTTATGGACATTCAATACACAGCAAACTGTTCATACATTTTTAAGGTTAGGATTAAGTAAAACAGATGGGGAAGAACTCTCAAGCTTTCAGGAAAATATGGATTTTAACTGACGTCAATGATTCTTTAAACACTAGGCATTCCAATTTGCAGCGACACGGATGGACCCCGAGAGCGTCACACTGAGGGAACTAAGTCAGCTAGAGAAGGAAAATATCGTATGACATCCCATATATGGGGAATCTAAAAGGACCCCGAGAGCGTCATACTGAGGGAACTAAGTCAGCTAGAGAAGGAAAATATCGTATGACATCCCATACATGGGGAATCTAAAAGGACCCCGAGAGCGTCACACTGAGGGAACTAAGTCAGCTAGAGAAGGAAAATATCGTATGACATCCCATATATGGGGAATCTAAAAGGAAATGGTACAACTTACAAGACACAGACTCACAGACTTAGAAAATGAACTTATGGTTGTGGGGGTGGGGGGACAGCTGGGAGTTTGGAATGGTCAGGTACACACTGCTATATTTAAAATGGATAACCAACAAGGACCTACCATACAGCACACGAAACTCTGCTCAGTGTTACATGGCAGCCTGGATGGGAGGGGAGTCGGGGGGAGGACAGATACCTGTCTATATATGGCTGAGTCCCTTCACTGTTCACCTGAAACTATCATGACATAATCAGCTATGCTCCAATACAAAATAGAGTTTATAAGGAGAAAACCAAAAAACACCAGGCACTCCAAAAAGATCTCTGCAGGTGAACAGAGATGTTATCTCCTTACCTCTATTGGGTCAGGCACTTCAAGTCTTGTTTCTGGAGGGGCTTTCACAACTATAACAGTTTGGTCTTTAAGGCCACTAATTTTTCGAATATCTTGATATGTAACATAAGCTAACGTAATGAGTGTTAAGGAACTCTTCCAACTAATTGTCTCAGATGTAACCACTATGAACAGAACCAAATAGATGCATGGAAAAAATTTTAAGTATTTTATGTCTTATCTCCTTCTAGATCTTCCAAACAACAAATCAAATATATAGCTTTTTTCCTGCCCATTTCTAAAAAGTCCACGGCTACTTAAGATATTAACATAAAAACAAACAGAATAGTTAAACTCTCAAAAGAAAACTAAAACTCAGTTTGGTCAGGGCTTTTCAAACCAGATTCTGAGTGTTCTGTCATTCAAGTTGAATGACCGCAGAATCCCAATTTACAGAAAAAATTTGAGCTCTATTAGCCATAATTTTGTTGAAATTGCAGTAACTTATATCTGCTACTCTACTATTATAAAGTGTCAGCAGCCACCCAAAATGAATGAATGAGTAGCAACTACATTTATCCGTGGAAGAACTCCAAGTCCCACTCAGGCAGACAGCTTGTTTTCTTAAGTGCACCTGGGCTGGTTGTGTTATAGACTGCTTGCTGATAAGAGTGTCATTATTTCTCTGTTAGGAAAACTGTCCTTTCTATAATACTATTAACTACAATATTTCGGTGCTCACAAGGAGGAAAGCAGCTTCCAGATGCTCTGCAAACCAAATGATTGAGGAAAAGAGAATAAAATCATATTCAGTACTCTCGGTAGCTACTTCTGGGCACTGAACAATTCTTTAAGGTGCCCTGAGAGTCAAACCTAAGAGGATATTATGAAAGAATATGGTATTTATTATATGATAAAAGTATTTGTGCAAGCTTGCTTAGAGAGACAGGCTTTGACTTGGTGCTACTAGAGAAGAGCTCACATAGCTTTCTTTTATAAGGGACATGGAATAACATAATTAATCTACAATGGCTTTAGCCAGTTGCTTTTTTATATTAACGTACCAAAAAATGCCTAAGATGAAATAGCAAATCACAAGCCAATGAAGGCATTTCCGAAGATAACATAGTGAAAGGAGTCTGTGATCTAATATGTTCGATACAGTCATAGGTCTTAGCCTAGAGGAAATGATGTCCCTTAGATTAGTAGCTTTTTATTAGAAATTAAAGGAAGCTATGAACCTACTGTCCAGAAAAAAAACTCCTTCACCCATAATCTGCATGCACATTAAAAATATTTTTTTTGGCTGCACTGAGTGGAATGTGGGCTCTTAATTCTCTGACCAGCGATCAAACCTGCCCCCTGCAGTGGAAGTACAGACTCTTAAACACTGGAGCCCAGGGAAGTCCCTGCATGCACATTTAGGGGCATCTCTCACAGACTATTGGAGTAGGAAATGGCAACCCACTCCAGGCTTCTTGCCTGGAGAATCACATAAACAGAGGAGCCTGGTGGGCTACAGTCCATGGGGTCACAAAGAGTTGGGACACGACTGAAGTGACTGAGCATCCAGCATCTCACAGACTATCATGTTAAGTCTCAGTAGTTTAGACAACAGCTAATTTACTGTTGAGCTTGACAGAACAGCTCATGCAGGATTCTAGGTTTTAGGTCATCATCTGTCTCATCAAGGAAGCCAATTGCTATCTTTATGGAAGACTTGACAGTTGTGAATTTTTACTGAGAACAGTGGGGAAACTGGTAACTAGGTACTTGCCCCATAGCCCACTGTCAGAAAGCTATCTGACAACTTATTAAAACAAAAGCTCATCTACAATTACTCAACATGCTGCAGGAAGGAAAATTTCAACACATTTGTGAACAAGCTGTACCACATTCGGAACTGGATGGCAAATTGAAATAAATTGTGCAAACATATTCTCTAATCTTACAAACTTGCAAGTGCTTCCACTGTGGCTCCCTCCTGAATTTGTTTCTTGGGATAGCAGCCCCCTGTAAAGAAGCTTTCACTTCTGCAGAAAAGGCCCCAGAGAAAGCGAATGTAGGTGATAAGGCTACAAGTTGCCAATCGTGTGTAAAAACCGCATCTCCTCCTCTAAGGGGTTCCCGACTACACAAAGTAGCAAACAGCCTAGCTACGGCTCTTCTTTCTTCCCCTGTAAAACCACCCTGGCCAACGAGGCGGCGGGTGGTGGGCGTCAAATCATCACACCTCTTCTCCAGCTCACTAACCATCAGCTGACAAGGTCAATCCTTTGGCCAACAGGAAATGAACAATTGAGAAAACTGCTTGAATTGGAAAACAAATGTCTCCATAACTTTTAGCAAAAGGTTACTTTAGATGAGACACTACAAGAAACTGGGCAGGTCACATTTTATTTTTTGTCTAACAAAGATAAACGTGGAGCTAAAATTAGAAACAAGATTATTTAAAATATTGGTTTTGTTTTCTACTAATAACTGAGAAGATTGCAAAACCTTCTTGTCAACACAATGAAGTAATCGCCCTCCGCTATGGTCTGATGTGAAGTGATGACCAGTAAGTTTCCTTCAGGTAGTCAACAGACTGCCAGCCAGTTAAGAACAAGAGTTGGCTTTTTAATACTTTTACTTCCAATGACTAGAAGAATGGATAAACTGAGATTTCTTAAGCCTTAGGGTGCTTCTACAATCAGTTTTCAGTGCTGTGATTCAGCACTGGTGTTGTTGTTGTTTAGTCGATCAGCCATGTCTGACTCTGTGACCCCATGGACTGCAGCCCACAAGGCTCATCTGTCCATAGCATTCTCCAGGCAAGAAGACTAGAGTGGGTTGCCATTTCTTTCTCCAGGGGACCTTCCCCACCCAGGAATCTGACCCGCCTCTCCTGCATTGGCAGGCAGATTCTTTACCGCTGAGCCACCATAATGTGCTTTAAAAATTATAGAACAATTCTTCTTACACTCATTCAACTCCTTCAACTATAGTTCAGTCACACAGAGTCAATAAATTCCAACTGCTTCCAATATCTGATGAAATGAAAATAGAATATGAGAACCGCAACAATGACAGCTAACACCCATCCAAAATCCGGGAAGCCTAAGATGAATCTGCTTAATGTTATCATTAATATGAATACTGACACCTTATGCATCTCATTAATAGAGTTGTCCTATGCTATGAATGTACCCGTATGTCCCAACCACATGTGAATAAAATGCTTTAAAAAATAGTTCCCATCTGGTTATCAGAAGAGAGAAGATAGGATGCAGTCTAATAACTATCATTCCATAAATAATGAATACACATACACGTGCCCCCGCACTGCCCCTCCCCCCCCACTTACTTGGATGAAACTTGGGTAAAATTCTACCTTGCACATAAAAGTCAGGTGGTCAACTCTGGAAATAGTCTAGAAAGCACTGACCCCCACTGAACAGGTGGCACAAAGGATATCTTTGATTCTCTGAATCCTCGGTTAACAGTTTGAGGTCCAGGGTGCAGCTTTGGATCAGTTCATCTAATTTCTTCTCTTCCTGACTGAGCTCGGTCACTTCTTTTGACAGGCCTTGACACTGGGCCAGCATGCCCCCGTCCTCAGACAGACTGCAGCCCCTGGAAATCCAAACACAGACTCTGCCTGGCTGTTCAACAGGCCAAAAGGGTCGGGGGGTAGGGGTGGGGCAGTGAAAGGGAGGGCTGGGAGAAATGGTCCTTCGGGTAAACGTCCCCTCTTTATGCAGGAGGTCACACTGCTTGTTAGCCAAGTGTTAAAATTAGAACGTTTATACATATTTTTTTTATACATACAGTCCTTCACTTTTCACACCATAGAAATTAAGTGAAGAAACACTGCTATTTTCAGGTTTCTTTCCTCCACAGGAGGCCTGTTTCTTTAGAAGACTCAAATTCAAAGGGCAGAAGGAGGCAGCTCTTCTTCCTGCCACGTGCCTCCCAGCGGGGAAAAAGAAATGGCGGGGGTGGGGTGGTGTGGGGGGGAAAGGAAAGAAACAGCAAGGTAGAAAGACTGGAAGGAAAAGATGGAATGGTTCAAAAACTCAACCAAACATCACCCCAAAAAAGCATGAAAAACCTAGGTAATTTCTGAGGGTCTTATACCAACAACTAAGAAGGAAAAGGAGGTTAAGGAAACACAGATGTGCTGGAAGCAAGAACAAAGACCAATCCCCAACAGGTCTGTCTCAACTACTAGCTAAAGTGGGTTACTGAATCGTCACAAAATTCCAAAAAGTACAAAAAACTACCTGTTTGTCTTATGTTAGAAGCAGTGTTTTTTCAAAGTCAACCCCTCTAATAAGGCTTTGGAAGTTGCTTCTCAAATACTGGGTGTTCAGATTCTCTGTCCATAATTCACAAATGATGTGATCACACATTTAATCATGCGTGTGGGTGTGTAGGTGACAAGTATTATCATCTCGGCTTTCCAGAAGGAACCAAGGCATTTAAGTCTTGACTTAATTTACAGAGAAAGTGAGTTCATCTGCAGTGAGAACCATGGATAAAGATACTGTGTAATACACGTATGTGTGGATACCAGCCATAGATAGTTTCTAAATTCCTACTAGAGACAAGCCAGAGGCCTGTGTAAGCATCTGTTAGATTACATGAGAGCACACATGCTGATATGATGGTGACAGCTGAACAGCAAGTTACTGTACATCTGCAGGGCCCTATTTAATCCCAGGGTCCCCTTGCTTGAGGCTAACTGAATATAAATCCTTTTATCTATGACACCAGCTAAACAGAAGGTCTCTTTGTAAAGAGACTCTGAACTTCAGCTAAGGAACTGAGGAGGGAAGAGAGGAGAGAGAAGAGTAGGAGGAAAAAGGAATGAAAGTGTGGGCATGAGTGTGAAAGCTGGGGCTGGGAGAAACTCCGCTGCAGTTTGCAAGGAACCCCACCCCCAACCCAGCCCAGAGCCAGCGAACTGGGGTGGGGGGTGACCCGTACTCACATCCACTGCACGTTGTTTTTAGACTTCTTCTTAATGAGGTGGATGCCTTCCAGGACGTTGGTGATGTCGTAAATCCTTCTCTTTTGCACCTTCAGCACCTCTGCCGCCTTGTTCAAATCCAAGACCCCATCAGGTGACTGGCTCAGGAGCTGAATGAACTTCTTGGTGAGCAGACCAAGGGATGTATCATACCGTGTTTTTTCTGAGGGAGATTTTGGAGCTTAAAGAAAAACAAAAACCGAGCGGGTAGGGGGAATAGGGGGAAAGGTAAAGAAATGAAGGGTTTCTTTGCAGTCAAGCAAGCCCCCTCTCCCCCAGCAGCCCAGGTATTAGCATCAGAAGCAAAGCTGTTGTTGCTGATGTTTTTGGTGAGTCACAGAAAGCTATGAACTGCTTTATTAGAAAAGGAAATGATGGTAAAAATTCCTGTTTGATGAAAGTGTTTCACTGCGAATTTCTCAGTAGTTTCTATTTTGACTTATCTTACTCTGGGACTAGTGAAGTATCTCACAAATGGTAGGTGTTCAAAACTATCTGTTGAATGAATGAAAAGTGCTGTAGCCTCATGGAGCTGTAGCGACATGGAGCCTAACTCAATGGGTTCAGACTGTGAACCTCTCCAGCTTTTGATGACAGACCCATCCTAACTGGCTTTTCAGACTCCTTTATCTGTTTGCATATAACTTGTTCACCAACTTTCCAAATAATGTAGATGAAGAATGCCTAGGAAATGTCTTTCAATCCCATCTCCCCATCCCTCTGGTATGAAATATCCCCATTTAATATTGTATTTATTCTCTTATAGGTATACAGGTCAAGGGTTTAACTGAATATGACACACAATTTGTGGACTCCCTAATTCATAAACTACACATTAGGAGAAGATGAAGTCTAAATTAATTTAGCCTCCACATTAAATGCCAGAGACATAAAGGACAATTTAGCTGTTTACAACCTCCTTTTCTCTTAAAGAAACAATGATCATGTTGATGGAAATGCAAACTAGCTGCAATTCACTGGTCTCCATCAAGTCTTAGGCTGCCTTATGCTGAGCTAGAGATTTAGGCCAACAGAGGTAACACCTAATGCCCAGCTAGCCTTGTTCCCTCAAATAAGGTCCATGAAGGCAAGTTAGTTAGATTTGACCATGGAATGGTACCAAGGAGCTTACATTCTGAGTTGAAAAATGAAATTGTGCATATCAACAGAGGCCTCCCCTGAGGTCAGCTTACAGGTAACAGGACTCACTCTGTAAACCTTTCACTGGGTGTCTGCAGACATCATATTTATTTTTTTGGACAGGCAAAGACAGAAATGAAAAAGAACCAAACATGCCAAAATTGTCCACACCTCGGGTCCCTTCAGCCACGAGCTCTGAAAGTTGGGAAGTTCACACCTGGGGGAGGGAAAGACGACACAATCCTTACTTTTTGGGCTGTCTGGACTCCGGAGTGCAGCTCTTCCTTTGCCCTTGGGGGTTTTTAAACCATCTGAGAGGTACTGCTGGCCGCTTTCTCCTAGCTCCAGCCTGCGCTTTGCCTGGAATAAGAGAGTACAGTTGTTGGTCGCGGGTCATGTGGACAATCGCAAGTGAGGCTGCGGCCTGGCTCCTGCCAAACGCAGCAGGCTTGCATCAGCCCTACCCTGGCCCCCTTGGCCTCCTCTGGGCCTCAGTTCCCTCCAGCCTGGGCTCCCCGGAACCCTCCAAGACGGGGCTCTGGCCTCCTGTGCACAGATGGACAGATCCAACGATCCTTCAGGCTTAGGCTCTGCAGGCACTTTGTTCATTTACTCATGGATTCAACACATGTGCCAGGCATGGGGCTGGAGACTAAGAATACCACAGGCACCGTGGAACTTTAATTCACTTTCCCCCAGCAAACCTCGGCTGCTACCTCCATCTCTGACCTGGACTGAACCCCCTTCCATGTGTTCCCCCATACACTCTGTGTTTGTTGGTATAATAACACTTGCTGGATATAAGAGTTATTTTACTTATCTGTTTCTCATTTCCTTTAAGGCAGGGACTGTTTCCCATTTATCCTTGCAGACCTAGGGCTTGGCACAGAGCCTGGGTTTCTGTAGGTATTCAATCACACATACAGTCTCTCTCTATATATACATATATTGATATATTCAATGAAAGAAAGAGTGATTGAACAGGAACACAACTAGTCACAGACTACAAATGGTCATTCATCAGAATAAAAAATACCACAAACACTCAATCTTGGGCTTCCACTGGGATTATTTTCTGCATTTTGTTATCAACTTGGGCAAACGAGAAGTTCTCACCCAACTTTTTCATCTGATTTTCACTTTAAAAATATCCACTTTGTGTCTTTTGTGTACTGGGCTCTGGGCTTAGGGAACAGAGCTAAGCAAGACAGATAAAGAGTCCCTTGGTTCCTACTGTGCAGAGACCAGGAAAGAAGCCAGGTAATTAAGTAAGTAATTGCCGACTGCTGACTGCATGGGTGTGAAGGGCGTTCAGACAGGGGTGGTACCAACTAGACACCCACACAGCAATGTGCATTTAGGCTCATTTCAGGGCGGATTCTTCTAATGAGGAGATTCACAATTTCAAAATAACTCCCCATGACATAGACACTGAAGTAACAACTTATCAGCTGATGACACATATCCAGCTTCTCTACGGAAAAGTTATCAGCTAAATTCATTCTGTTCACTACAGTGGCCATGAGCCACAGGAGGCTCATGTGAACTGACACGTGCTGTCCATGTAAGACACACACTGGATTTCAAAAACTAAGGGTCAAAGAGCTCATGAATCATTTTTTAATATTGATTACATGTTAAAATGGTGCTGTTTTGGCTTTATAAATTATTCAATAAGATACTATTAAAGTGATCATTTTATCTGTATGTGTATTTTATCTATACACATCAGTTCAGTTCAGTTCAGTCGCTCAGTCATGTCCGACTCTTTGCAACCCCATGAATCCAAGCATGCCAGGCCTCCCTGTCCATCACCAACTCCTGGAGTTCACCCAGACTCACGCCCATCAAGTCAGTGATGCCATCCAGCCATATCATCCTCTGTCATCCCCTTCTTCTGCCCCCAATCCCTCCCAGCATCAGGGTCTTTTCCAAAGAGTCAACTCTTTGCATGAGGTGGCCAAAGTACTGGAGTTTCAGCTTTAGCATCATTCCTTCCAAAGAAATCCCAGGGCTGATCTGCTTCAGAATGGACTGGTTGGATCTCCTTGTAGTCCAAGGGACTCTCAAGGGTCTTCTCCAACACCACAGTTCAAAAGCATCAATTCTTCGGCACTTAGCCTTCTTCACAGTCCAACTCTCACATCCACACATGACCACAGGAAAAACCATAGCCTTGACTAGATGAACCTTTGTTGGCAAAGTAATGTCTCTGCTTTTGAATATGCTATCTAGGTTGGTCATAACTTTCCTTCCAAGGAGTAAGTGTCTTTTAATTTCATGGCTGCAGTCACCATCTGCAGTGATTTTGGAGCCCCAAAAAATAAAGTCTGACACTGTTTCCACTGTTTCCCCATCTATTTCCCATGAAGTGATGGGACTGGATGCCATGATCTTCGTTTTCTGAATGTTGAACTTTAAGCCAACTTTTTCACTCTCCACTTTCACTTTCATCAAGAGGCTTTTTAGTTCCTCTTCATTTTCTGCCATAAGGGTGGTGTCATCTGCATATCTGAGGTTATTGATATTTCTCCCGGCAATCTTGATTCCAGCTTGTGCTTCTTCCAGTCCAGCGTTTCTCATGATGTACTCTGCATATAAGTTAAATAAGCAGGGTGACAATATACAGCCCTGACGTACTCCTTTTCCTATTTGGAACCAGTCTATTGTTCACATACACACATATATATCTTTTTATTGCGTGGCCTGTGTTTGTGGCACACAGTATCTTTCCACTGAGCAGTGCTGAGCTAAACATCACCACTCCAAAGGCCCAGAAATGACAATTAGCAAATTAACTTTGTGTGTGTGCTAAGCAGCTTTAGTCGTATCCGACTCTGTATGACCCTATGGACTAGCAAAGCCTGCCAGGCTCCTCTGTCCATGGGATTCTCTAGGCAAGAATACCGGAGTGGATTGCTATGACCTCCTCCAGGGGATCTTCCCAACTCAGGAACTGACCCTCCCCTGTCTCATGTCTCCTGCATTGGCAGGCGGGTTCTTTACTACTACTTGCCCCACCTGGGAAGCCCTCTGGATGTCATCATCTGCTCCCACATAGTCCGTCAAATCCTTATATGGGCCTGTTGCTTTGGCTGGCCCAGAGAACATTCCCTCTTAATCGGGCTAGTTCCCTGATCTTTGGGGAGCATCTCTTCCCACAGACAGGTGTATCCGTGCACACAGGTGACCCCGACTAGGCTTGTCTTTCTTTCCATCCTCACCCTCCCCCACAGTGATCGAATCAGATGACCTAGGACCAAAGCTGGGTGAACAAGGCAATCCAAGGAAGTTTTCTGGAACTACTGCTAGTAAGGGGTGTGGCTTGTTAGTAAGGTTAAATTGTTAGCCGGAAGTGGCCTGAAAATGAGGCCTCCCCAGGGGAAAGCAGAGTGAGGAAAAGGAGAGGTGGGAGTCTGTCTGAGGCCATCCTTCAGAACTCTGGGTCAGGTCATGAAGTTGGTCTTCCCCAGACTTTTCAGTTACACTGGCCAATAAAGCCTCTTTTTTTCCTCAGAGCACTTTGAGTTGCGCTCCTGAAGGTGTGGTGAGGACCCCCTGAAGGAAGGATCTCCTGAAGGAAGGTGAGGCGGGCAGAGTAAGAGCCTGTGGAAATGGCTGAGTCATGAAGGGCTCCAGTGCAATGTGGAGCCGGTGTGCATCGCTAAAGAGGGGCAGGGTGTGGTGGCCACTTCTTGTGGTCTTCAGGAAATTATTACTGAGAGAGACAAGCTTCATTTGAGGCTTACCTAAAAACAGAGGAGAAAAGCTCTACAGCTCTGCTCTAGAGACGCTTTCTCTCTGTAAAAACTTAAGAGAGCTGTATTCTCTGGCCTGGCTAGCGCCCACAGAAGGAAAGTAAAATGGGAAAAGAGCTTGGGATCCTAACTCCTGCACCCTACAGGCTGCATCCTCCTTGACCCCTCAATAAAGAACCATCCGCTGGCCAACAGCCTGGGGACATACTTGTTTTTGCTTCTCCATCCTAGGATGTTGTTTCCAACTGCTCTGAGGCTAAGGTCCATGGAAGCAGTAGGCTGTGGGGTGGGGAAAATTCTGAGATCTGTTGCTAAGAAACTCAGATTCAACTTCAAGGACCAAAACTAGTCAGGCTGTGTGACTTTGGTAACCAAGCACCAAACCAGAGTGGACCAAATCTCAATACTAGATAGAAAATCGACTCAATTTGAAAGGCACCCGAGAAAGTGACAGCCTATGAGACCTCTGTCTCTGAGGGAATCAATCACTAAGCCTGTGAATTTATACCCAAAGGAAATGAAAGAAGGGCACCCTCAGAAAAATCCTCCTAAAGGACAGAAATCAGAGTGGCCATCTTGGCCCCACAAGCAGGTCACATCTCCAGAAAGCCTTCCGCTGTGGGGAGGACACGGATGTGCTTCGGGAGGTGAGCTCCGTGTGTGATCTCCCCTTTTTCAAATGAAGTTTCGGGTTATCCTGTTTCCTTTCTTCCACTGTGTAGTGAGCAGGGACTAAACTGAACCACACAGAACTTGTGCAGGTCCTAGATCTGAAGACAGGCACAATAACGGGACTCTCTTCTAGAGGAAGGGCTCCACATTTTGATATATGATGCAGCAACATTACTTTAATGGTTACCTTAGCAAGTTCGAGCACATGTGCCTGCTAAAACAAATAAGAAGCCAGGTGGGAGGATTTAAACAGGGCAGGCAGTCTCCACCTACACACCCCCTTGCCCTGGGCAGAGCACCCAGCACAGAGGAAATCTCCTCTTGGTTATCTCAACGTTTGTTTGCTCTTAGTGTGAATGTCTTGCTGAACGGAGAGCTACCTTGTTTATAAAGGGATCTTCGTATTACACGCCCTCTACCAGTAAAGCAACTAATACATGTGGTACTTAACAGAAGGCCCAGCCATTTGGTCCTGAGGAGGAGTAAATGCTGACCATGAGCCATGCAGCATCTTCCTGAGCTGTCATTATCAAGGGTGGCTTTTACTGGAAAGGAAGTATGTGTTAACTTCAGGACCTCAGCCCCAACTATGATGACATGACTCTGTATGGAAGAGTTGCACCATTAAGCGTTTCAGGAAATATACACATGAAAATAACAGGAATAACTGTCAGGCAGCCAAGCAGTGGGCCGGAGGGAACATCCGTGGTTTCTGTCTACCTTGGTATTTCTTGCTCCTATTTTTTTCATCTGGAGAACTTCTTCACAGTTCTCAGTTTAGGTGGTTTCTTTGTCTCCAAGCTTGAGAACAAAAGGTCGGGCACTGTTCAGCATCTTAGGCTGGCCCTGGGCCCACCCATCAGCATGGTCCAGTCGGCTGGCTAACCTGACTGACGGATGGGCCCATGACCAAAGCATGATGAATCAGTCAGTAATGGGATTTCTGTTGGATAGTACTGGGTTCTTTTCACTGTGAGGCTAGTAGGACATGAGCCTGGAGCTCCCTAGGAGATGAGCCAACAGAGAAGAAAGCAGAGTTAAGAGCTGAAGGGGGACTGAGTCCCTTCAAAGGGGTTGCTAGATGTCACCAGTCCCCAAAACAGAGCTACTCTGGACTTTCATTTGTGTGAGCTGACAAATGTCCCTTTTTGGTAAATGACAACAGTTAGATTACTATCACTTGCAACAAAGAGTCCTAGATACAGCCTTTTAGTATTAACTACAGCACACTCAACATTTGAGTGCTTACAATATATCATATCACAGGTTAATCGCTTCCCACTCGACTATGTATCTTATTTTTACAACAACCCCATAAAGTGGTTAATATAATTTCCTACTTTACAGGAGAAAATGGATATTTAGATTTCTTAAATAACTTTTCCAATATCCCCACAGCCAGTAAATATGTACTCTAAAGTCTGTGTCTGTAACCATTCCATAAAATGATAGTGAAAGATTGGCATATAAAAATATTTGAAGTTATACTAAACTGATACCATCTTACTTTATGATAAACTTGTTTTATTTTATTCATAATTTAAAAAAACTTTCCTCATAATAAACACACAAGATAATTCAAGCAGCACAAATGGATATACCTGGACAGCTAATCTTTCTCCCATTCTTTTCTGTTCCTTTTAAAATTTTTATTGATAGTTGATTTTCAATGTTGTGTCTTTCTCTCACTCTTGATCCCCAATTCCCTTCCTCAAAGGCAAGCACTGCTAAGTTACTTAGATATCCTTTTAGACAGGCTGTGTAAATACAAGTACATATAGTTTTAAACCATCACATCTTATAAAAAAAATTTTTTTTTTTACACAAATGGTAGCAAACCACACACTGTTAATAATACATCTTGGAGTTTGGTCCCTATCAGTATACAGAGAATGACTTT
Organism: Bos taurus; assembly: GCF_002263795.3. Taxonomy (NCBI): domain Eukaryota; kingdom Metazoa; phylum Chordata; class Mammalia; order Artiodactyla; family Bovidae; genus Bos; species Bos taurus. The sequence goes on from NC_037350.1 coordinate 37,504,564, forward strand.
ATTTTTCAGAGCTGCATAATAGTGTATCCATTAATATATCATGATTCGTTTAGTTAGACAGACACCTACTAATGGGCATTCAACACTCCTCTGCTATAACCACTTCCCCAATAAATATTCATGACAGCATCGTGGGCTAGGCATTCCTAAAGCCATCTTGCACTGAGGCAGAGAAGTTAAGGATTTACCTAAAATCTCAGTTAATAAATCACAGAAACCAGGATTGAACTCGGGTCTGTTCAAATAGCTTGTCAGTGACCATGACTTCCCTGGACTGATTGACACGTCCCTCCTTTGCTGCCATCGTGTTTGCTGTTGGGGCATGATTTCACTATCATAACACATAGACTCTCCAGGTTTCCACACTGGACCATGAGCTCAGATCCTAAGTAGCTTGGTTTCCTCAAAGCCTTGCATATGGTATGCACTCAATCAAACTGACCTATTTATTTTCAATGAATCGAGGAATAAATTCCCAAAGTTTCTTGGCAGGTCAGTCACAAAGCTCCAACATTACCAACCTATAAAAGGGATAAACACACACACATACATCTACATGTTTGGAAATATTTTTTTAAGACATATTTATAAAGGGGAAAAATTAAGGTTGCACAAGGATGTGTATAGTATTATCTCATGGGGGTAAAAACTATAAAACTATAGACTTCAATATGAAATTACCCATGTATCCACAGAGGAGAGAAGTCTGAAAAGATCCACATCCAATGTTAACGGAGATTATGTCTAAGAAGTAAAATTAAATATGAGGTAATGATTTCATGTTTATAGTTCTGTAACATTTGGTTGGATTTCACAAAGTGAGGTGTCTGTATACACATTAAATTTATATCTTTCAAACTAACACTTCCATTTTTTGGAGTATATTCTGAGAACATTTACGTTGTTTCTACGGTTTGTCTATTAAAAACAGCACACCCAGTTTCTTGAATATTTATACTTTTCCACATATGTCCAACATAAATGCCCAATCTCAGAAGAAAAATTCAGGAAGTTATTCTACATTTATATAACGTAATGTTATGCAATTAATAATGATGTACATTTATGTATGTAAGATTTTTTTTTAAGCAGTAAACAGTAAGATTTACTACTTCTGTGGGAAAACTATATGCATAGAAAGAAAGTATCTAAGGATACATAATAACAAACAGTTTAACAGTATTAATCTTTGGGTGGTAGGATTACAGCCTGCTGCTGCTAAGTCACTTCAGTCGTGTCCGACTGGACTGCAGCCTACCAGGCTTCTCCGTCCATGGGATTCTCCAGGCAAGAACACTGGAGTGGGTTGCCATTTCCTTGTCCAATGCATGAAAGTGGAAAGTGAAAGTGAAGTCAAGTGAAAGTGAAGTCGCTCAGTCGTGTCCGACTCCTAGCGACCCCATGGACTGCAGCCCACCAGGCCCCTCCGTCCATGGGATTTTCCAGGCAACAGTACTGGAGTGGGGTGCCATTGCCTTCTCCCGGTAGGATTACAGTGATTTTACTGTCTTAACTTTTTCTTTCTCGGAGAAGAAATAACCACACTGCCAGCGTCAATCTTTCATTGAACATAAGGTTACCTAAGAGGAAGAGCTCTGGTCTTTCCAGGAGTTTTTTCCAGCAACACGTTAAGTTTAGAATCTATCAAGAGAAGCTGTTAGGTGAGAAGCCTACTCAGAAACCAGTATCTCAGAGGACTGATGAACTGAACAGCACCCAAGAAGCTCAGATGGGAGCACTTGGCACTGGCAGTAGCTAGTGTGCATTTTCCTTGGTGGAGATGCCGCCTGAGGTCCCACATTCTAGCCACAAGCATCTGGTAGGCAGAATAGTCTCTTTTCTTTTTCAGGTGCCCCCCTCCACGCCTGCTTCACGGCCCCAGGCAAATCCTTCCACAATTTCTCAGTGGACTACTGGAATGGACCCCAAAATGGACTCTGTTGCTTCTTTTGATTTGTAAACAACAGATCTAGGTATTTTCACTTCACTCTAACTTGTATTCATGGACTAGTTTGGGAATCTAACCAGGTACACAAGAAGGCTTCTAAAGGAGAAGAAATCTTAAATTGACGTACAACTTTTGGAACAGAAGTCAATTACTTATGAACTGGTGACTGCCTTCCTTTCTATATCTAAAAACTTTGAATTAAAAGTTACTTGACTGTGACAACCTAGAGAGGTGGGATGAGGTGGGAGGTGGGAGGGAGTCTCAAGAGGGAGGGGACATATGCATGGATACTTACAGCTGATTGAGGTGGGTACTTATGGCTGATTGAGGTGGGTATATAGCAGAAACCAACACAATACTGTAAAGCAGTTATTCCCCAATTAAAAATAAATTTAAGTTAAAAAAAAAAAGTTACTTGAGGAAATAGATGGGAAAAAATATATTTAAAAAAAAACACCACCCTGTCCATCCCCCCTACCCCCACCCCATTCCCCATGAAACTGGGAAATAATTCTCTCACATGAAGGTATGGAAAGCCTCCTTATCACCAGAATTAGGGAATTCAAGGGTAAGGAAGCCATATAAACAAACTTTGTTACTTCTTCATCCAGTTTGTTACCCCAAGCACAAGCCCCTTTGTGGTTAAATTTTCACAAGTAATTGGTTCTTCATCTAGAATGATAAATGGCCTGTTTTGGTCACTTTGGGGATCTTAATCCTCTAAGACCTCATGCATATGAATTGCTTTTTTTTCCCTCTTTTTTCTCCCTCCTCTGTTAATCTGTTTTGTGTCAATTAAATCATTATACTAGCCAAAGGAACTCAAGAGGGTTAGGGGAGAAATTTCCCTCTCTTGAGTCAACCACAGAAACTTTAGACTCCCAGTCCTCTCTCCCAGTTTCCCTGGAACCTGGGCTAGGGTCCCCTGGGCTGGGACAGGCAGATACACCTTCCCTAGGTCTGGAATTTGGAGTTGCTCCAGCACAAGAGCAGATTGGTGCTGATGGCTGCGGTGAAATGTTTTAGCTGTGGTTCTGGCTACAGATCCTTCCTTGTTTCTGCCTGTTTGCCAAGCCTGGTTCTCTAATCTTCCTGACAATTCAGTGGAGTTATCCAATATCCTTTCAATAAACATCTTTTCTGCTTAAGCTGGCCAGAGTTGGGTACTACTGCTTGCAACAGAGTCAGTTTCCTGATCCCGCTGTTAATTCGTTGTTTTCCCGGAACACCTTCCAACAGTGGTACGGAAGAGAAAGTCTGAGCCCTTAACATACCTGAAATGTGTGTTCCACCCTCGCACTTGAGGGTTCTACGCTAAGAACTGAAGGTTGGCCATCAGCAGCCCTCAGGACTCTGAAGTCACTGCTCCCAGGGTTTTGATATCGACGGTGGATGATGAGAAACCTGCGGTCACAGATTCTCATTCCTTTGAAGCTCTTTGATTTTTAACTTCCCTCAAAGCTTCCAGGCCTGTCTCACATTTATTGTAAAATTTCACAACACATAGTCAGGTCTGCTTCTTTTGTTCACTCACTGTGAGCTTCTAGAAACTACATGCTTGGCCTTCAGCGGTGAGGAATATTTATGCTGTAAGCCACTCCCTCTCATTGTCATGGTCTAATCTTTCTGGAATTCCTATTCCTCTTGGATTGATCCTCTAAAGCTTTTATCTTCTATTTTCCAAGTCTTTTTGTTGTTGTTGTTGTTCTACTCATTAACATCAAATTTACTTACTTGCTTACACCAAATTTAGCTTTTACTTGACTTAAAAAAAGGGCAACTAGATTTTTAATTTCCAAGAACATTTGTTTCGCTCCCTCAACCTATTTTCATAGCATGTTGTTCTTGTTTTCTGAATAGCAAAGCCTCTCTAATACCACTGATTATTTTTAAGTGTTTTTTTTTAATTGTGGTGAAAGTCACATGACAGAAAACATACTATTTTAACCATATTTAACACTATAATTCAGTGGCACTAAGTACATTCACTAATGCATGTATGTGGAATCTAGAAAAATGGTACAGATGAACCTATTTGCAAAGCAGAAATAGAGACACAGATATAGAGAACGTATGGACACCAAGCGGGGGGCAGTGCGCAGGGAACTGGGGAATGGGATAAATTGGGAGATTGGGATTGACACATATACACTATTGGGTCTCTAAGTATAAGGCACTGTGCTTGGCATTTTATATCAGTAAATGAACCCACATAATAAAGGCAATTGTTTCTTTTGAAAATAGGACCTGAAGCTCTAACGTCTTTCTACCCCTAATAATATGCTGGTCTTAAAAAGTGAAGACCTCTGAAAACCTTTAACAGATTAATTCTGTCAATCTGTCTGTCTGGCTATGTATCTCAAACTAAAAGTAAATGGGTAAGAAGCTTAAGATAAAGTAATGATTAATAAGTTATATAAACCTAATGCTACTCAGATGAAATAAGAAAAAATGAGTAATACTTTTAATAATAAGAAACACTATGATGACCCTTTTTATCCGTGAGTCACAGAGGTCTCTAAATCAGAGTGGGCAAAAGATTTTTATCCCCTCTGCAATGCTTATGCTTTATTGCTCCCTTCAAAGTCTGAATTTTCTATGCTTTTACAGAAAAATAAATGACAGGGAAAATTGTGCAATTAAATTGCTAACTTAAAAGACAGTTTTACATTTATTCATATTACCAAATTCATAATGTATTCTTCTTTAATTTAAATGATTGCTAGCCTTGAATATGTAGTTATTGCCCATAAAATGGAATTCAAGAATTCTTCTCTTCAGACATCTGAATTTCCAATTTGGAGGTTGGCAAAAGTATTTAAAATATATTCAGCAATGGGCAGTTAGGAAACAGGCTCTCATTCTGCTGCTCTCACTGGAGTACTATTTAATCTCTACTTCCCTTTCCAATTCCTAGTTTTTTTTCTTGAGATTTTACCTCCTTTCATCAGCAGTGGAATAAACCAGGAAGACCAGGCAGTAAATATTTTAGGCCTTGTGGGACACAGCTCTGTTGTAACTGCTCAAATCTGCTGTTGTAACAAGAAAGCAACCAGAGCACATACATATACGGGCTTGACTCTATTCCAACAAAACTTTATTTAAAAACAGGCAGTGGAACAGATATGGCCTTGGGCCACAGTCTATGGACTCAGAGGATAAATTATTACCATCTTAAAAATGTTCATTATGTTTTATCAAAGGACACCTATGTTGCTCATACCAAACACTAAAATTTTATGAAGTGACAAAGCCAATCATCTTTTGGGTTAATGAAATTACATCTCTGTCATGCTTAATGTTATCTGTGAGGACTCAAAACAAGTACTAAAAATAAAAGCAAATCTGAGCTATCCATTTGAATAGTTGGACCTCATCCCATCCACGGAAAACAATGATAATTAAACACACAAAGGTACTTCTTTTTATGTCCTCAACCATTCACCTCTAAAAAGAGTTTATAGATGCAATAAACAGATATAAACAAATTCTTACCATGGGTTTGACGGATCAACTTTAGAGAGTAGTAATTCACTGTTTCATTACTAGCACCAAAAAATGTCAGCAATCTTTCTCCCATTGAGTTACTGTTAATACATGAGGGTAACTGTTCTGAATCCAGACTGGTGAGTTCACAGAAGCCTGCTTCAGAACATAGTTGCTAAAACAGCTTGCAGCACAGTGCTGGTACCTTAAATCTCAGAAAAACAGCATGTGTTTAATTATCACCCAGGGTTCAAGGGACAGGGCACTTCGCTCTGGAGGACAGAGATTCACAAACTATCTCCTGGTACAGAAGCAAGATATTAATAAATGGACTTCAAGAAGTAAGAATGGTTTTGGAAGATTTATGACCCTAAGAACTAATTGAAGAACTCCTTCTTAAAGTAGTAAAGTGTTACTTTAAGAAATACAAAGAACATAAAGCTGACATCTGCTAGTGTCGAATCATGTCAGCAATATTCAATACTTGTACAATTGACTTGATGGCCAAAAAGTGCTGCTCTCCTGCTCACTCAACTTTCATTTTGTGGCAAACTCAATCCCTGTATTTGAGGGCTGGGAGTTGCTAGGCTGCAGTAGTACTGCAGGAAGGAACCCAGGTGAAGGCTGAGTTGAGAAGATGTTGCTTAGAGTCTGGGAGTTCAAAAGAGCTACAATTTGGACAAAGGACCAAAAAGGAAAGACCTATTTAAAGAGAGAATCTTAGAAATCTGCACAAGGTCCCTTGAATTCAGCAGACCCCTGACTGGTTGATGTACGTGAAGACACGAATCAAGTCTAGGAAAAACAAACACCCAAGGGGGATGGAAAACACTGTCGAGAGTTCCCACAGGGCCTGAAACCACAGGCACATTGTTCCTACAATTGTTCTCAGGCTGGAAAAAAATACAAAAAAAAACCCATAATTCATGAGGTATAGGGTAGAAAACTCAGAAGAGTACTGTCTCATTGCTGAGGCAAAAGTAGCCCTTGAATAAACATGCTCTTGTCCCACCCAAAAAAGCAAGACCTGAAAGATCAAACTGTTTCTAAGAAACGAAACTGCATTTCAAAACAAAACTCAAGAATATTTACAGAAATACAAAAATGTCTAGCACCCAATTAATGACTATCATCCAACCAGAGAGTACCAGGCTTCCAAGGAAGCATGAAAATCCCACCTATATTTAGGAGAAAAAAAAAAAAAAAATCAATCAATCAATCAACAGAAATGAACCTAGAACCAACACAAATGTTTGAAATAGTAGACAAAGACATATATAAAAGTTAATATAACTATATTGCATATGTTCAAAAAGTTAAGTAGAGACATGAATGACATAAATGTACAGTTTTTTTTCAAGAAGTGCAGTATCTCAAACACAAGAAACATAAAGAAAACTGTATCAAGGCACATACATCACAATCAAATTGCTCAAAAATCAATGACAAAGCGAGAAAATCCAAAAAGCAGCCAGAGGGATAAAAAAAAAAAAGGACAAGTTAAAAAACGAAATAAAAATGATGGGAACTTTCCCATTTCTAACTATGTAGTCAGAAGATAGTGGAGCAACAGCTTTAAAAGCTTTGACAGAAAAGAAACTGTCAAACTAGAATTCCATACCAAGCAAAAATATCTTTCAAAATCCAAAGGCAAAACAGAGATTTTTTTCTGAGACACAAAAGCTGAAAAAAACTTTAACCAGTATATGTGCACTAAAAGAAATATTAAACGAAATCCTTTGAGCAAAAAGAAATTATGCCAGATGGAAGTATTTGTTGTTCAGTAGCTCAGTCAGGTCAGACTCTTTGAGACCCCATGGACTGCAGCATGCCAGGCTTCCCTGTCCTTCACCATCTCCCAGAGCTTGTGCAAACTCATGTCCATTGAGTTGGTGATGCCATCCAACCATCTTGTCCTCTGTCATACCCATCTCTTCATGCCTTCAAGCGTTCCCAGCATCGGGGTCTTTTCAAGTGAGTCAACTGTTTGCATCAGGTGGCCAAAGTATTGGAGTTTCAGCTTCAGCATCAATCCTTCCAATGAATATTCAGGGTTGATTTCCTTTAGGATTGACTGCTTTGATCTCTTTGCTATCCAAGGGAGTGGAGAGTCTTCTCCAACACCATAGTTCAAAAGTATTAATTCTTTGGCACTCAGCCTTCTTTATGACTGAACTCTCACATCTATACATGACTACTAGAAAAGCCATAGCTTTGATTATATGGACTTTTGTTGGCAAAGTAATGTCTCTGCTTTTTAATACCTTGTCTAGGTTGGTCATAGCTTTTCTTCCAAGAAGCAAGTGTCTTTTAATTTCATGGTTGCAGCCACTGTCTGCAGTGATTTTGGAGCACAAGAAAATAAAGTCTGTCACTGTTTCCACTGTCTCCACATCTATTTGCCATGAAGTGATGGGATCAGATGCCATGATCTTTGTTTTTCAAATGTTGAGTTTTAAGCCAGTTTTTTCACTCTCCTCTTTCACCTTCATCAAGAGGCCCTTTACGTTCATCTTTGCTTTCTGCCGTTAGAGTGATATCATCTGTATATCTGAGGTTGTTGATATTTCTCCCGGCAATCTTGATTCCAGCTTGTGCTTCATCGAGCCCAGCATTTCGCATGATGTACTTTGCGTATAAGTTAAACAAGCAGGTGACAATATACACACAGTCTTGACATACTTCTTTCTCAACTTGAACCAGTCCATTGTTCCATGTCTGGTTCTAACTGTTGCTTCTTGACCTGCATACAGGTTTCTCAGGAGGCAGGTAAGGTGGTGTGGTATTTCCATCTCTTGAACAATTTTCCACAGTTTGTTGTGATCCACACAGCCAAAGGTTTTAGTGCAGTCAATGAAGAAGATGTTTTTCTAGAACTCTCTTGCTTTTTTTTTTGATCCAACGGACGCTGGCAATTTGATCTCTGGTTCCTCTCCCTTTTCTAAACCCAGCTTGAACATCTGGAAGTTCTCAGTTCACGTACTGTTGAAGACTCACTTGGAGAATTCTGAACATCATTTTGCTAGCATGTGAGATGAGTGCAACTGTGCGGTAGTTTGAACATTCTTTGGCATTGCCCTTCTTCGGGACTGGAATGAAAACTGACCTTTTCCAGTCCTGTGGCCACTGCTGAGTTTTCCAAATTTGCTGGCATACTGAGTGCAACACTTTCACAGCATCATCTTTTAGGATTTGAAAAAGTTCAACTGGAATTCCATCACCTCCACTAGCTTTGTTCATAGTGATGCTAAGGCCCACTTGACTTCACACTCCAGAATGTCTGGCTCTAGGTGAGTGACCACACCATCCTGGTTATTTGAGTCATTAAGACCTTTTTTGTATAGTTCTTTTGTGTATTCTTGCCACCTCTTCTTTTATCTTCCATGTCTGTTAGGTCTGTACTTTATTATGCCCATCTTTGCATGAAATGGGAATACCTGACAGCTTTGATGGTAAAGAATCTGCCTGCAATGCAGGAGACCACAGTTCAATTCCTGGGTCGGGAAGATCCGCTGGAGAAAGGATAGGCTACCCACTCCAGTATTCTTGGGCTTCCCTTGTGGCTCAGCTGTTAAAGAATCCACCTGCAATATCGGAGACCTAGGTTCGATCCCTGGGTTGGGAAGATCCCCTGGAGAAGGGAAATACTGGAATAACCACTCCAGTATTCTGGCCTGGAGAATTCAAAGGACTGTATAGTCCATGGGGTAGCAAAAAGTCAGACACGACTGAGCGACTTCCACTTTGCAAGAAATATTCCCTTGATATCTCCAATTTTCTTGAAGAGATCTCTAGTCTTTCCCATTTTATTATTTTCCTCTATTTCTTTGCATTGATCACTTAGGAAGGCTTTCTCATCTCTCCTTGGTATTCTTTGGAACTCTGCATTCAGATGGATATATCTTTCCTTTTCTTCTTTGCCTTTAGCTTCTCTTCTTTTCTCAGCTATTTGTAAGGCCTCCTCAGACAGGCCATTTTGCCTTTTTGCAGTTCTTTTTCTTGGGGATGGTCTTAATCACTGCCTCCTGTACAACGTCACGAACCTCTGTGCATAGTTCTTCAGGCACTCTATCAAATCTAATCCCTTGAATCTATTTGTCACTTCCACTGTATAATCGTAAGGATATGATTTAGGTCATACCTGAATGGTCTAGTGGTTTTCCCTACTTTCTTCAATTTAAGTCTGAATTTGGAAACAAGGAGTTCATGACCTGAGCCACAGTCTGCTCCCGGTCTTGTTTTTGCTGACTGTATAGAGTGTCCCCATCTTTGGCCACAAAGAATATCATCAATCTGATTTCAGTATTGATTGTCTGGTGATGTCCATTGTAGTCTTCTCTTGTGTTGTTGGAAGAGGGTGTTTGCTATGACCAGTGTGTTCTCTTGGCAAAATTCTGTTAGCCTTTGCCCTGCTTCATTTTGTACTCCAAGGCCAAACTTGCCTGTTATTCAGGTATCTCTTGACTTCCTACTTTTGTATTCCAGTCCCCTATGATGAAAAGGACATCTTATTTTGGTGTTAGTTCTAGAAGGTCTTATAGGTCATCAGAGCACCATTCAACTTCAGCTTCTTTGGCATCAGAAGACCTCCCATTATTCTAATTGGTTTTTCCCCAATAACTTCCATGGAGGCTTCCTGTTTCTGGGAAACATTATTTTAAATGTACTACCCACTTGCAAAAAAATGCAAGTTTACCTGCTTTATAATGACAGAATTTTACCAACAGGCCTACCTATTCTTGAGAAACTTACCAGAGTTTAAAAGATAGAATGGATTCACTGCAAAGTGAATAAAATAATACTGATAAGACACATATTGGCTCTAAGATGAGAATTCAGCACTCTTAAAATGTTCATGTTATTACATGCGGCTATTTTTTTGTACCCTTTGTACCTGAAACATTTTATAGTAAATTTAAAAAAATTACACAATAAACAGGAGTTGGCTAGTAAAAGAGTAGGTACATGCCCAACAATTTGGAGGGTAATCTGGCAGTGTGATCAACATTTTAAATGCACACATCATTTTGACACTATAATTGCACTTCTGAGAACCAATTTATCCTAGAGATATACTAAAAAATATGCACAGAGAGATAAGTACAAGGATTTAAATACAGCATTGTATTTAACGGTGGGGGGTGGGTAGGGGGAGCTAAAAATAATTAAAAAAAAAAAAAAAAAAAAAACACCTAAATGTCTGTTGTCCATTAATTGAGGAATGGTTAAGTAAAACATTACATTATACACCCATATTATGTAGCTGCAGTATTTTATGGTGAGATCCATCTTTGGCTTTATCTAGTTAGAGAAAGTGGAGAAGGCAATGGCACCCCACTCCAGTACTCTTGCCTGGAAAATCCCATGGATGGAGGCACCTGGAAGGCTGCAGTCCATGGGGTCGCTGAGAGTCGGACATGACTGAGCGACTTCACTTTCACTTTTCACTTTCATGCATTGGAGAAGGTATTCAGTGTTCTTGCCTGGAGAATCCCAGGGACGGCAGAGCCTGGTGGGCTGCCGTCTATAGGGTCGCACAGAGTCGGACACGACTGAAGTGACTTAGCAGCAGCAGTTAGAGAAAGAGAAAAAGCAAGTCAGAACAGTATTTGCCTTATGGTATCCTATGTAAAAGCAAAAACAACCACAGTTGAAAATACACAGAAAAGGCCTAAGTGGAAGTCCATCAAATGAGGAGGAATGTGAAGGGTGAAGGAAGGCAGTACGTTTTAGACTTCTGTTAGAAGATATATCATAATACACTACCTTGTGATTCACTTCAAAAACTGATTAAAAAAGAATATTAACAGAGGAAACATTAAAAACAAAAATCCCAAGGGACCAGGAATTTGTAAATGACAAATGTGAGGAACTAGAAATTAAAGATGAGAAGTGTGAGGGCTAGCCAGCCCTAGCCCTCATGATGATGAGGTTTTGGGACGGCTGGGCTTCTGGGAGGCAGGGTGGGCGGAAAGCTCCGTGAAGACTGACAAAGAATCAAGTCTATGAAAAGGATGGAAGGATAAGAGGGAGAAAGGAAGAAAGAAGGGGATGAGAGCCTTCAGGTTTTAGGATTATTGACCATTTCTATAATATCACTTCTTTGCTTCCCTATAATTAGGTAACTTTCGAATTTTCAGAAAGGAAATTGATTATCCAATGCCTACTGTGTACTTTCTTTCATATAGATTATTTCAATTAAGGAAAGGTGGTCCTCTGACAAATTTTTCACTTGTTAAGATGAAAATTTCTTATAAAAAAAAAAACAATGTAAACATAGTGATGTCAATTCTCAGATACACTGACTATTTAGAAGCACAATATTACACACAGTACAGTGGTGACTGGAGAATTTCAGAATTCCTTTGTCCTTCAGTGTCCACGGAGGATTTGTTCCAAGACTGCCTCCCCACCCCACTGCCCCTCAACCAGGATACCAAAATCAAAAGACTCTCAATTTTTTTGTATAAAATGTCTTAGTATTTGCATGTAATCTATGTACATTCCTCCCATGTACTTCAAATCATCTCTAAATCACTTATAATATCTGATATGCTTTGTAAACACAATGTAAATGCTATGTAAATAGTTGCTAGTGTGCATGTCAAATTCAAGTTTTGCTTTTTGGAACTTTCTGGAATTTTTTCCCAGAATATTTTCAATCTGAGGTTGAAATATTCTGTAAATGCAGAACCTGTGGATAGGAAGGGCTGATTGTAGTCTCTCCATATAAAGGTAATAAGGGAGTCTTGGTTTTTATAGGTTATCCTGGGATTAATGAGTCTCTTCACATAATCCCTGTAAATCCATTCCACCCACTGGTGCTCTTTGTGGCAAGATCACTGAAGAGCAAACACTTATGGAAAATTTAACATAGATCCTAATTCATATGATCCCCAACAAAGTAAATATGAGATTAAACAACTTTTGAGATGGGAGAATCACCCTAAAACACCCAGACAGGGAACACATGATAGAAGACCCTCTTTATTCTAATTGTTTTCTCCCCAATAACTTCTACAGAAGCTTCCTGTTTCTGGGGAACAGATTATTTTAAATGAAGTACCCACTTGCAAAAAATGCAAGTTTACCTGCTTTATAATGACAGAATTTTACCAACAGGCCTACCTATTTTTGAGAAACTTCCCAGAGTTTAAAAGATAGAATGGATTCATTGGAAAGTGAATAAAATAATACCCATAAGACATGTATTGGCTCTAAGATGAGAATTCAACACTCTTAAAATGTTGAATTTTCAACATTAAATTTCTATTTTTTAAACATTACATTTTTATTCTTTAAACAATAAAGAATAGAAATTTCTCACCAAGTAGGACAGCTAGTGAGTTTTCTAAGACTGAAGAAATGGAGAAATGGTCTGAGGCAGGGGAGGAGAGGAGTCATCTGTGTGAGTGTGGGCCCTGATTTAGCTGTAGAGCAATTCCCGAATGGTAGGTACTGCATGACCTAGGTTTTAAAGACCCCTCAGTCTGGAGAAGGCAATGGCACCCTACTCCAGTACTCTTGCCTGGAAAATCCCATGGATGGAGAAGCCTGGTGGGGCTGTAGTCCATGGGGTCACTAAGAATCGGACCCGACTGAGCGACTTCACTTTCACTTTTCACTTTCATGCATTGGAGAAGGAAATGGCAACCCACTCCAGTGTTCTTGCCTGGAGAATCCCAGGGACGGGGGAGCCTGGTGGGCTGCCGTCTATGGGGTGGCACAGAGTAGGACACAACTGAAGCGACTTAGCAGCAGCAGCAGCAGCAGTCTGGAGAACACAAAGCATGGATCCTCTCTTTTTAGATTTGCAGGCCAAAACAATACAGCCATCAAGATAGAAAAAAATATAACCCTTTGAAAGGAGTCAAATTCTCCCAACTCACTTTTGCAGTTTTGACTTCTCAGGTTCTGACACACGAAAAGGACTTTAATTTCCTGTTATATTAGTGAGCAAACATTTTGATAGAGATTATAATTCAGAATCCTTTCACTTACCCAGGAAAGGTTCCGAACAAGGTCTTAGCTTTTTCTACTTCATAATGAGCCACTACCTTTGAGGTCCAGAAGAAAATCAAACAGAAAAGCCTATGGCAGTGATGGCTAATGAATACATATGAAATCGGTTCATTTCCCAAATGCACATAAAAAGATCTTGCAAACATATTAGAAATAAATGCTATGAAAAATGTGGGATTGAATACTGGTGCTACAATAGCTCTAAAAATATGCAAACTTGATAATATTGAATTCAAAGAGCATGTAGGCAAAAATGTTTTTTATCGCGAGTTAAAAAAAAAAGCTACTGGGTTGTATAGGAGATGATGATAAATGTTAACCTTTAGTAATGATGAAAATCAATAACAAACTATAAAGCTTATCAAGGACCTGGCTCTATTCAGCAGCTTGGTAATTACAGGAAAAGCAGCGATTTATCTGAACAGGGCTTAAGCTCAGTCGTGGAACAAATCAGGTTCCTTTTAGGGGCCAATGGAGCTTGTCTCCTTTTTTACAAGTGAGTTTTTTTTTTTTTTTTTCCTTTTTCTCACCCCCTTTATCTTTTTACTACCTCTAGCCTATGTACCTTATTTGGAGCACTGGATGTTATCTCGATAGATATTATGTTAATTGGGAGACAAAAGAGAGATCACGAAAATGACTCAAGTTGAACCTGACAACTTGGAGAACTATTTCTCCCCTGTCTGTATAGTCTGCCCTCTGGCTCAGTGGGTTCCGCATACAGGGATTTTGGAATACGCAAGGGTCCTGGACCCAAATCTCCCGGGGAAACCGAGGAACGACGGAACTTACTTCCAGATACCCGCATGGTGGAGGCACGAAGCACAAGCACTCTCTTCATCTCTGACGTGGTACCTGCATCGCGACCAAACACCGCTCCTTCTGAGTGCGGTGAAGCCACCTCCCGCGGCTTCTGGGCCAGGAAATCTCGCGGTGAGCAACGTGAGGTCACAAACCGGAAATGCATAGCTTTTCTTGACCTAGGACCCCTGGCGAACGTTAAAGAATGGCCGGAGGTCTCACCTGAGAGTTCATCTAGCGATTCCTATAACTTGTGTTAAACTTTTCCACAGTTATTATAAATGTGAAATAAGTACCTGGTTACTAAAAATAACAAATCTGTGTGATAAGTCAAACTTCCTGATCTCTGCAAAGCAGCTATGTTTACCGACCTGAGGATGTTAAGATTTTTATAGAATAAATGGAACCAATCCCAAAAAAAAAAAAACCTGGATAGTTTTTATTAAACATATCATTAATGAATCCTATAATTACTTTGGTACTTTTTTCAACTCATGGACATTGATTTTTTACAAAAATCTCTATTTGTACTCACAATTGCATTTGCTCACTGAAAGACATGTGCAGTGTAGGCAGCCACTTCATAAAAAGCAGAGAGGAAAAGAGGGCTATTTGAGTCACATTCCAATTTTGGAGAACGCTCTTTATTTTTATATTCTCAGAGTGGTTTATAAAGGAGAATAAAATAAGAAGCTGCAGGAACATATACATTACTGTTATTTCTACCACAGTAGTATATCATTCTTTTTGTCAGTTCACAAAATATAACTTAAAAAAAAGATTTTTCTTTTAACAGTGAGACTGTGAAGGGCAAGAAACGTTGGCCAAGCTGCAGAGCTTTCTGCGCCTCAGTTTCCTTGTTTGTACACAGTGAAGAGAGGACTAGAAAGATCCCTAGAATACGTTCCAGAGCCTTGATGCCTGTGAACATCTCTGAAACCTCATCTACTAATAAAGTTCACTTGTATTTACATTTCTCAGGAAGATCCCTTCCATAAGAGGGCTCTAACCAGCCCCTGGGAAGTGTTAAATTCACCAGAAATTTTTACTAGATTAGTTATGAAAATAAGACACTTCAAAAGCTGTCATAGAACCTGAAGCAGAAATTTAAGAAGAGCAGAAGTCTCTTGATTTGTGACTTAGTTCGTAGCCAAACACAGTTTTGCCCTCTCCCCAGCTCCTTCAACCGTTAAACTTGAGTGGCCAAGGTGTGTGTGTGGGTGTGTAAGCAACCTGTGGATCATTTCCCAAGCTCTTTCCCCGGGTTCCTCAGGGTTTGGTTCTAGACTTGTCTGGAGATGTAAAAGGGATGAGAGAGTTTCTTTTCCGTCCCCACCCTGTTATCACACTGTTTATGACCAAATGGCACCCTCGTCAAAGCATCTGGGACACCCTTGCCTGAGGGCTTGTGCAAAAGAATGTTTGCTTTATTATGAACAGTCTCCTGTCTTCAGAGAATGCAGAATGTTCTAAAAGTTTGCACTCAATCTTCATCTTCCCTTTCAGCCAACTATGATTCTCTACAGAGAAAATTATATGGCAGAGTCAGTTAATAAAGTCACAGACTTCTAGGCATGATTATCGACTCCTGCTGGAGAGAAAGCACTATCTGATGGGCAAAAGGCAGGAAAAGATCTGAAAAGGACCACGGCTTTCCCAGAGGCGCTCAGATAGCAGAATCTTCGGGAGGTCAAAGTTTCCAAAGTGAGTTGGAATCAACCCACTAAATGCACGAAAGCAGAGCCAATGGGAAAGTCCAATAATGACCCACCCGGACACTGTGTCACTTTCTCTGCAGCCAACCAAATCAGCGAGACTGTTACCACGAAATACAGGGGGTTTGGAGAGAAACACATGCTACCACCCAGAATCTTCAAAAGATGAGAAAGTCATCCCCAAAGCAGGTGATTTAAGTTTCAAGCCAGTTGCTGTTTCAACTACAAGTTTCTTGTTCTGATTGTATTTGGCATTTTCAGGACCACTTTCTTTGCATGTGATGTCTGGTCACGGTTAAGAGTCTTTGTTGTGATATCCGGGATGACGGTAAAATAAACACTCAAGTCCTGGTTCCCAAACTTGGCCATACATTGAAATCAACTGGGACATTTAAATAATTCCGATGCCTGGGTCCCACACCTGAGATACTGATTAGGTATATGGGTGTGGTTTGGGTGGCAAAATTGTTTTTCATATTCATTTACTTAAGCCTTTTAAAATGAAGTATAGTTAATTTGGGCTTCCCTGCTGGCTTAATGGTAAAGAATCCTCCTGTTAATGAAGGAGACGCAAGTTTGTTCCCTGGGTCAGGAAGTTCCCCTGGAGGAAGAAATGACAACCCACTCCAGTATTCTTGCCTGGAAAATCCCATGGACAGAGGAGCCTGGCGGGCTCTATGGGGTTGCAAAAGAGTCACACATGACTTAGTGACTAAACAACAACAACATAGTTAATTTACAACGCTGTGTTAGTTTCATTCATACATGTATGAATATATATTCTGAAAAGGAATATATATTCTTTCTGAGATTCTTTTTCATGATAGGTTATTATAAGATATTGAATATAGTTCCCTGTGCTATACACTAGGTCCTTGTTGTTTATGTTTTATATATAGTAGTGTGTTTATAGTGGAGAAGGCAACGGCACCCCACTCCAGTACTCTTGCCTGGAAAATCCCATGGATGGAGGGGCCTGGTGGGCTGCAGTCCATGGGGTCGCTAGGAGTCGGACACGACTGAGCGATTTCACTTTATTTTTTCACTTTCATGCATTGGAGAAGGAAATGGCAACCCACTCCAGTGTTCTTGCCTGGAGAATCCCAGGGACGGGGGAGCCTGGTGGGCTGCCTTCTATGGGGTCTCGCAGAGTCAGACACGACTGAAGTGACTTAGCAGCAGCAGCAGTGTTTATAGTAATTCCCAACTCCTAATTTATCCCCACGTCACCATCCTCTTTGGTAACTATAAGCTTGTTTTCTATGTCTGAGTCTATTTTTGTCTTGTAAATAAGCTTATTTGCATCATTTTCTAGATTCTACTTATAAGTGATATCATATTTTATTTGTCTTTCTCTGACTTATTTCACTTAATATGATAATCTTGAGGTCCATCCATGTGGCTGCGTGGGTGGCAAGAGTTTTTAAAGCCTTGCAACTGAGTCTCATGCCTAGCAAAGTTTCCGAACTACAGCTCTAAGGTATACCCTGGTTGGCAACTGGGCTCAGAAGGTACTGCTGTTTATGGGAAGTCTGCCTTAATCTGCCAAATAGAAGCACAATTTTGGTGTAGCGAACACTCATCGGAGGGAAATATGTATTCTGTTCTGATACCAAATTATTTTTAAAGGCAAAAGGGCAAGAGACAGAAGGAACAATGATGCTTTGTAGGAATAAGGCAGGTCTTCAATGCTACAAAACTTCCTAGCGTATGATGGAAACCAGTTTTGCTGAATTCTGGATGGAAGATGTACTAGTCCAAAGCACTAATGACATTATCTCTGTGATTTCTGGGAGAATCCAGAGAAGATGTCTATTCTAAGAATACTATTGTTAAAGTGCAGATATTGTCATTTCTTACCAGTCTTTAATTTTCCCATGGCAAAAAGATAAGGATCAAACCTATCCACCCTAAAGGCAGTGCTCTAAGGTTGCAATTTTCCATTCGTAGATTGAATATAAGTTCTAAGGCTATGGGTCCCAAACTTAAGCACCCTGAGAATCACCCACAGGGCTTGTTAAATGCAGATTGTTGGACCCTGCAGCACAGATCTGTGATTCCAGAGGCTGAGGATGCGAAGTTGCATTTCCAAGTTCCCAGGTGCCACAGATTCTGCTGGTGTGGTGTGGTGTGGTGATGAGGACCTCTGTCCCCAGGACTCACAAATGGCATGCTCTGAAGTAACAAGAAATGTTTCTGTCTTGCTTCAGGCTTTGTGATAAAGAGAAAACACTTTGATTGAAACGAGATATTAAGATAAATCTTGAGATTTATGTCAAGAGGCAAATTTGTATCACCCCCCTAGAAAGGTACAGATGGATTAACTTCATTCATTCACTTGTGAAGTAAATGTTACCCTCAGAGGAGAAAATGAAAGAGATGCCTCAAGTTAAAAGAGGAAGACCTTAAAAAATTTACCCTCAAAAAAACATGGACTCATGATTTTTTTTTTCATAGTTTCTTGTTTTAGAAAAAAATAGTGGCTATGTTTCATTTACAAAAGGCTTATTTCATAATGTGGCATTCGTGCTGTGTGTTCAACTCTTTGCAGTTGTGTCCACCTCTTTGCAATCCTATGGACCGCAGCCTGCCAGGCTCCTGTGTTCATGGGATTCTCCAGGCAGGAATACTGGAGTGGTTTGCCATGCCCTCCTCCAGGGGATCCTCCCAGCCCAGGGATAGAATCCACATCTCCTGCATCTTTACCACTAGTGCCACCAGCTGCTGCTGCTGCTACTGCTGCTAAGTCGCTTCAGTCGTGTC
Source organism: Bos taurus (assembly GCF_002263795.3). Taxonomy (NCBI): domain Eukaryota; kingdom Metazoa; phylum Chordata; class Mammalia; order Artiodactyla; family Bovidae; genus Bos; species Bos taurus. Next base: position 37,523,299 of record NC_037350.1, read on the forward strand.
CGACCCATGGACTGCAGCCTACCAGGCTCCTCTGTCCATGGAATTTTTCCAGGCAAGAGTACTGGAGTGGGGTGCCATTGCCACCTGGGAAGCATTTAATTGGCTGTAAATGTGGGCTTTTTAACTAAGTGGTCAGGGCCATTGAGTAATATGTGGGAAAAAAACACAACAAAGTTGAGTCTGTACTTTATAAAAGAGCAGGAAAAACCTCAAATGAAGCAAATATTGAAATATTAAAAAAAAAACCCTACATAATTCTGCAAAAAAAAAACCCCCAAACGGGCTCAATTTTGTATGTGTGTGTGGAAGGGGGATAGTGGAGGATGCTTTCTGTGACTCAAAATCTGGAAGTCAACAAAGAAAGAATGGAAAAAAAATATGCTTTATAAAAACTGACTTCCAAGTGTGGCAAACCAAAACCTTAAAGCTAAAGAAAATGATAAACTGTGAAAAATACTTGGAGATCATATCATGGTCTCAGAGCTAATTAATCTCCCTATTAGATAAAGCACTCTATATAGTAATAACACAAAGACCAGCAACTCAGTAGAAAAGTAAGTTAAGCACAGGAAGACACAGTTTGCAAACAAGGAAATACAAATGGCCTTTAAATGGATAAGATGTCTCATCTCACACTCTTTAAAAAAGGCATGCAAATGTAAAATATATATTGAGATATGGTTTGCATATCAGACTGGCAAAATTTCAACAGTGTGAAAACTCACTCTGTTGGTAAAACTCTCATATGCTGTTGGAAAGAGAGCAAAATAAAACAATTCCTAGAAAGGGCAATCAACAACATCAAGTATGTGTGAACATATTCTCTGATCAAAATTTTGACCCATTCTTCAGGAAACTGCTCTGCAGTTACAGTTGCAAGTGGGTGAAGCTGATACATCTGCAACTTTGTTTGTAGTAAAAGAAGACTGACAGAATCTATGAGACTATTCATAGAAGCTTGGTTTGGTAACTGACACTTCCATGCAGTGGAATATTCAGTTCAGTTCCGTCGCTCAGTCGTGTCCAACTCTTTGCGACCCCATGAATTGCAGCACGCCAGGCCTCCCTGTCCATCACCAACTCCCGGAGTTTACCCAAACTCATGTCCATCTAGTCGATGATGCCATCCAGCCATCTCATCCTCTGTCGTCCCCTTCCCCTCCTGCCCCCAATCCCTCCCAGCATCAGAGTCTTTTCCAATGAGTCAACTCTTTGCATGAGGTGGCCAAAGTACTGGAGTTTCAGCTTCAGCATCAGTCCTTCCAATGAACACCCAAGACTGATCTCCTTTAGGATGGACTGGTTGGATCTCCTTGCAGTCCAAAGGACTCTCAACAGTGTTCTCCAACACCACAGTTCAAAAGCATCAATTTTTCGGCGCTCAGGCTTCTTCACAGTCCAACTCTCACATCCATACATGACCACTGGAAAAACCATAGCCTTGACTAGATGGACCTTTGTTGGTAAAGTAATGTCTCTGCTTTTCAATATGCTATCTAGGTTGGTCATAACTTTCCTTCTAAAGAGTAAGCGTCTTTTAATTTCATGGCTGCAGTCACCATCTGCAGTGATTTTGGAATCCCCAAAAATAAAGTCTGACACTGTTTCCACTGTTTCCCCATCTATTTCCCATGAAGTGGTGGGACCAGATGCCATGATCTTTGTTTTCTGAATGTTGAGCTTTAAGCCAACTTTTTCACTCTCCTCTTTCACTTTCATCAAGAGGCTTTTTAGTTCCTCTTCACTTTCTGCCATAGGGGTGGTATCATCTGCATATCTGAGGTTATTGATATTTCTCCCGGCAATCTTGATTCCAGCTTGTGCTTCATCCAGCCCAGTGTTTCTCATGATGTACTCTGCATAGAAGTTAAATAAGCAGGGTGACAATATACAGCCTTGACATACTCCTTTTCCTATTTGGAACCAGCCTGTTGTTCCATGTCCAGTTCTAACTGTTGCTTCCTGACCTGCATATAGGTTTCTCAAGAGGCATATCAGGTGGTCTGGTATTCCCGTCTCTTTCAGAATTTTCCACAGTTTATTGTGATCCACACAGTCAAAAGCCTATTTACCTCCGAAAATCATGAGGTAGCTCTGTATGTTCTGACACAGAAGGCTCATTAAAGTATTTCATTAAGGGACCTACTGTATTGCACAGGGAGCTCTACTCACTACTCTGAGTATATGAAAAAAGAATTTACAGTAACAGAGACTGGATATATGTACTTGTATAACTGAGTCACTTTCCTGTACACCTGAAACAGCATTATAAATCAACTATACACCAACAGAAATTTTTTTAAAGTATTTCGTTAAATGTAAATACAAATTTCAGAATAACAACAGCTGTCATCTTTTGTAAGAAAAGGAGGAAAATAAAAATATTTAATTTTTTGAGTTTGCACAAACAGTGGAAGAATTCACAAGACACTAATGGCAACAGGAGGGTGGGGTGGTGGATGGGAACAAGCCTGAGAGTACGATTTTCAGATACACCTCATAAAAGTTCCTCTATAATAGTGATTGAAACCAAAGTGTGTTGTGCTAAGTTGTCTCAGTCGTGTCCGACTCTATGCGACCCCATGGACTGTAACCCGCCAGGCTCCACTGTCTGTGGGATTCTCCAGGCAAGAATACTGGAGTGGGTTGCCATGCCCTCCTTTAGGGGATCTTCCTGACCCAGGGATCAAACCTGCTTTGCTTAGGTCTCCTGCATTACAGGCAGTTTCTTTACCATCTGAGTTATTACCAGGGAAGCCCCAGTCAAAGTGTAGTACTATTCAAAACATGAGAAAACTTTGGTGTCTGTGAGTACTTTTCCTTACATGTTTTCAGAACCTTTCAAAGTCCTGTACCCTGCCCCCATTCAAAAAACAGGGCTTAGCAAATACAAGTCAAGTGATAGGGTTGGGCCAAAACCACTGACCTCTAGGAGGCCAGACATTAGGTGGCAAAGTCCACTCTACAGGCAAGGGCTTTTCAGAAGAGCATTTACTACAAAAGATCTCTGAAGATGAAAGAAGCCAGGCTTTTAATTTTACTGGATCATTCAATTTCTATAAATATTCTCTTCCAATTAAGTCAATGAATTTCCATTTCTTTGCAGCCCATGCTTTTAAGCCACGCTTAAGATGTTTGCCATCCAGTGTTTTTCACTCCGTGGCACTCTCCCCCCACTTGTTTTAATAAATAAACAATCAACAGAAGCACCTAATTTATAGACTTCAGGAACATAAAATTCCCTAGATCAGACCAAGAATGACACCCTCCTCTCCCCCCACCTCTCAGACCTGTCTTTTCTCTAATTCAAAACCAGGAAACATCTTTTGATACTGTATGAAGTACAATACACAGAATATACAAATAAGTCAGAGTAACCAAATTTTTAATACCTCCATGCCTCCCTGAAGTGATAGCAGTTTTTACATAATCCCTGAAGTATCTTATTTTAAAATCATCTCTGTGTTCAGACTGTTGTTGCATAAAATTTATAAAGTAAAGATAAACTTCAATTTGTACTTATCAGAGATGAGGGGTAGGGGTGGAGGAATTGGATGAAGGCAGTCAAAAGGTACAAACTTCCAGTTATAAATAAATACTAAGGAAAGTGAAATTGCTCAGTCGTGTCCGACTCTTTGCGACCCCATGGACTATAGCCTATGAGGCTCCTCTGTCCATGGGATTTTCCAGGCAATAGTACTGGAGTGGATTGCCATTTTCTTCTCCAAGGGATCTTCCCGAGCCAGGGATTGAACCCAGGTCTCCCACATTGTAGACAGATGCTTTACCGTCTGGGCCACCAGGGAAGTCCTCAAGGATATAACGTACAATAAGAGAAATATATTAACACTGCTACTGCTAAGTCGCGTCAGTCGTGTCCAACTCTGTCCGACCCCATAGACGGAAGCCCACCAGGATCCTCTGTCCCTGGGATTCTCCAGGCAAGAACACTGGAGTGGGTTGCCATTTCCTTCTCCAGCGGATCTTCCTGACCCAGGGATCAAACCCACGTCTCCCATGTCTCCTGCATTGGCAGGCAAGTTCTTTACCAATAGCTCTACAAACACTTTTTTCTTTAATTCTATTTTGCACATATATGAGATGACAGATGCTCACTAACCTTGTG